>NC_042974.1:19200879-20538379 GCF_901001165.1 Salmo trutta
CAGCCCCCTGTCCAGACGCAGGAAGCTGTTCACCTTCTCCAGACCCCCCCGGAGCAGAGACACTGACAAGTTCCTGGACGCTCTGAGCGAACAGCTGGGACACCGTGTCACTCTGGTGGAAGACTTCCTCCCTGGAGAGAATGACTATGAGGAGGTGAGAGACGGAGACAGTATATGAAGAGATAGTCACTATGAGGAGGTGAGAGATGGAGACAGTAAATTAAGAGATAGTTACTATGAGGAGGAGAGCGACGGAGACAGTATATGAAGAGATAGGCACTATGAGGAGGTGAGAGAGACACTGTGGGCCCAAAAACTAAAACAATACATATTGGACAGAACAAACGTTAGGTTATTGTGACACAGTCAGTTGGGTCACTTAGTTGGGTTGTTGATGCTGGGTTATTGAGCTATGACCCACCAGGTCAGATCTGAAGACTAGAGGTGTGGCTTAGAGGGGCGAGGCTTTCAAATAGTTATTTTTGGCCACCCATGAGAGTAAATATCATTCCGGTTCATGTTCTGTTGTACAGTATTGTCATCACATGTTAAGGTTGAGCACTGAGACTTTTGTAGCTTTTATGAGGCTTATACAAGAGTATGATATGCCTATAAACATATCCCAATGTAGGGAGAGTTACCACTTTGTTATAATTTTTAAATAATAATGTTTTTACATTATATTACAATATCTAATTAGCAAAGTTATTGAAGGAACATTTTCATTTACAGGGTACAAACTTAACATGATGAACAGCAACAACATTTACTATCACGGGTGGCTAAGAATACCTATCTGCAAGCCAGGCCACCAATAGGCCACACCTACTGAAAATAACACGATTACCCAAATATGACCCAAATATGTGTTCTGTCCACTATTTACCCAGCACTGGGTTGTTTTTAACCCAGCATTTTTTTAAAGTGTACCAGATCAAATTCATTGAGTGCAGAAACAGTCATGTCCAACAAGTTATTCAATTATCTACAATACAGTATAAGAAATTGGATCTTTACTAACATGATACAGACGGTACAGTAAATGTAGTTGTTATTGCGTGAACAGATATTTATGGGGATGGTTTCCATGGTTTCTGAAGAAAAGCAGTGCATATGAATAGGAAATGATTACATGCATTATCGCTGTACAAGGAAGGTTGATTATAAGGTGTGTCTGAAGAATGGTTACAAGATGTAAATCAGATGACATGGTGTGTCTGATTAGAAGGTGTGAGACTGATGATTATCTGCTGTGTCCAGATGAGTTTCCAGGATGAGCAGGAGGTGAGCTACCTCCCCCGCCAGCTGAGCAGTGCCAGCAGTGAGGACATCAGCAGTAACGATGATGCCACCTCCCTCACCTACTCCTCCGGGTCAGAACACATCCCCATCCCCCCACCCCCGCAGAGTGCCCCACCACCCCCGCCCTTGCCCACCCCCTTACCCCCGCCACCCTTCGGCTTCTCCGACCCCCTCCCCATTACCGCTGTCCTCTCCCACTTCTCCCCTGAACACATCCCCCGGGCGCGCATGTCCTTCCAGCCGCAGCACCCCATCATCCCCCCTCCCCCGCCTCCTCCACGGGCCTTCACGTACAACAGGCCGACCCTACACAAAGTGCTGCCGACCAGAGATGAGCTACAGGGCTGTGTCCACCATCAGGCTCCTCAGATGACTCTCCCCCTGGGCCCTCGCTACTCTCCCCAGCCCTCTCGCCCCAGGAACCTGCCCCGCCAGGCCAGCCAGCCTCAGCCCCTGACCCAGCCCATCCTGTGTCCCCAGCCCTCCCCTCAGCCCAACAGGCAAAGCCAACTCGTCCTCCAGAGGCACCACCAGCTTCACCACCAGCCCTACCAGCCCCAGCTGAGCCACAGCCTGCCCCCTCAAGCCCCTCACCTGTCCCAGCCCCAGAGTCACCCTCCCCAGCCCCCTCACTCACAGACCTATGAGACCCCCATCTCAGTGTCAGAACTCCAGAAACACAAGGTCCCCCCACCACCCCCTCCACCACTGCCGCCCCCCTGCGACCCGCCTCCGCTGCCCAGTTCCAGTCCCTGTGCTGGGGACACCAACCACATGAGTGTGAAGAGACTGCGCTGGGAGCAGGTGGAGAACTCTGAGGGGACCATCTGGGGACAGGCATGTGTCGAGTCTATTGTACTAACCCTGAACCTGGAAATAGTGCTGTTTGTTGTTGTTGTTGTGTTAAGAAATGTATTGACAGGTGAGATACTTTGTCTGCTTTAGCTTGGAGAGGACCCCGACTATGACAAACTGAGTGACATGGTGAAGTATCTGGATCTAGAGTTGCACTTTGGTACCCAACGGAGTTCCAGTAAGTTTTTATTCTGATCTCTTCATCAAACATCTCATAGTCATATCATGTATTCATATCACTGGTTCTGTTGATAACATTTTTAAATTTTGTCCTTCTACCCTCATAGTCAGATTGTGTATTTATTTGACCTTTATTTAACAGGGAGTCCCATTGAGACCAAGGTCTCTTTTGCCAGGGAACACTGCATATACTGTATAATGCAATATAATGATTTGCTTTCATAGCTGTGGAAGAGTACGTTGCTTTCATTCATTCCACATGACTTGTTTTGTGTTTCATGGTGTCGGTGTATTGCTGATTTTCCATGTTGTTCTTATGCCTTCACAGCTCACCAAGTTGTCCCATGGAGTCTACTAAGCGCGTCTATTCACCTGCTCATCAAATGCATTCTCCATAAAGCACCACCTACCATCCCCTCTCTTCTCTCATTACCCGTCCACCTTTAGTGCCTGTTAGTGTTTCCAACCCTGGTGCCTGGAGAGCAGCATCCTTACACTGTGATTAAATGTGTCAGTCTCTCTTCCAGAGCCAGCCTTCCTGCCCGAGAGCTTCAAAAAGAAAGACGTGGTGGAGATTCTGTCTCATAAGAAAGCCTACAACGCCTGTGAGTATGACCCTGGCCTTGGTCCCCAGGGATCTGAACCATGACCCTGGCCTTGGTCCCCAGGGATCTGAACCATGACCCTGGCCTTGGTCCCCAGGGATCTGAACCATGACCCTGGCCTTGGTCCCCAGGGATCTGAACCATGACCCTGGCCTTGGTCCCCAGGGATCTGAACCATGACCCTGGCCTTGGTCCCCAGGGATCTGAACCATGACCCTGGCCTTGGACCCCAGGGATCTGAACCATGACCCTGGCCTTGGTCCCCAGGGATCTGAACCATGACCCTGGCCTTGGTCCCCAGGGATCTGAACCATGACCCTGGCCTTGGTCCCCAGGGATCTGAACCATGACCCTGGCCTTGGTCCCCAGGGATCTGAACCATGACCATGGCCTTGGTCCCCAGGGATCTGAACCATGACCCTGGCCTTGGTCCCCAGGGATCTGAACCATGACCCTGGCCTTGGTCCCCAGGGATCTGAACCATGACCCTGGCCTTGGTCCCCAGGGATCTGAACCATGACCCTGGCCTTGGTCCCCAGGGATCTGAACCATGACCCTGGCCTTGGTCCCCAGGGATCTGAACCATGACCCTGGCCTTGGTCCCCAGGGATCTTAACCATGACCATGGCTTTGGTCCTCTGGGATCTGAACCATGACCCTGGCCTTGGCCCCCAGGAACCTTTATCTCAATGATCTGAACAGACCCTCTAGGGCCAGGTGGCTCTGAGATTCAAGCACAGGTTCTCTGATTTCTACAGAAACATGTTGTTGTTTATCAATGAAGGTCTGTTTTTATTGTATATGACTGTTTTGTGTGGACCCGAGAAAGAGTATCAGTTGCTAATGTAACAGCTAATGTAAGAGCTAATGGGGTCCAAACAAACACCTCTGGGGTTTGTCGTATATGACCAATAGACCTCCACGTTGCGTTGTGTCTAAGGACAGCCCTTAGCTGTGGTATATTGGCCATATACAACACCCCCTCAGGCCTTATTGCTTAAATAAACCTCCTATTCCACGCCTCCTCTCCCCAGCCATCCTGATCGCCCACCTGAAGCTGTCTCCAGGTGAGCTGCGCCAGGTGCTGATGACTATGAGCACAGACAGACTGGAGCCGGCCCACATCAAGCAGCTTCTGCTCTACGCCCCCGATGACCAGGAAGTCAAACAGTACCAATGCTTCGACCAGGACTCCGCCAAACTCAGCGACCCTGACCAGTTTGTCCTGCAGGTAGCTGAGACACTATTGTGTCAATGTTTCCCAAATGGTGGGTCGGAACCACATATTGGCCCAGCCAGTCCCTCTAGGCCAGAGATCATCAACTAGATTCAGCCACAGACCGATTTGGTTGGGGGTAGGAACATAATCACAAATAATTTGTAGACTGCAAATTAACCGCAAGAAGCCCAAACAGATATAATATTTGACTAAAACATGATCATTTCAAACCTTGCTTACATTTATATACGATCACGCGTCCCTCTATTATGGATGGGAATACTTTGGGAACAGAGTTCCAGAAAACCAAATAAAACCAGTTGGGGATCCTGGTCTAGAACGTGGCTAGAATGTTTAAAAAAATACATTTCAGTATTTTACTGTATACTATACACTCTTAGAAAAAAGGTCTCCAAAAGGGTTCTTCGGCTATCCCCATAGGAGAACCATTTTGGTTCCATGTAGAACCATTTTCCGTTCCAGGTAGAACCCTTTTGGGTTCAATGTAGAACCCTCTGTGGAAATAATTCTACATAGAACCCAAAAGGGTTCTACCTGGAACCAAAAAGGGTTATTCAAAGGGTTCTCCTATGGGGACAGCCGAACCCTTTTAGGTTCTAGATAGCACCTTTTTTTCTAAGAGTGTAGTACTAAGTTTACTACAGTAACATGTTACTTTACTAGCAATAGTAAAAGTATTTTTCGAGTTCATAATCTGTGTGTGCCCAGATGCTGATGGTCCCTGAGTATAAGACTCGTCTGCGGAGCCTCCATTTTAAGACGACCCTGCAGGAGAAGGCAGAGGAGATGACGGCTGGATACGAATGGATCTACAGGGCCTCGGTAGAACTCAGGAGCAGCAAGAAACTGGCCAAGATCCTCGAGGTAATACAACTACTGTAACTCGCACTCCCAGAGAGTGGAGTACAGTAGCTTAATGGTTGAGAAATGGCAAACAGCTCTCTTGTTTATTTCATATTAATTATGTGTCTCTGCTGTCATAATCTAAGGTTATTAAAGAAGATGCAATGTGTGTAAAATCATATAGGATAAGGTAATAGGATACAGACTCAGAGGTATGCATAATGTGGTGATTGCGTTGTGTTACCGGTAAACTGTTTCTAAACCTCTGTTTCTGTTTACAGTTTGTGCTGGCAATGGGGAATTACCTGAACAATGGTCAACCCAAGACAAACAAAACCACTGGCTTTAAGATCAACTTTCTCACTGAGGTATGAATGGATGTTCATTCTCTGATTATGCTTTAGCCTCATTTGTCTTTTTAGGATTTGTGTTGTCTTTGCCTTGGAGTTGACCTCTTTCTAATACCAAATTCTATCTCACCTTCCTTCTTACAGCTCAGCACCACTAAAACGGTGGATGGTAAATCCACCTTCCTCCACATTCTTGCCAAATCGCTATGCCAACACTTCCCAGAACTGTTGAACTTTGCCAGGGACCTCACAACCGTGCCCCTCGCAGCCAAAGGTACAGTAAGACAACACCACACAATGCTCTTTACATGGCTCTGTCCGTCAGCAGGACTCTGAGGTTCACTAGCACAATGCATTAGTTCCATTTAGTACATTACAATATGTACTACATGTCATGTCCTTATCAGTTTCCTGATAATCAGCTTCCGGATAGTTACTTTTCGAAATTCAGATATGCCTTACAGCAGCAATCTCATAAGACTGAAACTCTACAGCATTTATAATGAATGGCATTGACATTAGACACTATGCATTGAATTTGTCTCATACAAATCAAATCAAACTTTATTTGCCACATGCGCCAAATACAACAAGTGTAGACTTTACCGTGAAATGCTTACTTACAAGCCCTTAACCAACAGTGCAGTTTAAGAAGAAGAAAATGTTTACCAAGTAGCCCAAAATAAAAAGTAACACAATAAAATAACAATAACGGGGCTATATACAGGAGGCACCGGTACCGAGTCAGTGTGCAGGGGTACAGGCTAGTTGAGGTAATCTGTACATGTAGGTGTGGGCGAAGTGACTATGCATAGGTAATAAACAAACAGCGAGTAGCAGCAGTGTACAAGGGTGGGGTCAATGCAAATTGTTCGGTGTAGCTGTGTACAAATTGTACAAGTCATACTGCATGGTTTTCTACTTTCTCTGCAGTGAATCAGCGTATCCTGACAGCTGAGCTGGCTGACCTCCACTCCACCATCCAGGACATCAGGACAGCCTGTCAGAAGATCCCTGCCACGGCCGAGGATCACTTCGCTGCCGTCATGAGTGTATCCTTCCATCAATAACAAACATTTCCTTCACAACACAACATTTCACAGGAACAGTAACACACTGTTGTAGTAATTACACTGTAATAGTCTGCATTGTTGGGAAAGTGCTCGTAACGAAGCATTTCACAGTAAAGTCTACACCTGTTGTATTCAGTGCAATGGGCAAATAAAATGTGATTTAATTTAATTACACCATTGGTCAGTATGTTACTAGTCAGAATGTGTCACTGTGCTTCGAATGATCTGACAGTTGACAGTTTGACCCTTGACCCTGAAGATAAAGGGCTTCCTGGAGAACAGTCACCCAGCGGTTCAGTCTCTGGACTCTCTGCAGCTGAGAGCCATGGACGAGTTCACTAAGGTGGCCTCGTACTTCGGAGAGGACAGCAAGGCCACCTCCACTGAGGCCTTCTTCGCCATTTTTGCTGAGTTTACTTCCAAGTTTGAGGTGAGCCAGTAGCCATAGTGATGCCCTTGACAGATCTCTGACCGCACAATTTGACAGCATTCAAATGTGTCTGTGACTCAAGTACGATGATTGGTTCTGTTTTCATGTACGATATTTGGTCCTGTTTTCCAGAGAGCACTGAATGAGACCCAGGCCACTGAGAACCCTTGCAGCCCCAGAGTGCCCTCTCCCCTGGCCTGGTAGAATAAGACCCAGGCCACTGAGAACCCCTGCAGCCCCAGAGTGCCCTCTCCCCTGGCCTGGTAGAATAAGAGCCAGGCCACTGAGAACCCCTGCAGCCTCAGAGTGCCCTCTCCCCTGGCCTGGTAGAATAAGACCCAGGCCACTGCGAACCCCTCAGCCCCGGAGTGCCCTCTCCCCTGGCCTGGTAGAATGAGACCCAGGCCACTGAGAACCCCTGCAGCCCCGGAGTGCCCTCTCCCCTGGCCTGGTAGAATAAGACCCAGGCCACTGAGAACCCCTGCAGCCCCGGAGTGCCCTCTCCCCTGGCCTGGTAGAATGAGACCCAGGCCACTGAGAACCCCTGCAGCCCCGGTGTGCCCTCTCCCCTGGCCTGGTAGAATAAGACCCAGGCCACTGAGAACCCCTGCAGCCCCGGAGTGCCCTCTCCCCTGGCCTGGTAGAATAAGACCCAGGCCACTGAGAACCCCTGCAGCCCCGGAGTGCCCTCTCCCCTGGCCTGGTAGAATGAGACCCAGGCCACTGAGAACCCTTGCAGCCCCGGAGTGCCCTCTCCCTTGGCCTGGTAGAATAAGACCCAGGCCACTGAGAACCCCTGCAGCCCCAGAGTGCCCTCTCCCCTGGCCTGGTAGAATGAGACCCAGGCCACTGAGAACCCCTGCAGCCCCAGAGTGCCCTCTCCCCTGGCCTGGTAGAATGAGACCCAGGCCACTGAGAACCCCTGCAGCCCCAGAGTGCCCTCTCCCTTGGCCTGGTAGAATAAGACCCAGGCCACTGAGAACCCCTGCAGCCCCAGAGTGCCCTCTCCCCTGGCCTGGTAGAATGAGACCCAGGCCACTGAGAACCCTTGCAGCCCCAGAGTGCCCTCTCCCCTGGCCTGGTAGAATAAGACCCAGGCCACTGAGAACCCCTGCAGCCCCAGAGTGCCCTCTCCCCTGGCCTGGTAGAATGAGACCCAGGCCACTGAGAACCCCTGCAGCCCCGGAGTGCCCTCTCCCCTGGCCTGGTAGAGACTGGATAGCTCCTCTGCTCTCCTCAACCAAAGTGCCAAGACAACACAAACAAACAGTCACAGCTACTGGGACACAAACAACATGATCTTCAACACTGCGGAATGCCGTAGGGCCAGGAATTCTTCCTGACCATGTGATCTGACCAAAAGAATTCTCAGACAAAGGGTCCAGAGTTTTTCCTGGGAAGGTCAAGTAGCTCTATATGTTCAGATAACAAGAGTATATATTTTATATTGGATTGTATTAAATTAAAATTATAATGAAATTGTAAAGATAAAGCATAGATGTACAGGTAACTGACAAAATAAAGGAAACACCAACATAAAGTGTTTTAATAGGGCGTTGGGCACCAAGAGCCAGAACAGCTTCAATGCACCTTGGCATAAATTCTACAGGTTGTTATAACTATATTTGATGGATGCTACACCATTCTTCCATGAGACATTCCATCTTTTGGTGTTTTGTTGACGGTTGTGGAAAACGCTGTCTCTGGTGCTGCTCCAGAATCTCCCATAAGTATTCAATTGGGTTGAGATCTGGTGACTGAGAGTGACACACACACACACAGACACACACGCACACTTTAGCCATGGTAGCCATAATAATGGGCAACTGGGCATTTCTATACATGACCCGAAGCATGATGGGATGTTAATTGCTTAATTAACTCAGGAACCACACCTGTGTGGAAGCACCTGCTTTCAGTATACTTTGTATCCCTCATTTACTCAAGTGTTTCCTTTATTTTGGCATTTATTTTCTAAAATGACCATGACATTTTAGATGGCTGAAGTCAGACGTATATGAATTTTATCTAGAGCTGAGCGCTATTTTTACAGATGGAGTTGATCTGCAAAGTGTCCTACAACAGAAACACATAATCACTGCCTCGTAGATTGTGATGGTAGAATGCATTACATTGGCATGATAAACATACTGTGAATTATTATTACAACATTTAGAAGCTTTCTGGTGCCAATGTCATTGCAGTCATCCTAACATTTGGCATTTCAGAACTTGCTCTGGGCAGGGAAACAAAAATAATACCACTCTCCTAAGTGTTTTAAAAGGGTTTTACAGTATGAAGAGCATACATGAAATACGAGCGTTAACCCACTGGGGATAATATATGAATAGCTGCTAACTGAAAGACATCAATCCATTTTAGCATTGAGTGGTCCAGGCGGATCTTGCGGTCACTGTGGTTGTTACTGATGAACCGTCCATTCCACTGCCATAACTTTCACCTGTATCAACAGTCTGGTTTTAGAACAAATATTCACTGTTTGCTAGTGTGCATTTAAAGCTGTTTTGAATGTATTTCTTGTGTTTCTACTTTCCCTCCATAATTCATTTTCACATATACATTTCAGTCAGAGCTGCCATCATGAAAATACAAACATATTTATTTACAGACCTGTTGTACCAGGCTTGTAATTTTTCGGCATGTTAAAAAAGACAGTGCTACATGTTTAAATCTTGTCACAAGTGCAGTACAGTTTTATGACAAGCATTTGCATGTTGCTATCTATAGGTGTTGTTTTGTGTTAAAATTATTGTACATCTGGATTTGTTTACTTTTATTGTATTCTCACAAGTTGGGTCTAAAATGTAGACCTATTATAACTCTAGATCAATTTGAGTTTGTTAATGTATTTAAATGTTCATTTTGTATAGCCTAAGTGTGTTTTTTCTATGTTTTCATTGATATTAATGGAGTACTTTGTATAGTTCAAAAAGTATTGACTTTTTATGTTGGCCATGTGGTTGCTTCTGGATCAGTTGTACTTGTTTTGGATCTGTAAAAAATACATAAATGCTTGACAAATAAACTGCCTGATACCCACGAGCTTCTTTGGAGCCAAAGACGATCATGGACTGGACCAAATGAAGGGCAGTTTGTCGCGTGGTGGTGCAATTGCCATAGTAACGGGAAAATGGCAGTAAATCCTTTGCCATCATCTCTACCTGGCAGCGTCAATCCGTATTTCAACGCCTACAAAAACTCGCTTTTTGCCGATGTCGAAAAACAGAAAACAACCTGCAAAGTAAGGCTGAAGACTTGAAGAAATGATTATGTGATAGAAGTTTCCAAACAGGACGCGCGATGGCGCGCTAACGTACAAATTTGGGGTCATGATCAGCATTCCTTCAATGAATTACGTTTTTTTAGCAGTGAGCGCGTCTAAAATCACCTTGTTTCTGTCTTTTGCGTCTGTAGAAACGTTTTATCCACAGACTGGTGTATGTAGCGACGAGAAAGCTAAACGCTGACGATAAACAGAGTGCAATTGCAGGTAAAACATTTTTGTTAAATCATAGCCAGAATGTATTTCGGGAGAATGAGTTACTCACTGTCGTGATTGTCTTCATTCCAGAATACTATGAGCAATTTTTTTCGAAATTCCAGAAAAACACACAGACTGAGAAAGTCACTGGCATACTGCTATTATATCCCAAAAGTATCATTCATTTGATGGAGGTATGTGTGGAGAATGAACAATTTTACCTTGCTTACAAATGTTGGTGTATCATCTATAATAGCCTATTGCTGTTTGTATTATTAAAATAATTGATTTGGTTTTAGTCCTCTTCAGAAGTTCTCCACATGATTCTGGAAGATCTGAATGACATGGAGAAAAGCCCAAAGTAAGATTTCCTCTGACTCCTCCCCATCGGGACATATGGTCCTTGCTTTGCTCTGATATCTGACTGGATGTTTTTGGCCCAGCTGCCCACTGAAGGAGGTGCGTATCCTGGTGGTGTCTCATTGTGTGCTGAGACGTATGTTCCCGTTGTGGGGCTACCGCTTGGTGACGCTGCCCCTCAGCCTCCAGGACCCCAACCCACAGACCCAGCCCGTGGAGACCCTGGTCCCAGACAGCCTGGCCATGATCTACAAGATGTGTGTGTGTCTACTCAAACGCAGGGTAAAGGAAATGCTTAACACTGTTGGTGGTGAATGTCCACGTCTTTGTTGCATGTCTGTACATGCCAATCTTAAGACAAATCCATCCTTTCCTTTGTAAGGTATTTTGATATGACGCAAATCCCTCCACATGAGAGGAGTGTCAGGCCTGTTGGTGTTTGTGTGGGTGTTTGTGTGGTTCTATAGAGTATTTGTTCAGTGTGTGTGTGGTTCTATAGAGTATTTGTTCAGTGTGTGTGTGGTTCTATAGAGTATTTGTTCAGTGTGTGTGTTGTTCTATAGAGTAGCTGTTCAGTGTGTGTGTTGTTCTATAGAGTAGCTGTTCAGTGTGTGTGTGTGTTGTTCTATAGGGTAGCTGTTCAGTGTGTGTGTTGTTCTATAGAGTAGCTGTTCAGTGTGTGTGTGTGTGTTGTTCTATAGGGTAGCTGTTCAGTGTGTGTGTGTGTTGTTCTATAGCGTAGCTGTTCAGTGTGTGTGTTGTTCTATAGAGTAGCTGTTCAGTGTGTGTGTTGTTCTATAGCGTAGCTGTTCAGTGTGTGTGTGCTCTGTTCTATAGGGTAGCTGTTCAGTGTGTGTGTACTGTTCTATAGGGTAGCTGTTCAGTGTGTGTGTGTTGTTCTATAGAGTAGCTGTTCAGTGTGTGTGTTGTTCTATAGCGTAGCTGTTCAGTGTGTGTGTGCTCTGTTCTATAGGGTAGCTGTTCAGTGTGTGTGCTCTGTTCTATAGGGTAGCTGTTCAGTGTGTGTGTGTTGTTCTATAGAGTAGCTGTTCAGTGTGTGTGTTGTTCTATAGCGTAGCTGTTCAGTGTGTGTGTGCTCTGTTCTATAGGGTAGCTGTTCAGTGTGTGTGTACTGTTCTATAGGGTAGCTGTTCAGTGTGTGTGTGTGTGTGTTGTTCTATAGGGTAGCTGTTCAGTGTGTGTGTTGTTCTATAGAGTAGCTGTTCAGTGTGTGTGTGTGTTGTTCTATAGGGTAGCTGTTCAGTGTGTGTGTGTGTTGTTCTATAGGGTAGCTGTTCAGTGTGTGTGTACTGTTCTATAGGGTAGCTGTTCAGTGTGTGTGTGTTGTTCTATAGAGTAGCTGTTCAGTGTGTGTGTTGTTCTATAGCGTAGCTGTTCAGTGTGTGTGTGCTCTGTTCTATAGGGTAGCTGTTCAGTGTGTGTGTACTGTTCTATAGGGTAGCTGTTCAGTGTGTGTGTGTGTGTGTTGTTCTATAGGGTAGCTGTTCAGTGTGTGTGTTGTTCTATAGAGTAGCTGTTCAGTGTGTGTGTTGTTCTATAGAGTAGCTGTTCAGTGTGTGTGTGTGTTGTTCTATAGGGTAGCTGTTCAGTGTGTGTGTGTGTTGTTCTATAGGGTAGCTGTTCAGTGTGTGTGTGTTGTTCTATAGGGTAGCTGTTCAGTGTGTGTGTTGTTCTATAGAGTAGCTGTTCAGTGTGTGTGTTGTTCTATAGAGTAGCTGTTCAGTGTGTGTGTTGTTCTATAGAGTAGCTGTTCAGTGTGTGTTGTTCTATAGGGTAGCTTTTCAGTGTGTGTGTTGTTCTATAGAGTAGCTGTTCAGTGTGTGTTATGTTGCTCTGTAGCAGGGGTGTGCAACTCCAGTTCTCGAGGGCATGATTGGTGTCACACTTTTCCTCCATCCCTAGCAAACACAGCTGATTTAATCAAATTGCATTCTAAACTGAAGCTCATGATTAGGTGATTATTGGAGTCAGGCGTGTTGTTGTGACACCAATCAGGCCCTCGAGGACTGGAGTTGCCCACCCCTGCTCTATAGCGTAGCTGATCAGTGTGTGTTATGTTGCTCTATAGCAGGGGTATTCAACTCTTACCCCATGATTTTTTGTTGTTGTTGTATTTTACCCCCTTTATCTCCCCAATTTCGATCTTGTCTCATCACTGCAACTTCCCAACGGGGTCGAGAGAGGCGAATGTCGAGTCATGCGTCCTCCGAAACATGACCCGCCAAGCCACATTTCTTAACACCCGCCTGCTTAACCTGGAAGCCAGCTGCACCAATGTGTTGGAGGAAACACCGTTCAACTGACGACCAAAGTCAGCCTGTAGGAGCCCGGCCCGCCACAAGGAGTCGCTAGAGTGTGATGAGCCAAGTAAAGGCTCCCCAGCCAAACCCTCCCCTATCCCGGACAACACTGGGCCAATTGTGCGCCGCCCTATGGGACTCCCGGTCATGGACGGTTGTGACATAGCCTGGGATTGAACCCGGGTCTGTAGTAACGACTTAGAACGCTGCGCCACTCGGGAGGCTGGTGTCCCAGGTCTAAATTAGTCAATCAAACAATGAAAAAATGTAGTGGAACTGACTTCGAGGTCCCAAGTTGTTTAAGGGTTCAAGCTGTTCAGTGTGTGTGTACTGTTCTATAGGGTAGCTGTTCAGTGTGTGTGTGTACTGTTCTATAGAGTAGCTGTTCAGTGTGTGTGTGTGCTGTTCTATAGAGTAGCTGTTCAGTGTGTGTGTGCTGTTCAATAGGGTAGCTGTTCAGTGTGTGTGTGCTCTGTTCTATAGAGTAGCTGTTCAGTGTGTGTGTGCTGTTCTATAGAGTAGCTGTTCAGTGTGTGTGTGCTCTGTTCTATAGGGTAGCTGTTCAGTGTGTGTGTGCTCTGTTCTATAGGGTAGCTGTTCAGTGTGTGTGTGCTCTGTTCTATAGGGTAGCTGTTCAGTGTGTGTGTGCTCTGTTCTATAGGGTAGCTGTTCAGTGTGTGTGTGCTGTTCTATAGAGTAGCTGTTCAGTGTGTGTGTGCTGTTCTATAGGGTAGCTGTTCAGTGTGTGTGTGCTGTTCTATAGAGTAGCTGTTCAGTGTGTGTGCGCTCTGTTCTATAGGGTAGCTGTTCAGTGTGTGTGTGCTGTTCTATAGAGTAGCTGTTCAGTGTGTGTGTGTGCTGTTCTATAGGGTAGCTGTTCAGTGTGTGTGTGCTGTTCTATAGGGGAGCTGTTCAGTGTGTGTGTGCTGTTCTATAGAGTAGCTGTTCAGTGTGTGTGTGTGTTGTTCTATAGGGTAGCTGTTCAGTGTGTGTGTGCTCTGTTCTATAGGGTAGCTGTTCAGTGTGTGTGTGTTGTTCTATAGGGTAGCTGTTCAGTGTGTGTGTGCTCTGTTCTATAGGGTAGCTGTTCAGTGTGTGTGTGTGTGTGTGTGTGCTGTTTTATAGGGTAGCTGTTCAGTGTGTGTGTTGTTCTATAGGGTAGCTGTTCAGTGTGTGTGTGCTCTGTTCTATAGGGTAGCTGTTCAGTGTGTGTGTGTTGTTCTATAGGGTAGCTGTTCAGTGTGTGTGTGCTCTGTTCTATAGGGTAGCTGTTCAGTGTGTGTGTGTTGTTCTATAGGGTAGCTGTTCAGTGTGTGTGTGTGTGTGTTGTTCTATAGGGTAGCTGTTCAGTGTGTGTGTGTGCTGATCTATACAGTAGCTGTTCAGTGTGTGTGTGTGCTGGTCTATACAGTAGCTTTTCAGTGTGTGTGTGTGCTGATCTATACAGTAGCTGTTCAGTGTGTGTGTGTTGTTCAAATCTATAGGGTAGCTGTTCAGTGTATGTGTGTGTTACAGGGTAGCTGTTCAGTGTGTGTGTGTTATAGGATAGCTGTTCAGTGTGTGTGTGTGTGTGTGTTACAGGGTAGATGTTCAGTGTGTGTGTGTTACAGGGTAGCGGTTCAGTGTGTGTGTGTGTGTGTGTGTGTGTGTTACAGGGTAGCGGTTCAGTGTGTGTGTGTTTTACAGGGTAGCTGTTCAGTGTGTGTGTGTGTGTGTGTGTGTGTGTGTGTGTGTTACAGGGTAGCTGTTCAGTGTGTGTGTGTGTGTTACAGGGTAGCTGTTCAGTGTGTGTGTGTGTGTGTGTGTGTGTGTTACAGGGTAGCGGTTCAGTGTGTGTGTGTTACAGGGTAGCGGTTCAGGCCAGGATGATCAGGAGCAGGCTCTTCGGTTAGAGGAGGATACGGTCATCTACCTCTGTCAGAGTGCAGTGCTGCACTCCCCATCCACCTTCCTACAAACCTACACCAAGGCTACCAACATCCTCATGGATTCCGGTAATTGCTTTGTGTGCGTTTTATCTAGGGCTAGATCCGCATTATAGTGCGATTGAAATTTAAAGGTAATTGCCGATTGAGCTGACATATGCAGTATTTACCGTGAATGCAGTAACATTGCCTTTAAATGTAAATCACACTATAGCACAGATCTTCTGCGATCCAGATTGAATGTAGACCTCAGTCTGGAATCCAAATCATCAAAATAAATGTTATATTATTTTAGAAATCGTGTGGCCGACACACCGCAGACTTTACTGGTAGCAGGAGAATGAAGAAATGACTACTAGACAATCGTCCTCCCATCAGTAACACTAAATAAAGCATTTTCTTACTGTGTATCTGCATGTGTGTGAGTATGTGATCAAGCAATGACTTAACAACCATTTCAACTTTTTCTTCATATACTTTATTTGATTCAGACAGGGAGTATAACCAAGCATTCATTTCATTCAGACAGGGAGTATAACCAAGCATTCATTTCATTCAGACAAGGGAGTATAACCAAGCATTCATTTCATTTATTTGATTCAGACAGGGAGCATAACCAAGCATTCATTTGCCATTTGATGCATTTCTTGTTTAAGCTCAACAGTCTGCATACAAAACTGAGCTTAAAATGCAGCTTTAACATTTTTAGTTTAATGGCTTGTTAGTCTTTCAGAGCCTCCAAACAAGGTGCTTTTTCTGCTGAAGGATAAGGCAGCAAGTTAAAGGAGAAAGAGAGAAGGGGGGAAATCTCAGTAAGACTATATGGATGATGATCGTCTATCAGTAAGACTATATGGATGATGATCTTCTCTGAAAAGCAGTACAATTACTGAACATGTGTTCAGGGCAACTGAAGCATCCAGAAATGTGCCCTTTAGTTGGTACCATTCAGGTTCTCTAGGAGCACAACGCTGCATTATATTAAAGGAAAAGCAACACAGAAAAAAGTCTAGTGAATCTACCACCACCTCACTACTAGGTTGTTACATCAGTTTGTGTGTAAAACCCAGCTCCGTGGGAAAGATAGCAGAATGATCTTCCATATAGAAACCTGTTCACTGGAAAGCAAGCGCTTGTGGGGTTTAGACTTGGTTCAATATCAACTGTTGAAGTGATTCGCTAGACAGATGACAAAGTAGCTATAGTAGAAGCGCTTAAAACCGTCCTTTCCAACATTCACTTATACTGGAACTGTCACTTTAATGCCCCAACAACATCAGAGTAAACACAGAAGGTTAGGAAAGCCCCTACAATCCAAGAGGCTCAGCATATACAGTCTATTGACCTAACACTGCTACAACAAGTTATGGAACCAGTAAGGCATGATTCAGAAAACTGCATGATTTTTAACTTAAGCCACAGGGAATGCGTTTTTGGAAATAAATACAGAGCAAAGGATAGGTTTCATACAAAACAGGGATAAAAAGGTCAAAGTGTTTGAGACGACTGGAAACCTGCAGTCACGAGCTACACTTTCAGCAACAGTTCTTTTTTTGGGGGGGGGACTCTACTTTTACCCACATTTCCTGTGCTTTACATTTACAAATAGTATTCTTCAGTTCTAAGGCCATCATCATAATCAACAACAAAACACCTCACACCAATATCAAAGTCTGTCAGTCCACTGTTAACATCCCACTTACTACTACCAGTCCCTTCAGGTGCAACATCCCATGCAAAAACGTTATTTATTCAGCTTTAATCAAGGCTGTTCTGTAGTCCCCCTAAAGTGGTTGAGTTGATTGTATATAGTAGTAGCTGTAACAAGGCTGAGGTGGAGCGGACCAAGGTGGTAATGATGGTGGGTAAGTTAGTGTGTGGTGGACACGGAGGTGGAGTTGGCAGAGAGCAGCAGAGGTGTGGTGATCTGAGGGCTGAGGGGAGCCTGCGGTAGAAGTTACCACTAACCACAGATCTAGGACCAAATCTCCCTATACCTAGTCGTGCAGTTATCCATTAGGGATGAAACTACTATCTGACCCTGGACCTGTGGTTAGGGTCAAATTCTACCCATGCCTGGAGGGGAGAGAGAGCCAAGCCCAGTCCTCTTCATTATAGGATGGTACTCTCTGTGTCCAGGTCTGAGTCTTTGGGCTGGGGCACAGATGTCATGGGGGCCATGGAGGGGGCGGTCACTGGCTGCTGGTCCACAGCAAACTCAGGGACGAAGGCTCGGGTCAACCCTTTGAGAGACAGCGCTGGGTCTGGACAGGACAGAGAGAGTGAAATGTTACTGCTCCAGCTGACTGAGGAGTTAAGTCTGTTAAGCTGTAGTAGTTGAGTGATTGTAGAAAATCAGACACTGAATCTGACTTCAGCTAAATATTGTGTATTAACAAAGTCAAAGTACTAAGAAGTCAATGAATAGAAATTCCTGAAGGGGAAAACTAAATAGCTGATATTAAAATCATCAAAAAGTCACTTGAAAATATGTGTTCAATGTTAGTACGTTTTGGCAAGCATGGTTGACGTGCATAAAGAGACAAGCAAAATGCTAATTCACCTCCAGTACAGACTAACACATCCTCAATCTGAAGGACCTTACATCCAAACAGTGACGTCAACCTTTGAAATCTACTACCATTGTTTACCATTTTCCATTGGCTTCAAGATCAAAAAAAGGAAAATAGCAGTGAATCATCAAGTAGCATTAAGCGGCAGCATATCAGAGAGGATGCCGAACCACAGATTTCTTTTGAAACAGTCACGTGAATGCTATCCACATTCCATCATAAAGGAATATAAAGCAGACCTTTCTCTTTTGAAAACCACATTGCTGCTGTCATCACTATTCTGCTCAGAACTGTTGAGTTGAAGAGAGCCTCATACTTCAAATGCATCCAAGGCATGCAACTTCTAAAACACAATCCTGTCCCATGCATACGGGAACACTAAAACCTGATGCGGTCGGGTTGCCACACTAAAACACCAAGACAAGACAGGTTATAGTAGAGCTGGGAAGATAAACCGAAAACGAAATCAACACCGACCATACAGATCAGTTTTCACATGCTTTTGTTTTACTGATATCATTAATTGCGATAAGTGGCCTATAAAAGAGAAATTCAGTTTGAAATGAAATAAGTTTGCTTATCTGGGTGACTGTTAATGGGTTACAACCATCACACTAGTATTAGTAGTTAAAAAGGATAATAATACAAAAATGGTGTAGCACAATAGTTATAAAAGTATCGTTCTATTTATCGCATCAATTCAGGCAATTTATGGCGATATGTATTTATTTCCATATGGCCCAGCTCTAGGCCATAGAACTTTCATCCTAAATGGTCTGATCATGCTAGAAAGATATTCTGATGTTGATGTTTATGTACAATAGTACAGGCCAAAACAAGGAGGGAGTCAACTTCAGAGTCTTCTAATCAAGATGACAATGACTTGTATTCATTGAGAAAAAACATATCCAGAGGGAGAACAAATGCAATTGAAGGGTTTGCAAAAGACATACTGACAGAATCAATCAAAAAAAAAAAAAAAAAGGTAATATTCCATGAATCAAAACGGTTTTCAGTTTCTGGTATCCTCTCATCATTTAGAGACAAACCATTAGAGATGTCCTTTGAAAACCCCACATCAAAATGTTACTGACATTTAAATGATTTAATAATGAAGGTTGAATGTCATGATGGTTCATGGTCAATGGGATCGATGATAAAACATCTATTAGAAAAGCAGGCACAAAAGTGGTAGGTTTCTATAAGTATGTTGTGGTAATGGAGTAATCAGAAACGGATGGCGTGCAGCAGCTGCAAAATACAAGTCCTGACAAACCTCTTTCATAAATGCTCCTTAACCTGTGGACACAGGACTTTTAGATAAAACATTGTCAATGTACTGTCAACACGAGTAAAATACACAAGTGAGAAGGAAGTACTGAACCAACACTATAAACTGAAAGAAGGGATTGTTGTGATATGACCAAAAGTACATGGACACCTGCTCGTCGAACATCTCATTCCAAAATCATGGGCATTAATATGGAGTTGGTCCCCCCTTTGCTGTTATAACAGCCTTCACTCTTCTGGGAAGGCTTTCCACTAGATGTTGGAACATTTCTGCAGGGACTTACTTCCATTCAGCCAAAGGAGCATTAGTGTGGTCGGGCACTGATGTTGGGAGATTAGGCCTGGCTCGCAGTCTGCCTTCCAATTCATCCCAAAGGTATTCGAAGGGGTTGAGGTCAGGGCTCTGTGCAGGGCAGTCAAGTTCTTCCACAAACCATTTCTATAAGGACCTCGCTTTGTGCACGGGGGCATTGTCATGCTGAAACAGGAAAGGGCCTTCCCCAAACTGTTGTCACAAAGTTGGAAGCACAGAATTGTCTAGAATGTCATTGCATGCTGTAGGGTTAACATTTCCCTTCACTGGAACGAAGGAGCCTTCCCCAAACCATGAAAACAGCCCCAGACCATTATTCCTCCTCCACCAAACTTTACAGTTGGCACTATGCATTGGGGCAGGTAGCGTTCTCCTGACAACCGCCAAACCCAGATTCGTCAGTCAGACTACCAGACGGTGAAGCGTGATTCATCACTCTAGAGAACGCGCTTCTACAGCTCCAGAGTCCAAAGGCGGCAAACTTTACACCACTCCAGCCGACGCTTAGCACTGTGCATGGTGAACTTAGGCTTGTGTACGGCTGTTCGGCCATGGAAAACCATTTCATGAAGCTTCCAACTAACAGTTACTGTGCTGATGTTGCTTCCAGAGGCAGTTTGGAACTTCTTAGTGAGTGTTGCAACCGAGGACAGACGATTTTTAAGCGCTACGGTCCCCTCTGTGAGCTTGTGTGGCCTACCACTTCGCGGCTGAGCCGTTGTTGGTCCTAGACGTTTCCACGTCACAATAACGGCACTTACAGTTGTCCGGGGAAGCTCTAGCAGGGCAGAACTTTGACTTGTTGGAAAGGTGGCATCCTATGACGGTGCCACGTTGAAAGTCACTGAGCTCTTCAGAGCAGGCAATTCTACTGCCAATGTTTGTCTTTGGAGATTGCATGGCTGTGAGCTCGATTTTACGCCCCTGTCAGCAACGGGTGGGGTTGAAATAGCCGAATACACTAATTTGAAGGGGTGTCCACATACTTTATATATACAGTGGGGGGAAAAAAGTATTTGATCCCCTGCTGATTTTGTACGTTTGCCCACTGACAAAGAAAGGATCAGTCTATAATTTTAATGGTAGGTTTATTTGAACAGTGAGAGACAGAATAACAACAAAAATATCCAGAAAAACGCATGTCAAAAATGTTATAAATTGATTTGCATTTTAATGAGGGAAATAAGTATTTGACCCCCTCTCAATCAGAAAGATCTCTGGCTCCCAGGTGTCTTTTATACAGGTAACGAGCTGACATTAGGAGCACACTCTTAAAGGGAGTGCTCCTAATCTCAGCTTGTTACCTGTATAAAAGACATGTCCACAGAAGCAATCAATCAATCAGATTCCAAACTCTCCACCATGGCCAAGACCAAAGAGCTCTCCAAGGATGTCAGGGACAAGATTGTAGACCTATACAAAGCTGGAATGGGCTACAAGACCATCGCCAAGAAGCTTGGTGAGAAGGCTGACAACATTTGGTGCGATTATTCGCAAATGGAAGAAACACAAAAGAACTGTCAATATCCCTCGGCCTGGGGCACCATGCAAGATCTCACCTCATGGGGTTGCAATGATCATGAGAACGGTGAGGAATCAGCCCAAAACTACACGGGAGGATCTTGTCAATAATCTCAAGGCAGCTGGGATCATAGTCACCAAGAAAACAATTGGTAACACACTACGCCGTGAAGGACTGAAATCCTGCAGCGCCCGCAAGGTCCCCCTGCTCAAGAATACATATACATGCCCGTCTGAAGTTTGCCAATGAACATCTGAATGATTCAGAGGACAACTGGTGAAAGTGTTGTGGTCAGATGAGACCAAAATGGAGCTCTTTGGCATCAACTCAACTCGCCGTGTTTGGAGGAGGAGGAATGCTGCCTATGACCCCAAGAACACCATCTCCACCGTCAAACATGGAGGTGGAAACATTATGCTTTGGGGGTGTTTTTCTGCTAACGGGACTGGACAACTTCACCGCATCAAAGGGACGATGGACGGGGCCACGTACTGTCAAATCTTGGGTGAGAACATCCTTCCCTCAGCCAGGGCAATGAAAATGGGTTGTGGATGGGTATTCCAGCATGACAATGACCCAAAACACACGGCCAAGGCAACAAAGGAGTGGCTCAAGAAGAAGCACATTAAGGTCCTGGAGTGGCCTAGCGAGTCTCCAGACCTTAATCCCATAGAAAATCTGTGGAGGGAGCTGAAGGTTCGAGTTGCCAAACGTCACTTGGAGAAGATCTGCAAAGAGGAGTGGGACAAAATCCCTCCTGAGATGTGTGCAAACCTGGTGGTCAACTACAAGAAACGTCTGACCTCTGTGACTGCCAACAAGGGTTTTGCCACCAAGTACTAAGTCATGTTTTGCAGAGGGGTCAAATACTTATTTCCCTCATTAAAATGCAAATAATTTTATAACATTTTTGACATGTGTTTTTCTGAATTTTTGTTGTTATTCTGTCTCTCCCTGTTCAAATAAACCTACAATTAAAATTATAGACTGATAATTTCTTTGTAAGTGGGCAAACATATAAAATCAACGGGGGATCAAATGCTTTTTTCCCCACTGTATAGTGTGTCGGTTTTTAGAATTTGTTGTTAATGTCCTTCTGTGGCGTGTTACCAACAACCAAATTAATCTCCTTTCATGGGAAAATAAAGCATCACTTGACCGGACTCACCCATGATTTTGTATGCTGTGCTGCAGATCCCGTTGGCATCATTTCCCTGTGTGGGGGGCTGAGGTGGCGGAGGAATGTTGGGCCTGTTTCTGGGTTTGGGGACGGGGCGAGGTCGGGGGAGGGAGCCTGACTGGAAGGGCAAGGTGGAGGCAGGATGGGCACTGGGTATGTCCTGGGGGACGGTGGAGGGTGGAGGTGTGTCAGGTGGGGTGGGGGTGTCTGTTGGAGAATATTCCGCCCCCAGGTTGTCTCCTGTGGGATGGCTGAGGGCCCTGGGTTGGGACGGGGGGCTGACCTGTGAGGGTGTGGGGGGCTGTGGGGGTGGGTGGTTGGGGGCCTGGATGGAGGGCTGGTTGTTGGAGTGGCGGCGGGGGGTGGTGGAGGGCTGGCATGTGGGCAGGGTGGGGGAGGTAGGGGAGTGGCTTGAGGAAGAGAGGGGTCTGGGGGAGGGGCTGAGGGACTGGCCCGAGGAGGGGTTGTGGTTGGTGAGGTTACTGGGCTGGCCTGAAGGGGGGTTGAGCAGCTTGGGAGGGGCAGGGGCTGGCTTCTTTGTACCTGGATAGTAGAGAGAGGTTGACTTCAGAAAATATCTTGTGTCTACATATATTTGAGGCTACCTGAAATTGCATGTCTATGTCTAACAGGGGAGCTACACTGGGGCGTCACAAAAACGGTGGGTTTCTAGCTGCTACACTGGACCCGTAACGATAGCCGGCCTGAGCAGAGCCCAAGACACTTTATGTAGTGTTCTCGGGCATGAGGCACACGTCAAATTCTTAATAAATAGAACCAGAGCGGGCCTCTCCCGGAACTGCGTTGCTTACACCCAGGTTTCATTCAAATGAATAGGTGCATCTCACACTCTGCAAAGGTGATCCAGTGTAGCAGGCTTCTAAATCTGTCAAAATGTAACAATATAACTACCAGTGCAAATTACCTTGTAATAAGACTTACTAATGAAAAAGAACAGAATAGGTTCATTATTCAAATGTCCTCATGATACCATATGCATATAGCTACAAATAAATGTCTAACAACCTAATAAAGGTGAACTGAATTGCTTTAAGGAGTGAGTAACCTCTGGTCATCATGTGTGGACTGGGCCCCATGGGTCCGGCCCCAGGGCCTCCCACTCCCAGCTGTCCCCCTGCTCCACCTCCTCCTGCTGGGCTGGATGTGCCCGGGTGGCCCCCTCCTGAACCGTTCCTCTGATGAAGGGTCTGGGTGGAGGTGGGGTCACGCTTTGGGTTGCTTAACAGACAGAGGTCACCATTGTAAGTACAGCACCCAGATATTAGTGTAGAGCTCTGAAGATGTTCACCATGAAATGTAAAAAATGTTGAGTGAGCTTTTTCTCTTTAAGTGCACTGGGCTGTTTCTTTGGTTTACCTTCTATATTCTGACCAATAGAACAGCCTGCAACTGACATTGAATAGAATCCTTTCATAAATGGATTCAAAAACATCCTTCAAAAAGTTACATAAGCTCAATGAGAGGACAGAACTAATGGCCAAACAACATTTCCGAAGACAGAGCTTTGTCCAACAGTTTTCTGCTGATTCATGTGTTCTAGTGTGAGAGCAGAGGCGTGAGGGACCTCAGAGGATGGCTGGCTCACAGCAGCCATTGTTGTACAGAGCCAGTGGTCTGAACTGAGATGTACCCACAGTGTTATTATAATGATTATTTGTTAGTAGTTTGAGGAAAATGCAGTTAGACAGTGAGAGGAAAACTTGAGTCAGAAAGGCGTGAGCGAGTGAGATTTTCTAGTATGGGTACCAGTCTGTTTAGCTAGCATTCCACTCCTGTCATGCTAAACTTTGGCATATGACACAGTACAAGAAGTAGAATGTTAGCTAAACAGACTGGTATCCATACCAGTCATTTTCCACTCAAATAAATGTTTGCAATAGATTTTCTGAATTAGAATGAACATAAAATGTATATATTTGTACAAGAGCAGTGACATCACCATAAACAGCGCACACACGCCTTTTCAACAAATCATCATCAAAGATTGCAGTCAAAAGTGTGTTTTCTTATCATGCAGTGGAGTGGCATGCGTGTCTGTGCTCCCCAGTGCACTACACACCCATGCCCTTACCTGAGACCCTCCACAGTAGTAGCTAGAAGCTGCTGCGCTGCCACCAGGGCAGCCATACCCAGTGCCAGGCTAGGCTGGCAGCCCTCCATAGCCATGCCCTCCGTCGGGGCCTGGAGCTCAGCCACACACCCCGTGACCTGCCCAGGCCCTGGGGACTCCACCGGGGGTAAGGGGGACAGGAAGGCGGGTGAAACATGCTGCTTTCTACCTAACGTGTTGCTGCCTCTACGGGAGGTGGTGTTATGGTCCGACAGTTTGTTAGCAGAACTAGAGAGAGGGGAGAGGACAGAGACAGACGGCAGAGCCATGTTGAGAAAGACACACACAGGACAGAATCACCAAGTCCCAGAGTAGGTAGAGAGAGAGCGAGCGAAATTAAGAGCGAGAGAGAACAAGAGTGAGAGGTAGTCCACACCAAACAGAGAAAAAGGGACGTTAAGTAGATTTGTTGTCTAAAGTTACAAAGACGCCTATAGTACTAAACATCCAGAAATAGGCTTCAAAAAGCCCCCCATGTAAGTAGTGATAATCAGCAGAGCTACCAATCAAACCAAACATTCAAAGTGTAAATGAATTATTATTGAGTTCTAAAAGTGAAAATCCTTTCGATTTAAGTAGCATGATATCCTCAGCTCAGAGCACTGGCAGGTACAGGACCAGTCTTTGACCTTTCACCCCACGGCAGTCCAAAGTAGAGGGAATGAGCTACTAGTGATGGGGTGCTGCGGTTACCTGTCCTTGCGAAGGGTATCGTTCTCTGGCCCCACCATGCTGCCAGGCCTCTTCCTCTCGATGGTGGAACAGTCGTACTCCATAGAGTGGTTGATGTGGTTGGAAGGAGGGGTGGGCATGGCGAACATCCCTGATACATTAAACTCCACATCTGTGCACATGGGGACAAAAGGCAAGTAGAATTCCTTTAGGGGACATTTAAAAAAACAGATCCATTTCTTTCAGTAGCCTAGGAATCAGATTTATACCGCTGACAGAGAAAGGAGACCAAGGACCTCCCTTTTGAGGACCCAGTCAAAGTGGAAGGGTTAAAGGTCATATGTACATACCCTCAGGGAAGAACCAGTCAGCGTGTTGTATGATGGGTTCTATGATGGTCACCACGTGAACAGAGGTAGCAGCAGCCATCTCAGCTAGAGTGCTGCAGGCACACAGAGAGCAGACATGGTGTCAACTCATTCCACGGAGGGCCGAGTGTCTGCAGGTTGTCGTTCCTCACTAATTAGTAAGGAACTCCTCACACCTGGTTGTCTAGGTCTTAATTGAAAGGAAAAACCAGCAGACACTAGGCCCACCAGGGAATCAGTTTGACACCCCTATTACAGACAAACACTACATGATTTTGACACCAACTTGTGAACAAACTTTAGTTTCTCAGTTTGAATAGTGAGTACTCCCCATCTCTCCTCCCCTCTCTCCCCTTTTCTCTCCTTCTTTCTCACCCCTCTGTTTTGGCCCACAGCAGGTTTGGTCCCAGTACAATGGCGATGTTGCTAGGGGTCATCTTGTTGACCTCACTGTCCTGAGCCAGCTTGGACAGGAACTTCACCAGATACCTACAACACAGGACACAGAGACAGGCACAGGTAAGGCAAACGTTAGCTGTTAAGAAAAAGGGTAACATCACACAAGTTGTGTGAACCAGTCCATCGGTTACCCACCTTAGGTTGGCTTTGTTGTTCTTTGGTAATTGATCACACACAACCCAGAGGGCCTGCAGACGCTTGTCTGGCTCTGGAACACTGGGGAGAGACACAGAGGGACAATCTGTTTCATGGTTGCCATCATTTCACTCCTTTTTGACTTTTCATTTCTACTACTTCTCCTTTACTTTCCTTGGTTCCTTCTACAGCTACAGTATGTCTGCTATTGAATGGATGTCTGCTATTGAATGCAGTGTGTGGTGGTGGCTTACCTAGATGCCTGAATCCACTCGTCGTAAAGCTGGAAGCTCATCAGAGGTTCAGGCAGTTCTCTCAGGTAAGACTTCAGGGCTCCTGGAATGAAAGGACTTATGTGAGCAATGGTCTGACAATCATTTCAGTTACATTACTTGAAAACACTTCCTGAAACATGTAGAAACATGTATAATATGTGAGTGGGGGTTTGGATCGTACCAGCGACAGCGTGGGGGTCCGAGTAGAACTCCTCCAGCTGTGAGGTGGAACAGTCCAGAGCAGCCTTGAGCTTCTTCAGTTTTGAGGTCCCTGCTGCGATCCTGAAGAGGCCCTGGTACAACACACAGACAGGATGGATGAGACAGACGGTGCTTAATCAGCACAGACACGCTGTACTCACTCTCATACAAACACAAACACACTGACCTCTCTCATGCAATCACACACACAAAGCTTCTCCTCACACACAAAACATAAACCTCAATTCACACACAAACAAAACTTCTACTCTCTCCCACCCAAACAGTCCCTCCTCTCACCACAGGCTGTGTTCTGTGTTCACACAGAATGAATGGGAAGACAATATGGTGAGAACTAAACACAGTTGATTTAGAACTGTGCTAGCAAACAACACGCATAGTATAATTCGGAATTACAGTATAATTGCTGCCATTTCTTTTTGTAATAATATATAGATTTCTTTTTTTACTCCAGATACAGTGCACACAATCCTGTCTCAGAGCTCTACAGACATTTCCTCTGACCTCCAGGCTTGATTTTTGCTCTGTAATCCACTGTCAACTGTGGAACCTTGTATAGACAGGTGTGTGCCTTTCCAAATCATGTCCAATCAATTGAACTTTTACCACAGGTCGACTCCAATCAAGTTGTAGAAAAATCTCAAGGATGATCATTGGAAACATGATGCGCCTGAGCTCAATTTTGAGTCTCATGGCAAAGGGTCTGAATACTTATGTAAATAAGGTATTTTTTATTATTTGCAGAAAAAAAATATGTTTCCACTTTGCCATTATGGGGTATTGTGATGTCATTATTGGGTATTGTGATGTCATTATGGGGTATTGTGATGTCATTATGGGGTATTGTGTGTAGATTGATGAGGAACAAAAATTATTTCTTCAATTTTAGAATGAGGCTGTAACGTAACAAAATGTGGAAGAAGTCCAGGGGTCTGGAAACTTTCTGAATGCACTGTACAAACTTAGACTAACAACAACTTACAGACAAACAATGACTACATCTCCTCTGCCCAGACCAGCATGCTCACATCCCCATCCCTAGTGCCTGCATTATTGTTGGCCACTTGGCCTTAAATTGTACCAATGTGTTTCTCAGTCGCCCATGCTATTTCAATAATAAATCATTAGATTTTCCCATTGTGTTAATGAGGGCAGATTGATTGAATTCCAAGTTTAGTATACGTTTTTTCAAGATGAGTGATGAGAAGAGAATCGTACAGCCCATTGGTATCTCACTACACCCCCATATGCCATGTCTTGAAATATGCAGACAGGCGGATTAAAAGTACATTTACATTGTAATACTTCTGACAGGGAACTTTCCAGCTCCCCCCACAACTTCTGGACTTTATAGCATTTCTTACAAGTGGAAAGAACTCAGAGAACGTCGCAGCAGATTTTAATGTTTTCGGCCTGTCTCTCTTCATGTTTGTCTGGGACGTGCTACCTGTCCCAGACCTGCTGTTTTCAACTCTCTAGAGACAGCAGGAGTGGTAGAGATACTCTCAAAGATCGGCTATGAAAAAGCCAACTGACACTTACTCGTGTTACTGACTTGTTGCACCCTCAACAACTACTATGATTATTATTATTTGACAATGCTGGTCATTTATGAACATTTGAACATCTAGGCCATGTGCTGTTATAATATCCACCCGGCACAGCCAGAAGAGGACTGGCCACCCCTCATAGCCTGGTTCCTCTCTAGGTTTCTTCCTAGGTTTTGGCCTTTCTAGGGAGTTTTTCCTAGCCACCGTGCTTCTACACCTGCATTGCTTGCTGTTTGGGGTTTTAGGCTGTGTTTCTGTACAGCACTTTGAGATATCAGCTGATGGAAGAAGGGCTATATAAATACATTTGATTGATTGATTTCAAAACGTATGGGATCAAATATGTTTATGGCCAGTTCTTAAACCTTTTAGATTTAACAATCTAAGCTAGATGCCCTCAATCTTACACAAATGATCAAGGAACCCACCAGGTACAACCCTAAATCCGTAAACATGGGCACCCTCATAGATATTATCCTGACCAACTTGCCCTCCAAATACACCTCTGCTGTTTTCAATCAGGATCTCAGCAATCACTGCCTCATTGCCTGCATCCGCTATGGGTCCGCAGTCAAACGACCACCCCTCATCACTGTCAAACGCTCCCTAAAACACTTCAGCGAGCAGGCCTTTCTAATCGACCTGGCCCGGGTATCATAGAAGGATATTAACCTCATCCCGTCAGTAGAGGATGCCTGGTCGTTCTTTAAAAGTAATTTCCTCACCATCTTAAATAAGCATGCCCCTTTCAAAAAATGTAGAACTAAGAACAGATAAAGTCCTTGGTTCACTCCAGACCTGACTGCCCTCTACCAGCACAAAAACTTCCTGTGGCGGACTGCACTAGCATCGAATAGTCCCCGCGATATGCAACTTTTCAGGGAAGTCAGGAACCAATACACGCAGTCAGTTAGGAAAGCAAAGGCTAGCTTTTTCAAACAGAAATCTGCATCCTGTAGCTCTAACTCCAAAAGGTTTTGGGACACTGTAAAGTCCATGGAGAATAAGAGCACATCCTCCCAGCTGCCCACTGCACTGAGGCTAGGAAACACTGTCACCATCGATAAATCCACAATAATCGAGAATTTCAAAAAGCATTTCTCTACGGCTGGCCATGCTTTCCTCCTGGCTACCCCAACCCCGGCCAACAGCTCTGCACCCCCCACAGCTACTTGCCCAAGCCTCCCCAGCTTCTCCTTCACCCAAATCCAGATAGCAGATGTTCTGAAAGAGGTGCAAAACCTGGACCCATACAAATCAGCTGGGCTAGACAATCTGGACCCTCTTTCTAAAATGTTCTCTGTATATATCAACAATGTTGCTCTTGCTGCGGGTGTTTCCCTGATCCACCTCTACGCAGACGACACCATTCTGTGTAGAGGCACCACCCGACACCACCCGCCCGCCCGACTAGCATCACTACTCTGGATGGGTCTGACTTAGTGGACAACTACAAATACCTAGGTGTCTGGCTAGACTGTAAACTCTCCTTCCAGACTCATATTAAACATCTCTAATCCAAAATTAAATCTAGAATCGGCTTCCTATTTCGCAACGAAGCCTCCTTCACTCACTCCGCCAAACATACTCTCGTAAAACTGACAATCCTACCGATCCTCGACTTCGGCGATGTCATATACAAAATAGCCTCCCAACACTCTACTCAGCAAACTGGATGCAGTCTATCACAGTGCCATCCGTTTTGTCACCAAAGCCCCATATACCGCCCACCACTGCGACCTGTACGCTCTCGTCGGCTGGCCCTCGCAACATATTCATCGCCAGACCCACTGGCTCCAGGTCATCTATAAAAGTCTTTGCTAGGTAAAGTTCCGCCTTATCTCAGCTCACTGGTCACGATAACAACACCCACCCGTAGCACGCGCTCCAGCAGGTATATCTCACTGGTCATCCCCAAAAGCCAACACCTCCTTTGGCCGCCTTTCCTTCCAGTTCTCTGCTGCCAATGACTGGAACGAATTACAAAAATCGCTGAAGTTGGAGACTTATATCTCCCTCACTAACTTTAAATATCAGCTATCTGAGCAGCTAACCGATCGCTGCAGCTGTACATAGCCCATCTGTAAGTAGCCCATCCAATCTACCTACCTCATCCCCCTATATTGTTTTTATTAACTTTTTTGCTCTTTTGCACACCAGTATTTCTACTTGCACATCATCATCTGCACATCTATCACTCCAGTGTTAATTTGCTAAATTGTAATTACTTCGCTACTATGGCCTATTTATTGCCTTACCTCCTCACGCCATTTGCACACACTGTATATAGACTTTTTTTCTCTATTGTGTTATTGACTGTACATTCGTTTATTCCATGTGTAACTCTGTGTTGTTGTTTGTGCCACACTGCTTTGCTTTATCTTGGCCAGGTCGCAGTTGTAAATGAGAACTTGTTCTCAACTGGCCTACCTGGTTAAATAAAGGTGAAATAAAACAATAAAAAAAAGTTGTAGAGTCCCCTGTTTTGGGGCCCTGTGTGGTTCTGGCACTGGTTCAGACTGACATCTTAGCTTACAAATCGATATGTGGACACCATAGATGGAAATGGCTTGCATCGAGCGGTAGCCCTGATTCTTACAGACACAGGACTATGTCTCTTCTGCATGTGTGAAGCAGGATGTGAAATCTGACACCACTTGAAGATGGGATGTCCCTCCTACCATTTAATTCGCTATTCTGACTGTCCAGCTCCTGGCTGAACCCTACGTCACAGCCACTAACAACACATATGCCTTGAATCCTTACATCGTACTGCAGTAGGAGAGAGTGGTTTTGTAGATGTAGCACATTCAGGGATAGATTTATAGCCAGTAGATTTTAAACAAAAAAAACACTTAGACGGACAAGATTAATATGGCATGAAAGGTGAGTTCCTAACGAGCCAAGTTAGACCTCTGTGAAACTTTCAAAGTGATTTTATTTTTATTTAACTAATGGAGGCAAATGTTGGGGGCAGACGTTTTGATGAAGAGACCCCTTTACAAAATATGCACATTTTCTCTAACACTAAATATATCATGTATTTTACAGTAATAAGGTGACATTTTATACTTAGTCGTTTTATACATTTATTATACTATATTTAGAAAAGCCTTATTCATACATTTTTGTTGAATAGGAAATACAAATATAATGAAAATGAAATATTTGATGATGTACTGTGTACTTGAGCCTGTGACGACACCTCAGCAATTTATACACATTTTTCATGAAAGGTGATATTTTAAACTTTCTTGGAGTATGCAGCATTACTAGTTATTGTTTAAGGCCCTCACGATAAATAATTACTTCTGGGGATTATGTAGATAACATTTAAGAGGTTTTAAGTGCATTTTACGTTTCATGTTTGGGCCCTTTCCACAAAAAGTTTCTGCATGTGTTCATTCATCCTTGTATTATTTCATTCACACATCCATATTTACATTTCTTTGTCCTCAACTATGATCCCCCTTCCCTTTCTCCCCCTCTACCTCGCTCCCCCAATGCTTCAATTCATCCATCCATCCCTCTCTCCCTACCTCCTCCTTCATGCCAGTCTCCAGCAGCATCATGATGCAGGCCTCTAAGGGCAGAGCGATCTCTCTGCTGCTCCTCTTCAGATGCTCCTCCAGCCCCGTCCCAAACGCTGGCTTCTCTGTCCACGAGTCTGACGGGGGAGAGAGAGACAGTGTAGCACTGTTGGCATGGTGGTAACAAAACTAAAGTTGTTACGGGTCTGCAGAAAGAGAGGGCGGTAGGATGACTGTGGATGAGGGGTTAGGAGGCCAGGGGATGGTAGATTTCTAGGTCAACAACGTCCCCTCTGGCCAACCATCAGTCACTCACTCCTCCAATAGATATATCTATAAATAATAACCACACTGTCTCCATCCATGGCATGTGTTGGTGAGTTTCTGTGCACTCAGTGGAAAGGAAAGCCCAGGTAGATCTGATGTGTGGAATGTTTGAGTCATCATAAACCACATGCTGGGAGAGAAGGGTTGATTTAGACCACACTCTGTTTACTGGAGAAAAACCAGCCTGCAGAACACAGAGGGAAAGGGAGAGAAAGAGGGAGAGAGAGCCCACACTAAAAAGAGTGGAAACAGCTAAATTAATGCCTTCCCTGCAATCAGTTCTACAGGAACAATAAGCAATAACCTACATGCCACAGCCTGCCAGATGCCTTCAGACATCATTTACAAAAATAAGCAAATACTTCAACCGAGAGATGGTTGATGTGCCACTTTAATATAGTTTGTTATAAGTGATTGAAGTGGTCTAACAAAAAACAAGATGCAAGCAGCTGTAGCCTATGCAGGCAGGGTGACAATGCATAGCCTAGACCAGTGGTTCCCAAACTTTTTATAGGCCTGTACCCTTTCAAACGTTCAACCTCCAGCTGCGTACCCCCTCTAGCACCAGGGTCAGCGCACTCTCAAATGTTGTTTTTTTGCCATCATTGTAAGCCTGACACGCACACACTACATTTATTGGTGGGAATAGCGGCAGCAGCCCCAGCTTAGATATTCAACATACTTCCTCTTATTATTATTATTCCGCCGCCTATGCTAGAACTGCCGTTCCAACTTCAGAACGTGCGGAATGGTCTGGATCGAGTTGCTTGTATACAACTTCTGCCTAGAAGGCCAGCATGCCGGAGTCGCCTCTTCACTGTTGACGTTGAGACAGGTGTTTTGCGGGTACTATTTAATGAAGCTGCCAGTTGAGGACTTGTGAGGCATCTGTTTCTCAAACTAGACACTAATGTACTTGTCCTCTTGCTCAGTTGTGCACTGGGGCCTCCCACTCCTCTTTCTATTCCGGTTAGAGCCAGTTTGCGCTGTTCTGTGAAGGGAGTAGTACACAGAGTTGTACGAGATCTTCAGTTTCTTGGCAATTTCTCGCATGGAATAGCCTTCATTTCTCAGAACAAGAATAGACTGACGAGTTTCAGAAGAAAGGTCTTTGTTTCTGGACATTTTGAGCCTATAATCGAACCCACAAATGCTGATGCTCCAGATACTCAACTAGTCTAAAGGCCAGCTTTAATTGCTTCTTTAAATCAGAACAACCATTTTCAGCTGTGGTGACAAAATTGCAATTAGCCTTTTAAAAATGATAAACTTGGATTAGCTAACACAACGTGCCATTGGAACACAGGAGTGATGGTTGCTGATAATGGGCCTCTGTACGCCTATATAGATATGCCATCAAATCTGCCGTTTCCAGCTTCAATAGTCATTTGCAACATTAACAATGTCTACACTGTATTTCTGATCAATTTGATGTTATTTTAAAATGGACAAAAAAAAATGCTTTTCTTTCAAAAACAATGACATTTTTAAGTGACCCCAAACTTTTGAACGGTAGTGCAGGTACGTGGTTGCAATGGGCATCAGTGTCTTAACAGCGCGCTTTGCCAAGGCAGGATACTCTGAGCGCAGCCCAATCCAGAAATCTGGCAGTGGCTTCTGATTAAATTTTCACAGAACCACTTGTTGCAATTTCGATGAGGCTCTCTTGTTCAGATATCGATAAGTGGACTGGAGGCAGGGCATGAAAGGGATAACGAATCCAGTTTGTCTCATCTGTTTCGGGAAAGTACCTGTGTAATTGCGCACCCAACTCACTCAGGTGCTTGCTATCACATTTGACATTGTCCGTAAGCTTGAGTTCATTAGCACACAAAAAAATCATACAATGAAGGAAAGACCTGTGTGTTGTCCTTGTTAATGCAGACAGAGAAGAGCTCCAACTTCTTAATTATTGCCTCAATATGTCCCGCACATTGAATATAGTTGCGGAGAGTCCCTGTAATCCTAGATTCAGATCATTCAGGCGAGAAAAAACATCACCCAGGTAGTCCAGTCATGTGAGAAACTGAGAGTGAAAATTATGGTCAGTAAAGAAAACATTAAGCTTGTCTTTCAATTCAAAAAAACGTGCCAATAATTTGCCCTTTGATAACAAGCGCACTTCTGTATGTTGTAAAATTGTTACATGGTCGCTGCCCATATCATTGCATAATGCAGAAAATACACGACAGTTCAGGGGTCTTGCTTTAACAAAGTTAACCATTTTCACTGTAGTGTCCAAAACGTCTTTCAAGCTGTCGGGCATTCCCTTGGCAGCAAGAGCCTCCCGGTGGATGCTGCACCGGGAGCAACTGCTTGCACCCGCGTTACCACTCCACTATGTCTCCCTGTCATGGCTTTTGCGCCATCAGTACAGATACCAACATCAGCAGCAGCTACATTTGGCTACATATGGATCATTAGTGGAATTCCCGCGAGAGAGTAACAGTTAATGTGATTGGATGTTAATTATTTGACTAGGCTACCTGTATTTGACATTGTGTTGTTATTACGCAGAACACTAGATGGTTTAACTTTATTTTTGGCAGTGAAACGAGGCTACTCAGGCGAGGAAAAAATCTCCCCCGTTGGGAAATATTAATGGACTGTTTGAAAATGTGAAGAAAAAAAAAATATTTTTAATGTGAATCACATTTTTATTTGGCGTACATCCGACGGCATTGCGCGTACCCCAGTTTGGGAATGCCTGGCCTAGACCTAGATGGTAACTTAAGACTTTAGCCTGACCCAACAATATCATCATGGTACTAATGGACAGAGTTCCTGTGTCACGCTCAGTTAAACCTTTATGGTCTGAAGGAAAAACGAGCCTGTGACGAGAAATAGAAAGAGGGGTTTTTAGAAGGAGGTGGTGAGGACTGGTCTGTATCTCGCTAAGAGGGATTTTAGGAGGGGAGTAGGACAAGATTGGAGGAGGATAACTTCTGGGCAACTTCAACCAGCACAGGGAGAGGGGAACTGGGCTGTACTGCACCTGGCTACGAGAGGGTTTTTTTGGGGGGGGGGGCAGGAGTATAGTGTACCTTGCTGTGCTTGTATGGTTGGTAGGACACTCTCGAGGACAGTCAGAGATTTTCTATGGTAATCAGCTTGGGCCTCTAAGAGCTGGGAACACAACAGAACAGTGTGGAGGAGGGAGAGAGAGAGAAAAGGAGAGCAAGCAAGCGAAAAGGAGAGTGAGCGAGCGAGGGAAAAGGAGAGCGAGCGAAAAGGAGAGCGAGCGAGCGAGCGAAAAGGAGAGCGAGCGAGCGAGCGAAAAGGAGAGCGAAAAGGAGAGCGAGCGAGCGAGCGAAAAGGAGAGCGAGCGAGCGAGAGAAAAGGAGAGCGAGCGAGCGAGCGAGAGAAAAGGAGAGCGAGCGAGCGAGCGAGAGAAAAGGAGAGCGAGCGAGCGAGCGAGAGAAAAGGAGAGCGAGCGAGCGAGCGAGAGAAAAGGAGAGCGAGCGAGCGAGAGAAAAGGAGAGCGAGCGAGCGAGAGAAAAGGAGAGCGAGCGAGCGAGTGAGAGAAAAGGAGAGCGAGCGAGAGAAAAGGAGAGCGAGCGAGAGAAAAGGAGAGCGAGCGAGCGAGCGAGCGAAAAGGAGAGCGAGCGAGCGAGCGAGAGAAAAGGAGAGCGAGCGAGAGAAAAGGAGAGCGAGCGAGCGAGCAAAAAGGAGAGCGAGCGAGCGAGAGAAAAGGAGAGCGAGCGAGCGAGCGAGAGAAAAGGAGAGCGAGCGAGAGAAAAGGAGAGCGAGCGAGAGAAAAGGAGAGCGAGCGAGCGAGCGAGAGAAAAGGAGAGCGAGCGAGCGAGCGAGAGAAAAGGAGAGCGAGCGAGCGAGAGAAAAGGAGAGCGAGCGAGCGAGCGAGAGAAAAGGAGAGCGAGCGAGCGAGAGAAAAGGAGAGCGAGCGAGCGAGAGAAAAGGAGAGCGAGCGAGAGAAAGGAGAGCGAGCGAGCGAGCGAAAAGGAGAGCGAGCGAGCGAGCGAGAGAAAAGGAGAGCGAGCGAGAGAAAAGGAGAGCGAGCGAGAGAAAAGGAGAGCGAGCGAGCAAAAAGGAGAGCGAGCGAGCGAGAGAAAAGGAGAGCGAGCGAGCGAGCGAAAAGGAGAGCGAGCGAGCGAGAGAAAAGGAGAGCGAGCGAGCGAGAGAAAAGGAGAGCGAGCGAGCGAGCGAAAAGGAGAGCGAGCGAGCGAGCGAAAAGGAGAGCGAGCGAAAAGGAGAGCGAGCGAGCGAGAGAAAAGGAGAGCGAGCGAGCGAGAGAAAAGGAGAGCGAGCGAGCGAGAGAAAAGGAGAGCGAGCGAGCGAGAGAAAAGGAGAGCGAGCGAGCGAGAGAAAAGGAGAGCGAGCGAGAGAAAAGGAGAGCGAGCGAGAGAAAAGGAGAGCGAGCGAGCGAGCAAAAAGGAGAGCGAGCGAGAGAAAAGGAGAGCGAGCGAACGAGAGAAAAGGAGAGCGAGCGAACGAGAGAAAAGGAGAGCGAGCGAGAGAAAAGGAGAGCGAGCGAGAGAAAAGGAGAGCGAGCGAGCGAGCAAAAAGGAGAGCGAGCGAGCGAAAAGGAGAGCGAGCGAGCGAAAAGGAGAGCGAGCGAGCGAGAGAAAAGGAGAGCGAGCGAGCGAGAGAAAAGGAGAGCGAGCGAGCGAGAGAAAAGGAGAGCGAGCGAGCGAGAGAAAAGGAGAGCGAGCGAGAGAAAAGGAGAGCGAGCGAGAGAAAAGGAGAGCGAGCGAGCGAGCGAGAGAAAAGGAGAGCGAGCGAGCGAGCGAAAAGGAGAGCGAGCGAGCGAGCGAAAAGGAGAGCGAGCGAGCGAGCGAGCGAAAAGGAGAGCGAGCGAGCGAGCGAGAGAAAAGGAGAGCGAGCGAGCGAGCGAAAAGGAGAGCGAGCGAGCGAGAGAAAAGGAGAGCGAGCGAGCGAGCGAAAAGGAGAGCGAGCGAGCGAGAGAAAAGGAGAGCGAGCGAGCGAGCGAGAGAAAAGGAGAGCGAGCGAGCGAGCGAGCGAAAAGGAGAGCGAGCGAGCGAGCGAGCGAAAAGGAGAGCGAGCGAGCGAAAAGGAGAGCGAGCGAGCGAGAGAAAAGGAGAGCGAGCGAGCGAGAGAAAAGGAGAGCGAGCGAGCGAGAGAAAAGGAGAGCGAGCGAGCGAGAGAAAAGGAGAGCGAGCGAGCGAGCGAGAGAAAAGGAGAGCGAGCGAGCGAGAGAGAAAAGGAGAGCGAGCGAGCGAGAGAGAAAAGGAGAGCGAGCGAGCGAGAGAAAAGGAGAGCGAGCGAGCGAGCGAGCGAGAGAAAAGGAGAGCGAGCGAGCGAGCGAGAAAAGGAGAGCGAGCGAGCGAGCGAAAAGGAGAGCGAGCGAGCGAAAAGGAGAGCGAGCGAGCGAGCGAAAAGGAGAGCGAGCGAGCGAGAGAGAAAAGGAGAGCGAGTGAGCGAAAAGGAGAGCGAGCGAGCGAGCGAGCGAGAGAGAAAAGGAGAGCGAGTGAGCGAAAAGGAGAGCGAGCGAGCGAGCGAGCGAGAGAAAAGGAGAGCGAGCGAGCGAAAAGGAGAGCGAGCGAGCGAGCGAAAAGGAGAGCGAGCGAGCGAGCGGAAAGGAGAGCGAGCGAGCGAGCGGAAAGGAGAGCGAGCGAAAAGGAGAGCGAGCGAGCGAGAGAAAAGGAGAGCGAGCGAGAGAAAAGGAGAGCGAGCGAGAGAAAAGGAGAGCGAGCGAGAGAAAAGGAGAGCGAGCGAGCGAGCGAGAGAAAAGGGAGAGCGAGCGAGAGAAAAGGAGAGCGAGCGAGCGAGCGAGAGAAAAGGAGAGCGAGCGAGCGAGCGAGAGAAAAGGAGAGCGAGCGAGCGAGCGAGAGAAAAGGAGAGCGAGCGAGCGAGAGAAAAGGAGAGCGAGCGAGAGAAAAGGAGAGCGAGCGAGCGAGCGAGAGAAAAGGAGAGCGAGCGAGCGAGCGAGAGAAAAGGAGAGCGAGCGAGCGAGCGAGAGAAAAGGAGAGCGAGCGAGCGAGCGAGAGAAAAGGAGAGCGAGCGAGCGAAAAGGAGAGCGAGCGAGCGAGCGAAAAGGAGAGCGAGCGAGCGAGAGAAAAGGAGAGCGAGCGAGCGAAAAGGAGAGCGAGCGAGCGAGCGAGCGAGAGAAAGGAGAGCGAGCGAGCGAGAGAAAAGGAGAGCGAGCGAGCGAGAGAAAAGGAGAGCGAGCGAGCGAGAGAAAAGGAGAGCGAGCGAGAGAAAAGGAGAGCGAGCGAGCGAGAGAAAAGGAGAGCGAGCGAGCGAGAGAAAAGGAGAGCGAGCGAGCGAGAGAAAAGAGCGAGCGAGCGAGAGAAAAGAGCGAGCGAGCGAAAAGAGCGAGCGAAAAGGAGAGCGAGCGAGCGAAAAGGAGAGCGAGCGAGCGAAAAGGAGAGCGAGCGAGCGAGCGAAAAGGAGAGCGAACGAGCGAAAAGGAGAGCGAGCGAGCGAGCGAAAAGGAGAGCGAGCGAGCGAGCGAAAAGGAGAGCGAGCGAGCGAGCGAAAAGGAGAGCGAGCGAGCGAGCGAAAAGGAGAGCGAGCGAGCGAGAGAAAAGGAGAGCGAGCGAGAGAAAAGGAGAGCGAGCGAGCGAGAGAAAAGGAGAGCGAGCGAGCGAGAGAAAAGGAGAGCAAGCGAGCGAAAAGGGGAGCGAAAGAGAGGAGAGAAAAAGAGAGTCAGTCAACAATGAGAGGAACAACAAACCAAACAAACTGTTCACCAGTCACCCAACAGCTATGAACATTCCCACACACACTCTGATTCACCATTACGTAGTAGCGGGCATAGTCCCCTTCCTTTGAGAAGAAATTGTACATGTCTGCAGCCAGTTGATCCTGAGAGAGAGGAGCAGACAAGAGATCATTAGAAGCAGATGACAGAGAAGGACCAACTCTCAGGGCTTAAAACATGTGATCCATCAACAGTAATTTCACTATAAAAGGCAAATTCCTGCCTGTTTTATATCGACCTAAACCCATCCACCTCTCTGGTCTCCTTTATATCAAAACCCAATCAATGTATTTCAGGTGGCAGCTCTGTTAGTGTTAGCGCTGGGTAGGGTCATTAGGCCTTCCACAGTGACTCATAAATCTGTCTGCTGTTGACAGGGCTAGGGTATAGTAGCAGTGTAGAGCACGGCTGAACAGGCCTGGAGCGCAGAGGAAGGAAAGCACTTAATCATGTAGCTTCCTAGATAGAAGACCTGACACACACCACTAACTCAATACACACAATACTCTCAGTCCGCAGCACTTCACAGAGAGAGGCACACACACACAGCTGACTGGGCATTCCTTCTTCCTAAATCAAACAGCCATAACGGTACTGGGCATGGAATATCCATCCGTCCTTACCTTCTTCTGTCAAAACTTTCCATAGTGTCACTTCCTCTTCTCCTCATGTGAGCAACTACCATTCATCTGGGATTGAGGCCTGTGATTTATCCTAATTCATATAGCAGAACGTCAGACAAACTTAACTGTGGGGTGATTTATCCATTTAAGGCCTTACCTTGCACAGTTCCATTTTATTCATAGCTTCATCCACCTCCTCTTTGAGCAGGTCTGCCTTGGCCGTCAGTGCTTGAGTGTTTGTTCCTGAGATTATCGACTTGGTTGCCTGCAACCACCTGGAAGGGGTAGACCGCAGAACAGGTTAGAACGTTGTTATAAACTTTAAAACATGTTATAGCACAATCTAAATGTTAATACAGGTGATACATGTACACAGGCTCACCTCGCTCTGGCAGAATCATAGTCAAGAACTAGCCTGGCTAGCTGCTTCCTCTGTTTCAGGATGTTGGGAATGTCCACCTGAGAATATGGATGTTCACGTCTGTTAAGAACGTATGGCACTTTTCCAAATACACATTGAATATTGACTCAATTATTTATGTATGGTTTTGACTAAATATTGGATGCTCTTTATACAGGTTTGGATGGAATAAGGCACTCAATAGCTCCTCCTCACCTCTGCTAGCTGGTTGAGGGGGTCTAGCACGTCTTTCTCTATCTGAACCTCATGCTGCAGCAGCTCTGACGCCAGCCTGTTCTCTGCCTCCCCACACACCTCCATCATTTTCCTGTCAGGAGGAGACACACACATACAGGTCAAAGGTTATTCAGATGCCACAGGAAGAGCCATCGGGGTCAGAAGTCACCATTACTGTCCTTCAAATGAATGACGAATAACTGCTGAGGGTCATCTACAGTACCAGTCAAAAGTTTGGATACACCTACTTTTTCACTGTTTCTTTATTTTTACTCTTTTTTATATTGTAATAATAGTGAAGACATCAACACTATGAAATAACACATATGGAATCATGTAGTAACCAAAAGAAAAGTTTCCAAAGTAACCGCCCTTTGCATTAATGACAGCTCTGCACACTCTTGGCATTCTCTCAACCAGCTTCACCAGGAATGCTTTTCCAACAGTCTTGAAGGAATTCCCACGTATGCGGAACACTTGTTGGCTGCTTTTCCTTCACTCTGCTGTCCAATTCATCCCAAACCATCTCAATTGGGTTGACGTCAGGTGATTGGAGGCCAGGACATCTGGTGCAGCACTCAATCACTCTCGGTCTTGGTCAAATAGCCTTTACACAGCCTGGAGGTGTGTTGGGTCATTGTTCTATTGAAAAACAAATGATAGTCCCACTAATTGCAAACCAGATGGGAAGGCGTATCACTGCAGAAAGTGTGTCTTGAATTTTAAATAAATCACAGACAGCGTCACCAGCAAAGCAACCTCACACCATCACAACTCCTCCTCCATGCTTCACAGTGGGAACTACACATGCGGAGATCATCCGTTCACCTACTCTGCGTCTCACAAAGACACAGCGGTTGGAAACAAAAATCTCACATTTTGACTCATCAGACCAAAGGACAGATGTCCACCAGTCTAATGTCCATTGCTCGTGTTTCTTGGCTCAAGCAAGTCACTTCTTATTGGTGTCCTTTGGTAGTGGTTTCTTTGCAGCAATTTGACCATGAAGGCCTGATTCACACAGTCACCTCTGAACAGTTGATGTTGAGATGTGTCTGTTACTTGAACTCTGTGAAGCAATTATTTGTGCTGCATTTTCTGAGGCTGGTAACTAATGAACTTATCCTCTGCAGCTCTGGGTCTTCCTTTCCTGTGGCGGTCCTCATGAGACCCAGTTTTATCGTAGCGCTTGTGTATACCACCCCTACCTTGTCACAACACAACTGATTGGCTCAAACACATTAAGGAAAGAAATTCCACAAATTAACTTTCAAACAAGGCAAACCAGTTAATTGAAATGCATTCCAGGTGACTACCTCATGAAGCTGGTTGAGAGAATGCCAAAAGTGTGCAAAGCTGTCATCAAGGTGTGGCTATTTTGAAGAATCTCAAATATAAAATATATTTTGATTTGTTTAACACTTTTTTGGTTACTACTATTATTCGACAATGTAGAAAATAGTAAAAATAGTGTCTGTCCAAACTTTTGACTGGTACTGTAAATGTCGCATTCATCACCAGTCGCCTTTGACAATACCTTCCAAATCCATCATTCCACATCCACAAATACATCATATTAAACATTGGCAAGTTGTCAAATGAGATAGATTCACTTCCTCCTAAAAGCAGACAGTAACAGTAAATCTCTGGGTAGTTTCTACATCCTCTAGTCTGAGTGCCTGTCTGTTTCTGTCACTGTCTTACTATGCGAACAAGGCAACAATGTAGCTCGTTCTGTTAAATGGAGAATAAGTCTGGCAAACATCCTCATTATGTGGATAGACATCCACACTAGACACTTTCTGATCCTCCACAAAAACAAGAAATGACTGAAAAGACCACTGATAATAATTGGGTCAGTTTGTTAGCCACATGTTCTCCATCTCTCTTGGGTTCATCTGTTCCATATAACCACAGTGTCAGACAGACGATTGGTTGTCTAACCTGTCAATTCACCCTCACTCACCCAATCAGAGACTCCTCTCCCAGCTGACTGCCTCCGTCCACCATGGCTTGAGACAGCGCTGTCAGAGGAAGCTTTTTCTGTGAGGTGTGTTTGTAGAGGGAGAAAGGGAAAAGAGATATGTATACAGGCACCAACAAGACGTTTCTAGTGCTTTCCTTTTGAGGGTTTATCAATGGAAAGCCCATTTTCATTAATTTGGACAATATAGAACGGTAGAAAGAATGAGGATGTTACGGTTATTGTGATAAGAGCTAATTTGACATACCGTAACAACTAGACACCGTATGACGTCTCATTATTCCTTTCTATTCCCATACAGCTCTAATGAAATACATGGAAGGAGGGTTGAGCATAGCTAGAGATGTAGCTATGAGAAAGTAAAAATGTGTCTTTTTACCTGACCATTTCCTGTGTATAGGCGTGGTACAGACTGGCATTGACACAATTGAACATGTTGGATCATGTGGTAAAAAAAATAAAAATAATTGCTGATATAGAATATTATTTTCAAGGGGGCAGGGTAATCTAGTGTTAATCAGGTAGGTGAAGAGTTAATGGGAAATAAATAATACATATATGCTTATCTTTGATCTAGTGATTCAGACAATTTGGTCAGGAATAATGTTAATGATACCTGTACTTACATGTCTCTTCTCTGCGTCGGTGCCAATGTGGCCCTGCAGACACGTGACCATCCTCTTGTGTGTGTTGTGGGAGACGACACGCACCATCTCCATGCGCCGCTCAATCTGTGCACGACAAACGACCACTTACATACAGCCAGATCTTTACTGTGATGTGGTACACAACTCGCTGGTAAAGCAGCTACAGGCTATAGACATGGGAAACGATTTTCATAAAAACCAGTATGTTTGAATGATTAAATGCATCGTCTTGTGTTTTATAGTGTAACAAGGTTAGCAATGCAATATGTTCCACACTGCTTTGTCACAGTAAGAAAGGGAACTCAACTCTGTTTATAAAAACAAAATGTTCGTGGAGGAACTTTGTAGCGCAGAAGATGTAGACAGTTCCTGGAGTTAGGGACACTGAGTTGAAAGGTTATGCCTGTAGTTTAGAACTGCACTGATCCATCTTTCTCAGCCCTTTTGGTCCTCTGACAACTGTCCAGTAGAATGAATGGTGTTGACATGTAACTATATTCCTCTAATCTCCCTCGTCCCTGCCTGTTGACGGCCGCTTCATTGAAGTCCAGTCAGCTACATGGAGGTCAAAGGTCAGGCATGAATGATGTTTTCTATGAAACGGATGACTCATCGGAAGCGTCTTCATGGAGACTGTTGCTGGGCTGTTACTGTTGTTTGGAGCATTAAAATGGGCAGATGAATGCGCTGAAATTGTAATTTCACAGCACTCTGAAGCCAGGGCAGAAAACTACTTCATACTGCAGAGGAACTTGGCCAGCCTTGTCCAGCTGTCAGATGGTGAAACTGTATGGCAACTTCCACAGTGTTGTCTGCAATCTGTCTAACGAACTACATAGAAATGTATTTTTACTCTTCTTTAGAGCATTGTTATGCTATTTGTTGCCAGTCTGGAACATGGAGTGTCTGTTGTACAGAACATGCCCAGTCTGGAACATGGAGTGTCTTTTTTTTTAAATAAGCAAGAATGTAATACTAAATGCACCTGCACAGAAAACTACAGGGGGAGGGAGGGAGGGAGGGAGGGAGGGAGGGAGGGAGGGGGGGGGAAATTGACAGCTCAGAACAATGCCTTTGGGAATAGAGCAGCCAGGGGACAGACGGACAGACTGTCAGAACAGATCAACAGAAACCATGACAATTGTGTTATAAAAACAGAACTCGAACTCGGGAATTCAAACGGCTGATTCCTCCACACCTCTCTCTCTCTCTCCACCGCTCTCTCTGGGGTCAGACAGTGTGGAGGTGGTCTCCTGCCTCCTGCACAGGAATGGGGAATGCTGTGTGTTCGGGCTGGGCCCTGTTAGCACATGGCACAGGAACAGGGGATTCCTCTGACTGGAGTTCCACCTCATTCTTCTCTACAGGGGGAGATCCTGGGGATGTGTGTGTTTTTCATTACATGGCGCCAGGGGTGCCACTGTCGTTTTCTCTTTTCCATCACATTCTTACATGCTGACATGACACACTCACCCCAACATCATACACAGAGACTGACCTCCCAGACAGAGGCAGACTTCCAGACAGAGGCAGACTTCCCAGACAGAGACATCAGACACTGAAGACAAAGGACTAAACAGACAAACAAACAGACCAGAAGGATCTGAAAGAGTACAACAACTTCTGTCTGGCTAACTGATCAGCTCAGAGCCTAGTTTGGTCTATGACACATCCACTGAGCAGGGAATCCCCACTGTAATGTGACTGACCAGTGTGTTTGTGCCAGGACTGATAAGATGTCCAGACAAGCACACGGCACGGCTAGCCAGAGAAAGGGTGTGAGAGCGTGTCTGTGTGTCTAAACACACGCAGCAGTAAACAACATAGAAGAGGGTTGGATTCCTAAACAACACTCAGAGTACCCATAATTCCCCTGTTGTGAATATCATTTGTTTTTTTGAAGTCAGTCTAAGCTTGCTTGGTAACCAGGTTGGCTTCTCGTTCCTGACAGAGTAAAGGAGACAGCCATTATTGGCTAAAGCAGAATCCGGACTGGCAAGAGCTCAGGAAGCCTCCCCATTATAGAACACAAAATGCCAGAGCCATCATCACACAGAGCCATTGAGAAAATTACGGTAAGCTTTCTCTGGAGTGTGTGAAAACTACACTATATATACACACCGGGTATGTGGACATCCTTTCAAATTAGTGGATTTGGCTATTTCAGCCACACCCGTTGCTGACAGGTGTATAAAAATCGAGCACACAGCCATGCAATCTCCATAGACGAACATTGGCATTAGAATGGCCCGTACTGAAGAGCTCAGTGGCTTTCAACGTGGCACCGCCATAGGATGCCACCTTTCCAACAAGTCAAATTTCTGCCCTGCTAGATCTGTCCCGGTCAACTGTAAGTGCTGTTACTGTGAAGTGGAAATGTCTAGGAGCATCAACAGCACAGTGGTAGGCCACACAAGCTGACAGAACGGGACCGCCCACTACCGAGTTACAAACTGCCTCTGGAAGCAACGTCAGCACAATAACTGTTCACCAGGAGCTTCATGAAATGGGTTTCCGTGACCGGGCAGCCGCACACAAGCCTAAGATCACTATGCGCAATGCCAAGCGTTGGCTGGAGGGGTGTAAAGCTCACTGCCATTGAACCCTGGAGCAGTGAAAACGCGTTCTCTGGAGTGATGAATCGCGCTTCACCATCTGGCAGCCCAACGGATGAATCTGAATCTGGGTTTGGGGGATACCAGGAGAACACTACCTGCCCCAATGCATAGCACCAACTGTAAAGTTTGGTGGAGGAGGAATAATGGTCTGGGGCTGTTTTTCATGGTTTGGGCAAGGCTCCTTAGTTCCAGTGAAGGGAAATGTTAACGCTACAGCATACAATGACATTCTAGAAGATTCTGTGCTTCCAACTTTGTGGCAACAGTTTAAGGAAGGCCCTTTCCTGTTTCATCATGGCAATGCCCCTGTGCACAAAGCGAGGTCCATATAGAAATGGTTTGTCGAGATCGGTGTGGAAGAACTTGACTGGCCTGCAGAGCCCTGACCTCTACCCTATAGAACACCTTTGGGATGAATTGGAACGCAGACTGCGAGCCAGGCCTAATTGCCCGTACTCACTAATGCTTGTGGTTGAATGGAGCAAGTCTCCGCAGCAATGCTCCAACATCTAGAGGAAAGCCTTCCCAGAAGAGTGGAGGCTGTTGTAGCAGCAAAGGGGGTACCAACTCGATATTAATGCCCATGATTTTGGAATGAGATGTATGACAAGGTGTCCACATACTTTTGGTCATGTAGTGTATGCAGGGTTTTGTGGATTCAGGCAGCCTGGGATATAAATGGTGCCCCTGTGGAAGCTGAGCTATGTGGCTATATGGACAGCTGAGCTAGCAGAGGAATTCTGGGATGCCATGGATCCACCATGGAGGACCAGGTGTTGTGATGGCAGGTAGAGGGGACTAAGAATAAGACACTGGCCTGGATGCTTCATCTGTTTGCACTGTTGACCACTTTAAAAGGCCTCTTATGCATGCCATTCATTCACAGCAGATGGATCCATCCAGCACATGGATGACATGACAACAAGCACTACAGAGACAGGAGTTGGCTGAAGCAGAAAACTGATCCGTGGTGATAAAGCACCAGCCTCCAGTGCTTCCATGGACAGGAGAGTGATCCAACAGTGTGTTCTCAGACTGACATGGTAGCATGAGAGATGTGATATTTGGAAGACAGAGGAGTCTAAATCACAGCGGGCCATGGAAGGTTGATAAAGGAAAGTCTCACGCAAAACAGAGTCAACTGTCAGCTACTGTAAAGTGTCCTCACCTCCGTAGCAGCTATTCCTAAGCTGTGTTGGACAGACACTCCCTCCTATGACAACGCCTCATAACACGGTCATGCAAAGTGCTGTGTGTGGGTCCCATGACTGTTTCCTTCCAGTATACTTTTCTCTTCAGTCAACCACATGCTATTTATCTAATGTGACTAAGAGAAAAAGGTCTTGAAGCAACAGCAGGAGACTGTCTCTTCAGTAGCGTCGTTTGTATACACACACGCCCTCTGACTTCAAGTGGGGCGGAGGAAAACAAAATAACATTCCGGAATGACAGAAATAAAGTGTTTTGAGTGTATAGAATGTCTTCCCTGAGCAACCGGATTTCTGAGGAACTCCACCTGCTGTCTCTAAACTCAACGGGTAGCCTATTTCCCTGGGAACCAGACTGAGAATAGCACTGGAGGAACCCAGAGTATCAAACTGAATTGAATATACACTCACACAGTCATCATATTTTCACCACTAGTACCAAGGATTATCAGAATTCCTGGCAGAACGTGGTTACAATTTGTTTTGTTACCAATATATGGAAGAAGCTGACAATATCTGTGGCTCTGCTTAGCCTGTTGTATTCACAATGTTGAGTCTGCAGTTCCAGTGATTATGGTACAGTATGTAATGAGTTGGTAGAGCAGGGATCAACAACTAGATTTAGCTGATGGACGATTTTTATTACTCGAGCGGATGGTCAGGGGGATGGAACATAATTACAAATCATTTGTAAACTGCAAATTGAACGCAAGAAGCCCAAACAGAAACAATATTTGAATAAAACAATTTCAAACTTTGAGTGAAAAAAACATTAGGAACACCTGCTCTATGGATGACAGACTGACCAGATGAAAACTATGATCCATTATTGATGTCAATTGTTCAATCCACTTCAAATCAGTGTAGATGAAGGGGAGGAAACAGGTTAAAGAAGGATTTTTAAGCCTTGAGACATGGATTGTGTATGTGTGCCATTCAAAGGGTGAATGGGCAAGACAACAGATTGAAGTGCCTTTGAACAGGGTATGGTAGTAGGTGCCAGGCGCACCGGTTTGTGTCAAGAACTGCAACGCTGCTGGGGCTTTCACTCTCAATAGTTTCCTGTGTGTATCAAGAATGGTTTACCACCCAAAAGGACATCCAGCCAACTTGACAACTGAGGGAAGCATTGGAGTCAACATGGGCCAGCATCCCTTTGGAACACTTTCGACACCTTGTAGAGTCCATGCCCTGACGAATTGAGGCTGTTCTGAAGGCAAAAGGGGTGCAACTCAATATTAGGAAGGTGTTCCTAATGTTTTGTCCACTCAGTGTATACGGCCCCCCTTTATTATGCGTGGAAATACTTTGGAACAGATTTCCAGAAAACTTAGGGCGCCAAATAAAATCATCCACAGGCCACCAGTTGGGGAACCCTGTGGTAAAGTAAATGAGAAAATGTAGCCTAGGTAATGATTTATTTACCTGTAGAAGGTCATCGCTGAGAACTTCTGTTTTCTCTGCTCTGTGGATGAGAAAACACAACATGCGATAGATTAGGTTTGACAGCTCCTAATTAAGCCTATAGTGATGGATATCATGAATGTGTAAATACTGTCAATGCAATGAGGCCATTCAGACATACTAGATTCCACAGTGCAGTACAACAGGGCCAGGGTCACCACTGCACTAGCCTGGGTACCAACCACACGGCTTGAACAGCATTCAACACCATCACTAAGGTACATTGTTGCCTTGGTGAGACAACAAGGAGTTGGTTGGAACACAAATAGAATGTCACCCAGTTCAGGAAACTACAAACCACATGAGTGAAAGCCTGAGCACCACATATCCTGATGTCACTTTACCCTGCATTCATGTACATATCTTCCTCAAATACCACATCTATCCTGATGCCTAGTCACTTTACACTGCCTTCATGTACATATCTACCTCAAATACCACATCTATCCTGATGCCTAGTCACTTTACACTGCATTCATGTACATATCTACCTCAAATACCACATCTATCCTGATGCCTAGTCACTTTACACTGCCTTCATGTATGCAGTTGAAGTCGGAAGTTTACATACAAATTCAGTTTTTCACAATTCCTGACATTTAATCCTAGTAAAAATGCTCTGTCTTTGGTCAATTAGGATCACCACTTTATTTAAGAATGTGAAATGTCAGAATAATAGTAGAGAGAATGATTTATTTCAGCTTTTATTTCTTTCATCACATTCCCAGTGGGTCAGAAGTTTACAAACACAACTAGTATTTGGTAGCATTGCCTTTAAATTGATTAACTTGGGTTAAACATTTTGGGTAGCCTTCCACAAGCTTCCCACAATAAGTTGGGTGAATTTTGGCCCATTCCTCCTGACAGAGCTGGTGTAACTGAGTCAGGTTTGTAGGCCTCCTTGCTCGCACACGCTTTTTCAGTTCTGCCCACAAATGTTCGATGGGATTGAGGTCAGGGCTTTGTGATGGCCACTCCAATACCTTGACTTTGTTGTCCTAAAGCCATTTTGCCACAACTTTGGAAATATGCTTGCAGTCATTGTCCATTTGGAAAACCCATTTGCGACCAAGCTTTAACTTCCTGACTGATGTCTTGAGATGTTGCTTCAATATATCCACATAATTGTCCTTCCTCATGATGCCATCTATTTTGTGAAGTGCACCAGTCCCTCCTGCAGCAAAGCACCTCCAACAGTGCTTCACGGTTGGGATGGTGTTCTTCGGCTTGCAAGCCTCCCCCCTTTTCCTCCAAACATAATGATGGTCAGTACAGCCAAACACTTCTATTTTTGTTTCATCAGACCAAAGGACATTTCTCCAAAAAGTACAATCTTTGTCCCCATGTGCAGTTGCAAACCGTAGTCTGGCTTTTTTATGGCGATTTTGGAGCAGTGGCTTCTTCCTTGCTGAGCGGCCTTTCTGGTTATGTCGATATAGGGCTTATTTTACTGTGGATATAGATACTTTTGTACCCGTTTCCTCCCCCCTGGGATTGATTTGCACTTTTCGCACCAAAGTATGTTCGTCTCTAGGAGACAGAACGCGTCTCCTTCCTGAGCGGTATGACGGCTGCGTGGTCCCATGGTGTTTATACTTGCGTACTATTGTTTGTACAGATGAACGTGGTACCTTCAAGCATTTGGAAATTGCTCCCAAGGATGAATCAGACCTGAGGTATACAATATTTTTCCCAGGTCTTGGCCGATTTCTTTAGATTTTCCCATGATGTCAAGCAAAGACGCACGGAGTTTGAAGGTAGGCTTTGAAATACATCCACAGGTACACCTCCAATTGACTCAAATTATGTCAATAAGCTTCTGAAGCCATGACATCATCATCTGGCATTTTCCAAGCTGTTTAAAAGGCACAGTCAACTTCGTGTATGTAAACAACTGATCCACTGGAATTGTGATACAGCGAATTCTAAGTGAAGTAATCTGTCTGTAAACAATTGTTGGAAAAATGACTTGTGTCATGCACAAAGTAGATGTCCTAACTGACTTGCCAAAACTATAGTTTGCTAACAAGACATTTGTGGAGTGGTTGAAAAACGAGTTTTAATGACTCCAACCTAAGTGTATGTAAACCTCAGACTTCAACTGTATATATCTCAAATACCTAAACTATACTGATGCCTAGTCACTTTACACTGCCTTCATGTACATATTTCCCTCAAATACCTCACATCTCTGCACATTTATCTGGTATTGGTACTCCTTGTATATAGCGCCATTGTGTATTTTATTTGATTCCTCGTGTTACTATTTGATTTTTTTTATTTGCATCATTGGTAAGAGCTTGTGAGCAAGCATTTCACGGTAAAGTCTACACCTGTTGTATTCGGCGCATGTGACAAATAACATTTGTTTTGGTGCGGGTGCTATGAGGAAACCACAAAAACAAAATCACATTTTTTCACCTAACTGATATGACCACCTTGATAAGAGACCCATAGATTGAAATGAGGCAACCACAGGGCAGAACTATTGATATTTTGCTGATAGCTTTCTCAGCCAGGTATGCTTAAAATCAATATTGATCATCATTATTCATCTCTGATTTCATCAGTCTTTTACAAGACACATTGTAAAATGTGGATTGCTGCTTTTTGCGGCTTGCATATAATCTCAGCTGGGTAGGCCTAACCTCAGTTCTGAAATCAAAAAGAAAATGTTTAAAATTGTAAAAATACAGCACACTGTACTAAATCACTTTTTATTGGTCGCATACACATATTTAGAAGATGTTATTGAAGGTCCCAAGAACACATGGTCTCCATCATTCTTAAATGGAAGAAGTTTGGAACCACCAAGACTCTTCCTAGAGCTGGCCACCTGGCCAAACTGAGCAATTGAGGGAGAAGGGCCCTGGTCAGGGAGGTGACCAAGAACCCAATAGTCACTGACAGAGCTCTAGAGTTCTTTGTGGAGATGGGAAAACCTTCCAGAAGGACAACCATCTATGCAGCACTCCACCAATCAGGCCTATATGGTAGAGTGGCCAAACGGAAGCCACTCCTCAGTAAAAGGGACATGACAGCCCGCTTGGAGTTTGCCAAAAGGCACCTAAAGAATCTCAGACCATGAGATAAAAAGATTCTCTGGTCTGACAAAAGCAATATTCAACTCTTTGGCCTGAATGGCAAGCGTCACGTCTGGAGGAAGCCTTGCACTATCCCTACAGTGAAGCATGGTGGCAGCATCATGCTGTGGGGATGTTTTTCAGCGGGAGGGACTGGGAGACTAGTCAGGATTGAGGAAAAGATAAACATAGCAAAGTACAGAGAGATTCATGATGAAACCCTGCTCCAGAGCGCTCAGGACCTCAGACTGGGGCGAAGGTTCATCTTCCAACAGGACAACGACCCTACGCAGGAGTGGCTTCAGAAAACAAGTCTCAGAATGTCCTTGAGTGGCCCAGCCAGAGCCCAGACTTGAACCCGAACATCTCTGGAGAGACCTGAAAATAGCTGTGCAGCAATGCTCCCCATCCAACCTGACAAAGATTGAAAGTATGTGTAGATAATGGGAGAAACTCCCAAAATACAGGCGTGCCAAGCTTGTAGTGTCATACCCAAGAAGACTCGAGGTTGTAATCGCTGCCAAAGGTGCTTCAACAAAGTACTGAGTAAAGAGTCTGAATACTTATGTAAATATGATTGAAGTATTTTTGGGGGGAAAAGTGGAAAAAGTGTGGAAAAAGTCAAGTGGTTTGAATACTTCCCGAATGCACTGTACATATGAAGTGGATAAAACAGTATGTAAACATTATTAAAGTGACCAGTGTTCCATGATTATATATATACACACACACACACACACACACACACACACACACACACACACACACACACACACACAGAAAAAAAATAAACCCAACATGTAGTGCTGAAATAAAAGATCACAGAAATGTTCCATACACACAAAAAGCTTAATTCTCTCACATTCTGTGCACACATTTGTTTACATCCCTGCTAGTAAGCATTTCTCCTTTGAAAAGATAATCCATCCACCTGACAGGTGTGGCATATCAAGAAGCTGATTAAACAAGCTCATTACACAGGTGCACCTTGTGCTGGGGACAATAAAAGGCCAATCTAAAATGTACAGTTTTGTCACAACGTCAAGATGTCTCAAATTAAGGGAGCTTGCAATTGAAATGCTGTCTGCAGGAATATCCACCAGAGCTGTTGCCAGATAATTTAATGTTCATTTCTCTACGCTAGAGGTCCACCGAATATGATTTTTCAACACCGATACTGATTATTGGAGGACCAAAAAAGCAGATACCGATTAAAATCGGCTGATTTTTATATATATGTAATAATGACAATTACAACAATACTGAATGAACAATGAACCCTTTTATTTAACTTAATATAATACATAAATAAAATCCATTTACTCTCAAATAAATAATGAAGCATGTTCAATTTGGTTTAAATAATGCAAAAACAAAGTGATGGAGAAGAAAGTAAAAGTGCAATATGTGCCATGTAAGAAAGCTAACGTTAATGTTCCTTGCTCAGAACATGAGAACATATGAAAGCTGGTGGTTCAATATTCCCAGTTCTTCAATATTCCCAGATAAGAAGTTTTAGGTTGTAGTTATTATAGGAATTGTGACGCGTCGACTCTCTCTTTATAACATTTGTATTTCATATACCTTTGACTATTGGATGTTCTTAGAGGCACTTTAGTATTACCAGCCTAATCTCGGGAGTTGATAGGCTTGAAGTCAAACAGCGCTGTGCCTCAAGCATTGCTCAGAGCTGCTCGCAAACGCAGTAAAGTGCTGTTTGAATGAATGCTTACGAGTCTGCTGCTGCCTACCACCGCTCAGTCAGACTGCTCTATCAAATCATAGACTTAATTATAATAAACACACAGAAATACGAGCCTTTGGTCATTAATAAGGTCAAATTCGGGAAACTATAATTTCGAAAACAAAACGTTTATTCTTTCAGTGAAATACGGAACTGTTTTGGCAAACAGGTGGCATCCCTACGTCTAAATATTGCTGTTACATTGCACAACCTTCAATGTTATGTCATATATATGTAATATTCTGGCAAATTAATTACGGTCTTTGTTAGGAAGAAACATAGTTCGCAACGAGCCAGGTGGCCCAAACTGTTGCATATGCCCTGACTCCGCTTACACTGAACGCAAGAGAAGTGACCCAATTTCCCTAGTTAATATTGCCTGCTAACATGCATTTATTTAAACTAAATATGCAGGTTTAAAACAATATACTCCTGTGTATTGATTTTAAGAAAGGCATTGATGTTTATGGTTAGGTACATTTGTGCAACGAATGTGCTTTTTTCGCGAATGCGCTTTTGTTAAATTACCACCCATTTGGCAAAGTTGAAGTAGGCTGTGATTCGATGACAAATTAACAGGCACCGCATTGATTATATTCAACGCAGGACAAGCTAGTTACCTAGTAATATCATCAACCATGTGTAGTTAACTAGTGATTATGTAAAGATTGATTGTTTTTATAAGGTAAGTTTAATGCTAGCTAGCAACTTACCATGGCTCCTTGCCGCCACAAGGTCCTTTTGACGCTGCACTCGTGTAACAGGTCGTCAGCCTGTCACGCAGTTTCCTTATGGATTGCAATGTAATCGGCCATAATCGGAGTTCAAAAAGGCTGATTACCGATTGTTATGTAAACTTGAAAATCGGCCCTTATTAAAATCGCCCATGACGATTAATTGGTCGACCTCTACGCGACCTACAACGTCGTTTTAGAGAATACGGCAGTACGTCCAACCGGCCTCACAACCGCAGACTAGAGGTTGACAGATTAATTGGAATGGCCGATTAATTAGGGCCGATTTCAAGTTTATATAACAATCGGAAATCGGTATTTTTGGACGCCGATTTGGCCAATTTTTTTTTTTTTTTTACACCTTTATTTAACTAGGCAAGTCAGTTAAGAACACATTCTTATTTTCAATGACGGCCTAGGAACGGTGGGTTAACTGCCTTGTTAAGGGGCAGAATGACAGATTTTTACCTTGTCAGCTCAGGGATTCAATCTTGCAACCTTACGGTTAACTAGTCCAACGCTCTAACCACCTACTTTACATTGCACTCCACGAGGAGCCTGCCTGTTACGCGAATGCAGTAAGAAGCCAAGGTAAGTTGCTAGCTAGCATTAAACTTATCTTATAAAAAACAATCAATCATAATCACTAGTTAACTACACATGGTTGATGATATTACTAGTTTTTCTAGCCTGTCCTGCGTTGCATATAATCGCTTAGGTACACGTTGCTCCAACGTGTACCTAACCATAAACATCAATGCCTTTCTTAAAATCAATACACAAGTATGTATATTTAAACCTGCATATTTAGTTAATATTGCCTGCTAACATGAATTTCTTTTAACTAGGGAAAATGTGTCACTTCTCTTGCAACAGAGTCAGGGTATATGCAGCAGTTTGGGCCGCCTGGCTCGTTGCGAACTGTGAAGACTATTTATTCTTAACAGACACAGCCGACTTCGCCAAACGGGGGATGATTTAATAAAAGCGCATTTGTGAAAAAAGCACAATCGTTGCACGACTCTACCTAACCATAAACATCAATGCCTTTCTTAAAATCAATACAGAAGTATATATTTTTAAACCTGCATATTTAGCTAAAAGAAATCCAGGTTAGCAGGCAATATTAACCAGGTGAAACTGTCACTTCTCTTGCGTTCATTGCACGCAGAGTCAGGGTATATGCAAAAGTCTGGGCCGCCTGGCTCGTTGCGAACTAATTTGCCAGAATTTTACGTAATTATGACAACATTGAAGGTTGTGCAATGTAACAGGAATATTTAGACTTAGGGATGCCACCCGTTAGATAAAATACGGAACGGTTCTGTATTTCACTGAAAGGAAAAACGTTTTGTTTTCGAGATGATAGTTTCCGGATTCGACCATATTAAGGCTCGTATTTCTGTGTGTTTATTATATTATAATTAAGTCTATGATTTGATAGAGCAGTATGACTGAGCGGTGGTAGGCAGCAGCAGGCTCGTAAGCATTCATTCAAACAGCACTTTGTGCGTTTTGCTAGCAGCTCTTCGCTGTGCTTCAAGCATTGCGCTGTTTATGACTTCAAGCCTATCAACTCCAAAGATTAGGCTGGTGTAACCGATGTGAAATGGCTAGCTAGTTAGCGGGGTGCGCGCAAATAGCGTTTCAAACGTCACTCGCTCTGAGACTTGGAGTAGTTGTTCCCCTTGCTCTGCATGGGTAACGCTGCTACGAGGGTGGCTGTTGTCGATGTGTTCCTGGTTCGAGCCCAGGTAGGAGCGAGGAGAGGGACGGAAGCTATACTGTTACACTGGCAATACTAAAGTGCCTATAAGAACATCGAATAGTCAAAGGTATATGAAATACAAATCGTATAGCGAGAAATAGTCCTATAATTCCTATAATAACTACAACCTAAAACTTCTTACCTGGGAATATTGAAGACTCATGTTAAAAGGAACCACCAGCTTTCATATGTTCTCATGTTCTGAGCAAGGAACTTAAACGTTAGCTTTCTTACATGGCACATATTGCACTTTTACTTTCTTCTCCAACACTTTGTTTTTGCATTATTTAAACCAAATTGAACATGTTTCATTATTTATTTGAGGCTAAATGGATTTTATTGATGTATTATATTAAGTTAAAATAAGTGTTCATTCAGTATTGTTGTAATTGTCATTATTACAAATAAATAAAGAATTTGTATTTTTTTTAAATGTCTTTTTTTATATTTTTTTATAAATCGACCGATTAAATCGGTATCGGCTTTTTTATGGTCCTCCGATAAATCGGTATCGGCGTCGAAAAATCATAATCGGTCGACCTCTACCGCAGACCACGAGTAACCACACCCGCCCAGGACCTGTACATCCGGCTGCTTCGCCTGCGGGATCGTCTGAGACCAGGCACCCGGACAGCTGATGAAAATGGGGAGTATTTCTGTCTGTAATAAAGCCCTTTTGTGGGGAGCCAGCTGGGCCTGGCTCCCTAGTGTGTGGGCCTATGCCCTCCCAGGTCCAGCCATGGCTGCGCCCCTACCCATTCATGTGAAATCCATATTTATTCACTAATTGACTGATTTCCTTACATGAACTGTAACTCAGTAAAATTTTAGAAATTATTGCATGTTTCTGTTCAGTATACATAGGGCAGCAGCCTCTTAGGTGCATGGTAGAGTAACCGGGTGGTAGCCGGCTAGTGACTAACGTTCAGGGAAGGGTACTGGGCAGAGGCCGGCTAGTATGCTAGCCTAACCCAAACACTAGAACATACCAAACATTTATCAGTCACACAGAGACAAACAGCTGACCCCCCCAGTCTTGTCTGAGTCTAGCCTTCAGTAGCAGGTGGTTAAGACAGACAGGGGTAAGTGTCTTCAGGCCCACTTACTCAAGACCAGACCAGTCCTACATACCACCACCAGGCCTTGTTAAAAAACATTTTTTATTTCAACAGGTAGGCTAGTTGAGAACAAGTTCTCATCTACAACTGCGACCTGGCCAAGAAAAAGGAAAGCAGTGCCACACAAACAACAACACTGAGTTACTCATGGAATAAACAAACATACAGTCAATAATCCAGTAAAAAAAATAAGTATATATACATTGTGTGCTAATGAGGTAAGATAAGGGAGGTAAGGCAATAAATAGGCCATAGTGGCGAAATAATTACAATTTAGCAATTAAACACTGGAGTGATAGAGACTGGAGTGTCAGATTTGCAGAAGATGAATGTGCAAGTAGAGATAAATAAATAAATAACGGTATGAAGTAGTTGGATAGGCAATTTACAGATGGGCTATGTACAGGTGCAGTGATCTGTGAGCTGCTCTGACAGCTGGTGCTTAAAGTTAGTGAGGGAGATATGAGTCTCCAGCTTCAGTGATTTTTGCAATTAGTTCCAGTCATTGGCAGCAGAGAACTGGAAGGAAAGGCAGCCAAAGGAGTAATTGGCTTTGGCGGTGACCTGTGAAATATACCTGCTGGAGCGCGTGCTACGGGTGGGTGCTGCTATGGTGACCAGTGACAAGGACAAAAGACGCCTGACTGCTACGCCATCTTGGATAGCCTTAGCGTGTCTTTACCCATGGGCCCAGGGCTATTAATAGTCAACTAATAGTGTGGCTCTGAGGGTCAGAGAGATTAGATTTACTTAAAGGGAGAGGAGAAAATCCTGGCTCAGCTTAAATGGTTTATCAATACCCTCAGCATGGAGCTCGAGCACAGAATACAGGAGAGGAGCTGATAGTTACTGTTGCCATGGGGGACCCTGATACTACTGTAGGATCAGAGTCACTGACAGCCTGACACTGCGTACTGTGTGGAGTTAGGCCTAGTTGAAAATGTTCAACTGTCAAGTTACATTCAACTCCCAGAAAACTCAAAATAGCATTGTGTTAGCGTGTGTGGGATACTTACAGTAGATAAACTATCATCATTTTTTAGATGTGTGTGTTTGTGCCAAGTTGTCAACTCCAAATAGCATTATGTTACATAACATTGACTGTGGAACACCTAGAGTAGGGAAAACTTTAAAAAACATGTTTATCCACATCCTTTGTTACCATTGGGCATTTCCATCAAAAAGGACCCATGAGCACCAGCATATCAAATTGGGTGTCAAATGGGGAAATTAAGGCAAAGATACATTTTTCACCCATTGTCAATCTTAAAAATTAGGCATAAGTAAAGGCTTTAATTTCTGGATAAACAGATGGAAAAGGGTTCTTAGAAAACAACTACCAGTCTTAAAAGTTATCAGAAATATAACAAAACAATTGTTATATGAATTAAAGACCCCTGTCAACTAATATCGACACATTTCGTTGGAGAAAATGTTTACCTTAAGTTTAAGAATTATTGCCTTGTAATTCCATTACCAAAAAATCGTTAAGATATTTTCTAATTTCTCTACCCTAATGGAGGGAGGAGAATAAAAGTTCACAAAAGTAGCAAGTAATGGTAGACCAACCAATTAGTTAGTACTTTTACTGATAAAAAAATAAAATATGAATTAAGTGATTAAAACTCATAATACTTACCAAATTGGTAACGGAATTACAAAAAAAAATCTGTAAAAAGGAATTATTACAACTGAATTGGCTACAATGGGAATTTATAGTAGTCACAAACCACAGTTGGGTCACCTGCTACTAGCATTAGCACAATGACTGGAAGTCTATGGTATCTACTAGATGGACCGGAGTGGACCAAGTTTGGATAGCACAGTGAGTATGGCCCAGTAGAGTACAGTACAGAACAGTATAGTAGAGTATATTGAACTGTACTCTACTTAACTGAACTCTACTCTGCTGTATTGTAAAGCACTGAACTCTACTATGCAGCACTGTGATGTCCAAACTTGTGAAACATCAGGAGAATGACATTCATAATTATCCATTAATGTGTAGTACACATCAGGGAGCCATCAGGGCTGTGACAGTCGTTGAATAACTAACTTATGGATGAAGATCATCATGAAAATGAAATAACCATCAAAACTGTTTAAATTATATATATAGATTATTACTACTTTCTTTCCCCCATGTAGATTTTGCTAACAGTCTATTAAACGTTCTACATCTCCTATTTCCAACTGTCCTTTGGATGCTGGAGCAGCTGATCTTCTAGATGGGCCTGAGTGTAGAGAGTTACAGGCCATGGCACTTCAGTAAAAACATTTTTTGATGGGTGGACATTATTTTATACAATGCACGTTTTCATTACTTGTTTGTAAAAAAATTAACCGGTCTTCTTTAAAAAAAAAGTTGGTTGTGTCTGACTATTCATTAATCATTGAACAGCAGTCAACAAGGTTGTTCTGGCTCTGAGGCCTATAATGCGCTAACCTTGTGTCAAATAGACAATGTGCAATCCTCTCCAACCTGGCATGGTTTCATTTGATACAGAATATTTTTCTTAATTTCTAGACTAACCAACGCTGATCAGGCCCAGTCCTGGCCAATATGCCGCCCTAGGCGAGACAAAAAAAAGTGCCAACCTCATATTCCGGCAAACTAAAATACTAGCACAGTGTTGGCCCGCAATGCACTTTTATGAATGCCCATATGGCAGCCTACCGTTTGTAAAACAGCCAATTCACCGTAAATCCCTGTAATTTGGTTACATTCATTTCTATTAACACATGTATTCATTACAGTAATTTACCATTCTCATTCTCGGAGTGGAACACTTGTTTGCAGAGTTCACAACCTGTTACACTTGTGAGAAACAAGTTTTGGTTGATTTCATACCATCATTTATGCGCTCCATGTGAGCAATGTCACGAACCGGCTCCAAGCCCGCAACAAAAAGGGACACAACGTGGAGTTAATAAATATATTTTGTTATTCCTTAACTAAAGTAAACTAAATGCAATTAACAATGGTGTGTGTAGTCAGTAATCAGTAGTGTGAGTGGTTGCTTGCATGAATGTGATAATGAGGGGTGTTGAAAGGTGCCAACGCAAACAAACAAAACAGCCACAAAAATGCCACAACCAAAATATATCAGTGTGTCTGCATGGAGTCTCCTCAATGAATGGGGAAGTGGTGCATTTATCCTCGGACACACTGTCGTGGGTGATGTTGGCTTCTGCGGACTGATCGAGAACTGGTACACTACCAAGTGCACTATTTTCCAGATGTTGCCCTACCGGAGTTACACAATAATAGCGTCACCGCAAATGTTTTTTTTTACAAAAATAAATCAAATAGTGTCACTGCTATTAGCTTCACGACTGACATTTGGACCAGCGATATCAGCCCCATGAGCATCCTGAGTCTGACAGCACAGTGGGTCGTCAAGGATTTCGTACTGAGGAAAGTCGTATTGCACGCTCATGAATGTGCTGGATGTCAAACCGCTGCTGCCATTTCAATGGCATTTGAGAACATGTTTGAAACATGAACACACTTTCTGGTCAGTGTGTGTGTAACCTTTATTTAACTAGGCAAGTCAGTTAAGAACAAATTCTTATTTACAAATATCGGCCTAGCCCGCCCAAACCTGGACGACGCTGGGCCAATTGTGCGCCGCCCTATGGGACTCCCAATCAAGGTCGGATGTGATACAGCCTGGATTCGAACCAGGGACTGTAGTGATGCCTCTTGCACTGAGATGCAGTGCCTTAACACACACACGGACACAGCGGTCTAACTATTAACTGTACTCGAATGTTTAAAAAGGCCACCATTTTTTTAATAAATCGGTATCATTTTTTCCCCAAGGAAAATATCGGATATTGGTATCGGCCAAAAATGTCATATCGGTGCATCACTACGTCATACTATAGAATAGCAGTCCCCTTCATACTTTGTCAAATCATTATCTTAAAGCCTACTTTCGGAAAGCCTAAGGTAGGCCTAGGTTTGTAAATACGTTTTAAGGGAGGGAGAAATATTTGCTCGCGTCCGACATACGCTGGCGGCTTTGTTTGACGGGTGCCTTTACAGCGGTGTGCGTTCGCTGATTCTCTCTTTAGGCCTATGTGTCCATTCAGAAAGTTTCCTAAAGTAGTCTGTCTGGACTCCATCTCTTTAATAAGAATCAAACGCTCCTGCCATAATGTAATCTTGTAAAAGGCCTATTGTCAGTAGCTTACACTACATTCTCTCTCTCATTATGGCGTTAACTCTTTGAAGAACATTTGCCAATGCCATCGAATGACCGCAGCAGCAGGGTTTGTGACATCATGCAAATATTTCAGGAAAAGTGGGAGAAAACCATTCAAACGGAGACTGATGGGTTTTGTACATCGAAATAGGATGTGTATTAAAAAAAATGATGTGCTTGTCTGTTGGCTTTTCTGCATAAGGTAGGCATTTCTTTATTTTGACTCCATTTTTATTTGTATTTTATTTAACCTTTATTTAGCTAGGCAAGTCAGTCAAGAACAAATTCTTATTTACAACGACGGCCTACCATTTTGTCTCCGTTAATAATGTGTGTTAATACAACAACGCAACAGATCCTCTCAAACCTGGAATTTCGTAATTTGTTGATTAATAAGTAATAACCTGAATAATAATAATAAAGACGTTAGAGATGTTAGATCGGGTTCAAGTCCAGGCTCTGCCTGGGCCACTCAAGGACATTCAGAGACTTGTTCTGAAGCCACTCCTGCGTTATCTTGGCTGTGTGCTTAGGGTTGTTGTCCTGTTTGAAGGTGAACCGTCACCCCCAGTCTGAGGTCCTGAGCAGGTTTTCATCAAGGATCTCTCTGTACTTTGCTCCGTTCATCTTTCCTTCGATCCTGTCTTGTCTCCCAGTCGCTGCCGCTGATAAAACATCCCCACAGCATGATGCTGCCAATACTATGCTTCACTGTAGGGATGGTGCCAGGTTTCCTCCAGACGTGAGGCTTGGCATTCAGGCCAAAGAGTTCAATCTTGGTTTCATCAGACCAGAGAATCTTGTTCAGGTGCCTTTTGGCAAACTCCAGCTGTGGCAAATCACACAGTCTACCATGAGTATGACAAAACATTTATTTTTACTGCTCTAATTACATTTGTAACCTGTTTATAATAGCAATAAGGCACCTCAGGGGTCGGCGGTATATGGCTGTATCCAGGCACTCCGCATTGTGTCGTACATAATTGCACTTAGCTATGGTATATTGGCCATATACCACACCCCCTTGGGCCTTATTGCTTAAATAGAACCCATTGCTCTCCATGGTTGTGAAGGCTGGGGTCCACTCACCAACCAAGAATTCACAAAATGGGACAAACACCCGATTGAGACTCTGCATGCAGAATTCTGCAAAAATATCCTTCAGGTACAATGCAAAATCTTAAACAATGCATGCAGAGCAAAATTAGGAAATACCTGCTAATTATCAAAATCCAGAAAAGAGCTGTTATATTCTACAACCACCTAAAAGGCAGTGATGCTCACACATTCCACCATAAAATCCCTCACCTACAAATAGATAAACCTAGAGATAGTGTTGTCATGATACCAGTATCGCGATACTACGACACCAGATTTTCCTTGGCAAAAAAACAAAAACACGAAGCAGACTAAACTCTATGGTCCTTAAAACCTACTTTGGTAAAATAGTGTGTGCTATAGCATGCAACAAAGAAATGTGAGTCTGGGTGAAAACATAAGGCTGTTTATCATCATTAGTACCGTTTTCCTCAAGACATTGAGTCCGCTTCATACTTTGTTTCCTTTGCTTCTTTATTTCCTAATATCGCGATACTGATATCATGACAACACTACCTAGAGAAGAGTCCCCTCACCAGCTGGTTCTGGGGCTCGGTTCACAAACACACTCCACCAAGCCCCTGGCAGCAACACAATTAGACTCAAACAACTATTTGACACTGGAAATAATCAACAACAAAAAACTGAGCAAACTAGAATGTTATTTGGCCCTAAACAGAGAGTACACAGTAGCAGAATAACTGACCACTCTGACTGACCCAAAATGAAGAAAATCCTTGACTATGTACAGACCGAGTGAGGATAGCCTTGCTATTAAGAGAGAAGACTGTGCCCACTGCCCACAAAATGAGGTGGAAACTGAGCTGCACTTCCTTACCTCCTGCCAAAGGTATGACCATATTAGAGACATTTTTCACACAGGTCACACAGACCCACAAAGAATTTGAAAACAAATCAAACATTGATAAACTCCCATATCTGTTAGGCGAAATACCACGATGTCCACAACAGCAAGGTTTGTGACCAGTAGCCATGAAAACAGGGCAACCAGTGGAGCACAAACACTGTAAATACAACCTATATTTATCTGTTTCCTTATCTTCCCCTACTATTCATACTACAACTATTTGCACATTGTTAAAAACACTGTATTGCTGATAATAACATTTGAAATATTTTTATCCTTTTGAAAATGTAATGTTTTTTCTCAATTTTGTTTATTTCACTTGCTTTGGCAGAGTAAACATATATTTACCAATAACAACCCTTTAAATTGTATTAGATAGAGAGGGAGGCAGAGCGAGAGAGGCTGTGAGCCAGGCCCCAAAACCAAATCCAGGGAGGATTAGAGTCAAGAGACGTTTTCTGGAGCCTGAAGCCTAGCTGCCTGGTATTCAACTTCCAAAACCAGAAGACATGGTCTACGTTCCAAATAGCAAAAGTAGTGCACTATAAAGGGAGTAGGGTGCCATTTGGGACAGACATGGTTCCAGCGGCAGCAGGCAGCCAGGGCCTGGGGGGGACATATGAGACATTACTCACCACATCTACAGGACTACAGAGAGAAACACACTTTAAAACATATTACTAAACCACAGGACAGTTATTTGGTGTATAAACAAAGATGAGTTGCCCATTTTCAATAACAAACGCCACATTCACTCACTCAACCATAGTCAAACTAAACTGCATCACTAAAAATAGACCTATCATGTCCCAGCCCAGGAGCAACAAAACAACAATTGTTTAGCCTCTGTCAGCTGACCTGGGCTAGCAGAGTGAATGGAGCTGACTGACAACACTAGGCTCTGTAGAACTGTGTCACTGACTAACCATGAGGTAGCTTTGTGACCTAGCTAGTTGGCTACAACAGAACAGGGTTACTTGGATCACTGAACAACATAAGTCAGGCTACACCCTGCCACCAGCCAGAGAATGATCCCCATGGCAACGTGCTATCGAGAGGGTAAATTAATACTTTATAGGGGCTGTTGCTGGCCTTTTCAACACTCAATCAGCTTGGAGAGGAGAGGAGGTTGAGTTTGTTATGTTAGCAACAGTTGGCTACTCAGGGCTCACAAGATAATGGATATCGAATAGAGATGAAAGGATAGGACTTGTGCACAACTGAATAGCTATAATGCCTATTTGTGTGAAGTAGCCTACTGTTGCTGTCTGGTTTTACAAGGAGATGTTGTGCAAAGATGAGCTGAGCCCACTTCTGATCTGTCAATTTCAGTGTAAAATGGATCTACCACAGAGTTCAACAAAGCAAATTATTACAAGAACAGACAAACGCATACTTCACTGACACCCAACCCTTTGGGAAACTAAGGAACTGAAGAATGTCTTGTGGTTTTAAACAATTCTGCTGAGATGTGCAACCTGTCTGTGACAAGCTGTGGCTAGACTCCTTCCTCAATCATCTCACCACTCTGCTTGAAAAGGCCCCATCTTATCATCACCAATGTACAGATCTAATCCCACTATCACCAGAGGTACCTCACCAGCTTCTATCTGTCTGAGGCGTTCAAGAAGTAATGTCGCTCTGGATAAGAGCGTCTGCTAAATGACGTAAATGTAAGAACATGGGAGCTCAAATCAAGAAACGAGAGCAGGTAAGGATTCACATCGTCTTCGACACAGTTACTTCCCTAGCGTTGGTCACGCCACTGTTTTTTCGCCCATTCTCTCTTCTTAGAAACAGCACTTCTCTGGGAGGCCATTTCCTGTTTGGTGAAGAATGAGAGATTTCCTCAGAGTGGCTGACTGCTGAACACAGTGTTCTGCTCCGGCACAATCACAGGAACAGGCTAAGGGCCCTCGTCTATCACACACATTCACATGCACGCTTGTAGCTTGCACACAAACAGATCCTCACACACACAAGTCTGCTTTCCGCATCACACACACACACTCTCTCCTGATTTACTGTTCGTCAAATACAGTGAAGAAATGTTGAGTATTCCAGCGGTCCTGTCTGTTGACCCTGAGCCAGTGGCACAGCGCTGAAGGAACATTAAGGGGATACTCTGTGAGCGCACTCAGGATATGGTTACACTCAAATAAACATGCCAGGATTAGTCCTAATTGGGGATGGCAGCTTGGATGTTTCTCAGTGCTAAATTGCCAATCAAATGATGCCAGTGGGACAAAAAGTACAGAGTAGCTTAGCTTTGCAGATCTTTTATAGAATTAGAGCTAGATCCTTTGAACATTGTTTCTCCCCATAGAATTATAAATTGTAGAATGGACATTCAGATTCAAATCTATGTTCCATTCCACAATCCACATGTTTGTGGCATTCCCACAGATGATTTCTAGGTGACTTTTTTATACTTTGATGAGAGCAGAGCAAAATGTCCCAGTCTGAGATGTTATCTTGGCTGTTTTTCAAAACTCTTTAATTGCTTTCTTTCCTAGTCACCTTTCCTCCATCACCCAGGCGGGGCAGGGCAACGCAGGGCAGGCCTCTCCTTTTCAAGGGTACTGTTACAGGGAGGTTCTATATCTCTCTCCATGGGAAAAAAAACGATGGAATTAGAGATCCGATGCCAAGATATTCCCAAAGATTGCACTTCTTCAAAGGGCTGTTCTCTCAAGGGTGGTTCCATACTGGCAATTGGGCCAGGGTGCCTAGGCTATGGTTGAGTGAGGTAATCGTGCCTGGTCTGATTAATCAGGCTCTAATATGGATTCTTCTCCATCCTCCCCTGATTGAGAATATAAATGTTTTATTGTCATGTCATGCTTAGTTCAGTAGTTATTTACGAGAGAAAACGGAATACAAAAAACTAACTTTACCTCGTGACAAACCGAACCAAATGCTACCGGCTCTCTAAGTCAGGTAAACAATACTTTCCTGTGGATATTTTGCCTCAAATTTCGAGCAGCTGAAGGACAAACCACACAAAAAACTGGTAGAGTAGGCCTTCAACATTCTGGGTTGCACGATACATTTACACGATTTACAGGCATTAATTGCAGATGGTATATACCAATTAATTGTGTATTACAGACTGATTAATCAGACTATATTGTGCCATACTTATCTCAAGCATTATGTAGCTTGTTTAATGCGTTATGCGTTAAATCTAGCTGACTGTAATTTTTTGTGCAAAATGCAACTCCAGAGGGTTTGAATCGGCAGTTTTATGTTTAGCCTGAGTGAAAGTGGAATGGAAGAGCATGGCATGACTCAATTATTTGATCTTGTGAAGTATCCCCTACATAAATACTAGAGGTAGAACTGTTCTGGGGGGCTTTAACATGCCTGTGCTGTCTTGAGCCACACAAGTGTAAATAAGGATGTTAGCTCTTGGTCGTCAGCATCAGTTGATGTGAACTTGATCACTCATCCTGGCTGCCTCAGCAGATTAGACTGACATCGCACTGAAGTGAAGTGACATGGCCTGGCAACAGAGTTGGAGGACTGGTGACTCACTGATCTACTGGAATCTGTGCACACACACAAACACCAGGAAAAATTGCCTGAATCTCTTCTTTAAATGTCAGTTAGATTGGGGACAATAAGTTGAATAACAGTTGTTGCAGGGCATGCACTTTCCTGTACCATGCATCTCCAGCATCTGCCATTTGTTGCTAGGTCACGTGAAGTAGTGCAACGCCACAGTCCTTAGATAAGAGCTGTCAAATATCTTTAGCTTGCTCAGCAGTAAGAGGTGCAGATCTGGCTGTTACCGATGTAAATGTGCGGAATGCATCCTGGCGAATAGATGTGATGCTAAATTCACCATGAAACTAACTGGGAACGTTTAGACTTACAGTTATGAACAAAACCGTTATACAGAAACGTGTGAACTGTTTAAGAAACCTCAGCACTCTTTCCTTGATGAATAATACTCCAGATAAAAATGGGACAATAATATTAGATCTAGGATAAAAGCCTTGACGTTACCAGCTGTTGGTACACTTTTTTTTTTTATTCAACCAAATTAACTGACAATATGCCATTACAACGATATAGAAAATCAGGGAAAACTCCATACCCCCAACGCTGCACTTAACACTAAAAGACAGAACTTGCTAGCTAACAAATTGCTAGCTAGTTAACAATTTAGCATCAGCTAACGTTAACGTTACTTGCCTGCCAACTGTTTGGTTGGCGAGTTGTTTCATCCGATTGAACTGTTTCTTCATTTTGCGTCCTCCAGTGGAGTCGTGCTACTTTTTAGAGCTGGAAAAGTAAATCCTGTGATGTGCTTCATCAGACAAGATTCCTTTTGTTGGCCATGAAATTCACAATATAGCCAACTAACAGTCAGTAGCTTTGTGTCGAAGATTAGCTTGCAGCTAGCTAAAGCTATGAACCAATTAAAATAGCTAGTCACTTTTTATCTAGCTAGTTTAGGTTAGTCTTCAAGTGGTTGTTTCAGAAAAAACGTGTTCCGTCGCGTGCTGACGACATCGTTAAAGCCATGTATTTTATCAAAAAGCTAGCGAGCTAAACAGAGTTCCACTGACTGCTTGCAGCCTTTATGCTGAATATCTATCTGGCTAACCACCGTCGAGCGCTTTTCCCAGCTAGCTAGCAGCACACCTCTCTCTTTGCCAGCACAAGCTGATGATGGCGTTGAATGGGTGGCAGGAAGAATACGTAGCAAAAGCATCCATCTACCGCCATCCCCAGCACTGTTAAATGTGCTGCTGACTGTGGGGCTTGGGATAGTTTACGAAAGTCATCTTGCTCGCTCCAGTGACACAATTCAGTACTGCAGAACTTGCACTGACCTCTGGATGAGTTTTAATCATGAAGATGTTGAATATGCCAACATTACGCAGCAAAATGTACACATAGCTATTAAAACAATCAGTTTAGTTGAAATATCAAACTGTTGTTCAATGACATACATAATCAGTTGTTGTCAGCAGGCCTCGTTTACATCAACAACAATTTATCATCAACTTTCACTCCCTAATCGCCCATGGAGCGCATAGCCGTACTACCATTGACGTCTCAACACAGGTCTACTTACGTTGAACCTTATAATGGACTGTATTGCAGATAGATGGACATGTTGTCATCTGATTCATGTAAAACATTTTAATTCATTTAAATCATCTTAAAGTAGATAAAAGAAGACAATAAGAAAAAAAGTTGCTATGGCCAAGTCGAGTATGGATAATGTATTATTATGTCTGCCATATTTTATTTCTCCAATTCCACTTGGATTGTCTACACTAGCCTAGCCTGGCTGACGCGACTCACGAGTTAGGAGTCAACCAGACTAACATTTGCATTCCTGAGCCCACCAAGTCTGGCATTAAAATACATTTAATTATTTCATACACTAAACTAGATGTCTCAAATGAAGTCTACATAATCAAAATCACTGTCAAATTGAATTTCTGTAACTGCCCCATACTTGATACCATAGACAGTAGCGATTTTAGCATGTAAACCTTGGTGGGGGAAAAAAAGTGGGATGCATGCTGGCAAAGCCACTACACAACACAACACAATACATGAATTGCGCTATAACGGTGCCAAACGGACCGAGGTAAAGACAGTTTAAAGTAGGATATTCGACGGATATTCGCGCTTTCAAACCTCAATAGCATTCAAACCACTTGAGCCACAGACTCCAAATAAGTGTCATGATGTTGGAAAAATTGCGCACAACATTGCACAGGTCTTATTTTCACGATTTTGACATTAATTCGCTTTCCAAAGCTAATAAACATGTGGAAATGTGAGCAGCATATTGTATTCGAAGTTGAACTATTTAGGGAGCGTAAACAAAGTACAACCTTTTTTACATTCAAATCTCAATAGCTCCTTGGTTATGTGACCTACTGACTTCAAACAAGGTTCAGTATGTCCACTGACTACCCTTCTATATTGCACACCCTTTATTTTGTTATTTTCATCTCACACGTTTTACATGCATTTTTCAACATTTAGAATTTCAATAGCTCCTTGGTCATGTGACCTGGTGACTTCAAATAAGGTTCAGAATGTCCACTCAGTGGGCCTACACATTGCACACCCTTTAGTTTGTCAATTGTCATCTCATATGGTTTTACATTAATTTTTCTAAATGTAACATTTCAGTAGCTCCTTGGTCATGTGACCTGGTGACTTCAAACAAGGTTCAGAATGTCCACTCAGTGGGCCTACACATTGCACACCCTTTAGTTTGTCCATTTTCATTTCACACGTTATTACATTAATTTTCAAAATGTAGAATTTCAATAGCTCCTTGGTCATGTGACCTGGTGGCTTCAAACAAGGTTCAGAATGTCCACTGACTATACCTTCATATCGCACACTCTGATGTTTGTCTACTTTCATCTCATGCTATTAGACTTAACTCTGTAAGCTTTGCAGGCCTTCATTTTTACATGGGTGTTCAAAAAACATTTTTTAAGTCAACAAATATTCCATCCTCGCAATAACTATCTTTCACATGGACACTGAAAAGATCCGCAAATGGCTGTATGTGGTATGGATCAAGGAGAGGAGAGGTGTTCAAACAGAGGTGCCTAAAGGAAGGCGCACAGGTAGGCCTCATGAAAAACAATGTTTCATATGCTCTTTTTAATCACATTAATAGGCAGTGATTTGTCAGTCACAGTGAGCTTGATAAGGTGAAAGAATCCTTTTCATAGCATCACTTTCATATACTGTACATTAAGACAAATCCTTCTACATTGAGTATTAGAATGCAGTTTCCATAACCTGATAATGACTTGATATTTGAGTGCATTCACAACAAGCCACCTGCAGACAACTTACAAAATGCAATATTGCATTTGAGGGTTCGTTTTTCTGATGAAAATAGTTATTTGATGTATGGCCTGCTATTTCTAACTGGGAAAATAAATTCCTGTCTTTTGTGAGTAAAATCCTTTTTCCAAATTGATTTAGGTACATTTTTGTGAAGAGGTATGAGGGTTGTGATATGGGTCATTTAATAGTAAAATAATTTAAGGGATCAATACATTTCTATGTTGCTTCCCCAGTATCTGCATGAACCAACAGGCCAAGTGTTTTTGGTTGACCCTGCTGGACAGAAAGAGAAGGAGGAATCGGAACACGCTGCATTCAAATTCAGGTCTTAGTTATTCCATTGTACTGGATCTAATACATATTAGCATTTTACCTACATTCATAAGTGTAATACTTTTTTATGACATACTGTGAAAAACTCACTTGACTGCTGGCTCTGTCACTTTCAGACATGCGCAGAGCAGACTTGAACCACAGGGGTTCTCTGTAAAGAGAGAGTAATCCAAAAGGCACAGACACACCCCTTGACTTTCAATTGGCACCGTTGACCTGTATGTACTCTCTCCTGATTGGCTCTGTGGTGCACAGTCTGGCAGTCTGACTAAAATGCCAGAGGTATGAGGAGAGACATCCTCCTTTGTATTTATGGGAACAAATATTTCCTAACACTTTGGATCCTATTCTTGGACAGTTAGAAGACAAAGGAGAGACATCCTCCTTTGTATTTATGGGAACAAATATTTCCTAACACTTTGGATCCTATTCTTGGACAGTTAGAAGACACAATGCATCAACCCTAACCCTAACCCTAACCCTAACCCATTTTTTTTATTACTAATTACTGTCCATGAGTAACCTCAACCTTGTGGGTCTATGGGTGTTTGGGCCAATAAAATGCCAACTCAATTCTACCACTGACTAGTCTCTCATGCCCCTATGAAAGTGGACACGGCAATAGTTTTTAATCTAAACCAGCCCTTTTTTACTGGAGTACACTAAAACCTAATTGGGGCTCTTTTCTTGACACACAGTAGCAGTTTACCAGATAAGAGGTCAAGAACATCAAAAAGTAGATTGTTTTAAGGGTGTATTACATCCTGTGCTGGCCCCATTGTCATATCCATTCTAGATTCTGAGTGGTAAAATCATAGCTGAAAATGCCTCTATGTATGTGTATACATTTTCCGCCAAGACAGAACTGCCAAAGGGGGTGGAGTTGCAATCTACTGCAGAGACAGCCTGCAGAGTTCTGTCATGCTGTCCAGGTCTGTGCCCAAACAGTTCAAGCTTCTACTTTTAAAAATCCACCTTTCCAGAAATAAGTCTCTCACTGTTGCCGCTTGTTACAGACCCCCCTCAGCCCCCATCTGCGGCCTGGACACACATATGTGAATTAATTGCCCCCCATTTATCTTCAAAAGTTTGTACTGTTAGGTGACCTAAACTGGGATATGCTTAACACCCCGGCCGTCCTACAATCTAAGCTAGATGCCCTCAATATCACACAAATTATCATGGAACCTACCAGGTACAACCCCAAATCCATAAACTCGGGCACCCTCATAGATATCATCCTGACCAACCTGTCCTCTAAATATACCTCTGCTGTCTTCAACCAGGATCTCAGCGATCACTGCCTCATTGCCTGCGTCCGTAATGGGTCCGCAGTCAAACGACCACCCCTCATCACAGTCAAACGCTCCCTAAAACACTTCAGCGAGCAGGCCTTTCTAATCGACCTGGTCCGGGTATTCTGGAAAGATATTGACCTCAATCCGTCAGTAGAGGATGCCTGGTTATTCTTTAAAAGTGCTTTCCTCACCATCTTAAATAAACATGCCCCATTCAAAAAATGTTGAACCAGGAACAGATGTAGCCCTTGGTTCTCTCCAGACCTGATTGCCCTTGACCAGCACAAAAACATCCTGTGGCGTACTGCATTAGCATCGAATAGGGGGAGACACTCTAGACCCAAACTGTTACATACCTATATCTATCCTACCCTGCCTTTCTAAGGTCTTCGAAAGCCAAGTTAACAAACAGATCACAGACCATTTCGAATCCCACCGTACCTTCTCCGCTACGCAATCTGGTTTCCGAGCTGGTCATGGGTGCACCTCAGCCACGCTCGAGGTCCTAAACGATATCATAATCGCCATCGACAAAAGACAATACTGTGCAGCCATATCCATCGACCTGGCCAAGGCTTTCGACTCTGTCAATCACCGCATTCTTATCGGCAGCCTCAACAGCCTTGGTTTCTGAAATGACTGCCTCGCCTGGTTCACCAAATACTTCTCAGATAGAGTTCAGTGTGTCAAATGGGAGGGCCTGTTGTCTGGACCTCTGCCAGTCTCTATGGGGGTGCCACAGGGTTCAATTCTCGGGCCGACTCTTTTCTCTGTATACATCAATGATGTTGCTCTTGCTGCTTGCTGGTGATTCTCTGATCCACCTCTACGCAGACGACACCATTCTGAAAACTTCTGGCCCTTTGGCACTGTGTTAACTAACCTCCAGACGAACTTCAATGCCATACAACTCTCCTTCCGTGGCCTCCAACTGCTCTTAAATGCAAGTAAAACTAAATGCATGCTCTTCAACCAATCGCTGCCTGCATCTGCCCATGTAACAGTATAGAACAACTACTTCAAGGTCTCGGAGCGAGTGACGTCACCGATTGAAACGCTATTAGCGCGCACCACCGCTAACTAGCTAGCCATTTCACATCGGTTACACCCGCCTAGCATCACTACTCTGGATGGTTCTGACTTAGAATATGTGGACAACTACAAATACCTAGGTGTCTGGTTAGACTGTAAACTCTCCTTCTAGACTCATATTAAGCATCTCCAATCCAAAATGAAATCTAGAATCAGCTTCCTATTTCGCAACAAAGCATCCTTCACTCATGCTGCCAAACATACCCTCGTAAAACTGACTATCCTACCGATTCTTGACTTCGGCGATGTCATTTACAAAATAGCCTCCAACACTCTACTCAGCAAATTGGATGCAGCCTATCACAGTGCCATTCATTTCGTCACCAAAGCCCCATATACTACCCACCACTGCAACCTGTATGCTCTCATTGGCTGGCCCTCGCTTCATATTCGTCGCCAAACCCACTGGCTCCAGGTCATCTATAAGTCCTTGCTAGGTAAAGCCCCGCCTTATCTCAGCTCACTGGTCACCATAGCAGCACCCACCCGTAGCACACGCTCCAGCAGGTATATTTCACTGGTCACCCCCAAAGCCAATTCCTACTTTGGCCGCCTTTCCTGCCAGTCTCTGCTGCCAATGACTGGAACGAATTGCAAAAATCACTGAAGCTGGAGACTCATATCTCCCTCACTATCTTTAAGTATCAGCTATCAGAGCAGCTTACAGATCATTACACCTGTACGTAGCCCATCTGTAAATAGCCCATCCAACTACCTCATCCCCATATTGTTATTTATTTTATTTATATATATATGTGTGTTTTTGCTCCTTTGCACCACAGTATCTCTACTTGCACATTCATCTTCTGCACATCTCACTCCAGTGTTTATTTGTGAAATTGTAATTATTTCGCCACTACGGCCTATTTATTGCCTTATACCTCCCTAATCTTACTTCATTTGCACACACTGTAAATAGACTTTTGTATTGTGTTATTGACTGTACGTTTTTTTGTCCATGTGTAACTCTGTGTTGTTGTTTGTATCACACTGCTTTGCTTTATCTTGGCCAGGTCGCAGTTGTAAATGAGAACTTTTCTCAACTGGTTTACCTGGTTGAATAAAGGTGAAATAAAAAAAATAAAAAATACTGTAAAATACTGTAAATCTTATGTCCGTCCTACATGTAGTGTTGGTACATGGAATATTCCTGAACTGCATATCATAAATTGCTATTGCAAATAGGAGTATTATGTTCAACAACTGACATTTTCAGATATTATTTTGACAAACACACTTGGGTGCTTACAATTCATTCTCTATTGTCATAGATTTGGTGGGCACTGTCATCTGTGATCTTTGTGATATGACTTTCTTTAAGCACGTACTGATGAAACTCACTTAATATTTTTTCTTAATGTCTACAAATGCTCTACATTTATTCACTCTGTGATAGGGTTGGATCCTATATGCTACTTTTATTATTGTCCTGTAAATGGTTCAGTGCCTATAATTTAGGCTGTGTGTAGAATGGGGCATAAAGGAAATTACCTCTACTAATAAATTACTACTAGATTATAGTGATAAGGAAAACAGCATACAAATTTGGCTTGTGTATTAATTTGCCTATAACTAATCAGAATTCCATTATGTTTACATAAAAAAGAGAATACTTCAAAATGAGAAGATCCTGCCATGGAAAAGACGACTGGGCGGACATACAGTGGAAAGGAGGGGAAATAACTCACAACATGCAGCAGGACACCTGTGGTATCTTTGTAATGCAGGTTTGATAGTTATATTTTCAGTAATGAATGGTTAGCGGTTATGTGACAATTAGGTCAGAAACGTTATTTTATTTTTTGGTGTAGATGGCCAAGGAAGTTGCACAGAACTTCCCCAACATCCCCTCCCAAATTGATATGGAACCTTCAAAAACACATGGAGCAACTGCGAAAAGAAATGGCTGACGATATACTAAAAATGTCTGGTATGTAATGACATTTAATTCAAAGTAAATGTCAATTCTTTATTTTATGTAGTTGTGTGGGACAGCCATATGTTCAGTTCATGCCTATGATTTCAGAGTTCAACAAAGCCAACAACTGCTTCATGTGTGCCACTGATAAAGAACCTGGATGTGGCCCAAAGACTGACTGGGTTAGTAACTTTATTTAACATGTTTATAATCTTTTGATAACAGTGACGGTATGTAAGACAATATAACACAATGGATGGCTAATTCGTCATGCTGCATTGATATTTGATATTATTTATAACGTGGTACACTTTGTTTTGTTTTGATTGAATGTTTTGCATGCCAACGGTGGTTCCATGTGCTGTGCCTAGGAATGAAGACAAGAGTTCAACAGAGTAAAGAACACAAACTGGAAGTGCAGTCTTTGTTGTTGAAAATGTATGCTATACCCCATCCACACTGAAGAGGCTCTGAAAAGTACATCAACCAGGGATAAAGAGAAAGTTAACACTGTGAAATGTTTCATACTTATTTGAAGTTAAGTGTCTGTTGACATGTTGGAAACGATTAAAGGTCTACAATTTCTGTTGAATTTGTCAATATTACATTTTTATTCATTGATTTACTGGTTTCCATTACTGTGGTTACATGTTCTGTATATGTATTGACCAGCAAACCCACTGCAGCCTACCTCACTAGCGCACTCTCCATCCGTACTTTGCCCTTTTCCTTTATCGTTGATATTAACGATGAAAGGAGATATTATCTGTCTCTCTCCTATTGTGTACCACTGTTAAATACTGTGAAAAAAAACAGGGAAAATAAGTACTTAGAACTACCAATTATTGTAGAATAATATTAAAGAAAAGGATAAACACAACACTGGACTGAACCCCCTAATTGTCAAACTAATAATAATGTACAACACTATAGAAGATACATGACTGGAGGTTATGCAATATGGGTGTAAATCCACTGCATGCTTCTTAGGTGTGTAATTGACATGACCAAGGAACTATTGCAAATTTGAAACAATGAAAAATGTACGTTACACCACGTGATTTTACAGTACACAAACACGAGTGTGCAATATATAAGGGTAGTCAGCGGATATTAAGTCACATGACCACGGAGCTATTGAAATTCTACATTTAGAAAAATTCATGTCAAAACGTGTGAGATGAAAATGGACAAACTAAAGGGTGTGCAATGTGTAGGCCCACTGAGTGGATATTCTGAACCTTGTTTGAAGTCATTAGGTCACATGACCAAGGAGCTATTGAAATTTTACATTTTGAAAATTCATGTAAAATCATGTGAGATGAAAATGGACAAACTAAAGGGTGTGCAATGTGTGTCTATGCCATCGGGTCAGCTACAACCAGTTTTGAAAATGTTAGGAGTAATGGTTAAAGAGCTATTGAAATTGAAAATGTTGATTTGTCACTATGTTGACGGTCCCTAACTGCTGTTGGTGGACGTAAGGAAAACTGCAGGCGAATATCTGTCGAATATCCAACCTGAAACTGTCTTTACCTCGGTGCCAAACGGTGCCCACAATCTGTTACGGCCTACATACAGCTGTCCCAACACCTTACCACTGCTACACCTGGCTATCAGCGGAGCCTTGTCTGTTTGCGAAACAGTTCATTCAGCCTCATTTACTGTCTTTTTAAAAAACATAGCTGATATGGCTGACTTGCTAAAACAAATGTGGTTTCTACTGACAATTGAGATGTACAATCTATAGCATAACGAAACGATGAGCAGATAAGAGGCAATCCGTAATTTGAGCGAGCTAGGACGGCACTTTTGAAATGAACAGCAACAGAATTCAAAACATGGGCAGTTCTTACAGTGTAAATATAGATAAAGGATCAATAAAGGGGGCATATAAACCATACATAAAGAATCATAAATAAAGGATATCATAAATAAAGGATAAATGAAGGGAGCATATAAGCAGACAATGAAAACTCTTACAATATTCAATCATTACATTTCTCAAAAACAGGTTATAGGCTACATGTGCACCACCAAGTCAAAACAGTAGGTGAAATTAAGAGATGAAAATAGACCAAATTATTAGGCTGAGGCACATGGTCTACTAACAGTTTACTACACCACATACACTTAGTCAGTGACAGAAAAGGTACCCAATTGCCATACTTGAGTAAAAGTAAAGATACCTTAATAGAAAATGACTCAAGTAAAAGTCACCCAGTAAAATACTACTTGAGTAAAAGTTTAAAAGTATTTGTTTTAAAATATACTTAAGTATTAAAAGTAAATATAATCGCTAAAATATACTTAAGTATCAAAATTAAAAGTATAAATCATTTAAAATGGCTTATATTACGCAAACCAGACAGCATAATTTTCTTGTTTTTTTATTTACGGATAGCCAGAGGCACACTCCAACACTCAGACATAATTTACAGACAAAGCATGTGTTTAGTGAGTCCACCAGATCCGAGGCAGTAGGGATGACCAGGGATGTTCTCTTGATAAGTGCGTGAATTAGACAATTTTCCTGTCCTGCTAATCATTCAAAATGAAACGAGTACTTTTGGGTGTCAGGGAAAATGTATGGAGTAAAAAGTAAATTTTTCTTTAGGAATGTAGTGAAGTAAAAGTAAAAGTTGTCAAAAATATAAATATTAAAGTAAAGTACAGATACCCTAAAAAACTACTTAAGTAGTACTTTAAAGTATTTTACTTAAGTACTTTACACTACTGCATTTAGTATTACTTTCTTAGCTACAGTATACATATCTTCCTGGCATATTACATAATTTATGCAGCAGCATACAAGACATTTTTGGACTCACCGTTGTGCTGTGCTCAGTTGAACAGGAAGGTGGCGTGGTGGTCCTTCGTGGGCAAATTTAGTCATCAAACTTTGTCATCAAAGTCTGGCATTCTCTGGATTTATGGTGCTTTCAAGACAACCAGGAACTGAGGAAAAAAAGGTCAAATCATGATGACGTCAGTGATCTTCAGGTTGTAGCTCTAGAAAGGGGCCAGAGTTCCCGATTTACAATTCCGAGTTGGATGAAAGTTCAAAACGTATTTTCCCAGTCGTAGCTCGTTTTTCCTGAGTTCCCAGTTGTCTTGAACTCACTAAAGTCAGATTTTGCAGTTCTGAGTTAACAGTTGTTTTGAGCGTGGCACAAATCATGCTTCATTGACAGCATGGCCAATGTTAAATGTTTATAACTTGAAACTAGGAAAAGAGAACCTTAATCTTAGACTTGGGACCACACAGCCACTCCACCGAATAGCAGGCTAATGATTGATTTGCAATGCTTGCAGTTAGCCACTGATTCCTTCCAAACCACTCATTGTTGAATTTACGATTTCAAACTTGTTGTGTAATATTTATGTCCAATGAGCACCGATACATTTCATCTATAATTTCTCTTTATTATTTCTCTTCATATGACAAGGATTAAAAAGGATTTGCCAGTAGATTGTCAACTTCATTCATGATGATGACTGCTAGCTAAGATTTTGAAAGTATGATGTTGACCTGATCATTCCAATCAAATCTACTGTAGATATAACGTGATTTGATGTCATTTTATCTGTGGCCAATGACCTTGAGCCTACTTGGATGGGCACTTAGACTTGGCGGTGACGTAGTGTCCTTATGAGTGACAGAGCACTGAACCAATCACTGTAGGAAAATGAATTGAGCGTTGCATTATGGGTAAATATACTGTAGGTGCCGGAAGTTGAAGACAGGCTACTTTGGTTTAGCTTAGAATTTCTTGCATAAGTTGTGACAGTAAATTATTTAACTGTTGCTAATAATATCAACTTCGTCCATCTACTTGAGTTTGACCACCTGCCCGGTAAAGTTTTTTTTGCTCGGCTGCGAAGCAACGTTTAAAGCTAACCAATGTTAGCCACATTGGAAGAGTTGATGCATGTGGTGTTGCAGAAGACAGTTATTTTTCAAATGTACCATCTGCTGCTTAGCTAGGTGATCCGAATTGCAACATTGTATGCGTATGCAACAAGTCAATTGCCTCCCTCGGGTGCACTTGTAGCTACTGCATTTGGGCATGTTATACTTACCATTTGTTTGATTTTCAGATATGCAACCAGTAAAGGCTACTGGACAGACCACTATGTCCAGTATTTTGTGAGGCCGGAGAACAAAAGGCTCCAGAAATCAACAGAGGCAAGTCAATGTATATATCGGCCAGAGCCAAAAACACATTTGTAAAAAAAAAAACTAGCTTGAAGAAAGTCTGCTTCATATTATGTTACTAAATCTCTGTTGTCTTCTGTTAGGTTACTATGCCTGTGTGCGAGGAATGAACCACCTGGATGCCTTCCTCAGGAAGACAGTGTGTAACTGTCAGATAGTGAACCTGGGGGCAGGGCTGGACACCACTTTCTGGGGGTTAAAGGTACTGATCTAATAATCCCATTAAACTGGTCTAATAATCCCATTATTTTACAGTACAATCCTTGCTTGTCCTTGGTTTGTACTTTCATTGTCTTTCGTTTGTCATATTTGTGTTTTTAGGATGAAAACCTCAAAACCAAGTCGACTTTCCGATGATTGCTGGCAGGAAAATACACAACAAAAAGTAAGCCGTTTTATTTTTCCTCTTTAGAAAACGTCATATACATCACAGTTTTAGTGGATCAGCAGTTGTGCTGTAGCAGTACAGTAGTATGTTTGGTATGGGATTGATGTCTTGGGCTGGCAGTGTTCTTTCACGGTGCCTAACTCGTATTTATGGTCTTGGCCAACGTGGCCGAGTGTTCCGCAGTCAGTTCCTGATCACGACAATCATATACAGTTAAGTCAGAAGTAGAGGTCGACCGATTATGATTTTTCAACGCCGATACCGATTATTGGAGGACCAAAAAAAGACGATACCAATTAATCGGGCAATTTAGTTATTTGTAATAATGACAATTACAACAATACTGAATGAACACTTTTATTTTAACTTAAAATAATATATCAATAAAATCAATTTAGCCTCAAATAAATTATGAAACATGTTCAATTTAGTTTAAATAATGCAAAAACAAAGTGTTGGAGAAGAAAGTAAAAGTGCAATATGTGCCATGTAAGAAAGCTAACGTTTAAGTTCCTTGCTCAGAACATGAGAACATATGAAAGCTGGTGGTTCCTTTTAACCTCTACGGGCCACGGGGGCAGTATTGAGAATTTTGAAAAAAATATGTGGCAATTTTTAACTGCCTCCTACACCAACTCAGAAGCTAGGATATGCATATTATTAACACATTCGGATAGAAAACACTCTGAATTTTCTAAAACAGTTTGAATGGTGTCTGTAAGTATAACAAAACTCATATTGCAGGCAAAAACCTGTGAAAAATAGATTAAAAAAAATGAGAATTTTGTGACTGTACTATTTAGTGTCATTGTTTTAAAGATACCACAGTGAGAAAGGATTCAGTTCGCAACTCCTACTGCTTCCACTAGATGTCAACGATCTTTAGAAAGTTGTTGGAAGCATCTGTCATGAATACAGACCGAATAAGAAAGCTTACAAGTTGACACGTCATCACTTCATTTTTTGCGCCTGCGCATGAATCTGAGAAGAGTGCCTTTGTCATTATCGTTTATTCTAGAAACTTGATAGGTTGTGTGAAAATATTACTGATGTTTACTGATGTTTCACGTTAAAAATGGACCAAAAGATTAATGATGAACAACGTTTGACATGTTTAAACAAACGTAAATAGATTATTTACTAGGTTTTCTTTAGCTTTTTGACGTGACTTTACACTGCCCACCTCATTTTGTGGGAGCCTACTGAACGCTAACTATTTGGACATAAATTATGAACTTTGTCAAAAGAAACCACATTTGTTCTGGACCTGGGATCTCTGGCAGCGCCTTCTGATGGAGATAATCAAAGGTAAGGGGATATTTAGAATGTTATTATCGATATTAGATGATGCTAATGCTAACGGTATAGCTTAGCTTAGCTTAGCATATAGCTTATTGTTGTTAGCATAGTACCCAGTTTATGCAAAATGTGATTTCCCAGTAAAGTTATTTTGAGATCTGGCCATTCGGTAGCAATTACGAGATGATAATATATTATTCTTTGAATGACAATATTATAATTTACCAATGTTTTCGAATAGTAATTCCGTGATTTGTAATGCTGGATTCACTGGGTGCATTCGAGCCGAAAAAAATTCTGAATTTCACCGCGACTGTAAATGCTGTTTTTGGATATAAATATGAACTTGATGGAACTAAAAATGCATGTATTGTATAACATAATGTCCTATGAGTGTCATCTGATGCAGATTGTCAAAGGTAAGTGCATAATTCTAGCTAGTTTTCTGTCTGTTGATGCCCTTCTTTGAATTGGCTAAACATTACACGCAGCTATTGTCAATGTACTCTCCTCACATAACCTAACTTTATGCATTCTCCGTAATGCCTCTGAAAATCGGACAGCGTGGTTAGATTTAGGAGATATATCTTTCAAATGGAGGAAAATAGTTGATTATTTGATTTTTTGAAATGATTACTCTTGCAGTTTTGAATTCCCCGCCATGGTCACATGACAATGAATCCCAATACCGGGATAAGATCGGGATAAGATCCTCAACAGGTTTTAACATGAGTTTTCAATATTCCCAGGTAAGAAGTTTCAGGTTGTAGTTATTATAGGAATATTTCTCTCTATACCATTTGTATTTCATATACCTTTGACTATTAGATGATCTTATAGGCACTATAGTATTGCCAATGTAACAGTATAGCTTCCCTCCCTCTCCTCGCCCCTATCTGGGCTCGAACCAGGGACACATCGACAACAGCCACCCTCGAAGCATCGTTACCCATCGCTCCACAAAAGCCGCGGCCCTTGCAGAGCAAGGGGAACAACTACTTCAAGGTCTCAGAGCGAGTGACGTCACCGATTGAAACGCTATTAGCGCGCACCCCGCTAACTAGCTAGCCATTTCACATCGGTTACACCAGCCTAATCTCGGGAGTTGATTGGCTTGAAGTCATAAACAGCTTGTCACGGTTGTCGTCGGTGAAGGAGGACCAAAACGCAGCAGGTACGTGTAGGCTCATCTTGTTTTATTTCACTTTCCAAAATGAATACCAAAATAACAAAACACGAGAATGAACGAACAACTACAAACAGTCTGGCTAGCATAGGCTCAACACAGAATAATCACCCACAAAATCCAAACACACCCTACTATATGGGACTCTCAATCAAAGGCAGATAGACAACACCTGCCTTCAACTGAGAGTCCCAACCCCAATTAACCAAACATAGACATACACTCACTAGACTCTACATAGAAATACCTAAACATAAACCAACACCCGGAATTACTAAATCAAACACCCTTTTTACAAAACACACCACCCTGAACCACATAAAACAAATAACCTCTGCCACGTCCTGACCAAACTACAAAACAATTAACCTTATACTGGCCAGGACGTGACACAGCTAAATGCTTGAAGCACAGCGAAGAGCTGCTGGCAAATGCACAAAATAGCTGTTTGAATGAATACTTACGAGTCTGCTGCTGCCTACCACCGCTAAGTCAGACTGCTCTATGAAATATCAAATCATAGACTTAATTATAACATAATAACACACAGAAATATGAGCCTTTGGTCATTAATATGGTCAAATCCGGAAACTATAATTTCGAAATCAAAACGTTTATTCTTTCAGTGAAATACGGAACCTTTCCGTATTTTATCTAACGGGTGGCATCCCTAAGTCTAAATATTTCTGTTACATTGCACAACCTTCAATGTTATGTCATAATTATGTTAAATTCTGGCAAATTAATTACGGTCTTTGTTAGGAAGAAATGGTCTTCACACAGTTCGCAACGAGCCAGGCGGCCCAAACTGCTTGTCACGCCCTGACCTTAGAGATCCTTTTATGTCTCTATTTTGGGTTGGTCAGGGCGTGAGTTGGGGTGGGCATTCTATGTCCTTTTTTCTATGTTTGGTATTTCTTTGTTTCGGCCGGGTATGGCTCTCAATCAGGGACAGCTGTATATCGTTGTTGCTGATTGGGAGCCATACTTAGGCAGCCTGTTTTCCTTTGGGTTTTGTGGGTGGTTAATTTCTGTTTAGTGTGTTAGGATACCTGACAGGACTGTTTGGCTGTCGTTTGTTTTTTCTTTGTGAAGTGCTTTTTTCATCCAAAATAAAAGATGAACAAATTCCACGCTGCACCTTGGTCCTCTTCTTCCAAAGACAGCCGTTACACTGCTGCATATACCCTGACTCTGCTTGCACGGAACACAAGAGAAGTGACACAATTTTCCTAGTTAAAAGAAATTTATGTTAGCAGGCAATATTAACTAAATATGCAGATTTAAAAATATATACTTGTGTATTGATTTTAAAGAAAGGCATTGATGTTTATGGTTAGGTACACATTGGTGCAACGACAGTGCTTTTTTTGCGAATGCGTTTGTTAAATCATCACCCGTTTGGCGAAGTAGGCTGTGATTCGATGAGAAATTAACAGGCACGGCATCGATTATATGCAACGCAGGACAAGCGAGATAAACTAGTAATATCATCAACCATGTGTGACTATGTTAAGATTGATTGTTTTTTATAAGTTTAATGCTAGCTAGCAACTTACCTTGGCTTCTTGCTGCACTCGTGTAACAGGTAGTCAGCCTGCCACGCAGTCTCCTCGCGGAGTGCAATGTAATCGGCCACAATCGGTGTCCAAAAATGCCGATTACCGATTCTTATGAAAACTTGAAATCGGCCCTAATTAATCGGCCATTCGATTAATCGGTCGACCTCTAAACAGAAGTTTACATACACCTTAGCCAAATACATTTAAACTCAGTTTTTCACAATTCCTGACATTTAATCCAAGTAAAAATTCCCTGTTTTCGGTCAGTTAGGATCACCACTTTATGTTAAGAAGGTGAAATGTCAGAATAATAGTAGAGAAAATTATTTATTTCAGCTTTTATTTCTTTCAGTACATTCCCAGTGGGTCAGAAGTTTACATACACTCAATTAGTATTTGGTAGCATTGCATTTAAATTGTTTAACTTGGGTCAAATGTTTCGGGTAGCCTTCCACAAGCTTCCCACAATAGGTTGGGTGAATTTTGGCCCATTCCTCCTGGCAGAGCTGGTGTAGCTGAGTCAGGTTTGTAGGCCTCCTTGCTCGCGCACACTTTTTAAGTTCTGCCCTCAAATGTTCTGTTGGATTGAGGTCAGGGCTTTGTGATGGCCACTCCAATACCTTAACTTTGTTGTCCTTAAGCCATTTTTCCACAACTTTGGAGGTATGCTTTGGGTCATTGTCCATTTGGAAGACCCATTTGCGACCAAGCTTTAACTTCCTGACTGATGTCTTGAGATGTTGCTTCAATATATCCACATAATTTTCCTACTTCATGATGCCATCTGTTTTGTGAAGTGCACCAGTCCCTCCTGCAGCAAAGCACCCCCACAACATGATGCTGCCACCCCTGTGCTTCACGGTTGGGATGGTGTTCTTTGGCTTGCAAGCCTCACCCTTTTTCCTCCAAACATAACAATGGTCATTATGGCCAAACAGTTCTATTTTGTTTCATCAGACCGTAGGACATTTCTCCAAAAAGTCCCCATGTGCAGTTGCAAACCGTAGTCTGGCTTTTTTATGGCAGTTTTGGAGCAGTGGCTTCTTCCTTGCTGAGCGGCCTTTGAGGTTATGTCAATATAGGACTCGTTTTACTGTGGATATAGATACTTTTGTACCTGTTTCCTCCAGCATCTTCACAAGGTCCTTTGCGGTTGTTCTGGGATTGATTTGCACTTTTCGCACCAAAGTGTGTTTATCTCTAGGAGACAGAACGCGCCTCCTTCCTGAGTGGTATGACAGCTGCGTGGTCCCATGGTGTTTATACTTGCGTACTATTGTTTGTACAGATGAGTGTGGTACCTTCAGGCATTTGGAAATTGCTCCCAAGGATGAACCAGACTTGTGGAGGTCTACAATTTGTTTTCTGAGGTCTTGCCTGATTTCTTTTGATTTTCCCATGATGTCAAGCAAAGAGGCACTGAGTTTGAAGGTAGGCCTTGAAATACATCCACAGGTACACCTCCAATTGACTCAAATTATGTCAATTAGCCTATCAGAACTTTCTAAAGCCATGACATAATTTTCTGGAATTTTCCAAGCTGTTTAAAGGCACTTTCAACTAAGTGTATGTAAACTTCTGACCCACTGGAATTGGGATACAGTGAATTATAAGTGAAATAATCTGTCTGTAAACAATTGTTGGACAAATTACTTGTGTCATGCGCAAAGTAGATGTCCTAACCGACTTGCCAAAACTATAGTTTGTTAACAATAAATTTGTGGAGTGGTTGAAAAACAAGTTTTAATGACTCCAACCTAAGTGTATGTAAACTTCCGACTTCAACTGTACTTGGGTGCTCTTTGATTTTCCTTCTCCTTTGATCTCAGCCTATGAGACTTGGAAAGCCTCGTTCCGTTTACAAAAATTGTATTCATACTGTTTAAGTGCATATATTCACGGCTTCCTGTGAGGTCTGGTCCACCACCCAAGCCTCGACGACGTTAGAATGAGTTCTCTGTGGATTCAAGTGTCTTCTGAAATGTCCTCCACTTGTGCCGAAGGCTCTATGGATGTGGTGTTATGTCAGAGATTCTGGCGAAATTAAGAAGATGAAAATTAATGTTGTCTATTTTTACATGTTGGATGCATCCCTGACGCAAAACGTATACTTTTTTTACAAACCTGATTTGGGAATCACATGGCTTTTTCTAACGTGGGGATGTTTTGTTCTCATTCTTCCAGGTTGCCTATGTTGTTCCTGTCAGTGTGTGCTCGTCTACATGACTCCAGATCAGTCATCCAAGCAGGTGAACTGGGCCTCATACGCCTTCCACACAGCCATGTTCGTCAACTATGAGCAAGTAAATGAGCAAGATCAGACTCTGAATTATGGCTAGATGGAATCAGCAGAGGCAGTCTGTCTGAATTGCTGCACATCTAGGCTAATGGTTTCCATCTCTGTCTACGTGAGCATGATGGATCGTTTTGGCCAGGTGATGATTGAGAATCTGCAGCCTCGTCAGTGTAACCTGGCAGGAGTGGGGGGGGTGTCAGTCACTGGAGTCCCAGGTACAGTACCCTCAACCCTCTAGCAACTATACAACAACCTTACAACAACACATCAAAACACCTTTTTGTTAGATCTGAAGGGACGTTACAGATAAATATAAGGGAAGCGCTGATAATGGGGTATGGTTAGATAAGGTACACATTGTGACGCAAATGCTGTATTTTACGTGCTGAGTGGGTGCCTTCCAGGCCTGTATAGAGGAACACTTGTGATTAGGAGACCCCAAATCTGTGTTTACTGCAGCTGTGTCAGTCTCCTGATCTCTCTGTCTGAAACCAAACCACGGTCTCAGGGCCAAAGACTTAGGAAGTCACTAGGTCAAGAGTTTTGCTTGCTTTAGAAAGTTTACATTTTAGTCATTTAGCAGACACTCTTATCCAGAACAACTTACAGGAGTATTTAGGGTTAAGTGCCTTGATCAAGGGCACATCGGCAGATTTTTCACCTAGGCGATTCGAACCAGCAACCTTTCGGTTACTGGGCCAATGCTCTTAACCGCTAGGCTACCTGACTCTCTAGTTTTTCACTCATTATGATCTGTTGCTTGGAAATATTAAATATTGAAACTTGATCAAATGTCACCCCAAACACTGAACCAGAATCTGGTCCTTACAGGAGACGTTGATATGGCGAATCTCCTTTAAGCCCAGGAAGCAGCCATTGAATCTGCCATTCACCAGCTTTTCAAGCTAAATAATGTCAAAACATGTTCATTACTCACCAAATATGGAGTTTTGATTAGCAACTATCGTCATTTACTGCCGTCACAGCCGGTATGAGAACTAAATCATGACAATTAAACGACAAATCCCAAGTGTTGATTTTGTGCAAGACATTCCCTGAAGTGGAACATGTTTGCATTAGTAGAAAGAGCGCTTCCTAAAGACGGGCTGGGAGAATGTAGATGCTCTGGATATGATGACTGTGTACAGTGTTATACCTCAGGATGACGTGGCAAGGTAAGACACAGTCTGTTACATACAGTAGGCAAATGGTACATCTCATGTTATTCCTCTGTTTTCACGTTGTTTAGCTCTGATAACTTTCTCCACCCTTGTTTATACAGAATAGAGCATCTGGAGTTTCTGGATGAAAAGGAACTTCTGCAGCAGCTTCTCCAACACTCAGTATCTTAGATTGAACTCTTTGGCCAGAATGCCAAGCGTCACGTCTGGAGGAAACCGGGCACCATCCCTATGGTGAAGCATGGTGGTGGCAGCATCATGCTGTGGGGATGTTTTTCAGCGGCAGGGACTGGGAGACTAGTCAGGATCGAGGGAAAGATAAGCATAGCAAAGTACAGAGAGATCATTGATGAAAACCTGCTCAAGACCTCAGACTGGGGAAAAGGTTCATCTTCCAACAAGACAACGCAATAGTGGCTTCGGGACAAGTGTCTGAATATCCTTGAGTGGCCCGGTCTTGAACCCGATCAAACATCTCTGAAGAAACCTGAAAATAGCTGTGCCTAACCTAACAGGGCTTGAGAGGATCTGCAGAGAAGAATGGGAGAAACTCCCCAAATACAGGTGTGCCAAGCTTGCAGCGTCATACCCAAGAAGACTCGAGGCTGTAATTGCTGCCAAAGGTGCTTCAACAAAGTACTGAGTAAAGGGTCTGGAAACTTATGTAAATGTGATATTTCAGTTTTGGGGGGGAATAAATTAGCATATTTTTTTTTTTAAAACTGTTTTTGCTTTGTCATTATGCGATATTGTGTGTAGATTGATGAGGGGGGAAAACAATTAATACATTTTAGAATAAGGCTCTAATGTAACAAAATGTGGAAAAAGTCCAAGGGGTGTGAATACTTTCCGAATGCACTGTATGAATGACAAGACACTGTCACAGAAAATGTCATACTCTTCGGTGAATATGTCGTATGGGAGAGAGAAGGACCAAGGCGCAGCGAGATTGTGGACACTCATGTTTATTACTGATAAAAACATGTAAGGTATCCACTTGAAGAAAAAAAAAACAATACTCACAACGGCAACAGTGTGGCAGGCTCAAACGCAGTGCACACAAACAATTCCCCACAAAACACCCAACTAATATAGGACTTCCAATCAAAGGCAACACCACACAGCTGCCTTCAACTGGAAGTCCACCCCAATTAACTCTACATAGAAACACCCAACCTAGACAGAACATAGAAAACACAACTTCTTCTGCCACGCCCTGACCAAAACTATACACCTACTCCACCTGCTGGTCAGGACGTGACATTACCCCCCCCTAAAGGTGCAGACCCCGAATGCACCTTCAAAAGAAAAAACACAGAACACCCAAAACAACCCGAAAGAATCCCCCTAACTACAGGGAGGAAAGGGAGGGTGGCTGCCGTCAACGACGGCACTGTGCTACACCCCCCCTCCCCAACCCACCTATATCTGGAGGTGGCTCCGGTTCTGGCAGTTCCGGGCAGACGGGCCACTCGGACTGGGCCGGAGGACAGTCGGGCCACTCTGGCAGAACCGGGCAGTCTGGCCACTCTGGCAGAACCGGGCAGTCGGACCGCTCTGGCAGAACCTGGCCGGCGGGCAGCTCTGGCAGAACCTGGCCGGCGGGCAGCTCTGGCGACTTATGACTGGCGGGCAGCTCTGGCGACTCATGACTGGCGAGGCTGGGCTGACACACTAGACGCCTGATGCGTGGTGCTGGTACTGGATATGTCAGCTTTGAAACACACACCTTAGGGCTAGTGCGTGGAGCGGGAACAGGACGTACTGGACTGGGCTGACGCACTATAATCCTGGTGCGTGGTGCTGGTACTGGATATGCCAGCTTGGGAACACGCACCTCTAGGCTAGTGCGTGGAGCGGGAACAGGATATATAGGACCGTGGAGGCTTACTGGCGGTCTCGAGCTTAAACCTGGCATCGCCCTTTCTGGCTGAATGCCTACTACCCCCTGGTAAATGCGGGGCGCTGGTATAGCGCGTATTGGCCTAAAAACACTTGGCCTCACCATAACACCCATTACCCCGAAGCATAAGACCTGTCCATTAACTGGCCTCCGAGAAACAGTCCGGGGATTTGGCCTGGGGCTCCAAACTTGCCCCGCCAAACTACCCATATGCCCCCCCAAAATGTTTTATTGGGGTTGCCTCTCGGGTTTAATCGCCAGTCGTGTTCCTCGGTAGCATTCCCGGTCTTTGCTCCATTTCTTCCATGGGCCCTCTCCGGCCAAAACTTGCTCCCATGTCCATTTCTCCCGTTTATCCAATCCAAATTCCCTCTGCTCCTTCCTCTGCTGCTTGGTCCTTTGGTGGTGGGGAATTCTGTCACAACATTCTTCGTCTTCAGAAGAAATACAAAAGTCCTCGTCAGACAAAGTAGACCAATACGCAGCGGAGGTCGTGTTCATCTTTGAATTTAATAAATCGCTAACGTGAACATGATACAAAAAACAATGATAGTGCAACAGTTTTGCAGGCTATACAAAAAAAAACGCAGTGCAAAAACAATTCCCCACAAACACACAGACAAACACACCCAACTAATATAGGACTTCCAATCAAAGGCAACACCACACAGCTGCCTTCAATTGGAAGTCCACCCCAATTAACTCTACATAGAAACACCCAACCTAGACAGAACATAGAAAACACAACTTCTTCTGCCACGCCCTGACCAAAACTATACACCTACTCCACCTGCTGGTCAGGACGTGACAGACACTGATAGCTTAAGGACATAAGCCCTAGCCTTCATTTCATTTTATCCATCTGTCTGCTCTGCACTGTCTGTTTCTAATGTTCATTCAGACAACATAAAGCAGGTTTGCTGGATGTTGGAGAAAAGTCAAAGGAAGATTTATTTTTATTTGTCAAGTTTTTAATGTGCCATTGTGTTGTGAACTAATATGTTTTGTTTATTTAGAAATGTATTGCTAAGACAGATATTTTCTTATGTATAGAAATTAGGAATTAATACTTTGGATGCACTTTAACGGATCTGTTTGATTCAATTGCTGGATTTGCAGTAGCAATAGATACATTTGCATGTAACTAGGATTCTTGTCTGGAAGAAATAAGCAGGGCATTTTCACTCAGCAGAGCGATTTCAAGTCCTCGGAAGTGATACAACAGTACCAATGACATGACAATGCAGGTCTATGGCGGTTGAATAAAGCTGTTTAATATTTGTGTATGGAAACCTGACCACCATCATGTGGTCAACAAACTGTACATTTGATACCATGAAAGTCCAATGTCATTTCCACATGGATGACACATGGTAGTTAGAGGGCACAGAAAGGAAATGTTTGAGTTTCGCCTGTCACCCTCTGTGAACTGTGTCCTGATGGTCAGACCTGTGTTTTTCCAGAGAAACATTAACCCAATATGACCTTGTGTACACTGAGGTAGAGATAGAGATAGCAGCACTAGAGCACTGAAGACATGGTAAGGCTAGAGAGATGTTTATAACACTGAATTACAGTGCCTAGTAAAAATACACACTACTTGCACAGTCTTTGCATTATTTTGCTTATTTGAGCTGTTCTTGCCATAATATGGACTTGGTCTTTTACCAAATAAGGCTATCTTCTGTATAGCACCCCTACCTTGTCACAACTGATTGGCTCAAACGCATTAAGAAGGAAAGAAATTCCACAAATTAACTTTTACCAAGGCACACCTGATAATAGAATTCCAGGTGACTTCATGAAGCTGGTTGAGAGAATGCCAAGAGTGTGCAAAGCTGTCACCAAGGCAACTTTGGCTACTTTGAATTATATAAAATATATTTTGATTTAACACTTTTTTGGTTTCTACATGATTCCATATGTGTTATTTCATAGTCGTGATGTCTTCACTATTATTCTACAATGTAGAAAATAGTAAAAATAAAGAAAAACCCTTGAATTACTAGGTGTGTCCAAACTTTTGACTGGTACTGTATATTAATAAAAAAGATATTCCGTTTTTTTTACAAGATTTCCCAAAAGTAGTGCACTGGGCCTTTACTAGTCCTGTATTAGCGGACCAATATAGCCATCTGTAGCGCAGACAAACATTTTATAGGCACATCAGGTGCAGGAAATTAGGTGATCATTAGTCAGTGTCCCAGCTTGCAGAGCTGTGAGGCTGCTGGTTTTGTTTGGTGGCAATGAGGCCTTTCGTTACGTTTTGATTCTTTAGTTTGGGCATGCCTGTTTCTAGTTTTATATTTTGTATAATCATTTTAGTCACCATCTGAACAAATAATAATCCTCTTGGCTGGCCGACCAAGAGGTCAAGAAGGAGCTGGCCCTGGACCCTGGTAAATTAGCTGTTTCCCGGGCACATGTGCATTCAACACAGTCCTCATACGCTGATATTTCACATTGATGCACACCTTAAATCAGGTTACAGACCAGTTAACTAAGCATAAGACCCCTAGACATAAAGTGCATCAACGTTAGGAGGATAGATTTCGTAACATGTCTAAACATCTGTGTTCCTCAAGGTTCTGTTTTAGGACCACTATTGTTTTCACTATACACTGTATATTCTACCTCTTGGTGATGTCATTCGGAAACACAATGTCTACTTTCAATGCTATGTGAACGACACACATCTGTACATTTCGATGAAACCCAAAATAGCCTACCCTGGAAGCCTGTGTTTCAGACATAAGGAAGTGAATGGTGGCAAATGTTTACATTTAAACCCGGACAAAACATAGTTGCTAGTTCTAGGTAGCAAGAAACAAAGGGATCTGCTTTTTGACCTGGCAATTCATCTTGATGGTTGTACAGTCGTCCTAAAGTGCATTCTGTGTGGTGCATATGTTGGATTTATCGAACGAATGGGTCAAACTGTATACGTAGATGGCCTGACAGAAATGGCAGCAGAAGGTGAATGTTGAACTTTTGTTGCACACATATCCAGATGATGCAGCGTACTCTTTTGTGCAATGATGCTATTGGTGAAATTCTGTATCCTGAAAATAATTTTTACCAGCCCACTGGTTTACCTATTTCCGATTAAACTTTTCCCATCACTGAAAGCAGATCTATAATCTGGAATGGCCTTACCAGTAGGCTCGGGCAGTATACCGTATACAGGGGTATTTGGAAACGTTTTTCAATAAATATTAATATTTGTAGATACTTTTTAAGTAAATACCTGCAGTCAACTTGTGCAATAACTTAGGAGATAAAGCAGATTGTGTTCTTAATTTCACCTGTCACATTGTCACAGCTGGTTTTGCAATTCGTTAATTTTCATTTGCGCTCGCTAGCATATTTAGCTAGCAGCCTCTATGGCAATTCGCTATTACCTGTGCTAATTTTGTTAGTATTCCGGTAATAGACGCACAATGGGCTTTTTGTGTTTTTAGCGCCCCCTTGTGTACTAAGATGATAATACCATTAATCCCAGGATGAGTAAAGACGGTATGACGATATGAAAATATGGATACCATCCAACCCTACTTACCAGTTGGTACGGGCTATACAATGTGTGAAAATAAAGATTTATATCCAACTTTTCCTGAGTTCACACCATATCTCCCTAAAGGTGCCCTGCCATCTGGGATCACGAGGTAATCTGGTGTGGCAACTACTATGGAGTATGGGGACAAGGGAGCTCCAAAAAATGTATTTCACACATTGTATAGCCCGTACGACTGGTAAGGTATTCCATCATCAGTCTGTCATGCACTACAATAGCCACTTCCGCTACAGCTAAATACGGGGATGTGTGCCAAAACATGCCATCATAGCAAAGGGAGATGGCGTTGTGGCGATACTCCCACGCATATCCTGAGACCACCCTAATGTGACGGTCCTGTCTGCACTCTTATCAGTGCATGTGTCACACTCTGGCTGACCGGTTGACAGAGCAGGTGTAAGTGACACAGAGAGCAGCAGTAGTCAGCAATATGTCTGTGATAGAGTCAAAGACGGAGCTCTTCACCGTGGCTGGGGCTGACACTGGGGACTCAGGGCCAGGTTCAGGGGTAGTCAACCCCAGGAAAATAGTCACCACCTTTGAGAGATATATCCAGCCGTGCTTGGCTGAGGTGTTAGGATGTACTCTCTTCATCTTCGTGGGATGCGGGTCTGTTATTGAGAATGCTGGCGTTCCGGGGAGCATCCAGCCCGCTCTGGCTCATGGGCTGGCGCTAGCAATTGTTATCGCTGTATTGGGAGAGATCAGGTAAGGACATGCTGGCACCTGGTAACATCTCACTCTGAGGTCAGAAAGTTTTACTATGTTTTTGTGAATTATTTGAATATAATTGTGTTCTCATGACTTTTACTGCTTTATCAGTATCAGCAATAACTCAACCAATAACCGATATTCAATAAACAGGATGAAAAGGGAATCTCATGCTGATCTGAACACTTGTGGCCATTCTTATGATGTGTCATTATTGTTACAATGTATGAAATCAACATTTGAAGCATATTTATTGGACAATCACTCTTTTGGATGCCAATTTATGATAATTCAGTGTGGAAAATTACACTTTTTTATTTCCCCACTGTAAAACAGTATATTGGCACAGATATCGGTATTAGTAAGTTTTGTCCCCCCCAAAAAATCGGAATCAGTATCGGACCCCAAGAAACATATCGGTAGGGCTCTAGTTATAACAAGTATATTAATCTCTTTTATCAGTGTGATTTTCCTAATGCATGAGTATCAGTGCTAAACATGTTATTCTGTCTGAATCCAGTGGTGGCCACTTCAACCCAGCTGTGTCTGTGAGTGTGTGCGTCAGTGGAGGACTGGACGTCATCCTACTGGGGCCGTATATACTCTCACAGATAGTGGGGGGGATGACCGGGGCTGGCTTGGCAAAGGTAAGGGGGCTTTCACATCAAGTTTGTTTAGAGCGGGGGATTTTTTTTACTCTGGAGTGATTACCCCCTAAATTCATTTTTTTTGGACAGGTGTAAATATGAACCGCACTCAGTGCGCACCAAACAACGCGCTGTGGTTCACTCAAAGTACGGTCTGTCTGATTCCATTTGTATGTGGTGTGCTTCACTGCAGGTGAGAATGCAGTATAGACCAAACAGAGGAAAATAACCAGAGACCCGCAGTATTGTTTGTTTGACGCAATGTCAAAACTTGATAGCTCTGAAACATTTTGTGAGTAGCTGTGCATTTATGAGCACATCCAGTGGAGCTGCAGGGGAGACTGAGACTGGTTGTCACACTTCTTACTGTGTATATTTCTCAATAACGGTAGATCTATATCATAAGAGACTCTTTTAAACAAGAGAGCAGGGTCTTGGGTAGCTGACTAAACTCCACTCCATGGTGAAGGAAGTATATGATGAACTCCACCAATGGAATGGAGCAGAGACCAGGCTTTGTGGAATTCAGCTCCTACTACATCGTTTCGCCCAAGGTCAATACTTAAAAAATGTTTACTTATGAAATGTTTACCTTGTACCTATGTTTGTCCTCTGTAGTTGCGTTTCTTTGTTTGCTGAAATTAATACTTTTTCTAAAAACAGTAATCAAATACAACCACTGACTGTTTTCTCATTGCTGTTGCTCTACAATGGCAACTCAGCGTAAATGAGCATGTGGCAATTGAATCTCAACAAGTCGGTGGCATTTCCTTAACATTTATTGAAAAAGTATGGATTTCAGCAAACAAAGAAAGGTGGAGTTCATCAGAAACGTCCTTCACCATGGAGTGGAAATTAGGCAGCTAGGTCTTGGGGTTGAAATGGGCACCCTTTTGGAGTTATTATCCATTGGAAATGAAGACATTTCGCCTACAGTCTTAGAAATAGTCATATTGATTTTGATAGAACAATATTCATAACACAATTCAACAGCTTAAACTTTGTAAGTAGAATTTGTTATATAATCACTCCCAATTTAGCATAAAGGCTACTTTCACTTTGGACGGGAGAGGGTCATGTCCCCCTACATTCTGAAATTGCACTTTTGTGCTCCTCTTCCAGTTTTATCATTGCAATGTGATACCAAAAAAGGCAATTCTTTAGGATCTATGTGGACGCCTCAGAGTGGTCGGGTAGGCTGTTTGGAGTTTTCAGTCAGTTGGATTTAGGACCATGCAGACACCACAAAGCGGGCAGACAGGATCTGTAAAAGGCAAAGCTTGAGGAAGGCTGGCTGGACCAGCACAGGAGAGTTGAACAGAGGCAGCTGCTGTCAGTGTGTTGCGCTTTTTCTCCGAGTTGTTAAAGCAAGCAGAGCAGAAACGGTCTACTCTTTAGTTGACTGATGTAACTGCTGTTTAACTTAATAGAAAAAAAGTTAACTGGTGTTTATTCCCAGTGTTGAGCTATTAACTAGTGTAACTGACATGTAACGTTAGATAATGTTTCATCCCCTCGCAACTGAGGTGAATTAATTAGCTAGCTAGTAGCTAACTTACCACAGCCAGGTCAGCTCTAGACTCTAGTTATCTGGCAGATAGCGATATGAGGTGGCTACTATTATTATCTAACAGCTGTTGTTTGTATGGAAATGTTTTGTAGCCTTTGTTTTGTCCTGTTTCAACAGAAGTAAATTAACTTGGCTAGCTTTCGCCAGTTGATGCATCGTTAGAGAGAGAACTGGCCAAATGTTGGCTAACGTTAGCTATTATGGTGCACAGTCAGTACACAACACTATTCTCATCATGTCTTAGCAGGATCATGTCTTAGCAGGATCTTAGCAGGATCAGATGGTGACAGGTGTCCGAGCAGGTCCAGTCTCCCGTATTCAACCAACCCATGATGAGAACCAGCCCCAGCCTCACCACTTCAACCAACCCATGATGAGAGAACCAGCCCCAGTCTCCCCACTTCAACCAACCCATGATGATGAGAACCAGGCCCAGTCTCTCATATTCAACCAACCCATGATGAGAGAACCATCCCCAGTCTCCCCTATTTCAACCAACCCATGATGATGAGAACCAGCACCAGTCTCTCATATTCAACCAACCCATGATGAGAGAACCATGCCCATTCTCCCACTTCAACCAACCCATGTTGAGAGAACCAGCCCCAGTCTCCCGTATTCAACCAACCCATGATGAGAGAACCAGCCCCAGTCTGCCCTTTTAACAGCACCTTGCAGTTATTATAGAGCGGCAATTGTGCTATTTCCTACCGCATGTTACAAAGCAAGTCAAATATGACAATAGGTACACACAAGTGATGCTCCATATGATCATAGATGTATTTAACGTGAGAATGTTTGTTCATTAAACAAATTACTTGCATCATACATAGTTTTGCGTAGTCTACGCATTTTGAAAAAAAAATTCACAAGCATTTGGATCCAAACAAAAAACATTCATAAATGGCAATATAATCCCAATGTAATCCCAATATAATCCCAATAAAACCCCAATAAAACCCCCCAAAACAATAAAACCCCAATATAATCCACAATAAAACCCCAATATAATCTCAATAAAGCTCCAGTCGAATCCCAATATAATCCCAATAAAACCCCAATATAATCCCAACAAAACCCCAATTTAATCCCAATAAACCCCCAATATAATCTCAATTAAACCCCAGTCTAATCCAAATAGAATCCCAATCTAATCCCAATCTAATCCCAATAAAACCTCAATCTAATCCTAATCTAATCGTACAGATGTTGTGATATTCCACAGGCAGTTTACTCCATCATCAGCTATGACAGTGCAGCAGGGGGAGCGTTCAACGTGGTTAAAACCAGCGGCAACATCGGCAGTGCCACTCTAGCAGAGATGGTCATGACCCTCTTCCTGTCCCTTGTGGTCTGTATGGGGGCCGTCAACGGCAGGACCCGAACCCCACTGGCCCCACTTTGCATTGGGCTCACTGTGACTGCTAACATACTGGCTGGGTAAGGGCTGAGAAAATCAATGGACACCTGTCATGGTAGATGGTGTATTGAAATGACAAGGGTTCACAGCAGAACAGGTTCAATACTATTCCTGCTTTGCCATTATCGACAATAACAAGAAATGACACAGCAGGAATAAAGAGGACATTGCCATTGACATCACTGCCTGCCTGATGATATCACTGCCTGACTGATAACGATTAATTCTACTTACTACGTGTATTGATCTGATGTAATGCATTGTTCGATCAATATAGAAACCAGATGTGTTTGTCACATTGGTCTTTTAGCAGGTCAGTATCTGGAGGGTGTATGAACCCAGCACGGGCGTTTGGCCCTGCAGTGATGGCTAACTACTGGGAGTACCACTGGATCTACTGGGTGGGACCGGTTGCAGGGGCCCTTATCACTGGCAGCTTGGTCAGGTAGGATACAGCACACCCAGCCTTCTTTACTCACCTATTTATAGATAGTATTACCCTTCTACCATAGATTGTGACCTTAGAGGCAATAAAATGGCACTGCATTTCCATACTGTTTCAGCCTGTCATACATCTTACTCTATACAGTCAGTAGAAGAGTATTGCTTCATCGCATTGTAATTTATGTATTGTTTACTATCATTGAATTCCTATTTTTGTACACAGGTTGTTGTTTGGCGACCAGAAGACACGTCTTGTTCTGAAGTAAAAGTGTTATCTTGGAGACATGGGGGCATTGTCTTCCAAAATATTGTATTTCCCTTCATAGCTTGTAGATCTTTTGTATTTCACATCTTGTCGTACACGTCATATTGTTTTGAACTGTACTGTATAACAAAAACAATTTGCATAAGTACAGTACATTCAAACCTATGGTCACGTCTGGCCATTCAATCCGTCAATCATTGTTTATGTTTGGTTCAAAGTTCTTTAATGGAAATCATGAATCATTTTTACTATTTTATTACACTATAGGTGGTGTAATAACTTTTTGAACTCAACAGACGCATTGAACTCACTGACTGATAAAATAAATTCAAAACACACTTCATCTGGCATGCATATATGATTTATTGACAATATCTAAAAATGTTTTTAATGTTTTCACATTTGTCATGCATCCCTGACATTAACAGTGTCTCAAACATAAAATACACTATATACACAGGACCAGTCAAAGGTTTGGACACAACTACTCATTCAAGGGTTTTTCTTTATTTTGACTATTTTATACATTGTAGAATAGTAGTGAAGACATAAACTATGAAATAACACATATGGAATCATGTAGTAACCAAAAAAGTGTTAAACAAATCAAAATATATTTTATATTTGAGATTCTTCGAAGTAGCCACCCACCATGTTCATCGTCTTCATCGTGTCTGTGTCAGTAATCGAGAACATTGAGTCTGCAGGCATGGTACAGCCGGCGCCGTCATGTTGGCATGCATGGATCAGATCAGGTAGGACTCACCTGTACTGACCTGGTTCATCTTTCCTGTGTGATCTTACCTCACTGTCACGACTTCCCCCGAAGTCGATGCCTCTCCTTGTTCACGCGACGTTCGGCGGTCGGCGTCGCTGGTCTTCTAGCCATCATCGATCTACTTTTCATTTTCCATTTGTTTTGTCTTGTCTTCCCACACACCTGGTTTCAATTCCATCATTACATGTTGTGTATTTAACCCTCTGTTCCCCCCATGTCCTTGTCCGGAATTGTTTATTGTAAGTGCTTGTGCACGTTATCTAGTGTGTGACGGGTTTTGTTACCCATTGATTGTTCTATTTTCCGGTGGTTTTTATTATTAAACTGCTCCGTTGGGAACACAATTTTTGCTCTCCTGCGCCTGACTTCTCTGCCGCCTGTACGCACCCTTTATTCTCACCTGGCTTTTTCTTGCAACTTGAAGCTTTGGTTGCAGAAGCTAATGGTATGCTGTATAAATTGGAATATATTTTGGAATTGAAATTTTCAGATAAAATGTATGTATGAAAAATTGTTTGTTATAGACAGAAATAATTAAATATAAATTAATTTGAATAACTAAATCAGTGTACAGGCTTTTATTTTTGTTGGGTTCTGAGAGCATGAAATATACTTATTCATGTCACTGATGGAGTGCTGAGGTTTAGAGGGTCTACACCAGAAGTGAATGGTTATAGGAGGAAGGTATATAGTGTGTGCAACTAAGCTTGGAATGTGTTGAGTACAGGGAAGCAATTACATGTGGCAGGCATTGATAATGGTAGAGAGCCATGGATTAGTGATGGAGGGGGGTTGAGGTCAGGTCAGGTCACCTTAAGGGAGAAATAAAAGTTCATGGCCCGTATCACTGGTTTCCTGCCTAGCAGTAAAGAACGATGTTTGTACAGATGGGTAGGAGGAGACTCAGCCTAACGGTTAAATATCAGTGCTTGTGAAAATGTTTATGTCTGAATGCAGCTGTATTGACCCTCTGGGCAGATTAAACTTGGTTAAGCTTTCATAATGTTTTCATGCAATTTCATGGATCCCACTTCAACCCTCCCTTCACCATCTAACTGTGTGGCGGCATGCATCTGTTCATGGTCATCCCATACCTTATCAGCCAGTTAATAGGAGGGGTGCTGGGAGCTGCCATGTCAAAGGTCAGTTGAGTTATTAATGTTCACGTGCGGTAACCTCTAATGAGCAGTTACAGTGGTACAAATGGAGAACAAATTATAATTCTATAGCGGAAAGGATATTCTCTTCCACCAGCCGGCTCTCTTTGAGCCTGGGTACAAGGTTAGGGAAAGGCATGCTTATAAAGTTAAGAAACTCAATCAATGAATCAATTCATTATATGTGTAGGCCTAGCACTTTTTATGAATAGATTTGTCACTAATGTGAAGTGGTATCCTGCTGTGCTTAGCACCTGAAACATGTAGGTCAGCAGTTGACAGTTGTATACTGTCCTTCAGATGATATCAAAGAAGAACTACACCAACGCCACCGGAGCGGCGTTTAACATCCTTCAATCAGAGGACCAGCTGGCGGGGGCAAATCTTTGGAGAGATTGCCATTACGTGACTGGTTTCCATGGTAGTGTTGCTAGGGGCAGTCAACTCAAAGAGCAAAAGCTCCATGGTACCTTTCCTGGTAGGCTGTACTGCAATCATCAACATTCTAGAAGGGTGAGCTGAGAGAATATATTAATTTAATTTTACAATATTTAAGAATATAACATCACATTTTTAAATGTGCCCTATTAAATCTAGGGCTGGTTTCACAAACAAGGCTTAAGCCTAGTCCCAGACTAAAATGCCTGTTTCAGCTGTCTTAACTCAAAGCGACGTGCACAGTCTTATTTTAAAGTAGTCGTAGATTTAGCCTGTTCTGTATTAAATAAAGCAGATTGCAAGAGGGAGGATTAGAGCTACTCCAGGACTAAATTGAAGCGGAAATTAATCCTTCAAAGAGGCAGGTTTAACTTCTGCTTAGTACTGTTTGTGAGGGAGCATGGACGATTTGGAATACCTAAATGAAGACCAACCTGCACTATACAGAGGCCAGCCAGACGAGTACTTGTGGATAGGAGTAATCCATTAAATGACTTTGATGAAATAGCTTTTCGAGACCGCTTTCGTATGTACAAAGAAAATGCATTGGAAATAATACAGTTGAAGTCATAAGTTTACATACACTTAGGTGGGAGTCATTAAAACTTGTTTTCAACAACTCCACAAATTTCTTGTTAACAAACTATAGTTTTGGCAAGTCGGTTAGGACATCTACTTTGTGCATGACACAAGTAATTTTTCCAACAATTGTTTACAGACAGATTATTTCACTTATAATTCACTGTATCACAATTCAAGTGTGTCAGAAGTTTACACTAAGTTGACTGTGCCTTTAAACAGCTTGGAAAATTCCAGAAATGTCATGGCTTTAGAAGCTTCTGATAGGCTAATTGACATGATTTGAGTCAATTGGAGGTGTACCTGTGGATGTATTTCAAGGCCTACCTTCAAACTCAGTGCCTCTTTGCTTGACATCATGGAAAAATCAAAAGAAATGAGCCAAGACCTCAGAAAAATAATTGTAGCCCTCTACAAGTCATTCATCCTTGGGAGCAATTTCCAAATGCCTGAAGGTACCATGTTATGCAAGTATAAACACCATGGGACCACACAGCCGTCATACCGCTCAGGAAGAAGATGCGTTCTGTCTCCTAGAGATGAACGTACTTTGGTGTGAAAAGTGCAAATCAATCCCAGAACAACAGCAAAGGACCTTGTGAAGATGCTGGAGGAAACAGGTACAAAAGTATCTATATCCACAGGAAAACGAGTCCTATATTGACATAACCTGAAAGGCCGCTCAGTAAGGAAGAAATCACTGCTCCAAAACCGCCATAAAAAAGCCAGACTACGGTTTGCAACTGCACATGGGGACAAAGATCATACTTTTTGGAGAAATGTCCTCTGGTCTGATGAAACAAAAATAGAACTGTTTGGCCATAATGGCCATCATTATGTTTGGAGAAAAAAGGGGGAGGCTTGCAAGGCGAAGAACACCATCACAACCTTGAAGCACAGGGGTAGCAGCATCATGTTGTGGGGGTGCTTTGCTGCAGGAGGGACTGGTGCACTTCACAAAATAGATGGCATCATGAGGTAGCAAATTGATGTGGATATATTAAAGCAACATCTCAAGACATCAGTCAGAAAGTTAAAGCTTGGTCGTAAATGGGTCTTCCAAATTAACAATGACCCCAAGCAAACTTCCAAAGTTGTGGCAAAATGGCTTAAGGACAACAAAATCTATGTATTGGAGTGGCCATCACAAAGCCCTGACCTCAATCCTATAGAAAATGTGTGGGCAGAACTTAAAAAGCATGTGTGAGCAAGGAGGCCTACAAACCTGACTCAGTTACACCAGCTCTGTCAGGAGGAATGGGCCAACATTCACCCAACTTATTGTGGGAAGCTTGTGGAAGGCTACCCGAAACGTTTGACCCAAGTTGAACAATTTAAATGCAAAGCTACCAAATACTAATTCAGTGTATGTAAACTTCTTACTCACAGGGAATGTGATGAAAGAAATAAAAGCTGAAATAAATATTTCTCTACTATTATTCTGACATAATAACATTTGGAGTTTTAAGACATTGTTGCCCAGTTTCAGAGAGGACAACGTAGTGGACCACTACTTGGTGACAGTGGATATGGTCAGAGTAACTTTTTATTCTCTCCACACATAAATCCCACAACAGCTGAGCAGCAAAGATACAACAGAGCTCATATCTGCACGAGAGCGATGGTGAAGCATATGTTTGGAGTATGGAAAAATCGATTCCAGTGTTTACTCAATACACTTCGTTTCAAGCCATGAAGATGCTGCAAGGTGATCATTGCTACAGCTGTGCGGCACAACTACCTGAAGTAGCATTGCTGTCCTGATCCTCCAATGGAAGATCAGGGTACACACTCACTGTGCACTGGCTCTTCCAACCTGTTCAGATTCCTTTCCTCTGGAAAAAGAACACCATTAGAAGCGCAAATAATCTCATGGTCCTTAGAATGAAAGAAGAATAAAGATTGACACAGACAGTGGAATATATTTACCAAAGTAAGTAACCAATTTACTTTCTTTGGTATATGTACCATTTGTGCTCAGTTCTTCATCTGAACTGTCCAAATGGTCATCGTCTGGTGTACCATCCAGAGGTTGGTCATCGTCTGGTATACCATCCAGAGGTTGGTCATCGTCTGGTAAACCATCCAGAGGTTGGTCATCGTCTGGTAAACCATCCAGAGGTTGGTCATCGTCTGGTATACCATCCAGAGGTTGGTCATCGTCTGGTATACCATCCAGAGGTTGGTCATCATCTGGTAAACCACCCAGAGGTTGGTCATCGTCTGGTATACCATCCAGAGGTTGGTCATCGTCTGGTAAACCATCCAGAGGTTGGTCATCGTCTGGTATACCATCCAGAGGTTGGTCATCGTCTGGTAAACCATCCAGAGGTTGGTCATCGTCTGGTATACCATCCAGAGGTTGGTCATCGTCTGGTAAACCATCCAGAGGTTGGTCATCGTCTGGTAAACCATCCAGAGGTTGGTCATCGTCTGGTAAACCATCCAGAGGTTGGTCATCGTCTGGTATACCATCCAGAGGTTGGTCATCGTCTGGTAAACCATCCAGAGGTTGGTCATCGTCTGGTATACCATCCAGAGGTTGGTCATCGTCTGGGATACCATCCAGAGGTTGGTCATCGTCTGGTATACCATCCAGAGGTTGGTCATCGTCTGGGATACCATCCAGAGGTTGGTCATCGTCTGGTAAACCATCCAGAGGTTGGTCATCGTCTGGTAAACCATCCAGAGGTTGGTCATCGTCTGGGATACCATCCAGAGGTTGGTCATCGTCTGGTATACCATCCAGAGGTTGGTCATCATCTGGTATACCATCCAGAGGTTGGTCATCATCTGGTAAACCATCGAGAGGTTGGTCATCGTCTGGTAAACCATCCAGAGGTTGGTCATCGTCTGGTAAACCATCCAGAGGTTGGTCATCGTCTGGTATACCATCCAGAGGTTGGTCATCGTCTGGTAAACCATCCAGAGGTTGGTCATCGTCTGGTAAACCATCCAGAGGTTGGTCATCGTCTGGTAAACCATCCAGAGGTTGGTCATCGTCTGGTATACCATCCAGAGGTTGGTCATCGTCTCGTAAACCATCCAGAGGTTGGTCATCGTCTGGTATACCATCCAGAGGTTGGTCATCGTCTGGTAAACCATCCAGAGGTTGGTCATCGTCTGGTAAACCATCCAGAGGTTGGTCATCGTCTGGTAAACCATCCAGAGGTTGGTCATCGTCTGGTAAACCATCCAGAGGTTGGTCATCGTCTGGTAAACCATCCAGAGGTTGGTCATCGTCTGGTAAACCATCCAGAGGTTGGTCATCGTCTGGTATACCATCCAGAGGTTGGTCATCGTCTGGTATACCATCCAGAGGTTGGTCATCGTCTGGTAAACCATCCAGAGGTTGGTCATCGTCTGGTAAACCATCCAGAGGTTGGTCATCGTCTGGTAAACCATCCAGAGGTTGGTCATCGTCTGGTAAACCATCCAGAGGTTGGTCATCGTCTGGTAAACCATCCAGAGGTTGGTCATCGTCTGGTAAACCATCCAGAGGTTGGTCATCGTCTGGTATACCATCCAGAGGTTGGTCATCGTCTGGTATACCATCCAGAGGTTGGTCATCGTCTGGTATACCATCCAGAGGTTGGTCATCGTCTGGGATACCATCCAGAGGTTGGTCATCGTCTGGTATACCATCCAGAGGTTGGTCATCGTCTGGGATACCATCCAGAGGTTGGTCATCGTCTGGTAAACCATCCAGAGGTTGGTCATCGTCTGGTAAACCATCCAGAGGTTGGTCATCGTCTGGGATACCATCCAGAGGTTGGTCATCGTCTGGTATACCATCCAGAGGTTGGTCATCGTCTGGTATACCATCCAGAGGTTGGTCATCGTCTGGTATACCATCCAGAGGTTGGTCATCGTCTGGTAAACCATCCAGAGGTTGGTCATCGTCTGGGATACCATCCAGAGGTTGGTCATCGTCTGGTATACCATCCAGAGGTTGGTCATCGTCTGGTATACCATCCAGAGGTTGGTCATCGTCTGATATACCATCCAGAGGTTGCTGGTGCTCTATTATTCCAGACAGCAAGTCACTCAATTCATCAGTCTTGTCTTTTTTTGGTAGTCCACCACCAGTAGTAAATCGCTCTCTTCTGATCTCTGCGTTCTCTCTTTTTAAAGCCAGTTTAATGTCATTCCACAGAGTATTTAAAGGCAGATATCATTCAATATAAGTGATGTCACAAAAATATGAATATGAGAAATGTGAAATACTGATAATAATGAAGATATCTCACCTGACGTTGTTGTACTCTTCTTGTGGTTACATTTTCATTTGCATTGAATTCACTGCAAATTGCAGCCCAACCACTCTTTTTATTTTGCCCAGTAGCAGCAGTATGGTTTTTACCTTCAATAACTGGATGGATTGACAAAATTAGTTTTAGTATAGTTTTTTCATACTCACTAAGGTTTTTGAACTAATTATTTTTGCCTCTGCCATTGTGTTGTCTCAAGATTCACACCAGTAATAGTGTTTTCTATTCCATTCCGGGTTTTTATGAGCACCATTAGACCAACAGCATGTGCTCATACTTAACCTAATCAGGCTTAACCTAGGTGTTCTCATTTAGGCTTACTTACCTTATTACTCCATGACTCCATAGTCTCCAACTAACTAAGCCAAATTTAAGCCACGTTCATGAAAGATACTTAAATGTCCTAGTTTAACTAGTACACATTAAGGCCTACTCTTGGCTTTATCTAAGCCCTGTCTCTGAAACTGGCCCTAGCTAGACTATTACAACACCCACATGCTCAGAAATCACCAATAGTCTGTTTCATTAACATTGTCAAGTTTGTATCATGTGCCTGATAATGTCCCCTTTACCAAACAGCATGTCTGTGTAGACTCTTATCCTAGATTTTTGTGTGTGCAGCAGTTAACCAGTTTGTGTGCTGGTGCAGAAGGGATGTGTTTGGGACCTGTCTGAAGCCAGCCAGGGCTCTGGGGCCAGCAGTGATGGCCAACTACTGGACCTACCATCGGGTTTACTGGGCTGGTCCTATCGCAGGAGGTCTACTGGCATGTTTTCGTTTCTTGATTCAAATTCCATTTTGAAGGTAACGAGTTCAAATGTATTAGAAACATCTATAGATCCTTCTACAGTGTGGTTGATATACTGTATACTGAAGACCGAATTTAGCAAGTTGACTATGTAAAGGTAAATGTGGAGACGTAAAAGGCTTAATACAGAGCTTTCTGGATACAGGTGGTGTAAAAATGCAAAGGCTAATAGCACCAAGGACTAAAAGGCCAAGGCCAATAGCATGGTGGCTAAAGAGCATTGCTAAAAGGCAAATGTTCAAAAATTGCAATTATGCTGTGCCCTGGACACCATATGCGAATTGATTGCCCCCCATTTATCTTCATGCTTAACACCCCGGCCATCCTACAATCTAAGCTTGATGCTCTCAATCTCACACAAATGATCAATGAACCCACAAGGTACAACCCCAAATCCGTAAACACGGGCACCCTCATAGATATCATCCTAACCAACCTGCCCTCCAAATACACCTCTGCTGTCTTCAACCAGGATCTCAGCGATCACTGCCTCATTGCCTGCGTCCGTAATGGGTCTGCGGTCAAGCGACCACCCCTCATTACTGTCAAATGACATCACTACTGGCTCCGGGGCATGGATCATCACTGGAGGCTTCGTGCCATGGATCATCACTGGAGGCTTCGTGCCATGGATCATCACTACAGGCTCCAGGGCATGGATCATCACTGGAGGCGTCGTGCCATGGATCATCCCTAGAGGCTTCGTACGTGGAGCCGGAACAGGTCTCACCGGACTGAGGAGACGAACTGGCAGCCTGGTGCGTGGAGCTGCCACAGGGCTTACCAGGCTGGGGAGACACACTGGAAACCTGGTGCGTGGAGCAGGCACAGGGCATACCAGGCTGGAGAGACGCACTGGAGGCCGGGTGCATGGAGCAGGCACAGGATATACTGGGCCGTGGAGGCACACTGGAGGTCTGGAGCCTTCTCTGTACAGCCTTCTCTGTAGCTCAGTTGGTAGAGCATGGTGTTTGCAACGCATGGTGTTTGCAACGCCAGGGTTGTGGGTTCGATTCCCACGGGGGGCCATGTATGAAATGTATGCATTCACTTCTGTAAGTCGCTCTGGAGAAGAGCGTCTGCTAAATGACAAAAATGTAAAAAAATGGAGCGTAGGGCTGGTACAGCCCGTCCTGGCATGATGCTCACTTTAGCCCGGCAAGTGCGGGGCACAGGCACAGGACGCACTGGGCTGTGAAGGCTCACTGGCGACACAGCGTGTAGAGCCGGCGCAGGATATCCTGGACCGAGGAGGCGTACTGGAGGCCAGGAGCGCTGAGCCGGCACAACCCGTCCTGGCTGAATGCCCACTCTAGCTCGGCAAATGCAGGGCGCAGGCACAGTGCGCACCGGGCTATGAATGTGCACTGGAGATACAATGCGCGTTACCGCATAACACGGTGCCTGACTGGTCACACGCTCCCCACGGGGAGTTGGCTCAGGTCTAAACCCTGACTCCTCCAATCTCCCCGTGTGCCCCACCCAAAAAAAATAATTGGGGGAGCTGCCTCTTGGTCTTCTGTTGTTATTCTAATTCTTCGTATCGTCGCCGTTGCTGCCTCCATCTGCTCCCTTGAACGGCGATACTCTCCAATCCGCGTCCAGGGCCCTTCTCCATTCATAATTTCCTCCCAAGTCCACTCATCTTGGCCACGCTGCTTGGTCCGTTTTTGGTGGGATCTTCTGTCACGTCCGTCGTAAGAAGGCGACCAAGGTGAAGCGTGGTAGGCGAACATTTTTTCTTTATTAAAAACAAACACTGTCAAAACAACAAAAACAATAAAGCACAAACGAAACGTGAAGTAAATGGTGTGCTCACAGACAACTAACCAAAAAACAAGATCCCACAAAAGCCCAGTGGGAAAAGGCTGCCTAAATATGATCCCCAATCAGAGACAACGAAAGACAGCTGCCTCTGATTGGGAACCATATCAGGCCAACATAGAAAATCAAAACATAGATATACATAATCTAGAATGCCCACCCAAATCACACCCTGACCTAACCAAATAGAGAAATAAAAAGTCTCTCTACGGTCAGGGCGTGACACCATCCAACTACCTCATCACCATATTGTTATTTATTTTATTTATTTTGCTCATTTGCACCCCAGTACCGCTACTTGCACACTCATCTTCTGCACATCTATCAACCCAGTGTTTAATTTGCCATACTGTAATAATTTTGCCACTGTGGCCTATTTATTGCCTCACCCCCCTTATCCTACCTCATGTGCACACACTCTATAGGCTTTCTCTATTGTATTATTGACTGTATGTTTTTGTTCATTCCATGTGTAACTCTGTGTTGTTGTTTGTGTCGCACTGCTTTGCTTTATCTTGGCCAGGTCGCAGTTGTCAATGAGAATTTGCTCTCAACTAGCCAGCTGGTTAAATAAAGGTGAAATAAAAAAATAAAAAATATAAAAATGCTTCTAGGCCTCAAGACTATATAGTCATTCTGATTTATGTAAACATCATTACAGACTTTGGTAGATATGAAACTGATAGAACTTGCAGATGAACAATGACAACAGTTAAACTTCTGCTACTTTGTCATGTTATCTGGAACAGAGTGGTGTTCAGCATTTTAGCAAGTTCAAGGTTGTATTGTTAGTTCCTGAGGCCTAGAATTATGTCCTGGTCTTCACTAGTTACCACAGCCACAAAGTCATAATTATGGCTAAACCCCGCCTATTTCTACAGTTTCTTAAAAGTTTAACCCTAACCACACAGCACATTTTTGTTTTCTTGAATTTTTATCATATAGCCAATTTTGACTTTGTGGTAACTAGTGACAACATCTGAGTCAAAGAGATTTATGGAAAACCACTTTTATACGTTAGACCGTTTGAAATTAAGTTTAATCAATTAGACAGTCAGGCAGGCAGGCTAACCATATTAGGCAGGCAGGCTAATTACACTGAACAAAAATGTAAACGCAACATGTAAAGTGTTGGTCTCTTGTTTCATGAGCTGAAATAAAAGATCCCAGAAATGTTCCCTACCGCATTAAGCTTATTTCTCTCACATTCTGTGCACAAATTTGTTTACATCTCTGTTTGTGAGCATTTCTCCATTGCCAAGATATCCATCAACCTGATAGGTGTGGCATATCAAGAAGCTGATTAAACAGCACGATCATTACACAGGTGCACCTTCTGCTGGGGACTGAAGCGTGCATGAGAGCAACAGCTGTTAACGCTCTCCGTAGTTGATGTGAGCAAGACCTTAAAACAGGTCAACATTCACAAGGCTGCTGGGCCAGACGGATTGACGTGTACCAAGAACATGCGCGGACCCACTGGCAAGTGTCTTCATTGACATTTTCAACCTCTCCCTGACCGAGTCTGTAATACCTACATGTTTCAAGCAGACCACCATAATCCCTGTGCCCAAGAAAGCAAAGGTAACCTGCCTAAATGACCACTGCCCCGTAGCATTCACATCGGTAGCCATGAAGTGCTTTAAAAGGCTGGTCATGGCTCACATCAACACCATCATCCCGGAAACCCTAGACCCACTCCAATTCGCATTATCGCCCTAACAGATTCACAGATGATACAATCTCAATCGCACTCCTCACTGCCCTTTCCCACCTTGACAAAAGGAACACCTATGTGTGAGAATGCTGTTCATTGACTACAACTGGTGTGGCTGAAATAGACAAATCCACATATTTGAAGGGGAGTCCACATACTTTTGTATATATAGTGTAGTTCCTACATGATAGAACACTTGCTTTGTTATCTAACTGATCTTGTGTCCTTTCTGTCATCCTTTGAACCCATTCTCGCCACTATATTAATTTTGTACTTTTAAAGTGTTTTACATGTTGCCAAAGTCCAGGGACAGCATTATCACCACAGTTCAAGAATTACCCACGTGAGCCAAATTACACAGTAAACAAGAATCACCTGCCTCCAACCAAATTCTGAATAATTTGGTCCAGGACATTTTTTTACCTCGAAGTGAAGAATGTAAATGATTATTTTTACTGTTTTGGACAGGCATGTAATACAGGCTACAAAGTATAAATAACTCTGATTTCCTTTCGTGTCACCGTGTTTTATTTCATTTTTTATTCACTGCTGATTTAAATGTTGATTCTTGGCACATTCAATTAATTAATGTCCTATCAATTTAAAAAATGAACACGCAGGCATGTTTATCACTGCACGAATGACGCTCGAGAAGTTTCCAGATATAAAGGAGCTTAATGTGGAGTCAGTAATGGGTGGAGGGTCTTGTTGTAGATTACACAGATGCGTGTTTGTTGCAGATAACACGTCAGAGGGTGGGAAAACATGGTCCCGATTTTTATGATTGTAACTAAAAGTTTATTTCTCACGCTTTTAATTAGGCCTAAGGAAATCTCAAACGATGGCATCAAATTGATCTGAAATTACAGCCCATCAACTACGGCACAGGTGCACTCTCAGGAGGCAGGGTTGGAATGAACTAATGCCATACATTTTAGAGTAGTCAAAAGTTAGTGTTTGGTCCCATATTCCTAGCACGCAATGTGACAACAAACGTGTTGGATACGTTTGCAGTTTGTTTTGGTAGTGTTTTGGATTATGTGTTGCCAACACAATCTCACATTCAATTCATTTTCGTGCGTTTTTGTGTGGCTTAATTCGTGCGAAAAGACACAAATGTAACCAGTACGCTACACACAAGCCTTTGCAAAAACCATAGACACGATAGCCTATATTTCATTTTCTTCTTCTTTATGGCTAATTCAACGTTATGAATATACAGAAATTATTTCTTTATTTAACCCTGTTTTAAAATATGTAATTGTATGCGTATATGTAGTGTTTTAAACTTGGTGAACAGAATTTGTGAGAAAATAAACACATTTACGTGCGACTTAATTCGTGGGAAAAAATGTATTATTAATATCAATGCTGTTTTCTATGCTTGATTTCAATAATACTTTGGGATACTGGTGCACTTGTCATCAGAAAGGCCCTTTTTTCGTGTAGGCAACAGTACACGGTTTTCTTCATAACGCATTTATTACGTTAAACAGGTTATTGTAAAATAATGAGTTATGTTGGCTTACACTTATGGCACATCCAAGGCCTTTCCATGATGATTATTACGGTCATGTCAATCATGTTATATACTTAGGCTACTGTAGCGCGTTCAACCAGTTAGTAAGTCAGAAATTTCATTTTCCTAGTGCCGACTAGGACTTGAATGATGTATTATGCTGGCTTCACATTCGTGTGAGAAATAGAAAAATGGGCAGTTGAGACTCCGACATGATTGTATTCAAGTGCTTTTGAAGTCGGAACAATTCTTAAACCAATAAGATTGGCAACATCCTTTTCTCATTTCCCACTTGTAATTCCTATTTGGAGGGTCATTCAAGTGAAATTTCCCAGTCGGAACTAGGAATTTCCGAGAAAACCAATAGCACGTGAACGAGGCATTAGTATGTGTAATAGACAACAGTAGGGTCTGGGTCGCGGCGTGTCCAGCCCTCATACCCATTCACCACCACCGCGGAGTGAGTCAGTATCATACTGTGTCCGTGCAGTCACTACTAGTATAGTTGTTGTTTGTGAAGTAAGTATGGTGATTATTATTAAGGTTCTGGTCGTCTGAGATACAGGCTATTACAGCAAACAATATAACTATAGAATTAAGAAACTAAAGGAAATAAAGTATTAATGAAATAAATGCAAAAAATTAAATATAACATTAACAAATGTTTGGTTGCTTTAAGACTAATAAGTCATGTCTACACAATAATATTTTTCAAGGAGCGGTTCCAATGTTTAGCCTACATACATAGCCTACATCTGTCTTCAGATTTATTTTATTGGTGATTTTTCCATTAAATACATTTCTTTCAATCTACCAAGCCACTCTTCCGTAGTATGAATGTCCTCATTTAACCAATGCTCTTTGATACATGTGACAACAATTTTGGACCCCCTTGTGGCCCCCCTAAATGTGGAGTAGGAAATAATTTTTACATAACACATTTTTGCTATCTTTCTTTTTTTACATCCTTTATTAGACAGTGGCAACGCGGAACACTAATTTAACCCACACATTTTCTAGAGGGACGGCTTTAGGCGGTATCGTACCACATGCTTTATCGTACCACATGCAAAACGATATGACAACAATAAGTCTAATGTAACTGTCCCCTCTAACAGTACAACTGGCCCCAGCTTGGCCCCCCCAGTTGAAATGGTCTAGAACCGCCACTGCATCTTCAAGCCAATGTATTGCAGAGCGCGTTCCAGCTCGTCAACACAATAGGCTGCAGGGGACGTTACTTTCTGGGTTGTTCGGTTTATATAAGAATATTAAATTAATCTAAGAAACGCATTTCCAGGCAGTTTGAATGTATATTCTTCTTCTGTGCAGAATCTGTGTATGTTGACCTACAACACAAATGCGCATCATGACTTCAACCAAGGCAACTTGGAACGTACCCGATCCTCCCATGCGATCATCCTCTTTCCCGGTAAGTGAAGTATGCAATGAAACAATGTGGTTGTAATCGCTAGTATGTAATGGAGATTGATTTATAGCTTTTTACGACATTTATCAACCCACTATGCATTTTTCACTGATCTGTCAAGGTTTTCAAAATGACCTTCTGCTAAATGACCTTCAACCGTATATGGACCTTGAAACTTGGCTTGAAATGGAGAACAAACAATTGGCAGCAGAGCAAGAAACTGGTCACCTGGACTAAAGTGACGAGGCTCAGCTCGTCGATCAAATTTGCCATTTATCCTCCCCTGTGAAGATGATAGCTTCTTGATAGCTTCTCTTTAGCCATCTCACCAGCAGCGTACAGACGTCGCCGGATATCACAACCGGCAGTGATCGGGAGTCCGACAGTGCGGCGCACAATTGGCTCAGCGTCGTCCGGGTTTAGGGGAGGGTTTGGCAGGGGTAGGTCGTCATTGTAAACATAATTTGTTTTTAACTGACTTGCTTAGTTAAATATAGGTTAAATAAAAATAAAATAGTTGCTAACAGCGGAGTTGTGACTTGATATTAGGAGATGGGGAAAAGACAGAATGAAGACCAACAACATTTGGTCGGTTCTTTACGAATAGAATGATTTCTAAAATGAAGAACCTGATATCGCTATACCGAGAAAATGTTATGTCACTTTCTTCATGAAGGTGTTACGTATGTGGCAGCAAATATATGGCTTCTCCTACACCTCCCTGGGGGATGAGGAGGAATCATCTAGTAGGGAACAGTACAGGCACAATGGAGAGACCTATGGTTATACATTTTATTAGGATGTTTTCATTAAATTGAATGTAAAGGCATAGATATGCCTTTTACTCATAGATTTTCTCAGATCATGTGTGGGCCTACTGTATGTGGTTAAAGATAACACTAGGTGTTCCCATTTTTATATTCTAAAACCTCACGTAGGATCATAGGTGAAGAAGCCAGCTGCTGCAGAGGCCTGCATGGACTAGGTTGCTGTGGGTCATGTAGGCTACTGCAATCATATAGCTCATGTAGGGATCTGGTATAGGAAACTTGAATCTCATCCCTTTATTATAAAAAAATGGGACCAATATGTCAAACTTTTTTTTAATGAATATGGGGCAGTTTGCTACACCAAACAAACTAGCGTTTGCTCAATGTACAAGTGTAGGTCAATTGTATCAAACAAAACGGAAAACAATCTTAAAGGGGATTAAACATTTCTGGAATTATGTTTTACATAACGGATATGAATATGACAACTGCTACAGTACACTCATGTCAATATAAGGTAAATAGTTTTGACAAATGCATATTAACTGTTAAAGACTCAAAGGTCAATAATGAAGAAAAAAAAGTTTTGTGAACAAAAATGTAAATTGCGCATTCCATCCATGATGCGTCTATGTTCGTTTTATGGTCCAAGTTTTCTTATTAGTTAAAAACAATACAGTGGTCACTTCATAGTTTTGTTTTTGTACCTTTTATATGTTAATTAACATATTGTGTGTCACGTGTTTTACAGCCAGCGACATTATACAATTCAGCCGGGCCAACTCTGTAAGCTTGTAGGCAATGTGCATCCATTCGCCAACTTGTTCATCTTGGCTAATGTATTATTTATAATGTGTAGATATAACATCTATTAATGAAATAACCATTGAAAACATTGAAACCTTTAAAGTTGTCTTATTCTATTATATTATAGGCCCATATGGATACAATTACGCACGAGTAAAATGAACATACAAAATCAACAAACAGATGCTTCTATGCTTCTTTTATTTTTTAATTGAGGAGTGAAACACATGTCTCCTCTGTCAGGTATGGAGGACTGACTCTAGTGGTACTGCCTGCCCAGAGCGGACACCACCACAGACAAGAACTTCTGGAAGGAGGCCTGATACTCGGGGGTGAAGGCGGTGCCCATCCTCGCAGCGATGACAATGGTCAGACAGTCAGACAACAGCTTTAAAAGAGAACAAACCAAAGCAGAACTGAGATGTTTAGAATGTCTTTGGGGGTAGCTTGATCGAGTGGTGCAATGACATAATATACTATACTTTGCACGCGCAAAAAGTGCACTTCAAGGTTCTTTTGTATCTTACCTTGAAGTTGTCGGGATCCACGCGTAGTTTCTCGGAGTGCAGAATGCTCAGCTCGGCGTAGGTATTCTTTATGTCGTCCATGTTCTTCAGCGCTCTTTCCAGACCGCGCAGCACCGTGGTGCCGTGCTTAGCGATCAGAGGGTTGTTCATGATGGCCTCTGCGTTGTACAGGTTGCCGAAGGCCCCGAAGTACCTCTGGGTCCAGGGGTAAACGATCAGACACCTGAGGGGAGCGGAGAGAACAGTGTGAGGCTGAACAACAACATAACATGACGAAGAAGATGAAGATTAAGGGGACTAACACTCCAAATCAAATTAAAGTTACGTTTATTGTCTTACCTTGACAGGCACTTTGGGCCAACGTCGTCATAGTCTAGCTTGGAGAAGATGTCGGAGATGGATGCGCGCTCTTCATCTGTCCACACAACCATGTTTGCTCGTGATGATTTAGCTTAGATGCTAGTGAGAATCAGAATTATGAACAAATTCGGAAAAATCTTTCTTTTTATGGTATTTTTGCACACCGCCCCCAAGACGAAAACGTGAATGTGATTGGTTGGAGGTAACCCATGTTTTAGATAATACATTGTTGAACATTGGGCCCTCATTTAGGACAAAAGGCCTACTATCAAGCGGTTTTTCGTAAAACTGCAAAAAACCAAACATTTCTGAAACCAAAAATAGATCATGTGGGTAACCTGCAAAATATTGGAGGTTTACATATGCAGTAGCCTATTTAGTAATACAGGCCTACTCTCCATTAGTCTATTTCGCCATAATTTGGGGATTTTGAATAATTGTCATTGCATTTGAATGAGTTCGCATTGATAATCATTAATAAGTCGAGATGTATGTATGATAATGTATGACATTGGCATGGCATTGGTTTCATTGCAACCCTGCATCCTGATGGTGCCCTTGTTCCATAGTTGAAATAACAAGGGCATGGGCTATAATTCAGTCGCTCTGGATAAAAGCGTCGCTAAATGACTAAAATGTAAACATTTTAATGAAATGAAAGCGTTACAAATAAAATGTTTGTTACAATCCAAAAATAGGGACCAGGTTTTCCTATCTTCTGACGTGTTATCTGCAACAAACACGCATCTGTGTAATCTCCTACAACAAGACCCTCCACCCATTACTGACTCCACATTAAGCTCCTTTAGGGGGGAGTAGGGTAAATTGAGCCATTTTTCACAATCAGGGTCACTCCATCAAGGGAAATATAGTTTTATTTCTAACAAAGATATCTAAGTATTTTTCAGCATGTTGTGTATCCCTAGAAATAATCAGCGTTCATGTCAACATTACAGTGTTTAAAACATAGTTTGTCCAAAAAAAGTGGTTTATTGGCATAATTTAGTGGAAGTGGATGGCTGCAAACTTTCTACTTTTAAACTTGGACAAAACAGAGATGCTTGTTCTAGGTCCCAAGAATCAAAGAGATCTTCTGTTGAATCTGACAATTAATCTTGATAGTTGTACAGTCCTCTCAAATAAAACTGTGAAGGACCTTGGCGTTACTCTGGACCCTGATCTCTCTTTTGACGAACATATCAAGACTGATTCAAGGACAGCTTTTTTCCATCTACGTAACATTGCAAAAATCAGAAATTTTCTGTCCGAAAATAATGCAGAAAAATTAATCCATGATTTTGTCACTTCTAGGTTAGACTACTGCAATGCTCTACGTTCTGGCTACCTGGATAAAGCACTAAATAAACTTCAGTTAGTGCTAAATACAGCTGCTAGAATCCTGACTACAACCAAAAAAATGTGATCATATTACTCCATTGCTAGCCTCCCTACAATGGCATCCTGTTATGGCAAGGGCTGATTTCAAGGTTTTACAGCTAACCTACAAAGCATTACATGGGCTTGCTCCTACCTATCTTTCCGATTTGGTCCTGCCGTACAAACCTGCACGTACGCTACGGTCACAAGACGCAGGCCTCCTTACTGTCCCTTGAATTTCTAAGTAAACAGCTGGAGGCAGGGCTTTCTCCTATATAGCTCCATTTTTATGGAATGGTCTGCCTACCCATGTGAGAGACGCAGACTCGGTCTCAATCTTTAAGTCTTTATTGAAGACTCATTTCTTCAGTAGGTCCTATGATTGAGTGTAGTCTGGCCCAGGAGTGTGAAGGTGAACGGAAAGGTACTGGAGCAACGAACCGCCCTTGCTGTCTCTGCCTGGTCGGTTCCCCTCTCTCCACTGGGATTCTCTGCTTCTGACCCTATTAAGGAGGCTGAGTCACTGGCTTACTGGTGCTCTTCCATGCCGTCCCTAGGAGGGGTGCGTCACTTGAGTGGGTTGAGTCACTGACGTGGTCTTCCTGTCTGGGTTGGCGCCCCACCTTGGGTTGTGCCGTGGCGGAGATTTGTGGGCTATACTCGGCCTCAGGATGGTAAGTTGGTGGTTGAAGATATCCCTCTAGTGGTGTGGGGGCTGTGCTTTGGCAAAGTGGGTGAGGTTATATCCTGCCTGTTTGGCCCTGTCCGGGGTTATCATCGGATGGGGCCACAGTGTCTCCTGACCCCTCCTGTCTCAGCCTCCAGTATTTATGCTGCAGTAGTTTATGTGTCGGGGGCCAGGGTTAGTCTTTTATATCTGGAGTTTTTCTCCTGTCTTATCCGATGTCCTGTGTGAATTTAAGTATGCTCACTCTAATTCTCTCTTTCTCTCTAATTCTTTCTTTCTCTTGGAGGACCTGAGCCCTAGGACCATGCCTCAGGACTACCTGGCATGATGACTCCTTGCTGTCCCCAGTCCACCTGGCCGTGCTGCTGTTCCAGTTTCAACTGTTCTGCCTGTGGCTATGGAACCCTGACCTGTTCACCGGACATGCTACCTGTTCCAGACCTGCTGTTTCCGACTCTCAAGAGACAGCAGGAGCGGTAGAGATACTCTGAATGATCGGCTATGAAAAGCCAACTGACATTTACTCCTGAGGTGCTGACCTGTTGCACCCTGGACAACTACTGTGATTATTATTATTTGACCATGCTGGTCATTTATGAACATTTGAACATCTTGGCCATGTTCTGTTATAATCTCCACCCGGCACAGCCAGAAGAGGCCCGGCCACCCCTCATAGCCTGGTTCCTCTCTAGGTTTCTTCCTAGGTTTTGGCCTTTCTAGGGAGTTTTTCCTAGCCACCGTGCTTCTACACCTGCATTGCTTGCTGTTTGGGGTTTTAGACTGGGTTTCTGTACAGCGCTTTGAGATATCAGCTGATGGAAGAAGGGCTATATAAATACATTTGATTTGATTTGATGATTTACCCCGGGTATGGGACAGGATTAAGAAAGCCACCTTCAAATTTCTGTACTGAATGAAATGTTACCAATACCTTTTTTTTTAATTCCCAAAGACAATCAAAATAGCTTTTTTTGTTTTTGAATCATTTTAATAGAATAGGCATATTTTAACACAGGCTTAACACCTAACAAACACTTTGTACTTAAAAAAAAAACACTTTTAACATGTATTGCATTATGCCTGGGAAGAAAACACTTATGTTTGCTTAGCTTGCCATTGGCTGAACCTTTGGCTCAACTTAGCCCATGGCCATTGACTCAACTTACCCCAAGGCAAACATTTCAACTATATAGGGTCCCTTGTGGCTCAATTGGTAGAGCATGGTGCTTGCAACACCAGGGTTGTGGGTTTGACTCCCATGGGGGAGCAGTACAGATAGAAAGTATGGAAATATATACACAGACTTCTGTAACTTGCTCTGGATAAGTGTCTATTAAAATATTTAGTAGCCCACACAGCTACAAGGATGCACTATCATGCTTGGTTTAGGACCTCATATTGAAGCTTATAGAGACCCCAATTGATGTATAGAACAATCTTTAAATTATCTACTTTGGTTTCAATACAAGCATCATGAAACCTCTAACACAATAAATGAATTGGACTTGTGCGAAAATAATTTTTTGGGACCTAACTTGCTTACCACTTTTTCGTTGTGGTTTCTTCCTTCAAATCCAATGAAATTTCATTTGTCACATGCGCTGAATGCAACATCTGTAGACTTTACCGTGAAATGCTAACTTACAAGCCCTTAAGTCCTCGACAATGCAGTTCAATAAATATAGGTAATAAAACATTTGCTAAATATACTTAAGTAAAGAAGGTAATTAAAAGTAAGACAATAAAAGAACAATAACGAGGCTACATACAATGGCATGAGCTGTACGTTCAGATCAATTTGATGCCATCGTTTGAAATTTATTGAAAGATTTACAAACAAACCTTTAGTTAAAATCCTCAAATTGGGACAAAGTTTCCCATCCTCTGACGTGTCAGTATTGACAGACTTGTTTAGTAAAAACCTAATTGAAAAACATTTTTAACACACTTTATACTTAATTGTGGCATCAACAAATGATATCCATCTGTTGCCAATTAGAAATGTACGGTCCACCGCAGACAGTTTATTTTAGATCAGTTCTGTCACTACTGTCCGACAGAACAAAAGTTAATACAGCTGAACAAGTAACGATTTCCTCCACATTATAGTGTTAATGACACAAGTTAACTCATTAAGGGTTTTGTCATGTTTTATTACAAAATAAAAGCACATGAATAAAATACTGTACGTATAATAGGTGTTACTACAACCTCCACTCCGTTGATCGATGTGCGTGCACATGGGCGGAGTGGGAGTTTTGGAGTAGCAGACACCTTTTGGTAACACAATATCCTCGCAGTCCCACTCCCATTCACAGGGGGCTTAAACAAAAGTATTTTATTTTTGTATTTTCATTTTGTGTTAACAAGGAAGAGTCGCCTTCCCTTGGTAGTAGTAGCTAGCTGGCAGCCTGACTAAAAACATAGCAAGCTATAGCTAGCCTTTTTAGCTTCCCACATCTCCATGTGAAATAATCAGCCCGGCAAATATTCTTCTACTAGCCGGTGTAACCTATAACATTATCCCAGTTTGATATGCTGCTTGTGTATTCATTTCCATATCAGCTAAAAATAGAACGTCATGGAGAACAAAGCACATGTCTAGCTAGTTGGCTACAGCAGGATCTACCATTTCACTATAGCCTATAATCATTAGTTATTACTTCTAAACAAAATACCTTTTTGGGTGGATTCTTGGGTTTTGTTGTCGCCTTCTCATTTGTTGTAAAAGCAAAAGAAGAGTCTTGTCTTGTATTCCCTTACTAGCAAGTTGGCTAAACACTGCAAGCTAGCCTTTTAGCTTCTGACATTTTCACATTAAATAATCAGATTTATTATTAAATAATACAGTGGGGAAAAAAGTATTTGATCCCCTGCTGATTTTGTACGTTTGCCCACTGACAAAGAAAGGATCAGTCTATAATTTTAATGGTAGGTTTATTTGAACAGTGAGAGACAGAATAACAACAAAAATATCCAGAAAAATGCATGTAAAAAATGTTATAAATTGATTTGCATTTTAATGAGGGAAATAAGTATTTGGCCCCCTCTCAATCAGAAAGATTTCTGTCTCCCAGGTGTCTTTTATACAGGTAACGAGCTGAGATTAGGAGCACACTCTTAAAGTGAGTGCTCCTAACCACAGCTTGTTACCTGTATAAAAGACACCTGTCTACAGAAGCCATCAATCAATCAGATTCCAAACTCTCCACCATGGCCAAGACCAAAGAGCTCTCCAAGGATGTCAGGGACAAGATTGTAGAGTTACACAAGGCTGGAATGGGCTACAAGACCATCGCCAAGCAGCTTGGTGAGAAGGTGACAACATTTGGTGCGATTATTCGCAAATGGAAGAAACAAAAGAACTGTCAATCTCCCTCGGCCTGGGATTCCATGCAAGATCTCACCTCGTGGAGTTGCAATGATCATGAGAACGGTGAGGAATCAGCCCAGAACTACACGGGAGGATCTTGTCAATGATCGCAAGGCAGCTGGGACCATAGTCACCAAGAAAACAATTGGTAAGGACTGAAATCCTGCAGCGCCCGCAAGGTCCCCCTGCTCAAAAATACATGTACATGCCCGTCTGAAGTTTGCCAATGAACATCTGAATGATTCAGAGGACAACTGGTGAAAGTGTTGTGGTCAGATGAGACCAAAATGGAGCTCTTTGGCATCAACTCAACTCGCCGTATTTGGAGGAGGAGGAATGCTGCCTATGACTCCAAGAACACCATCTCCACCGTCAAACATGGAGGTGGAAACATTATGTTTTGGGGGTGTTTTTCTGCTAAGGGGACAGGACAACTTCACCGCATCAAAGGGATGATGGACGGGGCCATGACCGTCAAATCTTGAGTGAGAACCTCCTTCCCTCAGCCAGGGCATTGAAAATGGGTCGTGGATGGGTATTCCAGCATGACAATAACCCAAAACACACGGCCAAGGCAACAAAGAAGTGGCTCAAGAAGAAGCACATTAAGGTCCTGGAGTGGCCTAGCCAGTCTCCAGACCTTAATCCCATAGAAAATCATCTGTGGAGGGAGCTGAAGGTTCGAGTTGCCAAACGTCAGCCTCGAAACCTTAATGACTTGGAGAAGATCTGCAAAGAGGAGTGGGACAAAATCCCTTCTGAGATGTGTGCAAACCTGGTGACCAACTACAAGAAACGTCTGACCTCTGTGATTGCCAACAAGGGTTTTGCCACCAAGTACTAAGTCATGTTTTGCAGAGGGGTCAAATACTTATTTCCCTCATTAAAATGCAAATCATTTTATAACATTTTTGACATGCATTTTTTCTGGATTGTTTTGTTGTTATTCTGTCTCTCACTGTTCAAATAAACCTACCATTAAAATTATAGACTGATAATTTCTTTGTAAGTGGGCAAACGTACAAAATCAGCAGGGGATCAAATACTTTTGTCCCCCACTGTATGTCCTGGCAAATATTCTTATATTTGCCAGTGTAACCTACAACATTATCCTAATATAACCTACAACATTATCCTAATATAACCTACAACATTATCATCATTTGAAATGCTGCTTCAATGTATTGCTCCCACATCAGCTAAAAATAGAATGTCATAATTCTTGTCAGGGAGAAAAAAAAGCACATGGCTGTCTGTTTTAGCCTAGAACAACATTATCACTTCTAAACAAAATCATTTTGGGGGGGATTCTATAAGGCTACAATGTTGCTTGGTTTATTGTTAGAACAGTCCCTGAGATTATATTTGGTTATCAATGCAAAATAGGCTGCTTATTTAATGCCAAGCTAAACCAAGACAGCAATTTGGAAGTTGAATTGATTATGTGAAGTTGATTAGCTTCCCACGTACCATGTGATATAATCAGATGTTTAAATAAATAATATGCCCTGGCAAATATTCTTATACTTACCGGTGTAACCTACAAAAACCTATCCCAGTTTGTTATGCTGCATCAATGTATTACTCCCATTTTGCTAAAAATAGAATGTCATCAAGTTTTGGTCATGGAGAGAAAGCACATACAGTAACTTGCAAAAGTATTCAGACCACTTACATTTCTTTACATTTTATTGTGTTACAAAGTGGGATTAACATTTATTTAATTGTCTTTTTTAATTTATTTTATAACTAAAATATAGTCGTTGAGTAAGTATTCAGCTCCTTTGTTTAGGCAAGACTAAATTAGTTCAGGAGTACAATTTGGCTTAACAAATCACATAATAAATTACATGGACTCACTCAGTGTGAAGTATAGGGGTTGACATGATTTTTGAATGACTAACCCTTCCTCTGTCACCCATACATAACATCTGTAAGGTCCCCCAGTCAAGTATTGCATTTAAAGCACAGATTCAACTACAAAGACCAGGGATTTTTTCGAAAGCTTCAGGTAGCCTAGTGGGGCGGCAGGTAGCCTAGAGGTTGATGGATCGAATCCCCGAGCTGACAAGGTAAAAATCTGTCATTCTGCCCCTGAACAAGGCAGTTAACCCACTGTTCCCCGGTAAGCCGTCACTGTAAATAAGAATTTGTTCTTAATTGACTTGCCTAGTTACATTTTTAATTTAAAAAAAAATAAGGGCAGTGATGGGTAACAATAACAAATCAGACATTGAATATCTCATTAAGCATGGTCAAGTTAATAATTATGCTGTTGATTATATATTAAACCACCCAGACACATCAAAGATACAGTTGTCCTTCTGAACTGAGCTGCAGGACAGGAATAAAACTTCTCAGGGATGTCACCATGAGGCCATTGGTGATTTTAAAACAGCCGAGTTCAATGTCTGTGATGGTAGAACATCAAGGATGAATCAACAACATTGTAGTGACTCCACAATAATGACCTAAATGACAGAGTGAAAAGAAGAATACACATTTACAGAATACAAATATTCCATAACTTGCATCTTGTATGCAACAAGACAGTAAAGTAATACTGCAAAAAAACAAAGCAAAGCAATACACTTTTTGGCCTTAATGCAAAGCCTTATGTTTGGGGCAAATCCAACAAAACACATCACTGAGTAACTGCCTCCTTATTTTCAAACATGGTGGTGGCTGCATCATGGTATGTATGGTATGCTTGTCATCGGCAAATAGTGGGGAGTTTATCAGTATAAAAATATATGGGATTTGCACAGGCAAAAGCCCAGAGGAAAACCTGCTTCAGTCTACTTTCCACCAGAGACTGGGAAAGGAATTCACCTTTCAGCAGGACAATAACCTAAAACACAAGGCCAAATCTACACTGGAGTTGTTTACTAAGACAGTGAATTTTCCTGAGTGGCCAAGTTACAGTTATGATTTAAATCTGCTTGAAAATCTATGGCTTTGATTTAAATCTGTTTGAAAATCTATGGCAAGACTTGAAAATAGCTGTCTAGTCATGATCCCCAACATCTTGACAGAGCTTGAATAATTTTGAAAAGAATAATGGGTAAATATTGCACAATCCAGGTATGGAAAACTCTTATAGACTTACCCAAGATAACTCACTGCTGTAATCGATGCCACAAGTGTTTCTAACATGTCTTGACTCAGAGAGCTGAATACTTATGCAATGACTATATTTTCTTTGTAATTTAAAATATATATATATATATATATACAGTTTTTTTTATTCCACTTTGACATTATTTTGTGTAGATTGTTGACAGAAAATTATAAATGAAATCAAATTTAACCCCACTTTGTAACACAATAAAATGTGAAAAAATCCAAGGGGTCTGAATACCTCTGCAAGGCACTGTATTTCGCAGCTGTTTTTACCAGTAGCCTGGAATCACTAATTACTACTTCTAAACAAAATACATTTTGGAAGGGATTCTAATAAGGCTACAATGTTGTTTGGTTTATTGTTTGAACATTCGCTGAGATTATATTTGCTTATCAATGCAAAATAGGCTACTTTGATGCATAGTGTATAGATCAGATCAAGGAACAAATCAAGCTTCATTACCTACACGACACTGCCCCCACCGCTACGGAAGGTGAGATACAGTGCGTTACAATTTTCATGTGACACGGGAAAAGTCGAATTTCGGAGCGCACGACAAGGAGCAGAACATTTTGTGACGAAAAACGACATTGCGACACTGCGCTATACGCTCTGCCGCGCCGTTTGCGTATTCTTTGTAGATCCCTTTATCTACAACCCCCCCCCCACACACACATCTGCGTTATCTCCAACAGTAAGACCGTCACCCATTACTGACTCCAAACGAAGCTCCAAAAGGAGAGCTCTCGAACTTCATTCTTGCCATGATAAACATGCCTACGTGTTCATTTTTTAAACTGATAGGACATTAATTTAATACATGTGGCAAGAATCTACATTTAAATCAGTGATGAATGCAACATTTGCCAAAAGGAGACGCAAATGATAACATGGTTATTTATAGCTTCAGATGGTATATGTTTACATACGGGGTGGGCCTCACACAGGCCCGATGTGCTTCACTTAGGCCTAGTTGCGCTATAATATATTGGCACCCTTCACGATTCACTATTTATTTTCAAATAAGTTGACGTTGAAAAAACTTTTGGTGTTCACGCATGTATTTGTTTGATTTACAACAGCACAGGACAACAACAAAAAATACTGAGATTGACATTTTCACTTCAAGTAAAAAAAAATGGCCTGGACTAGGTGATTCTCCTTTACTGTATAATTTCTCAACTGTGGTAAATTGCAGGGGTATATAGCGTAAAAATAGCCATTCACCCAGAACATTATGGTCCATTGCACTACAATGTAAAGTGCAAGGGTGCCAATATATTAAAGAGCAACTGTATGTAGCTGCAGGATAATCAAAACATTACGCAATGATAGTCCACTTTGACACATCGCCTTTATGCACTGTTACATTCCAAATGGCACCCTATTTGGCTTTCTACCTGGGGCATTGAGTGCACATGCGCCACAATTATGTCAATAATGACTCGTTTAGTAAAAACCACATTCAAATACATTTTTAATACACTTTATACTTAATTTTGCCTTCAACAAATGATATCCATCTGTACATTAAGTTGACTGTGCCTTTAAACAGCTTGGAAAATTCCAGAAAATGATGTCATGGCTTTAGAAGCTTCTGATAGGCTAATTGACATAATTTGAGTCAATTGGAGGTGTACCTGTGGATGTATTTCAAGGCCTACCTTCAAACTCAGTGCCTCTTTGCTTGACATCATGGGAAAATCAAAATAAATCAGCCAAGACCTCAGAAAAAAATTGTAGACCTCCACGAGTCTGGATCATCCTTGGGAGCAATTTCCAAATGCCTGAAGGTACCACGTTCATCTGTACAAACAATAGTACGCAAGTATAAAAACCATGGGACCACACAGCCGCCATACCGCTCAGAAAGGAGACGCGTTCTCTCTCCTAGAGATGAACGTACTTTGGTGCGAAAAGTGCAAATCAATCCCAGAATATCAGCAAAGGACCTTGTGAAGATGCTGGAGGAAACATGTACAAAAGTATCTATATCCACAGTAAAACGAGTCCTATATTGAAATAACCTGAAAGGCCGCTCAGCAAGGAAGAAGCCACTGCTCCAAAACTGCCATAAAAAAGCCAGACTATGGTTTGCAACTGCACATGGGGACAAAGATCGTACTTTTTGGAGAAATGTCCTCTGGTCTGATGAAACAAAAATACAACTGTTTAGCCATAATGACCATCGTTATATTTGGAGGAAAATGGGGGAGGCTTGCAAGCCGAAGAACACCATCCATGGGGGAGGGACTGGTGCACTTCTCAAAATAGATGGCATCATGAGGTAGGAAAATTATGTGGATATATTGAAGCAACATCTCAAGACATCAGTAAGGAAGTTAAAGCTTGGTCGCGAATGGGTCTTCCAAATGGACAATGACCCCAAGCATACCTCTAAAGTTGTGGCAAAATGGCTTAAGGACAACAAAGTTAAGGTTTTGGAGTGGCCATCACAAAGCCCTGACCTCAACCCTATAGAACATTTGTGGGCAGAACTGAAAAAGCGAGCAAGGAGGCCTACAAACCTGACTCAGTTACACCAGCTCTGTCAGGGGGAATGGGCCAACATTCACCCAACTTATTGTGGGAAGCTTGTCAAAGGCTACCCAAAAAGTTTGACCCAAGTTTAACAATTTAAAGGCAATGCTACCAAATACTAATTGAGTGTATGTAAACTTCTGACCCACTGGGAATGTGATGAAAGAATTAAAAGCTGAAATAAATCATTCTCTCTACTATTATTCTGACATTTCACATTCTTAAAATAAAGTGGTGATCCTAACTGACCTAAGACAGGGAATTGTTACTAGGATTAAATGTCAGGAATTGTGAAAAACTGAGTTTAAATGTATTTGGCTAAGGTGTAAGTAAACTTCCAACTTCAACTGTAGATAAATGTATGGAATACAGCGGTTTGGGTGAATGTGTGAAATTGCAGATGGTGTGTCACAAATTAGCCCTTGATAATGACTCTCAGATCCATTACATTACACATAAAAGTTATCGATGAAGGCGTCTTCTTTAGGTAGGCTACGTAGGAGTTTTGAACATTGGTCTGAACATTAACACGCATCACTTGCAGTACTTTTTTGGAAGCATTAAGGACCTTATCTTTCTTATCCGTAAACATATTTTTGTTGTTGTAGATACACACCTTTATAGGGTTAGTGTTCACACACTGACCATATATGTGTGTTACAGCATGTTTAGGAAAACAGAAGGGGAAAAAAGTCAACTATCCGGGCTTATTAGCTATCGGCATCTCTTAACATCTGTGTGTAAAAGGAAGACAGATGCCACAAACATGTTGTCAGTGAAAAATACTGTCGGCTGTTAAACGGTGTACAGTAAGTATTTATTTTGCATTTGTGAAATTATTTGTATGTGATTTGAAAGTAGAGGGATTTATGTTTCTAGAACCGTATAACTGGTCTGGGGCTGTTTTTCATGGTTCGGGAAAGGCCCCTTAGTTCCAGTGAAGGGAAATCTTAACGCTACAGCATACAATTATATTCTAGACGATTCTGTGCTCCCAACTTTGTGGCAACAGTTTGGGGAAGGCCCTTTCCTATTTCAGCATGACAATGCCCCCATGCACAAAGCGAGGTCCATACAGAAATAGTTTGTCGAGATCGGTGTGGAAGAACTTGAGTGGCCTGCACAGAACCCTGATGTCAACCCCATCAAACATCTTTGGGATGAATTGGAACGCCGACTGCGAGCCATGTCTTATCTCCCAACATCAGTGCCCGACCTCACTAACACACACTTTAAAAGACGGTAGAATGATTTTGCTTTAAGCTACACCCCTACATATATCACCTCTTTCCAGCATGGCTGCATGTCTGTCTGCAAACATTTTGAAGAAGATGAGTGAGCAAGTTGGTAAATCATGTATGTTTAAGAAGTGTCATTACCGAACATCTAATATTTCAAGAAATATGTAAAGTATGGTTTTGGGACTAAAATATATGTTTGCTGGGATGTACATCTGTCCAAATGAAAGCTAGTGAGCCATATGCGAATGAGAATGCTATGAGAATACATGAAAGTCTAAAACAGCCACAACAGAAAACATGTACAATGTTTCATCTTTGTATCTGTGCCATTATGGTGCCTGTCATGGCATGGAGCTATCTCCATTTGAAAGTTGTAAACACCATGCTCTACCAACTGAGCTACAGAGGCCCACCATGTAGGTAGTTGACAAGTGCACACTTCAAGAAAAAGTGTATTGAGATGCATAGCCAGCAGGGGGCTTCAACCCTCCAAGAGCCCAAACATAGAGGTCTATCAATTATTGTACTGTACTGTACTGCACTACACCCTACTCTACTGTACTGTACTATAACCTACTCTACTTGACTGTACTGAACTATACCACTTTAAAATGTAATCCATCAATTGCAATGTCCAAGGTAAAACGGGTTATATCTCTATGATTGGCACAATTGTTAATCCACTGCATTTACCCCCCAAAACATTTTTTTTAAACACTTGAAATGATAATCTACATTAAACACATAGATCATTATTGATATTTTGGATTATTTGTAGAGTTATTGAAGGACAGGGACATCCAGAAGGTGCCAATATGCCGAAAAGTAGAGCAGACAGTCAGTGAGTACAGAGAGAGGATAACGTCTGACACTGTGAGTACAGAGAGAGGATAAAGTCTGACCCTGTGAGTACAGAGAGAGGATAAGGTCTGCCTCTGTGAGTACAGAGAGAGGATAAAGTCTGACCCTGTGAGTACAGAGAGAGGATAAAGTCTGACCCTGTGAGTACAGAGAGAGGATAAGGTCTGCCTCTGTGAGTACAGAGAGAGGATAAAGTCTGACCCTGTGAGTACAGAGAGAGGATAAAGTCTGACCCTGTGAGTACAGAGAGAGGATAAAGTCTGACCCTGTGAGTACAGAGAGAGGATAAAGTCTGACCCTGTGAGTACAGAGAGAGGATGAAGTCTGACCATGTGAGTACAGAGAGAGGATAAAGTCTGACCCTGTGAGTACAGAGAGAGGATAAAGTCTGACCCTGTGAGTACAGAGAGAGGATGAAGTCTGACCCTGTGAGTACAGAGAGAGGATGAAGTCTGACCCTGTGAGTACAGAGAGAGGATGAAGTCTGACTCTGTGAGTGCAGAGAGAGGATGAAGTCTGACCCTGTGAGTACAGAGAGAGGATGAAGTCTGACCCTGTGAGTACAGAGAGAGGATGAAGTCTGACCCTGTGAGTACAGAGAGAGGATGAAGTCTGACCCTGTGAGTACAGAGAGAGGATGAAGTCTGACCCTGTGAGTACAGAGAGAGGATGAAGTCTGACCCTGTGCGATATCAAGAATATCTGAAAAGGAAAGGGAAATACGTAAATACTAATAGAAAGGAAGAGGGTAAGGTCAAATTAGTCAAAATATTGATCTGAGGGAGAAGAGGTACACAAGAGCAAGATGGAGTTCAAGTCAAAGACAGCACAGGGAAAAGGCATGAAGACACAGATAGAAAGACTTGTGTCTTCTATTGATTTTGATATATGTGAATCACATGCCCCATTTAGATATGGTATCAATTAAGTTCAGAATGGACAGTGGGAATTGAAAGTCACCATGAATGGATATAAAAAGATTTCAAAGGCTTTGTCTACCCCTCATAGCACAGTTAAGACCATTATTAAGAAGTGGAAGACGTATGGCACCACCCAGACCCTGCATAGATCAGGCTCTCCCTCCAAACTGGATGACCGGGCAAGGAAGAGACTGATCAGAGAGGCTACCAAGAAGCCAATGGCGACATTGAAGGAGCTTCAGGCCTTTATGGCAAAGACTGGTCAATGTGTGCATGCGACCACATTATCACAAGCGCTCCACAAATCTGGCCTCTATGGGAGGGTGGCAAGAAAAAAAACCCTCCTCAAAAAAAGCCACATCAAGTCTCATGTGAGCTTTGCCAAAAAGCACATTGTAGGTTCCGAGACCAAGTGGCAAAAGGTGCTGTGGTCAGATGAGACCAAAATTGAACTTCTTGGCCTGAACGCAAAACGATATGTCTGGCGAAAACTCAATACATCTTTCCACCCAAAAGAACACCATGCCTACAGTAAAGTACACCATGCCTGCAGTATAGAACACCATGCCTACAGTATAGAACACCATGCCTACAGTATAGAACACCATGCCTACAGTATAGAACACCATGCCTACAGTATAGAACACCATGCCTACAGTATAGAACACCATGCCTACAGTAAAGAACACCATGCCTACAGTTAAGTACACCATGCCTACAGTTAAGTACACCATGCCTACAGTATAGAACACCATGCCTACAGTAAAGAACACCATGCCTACAGTATAGAACACCATGCCTACAGTATAGAACACCATGCCTACAGTAAAGTACACCATGCCTACAGTAAAGAACACCATGTCTACAGTAAAGAACACCATGCCTACAGTATAGAACACCATGCCTACAGTATAGAACACCATGTCTACAGTAAAGAACACCATGTCTACAGTAAAGAACACCATGCCTACAGTATAGAACACCATGCCTACAGTATAGAACACCATGCCTACAGTATAGAACACCATGCCTACAGTATAGAACACCATGTCTACAGTAAAGTACACCATGCCTACAGTAAAGAACACCATGCCTACAGTATAGAACACCATACCTACAGTAAAGAACACCATGCCTACAGTAAAGAACACCAGGCCTACAGTAAAGAACACCATGTCTACAGCAAAGAACACCATGCCTACAGTAAAGAACACCATGCCTACAGTAAAGTACACCATGCCTACAGTATAGAACACCATGCCTACAGTATAGAACACCATGCCTACAGTAAAGAACACCATGCCTACAGTATTGAACACCATGCCTACAGTAAAGAACACCATGTCTACAGTAAAGAACACCATGCCTACAGTAAAGAACACAATGTCTACAGTAAAGAACACCATGCCTACAGTAAAGAACACCATGCCTACAGTATAGAACACCATGCCTACAGTAAAGAACACCATGCCTACAGTATAGAACACCATGCCTACAGTATAGAACACCATACCTACAGTAAAGAACACCATGCCTACAGTAAAGAACACCATGCCTACAGTAAAGAACACCATGTCTACAGTAAAGAACATCATGCCTACAGTAAAGAACACCATGCCTACAGTAAAGTACACCATGCCTACAGTATAGAACACCATGCCTACAGTATAGAACACCATGCCTACAGTAAAGAACACCATGCCTACAGTATTGAACACCATGCCTACAGTAAAGAACACCATGTCTACAGTAAAGAACACCATGCCTACAGTAAAGAAAATGTCTACAGTAAAGAACACCATGCCTACAGTAAAGAACACCATGCCTACAGTATAGAACACCATGCCTACAGTAAAGAACACCATGCCTACAGTATAGAACACCATGCCTACAGTATAGAACACCATGCCTACAGTAAAGAACACCATGCCTACAGTAAAGAACACCATGCCTACAGTATAGAACACCATGCCTACAGTAAAGAACACCATGCCTACAGTAAAGAACACCATGCCTACAGTAAAGAACACCATGTCTACAGTATAGAACACCATGCCTACAGTAAAGAACACCATGCCTACAGTAAAGAACACCATGCCTACAGTATAGAACACCATGCCTACAGTAAAGTACACCATGCCTACAGTAAAGAACACCATGCCTACAGTATAGAACACCATGCCTACAGTAAAGAACACCATGCCTACAGTAAAGAACACCATGCCTACAGTAAAGAACACCATGCCTACAGTAAAGAACACCATGCCTACAGTATAGAACACCATGCCTACAGTAAAGAACACCATGCCTACAGTAAAGAACACCATGCCTACAGTAAAGAACACCATGTCTACAGTAAAGAACACCATGCCTACAGTAAAGAACACCATGCCTACAGTAAAGCACGGCGGTGGCAGTATCCTTTTGAGAGGGTGTTTCTCTTCAGCAGGGACTGGAGCACCTGTCAGGATAGAAGGGGAAATGGACAGTGTAAAATACAGACAGATTCTTGAGGAGAACCTGCAGCCCTCTGCCAGGAAGTTGAAAATGCGAAGATGGTTCACACACCGCCAAAGCAATCATCCAGTGGATGAAGGACAAGGTGAATGTCCTTGAGTGGCCTAGTCAGAGCCACAACCTAAATCCCATTGAGAATCTGTGAAATGACTTGAAGAGTGCAGTCACCATGCAATTTGACTGAGCTTGAACAATTCTGCAAGGAACAACAGGCAAATATTGCACAGCCTAGGTGTGCAAAGTTAGTAGAGAAGTATTCAAAGAGACTCATGGCTGTAATTCAAGCAAAGGGTGGTTCCAAAGTATTCACTCAGGGAGGTGATCACTTATCCAAATAGGATATTTTACTTTTTAATGTTAATACATTTTCTGAGTTTTTTAGAGAAAGAAATGTACTTGGATATTGTGGGTTACTGTGTATCAAGGCACAAGGCGAGACCCAGATGCAGACACAGGAGGCAGATGCTTGGAGTCTTACAATGTTTATTAATCCAAAAGGGGTAGGCAAGAGTCTGTTCGTGGACAGGCAAAAGGTCAAAACCAGATCAGAGTCCAGGAGGTACAGAGTGACAGACAGGCTCGTGGTCAAGGCAGGCAGAATGGTCCGGCAGGCGGGTACAGAGTCCAGAAACAGGCAAGGGTCAAAACCGGGAGGACTAGAAAAAGGAGAATAACAAAAAACCAGAAGAACAGGAAAACAATCCTGGTTGACTTGGAACATACAAGACAAACTGGCACAGAGATACAGGAAACACAGGGATATATACACAGGGGAAAACAAGCGACACCTGGAGGGGTGGAGACAATAACGAGGACAGGTGAGACAGATCAGGGTGTGACAACTGTGTGTAAATAAATCTGGAAAAAGTCTGATTTTATGTGTTTTCATTTCAGGCTGTAAAGCAACAAAAGGTGAACATTTTGAAAGAGGGTGGTGACTTTCTATACCCACTGTATATGCCAGGTCACATCCAAAACAATGACATCACTACTGAAACAACTGATATTTTGCCACAAAAAAATAGGAAAAGTGACTATTTAAACATATAACAACATAATTAATTAGATGCATAAGTACTTCAATCAATCAATAAGTGTCAGATTCATAAAACCAAATAGAATATGTTACAAAGAAAAATAGAGATCATATTTCTCTAAATTCAATTTAAGGGTTTTGAAAATCAGGTAAAAAAAAAAAATCCGATTTGAACTATTTTGTAAATGTTGCATATTGTTTTGTAAAATGTATCTGTAAAAGAAGGTTAATCAAAATTAGCATTACTGTGCCTGGTTCTCCCTTTACTGCAACTTTTCCACTATATTTCAGTAGTGACAATTTTAGTGGGGTGGTCAGGAATTCAGGACAATATTTCAAATATGCAATATAAACAAAGTGTGAGTAGTAGTTATGTCTATCTGACATATGTTGGAAGACATGTGTGATATAAGTTTGGGAGAAATAGGATACTAATTTGAATTGTTTTCCAATCCCCTATTTGCACCACTTCTCTACAATGACCCATTTATGAGCCATACTAGATGCCTCTATGTAGGTCTTCAACCCAAGCCAGGTTGCAGTGAAGGTTTGCTTATCACCTGGAACAGTGCACTGCCCTGCCCATGTTTCTAGTTTCCACAAAATCTTTGAAATATAGCATCTGCATACAAGTCCAATTCAAGGGTCCCAACAAACATATTACAATAAAACCAAAATCCAAGACAGCTTGCAACATCTTGTAGGATCATGGTCTTTATCCTACAGTAGTGTACAGTAGGCAAAACATAGGTTATACATATTCATACATATGCGTACAACAGTAGGGTTAGATCTTACACTGACATAAATGGAAAAAAACAACAACATGCTCTGAGATACATCTGTGGGTATTTATTGCTTTATATTTACTGTAGAACCACACCATTTTTGTTAAAACCAGATGTGCCTAATTTCCATTTGTCTGTGTATCTATGGTTGGAACTCCAGTGGTCATGGCCCAGGTCTGGGAGAGGAGAGGTCAGCCCAGGTTTCTCAGAAAGGGAGGGAGGAGGCTGATAAAGGCCTCCAGCTGCCCCTATCAGCGGCACCAGAATGGGACTCGGGTCAGGGCAGGGCAGGGCCGCGGGGGCAGGGCAGGGCCGCGGGGGCAGGGCAGGGCCGCGGGGGCAGGGCAGGACGGGGGCCAGGGCACTATGACACACTGTGTAGAAGTCCCTAACCACAGATCCAGGATAAGATTAGCCCTAACTCCAAGTTTAACCCTACCCATTAGGGAGTTTAAAACATAGCTGACTGGACCTATGGTTAGGGCAGCTTCTACATACTGTGTTTAGAGGCAGAAGCATGATTCACCAGAAAGATGGATCTCTCTGCTAACCTAATTATAGAGCATAGGATGAGCCTGATGAATCAATGATATAATGTTATGTTTCATTTACTCAATATTTACTAAAAATTAAATGGTAATTACAAAATAATGACATAATCACGACTAGATAACAAAATAATAACAAAATATCCAATGCTGTCAGACAGAATATGTAGATGTCTCTGGTTTGTCATCTGTTTAAATGTTTCCTCAGACTGGAACCACAGTATCTATATCCCTGAACATAGTGACCAAATCTCTTGACAAAAATCCTGCTTTTCCTGTAACATTGAGCAAAGAAATCCCTTACAAGTCACATGAGCAGCTGTTCCTGGTCAAAAGGAGAATTCCATTCTAAGCTAGCGTTGTATTTTAGCGTTGTATTCCGGTCCCCAATGAGTCTTCCATTAGACTACTGCACAGTACTGCTCTAACTCCTCCACACTGGCTGGCTGTCGTCATGCCAATCAATGCCCAGCTGAGCATGGGCCTGTCTGCATTTCATCAGACCCAAAAGCCCACCCACTAACACTCCACTCTCCAGAGTACTTTCCATGCACTGAAAGTCAACCCCAGACTTCATGTCAAACTTCAATTCACAGTGTCTTTTTAATTTCTTTATTTTAGGCCTGATCATTTATTGTGTTCTGTGAAGTGGATTATGGTGGGATTTATGATATTATGGCACAGTGCCATCTACTGTAAAGAGAGAGAGAGAGTACTAGAGAAAGTGTGAAGAGTGTGTGAGAGAGAGAATGTGAGAGTGTGTGTGTGAGAGAAAGAGAGAGAGAGAGAGAGAGAAAGAGAGAGAGAGAGAGAGTGAGACCGACAGGGAGAGAGTGAGAGTGAGAGTGAGAGAGAGAGACAGGGAGAGTGAGAGTGAGAGTGAGAGAGAGAGAGACAGGGAGAGTGAGAGAGAGAGTGAGAGAGAGAAAGAAAGAGAGCGAGAACATGAGGGAGAGATCGAGAGAGCGAGAGGGTGAGAGAGAGAGTGAGTGAGTGAGTGAGTGAGTGAGTGAGTGAGTGAGAGAGAGAGAGAGAGAGAGAGAGAGAGACTATTATCTACTTCACTTGCTTTGGCAATGCTAACATTCCCATGCCAATTAAGCCCTTAAATTGAGAAATTGAGAATTGAGAGAGTGAGAGAGCCTGAGGGAGAGTGAGAGAGATACAGAGAGAGAGAGAGTGAGAAAGAGTGTGAGAGTGTGTGAGAGAGAGCGAGAGAAATTGAGAGAGAGTGATAGAGAGTATTATCTACTTAACTTGCTTTGGCAATGCTAACATATGCTTCCCATGCCAATAAAGCCCTTAAATTGAGAATTGAGAGTGAGTGAGAGTGAGAGACAGCGACAGAGAGAGAGATAAGGGGGAAACTGTGCTGCACTTCCTAACCTCCTGCCAAATGTATGTCACACCCTGATCTGTTTCACCTGTCGTTGTAATTGTCTCCACCCCCTCCAGGTGTCGTCCATCTTCCCCATTATCCCCTGTGTATTTATACCTGTGTTCTCTGTTTGTCTGTTGCCAGGTCATTTTTTCATCAAATCTACCAGTGGTTTCCCCCTTGCTCTTGTCTTGTCTATAGTGCCTGTTTTCTAGTTTTTACCTTTCTGCCTGCCCTGACCCTGAGCCTGCCTGCCATCCTGTACCTTTGCCTGCCCGTGTTCGATTTAATAAACTTTTGTTACTTCGATACTGTCTGCACCTAGGTCTTACCTTCAAACGTGATAGTACAAACTGGCCATGACTGACCCACCCGGGCCAGCTGCGCAATGCCATCTCCTCCCAAGTAGCCACCATCGGTAGGCAGGAGGAATTGCTTTGTGACCTGATGGAGGGGTTCCAAACGTTGGCTGAACGACATGACCGGGCATTGGACATTTTGCTGTAGCAATTCCGTGGATTGTCTGGGAGGCAGCCTACCACGGTGGTAACCCCACAGCCCCTCAGTCACTCAGCGGGTAGCAGTGCCATCTCATCGGTCACTCCACCTTCCCGGGAGCCCCGCTTACACCCCCCCCCCACCACCACCACCACCGGAACTCTTCAATGGAGAGCCGAGCACCTGGCGATTCTAGCTTCAATGGAGAGCCGGGAGATTATAGCTCAGTGTGCCCGCTTCAGCCCTCTTCCTTCCCCTCGGATCGCTCCAAGATAGCCTACCACATCACGCCGATGTCCGGGAGGGCTCTCACCTGGGCTACTGTGGTATGAGAACAACAACCGGCCATATGCGTTAGTCTGGAGGGGTTCGTGGGAGAGGTGAAGAAGGTTTTTGATGCCCCGTTCTCCGGGAGAGAAGCTGCCTGGAAGCTAATCCAGCTTCGGCAGAACTCCCGCAATGTGGCAGACTAAGCGGTGGATTTCCGCACGTTGGCAGCTGAGAGTGCTTGGAACCAGGAAGCACTGTTTGATATGTTCCTGCATGGTGTCTCGGGGGAGATCAAGGATGAGCTTGCAGCGGATCGTGATTCCCTCTTCTCTTTGACCATCCGAATCGATGGGCAACTACGGGAACGATGGAGGGAGAGGAAATTTGACTTCGCTCACATGTCCAGGGATTCCACCTTGCCTCCGAGTCATCCCGGAAGTCCCCGAAGGTCCCATTGCCAAGAGCCCCTCTCCATTCCCATGGAGGTTAGAGCACTGGACGGGCGCTCTATAGGCCGGGTCACTCATAATACCACTCTCAACAACCTATGGGTGTCAGGGAATCGAGGTGACGCTATTCAATTTCTGCTCATCAAGTCTCCTCGGATTCCCATAATTTTGTGATTCTCCTGGCTCCAGCGACACAATCCCCCCATCAACTGGTCTACTGGTTCCATCATAGGCTGGAGTCCATTCTGCCATGCCCATTGTCTGAAGTCAGCACAACCTGCCCCGGATCGTCTTCCTGGGGGCTCGGAAGGTGCCCCAGACCTCTCCGCCATTCCCGCGGAGTACCAGGACCTTCGGGAGGTGTTCAACAAGGCCCGGGCCACTTCGTTTCCACCGCACCGACCTTATGATTGCGGGATTGACCTTCTCCCTAGCACCACTCCGACCCTGGAGACGATTGTACTCGCTGTCGGGACCAGAGACCAAGGCAAAGGAAACCTACATTGGGGACTCCCTAGCTGAAGGATTTATATGTCCTTCGTCCTCTCCCGCCGGTGCAGGGTTCTTCTTTGTGGAGAAGGACAAGACCCTGTGCACATGCATTGACTACTGGGGACTCAATGACATAATGGTGACGAGCTACTACCCGCTACCACTCATCTCCTTGGCCTTTGAGCCAGCCTCCAGGAGGCCACCGTGTTTTCCAAGCTGGATCTACGGAACACCTACCATCTGGTGCGGATACGGGGGGGGGGGGGGGTGAGTGGAAGACCGCCTTCAATACGGTCAGCGGCCACTACAAATATTTGGTCATACCATTTGGTCTCACCAATGCCCCTGCTGTGTTCCAGACTCTGGTAAATGATGTTCTCTGCGACATGTTGAACCAGTTCGTCTTCGTCTACATTGATGACATCCTCATTTTCACCCGCTCCCCCCAAGAACATGTGCTCCATGTTCGACAGGTTCATCAACGCCTCCTGGAGAATCAGCTGTTTGTTAAGGCAGAGAAGTGTGAGTTCCATCGCTCCACCATCCCCTTTCTGGTGTACATCATCTCCGCTGGGAGTGTCCAGATGGATTCCGGGAAGGTGAGAGAGCTGGTGGATTGGCCCACGTCCAGCCCACGTCCAGGGTGCAGCTGCAACGTTTCCTGGGGTTCACAAACTTTTATTGTCGCTTTATCCGGGGTTACAGCACCCTGGCTTCTCCCCTGTCAACATTTACCTCTCCCAAGGTTCCGTTCACGTGGTCCCCCGCTGCTGACCGGGCGTTCCGGGACCTCAAACACCACTTCACCACTGCTCCCATCTTCGTTCATCCTGACCCTTCCCGTCAGTTCGTGGGGGAGGCCGATGGTTCTGATGTAGGAGTGGGAGCGGTCCTGTGCCAGCGTTCTGCCCTGGACCTGAAGCTACATCCCTGCGCCTTCTTCTCCCATCGCCACGGAGAAAAACTACGATGTGTGGAATCGTGAGCTTCTCGCAGTGAAGATGGCGTTGGAGGAATGGAGGCACTGGCTGGAAGAGGTGGAAACACCCGTTCATCGTATGGACCGACCACAAAAATCTGGAGTACCTCTGCACCGCCAAACGTCTCAACTCCAGGCAAGCTAGATGGGCCCTGCTGTTCACACTGTTCAACTTTTCCCTCTCATATCGGCAGGGAACCAAGAATGTCAAGCCGGATGCACTGTCTTGCCATTATAGCCCCACGGCTATTACCCCGGAGCCCGAGACCATCATACCCACATCGAGCCTGGCGACGGCACTCAGCTGGGGTATAGGGAAGCAGGTCCGGGAGGCACAGAATTACCAGCCGAACCCCGGGGGGCCCAGATAACCGAATGTTCGTGCCTGACGCGGTCCGCTCTGTGGTCCTGGAGTGGGCCCACTCCTCCAGACTGGCCTGTCACCCGGGCTCCCGCCGGACACTGGTGTTTGTGCGACAACGCTTTTGGTGGACTACCATGGTCCCTGACGTCTCCGCATTCGCCACCGCTTGCACGGTTTGTGCACAAAACAAGACTCCTCGACAAGCTCTGGCTGGTCTCCTCCAACCTCTGCCTGTCCCTCACTGTCCCTGGTCCCACATCTCCCTGGACTTTCTTCTCCCATCTGATGGCAACACTGCCATCCTGACTGTGGTGGATCAGTTTTCCAAAGCTGCCCACTTCATTCCTCTCCCTAAATTACCCTCTGCCAAAGAGAAAGCCCAGCTCATGGTGCAGCACGTCTTCCGGATCAGTGGACTACCAGTCGACATGGCCCTCAGTTCTCGTCCCGGTTCTGGAAGGCATTCTGCAACCTCATTTGGTCATTGGCCAGCCTTTCCTGCGGGTTCCACCCCCAGTCCAACGGACAGTCGGAGTGAGCCAACCAGGACATAGAGACTGCTCTTCACTACCTGGTCTCTGCCAATCCTACTACCTGGAACCAGCAGCTGCTGTGGGTCGAATACGCCCGCAACACCTTTCCCTGCTCTGCCATGGGCCTATCTCCCTTTGAGTGTTCCCTGGGGTATCAGCCCCCGCTTTTCCCTGAGCAGGAAGAAGGGGTCGGCATACCTTCTGCCCAGATGTTTGTCCGCCGCTGTCATCGTACCTGGAGGAGAGCCAGGTCAGCTCTCTTCAAGACCACCTCCAGGTATCGGCGACAAGCAGATCACCTCCAGAACCCAGCGCTAGGTGCTAGGTCCCTGCCAGAGACATCCTGGACCCAGGCCTCATTGCAGATTTCCAACGCTCACACCCCGTCAACCAGGTATGTGCCTAGGTAGGATGCCAGGTGGCACACCCTGATCTGTTTCACCTGTCTTTGTGATTGTTTCCACCCCCCTCCAGGTGTCTCCCATCTTCCCCATTATCCCCTGTGTATTTAGACCTGTGTTCTCTGTTTGTCTGTTGCCAGTTTGTTTTGTTCATCAAACCTACCAGCGTTTTCCCCCTTGCTCTTATCTTGTCTATAGTGCCTGTTTTTCTAGTTTTCACAGTTTTTACCTTTCTGCCTGCCCTGACCTTTCTGTCCTGTACCTTTGCCCCACTACTCTGGATTACCGACCTCTGCCTGACCCGACCCTGAACCTGCCTTCCATCCTGTACCTTTGCCTGCCCGTGTTCAATTTAATCAACTTTTGTTACTTCGACACTGTCTGCACCTGGGTCTTACCTTCAAACGTGATAGTATGACCATATTAGAGACACATATTTCCCTCAGATTACACAGACCTACAAAGAATTTGAAAGCAAATCCAATTTGGATCAACTCCCGTGTATTTTGGGTGAAATACCACAGTGTGCAATCACAGCAGCAAGATTTGTGACGTGTTGCCACAAGAAAAGGGCAACCAGTGAAGAACCATTCCCATTATAAATACAACCTATATTTATTTTTCCTTTTGTACTTTAACTATTTGCACATCATTACAACACTGTATATATATACAGTACATAATATGACATTTGAAATGTCTTTATTATTTTGGAACTTTATTAAGTGTAATGTTTAATGTATAATTATTTTAGTTTATGCCACTTTTGTTTATTATCTATTTCATTTGCTTTGGCAATGTAAACATATGCCAATAAAGCCCTTAAATTGAATTGAGAGATAGTGAGAGAGCATTGCAGTTTACTAGACCAAAATCAATATCTCCACCCCCTCCAGGTGTTGCTTATTTTCCCTGGTGTATTTATCCCTGTGTTTACTGTCTCTCTGTGCCAGTTCGTCTTGTATGTCTTTCAAGTCAACCAGCGTATTTTCCCGTTCTCCTGCTTCTATTATTTTTTGCTAGTCCTCCCGGTTTTGACCTTTGCCTGTTTTCTTGACTCTGCACCCACCTGCCTGACCATTCTGCCTGCCCTGACCTCGAGCCTGCCTGCCATTTTGTACCTCCTGGGCTCTGAACTGGTTTTGACCTTTTGCCTGTCCATGACCATTCTCTTGCCTATCCCATTTGGATTGATTAATAACTATCAAAGACTCAAACCATCTGCCTCCCGTGTCTGCATCTGGATCTCGCCTTGTGCCCTTATAGTTGTAGGCGGTGAGGACCACAAGGGAGAGAGGGGGAGAGACACAGAGAGTGTGAGACAGAGAGAGGTTTCAAACAGCTGGGGGATCAAGCTTTTTTTTTAAATACAAATATTTCACCTTTATTTAACCAGGTAGGCCAGTTGAGAACAAGTTCTCATTTACAACTGTGACCTGGCCAAGATAAAGCAAAGCAGTGCGACAAAAACAACACAGAGTTTAACAAACAAACGTACAGTCAATAACACAATAGAAAAATCTATGAACAGTGTGTGCAATTGTAGAAGATTAGGGAGGTAAGGCAATAAATAGGCCATAGAGGCAAAATAATTACAAATTAGCATTAACACTGGAGTGATAGATGTGCAGATGATGATGTGCAAGTAGAGATACTGGGATGCAAAAGAGCAAAAAGATAAATAACAATATGGGGATGAGGTAGTTGGGTGTGCTATTTACAGATTGGCTGTGTACAGGTACAGTGATCGGTAAGCTGCTCGGACAGCTGATGCATAAGTTATACAGGGAGCTATAAGTCTCCAACTTCAGTGATTTTTGCAATTCATTCCAGTCATTGTCTGCAGAGAACTGGAAGGAAAGGAGGCCAAAGGAGGTGTTGGCTTTGGGGATGACCAGTGAAATATACCTGCTGGAGCGCGTGCTACGGGGGGTATGTTGCTATGGTGACCAGTGAGCTGAGATAAGGCAGGGCTTTACCTAGCATGGACTTATAGATGACCTGGGGCTAGTGGGTTTGGCGACGAATATGTAGTGAGGGCCAGCCAACGAGAGCATTCAGGTCGCAGTGGTGAGTATTATATGGGGCTTTGGTGACAAAACGGATGGCACTGTGGTAGACTACATCCAGTTTGCTGAGTAGTGTTGGAGGCTATTTTGTAAATGACATCGCCGAAGTCAAGGATCGGTAGGACAGTCAGTTTTACGAGGGTATGTTTGGCAGTATGAGTGACGGAGGCTTTTTTGCGAAATAGGAAGCCGATTCTAGATTTAATTTTGTATTGGAGATCCTTAATGTGAGTCGGGAAGGAGAGTTTACAGTCTAACCAGACACCTAGGTATTTGTAGTTGTCCACATATTCTAAGTCAGAACCGTCCTGAGTAGTGATGCTTGTCGGGCGGGCGGGTGCGGGCAGCAATCAGTTGAAGAGCATGCACTTAGTTTTACTAGCATTTAAAATCAGTTGGAGGCCTCAGAAGGGGTGTTGTATGGCATTGAAGCTTGTTTGGAGGTTTGTTTGCACAGTGTCCAAAGAAGGGCCAGATGTGTACTGAATGGTGTTGTCTGCGTAGAGGTGGATCAGAGAATCACCAGCAGCAAGAGCGACATCATTGATATATACAGAGAAAAGAGTCAGCCCGAGAATTGAACCCTGTGGCACCCCCATAGAGACTGCCAGAGGTCCGGACAACAGGCCCTCCGATTTGACACACTGAACTCTGAGAAGTAGTGGGTGAACCAGGCAAGGCAGTCATTTGAGAAGCTAAGGCTGTTGAGTCTGCCGATAACAATGTGGTGATTGACGGAGTCGAAAGCCTTGGCCAGGTCGATGAAGACGGCTGCACAGTACTGCCTTTTATCGATGGAGGTTATGATATCGTTTAAGACCTTGAGCATGGCTGAGGTGCACCCATGACCAGCTCGGAAACCAGATTGCATAGTGGAGAAGGTACGGTGGGATTCGAAATGGTCAGTGATCTGTTTGTTTGTTAACTTGGCTTTCAAAGATTTTCGAAAGGCAGGGCAGGATGGGTATAGGTCTATAACAGTTTGGGTCTAGAGTGTCTCCCCTTTGAAGAGGGGATGACCGCGGCAGCTTTCCAATTTTTGGGGATCTCAGACGATACGAAAGAGAGGTTGAGTAGGCTAGTAATAGGGGTTGCAGCAATTTTGGCGGATAATTTTAGAAAGAGGGGGTCCAGATTGTCTAGCCCAGCTGATTTGTAGGGATCCAGGTTTTGCAGCCCTTTCAGAACATCAGCTGTCTGGATTTGGGTGAAGGAGAAGCGGGGGGGGGGGGGGCTTGGGTAAGTTGCTGCAGGGGTTGCTGAGTTGTTGGCCGGGGTAGGGGTAGCAAGGTGGAAAGCATGGCCAGCCGTAGAAAAATGCTTATTGAAGCTAAGAAACAGAATCCTAAACTGAGGACATTTTCAGGGATCACAGGTGGTGGAAGATAATTCAGACAGATCCCTGATGAAGTTGTCAATCACACAGACACAGATTATCAGACTGTCAAAACTAACTCTTGGAAACACAAAGACTAGCTTCTAGGTGTTTCAAAACGAATGCTTCAAAATGCAAGCTTGAATTGTTCTAATTCACCCATGGTTTTAGACCTCATAAAAGTTATAACCAATGATTTATATATACACTAGATGACTTACAGGGGGCGCTGTTTTGAATCCACCCCTCCATTTTAGTACCCCCTATTGTAAAAAAATATTTCGGAAGCTGTAAAAATGCATTTATTAATTTCCACATCTGTTTTTGCCACATTGTAACGGTTGTCGTGTGTGGAGGACCAAGACGCAACTGTCACGTCCTGGCCAGTATAAGGTTAATTGTTTTGTAGTTTGGTCAGGGCGTGGCAGAGATATTTGTTTTATGTGGTTCAGGGTGGTGTGATTTTGTAAAAAGGGTGTTTGATTAGTAATTCCGGGTGTTGGTTTATGTTTAGGTATTTCTATGTAGAGTCTAGTGAGTGTATGTCTATGTTTGATTAATTGGGGTTGGGACTCTCAGTTGAAGGCAGGTGTTGTCTATCTGCCTTTGATTGAGAGTCCCATATAGTAGGGTGTGTTTGTGTTTGGGATTGGTGGGTGATTGTGCTGTGTTGAGCTTTGCTTGGCCAGACTGTTTGTAGTTGTTCGTTCGTTCGTTTCTTTGTTATTTTTGTATGTTCATTTTTGAGAGTAATTCAAAATCAAGATGAGCATACACGTACCTGCTGCGTTTTGGTCCTCCTTCACCGACGACAACCGTGACAGAATCACCCACCACTCAAGGACCAAGCAGCAGAGGAAGGAGCGGACAGTTTTCGAGTTGGACTGGCGGGAGAAGTGGACTTGGGAGGAAGTTCTGGACGGGGCCGGACCTTGGCACCAGGCTGGGGAGTATCGCCGCCCGCAGTGGGAAATTGAGGCAGCCAAGGCAGAGAGGCGGTGGTACGAGGCCAGAGACGCGCTGAGGGAGAAGCACGAGAGGCACCCCCAATAATTTTTTTGGGGGGGGGGCACACAGGTAGTTTGGCTAGGCGTAGGAAGAGCCGGAAGCCAGCTACCCGTGGTTATATGGAGGAGCGTATGGGGTGGGGAGAGCTATGTTTCGCTGAGAAGTGTACTATCTCACCAATACGCACGCACAGTCCGGTGCGAGTTATTCCAGCCCCTCGCAGGTGCCGTGCTAGAGCGGGCATCCAGCCTGGTAGGAGGATGCCTGCGCAGCGCATCTGGTTGCCGGTACGCCTCCGAGGACCAGGCTACCCAACTCCCGCTCTACGCACGGCTACCATCAGGCCCCTGCACAGCCCAGTCTGCCCTGTACGAGCACCCCGCTCGTACAGGGCTACAAGTTCCATCCAGCCAAGGCGGGTTCTGCAGGAGGTAAGATCTAGACCGGCTGTGCGCCTCCATAGCCCGGGGTTTCCAGCTCCTGTCTCTCGTGCGGACCCGGAAGTGCGTCAACCCAGTCCGACTCGTCCTGTTCCCGCTCCCCGCACTAGCCGGCAAGTGCGTAAACCCAGCCTCGCCAGTCAACAGTCGACGGAGCTGCCCGCCAGTCAACAGTCGTCGGAGCTGCCCGCCAGTCAACAGTCGTCGGAGCTGCCCGCCTGTCAACAGTCGTCGGAGCTGCCCGCCAGTCAACAGTCGTCGGAGCTGCCCGCCAGTCAACAGTTGTCGGAGTGGCCAGACTGCGCTGAACTGCCGGAGTGGCCTGACTGCGCTGAACTGCCGGAGTGGCCAGACTGCGCTGAACTGCCGGAGTGGCCAGACTGCGCTGAACTGCCGGAGTGGCCAGACTGCCCTGAACTGCCGGAGTGGCCAGACTGCCCTGAACTGCCGGAGTGGCCAGACTGCCCTGAACTGCCGGAGTGGCCAGACTGCCCTGAACTGCCGGAGTGGCCAGACTGCCCTGAACTGCCGGAGTGGCCAGACTGCCCAGACTGTCCCAAGTGGCCAGACTGCCCAGACTGTCCCGAGTGGCCAGACTGCCCAGACTGTCCCGAGTGGCCAGACTGGCCAGACTGTCCCGAGGGGCCAGACTGCCCAGACTGTCCCGAGGGGCCAGACTGCCCAGACTGTCCCGAGCGGCCAGACTGCCCAGACTGTCCCGAGCGGCCAGACTGCCCAGACTGTCCCGAGCTGCCAGACTGCCCAGACTGTTCCGAGCTGCCAGACTGCCCAGACTGTCCCGAGCTGCCAGACTGCCCAGACTGTCCCGAGCTGCCAGACTGCTCAGACAACCTGGAACGGCCTGAGCCGGAGCCACCTCCAGAAATAGGTGGGTTGGGGAGGGGGGGTGTAGCACAGTGCCGTCGTTGACGGCAGCCACCCTCCCTTCCCTCCCTTTAGAAAAGGGGAATTTTTTCTTTTGGTGTTGCTTGGGGTTATTTTTTGTTAAGGTGCTTCCGGGGTAGCACCTTTCAGGGGGGGGGGGGGTACTGTCACGTCCTGGCCAGTATAAGGTTAATTGTTTTGTAGTTTGGTCAGGGCGTGGCAGAGGGTATTTGTTTTATGTGGTTCAGGGTGGTGTGTTTTTGTAAAAAGGGTGTTTGATTAGTAATTCCGGGTGTTGGTTTATGTTTAGGTATTTCTATGTAGAGTCTAGTGAGTGTATGTCTATGTTTGGTTAATTGGGGTTGGGACTCTCAGTTGAAGGCAGGTGTTGTCTATCTGCCTTTGATTGAGAGTCCCATATAGTAGGGTGTGTTTGTGTTTGGGATTGGTGGGTGATTGTGCTGTGTGGAGCTTTGCTTGGCCAGACTGTTTGTAGTTGTTCGTTCGTTCGTTTCTTTGTTATTTTTGTATGTTCATTTTTGAGAGTAATTCAAAATCAAGATGAGCATACACGTACCTGCTGCGTTTTGGTCCTCCTTCACCGACGACAACCGTGACAGCAACAGGGAAGTGTATACTCATCTTCTCTTTTTAATATATAAGGAGAAACAAAATAAACACGCATACAATTAACAGAAACGACACTAACAGTTCTGTTAGGTGACAAGCACAAAACAGAATACAACTACCCACAATCCACAATACAAACACACCCCTAATTATATGACCTTCAATCAGAGGCAATGATAGACAGCTGCCTCCAACTGAAGGCCCCAACACCAATTAACTAAACAGAAATATAAATGACTAGACAGAACATAGAAATAAACTAACATAGTGTCACAAACCTCGTCTTCTGACGATAAGTTGAAGTCACTGTCAGAGAAAGTGGACCAATACGCAGCGGGTTGCGTGCTCATCATCTTAATTTATTAAATGAATGTGAACACGTGAAAACAAGAAAACAACGAACGACTAGTGACAGTTTCACAGGCTATACATTCACTCGCAGTGCGAAATACAACTACCCACGAAACACAAAGACAAACACACCCTACTATATAGGACTCCCAATCAAAGGCAACTCAACACACCTGCCTTCAATTGAGAGTCCAACCCCAATCAACTTAGACATAGAAACACAGACATAGACCAGTGACAAACCCCATAAACATACATCAACTACCCTCTGCCACGTCCTGACCAAACTACAATAACCAAATATACTCTATACTGGTCAGGACGTGACACATAGAACAATAACCAAAACCCTGGACTAATAAATCAAATACCCCTCTACATGGACACATACACACAACCACCATGAATCACATAAAACAAATAACCCCTGCCACGCCCTGACCAAACTAAACAATAACAAATCACACCTTTACAGCTCAGAACGTGACACACATGCATTTTATTACAGACACCTTGATGATACTTTTAAATTATTTTATGTGAGTTAAATTTCCAATACATCATTTTTATAAAATATACACAGAATTTTGTCCTTGAAACATTTAATTGAAATACTGTAGAATTCCATGAATTCATTCGTATGGAGGACTGCCAATATGGCCGACCGGTGGTTTGAAAACCTCTCATTGGCCTCATTGTTTTCTTTAAAAACTGCTGGGTTATTGATGCTGGGTGCTGGGTTATTGTAGATGGTTTATTAAGATATAACCCAGTGGGACAGATCAGAAGACTGGAGGCATGGCTTAGCCTATGCATTTCCAAATGTTTGGATACGTAAATATAATGTTAAGAATTTTATATCAGAATATTAAATGTGTGAAAATATTAGAGGAAAATTTTACTTTGCCATGTACAAAGTTAAGTTTGTCAACATCATCAATAGGAATTACATTTACTCTTACTGGTGGCCAAAAATAATTATCTGAAAGCCATGGCCCTAATAGGCCATGGCGTGGCCTATTAGGGCCTAATAGGCCAACACTTTATTTCATTGCTGATGGAGGTTTCTGTAGTACCTTTCAGGTCAAGGTCTAACTTTGTTGCTTTTTTTAAGGGCCTTAAAAGTAGTGCCCTTGATATTGAATAGGGTGCCATTTGGGATTCAAAACAAAATGCAGTTACAATGGGTGTCCAGCAGGTGATATCATTGTGTTAAGACTTCCAAGTCCTTGACTCAGACCTCTAGGCTCGGTTTTTGGCTGGTAAATGAGAGTAGTCCTCTCTGCTCTGTCTACATACTGTAACTCTATCTGTAATTGAATTATAAGAATTGCAAGTGAACAAGACCTATTACTAGAATGGAGACTGCTCTCTGTCATACATACAAACAACCACAATATAAAATCAAAAGCAAATAAATTTGTATTTGTCACATGCGCCGAATACAACAGATGTAGACTTTACTGTGAAATGCTTACTTTCGAGCCCATTCGCAAGTAAAAAAAGGTATTAAAAAAGGCACAAAAAAAGGGAATAGTAACACAAAAAAATAACATATCTATTTTAGTCATTTAGCAGACGCTCTTATCCAGAGCAACTTACAGTATTGAGTGCATACATTTTCATACTGGTCCCCCGTGGGAATCAAACCCACAGCGTTGCAAGTGCCATGCTCTACCATCTGAGCTACACGGTACAAACAATATGTTTTACATTTTAGTCGTTTAGCAGATGTGACTTACTGTAGTGAGGGCATATATTTTCATACTTTTCTTACTTGTCCCCAGTGGGAATCAAACCCATTGCAAGCACCATGCTCTTCCAACTGAGCAACACAGGACTATATACAAGGAGCACTGGTAGCGAGTCAATGTGCAGGGGTACGAGGTAGTTGAGGTCATTGAGGTAATATGTAGGTAGGGGTAAAAGTAGCTAGGCACTCAGAACAGATAATAAACAGAGTAGCAGCAGCGTATGAAAAGAGTGTGAAAGAGTGTTGTTTTGTTTCTGCTTGTCACCTTGCCTGGTTCCAATGACTCAGACGCTTAGACTAGTGTGTGTGTGTGTGTGTGTGTGTGTGTGTGTGTGTGTGTGTGTGTGTGTGTGTGTGTGTGTGTGTGTGTGTGTGTGTGTGTGTGCGTGTGCGTGTGCGTATATGAGTGTGTTGGAGTGTCAGTGTAGTATGAGTGTGTGGGTAGAGTCCAGAGAGTGTGCATAGAACCAGTGCAAGAGAGTCAATGCAACAAAAAAAAGGGAGTCAATGCAAATAGTCCGGTTAGCAGTCTTATGGCTTCGGGGTAGAAGCTGTTCAGGAGCCTTTTGGTCCTAGACTTGGAAATCCGGTACCACTTGCCATGGGGTAGCAGAGAGAACAGTCTATGACTGAGTCTATGGCTCGAGTCTTTGACAATTTGTAGGGCCTTCCTCTGACACTGCCTAGTATAGAGGTCCTGGATGTCAGGAAGCTTGGCCCCAGTGATGTACTGGGCTGTACGCACTACCCTCTGTAGCGCCTTGCTTACTTGCCAAGCAGTTGCCCTACCAAGCAGTTATGCAGCCAGTCAAGATGCTCTCAATGTTGCAGCTGTAGAACTGTTTGAGGATCTGAGGACCCAATCTTTTCAGTCTCCTGAGGGGGAAGAGGTGTTGTCGTGCCCTCTTCTAGACTGTGTTGGTGTGTTTGGACCATGATAGGCCCTTAGTGATGTGGACACAGAGGAAATATGATCAATAACTTGATTCATCCACACTGTAATCAAATTGCAGAGCATCAGCCTGGTGACTGGTTGTACAGCGAGGGTAAACCAATTCATGTTGCAGGATGTGACAGAGAGGTATTTTCCTCTACCTATCCTAAGGGGCTATATCAAACACAAACTGCAAGTGGAATGTCAAAGAATTACCCATCAAACTAGTTAATATCTTATTTTGGAATTTTAGAAAATTGCCCCTCCACGCTCCTCTGCCCCAATGTCCTCCTTCTCCTCTTGCTGCACAAGCAGAAGTTACGGGCGCCTAGCGGTAGTATGAGTAGTTGCATACTGGCTACTTTTTGAGTTGTACGTCGTCTCTCATGGTCAGGGACAGGGTCAGCGAAAAGGTCAGGGTCAGGGACAGGGTCAGGAACAGGGTCAAGGACAGGGTCGGGGTCAGGGAAGGGTTCAATTTGACTGTTTTCAGGAGGATTACAACGCAGATGTTGGCAGCAGAACAAACTCCAATCACAGGTAAATAATAGTTACATTGTTACAACAGCAGGACAAACTCCAATCACAGGTAAAGAATAGCTACATTGTTACAACATAACTAGTGAACTGATTTACAACATCTACATTTGCTATGATCAGCTGATACTCCCCTATAGCCCCTTTCTGTGAGTAGTAGGCTAGGTAGCTTGCTTAAAGAATGTTTTTGCTGAAAAGAAAAATGCTCAAATAATATTTTTTGAAATTTGTCTATGAGCAGTAGAGAATTAAGAAAGTAAGGAATTTGGGTATAATTGTTGTTGTTGTTGCGTGTGTGTGTGTTGGGGGTCCACATTGAGCACCTGCCCATCTAAAGACTGTGAACGGCCCTGCCTGACATGCACAGACAGAAAGGAAGGATGTTGGTGACTGATCCATAGGAGGTGAACCCTGACCTCTGTCATGCAGTGGGACATAGAACATTCAGTGTGTAAACACACACACACAATCAGTGGTGAGAGCGTGTCGTGCATACTCTTAGCTCTTCCTGTCACTCTTCCTGTGAGTGGTCCTGCACCATAGAGGGATTGTGAAGGAGGAGGGGGAGAGGATGAGGACTGAACAACAGCCAGCTTTCCTCTAATCAAGATGATTATCTCTCTCTCTCTCTCTCTCTCTCTCTCTCTCGCTCTCTCTCTCTGCTCTCCTTCCCACACTCTCTCAAAATGTCAATTCATTTCAAAGGAGCTTTATTTGCATAAGAAATATATTGTAAGTTTACATTGCCAAAGCAAGTGAAATAAACCATAAACATCTGTCTCTGTTTCTCTCTCTCTCTTTCTTTCTCTGAACTCAATTAAATTCAATGTCAATTTATCGGCAATGGAAACATATGTTAACATTGCCAAAGCAAGTGAACTGGATAATAAACAAAAGTGAAATAAACAGTACAAATTAACAGTAAACATTAAAAAGTTCCAAAAGAATAAAGACATTACAAATGTCATATTATGTGCAAATACTTAAAGTACAAAAGGGAAAATAAATAAGCATAAATATGGGTTGTATTTACAATGGTGTTTGTTCTTCACTGGTTGCCCTTTTCTTGTGGTAACAGGTCACAAATCTTGCTGCTGTGATGACACACTGTGGTATTTCACCCAATTATCTCTTTTTGTTTTCTCATGATTTGGTTGGGTCTAATTGTGTTGCTGTCCTGGGGCTCTGTGTTTGTGTTTGTGAACAGAGCCCCAGAACCAGTTTGCTTAGGGGACTCTTCTCCAGGTTCATCTCTCTGTAGGTCATGGCTTTGTTATGGAAGATTTGGAAATCAATTCCTTTTAGGTGGTTGTAGAAATGAACGTCTCTTTTCTGGATTTTGATATTAGCGGGTATCGGCCTAATTCTGATCTGTATGCTCTGCATGCACTATTTGGTGTTTTACGTTGTACACTGAGGTCATTTTTGCAGAATCTCAATTTGGTGTTTGTCCCATTTTGTGACTTCTTGGTTGGTGAACAGACCCCGGACCTCACAACCATAAAGGGAAATGGATCCTAAAACTGATTCAAGTATTTTTAGCCAGATCCTAATTGGTATGTAGAATTTTATGTTCCTTTTGATGGCATAGAATGCCCTTCTTGCCTTGTCTCTCAGTTCGTTCACAACTTTGTGAAAGTTACCTGTGGCACTGATGTTTAGGTCGAGGTATGTATAGTTTTTTGTGTGCTCTAGGGCAACGGTATCTAGATAGAATTTATATTTGTGGTCCTGGCATCTGGACCTTTTTTGGAACACCATTATTTTTGTCTTACTGTGATTTACTGTCAGGGCCCAGGTCTGGCAGAATCTGTGCAGAAGATCTAGGTACTACTGTAGGCCCTCCTTGGTTGGGGACAGAAGCACCAGATCATCAGCAAACAGTAGACTTTTGACTTCAGATTCTAGTAGGGTGAGGCCGGGTGCTGCAGACTTCTAGTGCCCTTGCCAATTCGTTGATATATATGTTGAAGAGGGTGGGGCTCAAGCTGCATCCCTGTCTCACCCCATGGCCCTGTGGAAAGAAATGTCTGTTTTTTTCCCCCAATTTTAACCACACACTTGTTGTTTTTGTACATGGATTTCATAACGTCGTATGTTTTTCCCCCAACACCACTTTCCATCAATTTGTATAGCAGACCCTCATAACAAATTGAGTCGAAAGCTTTTTTGAAATAAAAAAAGTATAAAATCAAATCAAATCACATTTTATTGGTCACATACAAGTGTTTATCAGATGTTAATGCGGGTGTAGCGAAATGCTTGTGCTTATAGCTCCGGCAGAGCAGTAATATATAATATCTAACAATTTCACAATATATACCCAATACTCAAAAAAGTAAAGGAATGGAATTAAGAATGTATGGACAAGCACTATCATAGCGACATTTCTCTTTTTTAACCTTTATTTAACTAGGCAATTCAGTTAAGAACAAATTCTTATTTTACAATAACGGGCCTACCCCGGCCAAACCCGGCCGATGCTGGGCCAATTGTGCGCCGTCCTATGGGACTCCCAATCACAGCCGGTTGTGATACAGCCTGGAATTGAGCCAGGGTCTGTAGTGACATCTCTAGCACTGAGATGCAGTCCCTTAGACCGCTGCGCCACTCGGGAGCCCAAAGACTAAGATACAGTAGATGTCACGTCCTGACCATAGTGAGTGTTATTTTCTATGGTAGATTAGGTCAGGGCGTGACAGAGGGTGTTTGTCTGGTTATTGTATGTCTATGTTTTGGTTCTAGGTTTGTATTTCTATGTTGGTGTTATTTGGCATGTGTTCCAATTAGAGGCAGCAGGTTGTTGTTGTCTCTAATTGGAGATCCTATTTAAGTTTAGGTTTGTCCCACAGGTGTTTGTGGGTGATTGTTCTTTGTGAGGTTTATGTTCCTCCAGCGTCACGGTTTGTTTTGTATTTACTTAAAGTGTTAATTGTTGCATTCGGTTTCACTGATTTAAATAAAACATGTGGAACTACGAAAACGCTGCATCTTGGTCCGCTCTTTCAAACAGCCGTGACAGTAGAATAGTATAGAATACAGTATATACATATGAGGTGAGTAATGCAAGATAAGTAAACATTATTAAAGTGACTAGTGTTCTATTTATTAAAGTGGCCAGGGATTTCAAGTCTCTGTATATAGGCAGCAGCTAGTGATGGCTATAATGATCGCTATTTAACAGTCTGATGGCCTTGAGATAGAAGCTGTTTTTCAGTCTCTAGGTCCCATCTTTGATGCACCTGTACTGACCTCGCCTTCCGGATGATAGCAGGGTGAAGAGGCAGTGGCTCAGGAGGTTGTTGTGCTTGATGATCTTTTTGGCGATCCTGTGACATTGGGTGCTGTAGGTGTCCTGAAGGGCAGGTAGTTTGCCCCCAGTGATGCGTTGGGCAGACCGCACAACCCTCTGGAGAGCCCTGCGTTTGCGGGCGGTGCAGTTGCCGTACCAAGTGGTGATACAACCCAACAGGATGCTCTCAATTGTGCATCTGTAAAAGTTTGCCAGTGTTTTAGGTGCCAAGCCAAGTTTCTTCAGCCTCCTGAGGTTGAAGAGGTGCTGTTGTGCCTTCTTCACCTCACTGTCTCTGTGGGTGGACCATTTCAGTTTGACAGTGATATGTACACAGAGGAACTTGAAGCTTTCCACGTTCCGTCGATGTGAATAAGGGGGGTGCTCCCTCTGCTGTTTCCTGAAGTCCACGATCATCTCCTTTGTTTTTCACACTCCCAGAGCCCTCTCCTCCTCCCTGTAGGCTGTCTCGTCATTGTTGGTAATCAAGCCTTCTACTGTTGTGTCGTCTGCAAACTTTACTGGCCCATCTCGCTAACCACAAGGCTACCTGCCGCCCAAAAACAAAATACTGCAAAGTTTCCTAAGAGCTAGAAGCGACGCAGCCCTCTCTGCCGGTGCCATTTTCAGATATGTGGTTTCCAGTTTGCATAAAGTCCAGTGACGTGCTTTGAGGGTCGTCGTGGTATCGGCTTGAGGGGGGATATACACGGCCGTGACTATAACCAAAGAAAATTATCTTCGGAGATAATATGGTCGCATTTGATTGTGAGGTATTTTAGGTCGGGTGAACAAAAGGACTTGAGTTCCTGTATGTTATCACAATTACACCATGAGTCGTTAATCATGAAACATACACCCCTGCCCTTCTTCTTCCCGGAGAGATATTTATTCCTGTCTGAGCGATGAACTGAGAACCTAACTGGCTGGACCGACAGACAGTATATCCCGAGAGAGCCATGTTTATGTGAAACGGAGTATGTTACAATCCCTGATGTCTCTCTGGAAAGAAACCCTCGCCCTGAGCTCGTCAACTTTATTATCCAGAGACTGAACATTAGCGAGTAAGATACTCGGAAGCGGTGGGTGGTGTGCACGCCTCCTAAGTCGGACTAGAAGACCACTCCAAGTACCTCTCCTCTGCCGGAATTGTTTTGGGTTGGCATCTGGAATCAGTTCAATTGCCCTGGGGGTTGCGAACAAAGGATCTGCTTCAGGAAAGTCATATTCCTGGTCGTAGTGCTGGTGAGTTACCGCCGCTCTGATATCCAATAGTTCTTCCCAGCTGTATGTAGTAACACAAAATGATTTCTGGGCTGACAATGTAATAAATAATACATAAAAAAAACGAAATACTGCAAAGTTTCCTAAGAGCTAGAATGTCAGCCCTCTCTGTCGGCGGCATTTTCAGCTCTGAGAAGACTTTGCCTTTGTTTTGGTTTGTTTGTTTGTCAATTATGGTGTGCAGGGTGAATACATGGTCTGTCGTATGGTAATTTGGTAAAAAGCCAATTTGCCATGTGCTCAGTACATTGTTTTCACTGATGAAATGTATGAGTCTGCTGTTAATGATAATGCAGAGGATTTTTCCAAGGTTGCTGTTGACGCAAATCCCTCTGTAGTTATTGGGGTCAAATTTGTCTCCACTTTTGTGGATTGGGGTAATCAGTCCTTGGTTCCAAATATTGGGGAAGATGCCAGAGCCAAGGATGATGTTATGGCCATTTGGAAGTTTTGGTCTGTATATTTTATCATTTCATTGAGGATACCATCAACACCACAGGCCTTTTTGGGTTGGAGGGTTTGTATTTTGTCCTGCAGTTCATTCAATGTAATTGGAGAATCCAGTGGGTTCTGGTATTCTTTAACAGTTGATTCTAACGTGTATTTGTATTTGATCATGTATATGTTTTTGCAGTTTATTCTTTGTTATAGGGCCAAAAAGATTGGAGAAGTGGTTTACCCATACCCCTCCGTTTTGGATAGATAACTCTTTGTGTTGTTATTTGTTCTCTCTCTCTCTCTCTCTCTCTCTCTCTCTCGCTCTCTCCCTCACTCTCTCTCTCTAACTCTCTGTAACTGTGTCCTCTGCCTGGTCGCTCATAGTGAGAGGTGAGGTGAGGCGGGACCTAGTTTTCTGTGTCACCTGGTGACCTCAGTATCTCCAAGGTTATGACTCATCTCATGGTCCGCCTATTTGCGTCTACATGTGTTAGTCATTCATCAAAAACACAAACCCACACAACCCACTTTGAAAGCTAAAAATAGACTTTGAACATTAAGGAAGGTGGGACCCAAAAACAAATAACATGAATGTAGCCTGGAGCTATGTCCTTTAAAGAGATGTATTTAGCACTCTCTCAGGTGTTAGTAACATTGTTGAACCACATGTTCCATTACTTATAATTGGTGGCTCATACTTGGTGGTTGGGTCCACCGCTTTCTTTTTGGATTAACCCTTTAGTTTCAGGTTGTTATACTGCATAGGAACACTAAGGAGAAGGGTCTAGAAAGCTATAGCAAACTTTTCTTTGTACAGTAACTCTTAGAATGGAAGAATTATATCTAATTTGCAACAACAAAAAGATCTCAATGTGTTTTCCTCCACTATATCGTGTAAACCTTCCCTCCATTTTGACCAACACAGATGGGACTGAAAGCTCATTTGTCCTGTCTGTGCATTTTCATCAGCCTATTCAAACAGGAAGTGTCTTTTTGAATTTCCTGCACATAGTTTAGTGCTCACACAGACTACAAAACAATTATAAGGGAGGAAAAAGCCTGCCTGCCTTGTAAAAGCTATTACACGGTTAAGTTAGCTTTTCAATGAGTGTGTGTGTGCTTGGGTGCATGCGCTGTATGTGCATGTGTATGTGCATGTGTGCGTGTTGCAGGAAATCCTGTTTACTATAGAACAAGCTGAGCAGGGAGGTAGCAAGTGCCAACCACTCTGTAGATTAGAACGTGTACTTTGATGACTAATTGTAGCCTCTCTCTCTCTCGCTCTCTTGCTCTCTCTCTCTCTCTCTCTCTCTCTCAATTCAATTCAACTCAAAGGGCTTTATTTGCATGGTAAACATATGTTTACATTGCCAAATCAAGTGGACTAGACACTAAACAAAAAGGAAATAAACAATAAAAAATTAACAGTAAACATTACACTCAGATTACACTCACAAAGTAAAAACAGACATTTCAAATGTCATTTTATGGCTATATACAGTGTTGTAACAATGTGCAAATAGTTCACGTTTTTTAAATAAAGTAATAAAAAAATATGAGTTGTATTTACTATTTTGTTTGTTCTTCACTGGTTGCCCTTTTCTCATGGCAACAGGTCACACATCTTGCTGCTGTGATGACACACTGTGGTATTTCACCCAATAGATATGGGTTTGCCAAAATTGGATTTGTTGGATTTGACCCATCAACCAATGGGCAGAGATGTTCGTACAGACCATGAACCATGCCTTAAAAGTGTCTTGTGTCGAGGGACAGTGCACCAATGCTTGAACAGCTTCCTGGTATCCTACCTATCCTCATGCAACCACCAAAGCTTTGCCTGCATCGCTACTCAAAAAAAGAGAACAATGCACAAGATTCAACCTACTCAAACCTCAGAAAGCAAAGGAGAAGTCAACAGGAGAGTCAAGTCAAATGTTGTGAACTGAGCGCAAAGGACAGAGCTTTCAATCCTGGAGAAAATGTCTTAGCTAGGAACTACTTTGAAGGTGTCACGTCCTGACCATAGAAAGATGTTATTTTCTATGGTAGAGTAGGTCAGGGCGTGACAGTTTTTTTTTCTGTTTTCTATTTCTATGTTGTCAGGTTCTAGTTTTGTATTTCTATGTTGGGGTTTTGTTTGGGATGATCTCCAATTAGACGCAGCTGGTCCTCGTTGCCTCTAATTGGAGATCATACTTAAGTAGGGGTTCTTCCCACCTGGGTTTGTGGGAGATTGTGACTTTGAGTTAGTGTGTGGTTCACCGCTGCGTCATGGTTTGTTGTTTTGTTATTCAGTTTATTTATATGTATTGCATAGTTTCATAGTGAAAATAAAATGTGGAACGACACACGCTGCACTTTGGTCCGCTCCTTCCCACGACAGCCGTGACAGAATCTCCCACCACCAAAGGACCAAGCAGTGTGCCCAGGAGAAACAGGCATGGACTTGGGAGGAAATTCTGGACGGGAAAGGACCCTGGAGTCAGGCTGGGGAGTATCGCCGCCCGAAAGAGGAAGTTGAGGCAGCTAAAGCGGAGCGGCGATATTACGAAGCACTATACCAGCCACGAGGCAAGTGCGAGAGGCAGCCCCAAAATATTATTTGGGGGGGGCACACGGGGAGATTGGCAGAGTCAGGTTGGAGACCTGAGCCAACTCCCCGTGCTTACCGTGGGGAGCGAGTGACGAAGCAAGCACCGTGTTATGCGGTGATGCGCACTGTGCCACCAGTGCGCATTCACAGGCCGGTGCGATCTGTGCCCGCGCTCCGCATTTGTCGAGCTAGGTTGAGCATCCAGCCAGGACGGGTTGTGCCAGCTCTACACTCGAGATCTCCAGTGCGCCTCCACGGCCCAGTATATCCTGTGCCTGACCCACGTACCCGGCCTCCAGTGAGTCTATTCAGCCTGGTACGCCCTGTGCCTGCTCCTCGCACTTGCCCTGAGGTGCGTGTTACCAGTCTGGCGCCACCTGTGCCAACCCCACGCATCAGGTCTCCAGTGCGCCTGCCCAGTCTGGGGTGTCCTGTTCCTGCTCCCCGCACTCGCCCTGAGGTGTGTGTTACTAGTCTGGCGCCACCTGTGCCAGCCCCACGCATCAGGCCTCCAGTGCGCATTCCCAGTCCAGAGCTTCCGGCGACAGTTCCCAGTCCGGAGCTTCCGGCGACAGTTCCCAGTCCGGAGCTTCCGGCGACAGTTCCCAGTCCGGAGCTTCCGGCGACAGTTCCCAGTCCGGAACCTCCTGAGACGGCCCACAGTCCGGAACCTCCTGAGACGGCCCACAGTCCGGTCCCTCTAGCAACGGCCCACAGTCCGGACCCTCTAGCAACGTGGCCCACAGTCCGGACCCTCCAGCGACGTTCCCCAGTCCGGACCCTCCAGCGACGTTCCCCAGTCTGCACCCTCCAGCGACGTTCCCCAGTCCGCACCCTCCAGCGACGGTCTGCAGTCCAGAGTCTTCAATGACGGCCTGCAGCCCAGAGTCTCCGGCGACGGTCTGCAGCCCAGAACCTCCGGCGACGGTCTGCAGTCCAGAACCTCCGGCGGCGGTCTGCAGTACAGACCCTCAGGCGATGATCTACAGCCTTGTTCCGATGACGACGATCCACGGTCCGGTGGCACAGAAGCAGAGGGATCAGCGGGCGGAGCAGGGGTTACGCCCCGAACCGGAGCCGCCTCCTCTGTTGGAGGATCCGCGGAATGAAAATATTATGTGTACTGCACCAGAGCTGCCATAGACAGTAGTTACCCTTCCTTTTTTTTGGGGGGGGGGGGGGGTACTGTCACGTCCTGACCATAGAAAGATGTTATTTTCTATGGTAGAGTAGGTCAGGGCGTGAAAGTTTTTTTTCTATGTTTTCTATTTCTATGTTGTCAGGTTCTAGTTTTGTATTTCTATGTTGGAGTTTTGTTTGGGATGATCTCCAATTAGATGCAGCTGGTCCTCATTGTCTCTAATTGGAGATCATACTTAAGTAAGGGTTTTTCCCACCTGGGTTTGTGGGAGACTGTGTCTTTGAGTTAGTGTATGTTTCATCTCTGCGTCACGGTTTGTTGTTTTGTTATTCAGTTTATTTATATGTATTGCATAGTTTCATAGTGAAAATAAAATGTGGAACGACACACACGCTGCACTTTGGTCCGCTCCTTCCTACGACAGCCGTGACAGAAGGACTGAAGTAGGTTTCTGGTACAGGCATTACTCAGACTGGTCCTGTCTCCTACACTTTCCAGACTGCAGAGTGTCATCTGGAAAAGGCACAAAGTTACTGACAAATAAAGCAACACTGTCAGAACCACAACTGCAAGTGGTCCTGAACTGTTACTGGGTAACACCTTGACTCAGTCAACTAGGGGCTAGCAGTCTCTAATATGTGCCTCTAATATGGTCATACATTTGGCAAGAGGTTAGGAAGTGCAGCTCAGATTCCACCTTATTTTGTGGGCAGTGTGCACAGAGCCTGTCTTTTCTTGAGAGCCAGGTCTGCCTACGGTGGCTTCTCTCAATAGCAAGGCTATGCTCACTGAGTCTCTACATCGTCAAAGCTTTCCTTCATTTTGTGTCTGTCACAGTGGTCAGGTATTCTGCCACTGTGTACTCTCTGTTTGGGGCTAAATAACATTCTAGTTTGCTCTGTTTTCTTGTTAATAATTTCCAGTGTGTCAAGTAATTATTTTTTTGTTTTCTCATGATTTGGTTGAGTCTAATTGTGTTGCTGTCCTGGGGCTCTGTGGAGTCTGTTTGTGTTTGCTAAGGGGAATCTTCTCCATGTTCATCTCTCTGTAGGTGATGGCTTTGTTATGGAAGGTTTGGGAATTGCTTCCTTTTAGGTGGTTGTGGAATTTTGACAATTAGCGGGTATCGGCCTAATTCTGCTCTGCATGCATTATTTGGTGTTTTACGTTGTACGCAGAGGAGTCACTTAGTTCATTCCTCTTCAGATAGCTAGGGGAGACAACCACATGTCACAGTTAGTTCATTCATCTTCAGATAGCTAGGGGAGACAACCACTTATCACAGTAATTAGTGCATTCATCTTCAGATAGCTAGGGGAGACAACCACATATCACAGTTAGTTCATTCATCTTCAGATAGCTAGGGGAGACAACCACTTATCACTCTTATTAGTGTATTCATCTTCAGATAGCTAGGGGAGACAACCACTTATCACAGTTAGTTCATTCATCTTCAGATAGCTAGGTAAGACAACCACATATCACAGTTAGTTCATTCATCTTCAGATAGCTAGGTAAGACAACCACATATCACAATTAGTTCATTCATCTTCAGATAGCTAGGTGAGACAACCACATATCACAGTTATTAGTGCATTCATCTTCAGAAAGCTAGGGGAGACTACCACATATCACAGTTAGTTCATTCATCTTCAGATAGCTAGGTGAGACAACCACATATCACAGTTAGTTCATTCATCTTCAGATAGCTAGGGGAGACTACCACATATCACAGTTAGTTCATTCATCTTCAGATAGCTAGGGGAGACAACCACTTATCACAGTTAGTTCATTCATCTTCAGATAGCTAGGGGAGACAACCACATATCACAGTTATTAGTGTATTTATCTTCAGATAGCTAGGGGAGACAACCACATATCACAGTTAGTGCATTCATCTTCAGATAGCTAGGGGAGACAACCACATATCACAGTTAGTTCATTCATCTTCAGATAGCTAGGGGAGACAACCACATATCACAGTTAGTTCATTCATCTTCAGATAGCTAGGGGAGACAACCACATATCACAGTTATTAGTGCATTCATCTTCAGATAGCTAGGGGAGACAACCGCATATCACAGTTAGTTCATTCATCTTCAGATAGCTAGGGGAGACAACCACATATCACAGTTAGTGCATTCATCTTCAGATAGCTAGGGGAGACAACCACATATCACAGTTAGTTCATTCATCTTCAGATAGCTAGGGGAGACAACCACATATCACAGTTAGTTCATTCATCTTCAGATAGCTAGGGGAGACAACCACATATCACAGTTAGTGCATTCATCTTCAGATAGCTAGGGGAGACAACCACATATCACAGTTAGTTCATTCATCTTCAGATAGCTAGGGGAGACAACCACATATCACAGTTAGTTCATTCATCTTCAGATAGCTAGGGGAGACAACCACATATCACAGTTAGTTCATTCATCTTCAGATAGCTAGGGGAGACAACCACATATCACAGTTAGTGCATTCATCTTCAGATAGCTAGGGGAGACAACCACATATCACAGTTATTAGTGCATTCATCTTCAGATAGCTAGGGGAGACAACCACATATCACAGTTAGTTCATTCATCTTCAGATAGCTAGGGGAGACAACCACTTATCACAGTTATTAGTGCATTCATCTTCAGATAGCTAGGGGAGACAACCACATATCACAGTTAGTTCATTCATCTTCAGATAGCTAGGGGAGACAACCACATATCACAGTTAGTTCATTCATCTTCAGATAGCTAGGGGAGACAACCACATATCACAGTTAGTTCATTCATCTTCAGATAGCTAGGGGAGACAACCACTAATCACAGTTAGTTCATTCATCTTCAGATAGCTAGGGGAGACAACCACTTATCACAGTTATTAGTGTATTTATCTTCAGATAGCTAGGGGAGACAACCACATATCACAGTTAGTTCATTCATCTTCAGATAGCTAGGGGAGACAACCACATATCACAGTTAGTGCATTCATCTTCAGATAGCTAGGGGAGACAACCACATATCTTAGTTAGTTCATTCATCTTCAGATAGCTAGGGGAGACAACCACATATCACAGTTAGTTCATTCATCTTCAGATAGCTAGGGGAGACAACCACTTATCACAGTTATTAGTGCATTCATCTTCAGATAGCTAGGGGAGACTACCACATATCACAGTTAGTTCATTCATCTTCAGATAGCTAGGGGAGACAACCACTTATCACAGTTAGTTCATTCATCTTCAGATAGCTAGGGGAGACAACCACATATCACAGTTAGTTCATTCATCTTCAGATAGCTAGGGGAGACAACCACTAATCACAGTTAGTTCATTCATCTTCAGATAGCTAGGGGAGACTACCACATATCACAGTTAGTTCATTCATCTTCAGATAGCTAGGGGAGACAACCACTTATCACAGTTATTAGTGTATTTATCTTCAGATAGCTAGGGGAGACAACCACATATCACAGTTAGTTCATTCATCTTCAGATAGCTAGGGGAGACAACCACATATCACAGTTAGTTCATTCATCTTCAGATAGCTAGGGGAGACAACCACATATCACAGTTATTAGTGCATTCATCTTCAGATAGCTAGGGGAGACAACCACATATCACAGTTAGTTCATTCATCTTCAGATAGCTAGGGGAGACAACCACATATCACAGTTATTAGTGCATTCATCTTCAGATAGCTAGGGGAGACAACCACATATCACAGTTAGTTCATTCATCTTCAGATAGCTAGGGGAGACAACCACATATCACAGTTAGTTCATTAATCTTCAGATAGCTAGGAGAACAACCACATATCACAGTTAGTTCATTCATCTTCAGATAGCTAGGGGAGACAACCACATATCACAGTTAGTTCATTCATCTTCAGATAGCTAGGGGAGACAACCACTTATCACAGTTAGTTCATTCATCTTAAGATTGCTAGGTAAGACAACCACATGTCACAGTTAGTTCATTCATCTTCAGATAGCTAGGGGAGACAACCACTTATCACAGTTATTAGTGCATTCATCTTCAGATAGCTAGGGGAGACAACCACATATCACAGTTAGTTCATTCATCTTCAGATAGCTAGGTGAGACAACCACATATCACAGTTATTAGTGCATTCATCTTCAGATAGCTAGGTGAGACAACCACATATCACAGTTAGTTCATTCATCTTCAGATAGCTAGGAGAACAACCACATATCACAGTTAGTTCATTCATCTTCAGATAGCTAGGGGAGACAACCACATATCACAGTTAGTGCATTCATCTTCAGATAGCTAGGAGAACAACCACATATCACAGTTAGTTCATTCATCTTCAGATAGCTAGGGGAGACAACCACATATCACAGTTAGTTCATTAATCTTCAGATAGCTAGGAGAACAACCACATATCACAGTTAGTTCATTCATCTTCAGATAGCTAGGGGAGACAACCACATATCACAGTTAGTTCATTCATCTTAAGATTGCTAGGTAAGACAACCACATGTCACAGTTAGTTCATTCATCTTCAGATAGCTAGGGGAGACAACCACATATCACAGTTATTAGTGCATTCATCTTCAGATAGCTAGGGGAGACAACCACATATCACAGTTAGTGCATTCATCTTCAGATAGCTAGGGGAGACAACCACTTATCACAGTTATTAGTGCATTCATCTTCAGATAGCTAGGGGAGACAACCACATATCACAGTTAGTTCATTCATCTTCAGATAGCTAGGGGAGACAACCACATATCACAGTTAGTTCATTCATCTTCAGATAGCTAGGGGAGACAACCACATATCACAGTTAGTTCATTCATCTTCAGATAGCTAGGGGAGACAACCACATATCACAGTTAGTTCATTCATCTTCAGATAGCTAGGTGAGACAACCACATATCACAGTTAGTTCATTCATCTTCAGATAGCTAGGTGAGACAACCACATATCACAGTTAGTTCATTCATCTTCAGATAGCTAGGGGAGACTACCACATATCACAGTTAGTTCATTCATCTTCAGATAGCTAGGGGAGACAACCACTTATCACAGTTAGTTCATTCATCTTCAGATAGCTAGGGGAGACAACCACATATCACAGTTAGTTCATTCATCTTCAGATAGCTAGGGGAGACAACCACTTATCACAGTTAGTTCATTCATCTTCAGATAGCTAGGGGAGACAACCACATATCACAGTTAGTTCATTCATCTTCAGATAGCTAGGGGAGACAACCACATATCACAGTTAGTTCATTCATCTTCAGATAGCTAGGGGAGACTACCACATATCACAGTTAGTTCATTCATCTTCAGATAGCTAGGGGAGACAACCACTTATCACAGTTATTAGTGCATTCATCTTCAGATAGCTAGGGGAGACAACCACATATCACAGTTAGTTCATTCATCTTCAGATAGCTAGGGGAGACAACCACATATCACAGTTAGTTCATTCATCTTCAGATAGCTAGGGGAGACAACCACATATCACAGTGATGTGTGTGTGTGTGTGTGTGTGTGTGTGTGTGTGTGTGTGTGTGTGTGTGTGTGTGTGTGTGTGGGTCACACACAATGACAATGGCTGAGAAACAGGGTAAAGCATGACAGATCCAGCACCAGTACTCCCCTCTGCTCCCGCTCTTTGACCTCTGACCTCTGTGAGTCTGGGAGTCTTTATTCCTCTGCTCAACTGGGACTGACTGACCTGTTCAAAAGGTACCAGCGGCTCTGTCCCGTACATCACAGACATGGCCCTCCAACCCCCAGAGAGCCATAAAGCAATAGAAACTGAGATTTCTCTCTGTTCTGGCTTATTATCTAAGCAGTGTCGCTGTAAATCTACAGGATGTGCCATACAAACAGCGGAGGGTTAGTTGTGGTATTTCAGTGTTTCTGTATACATTCTGGTTCAACAATTGAAGTCAGAGGTTTACATACACCTTAGCCAAATACTTTTAAACTCAGTTTTTCACTATTCCTGACATTTAATCCTGGTAAAAATTCCTTGTTTTTGGTCAGATAGGATCACCACTTTATTTTAGGAATGTGAAATGTCAGAATAATAGGAGAGAATGATTTGTTTAAGCTTTTATTTCTTTCATCACATTCCCAGCAGGTCAGAAGTTTACATACACTCAATTAGTATTTGGTAGCATTGCCTTTAAATTGTTTAACTTGGGTCAAACATTTCGGGTAGGCTTCCACAAGCTTCCCACAATAAGTTGGGTGAATTTTGGCCCATTCCTCCTGACAGAGCTCGTGTAACTGAGTCAGGTTTGTAGGCCTCCTTGCTCGCACTAGCTTTTTCAGTTCTGCCCACAAAATGTTCTATAGGATTGAGGTCAGGGCTTTGTGATGGCCACTCCAAAACCTTGACTTTGTTGTCCTTAAGCCATTTTGCCACAACTTTGGAAGAATGCTTGAGGCCATTGTCCATTTGGAAGACCCATTTGCGACCAAGCTTTAACATTCTGACTGATGTCTTGAGATGTTGCTTCAATATATCCACATCATTTTCCTGCCTCATGATGCCATCTATTTTGTGAAGTGCACCAGTCCCTCCTGCATCAAAGCACCCTCACAACATCATGCTGCCACCCCCATGTTTCACGGTAGGGATGGTGTTCTTCGGCTTGCAAGCCTCCCCCTTTTTCCTCCAAACATAACGATGGTCATTATGGCCAAACAGTTCTATTTTTCTTTTATCAGACATTTCTCCAAAAAGTATGATCTTTGTCCCCATGTGCAGTTGCAAACCGTAGTCAGGCTTTTTTTATGGCAGTTTTGGAGCAGTGGCTTCTTACTTGCTGAGTGGCCTTTCAGGTTATGTCGATATAGGACTCGTTTTACTGTGGATATAGATACAGTTTTGTACATGTTTCCTCCAGCATCTTCACAAGGTCCTTTGCTGTTGTTCTGGAATTGAATCACACTTTTCGCACCAAAGTACGTTCATCTTTAGGAGACAGAAAGCGTCTCCTTCCTGACCGGTATGACAGCTGCGTGGTCCCATGGTGTTTATACTTGCGTACTATTGTTTGTACAGATGAACGTGTTACCTTCAGGCGTTTGGAAATTGCTCCCAAGGATGAACCAGAGTTGTAGAGATCTACAATTCTTTTTCTGAGGTCTTGGCTGATTTCTTTTGATTTTCCCATGATTTCAAGCAAAGAGGCACTGAGTTTGAAGGTAGGCCTTGAAATACATTCACAGGTACACCTCCAATTGACACAAATTATGTCAATTAGCCTATCAGAAGCTTCTAAAGCCATCACATAATTTTCTGTCATTTTCCAAGCTGTTTAAAGACACTGTCAACTTTGTGTATGTAAACTTCTGACCCACTAGAATTGTGATCCAGTGAATTATAAGTGAAATAATCTGTCTGTAAACAATGGTTGTAAAAATGACTTGTGTCATGCACAAAGTAGATGTCCTAACCGACTTGCCAAAACTATAGTTTGTTAACAAGAAATTTGTGGAGTGGTTGAAAAACAAGTCTTAATGACTCCAACCTAAGTGTATGTAAACTTCCGACTTCAACTGTGTGTGTGTGTGTGTGTGTGTGTGTGTGTGTGTGTGTGTGTGTGTGTGTGTGTGTGTGTGTGTGTGTGTGTGTGTGTGTGTGTGTGTGTGTGTGTGTGTGTGTGTATACACATGCTGCAGCAGCCCCAGTTGCCCAGCTCTCTGCTGCCAGAGCTGTTTCCTGCTCAGAGCTGCTGCTCAGGTGGGAGGAAGCGCTCGCGCCGCAGTGTGTTACCGAGCAACAGGCATCTCAGAGCAGGTCTACAGGGTTGAAGCAGAATGCACAAACACACACACATGCAGTATATAGGCACCCATAACATGCACACACACACATACATTGTCAACTTCAGTCCTCCTACACACACACACACACACACACACACACACACACACACACACACACACACACACACACACACACACACACACACACACACACACACACACACACACACACACGCACACACACACACACAGACACACAGACACACGCACACACAGCGGTCCTGTGGGTAAAGATTCTAGGATGTAGGGATTTTTAAATCAACTGTTGGAAGTCTCCTTGATCGTTTATATTTAGGTTCTGACAGAGCGTTCACAAGGTCAACCTGACTAAAGGATTTGTTGGGCCTGTCTTCATAGGGTAATACTACAGCAACCTGTTGTGAGATTTGTTTTTCTCTATAACTATTATTTTCTTTGACTCTTCCATAGTCTCAGTGGATGTCAGAGTAAATTGCTTAAGGGGCTCAATGTGATTTAGTTTTCTAAAAATGGGTTCTGCTCTGTAAAAATGGGTTCTGCTCTGTAATAATAATGCTCTGTATTATTATTATGCTCTGTATTATTTTGACACCATGGATGGTCAATCCTTGCATCCATTTATTTTCCTATGAATTTGAGAATGGTTGCATTTTTCCAGCACCATCCCTCAGCTTTTCACCGAAACCGGGTAGGGTGGACACTTTGTTACTGTTTCAATTGCTGATTGCCGCTTTAAAGTCAACCAGTGCTCTCTGTCAGATGATCTGCTGCTATGAATGTTACTAACTGTTGACTCCACTTCTCTGCTCTAATGTTGCAGAGGTAGACCACTGTTACATAGTAGTTACATAGTAGTAGCATAACTTCAGCCACACTTTACCCTGTGTTTAAGTAGGATTTTCTCCCTGTGTTAAAAGAGAACTTTCTCCCTGTATTAAAGGAGGACTTTCTCCCTGTGTTTAAGGGGATTTTCTCCCTGTGTTCAAGGAGGATTTTCTCCCTGTGTTCAAGGATGATTTTCTCCCTGTGTTGAAGGAGGGTTTTCTCCCTGTGTTCAAGGAGGATTTTCTCCCTTTGTTCAAGGAGGATTTTCTCCCTTTGTTCAAGGAGGATTTCTCCCTTTGTTCAAGGAGGATTTTCTCCCTGTGTTCAAGGAGGATTTTCTGCATGTGTTCAAGGACGATTTTCTCCCTTTGTTCAAGGAGTATTTTCTCCCTTTGTTCAAGGAAGATTTCTCCCTGTGTTCAAGGAAGATTTTCTGCCTGTGTTCAAGGAGGATTTTCTGCCTGTGTTATTAAAGGAGGAAATGGTAAAGTCAGCCTCCCCTCCTGATATTCCCATCCGGAAGTTTGTCCATCCTGCAGGAGGAATGCTAATGAATTTCAGGAAGGAGGTGGGAAAACACAAATACACACACACACATACATACACACAACCGCACAGACACATACACATGTACACACAACCGCACACACACAAAGGCCATGTCCGAAATCTGTCTGGCCTACTGAAACAACATACAGTGTACTAATAGTACTAAATCAAATCAAATGTTATTGGTCTCATACACATATTTATCAGGTGTAGTGAAATTATAATGTTTCCAGCTCTAACAGTGCAGTAATATCTAGCAATACACAACAATACACACAAATCCCCAAAATAAATAAAACATATCAGGATGAGCAATGTCAGAGTCCAGAATATAAATATATATGTATATGATGGTGTGTATAGACAATATGGACAGTTATATGAATAGAAAAGGTGTGTAGAGCAGTAGTTACAGTTGAAGTCGGAAGTTTACATACACTTAGGTTGGAGACATTAAAACTCATTTTAAACGCGCTTCCTCCCGCCTGAGCAGCAGCTCTGAGCAGGAAACAGCTCTGCCAGCAGAGAGCTGGGCAACTGGGGCTGCTGCAGCATGGGTACACACACACACACACACACACACACACACACACACACACACACACACACACACACACACACACACACACACACACACACACACACACACACACACACACACACAGCATATACAGTTGAAGTCGGAAGTTTATATACACTTAGGTTGGAGTCATTAAAACTTGTTTTTCAACCACTCCACAAATTTCTTGTTAACAAACTATAGTTTTGGCAAGTCGGTTAGGACATCTACTTTGTGCATGACACAAGTCATTTTTCCAACCATTGTTTACAGACAGATTATTTCACTTATAATTCACTGTATCACAATTCCAATGGGTCAGAAGTTTACATACACTAAGTTGAAAGTGCCTTTAAACAGCTTGGAAAATTCCAGAATATTATGTCATGGCTTTAGAAAATTCTGATAGGCTAATTTACATAATTTGAGTCAATTGGAGGTGTACCTGTGGATGTATTTCAAGGCCTACCTTCAAACTCAGTGCCTCTTTGCTTGACATCATGGGAAAATCAAAAGAAATCAGCCAAGATCTCAGGTTTTTTTTGTAGATCTCCACAAGTCTGGTTCATCCTTGGGAGCAATTTCCAAACACCTGAAGATACCACGTTCATCTGTACAAACAATAGTACGCAAGAATAAACACCATGGGACCACGCAGCCGTCATACCACTCAGGAAGGAGACGTGTTCTGTCTTTTAGAGATGAATGTACTTTGGTGCGAAAAGTGCAAATAAATCCCAGAACAACAGCAAAGGACCTTGTGAAGATGCTGGAGTAAACAGGTACAAAACTGTATTTATATCCACAGTAAAAACGAGTTCTATATCGGCATAACCTGAAAGGCTGCTCAGCAAGGAAGAAACCACTGCTCCAAAACCGCCATAAAAAAGCCAGACTACGGTTTGCAACTGCACATGAGGACAAAGATCATACTTTTTGGAGAAATGTCCTCTGGTCTGATGAAAGAAAAATACAATTGTTTGGCCATAATGACCATCGTTATGTTTGGAGGAAAAAGGGGGAGGCTTGCAAGCCGAAGAACACCATCCCAACCGTGAAGCACGGGGGTGGCAGCATCATGTTGTGGGGGTGCTTTGCTGCAGGAGGGACTGGTGCACTTCACAAAATAGATGGCATCATGAAGCAGGAAAATTATGTGGATATATTGAAGCAACATCTCAAGACATCCGTCAGGAAATTGAAGCTTGGTCACAAATGGGTCTTCCAAATGGACAATGACCCCAAGCATACTTCCAAAGTTGTGGCAAAATGGCTTAAGGACAACAAAGCCCTGACCTCAATCCTATAGAAAATGTGTGGGCAGAACTGAAAAAGTTTGTGCGATCAAGGAGGCCTACAAACCTGACTCAGTTACACGAGCTCTGTCAAGAGGAATGGGCCAAAATTCTCCCAACTTATTGTGGGAAGCTTGTGGAAGGCTACTCGAAACATTTGATCCAAGTTAAACAATTTAAAGGCAATGCTACCAAATACTAATCGAGTGAATGTAAACTTCTGACACACTGGGAATGTGATGAAAGAAATAAAAGTGAAATAAATCATTCTCTCTGCAATTATTCTGACATTTCACATTCTTAAAATAAAGTGGTGATCCTATCTGACCTAAGATGAGGAATTTTACTAGGATTAAACGTCAGGAATAGTGAAAAACTGAGTTTAAAAGTATTTGGCTAAGGTGACTTCAACTGTACATATGAAGTGGGTAAAACAGTATGTAAACATTACTAAAGTTACCTGTGTTCAATGACTCTGTACAGCGGGCAGCAGTCTCTACGGTGCAGGGTAGAGTACCAGGTGGGTAGCCAGCTAGTAGCAGTGACTAAGGTTTAGGGCAGGGTACTGGGTGGAGACCAGCTAGCGGTGACTGTTTAACAGTCTGATGGCCTGAAGGTAGAAGCTGTGTTTCAGTCTCTCGGTCCTAGCTTTGATGCACCTGTACTGTCTCCGCCTTCTAGATGGTAGTGGTGTGAACAGGCCGTGGCTTGTGTGGCAGAGGTTCTTGATGATCTTCTTGGCCTTCCTCTGACACCGGGTGGTGTAGATGTCCTGGGGACAGTGTGCCCCTGATGGTGTGTTGGGCTGACCACACCACCCAATGGAGAGCCCTGCGTTTGCGGACGGTGCAATTGCTGTACCAGGCGGTAATACATCCCGGCAGGATGCTCTCAATGGTGCATTTGTAGGTTTGTGATGGTCTTAGGGGCTATTTAGAATGTAGTCTACTGTTTAGTAAACATTTATGCAGTAAGCAACAAATATCAACATGCTATAAGGCGTTATCTAATGAGCTTGTTACCCGCCATTTGTTCATTTTTGTAGAGCTCATCCCATATTCTGATTATCAGCTGTTGTCAATCAGAGTGTGAAAAGACAATTCTCTTCCTCAATAGTGTAATAGTAATGTACTGTTAAACCATAGTTTCTTTGGAATTTACGTTAACATACTATACCTTTTTTACAGTAACTTACTGTAACGGCTGCCAGTAGTTACCGTAAAAACAACAGGATTTTTTTTAATAGTGTACTTGATGAAAAGCCAAAATGTGTTTGACATCCTGGCATTTAAAGCATACCATTTCTTTGAAATTTCACATACTTTAAAATGTTCTTTTTTCACATACCCAAAAAGCCTAGTATTTAGAATGCAAGTATGGGTATTTGGACACAACCACTGTATTAGATACAATCTCTGTGTTACAGTGCAGGCAGGATAGTGTCATGCTACAGAGAATTTTGAGATAATCTCTGGCTGGTGTTAACTTCGGGATCGGTGTCCCGTCCATGGGACGGTTAAGCTAACGCAGGCTAATGTGATTAGCATGAGGTTAGAAGTAACAAGAAAATTTCCCAGGACATAGACATATCTGATATTGGCAGAAAGCTTAAATTCGTGTTAATCTAACTGCACTGTCCAATTTACAGTAGCTATTACAGTGAAAAAATACCATGCTATTGTTTGAGGAGAGTACATCATTTTGAACATGAAAAGTTCTTAATTAACAAATTAGGCACATTTGGGCACTCTTGATACAAACTTGGAACAGAAATGCAATGGTTCATTGGATCACTCTAAAACTTTGCACGTGCACTGCTGCCATCTAGTGGCCAAAATCTAAATTGCACCTGGGCTGGAATAATACATTATGTCCTTTCTCTTGCATTTCAAAGATGATGGTACAAAAAATACAAAAGAACGGTTGTTTTTTTCATTGTATTATCTTACCAGATCTATTGTGTTATATTCTCCTACATTCCTTTCACATTTCCACAAACTTCAAAGTGTTTCCTTTCAAATGGTATGAAAACGCATATCCTTGCTTCAGGGCCTGAGCTACAAGCAGTTAGATTTGGGTATGTCATTTTAGTAGAACATTTTAAAAAGGCGCGTATCCTTTAGAGGTTAATTATGTTTCCTCTATTTATGCCATGTCCATGTTTTCTCTCTCAGAAATATTCTCTGACACCTGCTCCAGAAGCTGTCATGCACCAATGAGGACAGGCCTGTAGAGCCATATTAAAACACATGTTATTCTAAACAACCAGATGTTCGTTTCCCGATGACTCAAACAGATTTTCTTGACTTGGATCAAGTCCCTGATTTGCCTCTGTTCTTTTCTTTCTTTCTTTCTTTCTTTCTTTCTTTCTTTCTTTCTTTCTTTCTTTCTTTCTTTCTTTCTTTCTTTCTTTCAACCATTCTATCCATTAATAAGGAAGTAACTTATTAATGCGTGTGACTTAATGCCAGAAAAAAATACTTATTTCTTCCTGGAACTCTAGATTTACAGTATACCATTGTCCCACTCTTACTTCATTGTTGATGCAGGGTACTGATCCCAAATCTGTTGTTGCCAGGGTTACAATGCATGTGCTGAAGCTGACCCACTTGTTGGTTGTTGCCTATAGCTAGTATGGCCTCATCAACCTGAGTTGGGCTGATAATTATTGTCATTTGAATTATAAAAATGTTGTTAAAAACAACGTTTCAGGGATCGTTTAAAGCTCAGACAATGAGCTGCATCGGTGGCCAATACCATCATTTATTTGGATTGTTCACTAACTCTATCATATTCCAACCACACACCACACCACATTTGCAAGTAGACACTCTCTCTCTCTCCTCCTCTTCCTAAGGCCACCTGGCTCTCCAAGATCCTCTCTCGATTTACACAAAAACCCAAGGCACAGAAGAAGAAGCTTCAGCTTACAGATGTATCCCTATCCAGGCTGCCATTCTTTGCCACACTTCTCCTGTTGAGTGAGACACACAGTGACTGGTGAGAAACAGTGATCAGGTGAATAGATCAAATGGGGTCTTCTGCTCTCAGGTGTTATTAGACAGAAATAGAAACCCAGAGACAAAGGAGGTGTTCTATGGTGTTATTCTTCTGTGGTGTAGTTCAAATAGACAGAGACAGGACCTATAGACAGAACAGGACACCTATGGACACCCAGCCCGCAGGCTCTGTAGGAGGGAGAAGACAGCCCACCTGGATAGGGGTTTTATGGTGAGGGGTTCTGTGGTGTTATTCTTGGCTTCCTTGGTTGTGATACAAAACCTGGGTAGCCTATCTAGTATCCAGAGGTATCAATGGCCACATCAGAAGAGAGGGGCTTCAATTCGTTTTTTAAGCATCAGGTAGAATAAAGCATGCTCTCACAACTACAGGAACCATATGGCTCTCTCTGGTAGAACATACATAGATAGATAGCCTAACACTGTGTTTATGTTTTCATACTTCATCATAAAGAAGACGCCTGCGCGCCTGCTATAGCGCGGGGCACACCGGTCGGCGGTGGCGTTTGACAACGCTGTTTTCTCTGCCCTCTCCAGCGCAGCACAGTCAACCTCGCGTGGGCGTTCCCGCTACCCAGCAACGAAACTGAAGTACAGAAGGACAGAAGCTCGCTGCGGAACGAGCCGAAACGAGACTGGAACAGACAGCGGTGGGAGAGTGTCTCTAGAACGGGAGGCAAGAAGATAACACTGTTTCCCGCAGTTTCAGCATCATTTCGCGATGTTGTGAGTGAGATCCTCAGAGTCCCCCCTTTCGGATGCAGTTTTAGAAGTGATTTTTTATTTATGTCATCTGTCCGTTGCATGACTGAGTTATGAAGTGATTTGACTACCACGACATATTGGTCATCGGAGTGCCACCAATAGGGTGGATCGAGCTGTTAAGGACCGGAGCATTTTCAGTAAGGTAAGGTGTTCTGGCAGTTTACCCCTAAAGGGCAACTGCTAATTATGAGACCATGCTTTGATAGTGTACTGTAAAATATTGCGGAAGAAAAAAAAACTAGAATTAAACAAACACATTATCTACTGGGCACACTAACATGAATTCAACGTGAAATCAACAAACTATGTCACAATGTCATTGGATTTAGGTTAAAAGTTTGGTGAAAAAAATGAAACATTCCCTTACATTTATATATGTTTTCAAATCCAATCAGTTTTCCACGTTGAATCAACGTCATCACGTATAATTTTTGGTTGAATTGACGTGGAAATAACGTTGATTCAACCCGTTTTTGTCCAGTTGACAAAATTCGATTTTTTTTTTACTAAAGATACCAAATCTATATTATCTATGTACATTGTAGTCTATTCGATATAAAATAAGTTTTGAAGATTGAGAGAGGATTTCATTTGGCCTTAATCCAACTCACTTCATTTTCCAATCTTTCAAACATGATTTCGACTGTATAGCCCACGGTGACAAACCGATAGCAATTACATCCAGGATATTGTAGCCTAGGCATATTTGCTTTCAATTTCAAAGCACATGCATGACATTTACTCCGGCTTGTCAACACGCATGACATCGGGACAGGTTTATGTCTACTGCACACACACACACACACACACACACACACACACACACACACACACACACACACACACAGGGTGGGATCTCAACACTTGCCTGAGGGAAGTCAAGTATGATTTAATGTATTTGTTTTGAGTCTTGTGAGGTGGGAAAGGGCAAAGTGATTTCCATATCCTTTACCAGTGCTGTCACATCTCTATTCAAGATTACTAAATGTCTGATGTAGAGTTTTGGACATAGAGATAATTGGATTATGATTTGGGAAACACCTCCAATACCATTTCGGAATCTACATTTTTTTACCTGATAAATTGAGATTAGATCACAGTCGCTGTGTGTGGCTGTGTGTGGATTTATGAGATCAACAACACCAGACAAACAGAATCTGCTCTTTACATTTCAGACTGTATCATGCCAACTCTACAGATGTAGGATCTTCATTTGACCACTTGCTGAGTATTTTCCTGCACACAGCAGGAAATGCAAACTTGTAGTGTATTTGAGTCTTAAAAAGGCTTCTGAAGTTTGTAATTTCAGACTTGATTTGCCCTAATGAAAAATGGATCAACCCTTACAAAAATGTCCATTAATTATAATCTATATAATAATTCACATTTCCTGTTGCTGCATTCTGGCACTGTGGGAGCCAATCGTCTCTCTCACTCTTTCTCTCTCTCTCAATTAAATGAAATTCAAAGGGCTTTATTGGCAAGCGAAACATATGTTTACATTTCCAAAGCAAGTGAAATAGATAAACAAAAGAAACAATTAAACATGTACAGTAAACATTACACAAAAGTTTCAAAGGAATAGACATTTCAAATGTCATATTATGGCTATATACAGTGTTATAACGATGTGCAAATATTTAAAGTACAAAAGGGAAAATAAATAAACATAAATATGGGTTGTATTTACAATGGTGTTTGTTCTTCACTGACCCATAGCCTTGAGTGTTTGTTTGGTTTCCTGTCTGAGAAGAAGTTACTTCTGTTGACTGAAGGCTTCTCTGTAGAAGTAATATTAATAGTAGATGTTGTTATGGTTCTGAATCAGACTGAACCATCTGAATCATTTGGTCCCACACACTAACTAGCATTCATGGTGTATCACACTATGGTGTTACATAGTGTTTTACAATATGGATACATTGCTTAAAACAATGATGTTCCTCTATATAAACTCAGTGCTGGGGGTTTGAGACATCCCAAACCCATGCTGTTTCAGTATAGAGATTGTCTGTATTGACCATGATTAGTTGAGAACAGATGGGAGAACAACACAGCACACTGGTCTAAGGCCTATCCTCCATACACCAACAGATTGAAGGGTATGATATCCAGTGGTTTCCTAGAGGGCAATTCCAGTGAATGACAGCTTCCGAATTCCTCTCTACAGCAGCAAGGTGTTGGTCAGGTGTTTAGCAACAGTCAGTGGATGATATCGTGTTACTCTGATTTGGGAGTAGTTTGGAATCAGAGTTATGCAGAGTGTTAAAGCATGTTGTTCATTATCCTACAGAGAGAGAGAGAGAGACATAGAAAGACAGACAGAGATGGAGAAAGAAAGAAAGAAAAAAAGAGAAAGAGAGTAGATATCCAGACATCTACCTAACCATTTCCTGGCTCTGTCTAAACCTTGGTAGTGTGTGTGTCCCCTTTTTTCCCTCCATTGTCAACTTCAGTCCTCCTACACACACACACACACACACACACACACACACACACACACACACACACACACACACACACACACACACACACTCCTGGCAGCCATCGAACGCTCTAGGGAGTGTCTGGGCATACTTTCTGCTCTGCACAGTAAGTAGTGAATCAAATCAGCAGTAATCTTATTTGTCAGGTTTATATCAAGGCTAATGCTGTTGTGCTATCCTGACCCGTCACCTGCAAAGCTGGTGCTGTAATTTGTTTTGAGTGCTAATTATGCATTTAATTTATTTTGTGGACAGCACACAAACTTGATATCGTGTCTTATAAGCCCATACTGTTTGGGCACCAATTGGTGTTCGACACGGAAATAAGATAAATCAATCAAAATCAATCAGTCCGTAGTAGTAGTTGTCGTCGTTCAGCAGCAGCAATCATTTTGGGGTCCCTTATATTTGTCCTGTTATACACACGTAATATAAATGTATTTCTAATGTATTCCAACTCCCCCTGAGACAACCGCAGGGAGTGTGGTCTTGGCCAGGTTCACCATAGACCTTGCCAAATGAGTTCCCTCTGGTTCGTTCAAATCAAATCAAATTGTATTAGTCACATGTGCCAAATACAGCAGGTGTTGACCTTACAGTGAAATGCTTACTTACGAGCCCCTAACCAACAATGCAGTTTTAAAAAATATGGATAAGAATAAGAAATAAAAGTAACAAGTAATTAAAGAGCAGCAGTAAGATAAATAAGCAGTAAGATAAAATAGTGAGACTATATACAGGGGGGTACCGGTACAGAGTCAATGTGCGGGGGCACCGGTTAGTTGAGGTAATATGTACATGTCTTTGTATTTATTATGGATCCCCATTGCAGCAGCTACTCTTCCTGGGGTCCAGCAAAATTAAGGCAGTTTATACAATTTTAAAAACATTGCAATACATTCACAGATTTCACAACACACTATGTGCCCTCAGGCCCCTACACCACTACCACATATCTACACTACTAAATCCATGTGTATGTATAGTGCCTATGTTATCGTGTGTGTGTGTGTGTGTGTGTGTGTGTGTGTGTGTGTGTGTGTGTGTGCGTGTGTGTGTGTGTGTGTGTGTGTGTGTGTGTGTGTGTGTGTGTGTGTGTGTGTGTGTGTGTGTGTGTGTGTGCATTTGTCTGTGCCAATGTTTGTGTTGCTTCACATTCCCCGCTGTTCCATAAGGTGTTTTTTTTATCTGTTTTTTAAATCTAATTTTACTGCTGGCATGAGTTACTTGATGTGAGTTCCATGTAGTCATGGCTCTATGTAGTACTGTGTGCCTCCCATAGTCTGTTCTGGACTTGGGGACTGTGAAAGACCTCTTGTGGAATGCCGTGTGGGGTATGCATGGGTGTCCGAGCTGTGTGCCAGTAGTTTAGACAGACAGCTCGGTGTAGCTCGATGCATTCAACATGTCAATACCTAGGTAGAGTTATTAAAGTGACTATGCATAGATGATAACAACAGAAAGTAGCAGCGGTGTAAAAGGGGGGGGGCAATGCAAATTGTCTGGGTAGCCATTTGATTAGATGTTCAGGAGTCTCATGGCTTGGGGGTAGAAGCTGTTTAGAAGCCTTGTGGACCTAGACTTCGTGCTCCGGTACCACTTGCCATGCGGTAGCAGAGAGAACAGTCTATGACTAGGGTGGCTGGAGTCTTTGACAATTTTTAGGGCCTTCCTCTGACACAGCCTGGTATAGAGGTCCTGGATGGTAGGAAGCTTGGCCCCAGGATGTTCTGGGCCAGACGCACTACCCTCTGAAGTGCCTTGCGGTCGGAGGCCGAGCAGTTGCTGTACCAGGCAGTGATGCAACCAGTCAGGATGCTCTCGATGGTGCAGCTGTAGAACCTTTTGAGGATCTGAGGACCCATGACAAATCTTTTCAGTCTCCTGAGGGGGAATAGGTTTTGTCGTGCCCTCTTCACGACTGTCTTAGTGTGCTTGGACACCAAGAAACTTGAAGCTCTCAACCTGCTCCACTGCAGCCCCGTCGATGAGAATGGGGGCGTGCTCTTATTCCTGTAGTCCACAATCATCTTCTTTGTCCTGATCACATTGAGGGAGAGGTTGTTGTCCTGGCCACACACGGCCAGGTCTCTGACCTCCTCCCTATAGGCTGTCTCGTTGTTGTCGGTGATCAGGCCTACCATTGTTGTGTCATTGGCAAACTTAATGATGGTGTTGGAGTCGTGCCTGGCCGTGCAGTCATGAGTGAACAGGGAGGACAGGAGGGGACTGAGCACGCACCCCTGAGAGGCCCCTGTGTTGAGGATCAGCGTGGCGGATATGTTGTTACCTACCCTTACCACCTGGGCGTGGCCCGTCAGGAAGTCCAGGATCCAGTTGCAGAGGGAGGTGTTTAGTCCCAGGGTCCTTAGCTTATTGATGAGCTTTGAGGACACTATGGTGTTGAACGCTGAGCTGTAGTCAATGAATAGTATTCTCACGTAGGTGTTCCTTTTGTCCAGGTGAGAAAGGGCAATGTGGAGTGCAATAGAGATTGCATTATCTGTGGATCTGTTGGGGCGGTATGCAAATTGAGTGGGTCTAGGGTTTCTGGGATAATGGTGTTGATGTGAGCCATGACCAGCCTTTCAAAGCACTTCATGGCTACAGATGTGAGTGCTACTGGTCGGTAGTCATTTAGGCAGGTTACCTTAGTGTTCTTGGGCACAGGCACTATGGTGGTCTGCTTAAAACATGTTAGTATTACAGACTCGGACAGGGAGAGGTTGAAAATGTCAGTGAAGACACTTGCCAGTTGGCCAGTGCATGCTCGCAGTACATGTCCTGGTCATCCGTCTGGCCCTGCGGCCTTGTGAATGTTGACCTGTTTAAAGGTCTTACTCACATCAGCTATGGAGAGAGTGATCACACAGTCTTCCGGAACAGCTGGTGCTCTCATGCATGTTTCAGTGTTATTATCCTCGAAGCGAGCATAGAAGTTGTTCAGCTCGTCTGGTAGGCTCGTGTCACTGGGAAGCTCTCGGCTGTGCTTCCCTTTGTAATCTGTAATGGTTTGCAAGCCCTGCCACATCCGACGAGCGTCAGAGCCGGTGTAGTACGATTCGATCTTAGTCCTGTGTTGACGCTTTGCCTGTTTGATGGTTCGTCGGAGGGCATACCGGGATTTCTTATAAGCTTCCGGGTTAGAGTCCCGCTCCTTGAAAGTGGCAGCTCTAGCCTTTAGCTCAGTGCGGATGTTGCCTGTAATCCATGGCTTCTAGTTGTGGTATGTACGTACGGTCACTGTGGGGACGACGTATTTGATGCACTTATTGATGAAGCCAATGACTTATGTAGTGTACTCTTCAATGCCATCGGAGGAATCCCGGAACATATTCCAGTCTGTGCTAGCAATACTAGTTCAGCCATTCCTATGGGGAAAATGAATTGGGAAAGAATAGGGTTTTGGGATAAATGTCCCCAAAAAGATCTGAGGTTAGCACAGGCTACGGAGATCTTATACATGTTGTTCTCTGAGATAATAGCAGTCAGTTAACATAATGGCTTTATAATCCATAAAGGTTATCTGCTTTGTGTGCTTTTTTGTGACATACATGCTTCAAAATTCACAAAAAGTGCCTACAGAAAGACACCCTTACTTTTGCTCTCTATTGTCCAGTGCAGCTGGAGCAATTGGGGTTAAGTGTTTTGCTAAAGGGCACTGCGACAGGATTTGAACCTGTGACCTGTCGGTTAATGACACAACTCACTGACCTGGAATCTATCTGCCACCCCCTAGCTAGTAGTGGTAGGTCAGTGTCAGTCTACTGTGTATTATCACCTGGTTCTATGTGAGTATCTGGTTAGATCTGGTTAGGTTCAGTTCAATTTGAATCCTATCAGTTCAGGATAATGAAAAAGCACATATTTTAAAGTGGATTTTTCTATTTAGAAATGGAATTTAACTGAGTTAAAATATAGTCGACCCCATCTCTCCTGGTAAGACTTTGTTGAGCCCGCCATGACAATCTGTTATATTAGAGGGTTCAAGGAAAGTGTTTGGTAGGATATTTCACTGAATTCAGGGGTAACCCGGCTGGGACTTTGCAACTCTCTGCAACTGTCAGTCGAACACCTTAACTATTACCCTGAGAGATTCGAACTGCATACACTCATCCCTGTGTGAAGGGAGATTGACTTTTCCATCATGATGGATCAGTACAATGAGAACAGGGGCCACAGTCGCTCTCTCCTCCTCCCTCAGATGATAGGTGTAGAACTAACAAACTATCATGGTCCAAACACACTAAGACAGTTGTGAAGAGGGCACATCAAAACCGATTCCCCCTCAGGAGACTGAAAAGATTTGGCATGTGTCCTTAGATCCTCAAAAGGTTCTACAGCTGCACCAGAGAGCATCCTAACTGGTTGCATCACTGCCTGGTATGGCAACTGCTCGGCCTCTGACCGCAAGGCACTACAGAGGGTAGTGCGTACAGCCCAGTACATCACTGGGGCCAAGCTTCCTGCCATCCAGGACCTCTATACCAAGCAGTGTCAGAAGAAGGCCCTAAAAATGGTCAAAGACTCCAGTGACCCTAGTTATAGACTGTTCTCTCTGCTACCGCACGGCAAGTGGTACCGGAGCACCAAGTCTAGGTCCAAGAGGCTTCTTAACAGCTTCTACCCCCAAGCTATAAGACTCCTGAACAGCTAATCAAGTGGCTACCCAGACCCCTCTTTTACGCTGCTGCTACTCTCTGTTTATTATCTATGCATAGTCACTTTACCTCTACCTACATGTACATATTACCTCAATTACCTCTACTAACCGTTGCCCCTGCACAATCACTCTGTACCCCCTGTATTTAGCCTCGCTCTTGTTATTTTACTGCTGTTGTTGAGTTATTTGTTACTTTTATTGAACATTTTTTACTTATCTATTTTTTACTTAACACTTATTTTTTCTTAAAACTTGTCACGGATCCCCACGGTACTGCTGCTTATTCTGTTCACCAGCTCCAGAGGTCTACGTCACCAGCCTTCTAGGTGTCACTGAACTGGATCATTACCACGGCCCCCTGACTGTCTTGTTGTCACAGGCGTCGAAAGGATTAGACCAAGGCGCAGAGTGAATAGTGCTCATTCTTGATACTTTAATGAGAAACACTTTACAAAATAACAAACGACCAACAGTTCCGTCAGGTACAATAACTAAACGGAAAATAAACACCCACCAAAACCCAAAGAAAAATAGGCTGCCTAAGTATGGCTTCCAATCAGAGACAACGAGACACCTGCCTCTGATTGGGAACCATACTCGGCCACACAAGGAAAATTAAACATAGAAACAGAAAACTAGAACAAATTCTCCTAGAAACAAACCAACCCCAAAACACACAAAACAACCCCCCTGCCACGTCCTGACCATTCTACTATGGCAAAATGACCCTTCTCACTGGTCAGGACGTGACACTTGTCTCATTACGCACACCTGGTTCCTATTCCCCCTGATTAGTATGTGTATAATTGTGCCCTGTGTTCCCCATTGTCCTTGCTGATTATTGTTCTGTGTCCGTTGGTCTTGTGAGTACCTGTGCTCTGTTGTTCTCGGCTTGTGTGTTACTGTGTTAGTGTGCACTTGTTATTACTGGTCTCGTCCCGTGTATTGTTATTACGGGTCTCGTCCCGTGTATTGTTATTACGGGTCTCGTCCCGTGTATTGTTATTACGGGTCTCGTCCCGTGTATTGTTATTACGGGTCTCGTCCCGTGTATTGTTATTACGGGTCTCGTCCCGTGTATTGTTATTATGGGTCTCGTCCCGTGTATTGTTATTACGGGTCTCGTCCCGTGTATTGTTATTACGGGTCTCGTCCCGTGTATTGTTATTACGGGTCTCGTCCCGTGTATTGTTATTACGGTCTCGTACCGTGTATTTATTAGAAGTTTACACCTCACTCTTTTGTTTGGGTTACATCCCAGTGTATGTATGTATGTATATATACACACACACACACACACACACACACACACACACACACACACACACACACACACACACACATATATATATACACACACACACACACACACACACACACACACACACACACACACATATATATATATATACACACACACACACACACACACACATCTATATATATACACACACACACACATATATACACACATACATATATATATATATACATACACACACATATACATACATATATATATATACACACACATATACATATATACATACACACTGTCACAGAGTTCGTTGGGTTGTACAGACCAAAACGCAGCCGGGATGTGAATGCTCATCTTATTATTTAATAGAATAAGGAGAACACGGAGAAAAAACAAGAAAACGAATAAAGACTAGTGACAGTTTTACAGGCAGAATAAACGCAGTGCAAAATACAACTACCCACAACCTACCAAACAAACACACACCTACTTATAGGACTCCCAATCAGAGGCAACTAGAAACACCTGCCTCCAATTGAGAGTCCAGCACCCAAAACTACACATAGAAAAACAAACCTAGAACCTATACCAAAACTAACACACCCCACTACACCACACACAAAACCCCACAATACAAAACAAATATACCTCTGCCACGTCCTGACCAAATATAATACAAATAATACCTAAATATTGGTCAGGACGTGACACACACACACGTTTGTTTTGGGCTTCGTCCCCGTCATTTTCATGACGTATTCTATTTTAGTTAGGGAAATAAAATAAAACGATTTTTGTATTCCTGCGCCTGTCTCCTATCATTATACAATGTGACAACTTCTTAAAGCATTGTTGGTTAAGGGCTTGTAAGTAAGCATTTCACCTGTTTTATTCGGCGCATGTGACAAATACAATTTTATTTGATTATGACAACACTGTTGTTTACTGTGATTGTTGCTGTAAAGCCATTAATTTGAATGGCTTCCCCCACAGGGATTTGATCTGAAATTATTCTCCATGATGATGATTTGGGATGTGATCTGAGATGATCTGGGATGTGATCTGAGATTATCCTCCAGGGTGGTGATCTGGGATGTGATCTGACATGATCCTCCATGATGGTGATCCGGGATGTGATCTGAGATGATCCTCCAGGGTGGTGATCTGGGATGTGATCTGAGATGATCCTCCATGATGGTGATCCAGGATGTGATCTGAGATGATCCTCCAGGGTGGTGATCTGGGATGTGATCTGAGATGATCCTCCATGATGGTGTCGTATCTTTGGCTATGCCGGATTAAGTGATATGACATGATATTCTATAAAATCATTTCTCTGTAATTAATATTACCTGATTTAAGCTAATCATGTAAATGTAATTAACTTGAAAGTCGGGGCACCACGAAATAATGTTTATAGAGCTGTTATCTTCCGAATAAACTCTTAAAGACCTGGTAATCTTTTACCTCAATAGCAGTCAATATTTAATCGTCACCTTATTCAGTCTCATCTGAAAGTAGGAAATTCTTGGTTATCTTCACGAACCCTGGCTAACAAGTTGAATCAGCAATACAATATTTGGTTTAATTATTTATTGATTTACTAAATACCTAAAAAAATCATACAGAATTACATCTACACAGAATGGATCATACATTGATTACAAATGATGTCATAAAGGAAAACGTCCCTAGCGGACGGAACAGATATGACGGTGGTGAAGAGAAGGGCGTGTTTCATAGTTTACAACCAATGTCTGTTCACTTGGGCGGGGCCTCTGAGTGAGCAGAGTTTACTCTATGACACACCTTTCTCTCATTAAAAAGCTAAAATTAAATTTAATCTTTTCACAAATAGTTTCATATTTAAACATTTAAATTGCACAACAATTCCATGTGAATCTGATAACTAGAATGTGTAGATTTTCCAAGATACATTTTGTCATACTATCATTAGTAGTAATGTCTCAGACAACAACTGATCTGAGATCATATTCATTAAGTACCAACACATATTTTCGACTGGTTAGATTACCGAAATATGGTTCCGTTTCCCACCTTTTGATGTTACCAGACTCTCTATGTTACAAAGCTTTACAAGAGTCAACTCTATAAAGTAGAGAGAGAGAAAAGGGGAAAGGTATTTATGGGGGTCATAAACCTCCCCCAACAGGCCAACGTCATGACAATGGTGATCCGGGATGTGATCTGAGGTGATCCGGGAAATGATCTAAGATGATCCTCTGATGATGATGATCTGGGATGTGATCTGGTAATGGAGGCTGGGTTTCTGTGTTGCTAGGGGCAACAGCAGTTGGAGAGCCAGAGTGGATATTTAGGGAGATTGCAGTAGGTTGGGGAGAGGGAATATTTTGGCTAAGATGTAGATTTTGCAGAGAGACAACATGTAAATGTAGGTGTGGAATGGATGCTAGAATCCCCATATGTCTCACCAAACACGAGTGGATGAATGGAAAATTCTTTACCAAAGTCTAGTCCCATCTTTCATTAATGTAAATGAACATGGATGATGTCAGTGCTGTCACAAAGGCCAGAGTTCTCCATGGGGACTCCAGACTGAGTGCTCCATTTCAAAGCAGCCACAATTATGACATTCTTCATTCTTCTCTCTAAATAGTATTTTCAGTGTCGCTTTTCTCCCTCTCCTCCCTCTTTTTTCCAATGCAGCATCTGTGTGCAATTACCATTAGGGTTTTTTATCCAGTGCGAGCCAACAGAGGAAGCTGTTATGTCTAAGTCACAGCATGTGGATTGTCCATAAGGAGCTCTATTCATCAGAGCAGACTAAAGCCTCCCACATTGACTGACTGTGACAATGGTCTTCACTTCCACCAGCTAGCTGAGACAAAATAGTCTTCAATAAAGAGATCGACTCTCTCTCTCTCTCTCCCTGTGTCTCTCGCTCTCTGTCTGTGTCTCTCGCTCTCTGTCTGTGTCTCTCGCTCGCTCTCTGTCCTGTCTGTGTCTCTCGCTCTCTGTCTGTGTGTCTCTCGCTCTCTGTCTGTGTCTCTCGCTCTCTGTCTGTGTCTCTTGGTCTCTGTCTGTGTCTCTCGCTCTCTGTCTATGTCTCTCGCTCTCTGTCTGTGTCTCTCGCTCTCTGTCTGTGTCTCTCGCTCTCTGTCTGTGTGTCTTTCTGTCTCTCTCTGTCTCTCTCTGTGTGTCTCTCTGTCTCTGTGTCTCTGTCTCTCTCTGTGTCTGTCTCTGTGTGTCTGTCTCTCTGAGTCTCTGTCTCTCTGTGTATGTCTCTCTCTCTGTCTCTTTCCATTTCAATTCAATTTAAGGGGCTTTATTGGCATGGGAAACATGTTTACATTGCCAAAGCAAATGAAATAGATAACAAACAAAAGTGAAATAAACCAAAAATGAACAGCAAACATTACACTCACAAAGGTTCCAAAATAATAAAGTAAAATAATATTATGTCTATATCCAGTGTTGTAATGATGTACAAATAGTTAAAGTACAAAAGGTAAAATAAATAAATATAGGTTGTATTTACAATGGTGTTTGTTCTTCACTGGTTGCCCTTGTCTTGTGGCAACACATCACAAATCTTGCTGCTGTGATTGCACACTGTGGTATTTCACCCAATGGATATAGGAGTTGATCGAAGTTTGATTTGTTTTCAAATTCTTTGTGGGTCTGTGTAATCTGAAGGAAATATGTGTCTCTAATATGGTCATACATTTGGTAGGAGGTTAGGAAGTGCAGCTCACTTTCCACCTCATTTTGTGAGTAGTGTGCACATAGCCTGTTCTCTTGAAAGTCAGGTCTGCCTTCATCTGCCTTTCTCAATAACAAGGCTATGCTCACAGTCTGTACATACTCAAAGATATCCTTAATTTTGGGTCAGTCACAGTGTACTGTGGCCAAATAGCATTCTAGTTAGCTCAGTTTTTTTGTAAATTCTTTCCAATGTGTCAAGTAATTATCTTTTTGTTTTCTTATGATTTGGTTGTGTCTAATTGTGTTGCTGTCCTGGGGCTCTGTGGCGTCTGTTTGTGTTTGTGAATAGAGACCCAGGACCAGCTTGCTTAGGGGACTCTTCTCCAGGTTCATCTCTCTTTAGGTGATGACTTTGTTATGGAAGGTTTGGGAATCGCTTCCTTTTAGGTGACTAGAATTTAACGGCTCTTTTCTGGATTTTGATAATTAGTAGGTATCGGCCTAATTCTGCTCTGCATGCATAATTTGGTGTTTTACGTTGTATACAGAGGACATTTTTGCAGAATTCTGCATGCAGAGTCTAAATTTGTTGTTTGTGTAATGGCGTCATATAGAGGAGACCAAGGCGCAGCGTGTTGAGTGCTCATCGTTATATTTTAATGAAAACGAACACGACAAAATGACAGCCAACAGTTCCGTCAGATTATACAAACTAAACAGAAAGCAACTACCCACGAAAACAAAGGGAAAAACAGGCTGCCTAAGTATGGCTTCCAATCAGAGACAACGATAGACAGCTGCCTCTGATTGGAAACCATACCCGGCCAAAACATAGAAAAACAAAACATAGAATGCCCACCCACCTATCACAACCCTGACCTAACTAAACAGAGAAAACACAGCTCTTCTAGGTCAGAGCGTGACAGTACCCCCCCCCCCCAAAGGTGCGGACTCCCGGCCGCAAACCTGAACCTGTAGAGGAGGGTCCGGGTGGGCATCTATAATTGGCGGTGGCTCTGGTTCAGGGCGTAGCACTGGGGAGCGCTGCCGGAGGCTCCGGACTGGGGAGCGCCGCTGGAGGCTCCGGACTGAGGGGCGTCGCCGGAGGCTCCGGACTGGAGATCGTCGTTGTAGGTTCCGGACTAGGGACTGTTGCTGCAGGCTCCATGCCATGGATCATCAATACAGGTTCCGTGCCATGGATCATCACTGGAGGCTTCGTGCCATGGATCATCTCTACAGGCTCCGGGCCATGGATTATCCCTACAGGCTTCTTGCCATGGATTATCCCTACAGGCTCCAGACCATGGATAATCCCTACAGGCTTCTTGCCATGGATTATCCCAACAGGCTCCAGGCCATGGATTACCTCTGGAGGCTTCGTGCCATGGAACATCCCTACAGGCTCCGGGCCATGGATCATCACTAGAGGCTTCGTGCCATGGATCATCTCTACAGGCTTCGGACCATAGATTATCACTGGAGGCTTTACTTGTGGAGCTGGAACAGGTCTCACCGGACTGGAGAGACGCACTGAGGACCGGGTGCTCAGAGCAGGCACCGGCCGTACTGGGCTATGGAGGCACACTGGAGGGAGAGTGTGAGGAGCAGGCACAGGACGTACTGGGTTATGGAGGCGCACTGGAGGGAGAGTACGAGGAGCAGGCACAGGACGTACTGGGCTATGGAGGCGCACTGGAGGGCAGGAATGCTGAGCAGGCATACTCCTTGCTGGCTGAGTGCCAACCTTAGCACAACAACGGTGAGGAGCTTGCACTAAGCGCACCGGGCTGTGAGTGCGCATGGGCGACACCGTGCGCATCACCGCACAACACGGTGCTTGTTCAGTCACTCGCTCCCCACAGTAAGCACGGGGAGTTGGCTCAGGTCTTAAATCCGCCTTAGCCAATCTACCCGTGTGCCCCCCCAATCTTTTGGGGGGGTGCTGCCTCTTGGGCTCCTGTTGCTTTCTTGCCCGTTCCTCCCAGTATCGTCGTTCTGCCCTCGCTGCCTCTATCTCCTCCTGCGGGCGGCGATACTCCCCCGGCCTTGTCCAAGGTCCTGCCCCATCCAGGATCTCTTCCCAGGTCCAGTCCTCTAATCCACACTGCTTGGTCCAATCTTGGTGGGCAGTTCTGTAACGGGCGTCATATAGAGGAGACCAAGGCGCAGCGTGTTGAGTGCTCATCGTTATATTTTAATGAAAACGAACACTAGACAAAATAAACAAAAATGACAGCCAACAGTTCTGTCAGGTTATACAAACTAAACAGAAAGCAACTACCCACGAAAACAAAGGGAAAAACAGGCTGCCTAAGTATGGCTTCCAATCAGAGACAACGATAGACAGCTGCCTCTGATTGGAAACCATACCTGGCCAAAATATAGATAAACAAAACATAGAATGCCCACCCACCTATCACTCCCTGACCTAACTAAACAGAAAACACAGCTCTCCTAGGTCAGAGCGTGACAGTTTGTCCCATTTGGTGAATTATTGGTTGGTGAGCGGACCCCGGACATCACAACCATAAAGGGCAATGGGTTCTATAACCAATTGAAGTATTTTTAGCCAGATCCTAATTGGTATGTCGAAATTTATGTTCCTTTTGATGGCATAGAATGCCCTTCTTGCCTTGTCTCTCAGATCAATCACAGCTTTGTGGAAGTTACCTATGGCGCCGATGTTTAGTTCGAGGTATGAATAGTTTTTTGTGTGCTCTAGGGCAACGGTGTCTAGATGGAATGTGTATTCGTGGTCCTGGCAACTGGACCTTTTTTGGAACACCATTATTTTGTCTTACTGAGATTTACTGTCAGGGCCCAGGTCTGACAGAATCTGTGAAGAAGATCTAGGTGCTGCTGTAGGCCTTCCTTGGTTGGGGACAGAAGCACCAGATCATCAGCAAACAGTAGACTTTTGACTTCAGATTCTAATAGGGTGAGGCTAGGTGCTGCAGACTGTTCTAGTGCCCTCGCTATTTTGTTGATATATGTTGAAGAGGGTGGGGCTTAAGCTGCATCCCTGTCTCACCCCACGGCCCTGTGGAAAGAAATGTGTTTTTGCCAATTTTACCACACACTTGTTGTTTGTGTACATGGATTTTATAATGTCGTATGTTTTTCCCCCAACACCACTTTCCATCAATTTGTATAGCAGACCCTCATGCCAATTTGAGTCAAAGGCTTTTTTGAAATCAACAAAGCATGAGAAGACTTTGCCTTTGTTTTGGTTTGTTTGTTTGTCTGTCAATTAGGGCGTGCAGGGTGAATACGTGGTCTGTTGTACGGTAATTTGCCGTTCGCTCACTCAGATGCTTTCTCCAGCGAGATAACAGTTAATTGCAAAAGAAAATCTATGAAAACATTAGAAAGACAAATGAAATAAATATGTAGGCTATAGCAGCCTATAGCTGGGTAAATTATGGTTTCTTACCTGTCTTCTCTCTCTCTCTGGCGGTGGCACGAATTATGAACAACTGTAGGCGTGTCTGCAGAGGCCGGTCGGTCAAAGGCTTGACCACTTGGAGCGGGCCAAATCCGACCGAACAACAACAGCCACAGACAGAAAACTCTGCCAGGGATGGTTAAAACAGCTGTCCTCAAACAGTTTGTTATGGACTTGGGGCTCATGTACAACTCATTTGAACTCGCCCTACTTTCCGAGTACTTAGTTTACAGAAACGTACCACCTTTATAGCATATACAATTTAACAGATCCACCTTATGAACCTTATCACACCAACGAGATCTGGGATTCAAATGCTCCGCCTGTCTGCCTTGATGTTCATAACTCCACGGACCCCCTCTTTAGCAGTGGAACCCAGAACGACATGTCTCCACTTGGTTACGCTGCTGTCCTTTCAGCACCATGATTCAAAGGGCGCTTAAATTGCCTAAAATGACCCTCATCAAGTTCTGTTGCCTACTCCTAATAATCCTACACATCACATTATTATTATTACAAATAGAAAGTTGCTTGTTTACTCAACAAAGGTGCTTGTTTAGTAAAGTTAGATCAAAGCTGAATCAAATATCTTGCAAGACCACATAATGATTCATTAGTATTTTACATAACGGAACCGAATATAGTACCATATACTGTAGCATAGTAGGCCTACAATATGTTACACCAAAAACACATCTCCTCATCTGGCTGAATAGTCACATTTATTTCCTCATGTGGCCAAAACTCAATAGTGCGTGCCACTAGGCAGGATATATGCTTTGATGGACAGTATGCATAGAAGAAAGGTTAATAGTTTGTTAACATCATTTGTTTTAATTTGCTCACAAAACAGTAATTCAAGAAGATCTAAATGCATATTCCCATGAAACTGATTGACATCAAATGATTGGCACGAAGTTTGGAGATTTATTTCACCGGTAAAATGTCAAGAATTATCATTCACAATTGACAGGGATGATGGCCTATTTTGAAATGAGGTATGTCTAACTTGGTGTTTGAGGGTATTAAAAATAGAACATGTTCTTGAGACAATACGTGTGGGAATAAGCAGACATGATTGGAGGATGCATTTTATGTATGCATAGGCATATTCTACAATGATATTCAATAGGCTGCATCTGTCGGTACAAACTTTGATTGAGAAATGATGACGTCATACATATTTTTTGCTCTCCTTCACCTAAAAAAAAGAGCACAACTCCACTGGAATTGAAGGACATTTGGCGAGTGCACAGTGCACTGTTCGGATGCTTGGATTATTTTGGACAAAAGCACGAAAGTAACCTACTTTTTGAAGTGATTTGTTTGACAATCAGATAAAAACATCATGACTGGTTGTTTTCATGCCACATTAAAAGGTTACACATTTTTACAGTTAAATTACATGCTATAAAACCCATTTAAAAAACCCATAGGAAGTCCTGTGAAAAAAACGTGCTCCCCTATGGAAATCAAATGCCCGTCCAACTTATTTGTTCTGGCCAAGTCTCCTCCAGTCTCTGCATATTAGTCAAACACTATCCACTGGGTATCAGTATCAAAACCAACGCTGTGAACGGGAGCAGATTTACTGCCATTATAACTGTCATTTACAGTGTAACGTGAGTGCAGTAGACAGACCAGGCAGCAGTCGGAGTTAATTTGAACCATGGCATATTATACAGGGTAACAGGTCTGTGGAGTTGTGTCTCTGGCAGGCTTGGGTGTGAGTTAAAGTTGTATCCTTTGTTACGAACCGGCTCAGAGTTCGCAACAAAAGGGAGACAACGTGGAGACAAGGAGTATCAAAAATATATATTTATTCAATACCATAACTAGCACAACCAAAAACAAGGTGTCTGCATGGAGAGAGTCTCCCAATGACTGTGGAAGAGGTGTCTTTATCCTGGGACACACCCGAGCCCAGGTGTTTCCCATCTAACTGACGACCCTTCCAACTCCGCCCACTGGCATCCTAATAAGGAACAAGAGCAAAGAGAGAAAATACAGCAGACAGAGTGGGAGGGTCGTCACACACCCCCCCATAAAACCGGGGACCAACAAGGGCCCCGGAACAACGTACCAGCCTCTGCGTCCCAAATTGACACCGGCCTCTGCGTCCCAAATTGACACCGGCCTCTGCGTCCCAAATTGACACCGGCCTCTGCGTCCCAAATTGACACCGGCCTCTGCGTCCCAAATTGACACCGGCCTCTGCGTCCCAAATTTACGAGAGGTTACATGTTCACCTTCCACTTGCCCCAGCCAACCTATTTCTCCCCAGACCTCAGCAACCTTCGCGCACAGGAAGCAACATTTAAGAGGAAAGGAGAACACAAGACCAGGAGGGAACAGACAGGAATGTTAGAACATGACAAAACAATGGTCAGTCACATAACACTCAGGAACAGGGCACACAAGAGACCGTATTCGCTACAAACGCAAACAACATCTCCCAACGGTTCATAGTCACTTCTCAACGGTTCAGTCATTTCCCAACGATTCATAGTCACTCCAACGATTCATAGTCACTCCAACGATTCATAGTCACTCCAACGATTCATAGTCACTCCAACGATTCATAGTCACTCCAACGATTCATAGTCACTCCAACGATTCATAGTCACTCCAACGATTCATAGTCACTCCAACGATTCATAGTCACTCCAACGATTCATAGTCACTCCAACGATTCATAGTCACTCCAACGATTCATAGTCACTCCAACGATTCATAGTCACTCCAACGATTCATAGTCACTCCAACGATTCATAGTCACTCCAACGATTCATAGTCACTCCAACGATTAATCCAACGATTCATAGTCACTCCAACGATTCATAGTCATTCCAACGATTCATAGTCATTCCAACGATTCATAGTCATTCCAACGATTCATAGTCATTCCAACGATTACTCCAACGATTCCTAGTCACTCCAACAATTCATAGTCATTCCAACGATTACTCCAACGATTCATGCTGAGCACACCAGACCACAACAAGAGAATACAATCACACCGGGCACCACAGAAAAGAGATGAGAAATGGAGCTTCCCCAAAACCTACAATAACTCAACCCTAGTCTTCATGCAGATTTGCGGTGGGTAATTATGCACTGTAGCCCGCTGGCGAGGAAGTAACCCCCCAGCACGCTGGTAGATTCCACCAAGCCACGGATGTGCCCCCGAGACAACTGCTCAGTCCACAGACACCACACAAAAATAACAAACATTAAGAATGCCCAACATATTCCAAAACGAAACACGTCGCTAAGCCTATCAGGGGAAAAAGGCTATAGCTCCGGGTAGTAAGTTTCGCTACCCTATCCAAATCTCCCACCGAGGTACACAGCTGATTGCACTCACCTCCTCAGACCAACGTCCCAACAGCAAGTAGAACAAGCGTTTCCAAGCTGGGCAGGGGCCTGGAAACTAACCAATGTATTCTCTCCAACACAGCACACAAACCAAACCAACAAAGCCAACCAGTACTGAGCACCAAACTCAAACTAACAAACAAAGCACCTCAATTTAACATACCTCCACGTTTTCTCCCAAACACAAGTTCAAGATCCCGGATGAGCCCCCACTTGTTATGAACCGGCTCAGAGTTCGCAACAAAAGGGAGACAACGTGGAGACAAGAAGTATCAAAAATATATATTTATTAAATAAAGTAACTAAGTAATTAACAATGGCATGTGTAATCAGTAATCAGTAGTGTAAGTGAGTGTTTTGCATACCTGAATGTAATAATGCAGAGTGTTGAAAGGTGCCAAAGCAAATAACCAAAAAAACCACAAAACTACACAACCAATATCAACAAGGTGTCTGCGTGGAGAGAGTCTCCCAATGACTGTGGAAGACGTCCATTTATCCTGGGACACACCCGAGCCCAGGTGTTTCCCATGTAGCTGACGACCCTTCCAACTCCGCCCACCGGCATCCTAATAAGGAAACAAGAACAAAGAGAAAGAATACGGCAGACAGAGTGGGAGGGTCGTCACACACCCCCCCATAAAACCGGGGACCAACAAGGGCCCCGGAACAACGTACCAGCCTCTGCGTCCCAAATTGACACAGGCCTCTGCGTCCCAAATTGACACAGGCCTCTGCGTCCCAAATTGACACAGGTCTCTGCGTCCCAAATTTACGAGAGGTTACATGTTCACCTTCCACTTGCCCCAGCCAACCTCCTTCTCCCCAGACCTCAGCAACCTTTGTGTACAGGAAGCAACATTTAAGAGAAAAGGAGAACACAAGACCAGGAGGGAACAGACAGGAAAGTTAGAACATGACAAAACCAAACAATGGTCAGTCACATAACACTCAGGAACAGGGCACACAAGAGACCACATCTCCCAACGATTCATAGTCACTCCAACGATTCATAGTCACTCCAACGATTCATAGTCACTCCAACGATTCATAGTCACTCCAACGATTCATAGTCACTCCAACGATTCATAGTCACTCCAACGATTCTGCTGAGCACACCAGATCACAACAAGAGAATACAATCACACCGGGCACCACAGAAAAGAGATGAGAAATGGAGCTTCCCCAAAACCTACAATAACTCAACCCTAGTCTTCATGCAGATTTGCGGTGGGTAATTATGCACTGTAGCCCGCTGGCGAGGAAGTAACCCCCCAGCACGCTGGTAGATTCCACCAAGCCACGGATGTGCTCCCGAGACAACTGCTCAGTCCACAGACACCACACAAAAATAACAAACATTAACAATGCCCAACATATTCCAAAAATGAAACACGTCGCTAAGCCTATCAGGGGAAAAAGGCTATAGCTCCGGGTAGTAAGTTTCACTACCCTATCCAAATCTCCCACCGAGGTACACAGCTGATTGCACTCACCTCAGACCAATGTTCCAACAGCGAGTAGAACAAGCGTTTTCAGGCTAGGCAGGACCTGGAAACTAACCAATGTACTCTCTCCAACGCAGCACACAAACAAAACAACCAAAGGCAACCAGTACTGAGCACCAAACTCAAACTAACAAACAAAGCACCTCAATTTAACATACCTCCACGTTTTCTCCCAAACACAAGTTCAAGATCCCGGATGAGCTCCCACTTGTTACAAACCGGCTCAGAGTTCGCAACAAAAGGGAGACAACGTGGAGACAAGGAGTATCAAAAATATATATTTATTCAATACCATAACTAGCACAACCAAAAACAAGGTGTCTGCATGGAGAGAGTCTCCCAATGACTGTGGAAGAGGTGTCTTTATCCTGGGACACACCCGAGCCCAGGTGTTTCCCATCTAACTGACGACCCTTCCAACTCCGCCCACTGGCATCCTAATAAGGAACAAGAGCAAAGAGAGAAAATACAGCAGACAGAGTGGGAGGGTCGTCACACCTTCCTGCTGCATCATAGAGAACCAAAGTAATGTAAGATTATAATTGATTCACACCGTCATTAGTCACTGTAGTGCACTATATGGAAAAGGGTGCCATGCATTTGAGACCTTAATCTGCAGACGGACTGCAGTGGGTAGTTGTGACAGTGTAATAGTGTTAATGTTCCCAGGCAGTTTGTGCCACTTGGAGAGGAGACACTCAGACTTCTACTGCCTCTCTACTCTCCTCTGGGAGCGCATTATGGCAGGTCTGTCCATTTCCCTCCTGCCTCTCTCCTCTCCACTGAGAGAGCTTTGTGGCAGGTCTGTTCATTTCCCCCCTGCCTCTCTCCTCTCCACTGAGAGAGCTTTATGGCAGGTCTGTCCATTTCCCCCCTGCCACTCTGTCTTTCCCTATTATTCTGGGTCTCTGTCATCAACTCACTGTTTAACAATGACAAACTGACAGACGGGAAGATCTGCCTTCTGCCTAGGCTTTTGAAGTCACCTGGCATGATATATATATATATATTTTTTTTTCAGGGTTTCCTGGCAGTCAAATATGCCATAATGAACTGTTGAAACTTCAGTGAGTTTTCCATATAGGATTTTTCCACTCCATTTTGAATAAAATTTTTCATTTACATAATTTACTAGCTTAGCTTGCAAATTGATAGAATACTACATCTATAAGAAACAGGTAACTGCCAAAATAAATGAAACGCCAACATAAAGTATCTTAATTGGGCAATGGGCCACCACGAGCCAGAACAGTTTCAATGCACCTTGCCATGGATTCTCCAATTTCTGGAACTCTATTGGAGGGATGCGACACCATTCTTCCTCAATAAATTCCATAATTTCCTGAGTGGTGCAATGGTCTAAGGCACTTCACCGCAGTGCTAGCTGTGCCACTAGAGATCCTGGTTCATGTCCAGGCTATGTCGCAGTCGACCGCGACTGGGAGACCCATGGGGTGGTGCACAATTGGCCCAGTGTCACCCGGGTTAGGGCAGGGATGTTGTTGTCCCATCGTGCACTAGCGACTCCTGTGGCATGCTAGGTGCATTGCATGCTGACATGGTTGCCAGGTGTACGGTGTTTCTTCCGATATATTTTTCCGGGTTAAGCGGGCATTGTGTCAAGAACCAGTGCGGCTTGGCTGGGTTGTGTTTTGGAGGACGCACGGCTCTTGACCTTCGCCTCTCCCGAGTCCGTACGGGAGTTGCAACGATGGGACAATTGGATACCACGAAAAGGGGTAAAAAAATGGTGTATAATTATTTTTTTTTGGGGGGGGGGAATTCCATTTGGTGTTTTGTTGATGGTGGTGTAAAATGCTGTCTCAGGTGTCGTTACAGAAGTGTTCAATTGGTTTTTTGATCTGGTGACTGAGACAAAATCTGGTTTACATCGTTTTCATGCTCATCAAACCATTCAGTGACCATTCGTGCCCAGTGGTTGGGGGCATTGTCATCCTATGGGGCATAGCCATGGTAGTCAAAATAATGGCCTGCCCAGCATTTATATAAATTACTTTTAAATTACCAATATCTCTCTCATCATCACTCAATGCCTAGGCCCACCTCCACTGTATTCACATCCTACCATACCTTTGTCTGTACATTATGCCTTTAATCTATTCTATCGCGCCCAGAAACCTGCTCCTTTTACTCTCTGTTCCGGACGTACTAGACGACCAGTTCTTATAGCCTTTAGCCGTACCCTTATCCTACTCCTCCTCTGTTCCTCTGGTGATGCAGAGGTTAATCCAGGCCCTGCAGTGCCTAGCTCCACTCCTATTCCCCAGGTGCTCTCATTTGTTGACTTCTGTAACTGTAAGCCTTGGTTTCATGGATGCTAACATTAGAAGCCTCCTCCCTAAGTTTGTTTTATTCACTGCTTTAGCACACTCTGTCAACCCGGATGTCCTAGCCGTGTCTGAATCCTGGCTTAGGAAGACAAAAAAAAAAGACATTTCCATCCCTAACTATAACATTTTCTGACAAGATAGAACAGCCAAGGGGGCGGTGTTGCAATCTACTGCAGAGATAGCCTGCAGAGTTCTGTCTTACCATCCAGGTCTGTACCCAAACAATTCGAGCTTCAACTTTATAAAATCCACCTTTCCAGAAACAAGTCTCTCACTGTTGCCGCTTGCTATAGACCACACTCTGCCCCCAGCTGTGCTCTGGACACCATTTGTGAACTGATTGCCCCCCATCTATCTTCAGAGCTCGTGCTGCTAGGTGACCTAAACTGGGATATGCTTAACACCCCGGCCATCCTACAATCTAAGCTTGATGCCCGCAATCTCACACAAATGATCAATGAACCTACCAGGTACAACCCCAAAGCCGTAAACACGGGCACCCTCATAGATATCATTCTAACCAACTTGCCCTCCAAATACACCTCTGCTATTTTCAACCAAGATCTCAGCGTTCACTGCCGCAATGCTTGCATCCGTAATGGGTCTGCGGTCAAACGACCACCCCTCATCACTGTCAAACGCTCCCTAAAACACTTCAGCGAGCAGGCCTTTCTAATCGACCTGGCCCGGGTATCCTGGAAGGATATGGACCTCATCCCGTCAGTAGAGGATGCCTGGTTATTCTTCAAAAGTGCCTTCCTCACCATCTTAAATAAGCATGCCCCATTCAAAAATTTTGGAACCACGAACAGATTTAGCCCTTGGTTCTCTCCAGACCTGACTGCCCTTGACCAGCACAAAAATATCCTGTGGCATTCTGCAGTAGCATCGAATAGCCCCCGTGATATGCAACTTTTCAGGGAAGTTAGGAACCAGTATGCACAGGCAGTTAGGAAATCTAATTCTAGCATTTTCAAGCAGAAATTTGCATCCTGCAGCACAAACTCAAAAAAGTTCTGGGACACTGTAAAGTCCATGGAGAATAAGAGCACCTCCTCCCAGCTGCCCACTGCACTGAGGCTAGGAAACACTTTCACCACCGATAAATGAACTATAATTGAGAATTTCAATAAGCATTTTTCTACGGCTGGCCATGCTTTCCACCTGGCTACCCCTACCCTGGTCAACTGCCCTGCACCCCCCACAGCAACTCGCCCAAGCCTCCCCCATTTCTCCTTCATCCAAATCCAGATAGCTGATGTTCTGAAAGACCTGCAAAATCTGTACCCCCCTACAAATCAGCCGGGCTAGACAATCTGGACCCTCTCTTTCTAAAATTATCTGCCGAAATTGTTGCAACCCCTATTACTAGCCTGTTCAACCTCTCTTTCGTATCATCTGAGATTCCCAAAGATTGGAAAGCAGCCGCGGTCATCCCCCTCTTCAAAGGGGGAAACACTCAAGACCCAAATTGCTACAGACCTATATCTATCCTACCCTGCCTTTCTAAGGTCTTTGAAAGCCAAGTTAACAAACAGATTACCGACCATATCGAATCCCACCATTCTCCGCTGTGCAATCTGGTTTCCGAGCTGGTCATGGGTGCACCTCAGCCACGCTCAAGGTCCTAAACAATATCATAACCGCCATCGATAAGAGACAATACTGTGCAGCCGTATTCATCGACCTGTCCAAGGCTTTCGACTCTGTCAATCACCACATTCTTATCGGCAGACTCAACAGCCTCGGTTTCTCTAATGACTGCCTCGCCTGGTTCACCAACTACTTCTCTGACAGAGTTCAGTGTGTCAAATCGGAGGGCCTGTTGTCCAGACCTCTGGCAGTCTCTATGGCTGTGCCACAGGGTTCAATTCTCAGGCCGACTCTCTTCTCTGTATACATCAATGATGTCGCTCTTGCTGCTGGTGATTCTCTGATCCACCTCTACGCAGACAACACCATTATGTATACTTCTGGCCCTTCTTTGGACACTGTGTTAACTAACTTCCAGATGAGCTTCAATGCCATACAACTCTCCTTCCATGGCCTCCAACTGCTCTTAAATGCAAGTAAAACTAAATGCATGCTCTTCAACAGATCGCTGCCCACACCTGTCCGCCTGTCCAGCATCACTACTCTGGACGGTTCTGACTTAGAATATGTGGACAACTACAAATATCTAGGTGTCTGGTTAGACTGTAAACTCTCCTTCCAGACTCACATTAAGCATCTCCAATCCAAAGTTAAATCTAGAATCGGCTTCCTATTTCGCAACAAAGCATCCTTCACTCATGCTGCCAAACATACCCTTGTAAATTTGACCATCCTACCAATCCTTGACTTCGGCGATGTCATTTACAAAATAGCCTCCAACACTCTACTCAACAAATTGGATGCAGTCTATCACAGTGCCATCTGTTTTTTCACCAAGCCCCATATACTACCCACCACTGCGACCTGTACGCTCTCGTTGGCTGGCCCTCGCTTCGTACTCGTCGCCAAACCCACTGGCTCCAGGTTATCTACAAGTCTTTGCTAGGTAAAGCACCGCCTTGTCTCAGCTCACTGGTCACCATAGCAGCACCCACCTCTAGCACGTGCTCCAGCAGGTATATCTCACTGGTCACCTCCAAATCCTACTTTGGCCGCCTTTCCTTCCACTTCTCTGCTGCCAATGACTGGAATGAACTGCAAAAATCACTGATGCTGGAGACACATATCTCCCTCACTAGCTTTAAGCACCAGCTATCAGAGCAGCTCACAGATCACTGCACCTGTACATAGCCCATCTGTAAATAGCCCATCCAACTACCTCATCCCCGTACTGCATTTATTTATTTTGCTCCTTTGCACCCCAGTATCTCTACTTGCACATTAATCTTCTGCATATCTACCATTCCAGTGTTTATTTGATATATTGTAATTACTTCGCCACCATGGCCTATTTATTGCCTTACCTCCCTTATCTTACCTCATTAGCACACAATGTATATATACTTTTTGTACTGTATTATTGACTATATGTTTGTTTATTCCATGTGTAACTCTGTGTTGTTGTATGTGTCAAACTGCTTTGCTTGATCATGGCCAGGTCGCAGTTGTAAATGAGAAGTTGTTCTCAACTAGCCTACCTGGTTAAATAAAATATGAAATATATATATATTTTTAAATAAACATGATGGGATGTTAATTGCTTAATTAACTCAGGAATCACACCTGTGTGGAAGCACCTGCTTTCAATATACTTTGTATCACTAAGTTACTCAAATGTTTCCATTATTTTGGTTGTTACCTGTATCTAGAAGCAGACCTTCAGTATAAGGCTTTATTATCCTTATGAACATAGGACCTTTAGCTCAGAAACAAACTGAGTTGATCACAGCTTGCTAGCTTAGGGTCATCAGCCCTAGGGTCCCAGTAGAATTACCATAGCACCTCTCTCTTCTCTCTCTCTTTCTTCTCTCTCTCTTTCTTCTCTCCTCTCTCTTTCTTCTCTATCTCTTCTGTCTCTTTTCTTCTTCAACATGTCATGGGTTTTTCTTCTTCACTTCCTTTTCATGTTCTCTCTCTCTCCTCTCCTTCTTCTCCTTAATTTTCACGGCTTGGAATCTCCTGAGGGACAGAGCTTGGCTGATAACCACCCTCTTACACATGCTGTCAGTCTGACACTCAGAGCTCCAGCTGGGCTGGAATCCTGCAATACTGAATAGAAAGTCTTTACTACTGCTTAGAAATGCCTGGAAATGGTAAGGATAAAGAATGACTAAATCTGTTGATGTTTGAGGCTTAATTTGTGTGTAAGTAATTCATCTCCATTGAATTGATGAGAACTTAGAAATAAGATGGTATTTCTGCTGTGCCTGCATTCTCATGCCTATGTCTGAAGCCTAGGGGGTTATTTTCCCAAAAGCCTCGTAGCTGAATCAGGCTGGCAGAGTGGTTTTGGTTCTGTAGCTGTACAGCCATTCCACACCATCACGGTTCACGGCACCAGAAGCAGAACTGAGTGGGATGAAATGGGGAGGAACGGCCTGGTCTCTCAGGAGGAATGTGAGGTATTTACCACAAAGCATCGAGCCAACCAGGTTCAATGCTTTGTGGTAAATGCCATGACTATCAAGCAGCTGCCTCAATTAGAGAAAACTCTATACTGATACCAGATCTGAAGAAGATTAGTGGAGATAGAGAATTGAGTGGGACCTGGTGAACTCACTCTAGGTGAAACTGTCCGTGTCTGAATACTTAAACTGCATACTATGTACTCATCGTCGCATACAATTTAGCATGTACTGTTTATTAAAAAGCAAGCAGTATGCCCTGACTGACTGAATAGGTGGGGCGGGGCAGAGTGCACGTGGATTTTTCCAAATTCAACAGACATGCATGGCATTAACCAGCCTGATAATAGCTAATTTCCAATTAGATGAATTTCTCTAAACTCTGAATAGAATATGGATGGAGTTCTAGGCCTCTCAGGCTGGTTGTTGGTGTTGTGCTATTAGGGTTCAATGAATACAACGTAATGAAACATAATTCATGTTTACTGAAAGAATATAGTGTTTACATCTTGACGGGAGGCACGTATTCATACAACTCTGTCATGTTCAACTGCCAAAGAGTAGCTCTCCTGTGCATGCATTATCCGTTCAGGTATTGTAATCAATCTAGCAAACACTGTTTGCTTATATCATTACATCTCACTTTCTTTAAATGAAAGTATTTTACTTTTCAAAATGAACCATTTCTTTCTGTACTCAAAGTGTAATAACAAAATGAATTGTAAACAGCATTTCAACGTTGTCAACAAAATGTTATTAACTATCTGCTTTGTAGGACCACTAGTGAAAATACTACAGTAATAATATACTCTCAACTGTTTTAATTGTCCTTAGAGTCCCTAACAACTCTCAATAAGTATTTCTGGTACTTTAACTGATGTGTGAGTCTTCTGATGGTGTTCTTCACACTGGGCTGCTGCCATAGATGTGCTTTCAGCCTCTTTTTTATTGTTTTATTTCACCTTTATTTAACCAGGTAGGCCAGTTGAGAACAAGTTCTCATTTACAACTGCGACCTGGCCAAGATAAAGCAAAGAGGTGCCTGTTTCATGATGGTTTGTTCTTCACGTCCCACTGTTGTCAGAGCTGTGCTTTCAGTCTCTTCATCAGTGTCTGTGTCATGATGGTCTGTTGATGGCTCCTTAGAAGATCGCCACCATTTCTCCGTAAAACAGCACCATATTCTGTTTGTATGTTGTGTGACCTTGGCTGTACTTCAGTGATTACTGTTCCTTTCTGTGTCCATGTGTTTGTTTTGTCCTTGTCCCGCATGTTGTCCCCAGGTTGGAGTTCAAGCAGGTTTCTTGTCCCTCACATTGTCCCCAGGTTGGAGTTCAAGCAGGTTTCTTGTCCCTCACGTTGTCCCCAGGTTGGAGTTCATGGAGGTTTCTTGTCCCTCACGTTGTCCCCAGGTTGGAGTTCATGGAGGTTTCTTGTCCCTCACATTGTCCCCAGGTTGGAGTTCATGGAGGTTTCTTGTCCCTCACATTGTCCCCAGGTTGGAGTTCATGGAGGTTTCTTGTCCCTCACATTGTCCCCAGGTTGGAGTTCAAGCAGGTTTCTTGTCCCTCACATTGTCCCCAGGTTGGAGTTCATGGAGGTTTCTTGTCCCTCACATTGTCCCCAGGTTGGAGTTCATGGAGGTTTCTTGTCCCTCACATTGTCCCCAGGTTGGAGTTCATGGAGGTTTCTTGTCCCTCACATTGTCCCCAGGTTGGAGTTCATGGAGGTTTCTTGTCCCTCACATTGTCCCCAGGTTGGAGTTCAAGCAGGTTTCTTGTCCCTCACGTTGTCCCCAGGTTGGAGTTCATAGAGGTTTCTTGTTCCTCTGTCATAGTAGAACTTTTGCTTAGTTTTTTGTTGTTCCTTGAACTTCCTCACTTTCTCTCTCCTTTTCATTTTTAGGAGGTTCTCCTTGATGAGTCAGTTGGTCCTCAGTCTGCGTCCCTTGAGGAGCTGTGCTGGTCTCAAGTGTCGTTGTGCGGTATACAAGCAGGCTCCTGTAGAAGGCAGTTCCACTGTCTTTTACTTTGTACATCAGTCTCTTCACTGTCTGAACAGATTTCTCCACCATTCCATTTGAATGTGGGAAGTGTGGACTTGATGTAGTGTGGACGAAGTCCCAGTCCTTGCTGAATTGTTTGAACTTTGCATTAGAGAATTGTGGTCCATTATCTCAGGAGTCAGGAGAATATGGATTGCATACAGGTTATCACAGCATCTGTGGTGGTAGTGTTCAGCCTACAAACCTCTGGATACAGGGAGTAGGACTCTGTGACAACAAGGTAATCCATTCAATTACATGTGAAAAGGTCAGCTCCTACCTTTTGGTATGGTCTCTCAGGTGCGGGGTAGGGCTTTAATGGCTCAGCAGGGTTCTTGCACTTCTCGGTTCCTAGGTGGCCTTAATTCATCTTATTTAGCATTTCCTTTCTCAGACTTTTCGGAATTAGTATTTTGCTTCCTTTGTAGACAATGTTTCCAATTGCTGTCAGCTTAGCTCTGCAATTACAGTATTCAGTTATGTCTTATGAACAGTCTTGTTTCATGTTAGGCCATCCATTGATGATTGTTTTCTTCAGGTTTGTCAGTGTTGTGTCTTTTTCTGTCTCAGTCTATATGATTTCCATCTGCATCTGCGACTGGCAATGCTGTTGTGATCATGTCTCACTTGTTCATCTGCTTTGGTGCTCGCTAGCGCCTTCGGGTCACATCAGCTCTAGAAAGCGTTTCTGCTGTGCACGTCTTTCCTGGTGTATGTTCTACATTCAGATCATTGTAGTTTGATCATAGTCACACCGAATACAACAGTGAAATGCTTACTTACGAGCCCCTAACCAACAACGTAGTTTAAAAAAATACGGTTAAGAATAAGAAATGAAAGTAAGAAGTAATTCAAGAGCAGCAGTAAAATAACAGTAGTGAGACTATGTACAGGGGAGGTACCGGTACAGGATCAATGTGCGGGGGCACCGGTTAGTTGACGTAATATGTACATGTAGGTAGAGTTATTAAAGTGACTATGCATAGATGATAACAACAGAGAGTAGAAGCGGTGTAAAAGAGGGGGAGGGGCGGAGGGCAATGCAAATAGTCTGGGTAGCCATTAGATTAGGTGTTCAGGAGTCTTATGGCTTGGGGGTAGAAGCTGTTTAGAAGCCTCTTGGAAATAAAGGAGAGCCGCACACTCTAAGAGCTCAGATGCAAAAATGTTATGTCCAACGTTTCGACAGGCAAGCTGTCTTCATCAAGGTATAATCACAAACACTGCAGGGTGACACGTTTATATAGTGTCAGACACACACAGGTGTCTGTAATCATGGCCAAGTATGGCCTAATATCATTGGTTAATTCTCAAATATTAAAATGACATACAAAGAACAACATACAAAGAACAAATGGATAGCATACGATCATTGATTCAATTTAGACTACATAAGCCTACAAACAATTACAATGGCAAAGTCACAATAATCACAAGAATGGCTTCAGATCAAAGTCTATGTTGAGACCGAAGGGAGCAAGGGTCTTTAAATTAAAGTTCCAGGCAGCCCTCGTTTTAACAATAAATTAATCGAGGTCACCCCCTCTCCTAGGGAGGGTGACATGTTCGATGCCAATATAACAGAGAGACGAAATAGAGTGGTTTGCTTCCAAAAAGTGGGCCGCAACTGGGTAAGTCGAGTTTATGCACCTAGTGGTGCTACGATGCTCTGAGATATGTACTTTTAATTCGCACTTTGTTTTACCCACATCATTTTTCCCACAAGGACAAGTTATAAGATAAATAACTGCCTTAGTGGAGCACGTAATAACACCTTTGATTGGGATCTGTTTCCCTGTTTGAGGGTGTTTTGCATCACCCCTCCATAGAACAAAAATATCATCAATATACCGTTTCCAAATAATGATGTTAGGCAAGAAAACATTTTTGAGAGGATTGAAAATAGACTGTTTCTCCATGTAACCCACATACAAATTAGCATAGTTAGGAGCAATGGGGGATCCCATAGCAGTACCCTTCGTCTGAATAAAGAAATAATTTAGAAACATGAAGTAGTTATGTGTGAGTACTATTTCAGCCAATGTTATAAAGCAGGCACTGGAAGGTAGTTCATTAGGGTCACATTGCAGAACAAAATGTTCCATAGCTTCAATACCACCCTCGTGTGGAATATTTGTGTATAACGACTCAACATAAAAAGTAACTAACAAGGTATTCTCAGTTAGAGGATCAAGAGACTCAATGATAGAGATCATACTGCTGGTGTCCTTTACAAAGGAGGGGAGCTGTTCTGAGATCATACTGTTGGTGTCCTTTACAAAGGAGGGGAGCTGTTCTGAGATCATACTGTTGGTGTCCTTTACAAAGGAGGGGAGCTGTTCTGAGATCATACTGCTGGTGTCCTTTACAAAGGAGGGGAGCTGTTCTGAGATCATACTGCTGGTGTCCTTTACAAAGGAGGGGAGCTGTTCTGAGATCATACTGCTGGTGTCCTTTACAAAGGAGGGGAGCTGTTCTGCGAGTGGTCTAATAAAAAAGTCAACAAAAGTCGATAGAGGGGCCGTTACTGCATCAATGCCCACTACAATAGGGCACCTTGGAGGTTTTGTAACATTCTTATGTAATTTCGGCAAAGTATAGAAAGTGGCAATTTTAGGGTGCTGAGTAGCCAAAAAGTTGTGTTCTTTTTGGTTATCTGACCAGAACTTAAATACCCATCTAGGACAGTAAAGATAGTGTTCTGAAATTGGGAAGTGGGGTCACTTCTGAGTTTCTTGTAAAAGGTGTTGTCAAGCAGTTGTCTATGACACTCATTTACATAAGCTGTCCTATCCATGAGTACAACCGACCCACCCTTATCAGCAGGGCGGGTAAGGACTGACGTATCGGATTGTAAATCAAGCAAAGCTTGTTTTTCATCCTTAGGCAAATTATGGAAAGATTTGGGCAACATCTTTTTCAACAAGTCTGCAATATGTCTCGATAGAGTGATTGCGATTGGCTGAAGGTATAAAATAACTCTTGCTTCTAAAAGGAGTTGGAGTATGTGCAGGTGAGTAACCTACTGGTTCAATAGAAATGTCAGGATTAGGGGAGCTAATGTATTCCCTTAAACGGATGTTTCTAAAAAACTTAAACATGTCTACCTTAACATCAAAATCATTGCACTGGGTTGTAGGCACAAAAGAGAACCCTTTATTAAGCAAGGAGACATGGGCAGGGCTCAATATCTTGCTTGATAAATTAAAGACACTCAGTCCCGTGGGTTCTGGGACCGTGTGACTGGTCCCCTCTACCTCTGGTAGTCGTTTCTTCTTACCCCGTCGGGTGCGGCATCTCGTCGGTGCGCGTGCCTGCGGTCACCTCCGCCCTTCCGTCGGTCCAGTCTCTCGTTGAATAAAAAACTGACACTGGAAGCCGATGAGGCGCTGGTTGTAGAGTGTTGATCAGACGGAGGTGGATCGAAGTAAGCGGCATCCCTCCTGCGTCTGCCATGGGGAGGAGGAGCAGGACCTCCCTTGTCAGGGTTTCTCCAGAAGAAGACTTTGTCCTCGGCCTAAGCTCTTAGAGTGTGCGGCTCTCCTTTATTTTCAAGTTTTCCACTCCGCTAGCCAGTACCTCGCCTAAATAGGTGTGCGTTTCTTTTTCCTCTAGAAGCCTCTTGGACCTAGACTTGGCGCTCCGGTACCACTTGCCGTGCGGTAGCAGAGAGAACAGTCTATGACCAAGGTGGCTGGAGTCTTTGACAATTTTTAGGGCCTTCCTCTGACATAGCCTGGTATAGAGGTCCTGGATGGCAGGAAGCTTGCACTACCCTCTGTAGTGCCTTGCGGTCGGAGGCCGAGCAGTTGCCATACCAGGCAGTGATCCAACCAGTCAGGATGCTCTCGATGGTGCAGCTGTAGAACCTTTTGAGGATCTGAGAACCCATGCCAAATCTTTTCAGTCTCCTAAGGGGGAATAGGTTTTGTCGTGCCCTCTTCACGACTGTCTTGGTGTGCTTGGACCATGTTAGTTTGTTGGTGATGTGGACACCAAGAAACTTGAAGCTCTCAACCTGCTCCACTGCAGCCCCGTCGATGAGAATGGGGGCGTGCTCGGTCCTCTTATTCCTGTAGTCCACAATCAGCTCCTTTGTCCTAATCACGTTGAGGGAGAGGTTGTTGTCCTGGCACCACATGACCAGGTCTCTGACCTCCTCTCTATAGGCTGTCTCGTCGTTGTCGGTGATCAGGCCAACCACTGTTGTGTCATTGGCAAACTTAATGATGGTGTTGGAGTCGTGCCTGGCTGTGCAGTCATGAGTGAACGGGAGGGGACTGAGCACGCACTCCTGAGGGGCCCCTGTGTTGAGGATTAGCGTGGCAGATATGTTGTTACCTACCCTACCCTTACCACCTGGGCGTGGCCCGTCAGGAAGTCCAGGATCCAGTTGCAGAGGGAGGTGTTTAGTCCCAGGGTCCTTAGCTTATTGATGAGCTTTGAGGACACTATGGTGTTGAACGCTGAGCTGTAGTCAATGAATAGTATTCTCACGTAGGTGTTCCTTTTGTCCAGGTGGGAAAGGGCAACATGGAGTGCAATAGAGATTGCATCATCTGTGGATCTGTTGGGGCAGTATGCAAATTGGAGTGGGTCTAGGGTTTCTGGGATAATGGTGTTGATGTGAGCCATGACCAGCCTTTCAAAGCACTTCATGGCTACAGACGTGAGTGCCACGGGTCGGTAGTCATTTAGACATGTTACCTTAGTGTTCTTGGGCACAGGGACTATGGTGGTCTGCTTGAAACATGTTATTACAGACTCAGACAGGGAGAGGTTGAAAATGTCAGTGAAGACACTTGCCAGTTGGTCAGCACATGCTCGCAGTACACGTCCTGGTAATCCGTCTGGGCCTGCGGCCTTGTGAATGTTGACCTGTTTAAAGATCTTACTCACATTGGCTGCGGAGAGAGTGATCACACAGTCTTCCGGAACAGCTGGTGCTCTCATGCATGTGTCAGTGCCATTTGCCCCGAAGCGAGCATAGAAGTAGTTTAGCTCGTCTGCTAGGCTCGTGTCGCTGGGCAGCTCTCGGCTGTGCTTCCCTCTGTAGTCTGTAATAGTTAGCAAGCCCATTCCAGTCTGTGCTAGCAAAACTGTCCTGTAGCTTAACATCTGCTTCATCTGACCCCTTTTTTATTGATCTAGTCACTGGTGTTTCCTGCTTTAATTTTTGCTTGTAAGCAGTAATCCGGAGGATAGAGTTATGATCAGATTTGCCAAATGGAGGGCGAGGGAGAGCTTTGTGTGTGGAGTAAAGGTAGTCCAGAGTTTTTTTTCTTGTCTGGTTGCACATTTAACATGCTGATAGAAATTTGGTAAAATGGATTTAAGTTTTTCTGCATTAAAGTCTCTGGCTACTAGGAGCGCTGCCTTTGGGTGAGGGTTTTCCTGTTTGCTTATGGCGGAATACAGCTCATTCAATGCTGTCTTAGTGCCGGCCTCTGACTGTGGTGGTATGTAAACAGTTATGAAAAATGCAGATGAAAACTCTCTAGGTAGATAGTGTGGTCTACAGCTTATCGTGAGATATTCTACCTCAGGCGAGCAATAGCTTGAGACTTCCTTAGATATCGTGCACCAGCTGTTATTTACAAAAATACATAGCCTGCCGCCGCTTGTCTTACCAGACGCCGCTGTTCTATCCTGCCGGTACAGTGTATAACCAGCTGGCTGTATGTTTATTGTGTCGTCATTCAGCCACGACTCCGTGAAACATAAGATATTACAGTTTTGAATGTCCCGTTGGTAGTTTAATCTTGCACGTAGGTCATCTATTTTATTCTCCAAAGATTGCACATTTTCTAGCAGAATGGAAGGAAGTGGGTGTTTATTCGATCGCCTACAAATTCTCAGAAGGCAGCCCGCCCTTTGGCCCCTTTTTCTCCGCCTCCTCTTCACGCAATCACGGGGATCTGGGCCTGTTCCTGAGAAAGCAGTATATCGTTCGTGTCAGGCTCATCAGACTCGTTAAAGGAAAAAAAAGGATTCTGCCAGTCTTTGGTAAGTAATTGCAGTCCTGATGTCCAGAAGTTATTTTCAGCCATAAGAGATGGTATCGGCAACATGATGTACAAAATAAGTAAAAAAATAAGCTATAAAAAACGCAAATAAAACGGGAAAAAAACAATTGGTTGGGAACACTTAAAACGTCTGCCTTCTTCTCTGGCGCCATTTTTAGACATTTTTTGGACTCTCAGTGGACAGTCAGTCAATGGCTTTTGAAACAGCAGAATCAGTGGTTTGTGATCCGTTTCAACGCTGATCACTTGTCCTGATACAAACCAATGGAATCTCTCACAAGCAAATGTTATGCTGAGCAACTCCTTTTCAATTTGAGAATACTGGGTCATTGAATGAGATGCATATGCCACTGTTTGCCAGTTGTTGTCGTATTTCTGCAACTGAACACTGTGATGCATCCGATGATATCTTGATGGGTCTCGCTGGGCCGTAAAACCTAAAGACTGGTTCCTCTGTCAGCTATTTTTTCAAGTTGTTCCTTGCAGTCTCATTTTCATGATTTCATTCCCATTCTATATTATTTTACGTCAGTCTTCTCAGCAGAGTGATCTCTGAGAGGCTGTGTATGAATTTTCCCAAATAGTTGACCATGCCTTTAAACCTCTGGACATCCTTTTTACGCTCTAATTTTGGCTTGTTATCCACAGCAGATATTTTTCTCAGGTCAGGTCTGATGCCTTCACTGCTGATGATGTCTCCAACGAAAGTCAACTCTGTCACACTAAGCTGGCATTTCTCTCTGTTCAGTTTCAAGTTGAAAAAAAGTGCTGGAATCAACAATGAAAGTAGTCTTACATCGTGCTCTGCTTTCCCCATACAATAATGTCATCCATCAATGTGTCCACGCCCTCAATGTGTTCATAAATCAGATGTATGGTTTTGTGATCAACTTCCGGTGCTGAGGCAATGCCAAACGGTAATCTCAGGAACCTGTATCTGCCATAAGGGGTGTTGAAGGTACATTGTTTAGAGCTGGCCTCATCTAACTTTAACTGCCAAAATCCTGAAGATGCATCTAACTTGCTGAAGTATTTTGCGTTTGCAAACTGTTCCATGATTCCCTCACGTGTGAAGTGTTCTCTTTTTATTGCTGGGTTCAGATCCCTTTGATCCAGGCAGACTCTCAGTTTTCCATTATTTTTGACCACAATGACGAGGTAATCTATCTTCTGAACCACAGTCAGTTTCTCCATTCTGTCCAACTCTTCTTTTAGCTGGACTTGGAGCAAATGGCACTTTTCTAGATGGATGAATAACTGTAGGTATTTTTTGGTGTATCCAGACAGTGTGTTCACCTGGCAGATATCTGAGTCCTTGGAATAAGTCATTATACTCCATCAGTTCATCATAGTCTGTCTCTGTCTGGCTTTCCACCACAAGAACTCTTTTCACTAGGTTCAGTCTGTCAGCCTGCATATCCTTGGGTACTACGATGAATGACAGTGTGTGCAGTGTTCTTGTATGACACTTTGGCAATTCACTTCTCTTTAACTGTAATCTCAGCACCTGCATAACCTGTCACTTTAACTTCAGCTTCATGCAGTTTCATCTTGGCCTTATACTCTTAAACTGAGTCTCTATCACATTCACCTGTGCACCTGTATCCAGTTTAAATGGAATAATACTGTCATTCACCTGTAAAGAAAGAATCCAATCCTTCTGTTTTCTAGAAAGAGCATCCACATAGAACTCCTCTAGTTCACTTTCACCCACTGTATTTATTTGGTGGATCTAGATGGTCTAGTATTTAGTTTAAAAGCTCTGATGAAGGCCAATAGAGCAAGAAACACTTAGCCTACACTTGAACACCACTGCAGAAGCTTCGCTATTCAGCATGTTCCCAATTAAGTAGCCTAGTGTTGTTGTTTGTCTACTTGAAGAGAAGTAGGACCTATCACTCGCAGACCACCTCTTCCAATGCATTGTGGAAAAGTGTGCATCAAATTTTACTAGATGAAGAGCCAAAATGAGTATAACATCCTGGCATTTAAATCATACTTGATTTTCGCATACTGAGAATGCATCATCAGCGATTGCGTTGTTTCCCGTTATTCGTTGAATTTGGTAGCACATCCCCATATCTAATGGATCAGCTGTTGTCAAAGCCTTTAAGAGTATGACATCCGGCATTTAAGGTATACTCAATTTTCGAAATGTCAGATAATGTGAACATTTATTTTTTCGCACAATCAAACATCCTACTATTTAGGACGCAAGTATACGTATTCGGACACGATAACTGTGTTCAGGGCTTCTGGTATGGTTAACTTACCTTGGTTAAATAAAGGTTGAGAATGGTCTGTTGTAGCTTGGTGGTGGCTTGTGGGATACAGAACTCTGCCGCTACTTCCCTAGTTAGACATCATGCATTATGGACTGGATCTTCACTTGAGGAACGTACAGAACAGGTTCTCTCATAAATCTTGTGTTGATGTTCATGGGAGATTTGGGTCAATTTGAGGTTACACATGGCACATGGATTTGAAGTGAGCAAATCTTTAGTCAAAAGCTTATCGCTCCCCCTGTTTCCTGGTTGACCACTAGGCCTGAGGATTGAGGTAAATAGAATGGACCTGTAATACCAGATTAAACTTGGTGACATATGTCAATAGTAAAAGGAGTTGGAATACAAAGAAGATCACTGTATTTTCTCTTTTCTCAGATCATATTTTGGTCCATCTTGCTGCTGGTTTATCATAATGATGCTGGTGTGGCTGGTTTATGGAACATTTTGGGTGAACCTTACTGGAGTCAAGCTAAAACGTGACGTCTTGTTTGAACCTCCATAATCCATTAATTCCATAATTCGTCAATTCTCTTCCCAGTATGGTAACGAGATGAACTACATATACAGTCGACTTCAAGTTGTGTCAATGAGAGCACTCTTCATTACTGTAGGTCGTACTTTCAATGTGGCTTCTTCCCCCCCCCCCCCCAGAGGCGGGTCATCTATACCACCTGTGGCTGTTTTCTCTGTTGTCTTCTCTATGAAACTCTCTGTTGTCTTCTCTGTGAAACTCACTGTTGTCTTCTCTGTGATACTCTCTGTTGTCTTCTCTGTGATACTCTCTGTTGTCTTCTCTGTGACACTCTCTGTTGTCTTCTCTATGAAACTCACTGTTGTCTTCTCTGTGATACTCTGTTGTCTTCTCTATGAAACTCTCTGTTGTCTTCTCTGTGATACTCTCTGTTGTCTTCTCTGTGAATCTCTCTGTTGTCTTCTCTGTGAATCTCTCTCTTGTCTTCTCTGTGAATCTCTCTCTTGTCTTCTCTGTGAATCTCTCTCTTGTCTTCTCTGTGATTCTCTCTCTTGTCTTCTCTGTGATTCTCTCTCTTGTCTTCTCTGTGATTCTCTCTCTTGTCTTCTCTGTGATTCTCTCTCTTGTCTTCTCTGTGATTCTCTCTCTTGTCTTCTCTGTGATTCTCTCTGTTGTCTTCTCTGTGATTCTCTCTGTTGTCTTCTCTGTGATTCTCTCTGTCTTCTCTGTGATTCTCTCTGTTGTCTTCTCTGTTGTCTTCTCTGTGATTCTCTCTGTTGTCTTCTCTATGAAACTCACTGTTGTCTTCTCTATGAAACTCACTGTTGTCTTCTCTATGAAACTCACTGTTGTCTTTATGAAACTCACTGTTGTCTTTATGAAACTCACTGTTGTCTTCTCTATGAGGGGGAGGCATGGATCTAGGAGCAGATGATGGGTAAAGTTGCATTTGGTTCATTAGAACTGAGATATTAATTAAAAATAAATAACAGAAACACGTCAAATATTAGAAACAGGATAAGATTTTTTCTAACACATCAAATATTGATTCCAGCCAAAGATGCATAACACAGAAGTCCATTGACATGACACAAGAGGGGAATTATCACTGTTTGGACTGAGATGCTATCAGGCTTATTGGTTTGTCCATAGTCCATAAAGCATAAAGAAAGCAGAGCTCCTCTACAATGCTCTGTTAAGCTGAAACGAGAAGAGCTGCGATCAGGCTCTGTAAGGTTACACTGACCTTGTGCCAGTTATAATGTCATAAAAATGCAGCTTGGCATTTCTTTTCTCGAGAAAGGAAGGTTGAAATGAGAGAGGGAGAAGTAGAGATGGAGAGAAGGAGGAGGGAGAGAGAGCGAGAAAGAGAGAGAGAAAGACAGTGCGAGAGAGAGAGCCATTGGTTTGGAAAGTGCAAGGCTATTGATATAGACACAGTGAGGAGTAACTTGAGCTCTATTCAACCCCAGTACCATACAGTGCAAAGCTCTTACCATGAGTACATCAAACAGGATAGGAGAAGACAATGTTTGGACAACTATTATATGCAAAGTGACATTCTGGTGAATTTCAATAAGATGTGTCTGGAGGAACTGTCCATGAATGTAAAACAGGCCCAAGTACTTACGTAACTGTTAGAGAAGATCCATCTCTGGAGTGGATCTCTGGAGTTGCCCTCCAATCCATCCATGTACTGTAGTGAAATCAACACCAAGGTTCATGACATACGAGCAAACCAATTCATTATTTTCCATTCAATGAAAACTCACTTCCATTCAGTTCCATTTGACTCCTGATGCAGGGTGAATTCCTGGAGATTCTTGATGTTTATGATATCACCCATCCAGTTCCTGTCCTGATCTCCCTCCAGGGGTGGGCAACTCCAGTTCTCGAGGGCCTGATTGGTGTCCCACTTTTCCTCCATCCCTAACAAACACAGCTGATTAATCAAGTTGCATTCTAAACTGAAGCTCATGATTAGGTGATTATTGGAGTCAGGTGTGTTAGCTGGTGATGGGGAAAAACTGTGACACCAATCAGGCCCTCGAGGACTGGAGTTGCCCAGGCCTGCTAGGCTGACATACAGGAGGAGGGGTATCATCATGTGGTCCACTGCAGGATTAAAGCCTTAATCTGCTTGTCATACGACACACACAGAGATGTAGAAAACTGACTGGGTGAAAGAGGAATAGAGTGATAGAGGGATCGTGAAATAACAAACAATGTATTTTGTGTCAAAAGGGGGGCGAGAGAGGCAGTGCTTTCGTTTTTATTGTTTCGTTTTAGGATGTGGTCGTATTGTTATGGTGCTATTTGTAGGAGCCCTAATCAGTCTGGATCGCTGAACCGTTACAGATTGCGCAATAGAAATGTAAAGAAAATTTCCAATTTAGCCTACATATGCAGCGTTTACCGTGAATGCAGGAGCACACAGGGTTCTAGAACCAACTACAGAATGACTGTCAGAACACACAGAACACCAAATTCACAGAACGCACAGAACATGAAACACAGAACACAAAACACACAGAATACACAGAACACACAAAAGACACAGAACACAGAACAAAGAGCACACAGAACAAAGAGCAGACAGAACACAGAACACACAGAACACATTGAACACAGAAAATAAAACACAGAACACAAAACACACAGAACACACAAAACACAGAACACACTGAACACAGAACCCACAAAACACACAGAAGCAACAGAATGCAGAACCCACATAACACACAGAGAACACAGAACACACAGAACACAGCCAGGCGAGGAATAACTGCACATTCCTATGTTTTGCTTTTTTCTGAATTCTTTCTGTAAAACTCCATTATCTTGGGTTTGGAAACAGCCTCTCTCACTGCCTGGCTGGCTAGTGAGTCTCTGCTGGTATTGAGTAGCACACAGCTTGTTGGACTTGGCTGAATATTCAGCCTCAACAATCAATTACAAGACCAACCTGCTGAATGGATGAATGATTATATCAATACATGTTTGCCTAAGGCTTACATCAAAGATCATATCCTAGCTATTGACACATTGCAAGTAATATATCAGTCAACTCCTTAGTGAGAACCCCCTTGCCAGTCTGTAGACAGTGTGGGTTTAGGTTTGAATTGTATGTGTACAGTATCCCAATCAATCCCTCTCTGTGGTTCTGTCCACAGGATTCCTCAGTACTATATGTGTGGAGCTGAACCCCTCATTATACTTGAGTCAGACTGGTCCTTTGATGCAGCGGTTCCGGTGCAGATGGCTGCTTCCAGGGGTTGGCCTTGATTAGCAGCTTGTTAGAGGTTTACTGTATAAAGGTTGTGTGTGTGTGTGTGTGTGTGTGTGTGTGTGTGTGTAAACATCCTCAGCCACCCCCCACGCAGAGGTGGACAAGTTCAAAGACCAACAGTAAATACATTTTTTGGGGAGAAGTTTTAGAGGCAATCACTGCCCCCTTGTGGGAGTTTATAGTAGTACAAAGACTTCAAAAACACTGTCCATGGAAATCATAGGTCTGCCTTGGTCATGCAGTGGTACAGGGATAGCACACCCGACACAAAGACATATGACTACACAGAATGGAAGAAAGGCCGTGAATATACGTAAAGACAGCCCAGAGCAGACTGCTCTAAAGCCTAAATCTGAGGCTGTGTCCAGATGGGCAGACAGACAGTGGACACAGGGCAGGGTATGTCCAGTTTAGAGGGCAGTCTGTCTGTTTGTGATTGGCTGGGCTGGCAGCATTAGGATTATGGAATTACCCAATCATGAAAAGTACTCAATAAAGCTGCTCAATGCGCTCCACTCTGAGTCAGATCGCTGGGTTTATCTGTAGTACGGCTACTGTGTGTGCGTTCTGAACATCTGTCTCACATCTCTCCTTCCTCTCCCTGTGTCTCCAGCTGGCAGGCGTAACGCGGTAGGGGGCGGTAGAGAGCATGGCTGAGCCCAGCCAGCCCCAGGAGAGCAGCAGTCTGCAGAGGAAGAAACCTCCATGGCTCAGAGTGGACATCCCCCCACAGCTGTCCCTGGATGAGCCCTTAACATTCATACAGGTATGATGAAACACCTCTCGATCTCTCTCAATTCAATTTAAGGGGCTTCATTGGAATGGGAAACATATGTTTACATTGCCAAAGCAAGTGAAATAGATAATAAACAAAAGTGAAATAAACAATAACAAATTAACAGTAAACATTACACTCACAGAAGTTCCAATAGAATAAAGACATTTCAAATGTCATGTTATATCGAAATACAGTGTTGTAATGATGCGCAAATAGTTATTTATTTATTTTATTTCACCTTTATTTAACCAGGTAGGCCAGTTGAGAACAAGTTCTCATTTACAACTGTGACCTGGCCAAGATAAAGCAAAGCAGTGTGACAAAAACAACAACACAGAGTTACACATGGGATAAACAAACGTACAGTCAATAACACAATAGAAAATTCTGTATGCAGTGTGTGCAAATGAAGTAAGGAGGTAAGGCAATAAATAGGCCGATAGTGGCGAAGTAATTACAATTTAGCAATTACCACTGGAATGAAATATGTGCAGATGAGGATGTGCAAGTAGAAATACTGGTGTGCAAAAGAGCAGAAAAACCAAAACAAATATGGGGATGAGGTAGGTAGTTGGTTGGATGGGCTATTTACAGATGGGCTGTGTACAGTTAGTGAAGGAGATATAAGTCTCCAACTTCAGTGATTTTTGCAATTTGTTCCAGTCATTGGCATCAGAGAACTGGAAGGAAAGGCGGCCAAAGTAGTTGTTGGCTTTGGGGATGACCCGTGAAATATACCTGCTGGAGCACGTGCTACAGGTGGGTGTTGCTATGGTGACCAGTGAGCTGAGATAAGGCGTAGCTTTACCTAGCAAAGACTTATAGATGACCTGGAGCCAGTGGGTTTGACGACGAATTTATAGCGAGGACCAGCCAACGAGAGCATACAGGTCGCAGTGGTGTGTAGTATATGGGGCTTTGGTGACAAAACAGATGGCACTGTGATAGACTGCATCCAATTTGCTGAGTAGAGTGTTGGAGGCTATTTTGTAAATGACATCGCCGAAGTCAAGGATCAAATCAAATGTATTTGTCACATATACATGGTTAGCAGGTGTTAATGCAAGTGTAGCGAAATGCTTGTGCTTCTAGTTCCGACCATGCAGTAATATCTAACAAGTAATATAACCTAACAATTCCACAACAACTACCTTATACACACAAGTGTAAAGGAATGAATACGAATATGTACATAAAAATATATAAATGAGTGATGGCTGAACGGCATAGGCAAGATGTAATAGATGGTATAGAGTACAGTATATAGATATGAGATGAGTCATGTAGAGTATGAAAACATATAAAGCGGCATTGTTTAAGGTGGCTAGTGATACCTTACATCAGGATGGCAAGATGCAGTAGATGGTATAGAGTACAGTATATACATATGAGGTGAGTAATGTAGGTTATGAAAACATATAAAGTGGCATTGTTTAAAGTGGCTAGTGATACATCTAATTACATCAAGATGGCAAGATGCAGTAGATGGTATGGCGTACAGTATATACATATGAGATGAGTATTGTAGGGTATGAAAACATATAAAGCAGCATTGTTTAAGGTGGGTAGTGATACATTACGTCAGGAAGGCAAGATGCAGTAAATGGTATAGAGTACAGTATATACATATGAGATGAATAATGTAGGTTATGTAAACATTATCTAATATAAATAATATAAAGTGGCAAGTGATAAATTGATTACATCAATTTTCCCATTATTAAAGTGGCTTGAGTTGAGTCAGTATGTTGGCAGCAGCCACTCAATGTTAGTGATGGCTGTTTAGCAGTCTGATGGCCTTGAGATAGAAGCTGTTTTTCAGTCTCTCGGTTCCAGCTTTGATGCGCCTGTACTGACCTCACCTTCTGGATGTTAGCGGGGTGAACAGGCAGTGGCTCGGGTGGTTGTTGTCCTTGATGATCTTTTTGGCCTTCCTGTGACATCGGGTGGTGTAGGTGTCCTGGAGGGCAGGTAGTTTGCCCCCGGTGATGCGTTGTGCAGACCTCACTACCCTCTGGAGAGCCTTCCGGTTATGGGCGGAGCAGCTGCCGTACCAGGCAGTGATACAGCCCGACAGGATGCTCTCGATTGTGCATCTGTAAAAGTTTGTGAGTGTTTTTGGTGACAAGCCGAATTTCTTCAGCCTCCTGAAGTTGAAGAGGCGCTTCTGCGCCTTCTTCACCACGCTGTCTGTGTGGGTGGACCATTTCAGTTTGTCCGTGATGTGTACGCCGAGGAACTTAAAACTCTCCACCCTCTCCACTACTGTCCCGTCAATGTAGATAGGGGGCTGCTCCCTCTGCTGTTTCCTGAAGTCCTCGATCATCTCCTTTGTTTTGTTGACATTGAGTGTGAGGTTATTTTCCTGACACCACACTCCGAGGGCCCTCACCTGCTCCCTGTAGGCCGTCTCCTCGTTGTTGGTAATCAAGCCTACCACTGTAGTGTCATCTGCAAACTTGATGATTGAGTTGGAGGCGTGCATGGCCACGCAGTCGTGGGTGAACAGGGAGTACAGGAGAGGGCTGAGAATGCACCCTTGTGGGGACCCAGTGTTGAGGATCAGCGGGGTGGAGATGTTGTTACCTACCCTCACCACCTGGGGGTGGCCCGTCAGGAAGTCCAGGACCCAGTTGCACAGGGCGGGGTCGAGACCCAGGTTCTCAAGCTTAATGACGAGTTTGGAGGGTACAATGTTGTTAAATGCTGAGCTGTAATCGATGAACAGCATTCTTACATAGGTATTCCTCTTGTCCAGATGGGTTAGGGCAGTGTGCAGTGTGATGGCGATTGCGTCGTCTGTGGACCTATTGTGTCGGTAAGCAAATTGGAGTGGGTCTAGGGTGTCAAGTAGGGTGGAGGTGACATGGTCCTTGACTAGTCTCTCAAAGCACTTCATGATGATGGAAGTGAGTGCTACGGGGCGATGGTCATTTACCTCAGTTACCTTAGCTTTCTTGAGAACAAGAACAATGGTGGCCCTCTTGAAGCATGTGGGGACAGCAGACTGGGATAAGGATTGATTGAATATGTCTGTAAACACACCAGCCAGCTGGTCTGCGCATGCTCTGAGGACGCGGCCGGGGATGCCGTCTGGGCCTGCAGCCTTGCGAGGGTTAACACGTTTAAATGTTTTACTCACGTTGGCTGCAGTGAAGGAGAGCCCGCAGGTTTTGGTAGCGGGCCGTGTTAGTGGGACTGTATTGTCCTCAAAGCGAGCAAAAAGTTGTTTAGTCTGTCTGGGAGCAAGGCATCGTGATCCGCGACGGGGCTGATTTTTCTTTTGTAGTCCGTGATTGACTGTAGACCCTGCCACATACCTCTCGTGTCTGAGCCGTTGAATTGTGACTCCACCTTGTCTCTGTACTGACGCTTAGCTTGTTTGATTGCCTTGCGGAGGGAATAGCTACACTGTTTGTATTCGGTCATGTTTCCGGTCACTTTGCCCTGATTAAAAGCAGTGGTTCGCGCTTCAGTTTTATGCGAATGCTGCCATCAATCCATGGTTTCTGGTTGGGGAATGTTTTAACTTCTCTCGGCTAGGTGGGATGTGACCGTCCCACACTATTCAACAGCCAGTGAAATAGCATGGTGCGAAATACAAAACAGCAAAAATCTCATAATTTCATTTTCTCAAACAATCAACTATTTTACACCATTTTAAACATAAGACTCTCGTTAAATCTAACCACACTGTCCGATTTCAAAAAAGCTTTACGGCGAAAGCATAAAATTAGATTATGTTAGGACATAAACTTCACAAGAAAATCCACACAGCCATTTTCCAAGCAAGGACATGCATCACAAAAAACAAAAGTACAGCTAAAATATTCACTAACCTTTGATGATCTTCATCAGATGGCACTCATAGGACTTCATGTTGTACAATACATGTATGTTTTGCTCGATAAAGTTCATATTTATATCCTAAAACAGCATTTTACATTGGCGCGTGATGTTCAGAAAATGTATTCCCACCAAAACTTCCGGTGAATGTGCACATCAATTTACAAAAATACTCATCATAAACTTTGATAAAATTTACAACATTATTGACAGAATTATAGATACACTACTCCTTGACGCAACTGCTTTGTCAGATTTCAAAATAACTTTACGGAGAAAGCACATTGTTCAATATTCTGAGTACATAGCTCAGCCATTGAAGCAAGCTATACAGCTACCCGCCAAGTTCTGGGATCAACAAACTCTGAATTAGTATTATAAATATTCTCTGACCTTTGCTGATCTTCGTCAGAATGCACTCCGAGAACTCCTACTTCCTCAAGAAATGTTTGTTTTGTTCAAAATACTCCATATTTATGTCCAAATACCTCCGTTTCGTTTGTGCGTTCAGATCACTATCCAAAGGCATAACGCGCGAGCGCAGTACCTGAGACGAAAAGTCAAAATGTTCCATTACCGGTCGTTGAAACATGTCAAATGTTGTTTACAATCAACCCTTAGGGTATTTTTAACATAAAACGTTGATAATATTCCAACTGGACAATAGCGTATTCATTCAAGAAGAAAAATAAGGAGGGGTGCGCTGGCGGGCTCGCTCATCACCAAGCCCTTTGTCCTCAGGCAGTCCACTCATTGACTGAGCTACTATTCTCTGCCCAGTAACAGGAGAAGGATGGAAAAGCTTTCTGAAGGCTGTTGACAGCCATTGGAAGCCTTAGGAAGTGCAACGTGACCCCACAGAAACTGTAGTTTCGATAGGGATTCAAAAGAAGAACTACAATTCTCAGATTTCCACACTTCCTGGTTGGCTTTTTCTCAGGTTTTTGCCTGCCATATGAGTTCTGTTATACTCACAGACATCATTCAAACAGTTTGAGAAACTTCAGAGTGTTTTCTATCCAAATCTACTAATTATATGCATATTCTAGTTTCTGGGCAAGAGTAGTAACCTGTTTAAATTGGGTACGTTTTTCATCCGGCCGTGAAAATACTGCCCCCTACACCCCAGCAGGTTAACACAGTGTCCAAAGAGGGGCCAGATGTATACAGAATGGTGTCGCCTGCGTAGAGGTGGATCAAAGAATCACCCGCAGCAAGAGCGACATCATTGATATATACGGAGAAAAGAGTCGGCCCGAGAATTGAACCCTGTGGCACCCCCATAGAGTGTGACGGTAGGTAGCAACATGTCTGCCACGCTGATCCTCAACACTGGAGCTCCCCAGGGGTGTGTGCTCAGTCCCCTCCTGTACTCCCTGTTCACCCACGACTGCATGGCCAGGCACGACTCCAACACCATCATTAAGTTTTCAGACAACACAACAGTGGTAGGCCTGATCACCAACAACGACGAGACAGCCTATAGGGAAGAGGTCAGAGACCTGGCCGGGTGGTGCCAGAATAACAACCTATCCATCAACGTAACCAAGACTAAGGAGATGATTGTGGACTACAGGAAAAGGAGCACCGAGCACGCCCCCATTCTTACCGACAGGGCTGTAGTGGAGCAGGTTGAGAGCTTCAAGTTCCTTGGTGTCCACATCAACAACAAACTAGAATGGTCCAAACACACCAAGACAGTTGTGAAGAGGGCACGACAAAGCCTATTCCCCCTCAGGAAACTAAAAAGATTTGGCATGGGTCCTGAGATCCTCAAAAGGTTCTACAGCTGCAACATCGAGAGCATCCTGACCGGTTGCATCACTGCCTGGTACGGCAATTGCTCAGCCTCTGACTGCAAGGCACATCAGAGGGTAGTGCGTACGGCCCAGTACATCACTGGGGCAAAGCTACCTGCCATCCAGGACCTCTACACCAGGCGGTGTCAGAGGAAGGCCCTAAAAATTGTCAAAGACCCCAGCCACCCCAGTCATAGACTGTTCTCTCTATTACCACATGGCAAGCGGTACCGGAGTGCCAAGTCTAGGACAAAAAGGCTTCTCAACAGTTTTTACCCCCAAGCCATAAGACTCCCGAACAGGTAACCAAATGGTTACCCAGACTATTTGCATTGTGTGCCCCCCCCAACACCTCTTTTTACGCTGCTGCTACTCTCTGTTTATCATATATGCATAGTTACTTTAACTATACATTCATGTACATACTACCTCAATTGGGCCGACCAACCAGTGCTCCCGCACATTGGCTAACCGGGCTATCTGCATTGTGTCTCGCCACCCACCACCCACCAAACCCTCTTTTACGCTACTGCTACCCTCTGTTCATCATATATGCATAGTCACTTTAACCTTATCTACATGTACATACGACCTCAATCAACCTGACTAACCGGTGTCTGTATATAGCCTTGCTACTGTTATTTTCAAATGTCTTTTTACTGTTGTTTTATTTCTTTACTTACCTACAGACACACACGCACACGCACCCGCACACACCTTTTTTTTCACACTATTGGTTAGAGCCTGTAAGTAAGCATTTCACTGCAAGGTCTGCACCTGTTGTATTCAGCGCACGTGACAAATAAACTTTGATTTGATTTGATAGAGACTGCCAGAGGTCCGGACAACAGGCCAGAGGTCCGGACAATAGTTAAAAGGGGAAATAAATAAACATAAAAATAGGTTGTATTTTCAATGATGTTTGTTCTTCACTGGTTTTCTTGTGGTAACAGGTCACACATCTTGCGGCTGTGATGGCACACTGTGGTATTTCACCCAATAGATATGGGAGTTTATCAAAATTGGGTTTGTTTTCTAATTCTTTGTGGATCTGTGTAATCTGAGGGAAATATGTGTCTCTAATATGGTCCTACATTTGGCAGGAGGTTAGGAAGTACAACTCCGTTTCCACCTCATTTTGTGGGCAGTGTGCACATAGCCTGTCTTCTCTTGAGAGCCAGGTCTGCATACAGCAGCCTTTCTCAATAGCAAGGCTATGCTCACTGAGTCTGTACATAGTCAAAGATTTCCTTACATTTGGGGCAGTCACAGTGGTCAGGTATTCTGGCACTGTGTACTCTCTGTTTAGGGCCAAACAGCATTCTAGTTTGCTCAGTGTTTTTGTTAATTATTTTCAATGTGTCAGGTAATGATCTTTTTGTTTTCTCATGATTTGATTGGGTCTAATTGTGTTGCTGTCCTGGGGCTCTCTGGTGTCTGTTTGTGAACAGACCCCCAGGACCAGCTTGCTTAGGGGGCTCTTCTCCTGGTTAATTTCACTGTAGGTGATGGCTTTGTTATGGAAGGTTAGGGCTCTTTTCTGGACACTCACTCACTCACACCTTATGTTACAGATACAATGCAAATCGATAGACACCGAAAACACACTTATACAGGTACAGCGCACACATTCATAGATACAGTTACTATAATCTGGCCTGTATACAGGTACTGTAATCTGGCCTACATACAGGTAGAGGCACTGTAAACTGGTTTACATAGAGGCACTGTAATCTGGCCTACATAGAGGTGGTGTAATCTGGCCTACATACAGGTACTGTAATCTGCCCTACATACAGGTAGAGGTACTGTAATCTGGCCTACATAGAGGTGGTGTAATCTGGCCTACATACAGGTACTGTAATCTGGCCTACATACAGTTTCAATAGATGCATTACAGTGTACACCAGCTACAGTAAATCCACTGAGCTATTGAGGAGAAATAACTTTTCGTTGTCTGGTGTGTGTTGCAGCCGGTGAAGAGGCAGGGGTTCCTGCACAGTGTGAGCATGCCCTGTGAGATCACACAATCAGGCATCGCAACCTTTGACCCCAGCAATTATCTCCGACACCCTCTGCAGCGCCAACCCTCCATCACAGAGACCATCAAGAGGTGAGACCACACACACACATGCTTGCATCACACACCACACCATCAACTATCCTTGCTTAACTGCTCACTACTATGATTTCTGCATGCCCTGAATATCTTTTCTAAACCCTAACTTTTACTGACTGACTCTTAAACCAGCTGATCTGAACTTTATACTATTTAAAAAAATATTTTTCCTCTCTTTTACTTCCCACTCTCTCTCCTTCTCTGCCTACCTACCTACCTCCCCGTCTTCCCCCCGTCTGGTGTGTAGTGGGAAGAGGGTGCATTTCAAGTGGGTCAACACGGTCCCTCATAAGGGTCAGAGGGGCCCCCGACGGGTGTCTGTACTCAGCAGGAGCTCCTGTGTCCCCAAACTGGCCACCCGGCGCCGCTCGTCCATCCCCAAACAAATCATCAAGTAAGAGAGAGAGAGAGAGACAGAGGAGGGAGTGGGAGAAAGAGAGAGACAGAGGAGGGAGTGGGAGAAAGAGAGAGACACGGAGGGAGTGGGAGAAAGAGAGAGACCCGGAGGGAGTGGGAGAAAGAGAGAGACCCGGAGGGAGTGGGAGAAAGAGAGAGACCCGGAGGGAGTGGGAGAGAGAGACCCGGAGGGAGTGGGAGAGAGAGACCCGGAGGGAGTGGGAGAGAGAGACCCGGAGGGAGTGGGAGAAAGAGAGAGACCCGGAGGGAGTGGGAGAAAGAGAGAGACACGGAGGGAGTGGGAGAAAGAGAGAGACACGGAGGGAGTGGGAGAAAGAGAGAGACCCGGAGGGAGTGGGAGAAAGAGAGAGACCCGGAGGGAGTGGGAGAAAGAGAGAGACCCGGAGGAAGTGGGAGAAAGAGAGAGACCCGGAGGGAGTGGGAGAAAGAGAGAGACCCGGAGGGAGTGGGAGAAAGAGAGAGACCCGGAGGGAGTGGGAGAAAGAGAGAGACCCGGAGGAAGTGGGAGAAAGAGAGAGACCCGGAGGAAGTGGGAGAAAGAGAGAGACACGGAGGGAGTGGGAGAAAGAGAGAGACACGGAGGGAGTGGGAGAAAGAGAGAGACACGGAGGGAGTGGGAGAAAGAGAGAGACACGGAGGGAGTGGGAGAAAGAGAGGAGGATGAAGGAAAGAAAGGTTAAGATCATGTGTTAATACAACCGTTTTAGAATCCCCTGAAGGTGTCACGTGACCTGTGACTGAGGATGAATCCCCTGAAGGTGTCACGTGACCTGTGACTGAGGATGAATCCCCTGAAGGTGTCACGTGACCTGTGACTGAGGATGAATCCCCTGAAGGTGTCACGTGACCTGTGACTGAGGATGAATCCCCTGAAGGTGTCACGTGACCTGTGACTGAGGATGAATCCCCTGAAGGTGTCAAGTGAACTGTGACTGAGGATGAATTCTCTACATCACACGTGTCAAACTCATTCCACGAAGGGCCGAGTGTCTGCAGGGTTTCGCTCCTCCCTTGTACATGATTGATGAATTAAGGTCACTAATTAGTAAGGAACTCCCCTCCCCTCACCTGGTTGTTTTAATTGAAAGGAAAAACCATAAACCAGCAGACAACAGGACCTCCATGGAATGAGTTTGACCCCCCTGCCCTACAGCAAACAACACATCACAGATGTTTTCATCGTCTTGACGATGTTCCATGACGCATACACACCTTTGTCCCACCCATTACCCCTCATACACACTCACAAAATTACACACACTCAATTACAAAATTACTCATTTACCTGGCCTCCCATGAGAGTTTGACCACATCAAGGCCACTGTGAATCCATCTGAGCTCTGTAGAGCTGGTTTGTGTGTTCAGCTAATGGAGTGACGGTGGACAAACACCAAAAACAGCTATCACTTTAAAGGGCTGGCCAGGCTTTCACACCATTTTGTGTATGCGTGTGTGTGGTCCAATTGGATTCCAGTAGGAGAGTAGTATGGCAGCCTGGTACAATTGCACTGTAATGACAAGCCAAGGGGACACTGAAAGTCAAATCAAATGTTATTGGTCACATGCACATATTTAGCAGATGTTATTGCGTGCGTAGCGAAATGCTTGTGTTACTAGCTCCAACAGTGCAGTAGTATCTAACAATTCACAACCATACACACAAATCTAAACGTAAAGAATGGAATTAAGAAATATTTCAAAATTAGACTAAAATACAGTAGAATAGAATACAGTATATACATTAGAGATGAGTAAAGCAGTATGTAAATATTGTTAAAGTGACTTGTATTCCATTATTAAAGTGGCCAGTGATTCCATGTCTATGTACAGTGCATTCGGAAGTATTCTGACCCCTTGACTTTTTCCACATTTTGTTACGTTACAGCCTTTTTCTAAAATTGATTAAATAGTTGTTTTCCCCCTCATTAATCTGCACACAATAACCCATAATGACAAAGCAAAAACAGGTTTTGACATTTTGGCCCCAAAAAATTTAATAAAAAAAACATAATCATAAGTATTCAGACCATTTACTCAGTACTTTGTTGAAGCACCTTTGGCAGCGATAACAGCCTCAAGTCATCTTTGGTAGGATGCTACAAGCTTGGCACACCTGTATTTAGGGAGTTTCTCCCATTCTCCTCTGCAGATCCTATCAAGCTCTGTCAGGTTGGGTGGGGAGGGTCGCTGCACAGCCATTTTCAGGTCTCTCCAGAGATGTTCGGTTGGGTTCAAGTCCGGGCTCTAGCTGGGCCACTCAAGGACATTCAGAGACTTGTCCTGAAGCCACTCCTTTGTTGTCTTGGCTGTGTGCTTAGGGTTGTTGTCCTGTTGGAAGGTGAACCTTCTTCCCAGTCTGAGGTCCTGAGCGCTCAGGAGCAGGTTTTCATCAATGATCTCTCTGTACTTTGCTCCATTCATCTTTCCCTCGATCCTGACTAGTCTCCCAGTCTCTGCCACTGAAAAACATCCCTACAGCATGATGCTGCCACCACCATGCTTCACCGTAGGGATGGTTCCAGGTTTCCTCCAGACTTGACGCTTGGCATTCAGGCCAAAGAGTTCAATCTTGGTTTCATCAGACCAGAGAATCTTGTTTCTCATTGTTATGTACGCCTCTTGGTGGAGGGAACGCAACACCCCGCTACATCTCAACTCTCCGTGGAGTGAAAAAAAGTATGTGATCGTAGGTGCAGGGAAGGTAGAAACCGTCGGCCTTGCAGAAGGACTACTCGGTGCATTGTCTTCTACCTCAATATTCTCAAAAATGGAACTAGACAAATCCACCACATCTCCCAGCATGCGAGATTGTGCCCTCGTTAACACACAAGCAGTAAAAACATGGGGAAATGCTTGAACCAATTTATCATCTGCAGTTTTGATTTCTGGGTTGTCTACTACTTCTAACACAGGAGTCACGTTACCACCAGCGATACCGTTCCTTAGTAGCAATGTGACTCCTTTTACTCCTTCCATTACACCAACATGGAAACGTCCTGATACCAAGTCTTACACTAAGTGGACCCAGTGTAATGGTACAGGTACTGTTTTTGTCTCTATCCCCTGTAATATGACATGCGAGCCACAATACGTGTCAGGAGACCAGGGTAAAGCATCAGTAACCATTACTGACTGCGCCGCCCCGGTGTCTCGTAAGATTCATATAGGCTTTTGATCAGCTTGTTCTCCAGTTAAGGAAACACAACTGGTAGAGATAAACGGATCATAGTCAGGACCCGGTTTCCCAAATGCTGAATCAATAAGTCGATCCAACGGATGAGCCACAAACAACTAAACTCTCACTTTTTAATTTAGGGGATGGTTATAGGGACTGTTTCGGTTTATTTTTCAAAACCGGGCAGTCCACAATCACGTGACCCTTTTGGTGACAGTAAAAACATTCACGGATGTGAATGTGCGAAGGCTTAGGGTCGTCGGAGGACAAAAATGACCCGAACGCAGCACTGACGACGTAATCTTTCGGCCTTCAAAACGAGGCGCACCAAAGACAGTCTTGTGTGTCAAAGCGTACTCATCTGCCAACACTGCTGCCTGGGCCAATGTCGCCACTTTCTGTTCATTTAAATGAACTCCAATTCTATCAGGGAGCTTGCTTTTAAAATCCTCCAACAGCATCAACTCCCGAATATCAGCAAAGGTGTTAGCTTTGCTGGCTGAACACCAGCGATTAAATAGAGACCATTTGTCCCTAGCAAACTCAACAAAAGTACGGTGAGAGCGTTTTTTGTGGTTCCTGAAGCGCTGCCTATAAGCTCATAAGCCCGCAACATGGTTGTTTTAACTATATCGTACTGTAAACTGTCTTCCAGGGAGAGAGCAGCGACTACTTCCTGGGCTTTCCCAGACAATTTACATTGCAACGGGAGCGGCTAAATCTTGAGTGGCCAATGCAGCACAGCGGCCACACGCTCAAACGCAGAGAAATAGGAATCAACTTCCGACTCTCGGAATGGAGGGACTAAAGCTATATTTTTACTCACTTCGAAGTGGGCTTGATGATGGGCAGGTTGTGGAGTCGCACTGGAGCCAGCGTCTAGCTCCAGTTGTCGGTTCCTCACCTCCTTGTCGGCTTCTATTTCCATTTTCCTCATTTCTAAATCAAACTCCAGCTGTCTAACTCACTCTTTATCTTTTAGCTCCATATCCAAATGGGCCAGCCTCACCTTTAGCCTAGCAGTCCCGTCTGAACCACCTGGAGCAGAAGATAAAGGGTTGAATCGGGGCAATGTAAAGGGGGTACGAGCAAACCCTTCCTCCGCGCCGTCCTCCGACTTGGCATCGGAAGGTCTACACATCTCCTCTCCTGAAGCCTCCCTCTGCTCAACTTTCAACGAGAACATTTTTTCCCCATTAAACCCTCTTTGACTAGCACCAAAAGCTCAGCCTTTAGGGCTTTCTCAGGGTTGAAGAGTCCATAATGGTCAGCTATGGCGCAAAGGTCTACTTTACACAACCACACCAACCGATCAACAGAGGGCGCTTCAATAAAATTGGAGACGGCTGAGGCAGCCTATTGAACACACGTAAACTAAGTAAGTCACCCAAACTCACAACCTTACCACCACGCCTCAATCACCAATCACAGAGAGCTCAGAGCAGCGGGGTCCTGTGGATTTAATGATCCCGGATGACCACCTGTTATGTTACGTACGACTCTTGGAGGAGGGAACGCAGCACACCGCTACATCTCAACTCCCTGTGGAGTGAAAAAAAGTATGTGATCGTAGGTGCGGGGAAGGACGACAGAGGCAGAGAAAAATACCGTTTACGGGGAATTTATTCCTCCTTAACACGGTAAAGTGGGGAAAAGGGGCTGGATGGAACCAAAGCAAAGAAGTAAAAATTAAAGAGTCCCCTCTCCTACCTTACCTGTACTTACCTAACCTTTAGCACCACCTGGAGCGCTAACCAAAATACAGGTGGTCCGCACAGGTCTTACCTAGTGTGCATAGACAGATTAAATACTACGGGTTATGTTTGCCCGCAGGCCTCTTGCCAAAACACTCCCAACAAATGAAACAGAATAATTTACCAATAATTTAAGTGAAAAATTTCAATAACCAAAAACACTAAGTCCTATTGTCATACACATACCTCGGAAGGAGCGGCTACAAAATAATATCCACAAAACTTTTACTGACCGCCACAACAATCAACACAGGACATAAAAATAAGCTCTCTTCTGACAAAGGAACACTGGCTTTTATCAAGCTGGAGAAGGTGTTGGTAATTGCCGAGACAGCTGGATCCCCTGACGAGAGGGAGGGGTCAGAGATCCAATCTGCGATTGGGCCGACCAATCAGCTGCTTAGAATCCAGGAAGCAATTTCCTGAAATACACACACATACAAACCCACAACAACACAGAAACTGGAGAACGTAACACTCATGGTCTGAGAGTCTTTAGGTGCCTTTTGGCAAACTCCAAGCGGGCTGTCATGTGCCTTTTACTGAGGAGTGGCTTCCGTCTGGCCACTCTACCATCTCCACAGAGGAACTCTAGAGCTCTGTTAGAGTGACCATCTGGTTCTTGGTCACCTCCCTGACAAAGGCCCTTCTCCCCCGATTGCTCAGTTTGGCCGGGCGGCCAGCACTAGGAAGAGTCTTGGTGGTTCCAATCTTCTTCTATTTAAGAATGATGGAGGCCACTGTGTTCTTGGGGCCCTTCAATGCTGCAGAAATGTTTTGGTACCCTTCCCCAGATCTGTGCCTCGACACAATCCTGTCTCGGAGCTCTACGGACAATTCCTTCGACCTCATGGCTTGGTTTTTGCTCTGACATGCACTGTCAACTGTGGGACCTTATATAGACATGTGTGTGCCTTTCCAAATCATGTCCAATCAATTGAATTTACGATAGTTGGACTCCAATCAAGTTGTAGAAACATCTCAAGGATGATCAATGGAAACAGTATGCACCTGAGCTCAATTTCGATTCTCATAGCAAAGGGTCTGAATGCTTATGTAAATAAGGCATTTCTTTTTTTTATTATTACTACATGTGCAACATTTTCTAAAAACCTGTTCTCACTTTGTCATTATGGGGTATTGTGTGTAGATTGATGAGGGGAAAAAAATATTTTATCAATTTTAGAAAAGGCTGTCATGTAACAAAATGTGGAAAAAGTCACTGTAATGACAAGCCAAGGGGACACTGTAATGACAAGCCAAGGGGACACTGTAATGACAAGCCAAGGGGACACTGTAATGACAAGCCAAGGGGACACTGTAATGACAAGCCAATGGGACACTGTAATGACAAGCCAAGGGGACACTGTAATGACAAGCCAAGGGGACACTGTAATGACAAGCCAAGGGGACACTGTAATGACAAGCCAAGGGGACACTGTAATGACAAGCCAAGGGGACACTGTAATGACAAGCCAAGGGGACACTGTAATGACAAGCCAATGGGACACTGTAATGACAAGCCAAGGGGACACTGTAATGACAAGCCAAGGGGACACTGTAATGACAAGCCAAGGGGACACTGTAATGACAAGCCAAGGGGACACTGTAATGACAAGCCAAGGGGACACTGTAATGACAAGCCAAAGGGACACTGTAATGACAAGCCAAGGGGACACTATAATGACAAGCCAAGGCCTGTAAGAGGCTGATAGGAATGTCAGCTAACTTTCTATTGACACACAGCCATTGTCACACCTATGTTGCTATATTCATAGACATGATGATACTGTATGTGACTGACTGAGTTTGAACCCCTGGGTTATCAGTGGGCCACAATACTGTGCAAGCCTGCTGAGCTAAAGCCTAGGCATTAGCTTGAGAACACAGCCCAGACACAACACATAGAATACCTTACTTAACCTTTTCAGGCACAATGTTCAGGACTTTGCAACCTTGTGTGTGTTCTCTTTCTCTCAATTCAATTCAATTTCAATTTAAGGGCTTTATTGGCATGGGGAACATATGTTTACATATGTCTACTAGCTAGATTTGTCCTGTTTGTTGTGGCTCCCTCCTCTGCCTGACATGTACAACCTCCCTCGTTTCTTCATGTCCTTCTAATCTCTCTTCCTGAGAAGTGCTGGTATGTTAGTGGGAGTATTGGCCTGTTTACATTTACACACACTCCCCAAACAGAGGGAGAGGGGGAGAGGGAGGGAGAGAGAGGGAGAGAAATACATTACATTACTTTATAAGGACTGAATACTAAATTAAGGCTGCCAAGCTTGATACAACAATTAGCACTGACGTGTCAAGTGAGAGGTGTCAAAGCCCTTTAGCCCAACAATGTCAGGAGAGTTGCACAGTCTACTCCAACCAAATGGAGACGCCTTAGAAGCTGCCTCCCGCTGTTCAGAGGTAATTAAATACAGAACCCTGTGTATGTAGAGAATGATAAGACACAAAAAGATCACAAAATGAATCTCCTTATGGAAAACCAAGAGACACTTTTTGCTGACTATTATAAAAATGGGAACATCAGCAACCTCATCTTCCACACAGACCATCCCCTGGCATAGTGCTATATTATCCAGACCATCCCCTGGCATGGCACAGTGCTATATTAACCAGACCATCTCCTGACATGGCACAGTGCTATATTAACCAGACCATCCCCTGGCATGGCACAGTGCTATATTAACCAGACCATCTCCTGACATGGCACAGTGCTATATTAACCAGACCATCCCCTGGCATGGCACAGTGCTATATTAACACAGACCATCCCCTGGCATGGCATAGTGCTATATTAACCAGACCATCCCCTGGCACAGTGCTATATTATCCAGACCATCCCCTGGCATGGCACAGTGCTATATTAACCAGACCATCCCCTGGCACAGTGCTATATTATCCAGACCATCCCCTGGCATGGCACAGTGCTATATTAACCAGACCATCCCCTGGCATGGCACAGTGCTATATTAACACAGACCATCCCCTGGCATGGCATAGTGCTATATTAACCAGACCATCCCCTGGCACAGTGCTATATTATCCAGACCATCCCCTGGCATGGCACAGTGCTATATTAACCAGACCATCCCCTGGCATGGCACAGTGCTATATTAACACAGACCATCCCCTGGCACAGTGCTATATTAACACAGACCATCCCCTGGCACAGTGCTATATTAACACAGACCATCCCCTGGCACAGTGCTATATTAACACAGACCATCCCCTGGCATGGCACAGTGCTATATTAACCAGACCATCCCCTGGCATGGCACAGTGCTAAATTAACCAAACCATCCCCTGGCATGGTACAGTGCTATATTAACCAGACCATCCCCTGGCATGGCACAGTGCTATATTAACCAGACCATCCCCTGGCATGGCACAGTGCTATATTAACCAGACCATCCCCTGGCACAGTGCTATATTAACCAGACCATCCCCTGGCATGGCACAGTGCTATATTAACCAGACCATCCCCTGGCATGGCACAGTGCTATATTAACCAGACCATCCCCTGGCATGGCACAGTGCTATATTAACCAGACCATCCCCTGGCATGGCACAGTGCTATATTAACCAGACCATCCCGTGGCACAGTGCTATATTAACCAGACCATCCCCTGGCACAGTGCTATATTAACCAGACCATCCCCTGGCATGGCACAGTGCTATATTAACCAGACCATCCCCTGGCATGGCACAGTGCTATATTAACCAGACCATCCCCTGGCATGGCACAGTGCTATATTAACCAGACCATCCCCTGGCATGGCACAGTGCTATATTAACCAGACCATCCCCTGGCATGGCACAGTGCTATATTAACCAGACCATCCCCTGGCACAGTGCTATATTAACCAGACCATCCCCTGGCACAGTGCTATATTAACCAGACCATCCCCTGGCACAGTGCTATATTAACCAGACCCTCCCCTGGCATGGTACAGTGCTATATTAACCAGACCATCCCCTGGCATGGCACAGTGCTATATTAACCAGACCATCCCCTGGCATGGCACAGTGCTATATTAACCAGACCATCCCCTGGCATAGTGCTATATTAACCAGACCATCCCCTGGCATGGCACAGTGCTATATTAACCAGACCCTCCCCTGGCATGGCACAGTGCTATATTAACCAGACCATCCCCTGGCATGGCACAGTGCTATATTAACCAGACCATCCCCTGGCACAGTGCTATATTAACCAGACCATCCCCTGGCATGGCACAGTGCTATATTAACCAGACCATCCCCTGGCATGGCACAGTGCTATATTAACCAGACCATCCCCTGGCATGGCACAGTGCTATATTAACCAGACCATCCCCTGGCACAGTGCTTTATTAACCATACCATCCCCTGGCATGGCACAGTGCTATATTAACCAGACCATCCCCTGGCATGGCACAGTGCTATATTAAGCAGACCATCCCCTGGCATGGCAAGTGCTATATTAACCAGACCATCCCCTGGCATGGCACAGTGCTATATTAACCAGACCATCCCCTGGCATGGCACAGTGCTATATTAACCAGACCATCTCCTGACATGGCATAGTGCTATATTAACCAGACCATCCCCTGGCATGGCACAGTGCTATATTAACCAGACCATCCCCTGGCATGGCACAGTGCTATATTAACCAGACCATCCCCTGGCACAGTGCTTTATTAACCAGACCATCCCCTGGCATGGCACAGTGCTATATTAACCAGACCATCCCCTGGCATGGCACAGTGCTATATTAACCAGACCATCCCCTGGCATGACACAGTGCTATATTAACCAGACCATCCCCTGGCATGGCACTGCTATATTAACCAGACCATCCCCTGGCATGGCACAGTGCTATATTAACCAGACCATCCCCTGGCATGGCACAGTGCTATATTAACCAGACCATCCCCTGGCATGGCACAGTCCTATATTAACCAGACCATCCCCTGGCATGGCACAGTGCTATATTAACCAGACCATCCCCTGGCATGGCACAGTGCTATATTAACCAGACCATCCCCTGGCATGGCACAGTGCTATATTAACCAGACCATCCCCTGGCACAGTGCTATATTAACCAGACCATCCCCTGGCATGGCACAGTGCTATATTAACCAGACCATCCCCTGGCACAGTGCTATATTAACCAGACCATCCCCTGGCATGGCACAGTGCTATATTAACCAGACCATCCCCTGGCATGGCACCCCTTAAGAGGGGGGAGGTGTTAACGAGGGGTGGAAACTCAGGATACTAGACAACGAGGACTCTGAGTCAGCTAATATAAATCTCTAGAAGTCTGGAACAGTAATGGTACAGGGCAACCCCAAACAGTTTCAGCTGGACTTTCACCTAATCAAATCATTATCCCAGCAGGAGAAGCTCTCCCTTGAGAATTATACCCCCACCCCGAGCAGGTCAGACTAGACCTCTTCATTATATAACCCCACAGACGAGCACCCCCAGCGGAAAGTCAACCTCCCAGCACAGGGTACTACTCCCTCATTGAAATGAAGGATACATTTACCTAGCTGGAGGTAAGGCAGGTGGAGCTGGAAAAGCAGGTGATTACACTCCAGTCAGCACAGACCCAGACAACAGTCCAGCACAACAACACTCCCTTAACCAGACCCAGAGAGCTGGAGACGGAGAGAGACATATCTGCACTCTGGACTGGTGATACAACTTCAACAGGAGAAAAAGCAGGAGTAGGAGAAGAACAGAGCACTAGAGGAGAGGATCAGACTTCTGGAGGAGAGGGTGAGGGGGATGGAGGAGAGGATCAGACTGCTGAAGGAGAGGGTGAGGGGGATGGCGTGTGACAGAGAACAACCCACTAGAGAGGTGGCCACCCCCACAGAACAGCCCACCTCAGCTCCCGACAAAAGTCTCGACACCACAGCAGAATAGTCCACACCAGACCCTGACCATGTCTACACCACAACAGAACAGTCCACACCAGACCCTGACCCCGTCTACATCACAGCAGAACAGTCCCCAGACCCTGACCACGTCTACATCACAGCAGAACAGTCCCCAGACCCTGACCACGTCTACATCACAGCAGAACAGTCCACACCAGACCCTGACCACGTCTACATCACAGCAGAACAGCCCTCAGACCCTGACCACGTCTGCATCACAGCAGAACAGTCCACACCAGACCCTGACCACGTCTACATCACAGCAGAACAGTCCACAGACCCTGACCACGTCTACACCACAACAGAATAGTCCACAGACCCTGACCACGTCTACATCACAGCAGAACAGTCCACAGACCCTGACCACGTCTACATCACAGCAGAACAGTCCACACCAGACCCTGACCACGTCTACATCACAGCAGAACAGTCCCCAGACCCTGACCACGTCTACATCACAGCAGAACAGTCCCCAGACCCTGACCACGTCTACATCACAGCAGAACAGTCCTCAGACCCTGACCACGTCTACATCACAGCAGAACAGTCCCCAGACCCTGACCACGTCTACACCACAGGAGAACAGTCCTCAGACCCTGACCACGTCTACATCACAGCAGAACAGTCCCCAGACCCTGACCACGTCTACACCACAGCAGAACAGTCCACAGACCCTGACCACGTCTACACCACAACAGAACAGTCCACTCCAGACCCTGACCACGTCTACACCACAGCAGAACAGTCCTCAGACCCTGACCACGTCTACATCACAGCAGAACAGTCCCCAGACCCTGACCACGTCTACATCACAGCAGAACAGTCCGCAGACCCTGACCACGTCTACACCACAGCAGAACAGTCCACCTCAGACCCTGACCACGTCTACACCACAGCAGAACAGTCCTCAGACCCTGACCACGTCTACATCACAGCAGAACAGTCCACAGACCCTGACCACATCTACATCACAGCAGAACAGTCCACACCAGACCCTGACCATGTCTACATCACAGCAGAACAGTCCACCTCAGACCCTGACCACGTCTACACCACAGCAGAACAGTCCACAGACCCTGACCACGTCTACATCACAGCAGAACAGTCCACCTCAGACCCTGACCACGTCCACACCACAGCAGAACAGTCCCCAGACCCTGACCACGTCTACGTCACAGCAGAACAGTCCACTCCAGACCCTGGCCATGTCTACACAACAGCAGAACAGTCCCCAGACCCTGACCACGTCTACATCACAGCAGAACAGTCCACTCCAGACCCTGACCACGTCTACACCACAGCAGAACAGTCCACACCAGACCCTGACCACGTCTACATCACAGCAGAACAGTCCCCAGACCCTGACCACGTCTACATCACAGCAGAACAGTCCTCAGACCCTGACCACGTCTACATCACAGCAGAACAGTCCACACCAGACCCTGACCACGTCTACATCACAGCAGAACAGTCAACACCAGACCCTGACCACGTCTACATCACAGCAGAACAGTCCACTCCAGACCCTGACCATGTCTACACCACAACAGAACAGTCCCCAGACCCTGACTACGTCTACACAACAGCAGAAAAGTCCCCAGACCTTGACCACGTCTACACCACAGCAGAACAGTCCACACCAGACCCTGACCACGTCTACACCACAGCAGAACAGTCCTCAGACCCTGACCACGTCAGTGGTTGGCTTTGAGGGGACTCCTATGGTAGGTACACCTATAGGTCAACTCTTAGCAGTAGTACTGTAGACTACTTTATCACTGACCTCAACCCAGAGTCTCCCAAGCGTTCACAGTCAGCCAACTGACACTCCTATCAGACCACAGCAAAATCACAGTCTACTTCAACTGAGCAATCCTCAATCATGAGGCATCAAAGCTAAAGGAACTGAGTAATATCAAGAAATGCTATAGATGGAAGGAATTTAGTTTGGAAACTTACCAAAAAACAATTAGGTAACAAATGCAATCCATTCTAGACAACCAACTTCCTGGACAAAATGTTCCACTGTAATAGTGAAGGTGTAAATTTGGCAGTAGAAAATGTTAAGCGTATATTTGACCTCTCAGCTTCCCTATTTAATTTAAACATTTCAAACAGAAAAAAATTAACAACAATGAAAAATGGTTTGATGAAGAATGCAAAAATCTAAGAACGAAATTGAGAAACTGTCACGTCCTGGCCAGTATATAAGGTTAATTGTTTTGTAGTTTGGTCAGGGCGTGACAGAGGGTATTTGTTTTATGTGGTTCAGGGTGGTGTGTTTGATTAAGGGTGTTTGATTTAGTATTTCCGGGGTTTTGGTTTATAGTCTGTTTATGTATTTCTATGTCTAGTCTGGTGAGTGTGTTTCTATGTTGGTTAATTGGGATTGGGACTCTCAGTTGAAGGCAGGTGTTGTCTATCTGCCTTTGATTGAGAGTCTCATATATAAGGGTGTGTTTGTGATTTGTGGGTGATTGTTCTGTGTAAAGCACTATGCTTTGACAGACTGTTAGTTGTTCGTTTTCGTATTTTGTTATTTTTGTATGTTCATTTTTGTAGTGAATAAAAATCAAGATGAGCATTCACGAACCTGCTGCGTATTGGTCCACATTTTCCGATGACGATTTCGTTATATCGTCAGAGGACGAAGACAACCGTGACAGAATCACCCACCACCAAAGGACCAAGCAGCAGAGGAAGGAGCAGACGGCATTCGAGTTGGACTGGCGGGAGAAGTGGACTTGGGAGGAAGTTCTGGACGGGGCCGGACCTTGGCATCAGGCTGGGGAGTATCGCCGCCCGCAGTGGGAAATAGAAGCAGCCAAGGCAGAGAGGCGGTGGTACGAGGCCAGAGACGCGCTGAGGGAGAAGCACGAGAGGCACCCCCAAGACATTTTTTGGGGGGGGTACACGGGTAGTTTGGCTAGGCGAGGGAAGAGCCGGAAGCCAGCTACCCGTGGTTATATGGAGGAGCGTATGAGGTGGGGAGCGCCATGTTTCGCTGAGAAGCGCAATATCTCACCCATACGCACGCACAGTCCGGTGCGAGTTATTCCAGCCCCTCGCAGGTGCCGTGCTAGAGCGGGCATCCAGCCTGGTAGGAGGATGCCTGCGCAGCGCATCTGGTCGCCGGTACGCCTCCGAGGACCAGGCTACCCAACTCCCGCTCTACGCACGGCTACCATCAAGCCCCTGCACAGCCCAGTCTGCCCTGTACGAGCACTCCGCTCGTGCAGGGCTACAAGTTCCATCGAGCCAAGGCGGGTTGTGCAGGAGGTAAGATCTAGACCGGCTGTGCGCCTCCATAGCCCTGGGTTTCCAGCTCCTGTCTCTCGTGCGGACCCGGAAGTGCGTCCACCCAGTCCGACTCGTCCTGTTCCCGCTCCCCGCACTAAACGGCAAGTGCGTAAACCCAGCCTCGTCAGTCAACAGTCGTCGGAGCTACCCGTCAGTCAACAGTCGTCGGAGCTGCCCGTCAGTCAGCAGTCGTCGGAGCTGCCCGTCAGTCAACAGTCGTCGGAGCTGCCCGTCAGTCAACAGTCGTCGGAGCTGCCCGTCAGTCAACAGTCGTCGGAGCTGCCCGTCAGTCAACAGTCGTCGGAGCTGCCCGTCAGTCAACAGTCGCCGCAGTGGTCAGACTGCGCTGAACTGCCGGAGTGGTCAAACTGCGCTGAACTGCCGGAGTGGCCAGACTGCGCTGAACTGCCGGAGTGGCCAGACTGCGCTGAACTGCCGGAGTGGCCAGACTGCGCTGAACTGCCGGAGTGGCCAGACTGCGCTGAACTGCCGGAGTGGCCAGACTGCGCTGAACTGCCGGAGTGGCCAGACTGCCCTGACCTGCCGGAGTGGCCAGACTGCCCTGACCTGCCGGAGTGGCCAGACTGCCCTGACCTGCCGGAGTGGCCAGACTGCCCTGACCTGCCGGAGTGGCCAGACTGCCCAGACTGCCCCGAGCCACCAGACTGCCCCGAGCCACCAGACTGCCCCGAACTGCCAGACTGCCCAGACTGCCTGGAACGGCCAGAACCTGAGCCGCCTCCAATATAGGTGGGTTGGGGAGGGGGGGTGTAGCACAGTGCCGTCGTTGACGGCAGCCACCCTCCCTTCCCTCCCTTTAGTAAGGGGCAATTTTTATTTTGGGTATTGTTTGGGGGTATTTTTTTAAATTTTTTTTAAGGTGCTTCTGGGGTAGCACCTTTAAGGGGGGGGGGTACTGTCACGTCCTGGCCAGTATATAAGGTTAATTGTTTTGTAGTTTGGTCAGGGCGTGACAGAGGGTATTTGTTTTATGTGGTTCAGGGTGGTGTGTTTGATTAAGGGTGTTTGATTTAGTATTTCCGGGGTTTTGGATTATAGTCTGTTTATGTATTTCTATGTCTAGTCTGGTGAGTGTGTTTCTATGTTGGTTAATTGGGATTGGGACTCTCAGTTGAAGGCAGGTGTTGTCTATCTGCCTTTGATTGAGAGTCTCATATATAAGGGTGTGTTTGTGATTTGTGGGTGATTGTTCTGTGTAAAGCACTATGCTTTGACAGACTGTTAGTTGTTCGTTTTCGTATTTTGTTACTTTTGTATGTTCATTTTTGTAGTGAATAAAAATCAAGATGAGCATTCACGAACCTGCTGCGTATTGGTCCACATTTTCCGATGACGATTTCGTTATATCGTCAGAGGACGAAGACAACCGTGACAGAAACCTGTCCAACCAAAAACATAGAGACCCAGAAAACCTGAGTCTGCGGCTTCGCTATGGTGAATCACTAAAACAATACAGAAATACACTACGGAAAAAGAAGGAACAGCACGTCAGAAATCAGCTCAATGTAATTGAAGAATCCATAGACTAACCACTTCTGGGAAAATTGGAAAACACTAAACAAACAACAACACAAATATGTATCTATCCAAAATGGAGATGTATGGGTAAATCACTTCTCCAAACCTTTTGGCTCTATAACAAAGAACAAACAGAAAAAACATATACATGATCAAATTAAACTATTAAAGACTACCAGAACCCACTGGATTCTCCAATTACATTGAATGAACTACAGGACAAAATAAAAACCCTCCAACCCAAAAAGGCCTGTAGTGTTGATGGTATACTCAATGAAATGATAACATATACAGACAACAAATGCCAATTGGCTATACTTTAACTCTTCAACATCATCCCTAGCTCTGGCATCTTCCCCAATATCTGGAACCAAGGACTGATCACCCCAATCCACAAAAGTGGAGACAAATATGACCCCAATAACTACCGTGGGATATGTGTCAACAGCAACCTTGGGAAAATCCTCTGCATTATCATTAACAGCAAATTCCATCTAGACACCATTGCCCTAGAGCACACAAAAAACTATACATACCTCGGCCTAAGCATCAGCGCCACAGGTAACTTCCACAAAGCTGTGAACGATCTGAGAGACAAGGCAAGAAGGGCCTTCTATGCCATCAAAAGGAAAATAAAATTCGACATACCAATTAGGATCTGGCTAAAAATACTTGAATCAGTTATAGAACCCATTGCTCTTTATGGTTGTGAGGTCTGGGATCTGCTCACCAAGCAAGAATTCACAAAATGGGATAAACACTAAATAATGCATGCGGAGTAAAATTAGGCCGATACCCGCGAATTATCAAAATCCAGAAAAGAGCCATTAAATTCTACAACCACCTAAAAGGAAGCGGTTCCCAAACCTTCCATTACAAAGTCATCACCTAAAGAGAGATTAACCTGGAGAAGAGTCCCCTAAGCAAGCTGGTCCTGGGGCTCTGTTCACAAACACAAACACACCCCAGAGAGCCCCAGGACAGCAACACAATTAGACCCAACCAAATCATGAGAAATCAAAAAGATAATTACTTGACACATTGGAAAGAATTAACAAAAAAACCTGAGCACTAGAATGATACTTGGCCCTAAACAGAGAGTACACAGTGGCAGAATACCTGACCACTGTGACTGACCCAAACTTAAGGAAAGCTTTGACTATGTACAGACTCAAAAGGCAACCAGTGAAGAACAAACACCATTGTAAATACAACCCATATTTATGTTTATTTATTTTCCCTTTTGTACTTTAACCATTTGCAGATCGTTACAGCACCGTAAATACGTATACATAATATTACATTTGTAATGTCTTTATTATTTTGGAACGTCTGTGAGTGTAATGTTTACTGTTCATTTTTATTGTTTATTTCACTTTTGTATAGTATCTACTTCACTTGCTTTTGCAATGTTATGTTTCCCATGCCAACAAAGCCCATTGAATTGAATTGAGAGAGAGAGAGAGAGAGAGAGAGAGGTCAAGGAAGGAAAAGAGGGAGAGATTGAGAAAGAGGGAGAGGCTTGTAAAAGTATTTTAGGGAGGTGGGAACAGCAATTCATAGACAGTAGATCTGTTGTCCATTCCCACTGAGGATCAGACAGCTGAAGAGAGAAAATCCATGGAGATACAGGTGGGAAGATGGAGATACAGGTGGGAAGATGGAGATACAGGTGGGAAGATGGAGATACAGGTGGGAAGATGGAGATACAGGTGGGAAGATGGAGATACAGGTGGGAAGATGGAGATACAGGTGGGAAGATGGAGATACAGGTGGGAAGATGGAGATACAGGTGGGAAGATGGAGATACAGGTGGGAAGATGGAGATACAGGTGGGAAGATGGAGATACAGGTGGGAAGATGGAGATACAGGTGGGGTACTTTAGTCTGTTGGAATGGGGGAGGGTGCTGGACATGTAAGACAGTGTGGGACTGGGTAGAGGAATAGGTGGGAAACAGAAGGGATGGAAGGAGTCGGGAAGAGGAAAGAAGTGAGAGAGAGGGAGGGTGGGTGGGAGAGACAGAGGTTGAGGGAGGGGAGATTAGAGGAGAGAGATCACTGAAAGTATTTTACAAAAGAGCCATTTATCTTTTTATTTGTCTTAGCTGAGGGATGCTTGTTTTTACAATGTTAGGTTCTGTAAAGTGACCAAAATGTAATAGAACAAGGGAAATAGCAGTGATAGCGCTGATCAGTGTGATGTAAATAAGGATGTTAAACCGTCACTAAATGTCTCTGCCAAAGCTACGCATTTGCCTCTGGTAGTGCAATAATAGCAGTAGTTTCTGTCTCTAATGGCTATAGCTGTTGATTTGGATGGTCTCTACTGGCTATAGCTGTTGATATGGATGGTCTCTACTGGCTATAGCTGTTGATTTGGATGGTCTCTACTGGCTATAGCTGTTGATTTGGATGGTCTCTACTGGCTATAGCTGTTGATTTGGATGGTCTCTACTGGCTATAGCTGTTGATTTGGATGGTCTCTACTGGCTATAGCTGTTGATTTGGATGGTCTTTACTGGCTATAGCTGTTGATTTGGATGGTCTCTACTGGCTATAGCTGTTGATTTGGATGGTCTCTACTGACTATAGCTGTTGATTTGGATGGTCTCTACTGGCTATAGCTGTTGATTTGGATGGTCTCTACTGACTATAGCTGTTGATTTGGATGGTCTCTACTGACTATAGCTGTTGATTTGGATGGTCTCTACTGGCTATAGCTGTTGATTTGGATGGCCTCTACTGACTATAGCTGTTGATTTGGATGGTCTCTACTGGCTATAGCTGTTGATTTGGATGGTCTCTACTGGCTATAGCTGTTGATTTGGATGGTCTCATCTGGCTATAGCTGTTGATTTGGATGGTCTCTACTGGCTATAGCTGTTGATTTGGATGGTCTCATCTGGATATAGCTGTTGATTTGGATGGTCTTTACTGGCTATAGCTGTTGATTTGGATGGTCTCATCTGGATATAGCTGTTGATTTGGATGGTCTCATCTGGATATAGCTGTTGATTTGGATGGTCTCTACTGGCTGTAGCTGTTGATATGGATGGTCTCATCTGGCTATAGCTGTTGATTTGGATGGTCTCTACTGGCTATAGCTGTTGATTTGGATGGTCTCTACTGGCTATAGCTGTTGATATGGATAGTCTCTACTGGCTATAGCTGTTGATTTGGATGGTCTCTACTGGCTATAGCTGTTGATATGGATGGTCTCTACTGGCTATAGCTGTTGATATGGATGGTCTCTACTGGCTATAGCTGTTGATTTGGATGGTCTCTACTGGCTATAGCTGTTGATTTGGATGGTCTCTACTGGCTATAGCTGTTGATTTGGATGGTCTCTACTGGCTATAGCTGTTGATTTGGATGGTCTCTACTGGCTATAGCTGTTGATTTGGATGGTCTTTACTGGCTATAGCTGTTGATTTGGATGGTCTCTACTGGCTATAGCTGTTGATTTGGATGGTCTCTACTGACTATAGCTGTTGATTTGGATGGTCTCTACTGGCTATAGCTGTTGATTTGGATGGTCTCTACTGACTATAGCTGTTGATTTGGATGGTCTCTACTGACTATAGCTGTTGATTTGGATGGTCTCTACTGGCTATAGCTGTTGATTTGGATGGTCTCTACTGGCTATAGCTGTTGATTTGGATGGCCTTTACTGACTATAGCTGTTGATTTGGATGGTCTCTACTGGCTATAGCTGTTGATTTGGATGGTCTCTACTGGCTATAGCTGTTGATTTGGATGGTCTCATCTGGCTATAGCTGTTGATTTGGATGGTCTCTACTGGCTATAGCTGTTGATTTGGATGGTCTCATCTGGATATAGCTGTTGATTTGGATGGTCTTTACTGGCTATAGCTGTTGATTTGGATGGTCTCATCTGGATATAGCTGTTGATTTGGATGGTCTCATCTGGATATAGCTGTTGATTTGGATGGTCTCTACTGGCTGTAGCTGTTGATATAGATGGTCTCATCTGGCTATAGCTGTTGATTTGGATGGTCTCTACTGGCTATAGCTGTTGATATGGATGGTCTTTACTGGCTATAGCTGTTGATTTGGATGGTCTCTACTGGCCTTAGCTGTTGATTTGGATGGTCTCTACTGGCTATAGCTGTTGATATGGATGGTCTTTACTGGCTATAGCTGTTGATTTGGATGGTCTCTAACTGGCTATAGCTGTTGATTTGGATGGTCTCTACTGGCTATAGCTGTTGATATGGATAGTTTCTACTGGCTATAGCTGTTAATTTGGATGGTCTCTACTGGCTATAGCTGGTGATTTGGAGGGTCTCTACTGGCTATAGCTGTTGATATGGATAGTCTCTACTGGCTATAGCTGTTAATTTGGATGGTCTCTACTGGCTATAGCTGTTGATTTGGATGGTCTCTACTGGCTATAGCTGTTAATTTGGATGGTCTCATCTGGCTATAGCTGTTGATTTGGATGGTCTCTACTGGCTATAGCTGTTGATTTGGATGGTCTCTACTGGCTATAGCTGTTGATTTGGATGGTCTCTACTGGCTATAGTTGTTGATTTGGATGGCCTCTACTGACTATAGCTGTTGATTTGGATGGTCTCTACTGGCTACAGCTGTTGATTTGGATGGCCTCTACTGGCTATAGCTGTTGATATGGATGGTCTCTAACTGGCTATAGCTGTTGATTTGGATGGTCTCTACTGGCTATAGCTGTTGATATGGATAGTCTCTACTGGCTATAGCTGTTGATATGGATGGTCTCTAATGGCTATAGCTGTTGATTTGGATGGTCTCTACTGGCTATAGCTGTTGATATGGATAGTCTCTACTGGCTATAGCTGTTGATTTGGATGGTCTCTACTGGCTATAGCTGTTGATTTGGATGGTGTCTACTGGCTATAGCTGTTGATTTGGATGGCCTCTACTTGCTATAGCTGTTGATATGGATGGTCTCTAACTGGCTATAGCTGTTGATTTGGATGGTCTCTACTGGCTATAGCTGTTGATATGGATGGTCTCTACTGGCTATAGCTGTTGATTTGGATGGTCTCTACTGGCTATAGCTGTTGATATGGATGGTCTCTACTGGCTATAGCTGTTGATTTGGATGGTCTCTACTGGCTATAGCTGTTGATTTGGATGGTCTCTACTGGCTATAGCTGTTGATTTGGATGGTCTCTACTGGCTATAGCTGTTGATTTGGATGGTCTCATCTGAGTATTGCTGTTGATTTGGATGGTCTTTACTGGCTATAGCTGTTGATTTGGATGGTCTCTAACTGGCTATAGCTGTTGATTTGGATGGTCTCTACTGGCTATAGCTGTTGATATGGATGGTCTCTACTGGCTATAGCTGTTGATTTGGATGGTCTCTACTGGCTATAGCTGTTGATATGGATGGTCTCTACTGGCTATAGCTGTTGATTTGGATGGTCTCTACTGGCTATAGCTGTTGATTTGGATGGTCTCTACTGGCTATAGCTGTTGATTTGGATGGTCTCTACTGGCTATAGCTGTTGATTTGGATGGTCTCATCTGAGTATTGCTGTTGATTTGGATGGTCTTTACTGGCTATAGCTGTTGATTTGGATGGTCTCTACTGGCTATAGCTGTTGATTTGGATGGTCTCTACTGGCTATAGCTGTTGATATGGATAGTTTCTACTGGCTATAGCTGTTAATTTGGATGGTCTCTACTGGCTATAGCTGGTGATTTGGAGGGTCTTTACTGGCTATAGCTGTTGATATGGATAGTCTCTACTGGCTATAGCTGTTAATTTGGATGGTCTCTACTGGCTATAGCTGTTGATTTGGATGGTCTCTACTGGCTATAGCTGTTAATTTGGATGGTCTCATCTGGCTATAGCTGTTGATTTGGATGGTCTCTACTGGCTATAGCTGTTGATTTGGATGGTCTCTACTGACTATAGCTGTTGATTTGGATGGTCTCTACTGGCTATAGCTGTTGATTTGGATGGTCTCTACTGGCTATAGCTGTTGATTTGGATGGTCTCTACTGGCTATAGTTGTTGATTTGGATGGCCTCTACTGACTATAGCTGTTGATTTGGATGGTCTCTACTGGCTATAGCTGTTGATTTGGATGGCCTCTACTGGCTATAGCTGTTGATATGGATGGTCTCTAACTGGCTATAGCTGTTGATTTGGATGGTCTCTACTGGCTATAGCTGTTGATTTGGATGGCCTCTACTGGCTATAGCTGTTGATTTGGATGGTCTCTACTGGCTATAGCTGTTGATTTGGATTGTCTCTACTGAATACTGACTTGTACCACTGGTGATCTGGCTGCTCAAACACACACAGGCAAACGTGCGCACACACACACACACACACACACACACACACACACACACACACACACACTAGGTTTGTAGCCTAATGAGTCATGGTGTTTATTTTCCTAGAAACAACCTTTCTGCAGAGGGTATGAGTCTTCCCAGAACCTTATCTCACACAGTCTGTTTCAGTGAAGATGGATGTGTCACTCTGTTTTCTTCTTCTGTGGTGTTTATAATAATCCTGCTACCCTGAGAGCCTCTCTCTGTGAATCACCACCACTCAATCTACCCCCCCCCCCCCCAACCCTCCTAAACCCTCCCAACCCAAACTTGTGACCACTCTTAAAACATTCCTGCCTCCCGGGAGGACAAGAATCAGTGTGGCACTTCCCCCCCCCTCTCTCCCCTGGCGGTGCACAGCCTTAAAAGGCTTCCCCAGCTGGCTGGTTTCTCACTAATGATGGAGACTGTGTTATTACTGAGTATCTGCTACTCCCCAACCCACATCCTGCTTCTTCACAGAACACTTTTCCTATCCACTCTGAGACGCTCTTACAAACCCAGAGGTCCACCAGGGGGCTGGCTGTCTGCCCAGGACTAACAGAGAACATCAGCTCATTCACTATGCACTAAAATAAGAATGAGGGCTTTTACTGTTTGTCACTGGGTTTTATGAGTGTGTGAACGTGGGCATGTGTATCCATTAGGTTTTTAATGTGTGTCTGAGCATGGTTTTGTGTGAGTGGCATGTCAAGGCACATATTTGTCAACTGCAGTTGACTTCCTGTCTGTGTGAGTAGAACTGATGTAATCCAGCTGTACTCTGTCATTGTTTGACTGAGTGGTGATGCACAACACTACTGCTCTGGCCCGGTCAGTCCCTCCAAATGTCTCAGGCTTTACACTGGGTTAGGGTTTGAAATTGTGGGGCTGGGGAGTGGGGGAACACACCCTCACATCGTTCCGTACACAAATAAACTACAAACCCACTGCCGTGCCTGGGTTGCTAGTGTAATCTGTGTCTGTCTTGTCTGTACACTCTCTGCAAAGACGAGCCCACACTCAACCCAAATACTGTCTCTTTTAACTCAATTTAAACTGTTACTACCAACTATCACTAACCATCCCTGAACGGAGATTCACCTTGCTCTAACCTAGAAACTATGTCCCCTCAGGGGTACGGCAGCCTGGTTCGGGGTCAGTAAGGAAAACGACAGCACCCAGCGATGGCGGAGGAAGAGGCTGCAGCACTGCAACCTGCGCTACGGCCGTCTCAAGGCCCAGGTGATGAGGGAGATGGAGCTTTCCAGCCAGGACAACCTGTCTCTGACCAGCACTGAGACCCCACCACCCCTCTACCTCCCCCCACACCACCACCCCTATGGCATGCAGAGGGTAGGGCAGCGCCACCCACAGACAGACTGGCTTTCTTCCTCTTTTCTTCTCTTTCTCTTACTGTTTAGGATGTTCGGAGCTTGCCGTACATCTCTGCATGTGTAATGTGTGGTGTTGTGATGTGTAGTGTTTCTTTACCAATATCAATCCTATCCCTCCCTTTGGAACAATGACATTATTCAATACAATTCAATATAGATATCAGAATGTATATTTTGTTTATTTCAGGTGATATTCTTCCTATGTGATGCGTATTAATACATGGAGTAATGCAACTATTATAGGTCCATCACTATGGTAACCTGGGTATTGATATGACTGTGAACTTGACCTGTCATGTAGCAACTTAGCATGTGAGTTCACCACTAAATAACATCATATAATATACTTGTCTCAGTGCTGTTTACTACAGTATCGGACATTACAGTGTCTGCCTCTGTCTTTGTGTGTGTGTGTGTGTGCGTGTGTGTGTAGATTGTGGACCCCCTGGCGCGGGGCCGTGCATTTCGCCTGGTGGAGGAGGTAGATGGTTACAGCGTACCGCAGACTCCCATCACCCCTGGTGCCACCTCTCTCTGCTCCTTCTCCAGCTCGCGCTCCGCACTCAACAGGTTACCACGGAGACGCAAACGAGAGTCTGTCGCTGTCATGAGCTTCAAGGCCACCGCCGCCCTGGTCAAGGTGTGTGTCGCACAGACAGTGTGTCAGAGGCAAGGATCAGAGTGTGTGTGTGTGTGTGTGTGTGTGTGTGTGTGTGTGTGTGTGTGTGTGTGTGTGTGTGTGTGTGTGTGTGTGCAGGGAACAGATGCGTTCTTGTGTTCCCTGCATGATTCTTACTATTGATGAATCATCCCTGATACTCCAGCAGATACAGTATAAGACTTCCAGACACTGCTTTGATCTAACTAAATCACCACTGGGACATGTCTGTCAGATATGACCCTGGTCACTGAACACTGCTTTAACACCACTGGGTGATGCTGTCTGTCGGATATAACCCTGGTCACTGAACACTGCTTTAACACCGCTGGGTGATGCTGTCTGTCGGATATGACCCTGGTCACTGAACACTGCTTTAACACCTCTGGGTGATGCTGTCTGTCAGATATGACCCTGGTCACTGAACACTGCTTTAACACCACTGGGTGATGCTGTCTGTCGGATATGACCCTGGTCACTGAACACTGCTTTAACACCAATGGGTGATGCTGTCTGTCAGATATGACCCTGGTCACTGAACACTGCTTTAACACCACTGGGTGATGCTGTCTGTCGGATATAACCCTGGTCACTGAACACTGCTTTAACACCACTGGGTGATGCTGTCTGTCGGATATGACCCTGGTCACTGAACACTGCTTTAACACCACTGGGTGATGCTGTCTGTCGGATATGACCCTGGTCACTGAACACTGCTTTAACACCACTGGGTGATGCTGTCTGTCGGATATGACCCTGGTCACTGAACACTACTTTAACACCAATGGGTCATGCTGTCTGTCAGATATGACCCTGGTCACTGAACATTGCTTTAACACCACTGGGTGATGCTGTCTGTCAGATATGACCCTGGTCACTGAACACTGCTTTAACACCACTGGGTGATGCTGTCTGTCAGATATGACCCTGGTCACTGAACACTGCTTTAACACCACTGGGTGATGCTGTCTGTCAGATATGACCCTGGTCACTGAACACTGCTTTAACACCACTGGGTGATGCTGTCTGTCGAATATGACCCTGGTCACTGAACACTGCTTTAACACCAATGGGTGATGCTGTCTGTCAGATATGACCCTGGTCACTGAACACTACTTTAACACCACTGGGTGATGCTGTCTGTCAGATATGACCCTGGTCACTGAACACTGCTTTAACACCACTGGGTGATGCTGTCTGTCGGATATGACCCTGGTCACTGAACACTGCTTTAACACCAATGGGTGATGCTGTCTGTCAGCTATGACCCTGGTCACTGAACACTGCTTTAACACCACTGGGTGATGCTGTCTGTCAGATATGACCCTGGTCGCTGAACACTGCTTTAACACCACTGGGTGATGCTGTCTGTCAGATATGACCCTGAACACTGCTTTAACACCACTGGGTGATGCTGTCTGTCAGATATGACCCTGGTCACTGAACACTGCTTTAACACCAATGGGTGATGCTGTATGTCAGATATGACCCTGGTCACTGAACACTGCTTTAACACCACTGGCAGGGTGGTGGGGTGGACAGATAGATAGATCTCCACGTCCTGTGGTGTCAGGCAGGGTGGTGGGGAGTACAGATAGATAGATCTCCACGTCCTGTGGTGTCAGGCAGGGTGGTGGGGGGTACAGATAGATAGATCTCCACGTCCTGTGGTGTCATGCAGGGTGGTGGGGGGTACAGATAGATCTCTCTCCATGTCCTGTGGTGTCAGGCAGGGTGGTGGGGGGTACAGATAGATCTCTCTCCATGTCCTGTGGTGTCAGGCAGGGTGGTGGGGGGTACAGATAGATCTCTCTCCATGTCCTGTGGTGTCAGGCAGGGTGCTGAGGGGTACAGATAGATAGATCTCCATGTCCTGTGGTGTCAGGTAGGGTGGTGGGGGTACAGATAGATAGATCTCCTTGTCCTGTGGTGTCAGGCAGGGTGGTGGGAGGTACAGATAGATCTCTCTCCATGTCCTGTGGTGTCAGGCAGGGGGGTGGGGGGTACAGATAGATCTCTCTCCATGTCCTGTGGTGTCAGGCAGGGTGGTGGGGGGTACAGATAGATCTCTCTCCATGTCCTGTGGTGTCAGGCAGGGTGGTGGGGTGTACAGATAGATCTCCATGTCCTGTGGTGTCAGGCAGGGTGGTGGGGGGTACAGATAGATATCTCTCCATGTCCTGTGGTGTCAGGCAGGGTGGTGGGGGGTACAGATAGATCTTTCTCCATGTCCTGTGGTGTCAGGCAGGGTGGTGGGGGGTACAGATAAATCTCTCTCCATGTCCTGTGGTGTCAGGCAGGGTGGTGGGGGGTACAGATGGATAGATCTCCATGTCCTGTGGTGTCAGGCAGGGTGGTGGGGGGTACAGATTGATCTCTCTCCATGTCCTGTGGTGTCAGGCAGGGTGGTGGGGGGTACAGATGGATAGATCTCCATGTCCTGTGGTGTCAGGCAGGGTGGTGGGGGGTACAGATAGATAGATCACCATGTCCTGTGGTGTCAGGCAGGGTGGTGGGGGGTACAGATAGATCTCTCTCCATGTCCTGTGGTGTCAGGCAGGGTGATGGGGGGTACAGATGGATAGATCTCCATGTCCTGTGGTGTCAGGCAGGGTGGTGGGGGGTACAGATAGATAGATCACCATGTCCTGTGGTGTCAGGCAGGGTGGTGGGGGGTACAGATAGATCTCTCTCCATGTCCTGTGGTGTCAGGCAGGGTGGTGGGGGGTACAGATGGATAGATCTCCATGTCCTGTGGTGTCAGGCAGGGTGGTGGGGGGTACAGATTGATCTCTCTCCATGTCCTGTGGTGTCAGGCAGGGTGGTGGGGGGTACAGATGGATAGATCTCCATGTCCTGTGGTGTCAGGCAGGGTGGTGGGGGGTACAGATAGATAGATCACCATGTCCTGTGGTGTCAGGCAGGGTGGTGGGGGGTACAGATAGATCTCCATGTCCTGTGGTGTCAGGCAGGGTGGTGGGGGGTACAGATAGATCTCTCTCCATGTCCTGTGGTGTCAGGCAGGGTGGTGGGGGGTACAGATAGATAGATCTCCATGTCCTGTGGTGTCAGGCAGGGTGGTGGGGGGTACAGATGGATAGATCACCATGGCATTAGATAGATGACTAGATAGATGAGAAAATGTTTACATCCCAAATGGCACCCTATTCCCTATATAGTGCGCTACTTTTGAACTGGGCCCTGGTCCATGTCCCTAACCCCATTAACAGATAGCAGTAGGATAACACTGCTGTCAGTCCTGTCCTCCAGTCAGAAGGCTCAGCTGTGTGTCTGGTCTGTTATCCAGTAGAGTGTTGTGTATTCTGGAACTGGAACATTAAATGATACAGGGCTAATCCCGCCTCCTGAGGTCAAAGCATTATAATCATCATGGCCACTATTCACAGCTGGTTGTCAGAAGCCAGAGAGGACAATCATTTTTGTTGTTTTGTCTGGGGACACTGTCTACCCTTTGTTTACTTGGTATGTCCTTGATTTTGGGTTGGGGTCAATTCCATTAAATGTAATTTACTTCCTACTGACGGAATTTAAATGGAATTGACCCGTCATGGTCTTCCTGTCACACACAACAGTAATGTATTATCATGCAATAAATGTAAAACAGAGGGTATAACATTGACAGTGATGATGGTGTGTGTCAGGGCCGTACGGTTTGGGAGAGAGACCAGCGGTGTCGCAGGCGGAGTTTCATGCCAGTGAGTTTCCTGGAGGACGACACAGTGGACTTCCCTGATGAGCTGGACACCTCCTTCTTTGCTAGGGTTAGTAACACACACACACACACCTGTCCTATCACACATTCACGCACAGATACCACACACACTCACACAGTTTCTCCTGTCCCTCTTCACATCTTTTCCTCCTCCTCCTTCTTCTCCTCTCCTCTCCACTCCTCTCGTTTCCTCCTCCTCCTCCTCCATGCAGGATGGTCTGAGAAGAGGAGATGAGGAGCTGTCTACCTATGCAGACGATGTGTTTGACTCTCCGTCTGAGGCCGCCATTAAAGAGGAGGAGTCTAACACAGCTGCAGATGAGAGTGACCTCACAGGTGGCGCCCTGGACAAGAACGAACTGAAGAGGAGTCACCTAATGATGTGAGTTTAACACACACACACACACAGACACACAGACAGACAGACAGACAGACAGACAGACAGACAGACAGACAGACAGACAGACAGACAGACAGACAGACAGACAGACAGACACACACACACACACAGACACAAACAAGTTGTTGCTGCTACTGTAGCCTGTTTTCACCTAACACACACCCTCTTCTGACCCTCTCTCTCTCTCCTTCGCAACCATATCTTTCTCATTCTGTCTCTCTCTTTTTCTATTTCTCTCTCTCTCTCCTCCTCCTCCCTCCACCTCTCAATTGCTCAACAGACCCCTAGAAAGAGGCTGGCGTAAGGGTAAAGAACCTGGGCCCTCTCTGGTCCAGCCCAAGGTGCGTCTGCAGCAGGAGGTGGTGAGTGTGAGTGGGCAGCGACGGGGCCAGCGGATCACAGTGCCTGTCAAGAAGCTCTTCGCCAGGGAGAAGAGGCCCTACGGCCTAGGCATGGTGGGACGGCTCACCAACAGAACCTACCGCAAACGCATCGACAGCTTCGTCCAGCAACAGATAGAGGACATGGACGACCACAGGTACACTTTATTGTCTTAGAGGAGTTTCAGATTCTTTCATTTCTATTTCAAATTCAGAATTTGCTACATTGCTATGCAATTGACTTCAACTCTGGCATGGTCACATAATTGTACTTTAACATGGTCACATGTCTAACAGGTTACGATACTACAGGAGAAGAGCCCAGTCACAGCCGTAGTGGAGGAAGAAGCTGTGTCTGAGTTGGCCCCAGATAAGATACAGCATGAGTCATCACAGGATAGTGTAGACCAGTGGTTCCCAAACATTACTGCACCATGACTCACATGAAAGCACCTTTTTTTCTGACTGACCTGGCCTCTAGATACAGCAGGACTGTGTGACTCAGTAACAGATGGTCCACTCCCGAGTCCCCGGCACTCCATGTGGGAAACAATGGTGTACACAGGTGTACGCTACAAACTTTTGTCCTAGTCGCTGCAGCTGTTTTCAGTGGGAAGCCCACACTGACATAGTGAGGTACTGTTTCTAACAGAGGAGGCAAGCTACTGTACTGTCTGCGATAGCCTATTCATATTGTGTGTCTCCGCAGGCCTTTCTTCACCTACTGGATCATGTTTGTCCACCTGTTGATCACCATGTTGACTGTGTGTCTGTACGGCATTGCCCCTGTTGGCTTCTCCCAGCACGAGACCGTCGACTCGGTCAGTACCCAGATTTTTTTATACTGTAGTCTGGGTTCTACAAGTTACAGTGACGGGTGTATCGTCGTTGCTATGAAGGTTGTGCCTTATATGATGAGTGATCCATTGAAACCGCCTGGTATGTCTGTGTATTTGACTTTGTAAACCCTTTGGCATTTCCCCTCTCTCTCTTAAGGTATTGAGAAATAAAGGTGTTTATGAAAATGTCAAGTTTGTGCAACAAGAGAACTTTTGGGTGGGACCAAATTCGGTAAGTGTAGCTTTTTTAGGCGAATGGACTTTGTTTGATCATTTAAACCTGAACATCAGCTACAATATGAGACTTTGTCTGTGTTCTGACTGCACATCCTCCCCCTGGCCTGCAGGAGGCGCTGATCCACCTGGGGGCTAAATTCTCCCCCTGCATGCGTCAGGACCAGCAGGTCCATGACCTGATCCAGGAGAAGAGAGGAAGAGAGAGGGACTCAGCCTGCTGTGTGAGGAACGACCACTCCGGCTGTCTCCAGACCTCACAGGAGGAGTGCTCTGTGAGTCACCCTGGTATTAGACCAATGTTAGACCAATGTTAGAGTCTTGTACTGGTTAACGTCCTACGAGATCTGATATCTCCTCTCTCTCTCTTTATCCCTCTTGTCCCTCTCTCTCTCTCTCTCTTTATCCCTCTTGTCCCTCTCTCTCATTCTTCTGTTCTCTCATGCTTTCTCTCTCTCTCCCTCTCTCTCTATCCCTGTTGTTTCTTTCTTTCTCTGTCTCTCTCTCTCTCTCTCTCGTTCTTTCATTCTCTCTCGCTTTCTCTTTCTTTCTCTCTCTATCCATCTCTCTCTCTGTCTCTCCATCTCTCTCTTTCTCTCTCCCCTGTTCTCTCTCTCCAGTCTACTCTAGCAGTGTGGGTGAAGTGGCCTCATCACCCCAGTGCTCCTCTCCTGAAGGGGAAGGTCCGTCAGCACGGCTCAGTCTGCCACCAGGACCCCAGGTAATAGACTGCTTCTTTCTGTCCCTCTCTTCTTCTATATCTCCTCTTCCCTCTATTCCTCTAACGTTCTTTCCTCTGTTCCTCTCCTTCCAGGATCTGCCTGGAGCCAGCCTCTGTATCGCCTCATGAGTGGCCTGATGACATCACCAAGTGGCCAGTGTGTACCAGGTACAACCCAGGCAACCACACTAACCTCCCTCACGTAGACTGTGCCATCACAGGACGGCCCTGCTGCATCGGGACCAAAGGGAGGTAAGGACACTGTTTGTTCTGTCTCTGCAGCTATACGTTGTCGCTGCGATGATGTTGTGATGTAATCCTGTGTGTTGTGTGTGCAGGCTGCTATAAGTTGTTAATGTTGTAAGAACGTTGTGTGTGTGTTGTAATAATGTAATGTGTTGTGTGTTCAGGTGTGAGATCACGTCCAGAGAGTACTGTGACTTTATGAAGGGCTACTTCCACGAGGAGGCTACTCTCTGCTCCCAGGTGGCCTGTCTGGATGATGTGTGTGGCTTGCTGCCTTTCCTCAACCCTGAGATCCCAGACCAGTTCTACAGACTCTGGCTCTCTCTATTCCTCCATGCTGGGTGAGACTGGAACTCCCCCAGAATCAGTGGCTCATGTCCGTCATGGTGTTGTGTCTTTTTCAGGGTCTCTCCCGCATTACTAATGTATAGTGTGTGTGTGTGTGTGTGTGTGTGTGTGTGTGTGTGTGTGTGTGTGTGTGTGTGTGTGTGTGTGTGTGTGTGTGTGTGTAGGATCCTGCACTGCCTGGTATCGGTGCTGTTCCAGATGACCATCCTGAGGGACTTAGAGAAGCTGGCTGGCTGGCTGAGGATCTCTATCATCTACATTGTCTCTGGAATCACTGGAAACCTGGCCAGCGCTATCTTCCTCCCCTACAGAGCTGAAGTAAATAATGTAGATACCTGTACCGTAGATACCTGCCCTACAGAGTTGAGGTAAATACTGTAGATACCCTGTACCGTGATACCTGCTCTACAGAGCTGAGGTAAATACTGTAGATACCCTGTACCGTGATACCTGCCCTACAGAGCTGAGGTAAATACTGTAGATACCGTGATACCTGCCCTACAGAGCTGAGGTAAATACTGTAGATACCCTGTACCGTAGATACCTGCCCTACAGAGCTGAGGTAAATACTGTAGATACACTGTACCGTGATACCTGCCCTACAGAGCTGAGGTAAATACTATAGATACACTGTACCGTAGATACCTGCCCTACAGAGCTGAGGTAAATACTGTAGATACCCTGTACTGTGATACCTGCCCTACAGAGCTGAGGTAAATACTGTAGATACCCTGTACCGTGATACCTGCCCTACAGAGCTGAGGTAAATACTGTAGATATACTGTACCGTGATACCTGCCCTACAGAGCTGAGGTAAATACTGTAGATACCCTGTACCGTGATACCTGCCCTACAGAGCTGAGGTAAATACTGTAGATACCCTGTACTGTGATACCTGCCCTACAGAGCTGAGGTAAATACTGTAGATACCCTGTACCGTGATACCTGCCCTACAGAGCTGAGGTAAATACTGTAGATACACTGTACCGTGATACCTGCCCTACAGAGCTGAGGTAAATACTGTAGATACCCTGTACCGTGATACCTGCCCTACAGAGCTGAGGTAAATACTGTAGATACACTGTACCATAGATACCTGCCCTACAGAGCTGAGGTAAATACTGTAGATACACTGTATCGTGATAACTGCCCTACAGAGCTGAGGTAAATACTGTAGATACCCTGTACCGTGATACCTGCCCTACAGAGCTGAGGTAAATACTGTAGATACACTATACCGTAGATACCTGCCCTACAGAGCTGAGGTAAATACTGTAGATACCCTGTACCGTGATACCTGCCCTACAGAGATGAGGTAAATACTGTAGATACCGTGATACCTGCCCTACAGAGCTGAGGTAAATACTGTAGATACCCTGTACCGTAGATACCTGCCCTACAGAGCTGAGGTAAATACTGTAGATACACTGTACCGTGATACCTGCCCTACAGAGCTGAGGTAAATACTAAAGATACACTGTACCGTAGATACCTACCCTACAGAGCTGAGGTAAATACTGTAGATACCCTGTACTGTGATACCTGCCCTACAGAGCTGAGGTAAATACTGTAGATACCCTGTACCGTGATACCTGCCCTACAGAGCTGAGGTAAATACTGTAGATATACTGTACCGTGATACCTGCCCTACAGAGCTGACGTAAATACTGTAGATACCCTGTACCGTGATACCTGCCCTACAGAGCTGAGGTAAATACTGTAGATACACTGTACCATAGATACCTGCCCTACAGAGCTGAGGTAAATACTGTAGATACACTGTATCATGATACCTGCCCTACAGAGCTGAGGTAAATACTGTAGATACACTGTACCGTGGTACCTGCCCTACAGAGCTGAGGTAAATACTGTAGATACCCTGTACCGTGATACCTGCCCAACAGAGCTGAGGTAAATACTGTAGATACACTGTACCGTAGATACCTGCCCTACAGAGCTGAGGTAAATACTGTAGATACACTATACCGTAGATACCTGCCCTACAGAGCTGAGGTAAATACTGTAGATACCCTGTACCGTGATACCTGCCCTACAGAGCTGAGGTAAATACTGTAGATACCCTGTACCGTGATACCTGCCCTACAGAGCTGAGGTAAATACTGTAGATACCCTGTACCGTAGATACCTGCCCTACAGAGCTGAGGTAAATACTGTAGATACACTGTACCGTGATACCTGCCCTACAGAGCTGAGGTAAATACTGTAGATACCCTGTACCGTGATACCTGCCCTACAGAGCTGAGGTAAATACTGTAGATACCCTATACCGTGATACCTGCCCTACAGAGCTGAGGTAAATACTGTAGATACCCTGTACCGTGATACCTGCCCTACAGAGCTGAGGTAAATACTGTAGATACACTGTACCGTGATACCTGCCCTACAGAGCTGAGATAAATACTGTAGATACCCTGTACCGTGATACCTGCCCTACAGAGCTGAGGTAAATACTGTAGATACACTGTACCATAGATACCTGCCCTACAGAGCTGAGGTAAATACTGTAGATACACTGTATCGTGATACCTGCCCTACAGAGCTGAGGTAAATACTGTAGATACCCTGTACCGTGATACCTGCCCTACAGAGCTGAGGTAAATACTGTAGATACCCTGTACCGTGATACCTGCCCTACAGAGCTGAGGTAAATACTGTAGATACACTGTACCGTAGATACCTGCCCTACAGAGCTGAGGAAAATACTGTAGATACACTGTACCGTAGATACCTGCCCTACAGAGCAGAGGTAAATACTGTAGATACCCTGTACCGTAGATACCTGCCCTACAGAGCTGAGGTAAATACTGTAGATACACTGTACCGTAGATACCTGCCCTACAGAGCTGAGGTAAATACTGTAGATACCCTGTACCGTAGATACCTGCCCTACAGAGCTGAGGTAAATACTGTAGATACACTGTACCGTGATACCTGCCCTACAGAGCTGAGGTAAATACTGTAGATACCCTGTACCGTGATACCTGCCCTACAGAGCTGAGGTAAATACTGTAGATACCCTGTACCGTGATACCTGCCCTACAGAGCTGAGGTAAATACTGTAGATACCCTGTACCGTAGATACCTGCCCTACAGAGCTGAGGTAAATACTGTAGATACACTGTACCGTGATACCTGCCCTACAGAGCTGAGGTAAATACTGTAGATACCCTGTACCGTGATACCTGCCCTACAGAGCTGAGGTAAATACTGTAGATACACTGTACCATAGATACCTGCCCTACAGAGCTGAGGTAAATACTGTAGATACACTGTATCGTGATACCTGCCCTACAGAGCTGAGGTAAATACTGTAGATACCCTGTACCGTGATACCTGCCCTACAGAGCTGAGGTAAATACCGTAGATACCTGCCCTACAGAGCTGAGGTAAAATACACTCCCACTCCCACTCTCCCTTCCTCCCCAGGTGGGTCCAGCAGGCTCTCAGTTTGGTATTCTGGCCTGTCTGTTTGTTGAGCTGTTCCAGAGCTGGCAGATCCTGGAGCGTCCGTGGAGGGCTTTCACCAAGCTGCTGTGTGTCGTCCTCTTCCTGTTCTCCTTTGGCCTGCTGCCCTGGATAGACAACTTCGCCCACATCTCCGGATTCATCTCTGGACTATTCCTCTCCTTCGCCTTCCTGCCATACATCAGGTGAGAAGTTTGTTGATTTCGTGATATTTTTAATTTGTTTGGATGTAAACGCTTTGACATACACATGACTCGGTTGTTGGGTTGAAGTTGCTTGGGGTAATTAGGGGGATTTTATTATTACTAAACATTGGCAAATCATCATCACTATCTGATTATATGATCTATTCTTATTATTTCCAGTTTTGGCCGTTTGGACATGTACCGTAAGCGTGTCCAGATCTGTGTGTTCCTGTTGGTGTTCCTGGGACTTTTCTCAGGGCTGGCTGTCCTGTTCTACGTCCACCCGGTCAAGTGTGAATGGTGTGAGTACCTCACCTGTATTCCCCTCACTGACAAGTTCTGTGACAAGTACGACCTCAACGCCCACCTCCACTGACCAGGCCTTTGACCGTGCAACTATAATGACTAGAATGGACATTCTCAAAGAAGTATAACCTCACGCACCAGGATAGCAGGACACAAGTCTGGTGAACAAGACTAGGCTCAAAGCAACGTCACAGCATGGACCGGACCGGGGGAAATATTTGGTGTAGCATTAAGGACATTGGATGTGAAGATTACCCATCTTGGAAAAATGAACTAATAACGGTTGATCTTAATAACTGTTGAACTGTTGATCTGTCTCCATTCGGTTTTGTTTATAAGGACATTGCTAGCGAGTGACTGGTCACTTTCAAAGCATAAAGACAGAGAGAGGTGGAAGGGGGTAATATGTGACTGTTTTGCCTTGACACTGATCTCACTCCCCTCTCGTCTTATGAAAACTGAGCCAACACCACCACCTTGGGGCCATCAGACCACACAACAGCCACTGGCTCCACACACAGTTGTGGATGGATTTTGTTTTGTATTCTTCTACACAAGTCATAAAGCCAACTAAGAGTTTTATTGGATGACCTCAGACAGGAAGCTATCTCCCAAGAAAGAAAATATCTGTTTAGTACTGTAGGATGACTGCCTCTTGTGCCTTGGTTATTAATGTCAAGTCTAGGTCTAAATCTAGGTCCAAGTCTAGGTCCAAGTCTCAAATGGCACACTATTCCCTGTACAGTGAACTTATTAGTGCACTATATTGGGTCTATTCTCTATATAGTGCACTATGTTTTGGGGGATAGGGAATAGTGTGCCATTTGAGATGTGCCCTATGTTACACCAGACAAACCACTTGTAGCTTAACATGTACTGTATACTGCTGTCTAAGAGTGGTGAGTGTTTGGAGGGTAGCGTTTTAGCTACCTGCTTATCTGTACCTGACAATACAGCAACACAAACTGAAGCTTTTTGTCTGTGTCCACTTTATTTCTGTTGTGTGAATGTGTCTTGTTGCACATGCATGTTTCCCTCAGTAGAGGGCAGAGTTTCCCAAAGTAGAGGGCAGAGTCTCCCCCAGTAGAGGGCAGAGTCTCCCCCAGTAGAGGGCAGAGTCTCCCCCAGTAGAGGGCAGAGTTTCTCCCAGTAGAGGGCAGAGTTTCCCTCAGTAGAGGGCAGAGTCTCCCCCAGTAGAGGGCAGGGTCTCCCTCAGTAGAGGGCAGAGTTTCCCTCAGTAGAGGGCAGAGTCTCCCCCAGTAGAGGGCAGAGTCTCCCCCAGTAGAGGGCAGAGTCTCCCCCAGTAGAGGGCAGAGATTCCCCCAGTAGGGGCAGAGTCTCCCTCAGTAGAGGGCAGAGTCTCCCCCAGTAGGGGCAGAGTCTCCCTCAGTAGAGGGCAGAGTCTCCCCCAGTAGAGGGCAGAGTCTCCCCCAGTAGAGGGCAGAGTTTCCCTCAGTAGAGGGCAGAGTCTCCCCCAGTAGAGGGCAGAGTTTCCCCCAGTAGAGGGCAGAGTCTCCCCCAGTAGAGGGCAGAGTTTCCCCCAGAAGAGGGCAGAGTCTCCCCCAGTAGAGGGCAGGGTCTCCCCCAGTAGAGGGCAGAGTCTCCCCCAGTAGAGGGCAGCGTTTCCCCCAGTAGAGGGCAGAGTCTCCCTCAGTAGAGGGCAGAGTCTCCCTCAGTAGAGGGCAGAGTCTCCCCCAGTAGAGGGCAGAGTCTCCCCCAGTAGAGGGCAGAGTTTCCCTCAGTAGAGGGCAGAGTCTCCCCCAGTAGAGGGCAGAGTCTCCCCCAGTAGAGCGTAGAGTCTCCCCCAGCAGAGGGCAGGCTCTCCCCCAGTAGAGGGCAGCGTCTCCCCCAGTAGAGGGCAGGGTCTCCCCCAGTAGAGGGCAGGGTCTCCCCCAGTAGAGGGCAGGGTCTCCCCCAGTAGAGGGCAGAGTTTCCCCCAGTAGAGGGCAGAGTTTCCCCCAGTAGAGGGCAGAGTTTTCCCCAGTAGAGGGCAGAGTTTTATCGAGTAAATGGCTTCCATCAGGGACATGTCACATAAGATGCATATCTGATGCCTTCATATATAAGCTTCAACAAACCTAGTCTAAATGGCTGTTAAAGTAAGATGTATAATGCATTTATAATACTCTGTGTTATCCACATTGTCTCTGCCAGAAGATATGTAGGCTAATGTCGACTAGAGACCCCATGTTGTTCCATGGCTCTGGCCTCTCAGGATTTCAGTGTCTGATATGTTTATCCCACACCACTCATAATGGTGCACATCAATACCTCTCTTTTGCTGTTTACTAATTCTCTCTTCCTCTCCTTGAGTCACCAGCCCCTTCCCACACATTCACACACACACACACACACTATAATTTATGGTGCACTTCAAGTCCTCTCTTTTGTCGTTTACTAATTCTCTTTTCCATCCCCCTCTCCTTGATTCACCAGCCCCTTCCAACACACACACACACACACACACACACACACACACACACACACACACAGAGAGTCTGTAATTGAGTGTTAATTAGTATGTACACTCAAGCTTACTGTTGAAGGAAAGCTGATTATGACAAACCCTTATTTGCAGCCAAGGTATAATAGCTACATAGTATGTTTAGTATGTTTAAGTCAGTTAAGAACAAATTCTTATTTACAATGATGGCCTACCAGAAGGCAAAATGCCTTCTGCGGGGACGAGGGCTGGGATTAAACATTTTATAAAAATATAGTACAAAACACACATCACGACAAGAGAGACACCACAACACTACATAAAGAGAGACCTAAGACAACAACATAGCATGGTAGCAACACATGAAAACACAGCATGGTAGCAACACAACATGACAACAACATGGTAGCAACACAACATGGCAGCAGTACGACATGGTAGTAGCACAAAACATGGTACAAACATTATTGGGCACAGACAATAGCAAAAAGGGCAATCAGAACTGTCATGTTCCCACCTGTCACTAGAGGGCGGCAGAGACGTCCTAGAGACATTAACAACACTCAGGTGTGTCCTATTTACTCATTATGATTTCCCTGTTAAAAGAAGTGTGTTTTCTGTTGTCCTTTGCTGAAGCTTACATTGTGTGCTGTGTGCGTTTGTCTCCTGAATGAGTTTGAGACATAGTGTTTGTTGTTTTCCCATTGTTACTGTGATCCTTCCATTACTTTTCTCAGTAAAGTATTATGTTTACCCTTAACCACTGATTCCTCATCTGGTCTCTTCTCTGCACCTGGGTCCAACCTCACCATGTCACAGCAAGCTTCAGCCTACAACATGGACCCAGCAGAGATCACCCAGATCTGCTGGGGTGGCACCAAGAACAACGCTTCCTGATATCAGATACCCTCCGGGCACTTACCGACTCCCTCCAACCACAGTCCAACCCCAACCCAGGAGCAGCCAATGCCCAAGTCTCATCATCCAGTGCTACAGGTGTCGCCGTAGTTCCTCCAGGGAACCTGCACCGGGAACCCAAGATCCCAGCCCCCGAACGGTATGACGGCCACCCGGGAGGATGCAAGGGGTTCCTCACCCAGGGCTCTCTGGTGTTCGAGCTACAGTCCTCCTCGTTCCACAATGATCAGGCCATGATACCTTACATAATCTCTCTACTCTCAGGTAAGGCCCTGGCATTGGCAACGGCGGTGTGGGAACAGCAGCCACCATCCTGCAGCTTCATATTACCCTTCACTGCCAAGCTGCGACGAGTCTTTGACCCCACAGTCGGTGGATGAGAAGCGGCCAGCCGACTGTTCATCATGCACCAAGGGGCCAGACCAGTGGCTGACTTCGCCATTGATTTCTGCACCCTTGCCGCCGAGAGATGGGTGGAATACGGAGGCACTGGTCACCGCTTTCCACTAGGGGTTGTCCAGCTCCATCAAGGATGAACTGGCCTCTCAGAAACTGGGAGAGGACCTCAAGTCCCTGATAACCCTGGCAATCAGGATCGACAACCGCCTCTGAGAACGCATGAGGCGGCGCTTTTTTAACACCACCCCAGTACCCTGGTTTCCTGAGCACCCCAAGCCCCTGAACCCAGCATTGAGGAGCCCATGCAGCTGGGATGCACACATCTGAGCCCACAGGAGCCTGACAGGCGCATGAGTGAAGGCTGCTACCTCTACTGCGGAGGTCTCGACCATCTCCGTGCTACCTGCCCAGAGCTGACGGGAAATGCCAGGGCTCGCTAGGACAAAGGGAAACCCTGACGAGCTGTGCAGTTACCCCTCGGCTACCCAGTCACCATCTGTCACTACCCGCAACCCTCCACTGGGACAACCATCAGCACCAGATTCAAGCCTTCGGGGACTAAGACCCCACCTAGAGCCTTGCTGCGTCCCCCTGCATCCATTGAGGACCAAGACTTCTCCGCTCTCCCTCACAAATTCTTAGACCTCCCGGAGGCCTTCAGTAAGAGGCAAGCCGCCACCCTCCCTCCTCATCGTCCATATGACTGCGCCAAATAACCCCTACCCAGTTCCACCCCTCTCGATCCCTGAAGCTGCATTCATGGACAATTACATCCGGGAGTTGCTGGAGGCAGGTTTCAGTCACTCCTCAACATCCCCAACTGGTGCATGTTTCTTCTTCATGGGAAAGAAGGATTGATGTCTGTGTCCCTGCATCGACTACCGAGGGCTGAACAGCATCACGATTAAGAACCGTTACCCCTTACCCCTGATGTCCGCTGCCTTGGAGCTAGCCCAGGGGGCCCAAATCTTTTCACCAAACTGTACCTCTGCAACGCCTACAATCTGGTGAGAATCAGGAAGGGCGATGAATGGAAAACTTCCTTTAACACCCCTAGTGGGCACTATGAGTATTTAGTCATGCCAATCGGATTATTGAACTCACCAGCAGTCTTCCAAGCATTGGTCAATGACACTCTTAGGGATATGTTGAATCGGTTCGTCTTTGTTTACCTCGGCGACATCCTGATCTTCTCCAAGACCCTTCCGGAACACATCCTGCACAGCCGCCAAGTCCTGAGATGCCTCCTGCAGAGTCAACTATACGTCAAGATTGAGATGTGTGAGTTCCATGTATCCCAAGTCTCTTTCCTGGGCCACATTCTCTACTGCAGGCATCCAAATGGACCCTGTTAATTTATTTATTTAATATATATTTTATATATATATATATATATATATATATTTTTTTTTTTTTTGTACTCTGATTTTTTAATACTTTGTTTCTATTGAACATGCCATACTAATAAAGGCATTTTAATTAATTATATGAAGAGTGCCTTGGTCCTCCTTTCTTTTTGAGGACCCTGTTAAGGTTAGGGCGGTCACTGACTGGCCCTGTCCCACCTCACTCAAACAAGTCTAGCGGTTCCTCGGGTTTGCCAATTTTTACAGGTGTTTTATTCAGAACTTTGGTGCGGTGGCAGCTCCTCTCACGGCCCTAACCCGCAAGTCCCAGACCCGTTTTGGCTGGACCCCTGAGGCTGACAGGGCATTCATGGAGATTAAGGGATGTTTCACCTCCGGACCCATCCTCGTTCATCCTGATCCTACTCGTCTCTTCGTGGTAGAGGTGGACGCCTCAGACACCGGAGCAGGGACGGTCCTTTCATAGCGGAACGAGGGGGGACAAGAGAATGCACCCATGTGCTTTTCTTTCCAAGCGGTTCTCTCCAGCAGACCGCAACTATGATGTAGGCAACCGGGAGCTCTTGGCAGTCAAGTGGTCCCTTGAGGGGTGGAGACACTGGTTGGACGGGCACCTCATCCTTTCGTGATCTGGACGGACCATAAGAACTTGGTCTCCATTCAAGAAGCCAGGAGGTTGAACACTCGCCAGGCAAGATAGGCTCTGTTTTTTAACAGGTTCAACTTCACTCTAGCCTATCCCCCGGGATTCAAGAATCAGAAAGCAGATGCCCTTTCCTGCTAACACGATGTCTCTAACGAGGAGAGGGACTCCGAGTCCATCATCCCCAGCTCTCTCATTGTGGCTCCTGTGTTATGGAGAGTAGAGACCATGATATGACAAGCCCAGACCCGAGAACCTGACCTCGGCTGGGGTCCCACTAACAGACTTTATGTTCCGCGATCAGCCCGTTCTAGAGTGCTACAATGGGGACACTCCTCTAAATTAACTGGGCCTCCTGAGGTTGAAGAGGCACTGTTGCGCTTTCTTTACCACACTGTCTGTGTGGGTGGACCATTTGAGATTGTTAGTGATGTGTACACCCCGAGGAAACCCGAGGAGCTTTTCACCTGCTCCACTGTGGTCCCGTCGATGTGGATAGGGGCGTGCTCCCTCTGCTGTTTCCTGAAGTCCACAATCAGCTCCTTTGTTTTGTTGACTTTGTGTGAGAGGTTATTTTCCTGGCATCACACTCCCAAGGCCCTCACCTCCTCCCTGTAGGTTGTCTCGTCATTGTTGGTAATCAGGCCTACTACTGTTGTGTCGTCTGCAAACTTGACGATTGAGTTGGTGGCGTGCGTGGCCACGCGGTCATGGGTGTAAAGGGACTACAGGAAGGGGCTGAGCATGCAACCTTGTGGGGCCCCAGTGTTGAGGATCAGCAAAGTGGAGGTGTTGTTTCCTACCTTCACCACCTGGGGGCGGTTCATCTGAAAGTCCAGGACCCAGTTGCACAGGGCGGGGTTCAGACCCAGGGCAGGGTTCTCTCGCTCGCTCTCTCTCGCGCTCTCTCTCTCTCTCTCTCTCTCTCTCTCTCTTTGTTTCTCTCCCGTTCTCTCTCTTTAAGACAACTGAGGGGGGCACACAGTGCCATTAAACTCACCCAGCCTCTCTCTTTCCATCTCCAATCCTCCCCTCCATCCCCTTCCTCTCTCTTCCATCCATGGCCCTATAGAGATGCTGATTAGATTTTAAGTGGGCTATACCTCTCCCCTCCCCTGTCTCTCCCTCTCCCAGACCTCTCCTGCTCCTCTCCTCATCAGCCAACCAGATGACCTCTGTGTGATTAGCAAGCTAGACTGTGTCATATGGATCAAAGAGAGGAACATGCTGTCTGGCCTTTTTATCTCTCTCTCTGTCTCCTCTTACTCACTCACTCTCTCAATTCAATTCTCAATTTAAGGGATTTATTGGCATGGGAAACATGTTAACATTGCCTTAGCAAGTGAAGTAGATAATAAACAATACAAATTAACAGTAAACATTACATTCACAACATTTCCAAAAGAATAAAGACATTTCAAATGTAATATAATGTGTAAATAGTTAAAGTACAAAAGGGAAAATAAACATACATAAATATGGGCTGCAATTACAATGGTGTTTGTTCTTCACTGTGGCAACAGGTCACAGATCTTGCTGCTGTGATGGCACACTGTGGTATTTCACCCAGTAGATATGGGAGTTTATTAAAATGGGGTTGGTTTTCGAATTCTTTGTGGATCTGTGTAATCTGAGGAAAATCTGTGTCTCTAATATGGTCATAGCATTTGGTAGGAGGTTCGGAAGTGCAGCTCAGTTTCCACCTCATTTTGTGGGCAGTGTGCACATAGCCTGTTCTCTTGAGAGCCAGATCTGCCTAAGGCGGCTTTTCTCTATAGCAAGGCTATGCTCACTGAGTCTGTACATAGTCAGAGCTTTCCTTAAGTTTGGGTCAGTCACAGTGATCAGGTATTCTGCCACTGTGTACTCTCTGTTTAGGGCCAAATAGCATTCTAGTTCTCTCTCTCTCTCTCTCTCACTCTCTTACTCTCTTACTCTCTAACTCTCTACTCTCGCTACTCTCTCTACTCTAATTAAGTAAATGTTCTTATTGTAAGGACATTTGTCATTTTTCACCCTTATGCATACCCACTTCAATCACACCTTCCATGGAATAGCCATATAATGTTATGTCTGTCTTTCCAAACCTAAGCCATTGTCTTACGTCATATAGCTCAACACAGTGTTGAAGTACTCCAGTCCAGAACTCCACTTGACTTAGACTTTTACCCCCAAGCCATAAGACTCCTGAACAGGTACTCAAATGGCTATCCGGACTATTTGCATTGTGTGCCCCCCCCCCAACCCCAACCCCTCTTTTTACGCTGCTGCTACTCTCTGTTTATCAGATATGCATAGTCACTTTAACCATATCTACATGTACATACTACCTCAATCAACCTGACTAACCGGTGTCTGTATGTAGCCTCGCTACTTTTATAGTCTCACTACTGTATATAGCCTGTCTTTTTACTGTTGTTTTATTTCTTTACTTACCTATTGTTCACCTAATACCTTTTTTGCACTATTGGTTAGAGCCTGTAAGTAAGCATTTCACTGTAAGGTCTACACCCGTTGTACTCGGGCGCACGTGACAAATAAACTTTGATTTGATTTGACTTGTCCAGTAGTGATGTCAGAAAATCTTGCTTAGTTCACTGCAGTAGCTACTGTATTAGCTAGCTAGTCCTACTAATGTGCAACACTGTAAGTCAGCTAGCTTTCTATATTATGATTATGAAATGTTGCTTCAAAGATTAATGGACCGCAGCTTTTAGCCTATCAAGGGACTCCCGACTTGACTTGGGAACTTGGATAGATGGATAAATGGATGGATAAATTGATGAATGGATGGATGGATAAATGGATGGGTTGATAGATAGATAGGTGGATAGGTGGATAAATGGATAGGTTGATGGATAGATGGATGGATGGATGGATGGATGGATGGATGGATGGATGGATGGCTTAATGGATGGGTAAATGGGTGGATGGATGGCTGGATGGGTTGATAGATAGATGGATAAATGGATGGGTTGATAGATGGATGATAGATAGCTAAATGGATGGATGAATGGCTAAATGGATGGGTAAATGGGTGGATGGATGGATAAATTGATAGATGGATGGATATGGGCAGGCAGGCAGGTACTGCCACCCTGGGTGGAAAGCCGACCCTGAAACTGGACCCTGACAGCTGCTCGGCAGGTGGTCACTGACAGGCTCTCTCTCTTCATTCTGCCTTGAGCAACACACACACACACACACACACACACACAGTCCCCCGGGCTCTTAGCCCAGGTGAGGGGGATGGGAGGTTAGGTGAGGGGGATGGGAGAGAGTCCACAGTGCACCTGTCTGAGCCCACCTCCAATGACACGGCTGATTGTGAATAATGGTAGCCTGAATCACACATGGCCTATCTGCCACCTGTTCTGTGAGTGACTGGCCCCCTTCCCCCTGGCAGAAAGAGAGAGAGTGAGAGAGCAGTCTAATACACTGAGCTAATAGCATCCACACTGGTTCCTGGTCCATCAGAGGGGTGTGTGGTTATCTTGGTTTGTTGTGGTTGTGTGACTGCCTGGGCTCCTGGTCCATCAGAGGGGTGTGAGGTCTGCCGTATCAACTCCAGATTACATCTGCTCTTTAAAAAAACACCTTCCTGTCCTGCTGTCCCCCTCCTTTCCTACTCCTCTCTCCCTTCACCTGTCAGCTCCAGGCCCCATCCTGCTAAGGCCCTGTGCCCCCCAGCACTCCTGCAGAAGTCTCCTTGTCCTGATCCCCTAAGCCCCCTCTCTCTGGTCCTCTCTCTCTAATTACATGCACACACGCAAACACACAAACACACACACACACACAAACACACACACTCTACTCGTTAGGGATGTCTTTAACCTGGTTCCATGAATGCCCCCTCTCTCTCAAGGTCTCTCTAATGGTTGGTTTCTCAGAGGGATGTGGGTGGCCTTTATAGGACAGATGCATTCTGGGTAAGGTCAGGGATTGTTATTATAGCTACAGGGGTGGAGAGGAGAGGGGAGGAGAGGTGAGGTGAAGAGAGGAGAGGAGAAAAGAGGAGAGGGGAGGAGAGGTGAGTGGAGGAGAGGTGAGGTGAAGAGAGGAGAGGGGAGGAGAGGTGAGGGGAGGAGAGGAGGAAAGGAGAGAGAATCAGGGTACTAATATCTTCACATCCTTTCAAACACAGGTCATTCACCATGTTTAACCAGATAAAGTAGAAATATTTTCATCCATCATGATGGATGACGTCACTCCAGAATGCAATGTCCACATGACCTCTTGTTTCAAAGAACTAGAATGTCTTGTCCCCCTGTGCTGTGTTCCATTGACTGTACTGTGTGATGGGTCAACAGTTGTGAGGAAGCAGGCAGCCATTGTTATACTATGTGTCTTGGTAAAACACACCTGTTTAATCAGTAAACAGGGCAAGTAGAGGCCTGCCTGGACCAAGGAGCAGCCCGTATCACTGGTCAGGGCCTAATGTATTGTCCCCTTCTGACTCAGCACTGGGAACAGAACAAACAAACACACACGCATGCATGCACTCACACCGAAACGGTTGGGTTGCACACACCCATGAAGGCTACTGTAGATTTGGATGAATGCTCATATTGTTATTGGTTTCAAATCCCCCTACATCACTATACTGAATGTGTGAGAGCCAGGATCAGCCAGTCCCCATCCCTGGTTATATACCTCATGAACTACTCCACTGCTTAAGTTTGGTTGACAGAGTCCTCAAGTGATGATTGAAGTCATATTTCTCATCAATCATTATCATCAACAGCGTTATCAGATGGGCTGAAAGACCATGACATATTATTTAATCCCCCCCTTGACTTGACTTAGTGACATACACGGACTGTACAAAACATTAGGAACAACTTCCTCATAATGAGTTGCACCCCATTTAGTCCTCAGAACAGCCTCAGTTCGTCAGGGCATGGACTCTACAAGGTGTCGAAAGCGTTCTACAGGGATGCTGTCCCATGTTGACTCCAATGTTTCCCACAGTTGTTTCAAGTTAGATGGATGTCTTTTGGGTGGTGGACCATTCTTGATGCACATGGGAACCTATTGAGTGTGAAAAACCAAGCAGCTTTGCAGTTCTTGACACAAACTGGTGCGCCTGGCACCTACTACCATACCCCGTTAAATGTTTTGTCTTGCCCATTCACCCTCTGAATGGAACACATAGACAATCCATGTCTCAATCGTCTCAAGGTTAAAACATCCTTCTTTAATCTGTCTGCTCCCCTTCATCTACACTGATTGAAGTGGATATAACAGGTGACATCAATAAGGATTCATAGCTTTCACCTGGATTCACCTGGTCAGTCTGTCATGGAAAGAGCAGTGTTCCTTATGTTTTGTACACTCAGTGTATATCACTTACCAAGCAGATGGTTTGAGGTAATTCTCTTCAAGAGTTACTTATTTGTCACCAATCAGCTCACATTGTAAATAATCTATCTTGTCTCTTTTGTTTTTCGTCTCTTCTCTCTCTCTCTCTCTCCATTCTCTTGTTCCCTTCATCTCTCCAGAGCTCAGATCCATAGATTATTATTGACCCCATCACATGAAGACACAGCCAGACTGATGATCATCAAGCCCTGAACAGTCCAATTCTGTTTCCAGAGTTGTAGCTGTACTGTGTGTCTGTGGTGGGTGGCAGGGTTTCTGTCAGAGCCTGGGTCTCCTGATGATTGCCCACCATCCACAACAAATTAGCTATAGTTTCTGCAGATTCTTCAACTCTTTTAGGGTAATTGCAGGCTGGGTAAATTGTCAGTGACAGACCCCGAAAAACTCTATGTCAAACACAGTAAAGGGTGTAGTAAATAGGTGTACTGTATTGGGCTTTGAATTGCACATTGTCCACCTGCAGTATTTACCTGTCCACCTGCAGTACTCACCACCACCTGCAGTACCCAGTTGTCCACCTCCACTACCCACCTGTCCGCCTCCAGTACTCACCTGTCCGCCTCCAGTACTCACCTGTCCGCCTCCAGTACTCACCTGTCCGCCTCCAGTACTCACCTATCCGCCTCCAGTACTCACCTATCCGCCTCCAGTACTCACCTGTCCGCCTGCAGTACTCACCTATCCGCCTGCAGTACTCACCTGTCCGCCTCCAGTACTCACCTGTCCGCCTGCAGTATCCACCAGTCCGCCTGCAGTACTCACCTGTCCTCCTGCAGTACTCACCTGTCCGCCTGCAGTATCTACCTGTCCGCCTGCAGTACTCACCTATCCGCCTGCAGTACTCACCTATCCGCCTGCAGTACTCACCTGTCCGCCTGCAGTACTCACCTGTCCGCCTGCAGTACTCACCTATCCGCCTGCAGTACTCACCTATCCGCCTGCAGTACCTACCTGTCCGCCTGCAGTACTCACCTATCCGCCTGCAGTACTCACCTGTCCGCCTGCAGTACTCACCTGTCCGCCTGCAGTACTCACCTATCCGCCTGCACTATCCACCTGTCCGCCTGCACTATCCACCAGTCCGCCTGCAGTACTCACCTGTCCGCCTCCAGTACTCACCTGTCCGCCTGCAGTATCCACCAGTCCGCCTGCAGTACTCACCTGTCCGCCTGCAGTACTCACCTATCCGCCTGCAGTACCCACCTATCCGCCTGCAGTATCTACCAGTCCGCCTGCAGTACTCACTGGAATCACAGTCTTCTCAAACAGTGAAACAGACTATCTCAAACCAACTACAAAAAAATCTTATAGATTTGCTGGCTGTGAGGAGGAAGACTCCCACCTGTATTGGCAGCCTGCCTGTCCCCTAAATCACGTACCTTAAACGTCTCTCCCTTCTGTTTGCTATCTAGCTATCAGTCACCTGCGTCAACAACCGTTGATTGGGAGTCTTCCTCCAGGGGATAATGAAGCAGAACAACTCTTCCTGTTCTGCTGGAGCAGTGATAAAGAAGAAATATTGAGGTACAGATATGACCTAGGTTGATACAGTACCAGACCTGGGTCAAATACATATGTCAAATAGCATCAAATATGTATAACAAAAGTATTTGAGGTGCCCCTTGATTTAGTTCCAAAAGTACAAACTCCATGCTATTTCATTGGTTCCATTGCACTGGGCAAAACTAACCAAGCACAGCGCAAGTATTTGAAAGTATCTGACCATATGCATTTGATTTAGGTTTGGTAGATATATAATGACTATTGCGTGGTGTTTGTGTATTTGGTCTGATAACGCATGACGAGGGAATTATTATCCTAGCTAGCGTTGCCACTATCCTTCAACTCTAACAGGCTTTGTAACATTACCAGGGCAAGCTCAGGCTTGCTCAGTCAGCCCTCCCAAGGTCTGAGGCACAAGGAAACACACACAAACACACACACTCCTCCAATCACAGACAGATCCTGTCAGTGCCCAGCGACAAAATTACAGCGCACATTTGATGGAGTGTGGCTCTTCAGACCAAGCAATCATCTTTTGCCTCCATCAGCTATTAAAGAGGCCTAGACCCTCCTACCAGCCTGACTGATCTCCAAAACCACACCAAGGAGTCACTTCTAACCCATTTGTCTCAACTCCCCCACAACTCCACAATACACTGTATTCACGATTCACATTCATGCCATTGGCACACTGAGTCTGTACACCAATGATGAAAGAAAAGAGAGAGTGAGAGAGCGTTCACAGTCAGCTCACTGACACAAAAACAGATCACAGAAAAATCACAGTGTACTTTAACAGAGCAATACTCAATCATGAGTCAGCAAAGCCAAAGGAACTGAATAATATTAATAAATGCTATAGATGGAAGGAATGTAGTGTGGAAACCTACCAAAAAACAATTGGGCAACAACAAATTCAATCCGTTTTAGACAACTTCCTGGACAAAATGTTCCACTGTAATAGTGAAGGTGTAAACTTGGCAGTAGAAAACCTAAACAGTATATTTGACCTCTCAGCTTCCCTATCAAATCAAAAAATGTCAAACAGAAAACTGAAGAAAATTAACAATGACAAATGGACATTGAGAAACCTATCCAAACAAAAACATAGAGACCCAGACAACCTGAGTCTAAACCTTCGCTATGGTGAATCACTAAAACAATACAGATATACACTACGGAAAAAGAAGGAACAGCACGTCAGAAATCAGCTCAATGTAATTGAAGAATCCATAGACTAACCACTTCTGGGAAAATGGGAAAACACTAAACAAACACAAAGAGTTATCTATCCAAAACGGAGATGTATGGGTAAACCACTTCTCCAATATTTTTGGCCCTATAACAAACAGAAAAAATATATACTTCATGATCAAATACAAATCTTAGAATCAACTATTAAAGGCTACCAGAACCCACTGGATTCTCCAATTACATTGAATTAAACTACAGGACAAAATACAAACCCTCCAACCCAAAAAGGCCTGTGGTGTTATAAATTATAAAATATACAGACCACAAATTCCAATTGGCTATACTTAAACTCTTTAACATCATCCTCAGCTCTGGCATCTTCCCCAATATTTGGAACCAAGGACTGATCACCCAAATCCACAAAAGTGGAAACAAATTTGACCCCAATAACTACTGTGGGATATGAGTCAACAGCAACCTTGGGAAAATCCTCTGCATTATCATTAACAGCAGACTCGTACATTTCCTCAATGAAAACAATGTCAAAATGTCAAATTGGCTTTTTACCAAATTACCGTACGACAGACCACGTATTCACCCGGCACACCCTAATTGACAAACTAAAACAAAGGCAAAGTCTTCTCATGCTTTGTTGATTTCAAAAAAGGCCTTTGACTCAATTTGGCATGAGGGTCTACTATACAAATCTATGGAAAGTGGTGTTGGGGGAAAAACATGCAACATTATAAAATATACACAATAAAATATACACAAACAACAAGTGTGCGGTTAAAATTGTCAAAAAACACATTTGTTTCCACAGGGTCGTGGGGTAAGACAGGGATGCAGCTTAAGCCCCACCCTCTTCAACATATATTTAAACAAATTTGCGAGGGCACTAGAACCGTTCGTCTGCAACACCTGGCCTTACCTTACTAGAATCTGAAGTCAAATTGTTTGCTGATGATCTGGTGCTTCTGTCACCAACCAAGGAGGGCCTACAGCAGCATCTAGATCTTCTGCACAGATTCTGCCAGACCTGGGCCCTGACAGTAAATCTCAGTAAGACAAAAATAATGGTGTTCCAAAAAAGGTCCAGTCGCCAGGACCACAAATACAAATTCCATCTAGATACCATTGCAGTAGAGCACACAAAAAACTATACATACCTCGGCCTAAACATCAGCGCCACAAGTAACTTCCACAAAGCTGTGAACGAGCTGAGAGACAAGGCAAGAAGGGCCTTCTATGCCATCAAAAGGAACATAAAATTCGACATACAAATTAGAATCTGGCTAAAAATATAGAACCCATTGCCCTTTATGGTTGTGAGGTCTAGGGTCCGCTCACCAGCGAAGAATTCACAAAACGGGACAAACACCAAATTGATACTCTACATGTAGAATTCTGCAAAAATATCCTCTGTGTACAACATAAAACACCAAATAATGCATGCAGAGCAGAATTAGACAGATACCCGTTAATTATCAAAATCCAGAAATGACCTGTTCAATTCCACAACCACCTAAAAGGAAGCGATTCCCAAACATTCCATAACAAAGCCATCACCTACAGAGAGATGAACCTGGAGAAGAGTCCCCTAAGCAAACTGCTCCTGGGGCTCTGTTCACAAACACAAACAGACCAACAGCAACACAATTAAACCCAACCAAATCATGAGAAACAAAAATAGAATTACTTGACACATTGTAAATAATTAACAAAAAAAACGGAGCAAACTAAAATGCTAGACAGACTATGTGCACACTGCCCACAAAATGAGGTGTAAACTGAGCTGCACTTCCGAACCTCCTGCCAAATGTATGACCATATTGAAGACACATATTTCCCTCAGATTACACAGATCCACAAAGAATTCAAAAACAACCCCAATTTTGATAAACTCCCATATGTACTGGGTGAAATACCACAGTGTGCCATCACAGCAGCAAGATGTGTGACCTGTTGCCACAAGAAAAGGGCAACCAGTGAAGAACAAACACCATTGTACATACAACCCATATTTGTTTATTTATTTTCCCTTTTGTACTTTAACCATTGGCACATCGTTACAACACTGTATATTGACATAATATGCCATTTGAAATGTCTTTATTCTTTTGGAACTTCTGTGAGTGTATTGTTTACTGTTAATTTCACTTTTGTTTATTATCTATTTCACTTGCTTTGGCAATGTTAACATATGTTTCCCATGCCAATAAAGCCCTTGAATTGAGTGAGAGGGAGAGGTATTCATTTCCTTGGGTACGTTAGAATGTGTGCTCACTTCAGCCTAAGCAATCTGTTGGCAGATTGTAAAGATAGGAAAGGTTGTCCGAAGCCTGATACATGGCAGGACTACATCCTCCTAGTTGATTTACTCACAACCAAAACCAGTTGTTTTCCCAATGGCTATAAAACCGAAACTAAGTACAAGATTTGGAAGAACATTGCACCAACAAGTAGCAATTTCTTCATCCATTGTCTCTTACAAGTTTAAAGCTGCACATTTGCAGTCCAACATTTTTCCTGCCCTTTGAAGAGTACCATTCACTCACAGTCAGCATGTAAAACCAATAGCCGCATCATCCTATCCTCCATTTTACATCCACCAGACACAACAAGTGTGGCTTGAATCTTTACCTCCGACCCAGACATCCTCCACCCCATTACAGCTCACAATGGTTCAGCCCAGTGAATGAAGCTGCCAGGAGCCCATAGCGGCTCGGGCTACAGCTGGGTAGAGGGTCTCCCCAGGCAGCCATTGTGATGGTAAGCGAGGTCTGAATGGATGAGCAGGAGACATAAAACAGAGGAACAGATAAGGGGGAGGAGAAGAGGTATAGAGGGAGTTGAGACAACAAACAACCACTTCAGAGATAGATCAGATAGGATGGATAGTTCCCCTGACCACTGACCTAAGGGTTCTCTGCTCGTGGTTTTTGAGGTTGGGGAAGTGATCTGGGTTGAGGTAAATACAAGTTTATTACAATGTTTTGGACGGTTTGTTTAATAATAGAGAGAAAGAGTGTGCCTGCTATTTAAGCTGTACTGAGACACAAAGGCAATAAACAAAGAGCTTTTCAAGGCATCAAGAAGTAAAGGGTTAAAACCTGCTCTATAATCCTAAACCATTAAACCACTCAGAGAAACGGGACGTCAGTGAGATAATCAGTAAAATAATCAAGTGTGTGTATGTGGGGTTGGGGGTGGAGAGGGGCCAATGACTGTTTAAACTATATGAATGGACAAAGCCATCAATCACATAAGACCATTCAGTCCTGTATGAAAACTCTGCATTGAAGCCAAATGAAGTTGTTAAGATTGCTTCTCATGGAGACATAACATGTGCAGTTTGAGCTACTCTAGGAACAACAAACGCACATGGTCCAAGCACATCAAGACAGTCGTGAAGAGTGCACGACAAAACCAATTCCCCCTCAGGAGACTGAAAAGATTTGGCATGGGTCCTCAGATCCTCAAAAGGTTTTACAGCTGCACCATCGAGAGCATCCTGACGGGTTGCATCACTGCCTGGTATGGCAACTGCTCGGCCTCTGACCGCAAGGCACTACATAGGGTAGTGCGTACGGCACAGTACATCAACGGGGCCTAGCTTCCTGCCATCCAGGACCTCTATACCAGGCAGAGGAAGGCCCTAAAAATTGACTCCAGCCACCCTAGTCATAGATTGTTCTTTCTGCTATCGCACGGAAAGCGGTCCCAGAGTGCCAAGTCTAGGTTCAAGAGGCTTCTAAACAGCTTCTACCCCCAAGCCATAAGACTTCTGAACAGCCACCCAGACTATTTGCACCCCCCCCCCCCGCATGTACATAATTACTGCGACACCGGTACCCCCTGTATATAGCCCAGCTATTGTTATTTACTGCTGCTCCTTAATTATTTGTTTTTCTTATCTCTTACTTTTTTCTAGGTATTCTCTTAAAACTGCATTGTTGGTTAAGGGCTTGTAAGTAAGCATTTTACACCTGTTGTATTCGGCGAATGTGACAAATTCAATTTGATTTGATTTAAAGTGACGTTGCAGGCTTTCTCAGTGTTGTCCCCTCTTATTGAGTAACTCATGGGGGGCTGTTTTGTTAGATTTCAGTGCGGCTTTTGACATTATCGATCATAGTGTGCTGCTGGAAAAACTTGTGTTACGGCTTTACACCCCCTGCTATATTGTGGATAAAGAGTTACCTGTCTAACAGAACAAAGAGGGTGTTCTTGTAACGATCGTCGTCGGGTGATGAGGAAGCGGACCAAAACGCAGCTGGGAGCGAACACATGTTTATTCTTCACACTGAAATAAACACGTACACAAAACCAAGAAAAATGCCGATACGTTAACTGCTCAAACACAAAGAGGCAACACCCCACAAACAGCGTGGGGGAAAAAGGAACTTAAATGTGATCCCAATCAGAGACAACTAGCGACAGCTGTCTCTGATTGGGAATCGACAGAACCCAACATAGAAATAACCCACATAGAGCTAACACAAGGCTATAACGCAAACATAGAAAACAAACCAAGGAAAAATACCCAACATGACACACCCTGACCAAAATACCCGAGTTCACCTAGTCAGGGCGTGACAGTTCTTTAATGGAAGCCTCTCCAACATAATCCAGGTAGAATCAGGAATTCCCCATGGCAGCTGTCTAGGCCCCTTACTTTTTTCAATCTTTACGAACAACATGCCACTGGCTTTGAGTAAGTGTGCCAGTGTGTCTATGTATGAGGATGACTTAACACTATACACGTCAGCTACTACAGCGACTGAAATGAATGCAACACTTAACAAAGGGCTGCAGTTAGTTTCAGAATGGGTGGCAAGGAATAAGTTAGTGCTAAATATTTCAAAAACTAAAAGCATTGTATTTGGGACAAATCATTCACTTAACCCTAAACCTCAACTAAATCTTGTAATAAATGATGTGGAAATTGAGCAAGTTGAGATGACTAAACTCCTGGGACTAACCCTGGATTGTAAACTGTCATGGTCAATAACAGATTGATACAACAGTAGCTAAGATGGGGAGAAGTCTGTCTATAGTAAAGCGCTGCTCTGCCCTAACAGCACTATCAACAAGGCATGTCCTACAAGCCCTAGTTTTGTCGCACCTGGACTACTGTTCAGTCGTGTGGTCAGGTGCCACAAAGAGGGACTTGTCTCAGAACAGGGCAGCACAGCTGGCCCTTAAAAGTACATGGGGAGCTAACATTAATGATATGCATATCAGTCTCTCATGGCTCAAAGTAGAGGAGAGATTGACTTCATCACTACTTGTTTTTGTAAGAAGTCTTGACAAGCTGAATGCACCGAGCTGTCTGTTTAAACTACTAGCACACAGCTCAGACACCCATGCGTACAGTGGCTTGCAAAAGTATTCACCCCCTTGGCATTTTTCCTATTTAGTTGCCTTACAACCTGGAATAAAAATAGATTTTGGGGTGGTTTGTATCATTTGATTTACACAACATGCCACCATTTTAAAGATGCAAAATATTTTTTATTGTGAAACAAACAAGAAATAAGACAAAAAAAACAGTAAACTTGAGTGTGCATAACTATTCATAACCCCCCCATGTCAATACTTTGTAGAGCCACCTTTTGCAGCAATTACAGCTGCAAGTCTCTTGGGATATGTCTCTATATGTTTGGCACATCTAGCCACTGGGATTTTTGCCCATTCTTCAAGGAAAAACTGCTCCAGCTCCTTCAAGTTGGATGGGTTCCGATGGTGTACAGCAATCCTTAAGTCATACCACAGATTCTCAATTGGATTGAGGTCTGGGCTTTGACTAGGCCATTCCAAGACATTTAAATGTTTCCCCTTAAACCACTCAAGTGTTGCTTTAGCAGTATGCTTAGGGTCATTGTCCTGCTGGAAGGTGAACCTGTGTCCCGGTCTGAAATCTCTGGAAGACTGAAACAGGTTTCTCTCAAGAATTTCCATGTATTTAGCACCATCCATCATTCCTTCAATTCTGACCACTCTCTCAGTCCCTTCCGATGAAAAACATCACCACAGCATGATGCTGCCATCAACATGCTTCACTGTGGGGATGATTGATGTTCTTGGGGGGATGAGAGGTGTTGGGTTTTCGCCAGACATAGCGTTTTCCTTGATGGCCAAAAAGCTCAATTTTAGTCTCATCTGACCAGAGTACCTTCTTCCCTATGTTTGGGGAGTCTCCCACAAGCCTTTTGGCGAACACCAAACGTGTCTGCTTATTTTTTTCTTTAACCTTTTCACACGTACCAACACACAGATGTGATCATTCTACAGTGGTCCCTGTAGCGTACGATCAAACCAGTGTTATTAGAACACTTATTTAGAATGCTTATTTAGAACGGACAGTTTCGAATGACGCAACAATCTGCATTTGAGAGAACATTCTAACATCACATGCATTAAAAAAAAACTCCTGCAGGGGCGACCGTTAGAGATATTTGGATCTCACATATGAAAAGGTTAAGCAATGGCTTTTTTCTGGCCACTCTTCCGTACAGCCCAGCTCTGTTTAGTGTACTGCTTAAAGTGGTCCTATGGACAGATACTCCAATCTCCGCAGTGGAGCTTTGCAGTGCCTTCAGGGTTATCTTTGGTCTCTCTGTTGCCTCTCTGATCAATACCCTCCTTGCCTGGTCCATGAGTTTTGGTGGGCGGCCCTCTCCTGGCAGGTTTGTTGTGGTGCCATATTCTTTCAATTTTTTAATAATGGATTTAATGGTGCTCCGTGGGATGTTCAAAGTTTCAGATAAAAAAATGTATAACCCAACCCTGATCTGTACTTCTCCACAACTTTGTTCCTGACCTGTTTGGAGAGCTCCTTGGTCTTCATGGTGCCGCTTGCTTGTTGGTGCCCCTTGCTTTGTGGTGTTGCAGACTCTGGGGCCTTTCAGAACAGATGTACATATACTGAGATCATGTGACAGATCATGTGACACTTAGATTGCACACAGGTGGACTTTATTTAACTAATTATGTGACTTCTGAAGGTAATTGGTTCCACCAGATCTTATTTAAGGGCTTCATAGCAAAAGGGGGTGAATACATACGAATGCACCACTTTTCCATTTATTTATTTGAATTTTTTTGAAACAAGTTATTTTTTTCATTTCACTTCACCAATTTGGACTACTTTGTGTATGTCCATTACATGAAATTGAAATAAAAATCAATTTAAATGACAGATTGTAATGCAACAATAGGAAAAACGCCAAGGGGGATGAATACCCACAATACATGCCACCAGAGGTCTCTTCACAGTCCTCAAGTCCAAAACAGACTATGGGAGGCACACAGTACTATATAGAGCCGTGACTACACGGAACTCTATTCCACATCAGGTAACTGATGTAAGCAGTAGAATCAGATTTTAAAAAATGGGTAAAAAATAACCCTTGTGGAACAGCAGGGACTGTGAAGAGACACACACAACGGTACAGATACACGCATACGCACACAAGCACTAGCACACGCACTCTAGCACACGTACATTGTAATATTGTTGTATGGTGGTACTTTTCATTTTGTAGATATGTTAAGCTGTAACAATGTTATATGATATATTGTTTTATCTTTTGTTTACATGTCATGTAAGCACCATAATGTGTTTGGACCCCAGGAAGAGTAGCTGCTGCCTTGGCAGGAACTAATGGGGATCCCTAATAAATACAAAAATGTTGAAGGCCAACGAGGGTACAGTAGGCTGCCATTGGCAATTAAACTTGTTCTGTGTACGATTTTCAAATATTCGGTTTAAGGACATACTGTGCATCTGGTGTATTAGAAACAATTATTGATACCATGACTGTCTTACATTTTTTTGTTTTTATTAACACTTGACCATGAAGATTGCACATTTCCATTCACAATAATGGAGGATCCTGTTTCCTGCTAACGTTGCCTACAGTACCACGGTCGGCCTTGAACTTCCGTGCCGTCTATGAAAGGGGGCAGTCGTTCTCCCCTGGTATGGTCACAGCAAACGGCTCCTTCTTTTCTCCTTTCCACAGCTGTTCCCCTTTTTCCGAATACTGCTTAAGTACTGCTTCAGTACTGCTTCAACACAAAATCACACATTTTCACCAGTGTCCTACTCTCCTCTGGCACACACTGAACCCTCAACACACACACACACACATATACCATAAGTCAGATCCAAATCTCTCTGACATGACCTTTGTCTCTTTTCATCGCTGTACCCTTTATTTTCTCTCTTCTCTCTTGACTCTGGGGGCTGTAGGGGTCTTTGTCTCTGGGCGCTGTAGGGGTCTTTGTCTCTGGGGGCTGTAAGGGTCTTTGTCTCTGGGGGCTGTAGGAGTCTGTCTCTGGGGGCTGTAGGGGTCTTTGTCTCTGGGGGCTGTAGGGGCTTTTGTCTCTGGGAGGTTGTAGGGGTCTAGTCTCTGGGGGCTGTAGGGGCCTTTGTCTTTGGGGGCTATAGGGGCCTAGTCTCTGGGGGCTGTAGGGGCCTTTGTCTCTGGGGGCTGTAGGGGCCTTTGTCTCTAGGGGCTGTAGGGGCCATTGTCTCTGGGGACTGTAGGGGTATTTGTCTCTGGGGCTGTAGGGGCCTTTGTCTCTGGGTGCTGTAGGGGTCTTTGTCTCTGGGTGCAATAGGAGTCTTTGTCTCTGGGTGCAATAGGAGTCTTTGTCTCTGGGGGCTGTAGGGGTCTTTGTCTCTGGGGACTGTAGGGGTCTTTGTCTCTGGGGACTGTAGGGGTCTTTGTCTCTGGGGACTGTAGGGGTCTTTGTCTCTGGGGACTGTAGGGGTCTTTGTCTCTGGGGACTGTAGGGGTCTTTGTCTCTGGGTGCAATAGGAGTCTTTGTCTCTGGGGACTGTAGGGGTCTTTGTCTCTGGGGACTGTAGGGGTCTTTGTCTCTGGGGACTGTAGGGGTCTTTGTCTCTGGGTGCAATAGGAGTCTTTGTCTCTGGGGACTGTAGGGGTCTTTGTCTCTGGGTGCAATAGGAGTCTTTGTCTCTGGGGACTGTAGGGGCCTTTGTCTCTGGGGGCTGTAGGGGCCTTTGTCTCAGGGTGCTGTAGGGGTCTTTGTCTCTGGGGCTGTAGGGGCCTTTGTCTCTGGGGGCTGTAGGGGCCTTTGTCTCTGGGTGCAATAGGAGTCTTTGTCTCTGGGTGCAATAGGAGTCTTTGTCTCTGGGGACTGTAGGGGCCTTTGTCTCTGGGGATTGTAGGGGCCTTTGTCTCTGGGGGCTGTAGGGGCCTTTGTCTCAGGTTGCTGTAGGGGTCTTTGTCTCTGGGGGCTGTAGGGGCCTTTGTCTCTGGGTGCAATAGGAGTCTTTGTCTCTGGGGGCTGTAGGGGCCTTTGTCTCTTGGGGCTGTAGGGGCCTTTGTCTCTGGGTGCAATAGGAGTCTTTGTCTCTGGGGGCTGTAGGGGTCTTTGTCTCTGGGGGCTGTAGGGGCCTTTGTCTCTGGGGGCTGTAGGGGCCTTTGTCTCTGGGTGCAATAGGAGTCTTTGTCTCTGGGTGCAATAGGAGTCTTTGTCTCTGGGGACTGTAGGGGCCTTTGTCTCTGGGGGCTGTAGGGGCCTTTGTCTCAGGGTGCTGTAGGGGTCTTTGTCTCTGGGGGCTGTAGGGGCCTTTGTCTCTGGGTGCAATAGGAGTCTTTGTCTCTGGGGGCTGTAGGGGCCTTTGTCTCTGGGGGCTGTAGGGGCCTTTGTCTCTGGGGGCTGTAGGGGCCTTTGTCTCAGGGTGCTGTAGGGGTCTTTGTCTCTAGGGGCTGTAGGGGCCATTGTCTCTGGGGACTGTAGGGGTATTTGTCTCTGGGGCTGTAGGGGCCCTAGTCTCTGGGTGCTGTAGGGGTCTTTGTCTCTGGGTGCAATAGGAGTCTTTGTCTCTGGGTGCAATAGGAGTCTTTGTCTCTGGGGGCTGTAGAGGTCTTTGTCTCTGGGGACTGTAGGGGTCTTTGTCTCTGGGGACTGTAGGGGTCTTTGTCTCTGGGGACTGTAGGGGTCTTTGTCTCTGGGGACTGTAGGGGTCTTTGTCTCTGGGTGCAATAGGAGTCTTTGTCTCTGGGGACTGTAGGGGTCTTTGTCTCTGGGGACTGTAGGGGTCTTTGTCTCTGGGGACTGTAGGGGTCTTTGTCTCTGGGTGCAATAGGAGTCTTTGTCTCTGGGGACTGTAGGGGTCTTTGTCTCTGGGTGCAATAGGAGTCTTTGTCTCTGGGGACTGTAGGGGCCTTTGTCTCTGGGGGCTGTAGGGGCCTTTGTCTCAGGGTGCTGTAGGGGTCTTTGTCTCTGGGGCTGTAGGGGCCTTTGTCTCTGGGGGCTGTAGGGGCCTTTGTCTCTGGGTGCAATAGGAGTCTTTGTCTCTGGGTGCAATAGGAGTCTTTGTCTCTGGGGACTGTAGGGGCCTTTGTCTCTGGGGATTGTAGGGGCCTTTGTCTCTGGGGGCTGTAGGGGCCTTTGTCTCAGGGTGCTGTAGGGGTCTTTGTCTCTGGGGGCTGTAGGGGCCTTTGTCTCTGGGTGCAATAGGAGTCTTTGTCTCTGGGGGCTGTAGGGGCCTTTGTCTCTTGGGGCTGTAGGGGCCTTTGTCTCTGGGTGCAATAGGAGTCTTTGTCTCTGGGGGCTGTAGGGGTCTTTGTCTCTGGGGGCTGTAGGGGCCTTTGTCTCTGGGGGTTGTAGGGGCCTTTGTCTCTGGGTGCAATAGGAGTCTTTGTCTCTGGGTGCAATAGGAGTCTTTGTCTCTGGGGACTGTAGGGGCCTTTGTCTCTGGGGGCTGTAGGGGCCTTTGTCTCAGGGTGCTGTAGGGGTCTTTGTCTCTGGGGGCTGTAGGGGCCTTTGTCTCTGGGTGCAATAGGAGTCTTTGTCTCTGGGGGCTGTAGGGGCCTTTGTCTCTGGGGGCTGTAGGGGCCTTTGTCTCTGGGGGCTGTAGGGGCCTTTGTCTCAGGGTGCTGTAGGGGTCTTTGTCTCTGGGGGCTGTAGGAGTCTTTGTCTCTGGGGGCTGTAGGGGCCTTTGTCTCTGGGGGCTGTAGGGGTCTTTGTCTCTGGGGGCTGTAAGGGTCTTTGTCTCTGGGGGCTATAGGAGTCTTTGTCTCTGGGGGCTGTAGGGGCCTTTGTCTCTGGGGGCTGTAGGAGTCTTTGTCTCTGGGGGCTGTAGGGGTCTTTGTCTCCGGGGGCTGTAGGAGTCTTTGTCTCTGGGGGCTGTAAGGGTCTTTGTCTCTGGGGGCTGTAGGGGTCTTTGTCTCTGGGGGCTGTAAGGGTCTTTGTCTCTGGGGGCTGTAGGGGTCTTTGTCTCTGGGGGCTGTAAGGGTCTTTAAAATCATGTCCATTCAGTTGAATTTACCACAGGCGGACTCCAATCAAGTTGTAGACACTTGATTGGAGGATGATCAATGGAAACAGGATGCACCTGAGCTCAATTTCGAGTCTCATAGCAAAGGGTCTGTCACGCCCTGGCCATAGAGAGGGTTTTGTTCTCTATTTTGGTTAGGCCAGGGTGTGACTAGGGTGGGCGTTCTATGTTCCTTTTTCTATGTTTTTGTATTTCTTTGTTTTGGGCCGAGTATGGTTCCTAATCAGAGGCAGCTGTCTATTGTTGTCTCTGATTAGGAATCATACTTAGGCAGCCTTTTCCCACCTGTGCTTTGTGGGATCTTGTGTTTGTGTAGCTGCCTGTGAGCAGCCCAGAACGTCACGCTTCGTTTTCTTCTGTATTGTTTTGGTGAGTTTCATATTTATTAAACATGTGGAACTCTAAGTACGCTGCGCCTTGGTCTACTCCTTTAGACGAACGTGACAGGGTCTGTATATGTAAATAAGATATTTCTGTTTTTTTATTATTAATGAATTTGTAAAAAAATCTAAAAAACTATTTTCACTTTGTCATTATGGGGTATTGTGTGTAGATTGATGAGGATTTCTTTTATTTAATCCATTTTAGAATAAGGCTGTAATGTTGAAAAAGTCAAGGGGTCTGAATACTTTCCGAAAGCACTGTATGTCCTGTGGATAAGGAGGTTGTGTCTTATCCGCTTGGTTTGCCAGACAGTGGTAGCTACTGGGAGATGTCCTTCATGGTAGCCATTCTGAATACATACTCCATATTCTGAAAATGTAATCCTTGGTCTGTAGTCTATTGAATATTGATAATTTGATGTTGGATTTTCGATCACTGACATTATCCTGTGTTTATTCATCAAGTAAAATAAAGAGCATAGTGTCAAATGGAGAAATATTGATATAATTTCAAAACACATGTTTCAACTTTTATTAACATTTATAGATAACACCAGTAGCCTCTTGGTGTTTTATGAACCATTAACATTTATAGATAACTCCAGTAGTCTCTTGGTCTTTTATGAACCATTAACACCAGTAGTCTCTTGGTCTTTTATGAACCATTAACATTTCCAGATAACACCAGTAGTCTCTCAGAAATCACTGAAATGCAATGAGACATCTCATTGATCATAATGTCACCATTTAAAGTTTATCGTTTATTTCGTTTCACCTTTTCATCAAATAAAATCTTGACCTTTGTCACTGTGACATACCCCCAAATCAGACTCTGGGCTATTTTCCTAGCTGGGACACACACACATACACGAACATGTACACACACACATGCATGAACACACACACACACACACACACACAGGCCCAGTTTGTGGGTGGATGTTAAACTTCTCTCCCTCTGTCCCGGGGGAAACTGATATTAATTGGCAATGTGGGAGGCAGAGGGCGTTTAATGACACATGATTACTGTAGAGTGGGATCCTGTAATTACCACCGCTAATGAATTCACACCCCTCACCCCTGATGTGCACTGGACCAAATCACTGACACACAGAGAGACCAAATCACTGATACACAGAGAGAGACCAAATCACTGATACACAGAGAGAGACCAAATCACTGATACACAGAGAGAGACCAAATATCTGATACATAGAGAGACCAAATCACTGACACACAGAGAGACCAAATCACTGATACACACAGAGAGACCAAATCACTGATACACAGAGAGAGGCCAAATCACTGATACACAGAGAGAGACCAAATATCTGATACACAGAGAGACCAAATCACTGATACACAGAGAGAGACCAAATCACTGATACACAGAGAGGCCAAATCACTGATACACAGAGAGAGAGACCAAATCACTGATACACAGAGAGGCCAAATCACTGATACGCAGAGAGGGATAAAGTCACTGATACACAGAGAGGGATAAAGTCACTGATACGCAGAGAGGGATAAAGTCACTGATACGCAGAGAGGGATAAAGTCACTGATACGCAGAGAGGGATAAAGTCACTGATACGCAGAGAGGGATAAAGTCACTGATACGCAGAGACGGGCCCAATAACTGATACACAGAGAGGGACCAAATAACTGATACGCAGAGAGGGATAAAGTCACTGATACAATGAGAGGGATCAAATCACTGATAAACAGGGAGGGATCAAATCACTTATCGTGTCTTTGGCATCATTAAACTGAAGACTTAGTTTATCAAATCAATTCTCTGTAATTATTATTACGTGATTAATCAGGTAAATGTAATTAACTAAGAAGTCGGGGCACCAAGGAAAATATTCAAATTACAAAGTTATAATTTTCCTAATATAACTTTTAGATATTTAAATATCTGCTCAATTAGTCTTCTAATTAATGAATTATTCTTTACCTCACGTTAGTCTCATTCCAAATGTCGTAAATTGTTGGTTATCTGCACGAACCCAGTCTTCACTATTAATCATCCATACATCAATTGTCTCAATCATTTATTAACTAACTAAATAATCACAGAAATGCACATACAAACAAAGTAGATATGGTTACAAGGAAATGATAGGGGAGGTTCCCTAGTGGGCTAAACCGGTATTACGGCTTGGTGGACAAAAAGGGAAGTGGGTGTAGACTCAGAAAGGCGGGAATTACGCAAATTAATCACTACACACTTGATAATTCTAACAATTGAAATGCTAATCCTTTGCAGATATATATATATTTACGCTCAGTGTGTCGTCGTGATCTCTGTTGGAAAGTTTGTTTCTGTTGGAGAGTTTGTCAGCCCTCTCTTTCTCTGCCGTGGTTAGAATGGATAGTTCAGAGTAACATTCAGCAATGTTGTTATAGAATAGATATTTCGGGGGTTGTCGGCCTTCGCATTCACGGGTATATAATTTGTAGCTGCAGACTAGTAATTAGTATCGAAGAGTAGCTCTTATTCTGTCGGATCGATAGTCTCAGAGTTTAACCATGTGGTATGGTTAAAAGATTCAGCAATCTACTCAAACCTTAACTCCCTCTGTGATGAGGTACTGGTCCCTACTCAAATATTAACCCTCTTGTAATTGAGGTAAGCTTGGTCTCTACTCAAACCTTAGCCCTCTCGTAATTGAGGTGAGCTTGGTCTGAAGAGGATTCTCGTAGGTGGGGGTTATATTCGTAACAGCAGAAAGGGGCTGTCCCCTGACGCCAGGTCAATGTCTGTGCTAATGGGGCGGGCCCATGACCTAGTTAACTCCAAATGGAATTGGAGTTTCCTTCATTAAACAGTTTATAATCACATCACATAATTTCACAAATAGTTTCATCTTTACTCATTCATTTTATACAACAATTAGATGCAAGCCCCACAACCGATACTCTTGTATAAACAGAGTTATGGTAATGTGGCTGTACTGTCTTTCCTGAGGTCACCAAATTGTACAAAACGGACCAGTTCGTAGCTGGCTACTGCACCGACCGTTTATACCTTTTCCAGAACATGGATATTGTTCAGTTCTCAAGTTCTGTAATGTGGAAGAAGTTATTTTGTTCTCTCTATGAAAACTCATTCTATGCGCTGGCCATGAGAAGAGAAAACTCCTCTAGGAATTTATGACCTGCCCAACAGAGCCTGAGTGTAGGGGGAAGAGAGAGAGGCAGCGAGAGAGAGAGTGGGATGATGCTCGCTGCACCCAAAGAGGGCCACGTCATGACACACTGATACACAGAGAGGGATCAAATCACTGATACACAGAGAGGGATCAAATCACTGATACACAGAGAGGGATCAAATCACTGATACACAGAGAGAGATCAAATCACTGATACACAGAGAGGGATCAAATCACTGATACACAGAGAGGGATCAAATCACTGATACACAGAGAGGGATCAAATCACTGATACACAGAGAGGGATCAAATCACTGATACACAGAGAGGGATCAAATCACTGATACACAGAGAGGGATCAAATCACTGATACACAGAGAGGGATCAAATCACTGATACACAGAGAGGGATCAAATCAGTCATACACAGAGAGGGATCAAATCACTGATACACAGAGAGGGATCAAATCACTGACACACAGAGAGGGATCAAATCACTGACACACAGAGGGATCAAATCACTGATACACAGAGAGGGATCAAATCCCTGATACACAGAGGGATCAAATCACTGATACACAGAGAGGGATCAAATCACTGATACACAGAGAGGGATCAAATCACTGACACACAGAGAGGGATCAAATCACTGACACACAGAGAGGGATCAAATCACTGATACACAGAGAGGGATCAAATCACTGATACAATGAGAGGGGGACGTGGAGGAATTGGTGCCACTGCTGAAACTGGTGTCCTTCTGATTTTGGATGTCATGTTTTTTATATTTCAGAGAACAAAGATGGAATGATTAGAATGAAAACACTTCAGGGTTTAGAGCTAGTTCATTATTCATCTCTCCGGACAGATCTCTGGCAAACTGTGTTACGTCTCTGCACTGAAAACCTCTGTCTCTCATCGTCTCTACTGGGCAGACTGTACACACACACACACAGGCTCAGCAGGGTTCTGTCATACACTCTAGTAGGATGGCATTGGTGGACAGAGTTAACATTCCCCACACATCCCCTTTTCCTTACTCTGCCAACTAGGCACACACTAAGACCAAACTACATGCACTTAACAAATGCATGCCCTCCCTCCTTCCCTCTCCTCTCCTCTTCCCACTCTCCTCCTCTCCCTCTCTCCCTCCTCTCTTCTGTGTGTCTGGGATGGTTGGCATTGTCGCCCAGGGTGTCTGTGGTCTTGCATAATTAGCTCAGTATGACAGCAGAGTTGGCCAGGGTTTTGCCCAGGTCTGGCAGGGGCTCAGCAAAGCTCATTAATGAGAATATGCCTGTCTCTCTCTCTCCCCCCCTCTCTCTCTCTTCTCTCTCTCTTCTCTCTCTCTTCTCTTTCTTCTCTTCTTTTACCACCTGAATGGGAGAAGGTGTGAAGAGAGATACAAGAGTGGGACTCGGTTCAGAGAGAGAGAGAGAGAGAGAGAGAGAGAGAGAGACTGTAACCACTAACACTGTACATGGCCAATAATATAACATTTGAAATGTCTATAATATTAAAAAAATTGTGTGAGTGTAATGTTTACTAATGTTTACCATGTTTATTTCCACTTTGTTTACTGTCTATTCCATTTGCTTTGGCAACGTAAACATATGTTTCCCATAAAGCCCTTTGAATTGAATTGAATTGAAATTGAGAGAGAGAGACATATTTTCACTAATGAGCTGGGATGAGCCCATATCAGACCTGGGCCAGACCCTGGCCCACTGTGTTGTCATACTAAGCTAATAATGGAAGACCACAAACACCCTGGGTGACACTCACACCATACACACACATTGTTTTTTATTTTTGTCAGGCTAAACTCAGGGACACTCAAGCAGTGTGTCAGATTGAAAAAAAAAGACTGACCAAGAATAGAAGTATTTGATACTGAATCCGATTCACTAAAAGACTGGCCTAGTACAGAAGTATTTTATACTGAATCAGATTGAATGACTGTGACTGTCCTACTACAGAAGTCGTTGATACTGAAACAGATTGACAAAAATACTGGCCTAGTAGAGAAGTATTTGATACTGAATCAGACTTAAAACTGTGACTGGACTAGTAGATAATATTATGACACTGAATCAGATTGAAGATCTGTGGCTGGCCTACCACAGAAGTATTTGATACTGAATCAGATTGAAGAACTGTGACTGGCCTACTACAGAAGTCTTTGATACAGAATCACATTGATAAAAAGACTGGCATAGAGCAGAAGTAATTAATACTGATTCAGATTGAAGAACGGTGACTGGCCAAGTACAGAGGTCTTTGATATTGAATCAGATTGCCAAAAAGACTGGCCTAGTACAGAAGTATGATACTGAATCAGATTGAAGAACTGTGACTGGCATAGTACAGAAGTCTTTCATACTAAATCAGATTGAAAAATGTGACTGGACAGGTAGATAATAATTTGATACTGAATCAGATTGAAGATCGGTGGCAGGCCTACTACAGAAGAATTTGATACTGAATCAGATTTAAAAAAAGACTGGTCTAAAACAGAAGTCTTTGACACTGAATCAGACTGATATAAGACTGGCCTATTACAGAAGAATGGATTGAAGAACTGTGGCTGGCCTAGTACCGAAGTCTTTGATGCTGGATCCGATTGACAAAAAGACTGGCTTGGTACAGAAGTCTTTGATGCTGGATCCGATTGACAAAAAGACTGGCTTGGTACAGAAGTCTTTGATAATGAATCATATTGACAAATATACTGGCCAAGCACAGACGTTTTTGTTAATGAATCAGACTGAAAACTGAGACTGGTCAAGTACAGAAGTTTTTATCCTGAATCAGACTGAAAACTGAGACTGGCCTACTACAGAAGTCTTTGATACTGAATCAGATTGAATGAATGTGACTGTCCTACTACAGAAGTATTTGATACTGAATCAGATTGAAGAACTGTGACTGGCATAGTACAGAAGTCTTTGAAACTGAATCATATTGACATGAAGACTGGCATAGTACAGAAGTATTTGAAACTGAATCAAATTTACAAGAAGCCTGGACTAGTAGAGAAGTATTTGATACTGAATCAGATTGAAAAATGTGACTGGACTAGTAGAAAATAATTTGATACTGAATCAGATTGAAGATCGTTGGCTGGCCTACTACAGAGGTTTTTTATACTGAATCAGATTGACAAAAGACTGGACTTGTGCAGAAGTCTTTGAAACTGAATCATATTGACATGAAGAACTGTGACTGGCTAACTACAGGAGTCTTTGATACTGAATCAGATTGACAAAAAGACTGGCCTAGTACAGAAGTCTTTGAAACTGAATCATATTGACATGAAGAACTGTGACTGGCTAACTACAGGAGTCTTTGATACTGAATCAGATTGACAAAAAGACTGGCCTAGTAAAGAAGTCTTTGATACTGAATCAGATTGATAAAATTGATTGAAGATCTGTGGCTGGCCAACTACAGAAGTCTTTGATACTGAATCAAATTTACAAAAAGACTGGCCTAGTACAGAAGTCTTCGATACAGTATCACATTGATAAAAAGACTGGCCTGGTACGGAAGTACTTGATACTGAATCATATTGACAAAAATGCTGGCCAAGCACAGAAGTCTTTGATACTGAATCAGACTGACAAAAAGACTGAACTGGTGTTGAAGTATTTGATACTGAATCAGTGTAACGGTTGTCCAAAGGAGTAGACCAAGGTGCAGCGTGGTAAGTGTTCATCTTGATATTTATTTTTACTCAGAACACTTAAACAAAATAGTACAGAAGTCTTAGATACTGAATCAGATTGACAAAAAGACAGGCTTAGTACAGAAATCTTTGATACTGAATCAGATTGATAAAAAAACTGGCCGAGGACAGAAGTATGCAACTGAATTAGATTGAAGAACTGTGACTGGCCTAGTACAGAAGTCTTTGATACGGAATCAAATTTACAAAAAGACTGGCCTAGTACATACGTATTGACACTGAATCATCTTGACAAAATACTGGCCAAGCGCAGTTGTCTTTAATTCTGAATCAGTTTGACAAAAACACTGGCCAAGCACAGAAGTATTTGATCCTTAATCAGATTGATAAGAAGACTGGCCTAGTAAAGAAGTCTTTGAAACTGAATCAGATAGAAGAACTGTGACTGGCCAACTACAGAAGTCTTTGATACTGATTCAGATTGAAGAGCTGTGACTGACCTAGTACAGAAGTCTTTGATACTGAATCAGATTGACAAAAAGACTGGCAAAGTACAGAAGTGTGACACTGATCAGATTGAAGAACTTTGACTGGCCTAGTACAGAAGTCTTTGATTCTGAATCAAATTTACAAAAAGACTGGCCTAGTACAGAAGTCTTTGATAATGAAATAGGCTGAAAAGTGTGACTGGCCTAGTACAGAAGGCTTTGATCCTGAATCAGACTGAAGAACTGTGGCTGGCCTAGTACAGAAGTATTTGATACTGAATCAGAATGACAAAAAGACTAGCCTAGTACAGAAGTCTTTGATAATGAAATAGGTTGAAAAGTGTGACCGGCCTACTACAGAAGGCTTTGATACTGAGTCATATTGAAGAGCTGTAACTGGACTAGTACAGAAGCCTTTGACACTGAATCCGATTGACAAAAAGACTGGTCTACTAGAGAAGTATTTGACACTGAATGAAATGTACAAAAAGGCTGGCCTTTACAGAAGTCTTTGATACTGAATCAGGTTGAAGAACTGTGACTGGCCCTCTATAGAAGTCTTTGATGCTAAATCAGATTGACAAGAAGATTGGCCTTGATGTCTTTGATACTGAAACAGACTGACAAATAGACTGGCCTATTACATAAGTATTTGATACTGAATCAGATTGACAAAAAGACTGGCCTATCACAAAAGTCTTTAAAACTGAATCAGATTGACAAAAAGACTGGTCTTCTAGAGAAGTATTTGATACTGAATCAAATTTCCAAAAATACCAATTACAGAAGTCTTTAATACTGAATCAGATTGTCAAAAATACTGGCCTAGTGCAGAAGTGTTTGATAATGAATCAGACTGAAAACTGTGACTGGCTTAGAACAGAAGTCTTTGATACTGAAACAGACTGACAAAAAGACTGGCCTAGTTTAGAAGTCTTTGATAATGAATCAGATTGACAAAAAGACTTGCCCAGTACAGATGTCTTTGATAATGAATCAGATTGACAAAAAGACTGGCCTAGTATAGAAAGTATGATATGAGTCACATTGAAGAACTGTGACTTGACTAGTACAGCAGTCTTTGATACTGAATCATGTTAACAAATATACTGGCCAAGCACAGAAGTCTTTGATAGAGAATCAGATTGATAAAAATAATGGCTTAATTCAGAAGTATGATACTGAATCAGATGGACAAAATCTGGACTTGTGCAGAGGTCTTTGATATTGAATCAGATTGAAGAACTGTGTCTGGCCTAGTACAGAAGTCTTTGATACTGAATCAAATTTACAAAAATTGGCCTAGTACAGAAGTCTTTGATAATGAATCAGATTGATACAAAGACTGGCCTAGTACAGAAGTATGACACTGAATCAGATCGAAGAACTGTGACTGGCCTGGTACAGAAGTATTGACACTGATTCATCTTGACAAAAATTCTGGCTAAGAGCAGAAGTCTTTGATAATGAATCAGATTGACAAAAGACTGGTCTAATACAGAAGTATTTGTTACTGAATCAGATTGATAAAAATACTTGCCTAGTACAGAAGTATGACACTGAATCAGATTGAAGAACTGTGACTGGCCAAGAACAGAAGTCTTTGATACTGAATCCGATTGACTAAAAGACTGGCCTAGTAGAGAAGTATTCGATACTGAATCGTATTGACAAAAATACTGGCCAAGCACAGAAGATTTTGATAACGAATCATATTGACAAAAAAACTGGCCTAGTACAGAAATATTTTATACTGAATCAGACTGAAAAGTTAGACTGTCCCACTACAGAAGCCTTTGATACTGAATCATATTGACAAAAACACTGGCCTAGTAGAGAAGTATTTGATACTGAATCAGATTGAAACCTGTGACTTGACTAGTAGATAATAATTTGAAACTGAATCAGATTGAAGATATTTGGCTGGCCTTCAACAGATGTATTTGAAACTGATTCAGATTGACAAAAGACTGGACTTGTGCAGAAGTCTTTGATACTGAATCAGATTGACAAGAAGACATGCCTTGTAAAGAAGTCTTTGAAACTGAATCAGATAGAAGAACTGTGACTGGCTAACTACAGAAGTATTTGATTCTGATTCAGATTGAAGAGCTGTGACTGACCTAATACAGAAGTATTTGATACTGTATCAGATTGATTAAAAGACTGGCCTATGACAGAAGTATGACACTGAATCAGATTGAAAAACTGTGACATACCTAGTACAGAAGTCTTTGATACTGAATTAAATTTACAAAAAGATTGTCTTAGTACAGAAGTCTTTGATACTGAATCCAATTGACAAAAATACTGGCCTAGTGCAGAAGTCTTTGATACTGAATCAGATTGACAAAAGGACTAGCCTACTACAGTAGTATTTCATACTGCATCAGATTGATAAAATGACTGGCCCAGTAGAGATGTATTGATACTGAAACAGACTGACAAAAAGACTTGCCCAGTACAGATGTCTTTGATAATGAATCAGATTGACAAAAAGACTGGCCTAGTACAGAAGTATTTGATACTGAATCATATTAACAAATATACTGGCCAAGCACAGAAGTCTTTGATACTGAATCAGATTGACAAAAAGACTGGACTAGAACAGAAGTATGAAGCTGAATCAGATTGGAGAACTGTGACTGGCCTAGTCTTTGATCCTGAATCAGTTTGACAAAAACACTGGTCTAGTACAGATGTATTTGATACTGAATCCGATTGACAAGAAGACTGGCCTAGTACAGAAGCCTTTGATACTGAATCAAATTGTCAACAGACTGGCCTAGTACAGAAGTCTTTGATACTGAATCATATTAACAAATATACTGGCCAAGCACAGAAGTCTTTGATACTGAATCAGATTGACAAAAAGACTGGACTAGAACAGAAGTATGAAGCTGAATCAGATTGAAGAACTGTGATTGTCCTAGTATTGAAGTAGTTGATACTGAATCATTGAAAAAAAATACTGACCTAGTACAGAAGTCTTTTAATACTGAATCAGATTGACAAAAAGACTGGACTAGAACAGAAGTATGATACTGAATCAGATTGGAGAACTGTGACTGGCCTAGTACGGAAGTCTTTGATCCTGAATCAGTTTGACAAAAACACTGGTCTAGTACAGATGTATTTGATACTGAATCCGATTGACAAGAAGACTGGCCTAGTACAGAAGCCTTTGATACTGAATCAGATTAACAAAAAGACTGGCCAAATACAGAAATCGCTGATATTGAATCTTAATGACAAAAAGACTAGCCTAGCTTAGAAGCATTTGATACTGATTCAAATTGACTGAAATACTGGCTAACAACAGAAGTCTTTGATACTGAATCTATTTTACAAACAAAATGGCCATGTTCAGAAGTCTTTGATACTGAATCAGATTGAAGAACTGTGACTCGCCCAGTAGAGAATTACTTGATAATGAATCAGACTGAAGAACTGTGATTCGCAAAGTAAAGAAATACTTGATACTGAATCAGACTGAAGAGCTGTGACTGGCCTACTACAGGAGTCTTTGATACTGAATCAGATTGACAAAAAGACTGGCCTAGTTCAGAAGTATTTCATACTGAATCATATTGACAATAATACAGGCCAAGCTCAGAAGTCTTTGATACTGAATCAGATTGACAAAAAGACCTCCCTAGTACAGAAGTATTTGATACTGAATCAGATTGAAGAACTGTGACTGGCCTAGTACAGAAGTAAGAATACTGAATCCGATTGACTAGAAGACTGGCCTAGTACAGAAGTCTTTGATACTGAATCAAATTGACAAAAGACTGGCCTAGTACATAAGTCTTTGATACTGAAACAGACTTTCAAGAAGACTGGCCTAGTTGAGAAGTATTTGACACTGAATCAGATTGAAGAACTGTGACTGGCCTAGTACAGAAGTCTTTGATACTGAATCAGATTGACAGAAAGACTGGCCTAGTACAGAAGTATTTGATACTGAATCAGAATGAAGACCTTTGTCCTTTTGGAGACCTATAAATGGCTATGACAGTGTGACAGTGTCAATTTTAAGAGCCATTCTGATCACAGAAACACTCGTCCACATTTAGACACAGTGACCCGCAACGGTGACTTGGCCTCTTCCAAAAAGCTTTATTGGCACCAGACAGTACCATGATGCTAGTGACTGTGAACATGGCTAGCCTAGTAGCCATGGCTGTTTCAGCTTTAGACAGAGGTACGTGCTAGAAGTACAGACCAACAGAAAGGAGTGTGGAGGAGGACAGGGTCATCGTCTTCCTCATGCTCTGTGTGTTATGACAGGGCACTAGGAGGCATAGACTAGCTGCATGTCAACACCTCCAATATAATTACACGTCCAATCTCACTCTTTTCTCTTCTTCCCCTTTCTCATTCTCCTCTCCTTCCCCCTCTCGCTCTACTCCGCTCTCTCCTTCTATTCCTCTCTTCTGCTCCTTACCCTTTCTCTCTCCCCCTGCTCCTCCCTCCCTCTCCCCCCTCTCTCTCCCCCCTACTCCTCCCTCCCTCTCCCCCCTCTCTCTCTCGCTCTCTCTCTTTCTCTCACTCTTTCTTTCTATCTCTCCTCTCCCCTGCTTTACCTTCCAGCCCCAGTGGAGATCTCTACCATGACCCTGTCTGTTCTCCAGTGGCCAATTTGACTGTTCTAGCTTGCTGGCAGAGTAGAGGGAGGTGTGTACTGTTAGTGCCTGTCTCCTGGCCATGCCATTCTGCTTCTTTAGAACATCGCTTTGCTTAGCTGACATGGAACATCCAGCCTGTGACTGAACAGAACATTCCATGCTAATATGAACACACCAATATCTTGGCACAGACAACAGAAGACAATGCTCTGAATTGCTTGTCTGTATAGATTTAGCTCATTGTCTGTGTGTGTGTGTGTGTGTGTGTGTGTGTGTGTGTGTGTGTGTGTGTGTGTGTGTGTGTGTGTGTGTGTGGGTGGGTCCGTGTGGGTGCGTGTGTGGGTGTGTGGGTGTGTGGGTGGATGGGTCCGTGTGTGTGGGTGGGTGCGTGTGTGTGTACATCTTTATGTCTGTCTCTGTGTTTGTATGTGTGTGTGTGTAGGTGGGTGTGTGGGGGTGTGTGTGTTTCTGTACGTCTTTGTGTGTTAGTGCAGAGTGATAGGCCTAATGTAGTGTTCATGGGCTCTAGGCTCTGTCTTTACCCCCAGCAGTCCCAGCAGGATATAGAGAGGTGTGCCATGCTCTTCAGAGCCACTTCAGAATGCTCACGCTCGCCTGCTGATTAGACCTACACTCTGGAACACTGGAACACTCCAGAACCAATTTCTGCCTGCCTGCAGCTTCACGCCTGTCTCACTGAGAAGCACTGCAGTGGGGGAGGGGGACACACTGCTTAGCTTACACCAGTGGAGGCTACTGAGTGGAGGACGGCTCATAATAATGTCTGGATTGGAGCAAATGGAATGGCATCAAACACATAGAAACCATGTGTTTGATGTATTTGATACCATTCCACTTATCCTGCTCCAGCCATTATCACGAGCCCATCCTCCCCAATTAAGGTGCCACCAACCTCTTGTGGCTTACACATATGTGTGCACACAGAGAGACACACACACACAGACACACACACACACACACACACACACACACACACACACACACACACACACACACACACACACACTAGTACATGTGAGCTTGATACCTTACCTGTCAGGGGCAGGTGTGGTCCCACGACACCCAATCAGTTTTAATTAACCCCTTGTGGTAAGTGTGTGTGTGTGTGTGTGTGTGTGTGTGTGTGTGTGTGTGTGTGTGTGTGTGTGTGTGTGTGTGTGTGTGTGTGTGTGTGTGTGTGTGTGCTCTCTAACTATCACAGCTTACTAATCCACTTCAGCTCAGCCAGGTTTGTCATCATGCAACCAGAGTCCTGCAAACCACCTCTGCTACAATCTCCTAACTCTCCAAGACCATGTTGATGTGGTCACTGTAAGGTAAGCTGAGGGAAGACATCTGATGTTTGGCACATGGCATATTCACACCCCACACAGGTGCCCTGTCAGTTCATGCATATTTAACCAACAGGTGATTAGTTTAACTAAGGCCTGACCGATAGAGTTACACACCATACACTCACCCTTATTAATCAGAGGTGCTTTCCCAACAATGGAGTGAGATCATAGAGATCATGATCAGAGTTGGACAGATGTAAATGATTTAGACTGGACTGGTTTTTGTTAGGAGTGCTGCGTATGCTACTGATGGTGATGTTGATTGTAGTGATGGTGTGTGTATGTGTGTGCGTGTGTGTGCCAGATGCCAGGCTTGACAAAGCAAAGCCCAGCTAATCAAATAAGAGCCCTTAGCAGTGTATGTGTAGACTGAGAGAGTGAATGGAGTGTGTGTGTGTGTGTGTGTGTGTGTGTGTGTGTGTGTGTGTGTGTGTGTGTGTGTGTGTGTGTGTGTGTGTGTGTGTGTGTGTGTGTGTGTGTGTGTGTGTGTGTGTGTGTGTGTGGACGTCAGGGAGAGAGCGAATGAGAGGAACCGTGGGGAGGCTCAGGGTAGGGCCTTCTAGAGGCTAAGGACATTTGGTGTGGGTGTATAGACAGACAGGCACACACACTCATATACACACACGCACACATTCTACTGAAAAATACTTTTGCGAGAGTCTTAAGAACTATTAAGCATTCATATCTTTGTTGTGACAATTTCCACCATGATAATCTCCACCATGACAATATCCCCCATGATAATATCCACCATGATAATCTCCACCATGACAATATCCACAATGATAATATCCACCATGAAAACATCCACCATGACAATATCCACCATGATAATATCCACCATGAAAACATCCATCATGATAATATCCACCATGACAATATCCACCATGACAATATCCACCATGATAATATCCACCATGATAATCTCCACCATGACAATATCCACCATGACAATATCCACCATGACAATATCCACCATGATAATATCCACCATGATAATATCCACCATGACAATATCCACAATGATAATATCCACCATGATAATATCCACCATGAAAACATCCACCATGGTAATCTCCACCATGACAATATCCACCATGACAATATCCACCATCAAATCAAATCAAATCAAATGTATTTATATAGAACTTCGTACATCAGCTGAAATCTCAAAGTGCTGTACAGAAACCCAGCCTAAAACCCCAAACAGCAAGCAATGCATGTGAAAGAAGCACGGTGGCTAGGAAAAACTCCCTAGGAAAAACTCCCTAGAAAGGCCAAAAACCTAGGAAGAAACCTAGAGAGGAACCAGGCTATGAGGGGTGGCCAGTCCTCTTCTGGCTGTGCCGGGTGGATATTATAACAGAACATGGTCAAGATGTTAAAATGTTCATAAATGACCAGCATGGTCAAATAATAATAATCATAGTAGTTGACGAGGGTGCAACAAGCACATCCGGTGAACAGGTCAGTGTTCCGTAGCCGCAGGCAGAACAGTTGAAACTGGAGCAGCAGCATGGCCAGGTGGACTGGGGACAGCAAGGAGTAATCATGCCAGGTAGTCCTGAGGAATGGACCTAGGGCTCAGGTCCTCCGAGAGAAAGAAAGAAAGAGAGAAAGAGAGAATTAGAGAGAGCATATTTAAATTCACACAGGACACCGGATAAGACAAGAGAAATACTCCAGATGTAACAGACTGACCCTAGCCCCCCGACACATAAACTACTGCAGCATAAATACTGGAGGCTGAGACAGGAGGGATCAGAAGACACTGTGGCCCCATCCGATGATACCCCCGGACAGGGCCAAACAGGCCCGGTATGACAATATCCACCATGACAATATCCACCATGATAATATCCACCATGAAAACATCCACCATGATAATCTCCACCATGACAATATCCACCATGACAATATCCACCATGATAATATCCACCATGATAATATCCACCATGATAATCTCCACCATGACAATATCCACAATGATAATATCCACCATGAAAACATCCACCATGACAATATCCACCATGATAATATCCACCATGAAAACATCCACCATGATAATCTCCACCATGACAATATCCACCATGATAATATCCACCATGATAATCTCCACCATGACAATATCCACCATGACAATATCCACCATGACAATATCCACCATGATAATCTCCACCATGATAATCTCCACCATGACAATATCCACCATGATAATATCCACCATGATAAAATCCACAATGATAATCTCCACCATGACAATATCCACCATGACAATATCCAACATGATAATCTCCACCATGACAAAATCCATCATGACAATATCCACCATGATAATCTCCACCATGACAATATCCACCATGACAATATCCACCATGACAACGTCCACCATGATAATCTCCACCATGACAATATCCACCATGACAATATCCACCATGACAATCTCCACCATGATAATCTCCACCATGACAATATCCACCATGACAACATCCACCATGAAAAAATCCACCATGATAATATCCACCATGACAATATCCACCATGATAATCTCCACCATGACAATATCCACCATGACAATATCCACCATGATAATACCCACCATGATAATCTCCACCATGACAATATCCACCATGATAATATCCACCATGAAAACATCCACCATGATAATATCCACCATGACAATATCCACCATGACAATATCCACCATGATAATATCCACCATGATAATCTCCACCATGACAATATCCACCATGATAATCTCCACCATGATAATCTCCACCATGACAATATCCACCATGACAATATCCACCATGATAATCTCCACCATGATAATATCCACCATGATAATATCCACCATGACAATATCCACCATGACAATATCCACCATGACAACATCCACCATGATATTCTCCACCATGACAATATCCACCATGACAATATCCACCATGACAATACCCACCATGATAATCTCCACCATGGCAATATCCATCATGACAATATCCACCATGAAAACATCCACCATGATAATATCCACCATGACAATATCCACCATGATAATCTCCACCATGACAATATCCACCATGACAATATCCACCATGATAATCTCCACCATGATAATCTCCACCATGACAATATCCACCCTGATAATATCCACCATGAAAACATCCACCATGATAAACTCCACCATGACAATATCCACCATGATAATCTCCACCATGACAATATCCACCATGACAATCTCCACCATGACAATATCCACCATGACAATATCCACCATGATAATCTCCACCATGATAATCTCCACCATGACAATATCCACCATGATAATATCCACCATGATAATATCCACAATGATAATCTCCACCATGACAATATCCACCATGACAATATCCAACATGATAATCTCCACCATGACAAAATCCATCATGACAATATCCACCATGATAATCTCCACCATGACAATATCCACCATGACAATATCCACCATGACAACGTCCACCATGATAATCTCCACCATGACAATATCCACCATGACAATATCCACCATGATAATCTCCACCATGACAATATCCACCATGACAATCTCCACCATGACAATATCCACCATGACAATATCCACCATGACAATATCCACCATGATAATCTCCACCATGATAATCTCCACCATGACAATATCCACCATGATAATATCCACCATGATAATATCCACAATGATAATCTCCACCATGACAATATCCACCATGACAATATCCAACATGATAATCTCCACCATGACAAAATCCATCATGACAATATCCACCATGATAATCTCCACCATGACAATATCCACCATGACAATATCCACCATGACAACGTCCACCATGATAATCTCCACCATGACAATATCCACCATGACAATATCCACCATGACAATCTCCACCATGATAATCTCCACCATGACAATATCCACCATGACAACATCCACCATGAAAAAATCCACCATGATAATATCCACCATGACAATATCCACCATGATAATCTCCACCATGACAATATCCACCATGACAATATCCACCATGATAATACCCACCATGATAATCTCCACCATGACAATATCCACCATGATAATATCCACCATGAAAACATCCACCATGATAATATCCACCATGACAATATCCACCATGACAATATCCACCATGATAATATCCACCATGATAATCTCCACCATGACAATATCCACCATGATAATCTCCACCATGATAATCTCCACCATGACAATATCCACCATGACAATATCCACCATGATAATCTCCACCATGATAATATCCACCATGATAATATCCACCATGACAATATCCACCATGACAATATCCACCATGACAACATCCACCATGATAATCTCCACCATGACAATATCCACCATGACAATATCCACCATGACAATACCCACCATGATAATCTCCACCATGACAATATCCATCATGACAATATCCACCATGAAAACATCCACCATGATAATATCCACCATGACAATATCCACCATGATAATCTCCACCATGACAATATCCACCATGACAATATCCACCATGATAATCTCCACCATGATAATCTCCACCATGACAATATCCACCCTGATAATATCCACCATGAAAACATCCACCATGATAAACTCCACCATGACAATATCCACCATGATAATCTCCACCATGACAATATCCACCATGACAATCTCCACCATGACAATATCCACCATGACAATATCCACCGTGATAATCTCCACCGTGATAATCTCCACCGTGACAATATCCACTGTGATAATATCCAACGTGATAATCTCCACCGTGATAATATCCACCGTGACATTATCCACCATGATAATATCCACCATGATAATCTCCACCATGACAATATCCACCATGATAATCTCCACCATGATAATATCCACCATAATAATATCCACCATGGATATTAGCCTGATGCTATAACCAATGTGTTGTATATTCATCAGAGACGAGTTCTGCCGTCACACTAAATTACGTGGTGCAGTGTGTTTGGCATGGTCAGTCTGTTTGAAATGGTGCAGTGTGTTTGCCATGGGTCACTGTGTTTGGCATGGTGCTGTGTTTTGGAATGGGTCAATGTGTTTGACATGGTGAACTGTGTTTGGCATGTGAAGTGTGTATGGGACGGTGCATTGTGTTTGGTATGGGGAATTGTGTTTGACATGGTGAACTGTGTTTGGCATGGGCAGTGTGTTTGGAATGGTGCAGTGTATATAGAATGGTGCAGTGTGTTTAGAATGGTGCAGTGTGTTTAGCATGGGTCAGCATGTTTGGCATGGTCAGTGTGCTTGCATGGTGCAGTGTGTTTGGAATGGTGCAGTGTGTTTGGCATGGTGCAGTGTGTTTGGCATGGGTCAGTGTGTTTGGCATGGGCCAGTGTGTTTGGCATCAATTAGTTATGTTTGGCATGGTGCAGTGTGTTTGGCATGGGCCAGTGTGTTTGGCATCAATTAGTTGTGTTTGGCATGGTGCAGTGTTTTTGGCATGGTGCATTGTGTTTGGCATGGGTCACTGTGTTTGGCATGGTGCAGTGTGTTTGGCATGATGCTGTGTGTTTGGCATGGTGCTGTGTGTTTGGCATGGGTCAGTGTGTTTGAGATGGTGTACTGTGTTTGGCATGGGGCAGTGTGTTTGGCATGGTGCTGTGTGTTTGGCATGGGGCAGTGTGTTTGGAATGGTGCAATGTGTTTGGTGTGGGTCAGTGTGTTTGGCATGGTGCAGTGTGCTTGCCATGGGTAAATGTGTTTGGCATGGTGCAGTGTGTTTGGCATGGGTCACTGTGTTTGGCATGGTGCTGTGTGTTTGGCATGGGTAAGTGTGTTTGGCATGGTGCAGTGTGTTTGGCATGTGTCATCGTGTTTGGCATGGTCAGTGTGTTTGGCATGGGTCAGTGTGGTTGGCATGGTGCTGTGTGTTGGAATGGGGCTGTGTGTTTGGAAAGGTGCAGTGTGTTTGGCATGGGTCAGTGTGTTTGGCATGGTGCAGTGTGCTTGCCATGGGTAAATGTGTTTGGCATGGTGCAGTGTGTTTGGCATGGGTCACTGTGTTTGGCATGGTGCAGTGTGTTTGGCATGGGTAAGTGTGTTTGGCATGGTGCAGTGTGTTTGGCATGTGTCATCGTGTTTGGCATGGTCAGTGTGTTTGGCATGGGTCAGTGTGGTTGGCATGGTGCTGTGTGTTGGAATGGGGCTGTGTGTTTGGAAAGGTGCAGTGTGTTTGGCATGGGTCAGTGTGGTTGGCAGGGTGCTGTGTGTTGGAATGGGGCTGTGTGTTTGGAAAGGTGTAGTGTGTTTGGCATGGTCAGTGTGTTTAGCATGGTCAGTGTGTTTGGCATGGTCAGTGTGTTTGGCATGGTCAGTGTGTTTGGCATGGTCAGTGTGATTGGAATGGTGCAGTGTGTTAAGAATGGTACTGTGTGTTTGGAACGGGTCAGTGTGTTTGGCATGGGTGACCGTAATTGGCATGGTAAGTGTGTTTGGCATGGGGCAGGGTGTTTGAAATTGTGCAGTGTGTTTGGTATGCGGATGGGTGTTTGTCATGGGGTAGTGTGTTTGGCATGCTGCTGTGTCTTTGGCATCGGTCACTATGTTTGGCATGGTGAAGTGTGTTTGAAATGGTGCAGTGTGTTTGGTATGGGGTTGTGTGTTTGCCATGGGGCAGTGTGTTCGGCATGGGTCAGTGTGTTTGGCATCAATTAGTTGTGTTTGGCATGGTGCAATGTGTTTGGCATGGGTCACTGTGTTTGGCATGGTGCAGTGTGTTTGGCATGGTGCTGTGTGTTTGGCATGGGTCAGTGTGTTTGAGATGGTGTACTGTGTTTGGCATGGGGCAGTGTGTTTGGAACGGTGCAGTGTGTTTGGCATGGGTCACCGTGTTTGGCATGGTCAGTGTGTTTGGAATGGTGCAGTGTGTTTGGCATGGTGCTGTGTGTTTGGCATGTGTCATCGTGTTTGACATGGTCAGTGAGTTTGGCATGGGTCAGTGTGTTTGGCATGGTGCAGTGTGTTTGGCATGTGTCATCGTGTTTGGCATGGTCAGTGTGTTTGGCATGGTCAGTGTGTTTGGCATTGGTCAGTGTGATTGGAATGGTGCAGTGTGTTTGGCATGGGGCAGGGTGTTTGAAATTGTGCAGTGTGTTTGGTATGGGGATGGGTGTTTGTCATGGGGTAGTGTGTTTGGCATGCTGCTGTGTGTTTGGCATCGGTCACTATGTTTGGCATGGTGAAGTGTGTTTGAAATGGTGCAGTTTGTTCGGCATGGGTCAGTGTGTTTGGCATGGGCCAGTGTGTTTGGCATCAATTAGTTGTGTTTGGCATGGTGCAGTATGTGTGGCATTGTGCAGTGTGTTTGGCATGGTTCTCTGTGTTTTTCATGGGTCAGTGTGTTTGACATGGTGCACTGTGTTTGGCATAGGGCAGTGTGTTTGGCATAGGGCAGTGTGTTTGGAATGGGGTAGGGTGTTTGAAATGGTATAGTGTGTTTGGTATGGGGAACTGTGTTTGGTATGGGGAAGTGTGTTTGGCATGGGGCAGTGTGTTTGGAATGGTGCAGTGTGTTTAGAATGGGTCAGTGTGTTTGGCATAGGGCAGTGTGTTTAGAATGGGTCAGTGTGTTTGGCATAGGGCAGTGTGTTTGGAATGGGGCAGTGTGTTTGGCATGGTCAGTGTGTTTGGCATAGGGCAGTGTGTTGGGAAAGGTGCAGTGTGTTTGGCATTGGTCAGTCTAATTGGAATGGGTCAGTGTGTTCGGAATGGTGCAGTGTGTTTGGAATGGGTCAGTGTGTTTGGCATGGGTGACCGTAATTGGCATGGTAAGTGTGTTTGGCATGGTGCTGTGTGTTTGGCATGGGGCAGTGTGTTTGAAATTGTGCAGTGTGTTTGGTATGGGGATGGGTGTTTGCCATGGGGAAGTGTGTTTGGAATGGGGCAGTGTGTTTGGCATGGGTGACCGTAATTGGCATGGTCAGTGTGTTTGGCATGGTGCGGTGTGTTTGTAATTGTGCAGTGTGTTTGAAATGGTGCATTGTGTTTGCCCTGCGGCAATGTGTTTGGAATGGGGCAGCGTGTATGACGTCATTCAGTGTGCTTGGAATGGGTCAGTGTGTTTGGCATGGGTGACCGTAATTGGCATGGTAAGTGTGTTTGGCATGGGGCAGGGTGTTTGAAATTGTGCAGTGTGTTTGGTATGCGGATGGGTGTTTGTCATGGGGTAGTGTGTTTGGCATGCTGCTGTGTCTTTGGCATCGGTCACTATGTTTGGCATGGTAAGTGTGTTTGAAATGGTGCAGTGTGTTTGGAATGGGGAAGTGTGTTTGGAATGGGGAAGTGTGTTTGAAATGGTGCAGTGTGTTTGGTATGGGGCTGTGAGTTTGCCATGGGGCAGTGTGTTCGGCATGGGCCAGTGTGTTTGGCATGGGCCAGTGTGTTTGGCATCAATTAGTTGTGTTTGGCATGGTGCAATGTGTTTGGCATGGGTCACTGTGTTTGGCATGGTGCTGTGTGTTTGGCATGGGTCAGTGTGTTTCAGATGGTGTACTGTGTTTGGCATGGGGCAGTGTGTTTGGAACGGTGCAGTGTGTTTGGCATGGGTCACCGTGTTTGGCATGGTCAGTGTGTTTGGCATGGGGCAGTGTGTTTGGCATGGTGCTGTGTGTTTGGCATGGGGCAGTGTGTTTGCCATGGGGCAGTGTGTTTGAAATTGTGCAGTGTGTTTGGTATGGGTCAGTGTGTTTGGCATGGTGCAGTGTGCTTGCCATGGGTAAATGTGTTTGGCATGGTGCAGTGTGTTTGGCATGGGTCACTGTGTTTGGCATGGTGCTGTGTGTTTGGCATGGGTCAGTGTGTTTGGCATGGTGCAGTGTGTTTGGCATGTGTCATCGTGTTTGGCATGGTCAGTGTGTTTGGCATGGTCAGTGTGTTTGGCATTGGTCAGTGTGATTGGAATGGTGCAGTGTGTTTGGCATGGGGCAGGGTGTTTGAAATTGTGCAGTGTGTTTGGTATGGGGATGGGTGTTTGTCATGGGGTAGTGTGTTTGGCATGCTGCTGTGTGTTTGGCATCGGTCACTATGTTTGGCATGGTGATGTGTGTTTGAAATGGTGCAGTTTGTTCGGCATGGGTCAGTGTGTTTGGCATGGGCCAGTGTGTTTGGCATCAATTAGTTGTGTTTGGCATGGTGCAGTATGTGTGGCATGGTGCAGTGTGTTTGGCATGCGTCACTGTGTTTGGCATTGTGCAGTGTGTTTGGCATGGTTCTCTGTGTTTTTCATGGGTCAGTGTGTTTGCCATGGTGCACTGTGTTTGGCATGGGGCAGTGTGTTTGGCATAGGGCAGTGTGTTTGGAATGGGGTAGGGGGTTTGAAATGGTATATTGTGTTTGGTATGGGGAACTGTGTTTGGTATGGGGCAGTGTGTTTGGCATGGGGCAGTGTGATTGGAATGGTGCAGTGTGATTGGAATGGTGCAGTGTGTTTAGAATGGGTCAGTGTGTTTGGCATAGGGCAGTGTGTTTGGAATGGGTCAGTGTGTTTGGCATGGTCAGTGTGTTTGGCATAGGGCAGTGTGTTGGGAAAGGTGCAGTGTGTTTGGCATTGGTCAGTCTAATTGGAATGGGTCAGTGTGTTCGGAATGGTGCAGTGTGTTAAGAATGGGTCAGTGTGTTTGGCATGGGTGACCGTAATTGGCATGGTAAGTGTGTTTGGCATGGTGCTGTGTGTTTGGCATGGGGCAGTGTGTTTGAAATTGTGCAGTGTGTTTGGTATGGGGATGGGTGTTTGCCATGGGGCAGTGTGTTTGGCATGCTGCTGTGTGTTTGGCATCGGTCACTATGTTTGGCATGGGTGACCGTAATTGGCATGGTCAGTGTGTTTGGCACGGTGCTGTGTGTTTGGCATGGGGCAGTGTGTTTGGAATTGTGCAGTGTGTTTGGTATGGGGATGGGTGTTTGCCATGGGGCAGTGTGTTTGGCATGCTGCTGTGTGTTTGGCATCGGTCACCCATGCCAAACATAGTGACCGATGCCAAACACACAGCAGCATGGGGCAGTGTGTTAGGCATGGGGCAGTGTGTTTGGAATATGGGCAGTGTGTTTGCCATGGGGCAGAGTGTTCGGCATGGGGTAGTGAGTTTGGAATGGGGCAGTGTGTTTGGAATGGGGCAGTGTGTTTTGCATGGGCCAATGTGTTTGCTATCAATCAGTGTGTTTGGCATGGTGTGGTGTGTTTGTCATAGGTCACTGTGTTTGTCATGGTCAGTGTGTTTTGAATGGAGCAGTGTGTTTGGAAAGGTGCAGTGTGGTTGGAACTGGGCGGTGTGTTTGGAATGGAGCAGTGTTTTTGGCATGGGGCGGTGTGTTTGGTATGGGGCAGTGTGTTTGGCATGGGGCAGTGTGTTTGGCATGGGGCAGTGTGTTTGGAATGGTGCAATGTGTTTGGCATGGGGCAGTGTGTTTGGCATTGGGCAGTGTGTTTTGAATGGTGCAGTGTGTTTTCTGTCAATCAGTGGTTTTGGCATGGTGCGGTGTGTTTGGCATGGTGCGGTGTGTTTGAAATGGGGCAGCGTGTATGACGTCATTCAGTGTGTTTGTATTGGTGCAGTGTTTTTGGCATTTGGCGGATTGTTTAGCATGAGGCAGTGTGTTTGGCATAGGGCAGTGTGTTTGGAATTGTGCAGTGTGTTCAGAATGGTGCAGTGTGTTTAGAATGGTGCAGTGTGATTGGCATGGGGCAGTGTGTTTGGCATGGGGCAGTGTGTTTGGAATGGGGCAGTGTGTTTGGAATGGGGCAGTGTGTTTGGAATGGCGTGGTGTGTTTGGAATGGGGCAGTTTGTTTGGCATTGGGCAGTTTGTTTGGAATGGGGCAGTGTGTTCGGCATGGGGTAGTGAGTTTGGAATGGGGCAGTGTGTTTGGAATGGGGCAGTGTGTTTTGCATGGGCCAATGTGTTTGCTATCAATCAGTGTGTTTGACATGGTGTGGTGTGTTTGTCATGGGTCACTGTGTTTGGCATGGTCAGTGTGTTTTGAATGGAACAGTGTGTTTGGAAAGGTGCAGTGTGGTTGGAACTGGGCGGTGTGTTTGGAATGGAGCAGTGTTTTTGGCATGGGGCGGTGTGTTTGGCATGGGGCAGTGTGTTTGGAATGGGGCAGTGTGTTTGGCATGGGGCAGTGTGTTTGGCATGGGGCAGTGTGTTTGGCATGGGGCAGTGTGTTTGGCATGGTGCAGTGTGTTTGGCATGGGGCAGTGTGTTTGGCATGGGGCAGTGTGTTTGGCATGGGGCAGTGTGTTTGGAATGGTGCAGTGTGTTTGGCATGGGGCAGTGTGTTTGGCATTGGGCAGTGTGTTTTGAATGGTGCAGTGTGTTTTCTGTCAATCAGTGGTTTTGGCATGGTGCGGTGTGTTTGGCATGGTGCGGTGTGTTTGAAATGGGGCAGCGTGTATGACGTCATTCAGTGTGTTTGTATTGGTGCAGTGTTTTTGGCATTTGGCGGATTGTTTAGCATGAGGCAGTGTGTTTGGCATAGGGCAGTGTGTTTGGAATTGTGCAGTGTGTTCAGAATGGTGCAGTGTGTTTAGAATGGTGCAGTGTGATTGGCATTGGGCAGTGTTTTTGGCATGGGGCAGTGTGTTTGGAATGGGGCAGTGTGTTTGGAATGGGGCAGTGTGTTTGGAATGGCGTGGTGTGTTTGGAATGGGGCAGTTTGTTTGGCATTGGGCAGTTTGTTTGGAATGGGGCAGTGTGTTCGGCATGGGGTAGTGAGTTTGGAATGGGGCAGTGTGTTTGGAATGGGGCAGTGTGTTTTGCATGGGCCAATGTGTTTGCTATCAATCAGTGTGTTTGACATGGTGTGGTGTGTTTGTCATAGGTCACTGTGTTTGGCATGGTCAGTGTGTTTTGAATGGAACAGTGTGTTTGGAAAGGTGCAGTGTGGTTGGAACTGGGCGGTGTGTTTGGAATGGAGCAGTGTTTTTGGCATGGGGCGGTGTGTTTGGCATGGGGCAGTGTGTTTGGAATGGGGCAGTGTGTTTGGCATGGGGCAGTGTGTTTGGCATGGGGCAGTGTGTTTGGCATGGGGCAGTGTGTTTGGCATGGTGCAGTGTGTTTGGCATGGGGCAGTGTGTTTGGCATGGGGCAGTGTGTTTGGCATGGGGCAGTGTGTTTGGAATGGTGCAATGTGTTTGGCATGGGGCAGTGTGTTTGGCATTGGGCAGTGTGTTTTGAATGGTGCAGTGTGTTTTCTGTCAATCAGTGGTTTTGGCATGGTGCGGTGTGTTTGGCATGGTGCGGTGTGTTTGAAATGGGGCAGCGTGTATGACGTCATTCAGTGTGTTTGTATTGGTGCAGTGTTTTTGGCATTTGGCGGATTGTTTAGCATGAGGCAGTGTGTTTGGCATAGGGCAGTGTGTTTGGAATTGTGCAGTGTGTTCAGAATGGTGCAGTGTGTTTAGAATGGTGCAGTGTGATTGGCATGGGGCAGTGTGTTTGGCATGGGGCAGTGTGTTTGGAATGGGGCAGTGTGTTTGGAATGGGGCAGTGTGTTTGGAATGGCGTGGTGTGTTTGGAATGGGGCAGTTTGTTTGGCATTGGGCAGTTTGTTTGGAATGGGGCAGTGTGTTCGGCATGGGGTAGTGAGTTTGGAATGGGGCAGTGTGTTTGGAATGGGGCAGTGTGTTTTGCATGGGCCAATGTGTTTGCTATCAATCAGTGTGTTTGGCATGGTGTGGTGTGTTTGTCATAGGTCACTGTGTTTGGCATGGTCAGTGTGTTTTGAATGGAACAGTGTGTTTGGAAAGGTGCAGTGTGGTTGGAACTGGGCGGTGTGTTTGGAATGGAGCAGTGTTTTTGGCATGGGGCGGTGTGTTTGGCATGGGGCAGTGTGTTTGGAATGGGGCGGTGTGTTTGGCATGGGGCAGTGTGTTTGGCATGGGGCAGTGTGTTTGGCATGGGGCAGTGTGTTTGGCATGGGGCAGTGTGTTTGGCATGGGGCAGTGTGTTTGGCATGGGGCAGTGTGTTTGGCATGGGGCAGTGTGTTTGGCATGGGGCAGTGTGTTTGGCATTGGGCAGTGTGTTTGGAATGGGGCAGTGTGTTTTCTGTCAATCAGTGGTTTTGGCATGGTGCGGTGTGTTTGGCATGGTGCGGTGCGGTGTGTTTGAAATGGTGCATTGTTTTTTGCCTGCGGCAATGTGTTTTGAATGGGGCAGCGTGTATGACGTCATTCAGTGTGTTTGTATTGGTGCAGTGTTTTTGGCATTTGGCGGATTGTTTAGCATGAGGCAGTGTGTTTGGCATAGGGCAGTGTGTTTGGAATTGTGCAGTGTGTTCAGAATGGTGCAGTGTGTTTAGAATGGTGCAGTGTGATTGGCATGGGGCAGTGTGTTTGGCATGGGGCAGTGTGTTTGGAATGGGGCAGTGTGTTTGGAATGGGGCAGTGTGTTTGGAATGGCGTGGTGTGTTTGGAATGGGGCAGTTTGTTTGGCATTGGGCAGTTTGTTTGGAATGGGGCAGTGTGTTCGGCATGGGGTAGTGAGTTTGGAATGGGGCAGTGTGTTTGGAATGGGGCAGTGTGTTTTGCATGGGCCAATGTGTTTGCTATCAATCAGTGTGTTTGGCATGGTGTGGTGTGTTTGTCATAGGTCACTGTGTTTGGCATGGTCAGTGTGTTTTGAATGGAACAGTGTGTTTGGAAAGGTGCAGTGTGGTTGGAACTGGGCGGTGTGTTTGGAATGGAGCAGTGTTTTTGGCATGGGGCGGTGTGTTTGGCATGGGGCAGTGTGTTTGGAATGGGGCGGTGTGTTTGGCATGGGGCAGTGTGTTTGGCATGGGGCAGTGTGTTTGGCATGGGGCAGTGTGTTTGGCATGGGGCAGTGTGTTTGGCATGGGGCAGTGTGTTTGGCATGGGGCAGTGTGTTTGGCATGGGGCAGTGTGTTTGGCATGGGGCAGTGTGTTTGGCATTGGGCAGTGTGTTTGGAATGGGGCAGTGTGTTTTCTGTCAATCAGTGGTTTTGGCATGGTGCGGTGTGTTTGGCATGGTGCGGTGCGGTGTGTTTGAAATGGTGCATTGTTTTTTGCCTGCGGCAATGTGTTTTGAATGGGGCAGCGTGTATGACGTCATTCAGTGTGTTTGTATTGGTGCAGTGTTTTTGGCATTTGTCGGATTGTTTAGCATGAGGCAGTGTGTTTGGCATAGGGCAGTGTGTTTGGAATGGTGCAGTGTGTTCAGAATGGTGCAGTGTGTTTAGAATGGTGCAGTGTGATTGTCATGGGGCAGTGTGTTTGGAATGGGGCAGTGTGTTTGGAATGAGGCAGTTTGTTTGGAATTGGACAGTTTGTTTGGCATTGGGCAGTGTGTTCGACATGGGGTAGTGAGTTTGGAATGGGGCAGTGTGTTTGGAATATGGGCAGTGTGTTTGCCATGGGGCAGAGTGTTCGGCATGGGGTAGGGAGTTTGGAATGGGGCAGTGTGTTTGGAATGGGGCAGTGTGTTTTGCATGGGCCAATGTGTTTGCTATCAATCAGTGTGTTTGGCATGGTGTGATGTGTTTGTCATAGGTCACTGTGTTTGGCATGGTCAGTGTGTTTTGAATGGAGCAGTGTGTTTGGAAAGGTGCAGTGTGGTTGGAACTGGGCGGTGTGTTTGGAATGGAGCAGTGTTTTTGGCATGGGGCGGTGTGTTTGGTATGGGGCAGTGTGTTTGGCATGGGGCAGTGTTTTTGGCATGGGGCAGTGTGTTTGGAATGGTGCAGTGTGTTTGGCATGGGGCAGTGTGTTTGGCATGGTGCGGTGTGTTTGAAATGGTGCATTGTGTTTGGCCTGCGGCAATGTGTTTGGAATGGGGCAGCGTGTATGACGTCATTCCGTGTGTTTGTATTGGTGCAGTGTTTTTGGCATTTGGTGGATTGTTTAGCATGAGGCAGTGTGTTTGGCATAGGGCAGTGTGTTTGGCATGGGGCAGAGTGTTCGGCATGGGGTAATGAGTTTGGAATGGGGCAGTGTGTTTGGAATGGGGCAGTGTGTTTTGCATGGGCCAATTTGTTTGCTATCAATCAGTGTGTTTGGCATGGTGTGGTTTGTTTGTCATAGGTCACTGTGTTTGTCATGGTCAGTGTGTTTGGAATGGAGCAGTGTGTTTGGAAAGGTGCCGTGTGGTTGGAACTGGGCGGTGTGTTTGGAATGGAGCAGTGTGTTTGGCATGGGGCAGTGTGTTTGGCATGGGGCAGTGTGTTTGGAATTGTGCAGTGTGTTCAGAATGGTGCAGTGTGTTTAGAATGGTGCAGTGTGATTGGCATGGGGCAGTGTGTTTGGCATGGGGCAGTGTGTTTGGAATGGGGCAGTGTGTTTGGAATGGGGCAGTGTGTTTGGCATGGGGCAGTGTGTTTGGAATGGGGCAGTTTGTTTGGCATGGGGCAGTGTGTTTGAAATGGTGCAGTGTTTTTGGCATGGGGCAGTGCGTTTGCCATGGGTAAATGCTTTTGGCATGGTGCGGTGTGTTTGGCATGGTGCAGTGTGTTTGGAATAGTGCAGTGTGTTTGGAATGAGGCGGTGTGTTTGAAATGGTGCAGTGTGTTTGGTATCGGGCTGTGTGTTTGCCATGGATAAATGTTTTTGGCATGGTGCTGTGTGTTTGGCATGGTGCAGTGTGTTTGGCATGTGTCATCGTGTTTGGCATGGTCAGTGTGGTTGGCATGGTGCTGTGTGTTTGGAATGGGGAATTGTGTTGGGAAAGGTGCAGTGTGTTTGGCATTGATCAGTGTGATTGGAATGGGTCAGTGTGTTAATGGTGCTGTGTGTTTGAAATGGGTCAGTGTGTTTGGCATGGGGCAGTGTGTTTGGAATGGGGCAGTGTTTTTGGAAAGGTGCAGTGTGTTTGGAAAGGTGCAGTGTGTTTGGAAAGGTGCAGTGTGTTTGGCATGGGTCAGTGTGTTCAGAATGGTGCAATGTGCTTAGATTGGGGCAGTGTGTTTGGCATGGGGCAGTGTGTTTGGCATGGGGCAGTGTGTTTGGCATGGTGCAGTGTGTTTGGCATGGGGCAGTGTTTGGAATGGGGCAGTGTGTTTGGCATGGGGCAGTGTGTTTGGCATGTTGCGGATTGTTTAGCATGGGGTAATGTGTTTGGCATAGGGCAGAGTTTTTGTAATTGTGCAGTGTGTTCGGTATGGTGCAGTGTGTTTAGAATGGTGCAGTGTGATTGGCATGGGACAGTGTGTTTGGCATGGGGCAGTGTGTTTGGCATGGGGCAGTGTGTTTGGAATGGGGCAGTGTGTTTGGAATGGGGCAGTTTGTTTGGAATGGGGCAGTTTGTTTGGCATGGTCAGTGTGTTTGGCATGGGGCAGTGTGTTTGAAATGGGGCAGTGTGTTCACCATGGGGCAGTGTGTTTGGAATGGTCATTGTCTTTGGAAAGGTGCAGTGTGTTTGGAAAGTAGCAGTGTGTTTGACATGGTGCAGTGTGTTCAGAATGGGGCAGTGTGTTTGGCATGTGGCAGTGTGTTTGCCATGGGTAAATGTTTTTGGCATGGTGCTGTGTGTTTGGCATGGTGCAGTGTGTTTGGCATGTGTCATCGTTTTTGGCATGGTCAGTGTGGTTGGCATGGTGCTGTGTGTTTGGAATGGGGAATTGTGTTGGGAAAGGTGCAGTGTGTTTGGCATTGATCAGTGTGATTGGAATGGGTCAGTGTGTTCGGAATGGTGCAGTGTGTTAAGAATGGTGCTGTGTGTTTGAAATGGGTCAGTGTGTTTGGCATGGGTCAGTGTGTTTGGAATGGGGCAGTGTTTTTGGAAAGGTGCAGTGTGTTTGGAAAGGTGCAGTGTGTTTGGAAAGGTGCAGTGTCTTTGGCATGGTCCAGTGTATTTGGCATGGGTCAGTGTGTTCAGAATGGTGCAATGTGCTTAGATTGGGGCAGTGTGTTTGGCATGGGGCAGTGTGTTTGGCATGGTGCAGTGTGTTCGGCATGGGGCAGTGTGTTTGGCATGGTGCAGTGTGTTTGGAATGGGGCAGTGTGTTTGGCATGGGGCAGTGTTTGGAATGGGGCAGTGTGTTTGGCATGGGGCAGTGTGTTTGGCATGTTGCGGATTGTTTAGCATGGGGTAATGTGTTTGGCATAGGGCAGAGTTTTTGTAATTGTGCAGTGTGTTCGGAATGGTGCAGTGTGTTTAGAATGGTGCAGTGTGATTGGCATGGGGCAGTGTGTTTGTATTGGTGCAGTGTTTTTGGCATGTGGCGGATTTTTTAGCATGGGGCAGTGTGTTTGGAATGGGGCAGTGTGTTTGGAATGGGGCAGTTTGTTTGGAATGGGGCAGTGTGTTTGGAATGGGGCAGTGTGTTTGGCATGGGGCAGTGTGTTTGGAATGGGGCAGTGTTTTTGGAAAGGTGCAGTGTGTTTGGAAAGGTGCAGTGTGTTTGGAAAGGTGCAGTGTGTTTAGCATGGTCCAGTGTATTTGGCATGGGTCAGTGTGTTCAGAATGGTGCAATGTGCTTAGATTGGGGCAGTGTGTTTGGCATGGGGCAGTGTGTTTGGCATGGTGAAGTGTGTTTGGAATGGGGCAGTGTGTTTGGCATGGGGCAGTGTTTGGAATGGGGCAGTGTGTTTGGCATGGGGCAGTGTGTTTGGCATGGTGCAGTGTGTTTGGAATGGGGCAGTGTGTTTGGAATGGGGCGCTGTGTTTGGCATGGGGCAGTGTGTTTTGCATGGGCCAGTGTGTTTGGCATTGGGCAGTGTGTTTGGAATTGGGCATTGTGTTTGGAATGGTGCAGTGTGTTTGGAATGGGGCAGTGTGTTTGGCATGGTGCAGTGTGTTCGGAATGGTGCAGTGTGATTGGCATGGGGCAGTGTTTTTGGAATGGGGCAGTGTGTTTGGCATGGTGCAGTGTGTTCGGAATGGTGCAGTGTGTTTAGAATGGTGCAGTGTGTTTAGAATGGTGCAGTGTGATTGGCATGGGGCAGTGTGTTTGGAATGGTGCAGTGTGTTTGGAATGGGGCAGTGTGTTTGGCATGGGGCAGTGTTTGGAATGGGGCAGTGTGTTTGGCATGGGGCAATGTGTTTGGCATGGTGCAGTGTGTTTGGAATGGGGCGCTGTGTTTGGCATGGGGCAGTGTGTTTTGCATGGGGCAGTGTGTTTGGAATTGGGCATTGTGTTTGGAATGGTGCAGTGTGTTTGGCATGGGGCAATGTGTTTGGCATGGGGCAGTGTGTTTGGAATGGTGCAGTGTTTTTGGCATGGGGCAGTGTGTTTGGCAGTGGGCAGTGTGTTTGGCAGTGGGCAGTGTGTTTGGAATGGGGTGGTGTGTTTGGCATGGGGCCGTGTGTTCGGCAGGGTGCAGTGGGTTTGAAATGGTGCATTGTGTTTTGAATGGTGTAGTGTGTTTTGAATGGTGCAGTGTGTTTGGAATTGAGCAGTGTGTTTGGCATGGGGCAGTGTGTTTGAAATGGTGCAGCGTGTTTGGAATGGTGCAGTGTTTTTGGCATGGGGCAGTGTGTTTGAAATGGTGCAGCGTGTTTGGAATGGTGCATTGTGTTTGGAATGGGGCAGTGTGTTTAGAGCAGCCAGTTTAGTTCCATCGTCTCCTTCTCTCCCCTGAGCAGCCAGTTTAGTTCCATAGACCCTCCCTTCTCTCCTCTGAGCAGCCAGTTTAGTTCCATAGTCTCCCCCCTCCCTTCTCTCCCCTGAGCAGCCAGTTAGGTTCCATAGACCCTCCCTTCTCTCCTCTGAGCAGCCAGTTTAGTTCCATAGTCTCCCCCCTGCCTTCTCTCCCCTGAGCAGCCAGTTTAGTTCCATTGTCTCCCCCCTCCCTTCTCTCCTCTGAGCAGCCAGTTAGGTTCCATAGACCCTCCCTTCTCTCCCCTGAGCAGCCAGTTTAGTTCCATAGTCTCCCCCTCCCTTCTCTCCCCTGAGCAGCCAGTTAGGTTCCATAGACCCTCCCTTCTCTCCTCTGAGCAGCCAGTTAGGTTCCATAGACCCTCCCTTCTCTCCTCTGAGCAGCCAGTTTAGTTCCATAGTCTCCCCCTCCCTTCTCTCCCCTGAGCAGCCAGTTTAGTTCCATAGTCTCCCCCCTCACTTCTCTCCCCTGAGCAGCCAGTTAGGTTCCATAGAACCTCCCTTCTCTCCTCTTTGCAGCCAGTTTAGTTCCATAGTCTCCCCCCTCCCTTCTCTCCTCTGAGCAGCCAGTTTAGTTCCATAGTCTCCCCCTCCCTTCTCTCCTCTGAGCAGCCAGTTTAGTTCCATAGTCTCCCCCCTCCCTTCTCTCCTCTGAGCAGCCAGTTTAGTTCCATAGTCTCCCCCCTCCCTTCTCTCCCCTGAGCAGCCAGTTTAGTTCCATAGTCTCCCCCCTCCCTTCTCTCCTCTAAGCAGCCAGTTAGGTTCCATAGACCCCCCTCTCTTCTCTCCTCTGAGCAGGCAGTTAGGTTCCATAGACCCTCCCTTCTCTCCCCTTAGCAGCCAGATAGGTTCCATAGACCCTCCCTTCTCTCCCCTGAGCAGCCAGTTAGGTTCCATAGACCCCCTCTCTTCTCTCCTCTGAGCAGGCAGTTAGGTTCCATAGACCCTCCCTTCTCTCCTCTGAGCAGCCAGATAGGTTCCATAGACCCTCCCTTCTCTCCCCTGAGCAGCCAGTTAGGTTCCATAGACCCCCCCTTCTCTCCTCTGAGCAGCCAGTTAGGTTCCATAGACCCCCCCCTTCTCTCCTCTGAGCAGCCAGTTAGGTTCCATAGACCCCCCTTCTCTCCTCTGAGCAGCCAGTTAGGTTCCATAGAACCCCCTTCTCTCCTCTGAGCAGCCAGTTAGGTTCCATAGACCCCCCCCTTCTCTCCTCTGAGCAGCCAGTTTAGTTCCATAGACCCCCCTTCTCTCCTCTGAGCAGCCAGTTTAGTTCCATAGAACCCATAGATCATGGTGACCTAATGGAGCAGAGAGGAATGTCTTTCACTGACCTGGACAGTAGTGGTAGCAGCAATGCCAACACACACCAACACCCTCTGGAAAACACTCCACGGGACTCCAACAACACACATCATTATGGCACATACTGCTTACCAACTTTATCATACAAACACCACTGTCCGTAGCACTGCTAGTACTGCCCCATCAGAGTAGAGGCCTGACTGGAATGATATTTAACACAATTTGAATAGACAGAGAAGATCGCCTTCTACAATGAGCGAGCACCATAAGCTATTCATGAGATTCAGGGAAAATAAATGGCATCTCTCTGTTTCTCATTTCAAGCTCTCTGTTCTGCAGCTTATAGATCCCCCCTTTACTACTACTGTGCAGTGGTTCAATGGTGGCACACATTTCCAAATTGACCACCCCATTCCCTAACTCCTAGGCACTTGTGTAGACCTGGATAATTAATTTATTTGTAGGTGCATTTGAAGTCGGAAGTTTACATACACTTAGGTTGGAGTCATTAAAACTCGTTTTTCAACCACTCCACAAATTTCTTGTTAACAAATTATAGTTTTGGCAAGTCGGTTAGGACATCTACTTTGTGCATGACACAAGTAATTTTTCCAACAATTGTTTACAGACAGATTATTTCACTTATAATTCACTGTATCACAATTCCAGTGGGTCAGAAGTTTACATACACTAAGTTGACTGTGCCTTTAAACAGCTTAGAAAATTCCAGAAAATTATGTCTGATAGGCTAATTGACATAATTTGAGTCAATTGGAGGTGTACCTGTGGATGTATTTCAAGGCCTACCTTCAAACTCAGTGCCTCTTCGCTTGACATCATGGGAAAATCAAAAGAAATCAGCCAAGACCTCAGAAAAAAAGTTGCAGACCTCCTCAAGTCTGGTTCATCCTTGGAGCAATTTCCAAACGTCTGAAGGTACCACGTTCATCTGTACAAACAACAGTATACAAGTATAAACACCATGGGACCACGCAGCCGTCATACCGCTCAGGAAGGAGACGCATTCTGTCTCCTAGAGATGAACGTACTTTGGCGCGAAAAGTGAAAATCAATCCCAGAACAACAGCAAAGGACCTTGTGAAGATGCTGGAGAAACAGGTACAAAAGTATCTATATCCACAGTAAAATGAGTCCTATATCGACAGCAAGGAAGAAGCCACTGCTCCAAAACCACCATAAAAAAGCCAGACTACGGTTTGCAACTGCACATGGGGACAAAGATCATACTTTTTGGAGAAATATCCTCTGGACTGATGAAACAAAAATGGAACTGTTTGGCCATAATGACCATCGTTATGTTTGAGGAAAAAGGGGGAGGCTTGCAAGCCGAAGAACACCATCCCAACCATGAAGCACGGGGGTGGCAGCATCATGTTGTGGGTGTGCTTTGCTGCAGGAGGGACTGGTGCACTTCACAAAATAGATGGCATCATGAGGAGGGAAAATTATGTGGATATATTGAAGCAACATCTCAAGACATCAGTCAGGAAGTTAAAGCTTGGTCGCAAATGGGTCTTCCAAATGGACAATGATCCTAAGCATACTTCCAATGTTGTGGCAAAATGGCTTAAGGACAACAAAGTCAAGGTATTGGAGTGGCCATCACAAAGCCCTGACCTCAATCCCATAGAAAATTTGTGGGCGGAACTGAAAAAGCGTGTGCGAGCAAGGAGGCCTACAAACCTGACTCAGTTACACCAGCTCTGTCAGGAGGAATGGGCCAAAATTCACCCAACTTATTGTGAGAAGCTTGTGGAAGGCTACCCCAAACGTTTGGCCCAAGTTAAACAATTTAAAGGCAATGCTACCAAATACTAATTGAGTGTATGTAAACTTCTGACCCACTGGGAATGTGATGAAAGATTTAAAAGCTGAAATAAATCATTATCTTTACTATTATTCTGACATTTCACATTCTTAAAAATAAAGTGGTGATCCTAACTGACCTTAGACAGGGAATTTATACTAGGATTAAATGTCAGGAATTGTGAAAAACTGAGTTTAAATGTATTTAGCTAAGGTGTATGTAAACTTCTGACTTCAGTGTATTAATAATATGTTAATAGTTTCAAATGGACCCCTAAAATATTAGTTGGAGTTTTCGTTCACCATATTGCTTCCATCTCATAACCTATAGTTCAGGTGCCTAGAATAGATAAGGGTCGATTTAGAATTGGTGGTCGTCACCTTTGATCGAAGAGGACGTCTGTCTGCATAAAAGCATGCACCACATTTATTTGCATTTAAATGCTTCTCTGTTTCTATAGCATACTGGTCCACTGAATAACAGAACTGTGCTTAATAGTCAACCCCCTATAGAATGAACCCTCTGAATAACATAGAACTGTGAGGGTAGGGTTAGGGCAAGTGAGGTGAGGTAAGAGGAAGGTTAGGGCAGGGCAGCTGAGGGGAGGGGAGTTAGGGCAGGTGAGGGGAGGGTAGGTGAGGTGAGGTGAGGGGAGGGCAGGTGAGGGTAGGGTTAGGGCAGGTGAGGTGAGGGGAGGGGAGGGCATGGTGAGGGCATGGTGAGGGGAGTTAGGGCAGATGAGGGGAGTTAGGGCAGGTGAGGGGAGGGTAGGTAAGGGGAGGGGAGGGCAGGTGAGGGTAGGGTTTGGGCAAGTGAGGGGAGGGCAGGTGAATGTAGGGTTAGGAAAAGTGAGGTGAGGGGAGGGCAGTGTAGGTAAGGGGAGGGTATGGTGAGGGGAGTTAGGGCAGGTGAGGGGAGTTAGGGCAGGTGAGGGGAGGGTAGATGAGGGGAGGGGAGGGCAGGGTAGGTAAGTGGAGGGGGTGCATGGTGAGGGGAGTGTAGGTGAGGGGAGGGGGGAGAGGGCAGGGCAGGTAAGGGGAGGGTTAGTGCAGGTGAAGCGAGGGGGGCATAATGAGGGGAGTTAGGGAAGGTGAGGAGAGGGGAGGGTAGGTGAGGGGAGGGCATGGTGAGGGGAGGGTTAGGGCATGGGGATGTTCTGGTCTCCATCCCAGATACCTCTGCTACGGTCTGAATGGATCTTCTTTAAGGGATTCTTCAATTAAGTGTTTGTTGTCATTCAACGCATTTTTTCACTTGAGAAATACTGCACCTGTCACGTCCTGACCATAGAAAGCTGATATTTTCTATGGTAGAGTAGGTCAGGGTGTGACAGGGGGGTTTTCTAGTTTAGTTTTTCTATGTTGTTATGTTCTAGTTTTGTATTTCTATGTTGGGTTTTGTTTGGGATGATCTCCAATTAGAGGCAGCTGGTCATCGTTGTCTCAAATTGGAGATCATACTTAAGTAGGTGTTTTTCCCACCTGGGTTTGTGGGAGATTGTTTTTGAGTTAGTGTATGTTTCACCTCTGCGTCACGGTTTGTTGTTTTTGTTATTCAGTTGATTTGTATGTATTGCATAGTTTCACAGTTCAATAAAATATGTGGAATGATAATCACGCTGCACTTTGGTCCGCTTCATCCTACGACAACCGTGACAGCACCAAACATCTTATTTAGATGTAAGATTCCGTGACTAATCTGCAAAAATGTCAAAATTAATAACAGATTCATTCAGACTATATTGAGGAAGTGTATACTGGCTGCAGCGTCTCAGAGGGACAAACAGTACTATTGCCGCTTTTTTCTAGTTTTTCAAGCGAACGTTTAAGGGAGCATGCGAGGCACAGACGTTCATTTCTCCTAGCCGAGTTCTGCTAGGAGCAAACCGAACCTAGTATACAGACGCCTCCATGTCCCTAATTGATTGCTGGCTAGGGGAGGAGGGGTGGGGGGGGGTGCATGAGTAAATGAAATTAGCACATCAAAAACTAATTAAAATGTGTGTGTACATGTGCGTGTGTGGGGGGGGGGCACACACACGCACACAACTTATAAGGTACAGCCACTGTTAATCATAGCCACATAGACAGAATGGTTAATTGCTGGGGGAAAGCTTCTGGGTTTAGCTTAACAATAACATCACTAAACCCCATTCAACACAGGCTGCTGAGAGCTTTTACATGTAAAGTGTTCTGAACAGACAGACATATGGACACACGTAGCAGGCACACACACACACACACACACACACACACACACACACACACACACACACACACACACACACACACACACACACACACACAGGCACGAACACAAACAATGTAAACCATTGTATCACTGGTACATAGTACACTGAGAAGCACAAGGATGAAAAGAGCAAAGATTGTCAAATGGAACAGACCCTCAAATGGAACCTGATTTACATGTCATGCATAAACATCAACATTTTAGAAAGGTCATTGAGGTGTATTTCCTTAGCCACTCCCCTTCCACTCCTCAGATTCCCTTCTCCTGTCCTCTATGTGTTATAGGGGTCTGTATGCACCCCGCTAATCAGGGTTTGGCCATAACCCCCCCCCCCCCCCCCACACACACACACACACACAGTGATAAAGTTGTGTAGCATAAGGCCACTGTGACAGGCCGGTCTTGTTCCTGGTCCTGCAGTCACAGCGTCTGCATTCTGGGTAGCGCTGGTCTTAGAGACAGGGTGAATAGAGCTGCAGGGACCTGCCCCATGGAGATAAGGTTATCTATTCAACCATGGGACCAATATTTAAACCACACACACACACACATTTACAAACAAACAGACATGAACACACACACGCCCCCACACACACACAGAGACACACATGCACACAGAAAGACAGACACACACACACACACACACACACTGACTGAACCCCACCTCTCCTCAATGTGCCCCTCAACAACAAGCGTTAGTGATCCCTTGACTTGGGAGAGCAGGTTAGTCTGCAGACCAGGCTAGTCTGAGAGACCAGGTTAGTCTGAGAGACCAGGCTAGTCTGCAAGACCAGGTTAGTCTGGGAGACCAGGTTAGTCTGGGAGACCAGGTTAGTCTGGGAGACCAGGTTAGTCTGAAAGACCAGGTTAGTCTGGGAGACCAGGTTAGTCTGAAAGACCAGGTTAGTCTGGGAGACCAGGTTAGTCTGAAAGTTCAGGTTAGTCTGGGAGACAAGGTTAGTCTGAAACACCAGGTTAGTCTGGGAGACCAGGTTAGTCTGGGAGCCCAGGTTAGTCTGGGAGACCAGGTTAGTCTGAAACACCAGGTTAGTCTGAAACACCAGGTTAGTCTGGGAGACCAGGTTAGTCTGGGAGACCAGGTTAGTCTGAAACACCAGGTTAGTCTGAAACACCAGGTTAGTCTGAAACACCAGGTTAGTCTGGGAGACCAGGTTAGTCTGAAACACCAGGTTAGTCTGGGAGACCAGGTTAGTCTGAAAGACCAGGTTAGTCTGGGAGACCAGGTTAGTCTGAAACACCAGGTTAGTCTGAAACACCAGGTTAGTCTGGGAGACCAGGTTAGTCTGAAACACCAGGTTAGTCTGGGAGACCAGGTTAGTCTGAAAGACCAGGTTAGTCTGGGCCTGACTATGATTGAGATATATTGTCTTCCCATCTATCAACAAGCTGTTCTTGACCCTTATTGACCAATGAATTGCATCTTTGACTTTCATATGCAGTATGGCAAACGAATGAGGTAAAACATCTAAATTGCCATTTATTGCATTGAGGTATGATTGCATTTTGAACAATTTATGAATTACACCAGAATTACATTGAAGACATTGTATCAAGTTTGAGCTGAACTTCACGATTGACTCAAGAAGTACAAGCCTTTCATTGGTTCATCACTTTTCCCAAACAAGATACTTTTTTAAAATGAATCATCCTTTTAAAACATACAAAATTATAGTAACTTGAAGTAATCAATCAGAAATCAATATCACTAAAAGGAAGCCGATCACCCCAGAGAGAGAATTTAGATTTCTTCAGTATATCAATGGGTAGCCTAATCCTGAACAGACTCATCGACAGAGTTCAATCAAATGCAAGATTGGCAGAATAAATCATGGAAAACTTGAACAAAAGCGTCTGTGCCTGCCAAGGCTGTGGTATTGTTGTCAAACAATGGAGTATTCAATCTGTGTCATTGCATGTTTTATGGAACAAGGGCAAATAGCATTCTGACGGACAGCAGAACATTAGAAATTGAAATGTATTCTATCCTCAAACAAACCCGTTGTCTCTCATATGCTTGGATATTCTGATTGAGGCATTTCAGTTCATTTATGTCCCTCTCTCCACTTCGCCATAGTCTATGACTCAAAAGACTCGTGCCCAGCCAGACTCTTATCATAGACTCTAATGGATATATATTAAATTGACTACTTGAAAAGCATATTGAAATCTGATCTCTAGGTCCGACTACGACCCAACACCATAAGTGCATCTCCACTTCATTGACTTCTCTAGTCCTCCAGTCCGTGATCAAACCAGAAACATAGATAATCTTAAAGTCCTAAACATACAGTATAGATCTCTCAAAACATAAAGAAAAAAACAGCATGTATATAAGACTTTATGATGCTAATGTAGCAAAATAGTAGTCTGTATGTAGGTCTCCTGGCCCACCGGTGATTTCTGACTTTCCTGTCCCAGCATTTGCTGTAAGAAAGCCGTGGCTAGGTCCTGAATCCCTTGGTTAATGGCTGGCGTAACAGTGGTTGGTCTGTCACAGGTAGGCCTCAGCCCTCTCCCAGGGTTGTATCTCAGAGAAGAATCCTTCACACAGCCCAAAGCCCTGATCCAGAGTCAGAGGGATAGCCTGTGCCTCCTCCTTCATCTCCTCCCAGGGGTGCACCTCCTGCTGCTCTGGGAACAGAGTCACCTCCTCGAACTGGTGCAGGTGGCTCTGTAACAACTGATCCTGGCTCAGCTGCTGCTGTTGAACGTGATGGTCCCCCATGTTACTGCTGTCACATCCCACTGAGCCACTCAGCTCCATGTAGTCGTAAGAGTAGTGGGTCTGCTGGGTCTGGTTGTCCCCCTCTCCACACCACCTTCCCAGCCCAGCGGAGTGCCTCCCCTGCAGGGTCAGGTCCAGAGAGCAGCCCAGGGAACTCAGAGCAGTGTCGATGTCCAGTTCTTCGAACGTACTGCAGTTACCACTGAGGACGTCATCAAACACAGACGCCAGGTCAAAATCTCCCCTCAGAACTATATCTGCGCTGTGGGCCTCCATGGCTAACAGCGGGGATTTGTGGGTCCGCGCCATCTTGCCGTGTTGCCTTGGAGAAGGTTGTTTACGCTTGCTGCTGGCTCCAGCTCCTAGGTAGTGGTAGCCATCTTGGCTCCCCTGAGTGCCTCTATGGTAGCCAGTTTCCTGGTTGTGTAGGAGCTTGCTCTGCCTGTTAGTGTTGTAAAGGTTGGAGGACATTCTCCTTCTCTTGAAGACTCCGTTAACAAACATGTCAGCGTACTGAGGGTCGATCTGCCAGAAGCCTCCTTTCCCTGGTTCATCCTTCTGCCGCGGCACCTTCATGAAACACTTGTTGAGCGAGAGGTTATGGCGGATAGAGTTCTGTTAGGGGAGGGGAGAAGGGGGGGAGTGGAGATGGGGAGGGGAGAATGGGAGAATGGGAGGGGAGAAGGAGGGGGAGTGGATAAGGGGAGGGGAGAAGGGGAGGGGGAGTGGAGAGGGAGAGGGGAGAAGGGGAGGGGGAGTGGAGAGGGAGAGGGGAGAAGGCGAGGGGCACAGAAGAAGGGGAGGGGAGAAGAAACAAATGTGTTAAATCCATGTTGCATGTGATGTGTATATAATAATCTAATTTGATATAGTGCGTGTGTGTGTGTGTGTTCGTATGCGTGTGTGTGTGTGTGTGTGTGTGTGTGTGTGTGTGTGTGTGTGTGTGTGTCAAATAGAGAGAAAGGAGAGAGAGAGGGCCTTCTAAGGGGGAGGAGGAGTTATTGTTGTTGTTTGTGTAGGAAATGTACCTAATGAGGCTTTCTAGTGTAGAGCTCTGTGCATTTCAAACATGATCAACCATGCTTAGCTGCCAAGGGAGATCTCACAGGGATCCTCATTAACACACACACACACACACACACAAAACCCCCTCCCTAGAGCAGTAAAGCCCCTCCCTAGAGCAGTAAAGCACTTGTGTCTGACCCCCTGAGATAGAAGCCTGACAGAGATCTTTCGGAGGGTAGAAATAGCAGAGATGTACTCTTATTTGAGACACCTTGGTTTATAAAATGATAAATGTAAATTCAAATGAATATCACTAGGATCTAATAAAATACAGTATAAGTTACTGTTGATGATTATAAGTTACTGGATGCTTATAATAAATAACAGGAACAATGTGTTTTAAATAGATTTTTGTGTATTAATATTCTTACAACAAAACAACAGGTTTAGTATGCATATTGCAACCCTTCTGCTAGCCCTTCTCTGGTCTCTCTCTTCTCTCTTCTCTCCCTGTCGCCATTTAGCTCATCAATAATAGAGTGACAGAGGATAACCGGGTCATTTACCTGCCAGCTGGGATCTGCGTGTCTGTAGTAGCAGAAGTTGTCTGTGATCCAGTTATAGATGGTGGAAAGAGTCACCTTGGGCTTCTTGCTGGCCTGCATGGCCATACAGATGAGAGAGGCGTAGGAATACGGCGGTTTGACTTTGGGGTTCGTTTTAAAGTCAATCTCCTCCGGTGGGATGATCTGCGCCTTGATGTGGTGGTCGTGGTGAGGGTAATTCACCAAACGCACGTCGGTGGAGTTACTGCCAGAGGTAACCGGGCTCCCGAGGCAGAGAGGCATCCCGGTAGCGGCGGTGTCCCCCGCTGGAGGGCTGGACGGGGAGTCGGTTCCCCGGGGATACAGGCGCTGGTGGTAGGAAAGCAGGTGATGTGATGGGTAACCGGAGCCAGTGCCGGTGGGTCTTTCCTGGTTAGCGCTGAGGATGGAGAAGTTTTGCAGCCAGTGGAGGCTGGTCAGGCTGTCATCCAGGTGCACTGAGCCGGCTGCGCTGTCCTGAAGCTCCGGCTGGAGGTTCAGCCATTTCTCCTTAAACTTGGAGGCGATCTCCGGACTCATCAGGACAGGCATTCTAAGCGTGACGCACCGGCCGTTCAATCGCGAAGATGTGGAAATTTTGAAGGACTGTTCAATGAGATGTCCTGCAGCAAAACAAATATTGAAATCGACCAAAACCACATAAGAAAATTGCATTTGAGCCACTACCCCATTACAGTAGCCTATTTAAAAACACACTATATAAAAAATACTATTTGTCTCAACAGTCGAATTCGAGTCACTACTCCCATTACAGTAGCCTATTAAAAACATTCTATATAAAAAAAGCCTAATTTTTTTTTCTCAAAATGCCAACATGTCAAAACATGACAATTAAACAAGTGATTATAACACAGTAGGCTATATACCCTTACCTCAAAAACAGGTCAGCGATAATGCTCAGGAACAGTGTACACCTGTTGCAGCGGTCGGTGATCGGTCGGTCCCTGTGCTCTATTCTCCTAGGACTCCGGAGAAGCAGCATCTATCTTCTGCGCAACAAGTGCAGAGGGGGAAGGCTCACCTAAGCATGATCCAGCACTTTATATAGAAATGTAGAAGATTATTTAATCAATTTCAGTCGTTTTTGCATAATCCATATTATTTCAATCCCGGCCAATTGCTCACCAGAATGATACACGAAAAGGACTCGGTGCTGGAAGGATCTTGGATGCTCATAATAAAGGTGGAGAGACTCCCCACGAGCCCTTTAAACGTCTTAGAGGTCTCTGATTGGTTGCCTGCTCTCCAGGTTTCTCTTGTCTTGACAGACAAAGCTGATGTGCATGAGGATATGAGGAGCGCTCTCAACTGCTCAACCAGGAATGTATCATTATACCGACATTAGACTGGCCTATGTTAAGGTTACATTGCGGAATACAAGGACAACCACAAAATCAACAACAATTGACTTCTCGTTCTTCTTTCCTAAAGGCTATTGTTGTCTCAAGCCCAATTCTGATCCAAGACCTGTTGAGAGCAATATGGCGCGACAATGCCCCCACGGAGCGCTGAAATGTCGCGCCACAAGTCCCGCGCGTGTGCTACACTTTACCCTCAACCCTCAGCATTCCATACCTTGTGTCAACATTTAGCTAACCCCTTATTAACTGTAAGTTATCAAATAGCACCATCCAACTGCAGAGGGAAATCTGAGAGGGAATTCCTGCACAATAGCATCATAGACTAGGCCTACTATAACATATTACGGTATCGGAATCATTTCATTTTAAATAATGTACTTTATATTCAAGTTGTCTCCAACTATAATGCTTGTGAAATAGAATACAAAATGACTCAAGTTGCACAACTTCACTCCTAGGGAATTAACGTAATATTGGGGATGACCTAACAAATTAGCCTACTCCAACAAATTATTGCAATTTTGAGGGATTTTGTATAATCCCTATGGACATCCAGTTTTTCTCTTTACTACAGTCCAGTTTATAAATGACAAAAAGAAAAACTTCCTCCATCTGTTGCCTATGGAAAACTATCTCAGCTCCTCACATAGGGATGCACTGCCGCTCTGTGGAGATATAGTGTACTGCAGCTTCATTTGAGCCAGTTTGCGACAGCAGGAAAATAATCCTCCAGCAACAAGAAATAATTCATATGCATTTTTGTAGTGGTTGATACATTTTTAATATGGGAAAATCAAGTCTGAAATTTCAGTGAAAAAAACTAAAATGCACAACAACTATAAATGTCCTGTATTTCAGGAAAGTTATCCTGCAACAGGGTGATCATATTAAGATCCTACACACTGTACCTAGACAGCTGAATCAATTTGTACTGATATGAGAAAACTGGACAGGTGAAAGCAAATTCCCAGCAGGTTTGTGCATGTAGATCAATGCAAATGAAGGATAGGGCATGAGCAGAGGAAACCACATAAGACATTGAGATGCTGCCTATGGTGGTTTCAGCATCTTCAAACAGATGGCCCCAGACCTGAGCCAGTAACGGAGCAGGCATTTTCTACAGGTTCACAGAGATGAAGGATCCTAACCTGACCTGACCTCACTCTCCCTCACGCACAGTGACCTGTCCTGCAATATTCACCCTTTCACAGGCCTCATTTAACCTCTGTTGTAGTTGCTCTGAATCCATAGTCGTGGTAAGTAGGGGTGCTGAGGGTATTAATATATTAATATGAATTATTTATTTATTTATTTTGCACAAAAGTAGAGCACTGGGCCTTTACTAGTATTAGTGGACCAATATAGCGGGCATCTCTGCTTTGGCATGAAAGGTAGTTGTATAATTAAGAACAGTATCTTGCAGGATTCAATAGCTGGAATTGTAAGAGTTGATGCCCTGTCCTCTTCTCTTCTAAATGCATTCCAGAAAGAACAAAACCCTGTCTGTCCTCAAATATTTACATCAAAAGGCGTAAAGTTATGAGCGAAGACACAAAACATCCACATCAAATTAAATATTTTTTTTGCTCAAATAACATGTAAAACAACCATTTTTTGTTCTGTATTAATTTACCATCCACTTAATGTAAATGTACATTACTGTATTGTACATAGGCTGGTTATCTAGGTTTGTACCTGTAGACTTTCCATCACCATGAAGAAAAACAATGCACAATACAGTAATTGAGTACATTGAGACATCAAGTGGTTTGTGATGATGTGATGATGTGGTGCAGTTGGTAGACCATGGTGCTTGCAATGCTGGGGATGTGGGTTTGATTCCCATGGGGGATCAGTACGAAAAAGTATGTAAATGCAACTTATTTCTATGTGAAAACTGAAATGGTCTATTCATTCCTTTTCCATTTTAGTAGACACTCTTATCCAGAGAAACTTACAGTAGTGAGCGCATACATTTTCAAAGTGAAAAACATATATCAACCAAGTATTTTTATATCCACAAGTATTATCAGATAATTATCAGACTCAAGTTACAAATACTTGTAAACACTCAAGTACATTTAGGTTTAAAAAAAAACACAAATGTAGTGCATCGCCCAATACATTTTTCGAATGAACTGCCGACATGCCTACATTTCATTCAAACAATACAGTGAATCCACAGCCGGTCACTGGCTGAAATCAGTTGATGATAGGACTTAAACAAGTTGGAAATGTAACAAGTACTGACATTGTTTCATATAATAGCACTCACAGCTTTCCCCCACTTTTATTTTTTATTTGGACATTTATGGTCCGTTTCCATATATTTTAGAGGCTATTTATACAGAAAATTGGTATAAAATCTGTATAAAGTATATTTATAATTATATGACAATATTCTAGGTTGACAAACATGTTATTACTCAATTTCTGATATATTACATAACTTACGCTACTTTTATTTTCCTGCTTTAAGTAAAATCAGGATTATGCCTCTACTGCCATTCATTCTAATTAGACTGGTTAGGATTTCTCCCTGACCAATATGGCTGCCATTTTCATTCATTCTGGAACTTTGAGGGTTTATGACAGTAATTGTAATTTAATAGAATCTCTACTGTGCTTGACCTGTAACAGGGTTGGTGGTTGGAGCGCAGAGCTGGCTGTTCCCTCTCAGTTGTTACATTGGTGGCAGTAATGGGAAAATACTGCAGTCTCTCAATCATTACACTGTTAATAGTGGGCATACTAAAGAGCCTTTGGTCCATGCGCTTGTAGAAGAGCGGGTTCACAAACAGTAGGCCTCGTTGCCTGAACAGATCTGGGGTAAAGCAGAGCTGTGAATGCTGGGACAAAGAAGAAGTGGGTCATGTTGTGAGAGTGGAGCATGAATGAGTGCATGTAAAAACTTAGATAAGCCAGTCCAGCTGTTGCAGGCTGCTCTCTGTCACGGAAAGAAGGAGGCACCACATGGTTTCAAAATCCCACTGGGCACAGACGTCAATTCAACGTCTACTCCACGTTGGTTCAATGTCATTTCATTGAAATGACGTGCAATTAACGCTGATTCAACCAGTGTGTGCCCAGTGGGATGTTTCCAGGTTTGTTTCTGGTCAATCACGAAGGGCCCTGGTGAAACAAGGTAAGTGTTTGACCAGCTGTTCTTATGGTTGTGAGAGGCAACAGCAGTGTTTGTCAAGAGAGGCCTATGGCATACAGTTCGTCTACAGACGGGGGTCTGTTGTAATAGGGGATGTCTTGTAATCTATCATTATTCACCTGTTTTGCATGACGTCTAACCCACTTTACATGAGGACACTGAAATCAGGCCACGGTATATGGTCTAAATATGATGTCCTTAAAGGGTGATCATAAAGGTCATCAGACCAATCAAAAAGGGGATTATAGTACTAAAAGCGACAACACTGACCATATTCATAGAGTCCAAAACTAGAATTTGACGGTTTGGTTGTGCGCTGAGGATAGCTATGTTATATTGATCTAATGCCCTTTTCAAAGGGACAATTTCACCAGCAGGTGTCTCCATTTCCAAAACCTAACGCAACCCACGCAAACACACACACACACACACACACACACACACACACACACACACAGAGGCTGCGCGTAAGAGAGGCTGCACAGATAACAGGATGTTTACAGTATCCAGTTTCCCACAATCCTTGTAGGTTTATTGACGGTATTGAGGGTTCGTTTTACACACAGTCTCCTCCAGGGATCATCAACTAGATTCAGCCTTCAGGACGATTTTTCTTGAGTAGATGGTCAGGTGGCCGGAATGTAATTACAAATAATTTGTCAACTGCAAATTGACCGGAAGAAGCCTAAACAGAAATACTATTTGACTAAAACAGAATGATTTCAGACCTTGCTGACATTTGTATATGGTCACATACAGTATGTCTCTATTATGCCTGGGAATACCTTGGAACAGTTTTCCTAAATTAAAATCACCTGGAGATGATTTGCTGGTGTTTTTACAGTCTTTTACGTCCAACAATAAAATAACCAAATATATCTATTATTATTTTTTGCTCAGAAAACGCCAGCTGGGGAACCGTTGTCTACTCCCTGTGGCTGCAATGTTATTTTCCTTTCACCTTGCATCCACTTCAATGCAATTTAGGCATTGGGGGCTGTTGTTAATATGGGTCTCATTGGGGCCATTAAATGAAACCTTGTTTTTCTTATGAGAGCTAATTGGGATGAAACCGTGTGCAAACTAGAGGCTCAGTACATAGGGTGTATGGACAAACAGAGAAAATGATTGCAGATTCTCAAATCTGCACGAGCAGAACGAGAACAAGTCACACATGCAGTAGTCTCGCGTTGCCATACTTTCAAAATCACGTCGTTGTAACGCCTGGTTCTCGACGAGGCTATGCGTACAGTAATAGAGTCTACGACTCTATTACTGTCTACGACTCTATTACTGTACGTATAGCCTCGTTGAGAACTAGGCGTTACAACGACGTGATTTTGGAGGTATATATAGACAGTATATATATAATAAATGTATTATAAAGTATTCACAATACAAAACACAGATATAATTGGTATATGACAGCATTTAACAAGTAATTTATAAACGTGTAATAAATGATTTAAAGACTGCATATAGACAATCTAGGTTGTGCTGCGTGGTGTTGACACCTTTAGTCACCTCACTAAAGAAATGCGAAGACACGACGCTTCTGAATGTGGGCTATATTAAATACACCCGTGAATAGACTCTCCCTAATGTAATTGTGGAAGTTTTGTTTACCATATTTGGCAAGATAGTGACACAGCGCGCATGGGAATTGGACAGGACCGGCTGTCATTCACAAAATTCTACCCCCTGGAACTTTACAAACAAAGCATTGACTCATGGGACTTGTAGTCCAAAACAAACAAATATAATAGATCCTCATTTTTGGGAACATAATCCTCTCATATTTGACCTTACTATTTTATATTTTCATGAACATGTGAACGGTCTAGATTCTAAGCATTTCTATATTATTTTTTTCAATGTACTGACAATTCCTGTCTTGTGATTCGAGAACATGGAATAATTCATCAAGGCCCCCTATTTATGGCAGGACTTTTGCGGCATACAAATCCCATTTGCAGTGCTTTCTCTTCACTGGCTGCCGGCTGGCGTCACTCAAGGGGCACTACTGCTCCTACAGTAAATATTTGTGTTTTCTCAACCGGTTGTGATGGTGAACGACTGAGACCGAAAAGAGAGGAATAAAACCACGAATATCGAAGTCTAGACAGAATACTACGAGACGCGAGTAGGAATAAAGCTTCAGCGCAAAATGGATGAGCTCAAACACCAAGTAATGATAAACCAGTTCGTCTTGACAGCGGGTTGTGCTGCAGATCAGGCAAAGCAGCTTTTGCAAGCAGCACATTGGCAATTTGAGGTAAGGGGTTAGCTACGATCAGTAGCGAGATGGCTTGCTAATGTTTATGTTTGACTGCGTATGTGACAGACAGTAAATGTAGTTTTGAACGGGCTGCCATGTTCATTGTTGTTGGTCATGGCCGAAAATCGATGTTGTACAAGAACAGTCGAAGAGAAAGATCAGTATCAACACCTAAACTCAACTTCTAACATGTCTTTATTTGTATTTTTTTATCGAATTGTGCTATTGTATTTGTGCTTTATAAATATCCGTAGTATCCATTAAGTACGGCTGGAATGGGAAACGTTTACCCAGTCAATATCCAATTATAGTTTACTCTAGAGATGAAATGAACCTGTTCCCATGCAGTGGTTAGGCGAGGCTGGAAAATGCAATTATGCAATGAAGACAACCGTTCGTTTGTTTTGACTGCACATGATTGTTTAGTCTGCACAGAAAAGTGAAATAGATTTTCACATCACATTTGATTCAGCTCCATTGTTTATGTGCTGAATGTTTTTGTAAACACACAGTGTAATGACATAAACCTCTAAACAACATGTATTTATATTGATTTATTTGAAATATACACGTTCATTGTTCTATGTTTTAGAGTCTAAATGTAATTGATGAAATGATATTTGATTTTTTATTTTAGACTGCCCTCAGTGCCTTTTTTCAAGAAACGAATATTCCATACGGTCACCATCATCAAATGGTGAGTATGGGCTCCGTATCTGAATGCAGTCCACTCTTCACCTTAATCTTTTTTTAATATGACGCTGTTATTTCTTTTTAACAGTGTCAATAGTAGTATGGCAGAATTTCTCTTAGTTAATGAATGACTTACTTAGAAAACGATAATTATGATGTAGCAACAATAACAAAGCACATGTCGGCCATGTGTGGTCGAGGTCGGGTCTCAGTAAACAGAGGCATGCTTGCAGCAGCAGCCAGGTTCCGTTCAGCCAGCACAGGCTGCGTTCGATCACAACGTTGGTGATCATGGAATGGACAGAGGAAAGTTGCAGATGGATTGGAAGAATATGTCGGTGATATGTGGACTGCATAGTGGTGGATACACGTGAACGGATTTCACATTCTGTGTGCCACATACACCATATAATGTAACACAGTCCACAAATGGAGACACCAGGTAATGTGATTTCCCAGGAAAGGACAGCCAGTCCCTGCTGCTGCAGTTGTCTCCATTTGTCGGACTATGTTACATCATTATGTGTTGTTCTAAGCGTATTACATGTGTAAAGCAATAGAGGAAACAACATCTCGAGCATAACATTGTCAGTCAGTCCCTTGTTATGGTTTTGTAAGCACTACTCTGCCCACTCAGTGGCACATAGGCCTTTGTGTTGAGCAGCATGTCATGGCAGGATTTAGCAACAGCTGCGTCCTGGGACACACCATAGAGGAGGATTTGGGGAAATGTTGATCAGTTTGAAGCTGAGCAGACGCCCATCGCTGTGTTTGTCCAGATTCTCTCTGTCAGGTGGCCTCACCACGCTAGTGAACATTTTAGTGTTCATGCTGCTGTGTGAATGCAATGATTGGTATCAGATATAGGTTTTATTGGGGTGCATGGCATGATGCTTACAGTACAACACTGTTTATTTAAGCTGGCGAATATGGTGTTTTACCTGAAGCTTTAGTGATTGAAAATACAACACTGTAGGAGTGATTCAACCGAGACCTGATGACATCGATTGGCTGTGCAGAAACAATACGTCTACCTTCCAACCTTTTTTAGCCTGTATGTGTGTCACCTGAAATGACTTTTTTATTTAGTAAGTCAACATTCATGCAGATATAGGTGAACCTGGGTCGTATACTTGCATTTGTGTACAGTAGCCTGTATCATATCAGTAGGGGGGATTTCATATCCATAGACACAGAATAATGACCCTCCGTCTCAATACAGAACAGTTTGCTCTGTGTCTGTGTGTGTGTGTGGTAGTCTACTTCATGGCAGGCTGCAGCCATTGGCAACCCCCTGGAGCCTGTATGTGTGGCTTGGCTATAGAGACTTAATCCACTTTGCTCCAGTCTTTCCTCTGACTGACACACTTTATAGTGATTGACAGACCTGATGGATACAGCTAAAGCTCCGTAAAGGAAACCGGCATAAACCAGGTCCTGAGCAACTGTACTGAACATTAACCATGTCAATGCTCTACAGTACAATACACATGAATATAAATCTACCCCTAACATGAATGGTAAGATACTTAGCTATGTGTTTGCATGTAGTGTTCTAATGTACGCTAACCTCTTGTCCTCAAGCAGGTGGATTTCTCTATTCTATGCTCATGAATTCACATAAATGTTTATCCTCAGTATGAGATGATGACTGTTCCAGAGTATACTATAAAATATTATCTTTATTAATTCTTTCCTTTAGCTAAGTCTAAATCATATTTACCCTAGCATCAACACATTCTACTTATGAGCTTTTTCCAGCTGGAGTTTGATCACCAATTAAATATGAACTGGTCCCAGTAGCGGCATGCAGCAGCCCCTGTCTCTTCTTGCATAATGTTGTGAAAGGTGGGAGATTTAGCCTAACTTAAGCTTTTTATTATTTTTTCAGCAGCTATTACAAAGCTAGAGGAGTGCCCTTTCCCTGGCACAACGTAAACAAACGTTAAGCTTTGCACAGACACAGATTTGATGGGTGTGTGTTTGTGTGTGTGTGTGTACACAATCTTTTTTTCAGAGAGCATAACAGGCTTCAAAGGAGTCGTGTTTATTGGACAGAATACTAATGAAGCATCCTCTGTTTGACAACACAAAGACTAATGGGCGTGAAGCAGACCCTTTACTGTGGACTTCAGTTCTGTGAGCCTGTTACTGATGTAAGGGGCTTAGTTAAAGCCTGTAGTTAAAGTGAGACTTAGCCTAGCCGTGGTGGAGTTAGGAGCCTACTACTCAGTGAGGAGCTTAGGACCGAAGTAGCCTTTCTGGTACAGATCTAGGATCAGCTTTCCCTCCCTAAATTCTAACCTTAACCATCAGATGGACTAGAGACCTATAGACCTTCCAAATCAGTGGCGAGGGGAAATGTACTCCTAAACTCCTGCCGGCTGCCTGGGTAGATTCCCTCCCTCCCCTCCACCCTGCTCCCCCAGCCCCTCCCTACTCTCTTCCCTGCTCCGCCTGCCCCTCCTTACCCTCCATCCTCCCTGCCCTCCCCCCTGTCGCACCCTGGCTGTCTCTTCCCCCCGCCCTTCCCTGTACTCCTCTCTGCCCTCGCCCCTTCCTGTCCCTCCTGACCCAGCGGTCCTCAGAGGCTAGCGTATGCTCAGCCATGTTTAGGTTTTCCTCTTTGTTGTGTCTGCTCGGCTCTCCCCTCCGCAGTTTCCCTCTCCACACACTATCTGCCCATACAAACAGTGCCACCGCAACACATTCCAATAGGAAGCCAGACTCCGGCTGTTCCAAATGGACTCTTTCAGAGCAGCAGGGGCCAGCTAGGCTGCAGACACAGAGCTAACTATCTGGCTGTGTTTTGGGCCTAGACCGTGGTCACACTGCACCTCTATGAGGGTGTGAGCTGGGGGACTTTCTGAATAGACAGAGGTCACACTGCACCTCTATGAGGGTGTGAGCTGGGGGACTTTCTGAATAGGAGGTGGTGAAACCACCCACTCTTTGAAGTGTGTGTGTGTGTGTGTGTTGTTGTTGTTGACTGGTGGCCTTGCTGGAGAGTGGAACTGAAAGTAACTTCTCTTATCTCTATCTGGGCCTTACAGCTGTAGTAAAGTGAATGGAGCATCATGTGACCTGGGAGAAGGAAGTAGGCTGGCTTTCACTACAGCACATGTGACTGATCACTAACCTAGAGAACCAGCTACAGTAACAACCAGGAAATATAGTTGTGGTAGAGTAGTGTGTAATAATGTATTGTATTGTAGATATATTGTGGTAGAGTAGTGTGTAATAATGTATTGTAGATATGTTGTGGTAGAGTAGTGTGTAATAATGTATTGTATTGTAGATATGTTGTGGTAGAGTAGTGTGTAATAATGTATTGTAGATATGTTGTGGTAGAGTAGTGTGTAATAATGTGTTGTATTGTAGATATGTTGTGGTAGAGTAGTGTGTAATAATTAGAGGTCGACCGATTATGATTCTTCAACGCCGATACCGATTTATTGGAGGACCAAAAAACCGCCGGTACCGATTAATCTGACGATTTACTTTTTATTTATTTATTTATTTGTAATAATGACAATTACAACAATACTGAATGAACACTTATTTTAACTTAATATAGTACATCAATAAAATCAATTTACCCTCAAATAAATAATGAAACATGTTCAATTTGGTTTAAATAATGCAAAAACAAAGTGTTGGAGAAGAAAGTAAAAGTGCAATATGTGCCATGTAAGAAAGCTAACGTTTAAGTTCCTTGCTCAGAACATGAGAACAAATGAAAGCTGGTGGTTCCTTTTAACATGAGTCTTCAATATTCCCAGGTAAGCAGTTTAAGGTTGTAGTTATTATAGGAATTATAGGACTATTTCTCTCTATACGATTTGTATTTCATATACCTTTGACTATTGGATGTTCTTATAGGCACTTTAGTATTGCCGGTGTAACAGTATAGCTTCCGTCCCTCGCTCCTACCTGGGCTCGAACCAGGAACACATCGACAACAGCCACCCTCGTAGCAGCGTTACCCATGCAGAGCAAGGGGAACAAACACTCCCAAGTCTCAGAGCGAGTGACGTTTGAAACGCTATTAGCGCGCACCTGCTAACTAGCTAGCCATTTCATATCGGTTACACCAGCCTAATCTTGGGAGTTGACAGGCTTGAAGTCATAAACAGCGCAATGCTTGAAGAATTGTGAAGAGCTGCTGGCAAAACGCTCAATGGTGCTGTTTGAATGAATGCTTACGAGCCTGCTGCTGCCTGCCACCGCTCAGTCAGACTGCTCTATCAAATAGCAAATCATAGACTTAATTATAACATAATAACACACAGAAATACGAGTCTTTCATCATTAATATGGTCGAATCCGGAAACTATCATTTCGATAAAACCAAAAGTTTATTATTTCAGTGAAATACGGAACCGTTCCATATTTTATCTAACGGGTGGCATCCCTAAGTCTGTGTGTGTGTGCTGTACCTGCGGGTGTGTGTGTGTGTGTATGTGTGTCTGTATGCGTGTGTACTGTGCCTGTATGTGTGTGTATGTGTGTCTGTATGCGTGTGTACTGTGCCTGTGTGTGTGTGTGTGTGTACTGCACCTGTGTGTGTGTGTGTGCTGTACCTGTGTGTGTGTTTGTGTGTGTGTGCGCGCTGTTCCTCTGTGTGTGCGCTGTACCTGTGTGTGTGTGTGTGTGTGTGTGCGCTGTACCTGCGTGTGTGTGTGTGTGTGCGCGCGCTGTGTCTGTGTGTGTGTGTATGTGTGCTGTACCTGTATGTGTTCCTGTGTGTGCGCTGTACGTGTGTGTGTGTGTGTGTGTGTGTGTGTGTGTGTGTGTGTGTGTGTGTGTGTGTGTGCTGTACGAAACGTTTATTATTTCAGTGAAATACGGAACCGTTCCGTATTTTATCTAACGGGTGGCATCCATAAGTCTGTGTGTGTATGTGTGTCTGTATGCGTGTGTACTGTGCCTGTGTGTGTGTGTACTGCACCTGTGTGTGTGTATGTGTCTGTGTGTGGCGCTGTACCTGTGTGTGCGTGTGTGTGTGTTTGTGTGTGTGTGCGCGCTGTACCTGTGTTTGTGTGTGTGTGCGCTGTACCTGTGTGTGTTTGTGTGTGTGTGTGTGTGTGCTCTGTACCTGAATGTGTGTGTGTGCTGTATCTGTAAGTGTGTGCGTGTGTATGTGTTGTACCTGTGTGTGTGTGTGCTGTACCTGTGTGTGTGCGCTGTACCTGTGTGTGTGTACGTGTGTGTGTGTGTTTGTGTGTGTGTGCGCGCTGTACCTATGTGTGTGTGCGCGCTGTACCTATGTGTGTGTGCCTGTGTGTGTGCCTGTGTGTGTGCGTTGTGTGTGTGTGTGTGCTGTACCTGTGTGTGTGCACTGTACCTGTGTGTGTGTACGTGTGTGTGTGTGTTTGTGTGTGTGTGCGCGCTGTACCTATGTGTGTGTGCGCGCTGTACCTATGTGTGTGTGCCTGTGTGCGTTGTACGTGTGTGTGTGTGTGTGTGTGTGTGTGTGTGTGGATAGCCAGATCCAGTGTTCTGGGTGTGTTGCTCATGGTGTTGCTCATGGAAAAATGCAGAACAGCACGCTGGAACATGCTGAGCTCAGGACAAGCCTGTCTGGTACTGTGACACACCACACACAGACCCCACAGAGAAATACTATACACTCTGCATGGCCTGAACAGATGGTAAACTTGGAACTATGAGCAAAAATACACACACATATACACACAGTCCTGCTCCCACACACACCTGTCTTTCTCAATACGGGAAACACAGTGGATTTCAGTTCATTCTAATGGTATTTTTCCAGAGACAAAGTACAACTTTTTTCACCAGCCAGACAGACTGCCACAGACAAAGATGATCTGTGTTAGTAACTGAGGAGAATCATCTCTCGTCTCCAAATACTTCATCATCATTACCCTGTTATTACCCTATTCTACCCTGCTGGAAAACCAAAATTCAATACTCTGACTTTATTTTCCTCCCTTCCTTATTGCCTCACTTACTCTCCTCTCTTTTCTCTCCCTTCTTCCCTCCCTCCACCCTCGTTATCACACACTACTCTAACACAACATATCTACAATACAATACATTATTACACACTACTCTACCACTACATATCTACAATACAATACATTATTACACACTACTCTAACACAACATATCTACAATACAATACATTATTACACACTACTCTACCACTACATATCTACAATACAATACATTATTACACACTACTCTACCACAACATATCTACAATACATTATTACACACTACTCTACAACAATATATCTACAATACAATACATTATTACACACTACTCTACCACAACATATCTACAATACATTATTACACACTACTCTACCACAATATATCTACAATACAATACATTATTACACACTACTCTACCACAACATATCTACAATACAATACATTATTACACACTACTCTACCACTACATATCTACAATACAATACATTATTACACACTACTCTACCACAATATATCTACAATACAATACATTATTACACACTACTCTACCACAACATATCTACAATACAATACATTATTACACACAACTCTACCACAACATATCTACAATACAATACATTATTACACCACTACTCTACCACAACATATCTACAATACAATATTACACACTGCTCTACCACAACATATCTACAATACATTATTACACACTACTCTACCACAACATATCTACAATACATTATTACACACTACTCTACCACTACATATCTACAATACAACACATTATTACACACTACTCTACCACAACATATCTACAATACAACACATTATTATACACTACTCTACCACAGCATATCTACAATACAATACATTATTATACACTACTCTACCACAGCATATCTACAATACAATACATTATTACACACTACTCTACCACAACATATCTACAATACAATACAATACATTATTACACCACTACTCTACCACAACATATCTACAATACAATACATTATTACACACTACTCTACCACAACATATCTACAATACAATATTACACACTGCTCTACCACAACATATCTACAATACATTATTACACACTACTCTACCACAACATATCTACAATACAATACATTATTACACACTACTCTACCACTACATATCTACAATACAACACATTATTACACACTACTCTACCACAACATATCTACAATACAACACATTATTATACACTACTCTACCACAGCATATCTACAATACAATACATTATTACACACTACTCTACCACAACATATCTACAATACATTATTACACACTACTCTACCACAACATATCTACAATACAATACATTATTACACACTACTCTACCACAACATATATACAATACATTATTACACACTACTCTACCACAACATATCTACAATACAATACATTATTACACACTACTCTACCACAACATATCTACAGTACAATACATTGTTACACACTACTCTACCACAGCATATCTACAATACAACACATTATTACACACTACTCTACAAACACATATCTACAATACAATACATTATTACACCACTACTCTACCACAACCTATCTACAATACAACACATTATTACTAGAGGTCGACCGATTAATCGGAATGGCCGATTAATTAGGGCCGATTTCAAGTTTTCATAACAATCGGTATTTTTGGCCACCGATTTGCCGATTTTAAAAAAATAAAATAAAATAAAAAAATAAAAAAAAATCTAATTTTTTATTTTTTTTTTTATTATTATTTTTTTTACACCTTTTTTACACCTGGCCTTGGAGCTGGACTGGACACCGTGCCTGGAAGCTCCGGACCGTTGACCGTCGCCGGAGGTTGTGGACCGTCGCCGGAAGCTCCGGACTGGGGACCGTCGCCGGAAGCTCCGGACCGGGAACCGTCGCCGGAAGCTCCGGACCGGGAACCGTCGCCGGAAGCTCTGGACTGGGAATGCGCACTGGAGGCCTAGAGCATGGAGCCGGTACAGGTGGCACCGGACTGGTGACACGCACTTCAGGACGAATGCGAGGAGCAGGCATAGGACGTACCGGACTAGGGACACGCACTTCAGTGCGAGGAGCAGGCACAGGATGTACCTGACTGGGGAGGCGCACTGGAGGCCTGATGCGTGGAGCCGGCACAGGTGGCACCGGACTGGTGACACGGACTTCAGGGCGAGTGCGAGGAGCAGGCACAGGACGTACCGGACTGGGGACACGCACTTCAGGGCGAGTGTGAGGAGCAGGCACAGGACATACCGGACTGGGGACACGCACTGGAGGCCTGATGCGTGGGGCCGGCACAGGTTGCACCGGACTGGTGACACGCTCTTCAGGGCGAGTGCGAGGAGCAGGCACAGGACGTACCGAACTGGGGAGGCGCACTGGAGGCCAGATGCGTGGAGCCGACCCAGGTTTCACCAGACTGCTAACCGTATCTTCTGGTCGAATGTTGAGCAGAACACACTTGCACAACATCTCTCTCTCTCCTCCAACTTCTCCATTGCCTCCCTGACAGTCTCTGGCTCTTTCCGCGGCTCAGCTGCCAGCTCCATGTGCCCCCCCCCCCCCCAAAAAAAATATTGGGGTTTCTTTGGCTGTGGTTTGACAACACGCTCCTCCAGAGTTTGCCATTCGGGCTCTGGCACTCTCCTCGACCAGCCACCCCTTGTGCCCCCCCCAAAAAACTTGGGGTTGTCCTTGGGCTTTCTGTGGCCGCGAACCCTGGCGTCGTCGCTGTCCTCCATTATTACCTTCTGTCTGCTGCCAAGGAAGGGTTTCGCATCCACCCATCACTTCTTCCCATGTCCAAAACTCCTTTACCTGGTGAACACGCTGCTTGGTCCTGGTTTGTTGGGATATTCTGTCACGTTCTTGAAAATGATCGGACCAAGGCGCAGCGTGAGTATAGTTCCACATATTTATTTAAGTGAAACTAACAAAACAAAATAACAAAACTTACAAAGACCGTGAGGACGTAGTGCCCAAACACACTAGCAATCAATCAATATCCCACAAAACACAGGTGGGGAAATAGCTACCTAAATATGATCCCCAATCAGAGGCAACGATAAACAGCTGCCTCTAACTGGGAACCATATTAGCACCAACATAGAAATAGACATACTAGATCACCCCCTAGTCACACCCTGACCTACTACACCATAGAGAACCAAGGGCTCTCTATGGTCAGGGCGTGACAGATTCAAATGAAAGAGTCATTCGGAAATGCAAGTCATGACTCACGAGTCAGTTAAAAAGAGTCCGTGAACTGCACACTATTGTATATTATACTGTATATGACTATGGCCAGTGTCTTGTGAGAGACTCACGTATGGCCTTCTGTCAATTGAAAATGGTTGACTGAATCAGTCACTAGTTGTCAATTCTCCCCTCAGGGACCCCCAGCTGTTCCAGAGGTAGCTGACTTGATTCAGCTTGTCAATGAACACATAATAACACCTATGGAATTTAACAATATAATATGGCTGACCAGAATAAAAAACATTATGGTTCTTCAAAAGGATTTTCAGATTGAGAAAGGTTATTTTATAGAACCGTTCTCTATAAAGGTTCTAGAAAGAACCATACAAACGTGTTCTATATAGCCCCAAAAAGGTTTGTAGCCATAGCGAAACCCTTTTTTGGTGCAGTATAGAACCTTTTATTAATGGTTCTTTATAGAACTTTGGGAAAGGGTTCTTTATAGTACTATACAGGTTCCATTTAGAACCTTATCAGCATGGTTCTTTATATCAAAAAGGGTTCTGCTATGGTTACAAGCCAAAGAACCCCTATCTGGTACCTGAACCTTTATTTTTGTGTGTATCCATCACCACCAGATCTGTCTTCATCATAACAATGGGCCGTCCCCATGACAACGCCTCAGTGTTTGCCTATTTTAGAACACTCTCCTTCTAGAACAAATACACTCTCCCTCTAAATAATGGATGCTGTGGTCAGTAACATACATTTCTCTTAGTGTGTACATGCATGCATTTATGCACCTTTCTCATTTCAAGTGCACATGCCCCCAGTCGCCTCAGCCAATCGGACTTGATGCTTTGCCCTCACGCACTGTCCCAGCACCCATTTCAGCATTACCTGGCTGTGTCCTTCACAGACAGACAGGTCCTAATTTTTGTCTTCTGCCAGCCTGATCAAGTGACTATGGCTTTACAGCAGGCCGTAATGCTGTAGTCTGCAGCCTGCATAGCCCAGTGTGTGCTGCCTGGCTATGACTGAAAATAAACTGGACACAGACTAGTCCTCTGAGCATGTGCTTCCTTCCAGTCTGGATAAACATCAGCACCCTGTCACTGACTGCAAGGTTGAGGACAGACAGACAGACCTCTACAGACACTGACTGCAAGGTTGAGGACAGACAGACCTCTACAGACAAGGAGTGTGTTGCAGCCTCTACACTGAGCACCGATCCGTTTCCCTATGGATCAGTGTGTGTGTGTGTGTGTGTGTGTGTGTGTGTGTGTCTAGGAGTGAATGTATGTGAGTGAGAAGCGCATATGTGAGCTCAGCAGTAAGAAAATCTGGGGTGGTCCATTTAGCGTAGCAGTGTTACATACTAGTGGTGCTAGGGACAGCTGTATGTTCACCCGCAATTGCTAATAACCCATCCACAACCGCCTGACTATATGTGATAAAGTGAAAATTTCAGGCCCACACCCGTCTCTAAACCGCTAATATAGAAAATGCGCTGTAGGCTACAGTCAGACGGCGGAATGATTTTTTTGACAGGGTGCAGAATTGAATCTTTCTTAATATATCATTTCTGACATTTTGGTAGGCTATTTGTTAGTCAGCTTGTCTATAATTAGATACATGCAGCTTCTCTCCTGTCATTATATGTTGCCCTAGAAGACTAAATAAACCCTCACGAGAATAATGTTATAAATCGATATAATGAATCGCTTCAATCTAGTTGAAATCAGTAAAAAAGTTTCTGTCATCTCAGCTTCTTTGGGGCTCCCAAGTGGCACAATGGTTTAAGGCACTGCATTTCAGGGCAAAATTGCAACACTACAGTCCCTGGTTCAAATCCAGGCTGAATCACATCTTCCTGTGATTGGGAGTCCCCTTTTCTGGCAGCATTGTCCGGGTTTGGCTGGGGTAGGCTGTCATTGTAAACAAGAATTTGTTCTTAACTGGCTTGCCAAGTTACATATATAGGATAAATACAGTTATTTCTTGGAGCAAAGATGTTTAGGGACCGGGGCGGGAAACAGGAAAGATTTTTCTGCGCAAAATGTCCAAATTACTTCAGTTTGACGGTTGTAAGGAAATAGAAAGCTGTGAAATCGACCCAACATGTTTCTGATCAGATTTCAGTTCGGCTTGGATGCACATTTTATGTGTATGAAATACTATCAGCTTTTATGATGCTGATAAAGACAGCACCTCTACAGACGGTCCCTAACTGCACATTCACATTCTATCAAGATGCTGATACAAAGAAATCATATTTCTCCACTCCTGTTCACAAGTCAAAATTTTGCCTACATTTGGTGTATAATTTTACTGCAATGAAGGGTTATTAATTCTGCAGGAGTTAATATTAAGGCTATGTGAGAGGTTATAGGCCAATAGTCAGTGTCCAGATTTCAGTTTCCATTTAACCCATCTCAAAAATAGACTACAGTTCGCTTGACATCCCATAGGCCTATTTGAAGTCCCCATCTTGTGACTGGAATTTGTATAGCGCCTCACAATCATCACCAAATCTTTCCCAAACATTACTTTTCTGGCCCTCGCTTCTCTTTTTTTTCAACTTTCCATTTTGCAGCTATTTGCCTCCGTGGATTGACGGTAACTTTTTCTGACTGTTCCCAAAAGCGATTGGTTTGTAGGCTATTTGGCGGGAGTACAGTTAGGCCCTAAAGCTTAGGGTAATGCACTAATGCCAGCTAGCCTAAAATAAAGAAAAACCTCAATGTAGCTTATAGATATAAATTGCACAACAATGATACATTTATGGATTTTTCAAGGTATTGTTTTCTCTTTACTCAACCCGCCCTTCATCCACACTATTTCATGACCCTCCCTAAACTGTGGGTTATGAGTCAACACGCGTATCACTATTTCGATACCTAAGTAGAGGAAATAGGGAGGAAGTAGAGGGGTTAACCAGGAAGTAGAGGGGGTAACCATGAAGGACAGGACGTTTCCTCTTGCTGCAGGGTGTCTGTGTGCATACATGGCATGTATTTTGTTATAGGCAAACAGTGTTGTGTAGACACAGTACTCGTGGCCCATTCTCAAAATTAGCATTCATCGTCACAAGTTGGGCTATTCTTGTTTACCTCCGGTCCTGCCGTTGGGAGTTGAAGGCTGTGTAACGTCTTGTTGTTGAGGTCAGGAATAGACAGTAGTCTATAATAATAATATCGATGTGGAGTAAAGGAAACTGGCCCTGGAACAACCAGGCCTCTGGGAGTGAGATGCTGTGTGTTGTTGTTCCAACACTCTGAGGAGTGTGTTATGAAGACAGTGTGTTATGAAGACAGTGTTTACGTCTGCCTGGCCTGGCTCCTGAACTGCAGGGAGGTGATGGTTGGCTGGTGTTGTTTTTGGGAGGGTAGGGGGTTGTACTGTAGATGTTGTGACATTGTCTTCACCCCCACAACTATCATCTTCACTGAAGGAGTTACTACCAGAGATGGCGCCGTGACAATGGGGTGGGAGGATGGGGGTTGGCAGAGAGATATGTCAGGGCACTGCTAACAGGATGTGAGGTTGTGGAGAGGCTGAACCCAAACACAGGTTGTTAGGAACCAAACAGAGAGAAGGGTGGGAGGAATGTCGTCAGGATCCTCAGGGAGAGAGAGGACGGGATTCCCCTACATTCCCCTCTATTTTGGACCGACCATATACAGGCTTAGATACAGGCCTCCTCATCCTGGATGCAGTGATGGTGTGTAACATATAGTGATGGTGTGTAACATATAGGGATGGTGTGTAACATATAGTGATGGTGTGTAACATATAGTGAGGGTGTGTAACATACAGTGATGGTGTGTAACATATAGTGATGGTGTGTAACATATAGGGATGGTGTGTAGCATATAGGGATGGTGTGTAACATACAGTGATGGTGTGTAACATATAGTGATGGTGTGTAACATATAGTGATGGTGTGAACATATTGGGATGGTGTGTAACATATTGGGATGGTGTGTAACATACAGTGATGGTGTGTAACATACAGTGATGGTGTGTAACATATAGGGATGGTGTGTAACATATAGGGATGGTGTGTAGCATATAGGGATGGTGTGTAACATACAGTGATGGTGTGTAACATACAGTGATGGTGTGTAACATATAGTGATGGTGTGTAACATACAGTGATGGTGTGTAACATACAGTGATGGTGTGTAACATACAGTGATGGTGTGTAACATATAGTGATGGTGTGTAACATATTGGGATGGTGTGTAACATATTGGGATGGTGTGTAACATACAGTGATGGTGTGTAACATATAGTGATGGTGTGTAACATACAGTGATGGTGTGTAACATATAGTGATGGTGTGTAACATATAGTGATGGTGTGTAACATATAGGGATGGTGTGTAACATACAGTGATGGTGTGTAACATACAGTGATGGTGTGTAACATATAGGGATGGTGTGTAACATACAGTGATGGTGTGTAACATACAGTGATGGTGTGTAACATATAGTGATGGTGTGTAACATATAGTGATGGTGTGTAACATATAGGGATGGTGTGTAACATACAGGGATGGTGTGTAACATACAGGGATGGTGTGTAACATACAGTGATGGTGTGTAACATACAGTGATAGTGTGTAGCATATAGGGATGGTGTGTAACATACAGTGATGGTGTGTAACATATAGGGATGGTGTGTAACATACAGTGATGGTGTGTAGCATATAGGGATGGTGTGTAACCTACAGTGATGGTGTGTAACATACAGTGATAGTGTGTAACATACAGTGATGGTGTGTAACATACAGTGATGGTGTGTAACATACAGTGATGGTGTGTAACATACAGTGATGGTGTGTAACATATAGGGATGGTGTGTAACATACAGTGATGGTGTGTAACATATAGGGATGGTGTGTAACATACAGTGATGGTGTGTAGCATATAGGGATGGTGTGTAACATACAGTGATGGTGTGTAGCATATAGGGATGGTGTGTAACATACAGTGATGGTGTGTAACATACAGTGATGGTGTGTAGCATATAGGGATGGTATGTAACATACAGTGATGGTGTGTAGCATACAGTGATGGTGTGTAACATACAGTGATGGTGTGTAACATATAGGGATGGTGTGTAACATACAGTGATGGTGTGTAACATATAGGGATGGTGTGTAACATACAGTGATGGTGTGTAGCATATAGGGATGGTGTGTAACATACAGTGATGGTGTGTAACATACAGTGATGGTGTGTAGCATATAGGGATGGTGTGTAACATACAGTGATGGTGTGTAACATATAGTGATGGTGTGTAACATAACTGTATGTTACACACCATCACTGTAAGTCACAAACCATCACTATATTATATACAGTATGTACAAGAACAGTGTCAATAACAATATCAATGATAGATGAGGTAGTTATATGCATACAATCAGGGGTAAAGTGGCTGAGCAGCAGGATAAAAACAACAATAGTAGCAACAACGTATGGTGTGTGTTAGGAGAGAGTCATTTGAATAGAGGCACTGCAGATTGTTCTGATGACTGGTCCGTCCGAACCTCGCATGAACAAGGAAATCTATATTCGGAGAGCCTGTTTCTGTCCTACCCTTGACTTTGATGCAGGGCATCTGATGCCCATGGCCTCTTCGTTGCAAAACTCCCTGATCTTCTCAAAAAGATAAGTTTGTCTAGCTGTGTCCAGTCCAGGCGGTGCTTGTACAGGCAGACCATCTATGGGAGGAAGGATGTCAGCGTTGCGCAGCAGCTGAAACCTGGTCCTGACAGTCTGAATGCTCCTTGGTGACAGCAACACCAGGCTTCAGAGCATTGAAGCTGTAAAACAGGGAATAACAGAAAGACATTACAACCTTGAACTACATCAATTCACCTCCCAAGTTTAGATCGGAAGAATAACCTCATACAATTCAATGAAAATTATATTCACCTGAAGTGCTGGTACTGCTTCAACTGTGGCAGCGACCTTAAGTACGGAGTCAGGTGTTGTTGCCAGCCATAGCTTTCCACCAGCACCGTACCATCCTCCAGTCCAACCAGCTGTGGGATGTTGACCCCGTCACAGTGCTGTTCTTCACAACAGCAGCAATCTCAGACAAAGTGTTGACTCTGGTCTTCCTGATGCGCTGCTTGGGGAGGCCGAAGCACCAGTCGGGGGCAAACTTGGTGTGGCTTGTGATCAGGAAATGAAGGTCCAGACTGTGAGCTTGTGCATGGTCCGCCAGGCACAATACGAGAGCACAAACTTGTTCTTGTTTTGGCCACTGCAGTTATCACAATTCTGGTCCACACGTGTTTCCCCAACTGCCTTTGCTGGATGACATGCCTTCATCAATTAAGTAGTTGACTTGTTGTGGTGTTCCTTCACAGCAGACACCAAACAAGCCACACTTGCAAGGAGTTAAAAAGTAGATGGGACTTGGCTGCATAGAGCAAGAAGGATAGTGCACCTGCAAACAACAAAATAACATTAAGATAAGTTAATGAAAAGAAAATGTAAAGTAAAACGTAATACCATTTTTTTAATGCATCATTATCAGGTAAGTTTAACTTACCTACAAATGTGCAGAGCAGCAGCACTGCATACAGAAACATCATCATGGAAACTGGAAGTTTAAATAATAACACACAGCCTGACTACACGCACCTTTTGGAAAATACAGAAATAATGTGAGATCAATAAAAGTAATGACAATCATGTTGGAGGTCAATTAAATAATAGAAACGTGTTGTTTATGCTTTACATACCAAGGTGTAACCTGTGCTTGCTTGGTCTTTTTCATGGGAGGCATTAGACCATTCTCCTTGTATGACTGGTGGAGGAGAGTCGGGTGTGTTCTACTGATGCTGAAAGACAAATTCCAGATACACATATTTTGGCATTATTATACAATAGATAGCCGTAATCACTGTCACACACACCTGGCTAACTTGATGGGTCATGTAATCATCTGGCAAAGTGGAGTCTTTTTTGTTCAGACATGGTAGCTAAACAATTAAGCATAATGCCAATCCATAGAGTACTAGCCATACAAACCGATTGTCATAGCTAGCTTGGCATTCTGAGATAACATTACTACACACAGATCATAGATGTAATGTTAGCTAGCGAGCCAGCCATCTAACGTCAGCTAGCTAGCTAACAGTACGCTTTAACTTGGTCTTTTGTTTATACCTGAAGCTAGCTAGCTAAACAATGAACCATAATCCCAATCCTTAGAGTACTAGCAATACAAACCGATTGTTGTAGCTAGCTAAAGTTAACCAAATAGGTTCCGGCTGCAACCCCTTTCATTAAATAAGACGTCCTGTATCATTTCCTTTTTGTTTGTACAGCTTGCTTGGCCCGTTGTTGTGTCACGTCACTCTGGTTCACACTGACCATAAGAATCATCTTAAACTTTAGCTCCCACCCAAACTCTGACCCTTTTACCCGCCCTAACAGAGCTGGTTAGGCTGTTTTCATGTTCTCCAGTGTTGGTGACTGTAATTGTTCTCCTGGCAACAATTTAATTACACTTTTTTGCCGTGTTTACTGACACCGGCCATATTCAACCGGTGTTGAGCGTGCGTAAATTCATCAGTTATTCTGCGCTCTGGCACACTCAGAAGAGAGTGCTCTGAAACAGTTGTTTGCCTTAACATTCTATTGAAATGGATACTTGCATAGTGGAGTCTTTTGTTACGTTTTACTACGCAATAAAAAACATTATAAGCAGCGTTAGACAGGTTTCCTAGACATACTGACCAGCTCAAATAGACAGAAGCGTGCTATATGGCAGACCAATCCAAACTCTCGGCGTATGGGGCGGCAGGTAGCCTAGTGGTTAGAGCGTTGGACTAGTAACCAAAAGGTTGAAAAATCGAATCCCTGAGCTGACAAGGTAAAAATCTGTCGTTCTGCCTCTGAACAAGGCAGTTAACCCACTGTTCCTAGGCCGTCATTGAAAATAAGAATTTGTTCTTAACTGACTTGCCTAGTTAAATAAAGGTAAAATAAATATCCAGCCCACTTGTTATCTCAGCCAATCATGGCTAGTGGGAAGGTTGCTTTCTTTTTCTGTGGCTTAACAAACAAGGCTTGTAATTTAACAATTTTACTCATATTTACAGATGGCAGGTAGCCTAGTGGTTAGAGTGTTGGGCCAGTAACCGAAAGGTTACTGGATTGAAATCCCGAGCTGACAAGGTCAAAATCTGTCATTCTGCCCCTGAACAAGGCAGTTAACCCACTGTTCCCCTGAACAAGGCAGTTAACCCACTGTTCCCCGGTAGGCTGTTGTTGTAAATAAGAATTTGTTCTTAAGTAACTTGCCTAGATAAATAAAAATTAAGGCAATTGAAAATTCACAAGGCATTTCTGCCCAAAAAAACGATTTAGATTTTAGAGTTCAAATGGCTCTCCTGTGAAGTATTGACCATGACATACGCCTAGTTTCCTGAAACGGGTCACACACGGTGATGGTGTGTCACACACAGTCACGTTTATGAACAGTGGGCTCCTCCTCGTTTGTCCCTCTAACATCTCTGTCTCTCTCCTTCAGATGTGCACCCCAGCTAACACACCGGCCACCCCACCCAACTTCCCTGACGCCCTCACCATGTTCTCCCGACTGAAGGCCTCAGAGAGCTTCACCACCAGCAGCCCCATGGCCTCCATGGCCACCTCTCCCCCTCCTCCACACGATTGCTGGGGTGTGCCACTGCCCCCCATGCCCATGAGTGGCCCACAGGGTCAGGGACTCTGGATTCAGGGGGAGCCCCCCTCACACCCCGCAGCCTGGCCCACGGGGGTCACCATTAACCCCCACACCCACCAACACCCGGCCACCGAACAGAAGGCGAGTGTGGCCATGGAGGCCGAGAGATGAGGGGCCAGGACTGGACGGCCCTTTGGGGAGGAAGGGAAAGGGAGGGATGGGTGAGGAGAAAAGGAAAGGTGAAGGTGTCTCTTTCCAATTGAGAATGGGAGGGTGGAAACAGAGACAGCTACATAAACCAAGAAAAACCAAGCAACTACATAATGTGGACATTTCAACAAGAGGTGGAGAAAATGATTCAAATAAGGAATCAAAAGTAAAACATTTAATGGAAAAAGCAGTGCACACACTTAGCAATAAGAGAGCAACTGAAATCTTTGTTAGTTTGTTTTTCTTCTCTCTCAGTAAATGTATAGATAAGACAAAGAAATGTATGGAACTAAAAGTAATCACCATCATGCTGATGTTTTCTGACAAGGCAGCAACTGTTTCGTCTCTTGTTCTTCTTCTTTTCTTTTTGTCTGTTCATCCAGTGTTTTCCCTCTACTGGGGACCTGTGATAAGAAGTGTTTGTGCTGCATGGAGAGATAATCTGTCCATCCAGTGTTTTCCCTCTACTGGGGACCTGTGACAAGAAGTGTTTGTGCTGCATGGAGAGAGAGAATCTGGCAGTGTAATGTTTTACTCTAGTATTCTCAACATCTGTCTGTGTGCAGTGTAACCGTCACACACACTTACACACTCAACTAGCGAGCAGAAGAAACAGTGACATAGTTTTCATTACCCATCGGAAGGTGGAACTCTTCTTACCTCACCTGGTGGTCACCTGACTTCTTTCAGCCTATCAGGGATTCTCAACTGTTTGACAATGCAGAACATTTTTTTAAACTGATTGTAATTTTTCAGCTCTGGTATTTTCTCATGATGATGACACTGTTCACTGCTATAGCTTTTCTTTCCAACGAAGGGTGATGCTTTACTATTAGCCTGTTCTGGAAGATACAACTGGCCACTAGAATGGTTATGCAGATTTGGGTATTATATAAAAATCATGGTTTGATATATTAAAGTTCATGTTTTTCTTGGTGGGAGGGATGGGCGGGGTTTTGGAGGATTTGAGAGTGGGCGGGATTTGTTTATGTTGTGTTTGGGAAGAGCCAATCGGAGAAGCTAAAAATAAATCTACAGAAAAAACAGACTACTATAAATACATTGACCATTTGTAAAGCAGAACTTGCCACTTTGCATGATGTATACTGTCTTGTAGCGAACACTTGAAACCGAGACGTGTTTCTGGCTGTTGGTGCAGGGGATATTACATGGTTTATCCCTCTGATTTATCATTTGTATAGCAGCATTATACAACTGGTTATGGTCACATGTGTACTGTGGTCCTGCCTATAGCAGATTATGTAAAGCATTGATTTAAGACAATATTCACATGCAGGGTCGGTCCCATTCAGTTTTGTTGTCCTTGGGTTATTTCAATTGAATAAAGAATATAAAATAAAACCCAGCTAGAAATCTTTGTTTATGTAAGTTCTTTTTTTAGGAAGAACATTTTCAGGAAAATATCATTATAATTCTGAGTAAACCATCTTAAATTTAACTAAAATAATGTTTCAGTTCATCCCTTTTCCATAATTTTTGTTTGAATCTGGGCATCTTGGGATGGCCTGTACCTGAATGGTTTCTCAGTGTATGTTTCCCCCTGTGTGACTGTATTACCATTCCCACAATATTTGTGGACTACCTGATAATTAACTTAGCATTTTTTGTGTTCCTAAATAAATATTGTATGTCGACCTACACAGTATGATCTCTCTTTAGTTGTGACTGAACTGAATGTAGCCATCAGCTGGTGAAAGATATAGAGATGGAGATAGATTTAGAGAAGAGATGGGTAGATATAGATAGAGAAAAGAGTTGGGGGAGAAAGGGTGAGTCAGCTTGGGTGAATTTAAATGTGTTAACCGTGACACAGAGAAGATTGGTGAATCCAAATCGACACGCCTGGCTACTCTAGAGAGGAACGGATTTAATCCACCAGTCCAGTGTCAGACCGAAGTACTCCTAAACTGACTACTGTCTGTCTGTTGATCCCTCCAGACTCCTAACTAGTTTAACCAGTAGACTTGTTTCCGTGCTGCTGTGCGGTTTGTTGCTAACCTTACTTTGCTACCTGCCAACTTTACAGTTTTTAGTTACCGTTTATATTTTTAGTTTTTCCCTCGCTCGACTTTTTTCATTCAACTTTTTCACCCCGGACGCTTTATCTGGACGCGGTTCGTCAGGACCTCCACCAGCCGAAGCTAAGTAGTAACAGTAACATGATGCCTTCTAATTGCTGTCGCTGTACTCATAACATACAAGAGAACGATCGCCTTATGGCGAGGATAGCTGTGCTGCAAGCCCAGCTTCGCAATTGTTAGGCAAGGGTAATTTAAGTGTGGGAAAGGATGAAACAGCGTCTGTGCACCCAGTAAGTACAGATAGTAGTATAAATCCCCTCGCACAGTCCCCGCAGCCGGACACTTTTCTCATGGCTTCTGGAAGGAAATGCTGTAGGAATACTCAACCGGTGTCGCTCATTCAGCCAACAGAAACTTTCAACCGGTTCTCCCCATTAAGCAACGGTTTGGAGTCAGACCAGCTCCCTGGTATACAGAAAATACCCGAGCTCTGAAGCAAGATTCCAGAAAATACAGAAATGGCGCTAAACCTAACTGGAAGTCTTCCAACTAGCTTGGAAAGACGGTACCGTGCAGAATCGACGAGCCCTCACTGCTACTATCGCAAAAAGCAGCATTCCCCAAGAGAGGATGGCTTTCACTTCAGCAGTGATAAATTCATGAACTTCTTTGACGAAAAGGTCATGATCATTAGAATGCAAATTACGGACTCCTCTTTAAATCTGCCTATTCCTCCAAAGCTCAGTTGTCCTGAGTCTACACAACACTGCCAGGACCTAGGATCAAGGGAGACACTCAAGGTTTTAATAATATATCTCTTGACACATTGATGAAAATAATCATGGCCTCTAAACCTTCAAGCTGCATACTGGACCCTATTCCAACTAAACTACTGAAAGAGCTGCTTCCTGTGCTTGGCCCTCCTATGTTGAACATAATAAATGGCTCTCTATCCACCGGATGTGTACCAAACTCACTAAAAGTGGCAGTAATAAAGCCTCTATTGAAAAAGCCAAACCTTGACCCAGAAAATATAAAAAACTATCGGCCAATATCGATTCTCCCATTCCTCTCAAAAAGTTTTGAAAAAGCTGTTGCGCAGCAACTCACTTCCTTCCTGACAAACAATGTATACGAAACGCTTCAGTCTGGTTTTAGACCCCATCATAGCACTGAGACTGCACTTGTGAAGGTGGTAAATGACCTTTGGCATCAGACCGAGGCTCTGCATCTGTCCTCGTGCTCCTAGACCTTAGTGTTGCTTTTGATACCATCCGATACCATGTGATCACCACATTCTTTTGGAGAGATTGGAAACCCAAATTGGTCTACACGGACAAGTTCTGGCCTGGTTTAGATCTTATCTGTCAGAAAGATATCAGTTTGTCTCTGTAGATGGTTTGTCCTCTGACAAATCAACTGTAAATTTTGGTGTTCCTCAAGGCTCCGTTTTAGGACCACTATTGTTTTCTATATATTTTACCTCTTGGTGATGTCATTCGGAAACATAATGTTAACTTTCACTGCTATGCAGATGATACACAGCTGTACATTTCGATGAAACATGGTGAAGCCCCAAAATTGCCCATGCTGGAAGCCTATGTTTCAGACATAAGGACGTGGATGGGGGAAAATGTTCTACTTTTAAACTCGGACAAAACAGAGATGCTAGTTCTAGGTCCCAAGAAACAAAGAGATCTTCTGTTGAATCTGACAATCTTGATGGTTGTACAGTCCTCTCAAATAAAACTGTGAAGGATGTCGGTGTTTGTCACTCGGGTTGTAGAATGGAGACCAAGACGCAGCGTGGATAGTGCTCATTCTTAATACTTTAATGAAGACACTTGACAGCAAAACAAGAACCACGACCAACAACAGTCCCATCAGGTACACTTAGACTAAACGGAAACAACTACCCACAAACCCCAAAGGAAAACAGGCTGCCTAAGTATAGCTTCCAATCAGAGACAACGAAAGACACCTGCCTCTGATTGGAAACCATACCCGGCCAAACATGGAAAAACAACACATAGAAATAGAAAACTAGAACACTCCCACATAGAAACACAAAACCCCAAAACCCACACAAAACAACCCCCTGCCACGCCCTGACCATTTTACTATGGCAAATTACCTCTTTACCTGGTCAGGACGTGACAGCGTTACTCTGGATCCTGATCTCTCTTTTAACGAACATATCAAGACTGTTTCAAGGACAGATTTTTTCCAACAACGTAACATTACAGAAATCAGGAACTTTCTGTCCAAAACTGATGCAGAAAAATGAATCCATGCTTTTGTCACTTCTAGGTTAGACTACTGCAATGCTCTACTTTCTGGCTACCCGGATAAAGCAATAAATACACTTCAGTTAGTGCTAAACACGGCTGCCAGAATCTTGACTAGAACCCCAAAATGTGATCATATTACTCCAGTGCTAGCCTCTCTACACTGGCTTCCTGTTAAGGCTAGGGCTGATTTCAAGGTTTTACTGCTAACCTACAAAGCATTACATGGGCTTGCTCCTACCTATCTCTCCGATTTGGTCCTGCCATACATATCTACATGTACGCTATGGTCACAAGACGCAGGCCTCCTTATTGTCCCTAGAATTCTAAGCCAACAGCTGGAGGCAGGGCTTTCTCCTATAGAGCTCCATTTTTATGGAATGGTCTGCCTATCCGTGTAAGAGACGTAGACTCGGTCTGAATCTTAGGTCTTTATTGAAGACTCACCTCTTCAGTAGGTCCTATGATTGAGTGTAGTCTGGTCCAGGAGTGTGAAGGTGAACGGTAAGGCACTGGAGCAACGAACCGCCCTTGCTATCTCTGCCTGGCCGGTTCCCCTCTCTCCACTGGGATTCTCTGCCTCTAACCTTATTACAGGGGCTGAGTCACTGGCTTACTGGTGCTCTTCCATGCCATCCCTAGGAGGGGTGCTTCACTTGAGTGGGTTGAGTCACTGACGTGATCTTCCTGTCCGGGTTGGCGCCCCCCCTTGGGTTGTGCCGTGGGGGAGATCTTCATGGGCTATACTCGGCCTTGTCTCAGGATGGTAGGTTGGTGGTTGGAGATATCCCTCTAGTGGTGTGGGGGCTGTGCTTTGGCAAAGTGGGTGGGGTTATACCCTGCCTGTTTGGCCCTGTCCGGGGGTATCGTCGGACGGGGCCACAGTGTCTCCCGACCCCTCCTGTCTCAGCCTGTCACGTCCTGGCCAGTATAAGGGTTAATTGTTATTGTAGTTTGGTCAGGACGTGGCAGAGGGTATTTGTTTTATATGGTTCGGGGTGGTGTTTTGGTAGAAGGGCGTTTGATTTAGTATTTCCGTGTTTTTTGGTTCATGGTCTATGTTTATGTATTTCTATGTGTAGTCTAGTGAGTGTGTTTCTATGGTTGGTTAATTGGGGTTGGGACTCTCAATTGAAGGCAGGTGTTTTCTCTTTGCCTTTGATTGAGAGTCCCATATATTAGGGTGTGTTTGTCATTTGTGGGAGATTGTTTCTTGTTTAGCGTGTGTGAGCCTAACAGGACTGTCTAGTAAATCGTGAGTACGTTGTTTATTATTTTGTGTTCATGTTTTGAGTTAATAAACTTCAAGATGAGCATTCCCAATTCTGCGGCATATTGGTCCTCCTTTTCCGACGATGATTTCGCCATATCGTCTCACGACGACGAAATCCCTGACACAGCCTCCAGTATTTATGCTGCAATAGTTTATGTGTTGGGGGGCTAGGGTCAGTCTGTTATATCTGGAGTATTTCCCCTGTCTTATCCAGTGTCCTGTGTGAATTGAAGTATGCTCTCTCTAAGTCTCTCTTTTTCTCTCTCACTCTCACTCTCACTCTCCAGACTCCTAACTCTAGTTTAACCAGTAGACTACTGTCTGTCTGTTGGTCCCTCTAGACTCCTAACTCTAGTTTAACTAGTATACTACTGTCTGTTGGTCCCTCCAGACACCGAACTCTAGTTTAACTAGTTTACTACTGTCTGTCTGTTGGTCCCTCCAGACTCCTAACTCTAGTTTAACCAGTAGACTACTGTCTGTCTGTTGGTCCCTCCAGACTCCTAACTGTAGTTTAACTAGTATACTACTGTCTGTCTGTTGGTCCCTCCAGACTCCTAACTCTAGTTTAACCAGTAGACTACTGTCTGTCTGTTGGTCCCTCCAGACTCCTAACTCTAGTTTAACCAGATTAAAGGAGTGATAGAGAAAGTGACATTTGATTTGATAGAGGGTTGGATCAAGAAGGTAGTCATCCCTCTGTTTATCTCCCAGAATGAGAGTTGTTCATATAAACGCAAACACCAGCTGTTTCCAAAACAACGACGCCCCTCCCATCGTCTTAGTAATGGAGGGGTCACTGGGTTTGAGCGTGTCCTCAGCTCACCTCTGCCTGCCTCACACTCCTCAGCAGGAAATGAGAGAGAGCGCCTTTGATTCCTCTGTGCCCTGCCCCTCCCAACACAGCGGTGTGTGTCCTTGCCACCGTGTGTGTGTGTGTGAGATTGAAAGCACTGCCAACTTGGCACTGGGCTGCGGCTCTGAGCCTGTGGAAGCAAACATGAGACCCAGCCTAACAGTACCCAGAGTATTCTGTCTCAAACACACACACACACACCGTAACACACACACACACACACACACACACACACACACACACACACACACACACACACACACACACACACACACACACACACACACACACACACACTGTGGTGTCTACCGCATAGCGCAGCACAGAACGTCACAACCTGGTACAGTATGATGCAGTGGAGGTTGCTGGCCAAAACACACTCACATGACGAGACCTGAAGACTTACATCAAGGCTTTAGCTCTGTGTGCTAACATGGCCCTGAGTCACGCGGACCAGACCACCCCGGGTGGATACCTGTTTAGTTGCTATAGAAGAGTAGGCTATGGCGTAGATTTTCCATGACTCATCCAACCACATTACATGGGACTAAAGCAGTAGCACTTCTCACAGAAACTCAGTACAGCATAGAGAATGTTATAGGAAAGCTTTTTATTTCTTTATTTATTTTTTATTCAACCTTTATTTAACTAGGCAAGTCAGTTAAGAACAAATTATTATTTACAATGACGGCCTACACCGGTCAAACCGGTGGGACTCCCAATCACGGCCGGTTGTGATACAGCTTAAAGGAAAGCTTATAGGAAAGATTATTTCAAAGCTTATAGGAAAGCTTATAGGAAACCTGCATATAATCTAATAATGACAAAGTCAGAGTTTCATGCATAGGCTTCTGTTATTCAGCAGGCACACCATTTACAAAGCCACCAAAATGAGAAAGCAGCCTTTGAGACCAACCACTCTAGTCAGGAATGCTGGACTTTAGTGTACTCTTTCTTACACTGTAGCTGGCAGCTGGCCCTGGACCACACTGAGATAGCTGCTTCAGCACAGATCCTGTATCAGCCCACACTCCCCAATCCCTTTCCTTTCCCTTTCCCAATCCTAGGATGGGAAAAACTAACCTTAGATCAGTGTCTAGGGAGAATTTCATCCTCTGCTGAGTTGGCCAGGTAGGAAAGAGAAAGGGAGATAAGGGAGTGAATGTTATTTATAATAAGGGTTACATGGTGAAAATTGGAGAGGAGAGTAGAGGAGAGCACAGGAGAGGGGCGTTGAGCAGGGGAGGGGAGGAGAGGAGAGCAGGGGAGAGGAGAGGAGAGCAGGGGAGAGGAGAGGAGATGCGAGCAGGGGAGAGGAGAGGAGAGGAGAGAGGAGAGGAGAGCAGGGGATAGGAGAGGAGAGCAGGGGACAGGAGAGGAGAGCAGGGGAGAGGAGAGCAGGGCAGAGGAGAGGCAAGCAGGAGAGGAGAGCAGGGGAGAGCATGGGAGAGGAGAGCATGGGAGAGGAGAGCAGGGTAGAGGAGAGTACAGAAGAGGAGAGCAGAGGATAGGAGAGCAGGGGAGAGGAGATGAGAGTAGGGCAGAGGAGAGGAGAGTAGGGGAGAGGAGAATAGGATGAAGGAGAGGAGAGCAGGGGAGATGAGAAAAGAGAAGAGGGGAGAGGAGAGCAGGGGAAAGGAGAAGAGAGCGGGGGAGAGGAAAGCAGGGGAGAGCAGGGGAGAGGAAAGGAGAGCAGGGGAGTGGAGAGGAGAGGAGAGGAGAAGAGAGCGGGGGAGAGGAAAGCAGGGGAGAGCAGGGGAGAGGAAAGGAGAGCAGGGGAGTGGAGAGGAGAGGAGAGCAGGGGAGAGGAGATGAGAGTAGGGCAGAGGAGAGGAGAGTAGGGGAGAGGAGAATAGGATGAAGGAGAGGAGAGCAGGGGAGATGAGAGAAGAGGGGAGAGGAGATTATAGCAGGGGAGAGGAGAGCAGGAGTGAGAGAGGATAGGAGAGCAGGGGAGAGCAGTGATATTGGGTGCATTGGTAACCTGGCCCCTATGTCTTTCTGGGTGAGGCTGAGGAAAAGTTAGTTGCTTAATGAATGGCCTGAGTTAGCAGGAAGTGTGACAAAGGTAACACGCTGGGTGGGAGGGACAGGAGGGAAAGAGAGAAATAAGATGAAAGAAAGAGTGTGAGTGTACATGGAATCCAAAAGAGTTCTTTCTGGAACCAAAAATAGTTCTATCTGGAAGCCAAAAGAGTTCTATCTGGAAGCCAAAAGAGTTCTATCTGGAAGCCAAAAGAGTTCTATCTGGAAGCCAAAAGAGTTCTATCTGGAAGCCAAAAGAGTTCTATCTGGAACCAAAATAGTTATATCTGGAACCAAAAAGGGTTCTCCTATGGAGACAGCCGAAGAAGTGTTTTAGTGTGTAGTGTTTTGTAGTGTTGATACTCAGGCATACTGTAGAGGACACCTCACTGCCTTCATACTCACTAATGACCAAAATAGACATTCAGATGAACAGCAAATCCCAGTTCTAAACACTAGCCAGGATAACATGAAATGTACTGACACACAAATGAACAGATATATAAGTCAAACACATAATAAGATAGTACAATAGGCACAGTGCTTTATTGTCCATGTTTGTTAAAGAGATGGTGTGCCAGGTTTGAAGCGTCATGCCCAAGAAGACTCGAGGCTGTAATCGCTGCCAAAGGTGCTTCAACAAAGTACTGAGTACAGGGTCTGAATACTTATGTAAATGTCATATTTCAGTTGTTTAAAAAACTGTTTTTGCTTTGTCATTATGGGGTATTGTGTGTAGATTTATGAGGGGGAAAAACGATTTAATCAATTTCAGAATAAGGCTGCAACGTAACAAAATGTGGAAAAAGTCAAAGGGTTTGAATACTTTCCGAATGCACTGTATATAGCCTACCACGTGTATGAGCTGTTCCATCTATTCTCTACAGCAGCAGTAGCAGTAGCTATAGTACCCTGTACTAACTGACCTTGACATGCACCCTGTGAACCTACAGTAGCATGACAATGCCCCATGCAGCTTCAGCCCTTCCATGGTCCACTTCCTAAGTGGGGCACAAAAGGCTGGTTTACCATGCCTCTGTTCTGCGTGTCAGTGCTGCCTGAGTAAACACATTAGCAAGCCTCTTACACTGCAGATACAGGCTGGATGGGCTGGACATGGACACACACACACCAAGCACACACACCAAACACACACATACACGCAGTGAAGATCTGTGTAAAACATTATTTCATCTGCTTGAGTCTTCCTAGAAACAGGAAGAGGCCTCTGCTGCGCTTTGGTGTGTCATTGGAGCTTTTATGCTGAAATCTGGTGAAGTGTTTAGTACAACCTTAGTAGCTAATTGTTGTTGTGTGTGTGTGTGTGTGTGTGTGTGTGTGTGTGTCTACACTGACAAACAGGTCAGACAAGGTTAATAACAACAAAATGCATCAGAGAGCACATTTCTCCCTCTGTCCCTCTATCTGTCCCTCTATCTGTCCCTCTATCTGTCCCTCTATCTCTCCCTCGCACTCCTTCACTCCTTCCTGTGTGTGTGATAAAGCTCCATCCCCCTGCGGCTGACAACACACAGACACATTCCAGTGTCCCCCACCCAAAAAACACTCACACTCAATACACACACCCTGAGAGAGAGAGAGAGAGAGAGAGAGACCTTTTTATGGGTAAATCACCAGGTTCCTAAGCTACGTTATGTACGAAGACACTTCTGACCTATGGTGAAGACATTCAGCTCTGTCTCAGAAAATGAATTCCCAATCTGCCTACCACGTTGCACCACAGACTGTGTGTGTGTATGTGCCTGTGTATGCATGTGGTGCAGTGGACCAGTCCGTCCGACACCAAGCATGTCTTGGTATGATGACATCACTGCTGCTCACGTTTAGCCAATGTGTCGGTGGGGAGACGGCTGCTCTTCTGTGTCCTGAATATGCTGCAGCATGAGAGAGGGAGGGAGGGAAATAGAGAGGGAGAGGAGGAGATTGATAGAGAAGGTACGGAAAGAGCAGAAGAGCGAGAGAAAGAGAGGAGGAGGAAAGCTGAACAGTGAGTGATTAGTGGCTGTGAGTCTCATCATGTCATGTGTCAGTTCTTTCATTCTCCCGGCATTACTCACATCCAGAGGCCAGCTGCTCAGTGCTACATGGGAAATAGCCTCATTCAGACAAATATTGAGAACACACACACATATACTTTTGTGCAGCTGAATTTTTGGAACGTGACGCAACTATGAAATCACTGTGGCGAGCACCTAAAGGGTTAGTTTAGCCCTAACCCTAGCTTTATGTCTACATCCCAGTTTAACCCTAACCCTAGCTTTATGTCTACATCCCAGTTTAACCCTAACCCTAGCTTTATGTCTACATCCCAGTTTAACCCTAACCCTAGCTTTATGTCTACATCCCAGTTTAACCCTAACCCTAGCTTTATGTCTACATCCCAGTTTAACCCTAACCCTAGCTTTATGTCTACATCCCAGTTTAACCCTAACCCTAGCTTTATGTCTACATCCCAGTTTAACCCTAACCCTAGCTTTATGTCTACATCCCAGTTTAACCCTAACCCTAGCTTTATGTCTACATCCCAGTTTAACCCTAACCCTAGCTTTATGTCTACATCCCAGTTTAACCCTAACCCTAGCTTTATGTCTACATCCCAGTTTAACCCTAACCCTAGCTTTATGTCTACATCCCAGTTTAGCCCTAACCCTAGCTTTATGTCCACATCCCAGTTTAACCCTAGCCCTAGCTTTATGTCTACATCCCAGTTTAACCCTAACCCTAGCTTTATGTCTACATCCCAGCTCAACCCGAAACTTAGCCTCAACTCTAACTCAAACCCTCAACCCTAACCCTTGCGTCATGTCCACATCCCAGTTTAACCCTAACCCTAGCTTTATGTCTACATCCCAGTTTAACCCTAACCCTAGCTTTATGTCTACATCCCAGTTTAACCCTAACCCTAGCTTTATGTCTACATCCCAGCTCAACCCTAAACTTAGCCTCAACTCTAACTCAAACCCTCTACCCTAACCCTTGCGTCATGTCCACATCCCAGTTTAACCCTAGCCCTAGCTTTATGTCTACATCCCAGTTTAACCCTAACCCTAGCTTTATGTCTACATCCCAGCTCAACCCTAAACTTAGCCTCAACTCTAACTCAAACCCTCTACCCTAACCCTTGCGTCATGTCCACATCCCAGTTTAACCCTAGCCCTAGCTTTATGTCTACATCCCAGTTTAACCCTAACCCTAGCTTTATGTCCACATCCCAGTTTAACCCTAGCCCTAGCTTTATGTCTACATCCCAGTTTAACCCTAGCCCTAGCTTTATGTCTACATCCCAGTTTAACCCTAACCCTAGCTTTATGTCCACATCCCAGTTTAACCCTAACCCTAGCTTTATGTCCACATCCCAGTTTAACCCTAACCCTAGCCTTGAATCCCCCAAGGGAAGGGAAAGATACATATTTTGGGTGTTCTGTTGAGAAAGGCACTTGGCGCCAACTGTTTTATGGTACGCTGTTGATGGGAATTTATGCCATTTAGTGACCACTAACAAATATTACAGGGAACAACCCTGTCTTCTGGTTGGAAGTGTTGAGCTTTCTGGGACCACTTCATCTATTTTTACACTGTATTAAAATGGTACCTTGGTTTTAACTAGAGGTTCATAAAATGAGTGGGGTAATTGTATATGTGCCCGTGCACCCTGTACCCCTTGTGGGTAACAGTTTTTTTCCCCATTATCTAACCCAAACCCTAACTCTTCACCTTAACCTGACCCCAGCACTTACATGTTACCAAGTCATGCCCTTGATCCTTGACCTAATCTTAACCCCACCCTTTACTGAGGCCTTAACCTTAACCTTCGTTTGGGAATGTTTACTCACCTCTCATATAACACATTTTATAAAGATGTCTCGATAGGAGCAATAGAATTAGAGAACATGTGCCCGTGCATTTCTTTCACCTAACCCTAACCCTAACCTAAACCCTAGCTTCATGTCCACATCCCAGCTCCACCCTAACCCTCAACCCTAACCCTTAACCCTAACCCTTAACCCTAACCTAAACCCTAGCTTCATGTCCACATCCCAGCTCCACCTTAACCCTAACCCTAACCTAAACCCTAGCTTCATGTCCACATCCCAGCTCCACCCTAACCCTCAACCCTAACCCTTAACCCTAACCCTTAACCCTAACCTAAACCCTAGCTTCATGTCCACATCCCAGCTCCACCTTAACCCTAACCCTAACCTAAACCCTAGCTTCATGTCCACATCCCAGCTCCACCTTAACCCTAACCCTAACCTAAACCCTAGCTTCATGTCCACATCCCAGCTCCACCCTAACCCTCAACCCTAACCCTTAACCCTAACCCTTAACCCTAACCTAAACCCTAGCTTCATGTCCACATCCCAGCTCCACCTTAACCCTCAACCCTAACCTTAACCCTAGCTTCATGTCCACATCCCAGTTCAACCCTAACCCTCAACCCTAACCTTAACCCTAGCTTCATGTCCACATCCCAGTTCAACCCTAACCCTCAACCCTAACCCTTAACCCTAACCCTTAACCCTAACCTAAACCCTAGCTTCATGTCCACATCCCAGCTCCACCTTAACCCTAACCCTAACCTTAACCCTAGCTTCATGTCCACATCCCAGCTCAACCCTAACCCTCAACCCTAACCTTAACCCTAGCTTCATGTCCACATCCCAGCTCAACCCTAACCCTCAACCCTAACCTTAACCCTAGCTTCATGTCCACATCCCAGTTCAACCCTAACCCTCAACCCTAACCCTTAACCCTAACCCTTAACCCTAACCTAAACCCTAGCTTCATGTCCACATCCCAGCTCCACCTTAACCCTAACCCTAACCTTAACCCTAGCTTCATGTCCACATCCCAGCTCAACCCTAACCCTCAACCCTAACCTTAACCCTAGCTTCATGTCCACATCCCAGCTCAACCCTAACCCTCAACCCTAACCTTAACCCTAGCTTCATGTCCACATCCCAGCTCAACCCTAACCCTCAACCCTAACCTTAACCCTAGCTTCATGTCCACATCCCAGCTCAACCCTAACCCTCAACCCTAACCTTAACCCTAGCTTCATGTCCACATCCCAGCTCAACCCTAACCCTCAACCCTAACCTTAACCCTAGCTTCATGTCCACATCCCAGCTCAACCCTAACCCTCAACCCTAACCTTAACCCTAGCTTCATGTCCACATCCCAGCTCAACCCTAACCCTCAACCCTAACCTTTACCCTCGCTTCATGTCCACATCCTATATACCTCTGGTGTACTATTTCTCTATGTGTTGTGTGTCCCTCCCTGGGTGGTAACACTGAGACAGCTGAGACAGGTAACACTGACATGGATCCTCTCTGTCTGTCACGCCATAAACAGTGCGTTCGGAAAGTATTCAGACCCCTTGACTCCCCATGCAACCTCACAGAGCTTGAGAGGATCTGCAGAGAAGAATGAGAGAAACTCCCCAAGTACAGGTGTGCCAAGCTTGTAGCACCATACCCAAGAAGACTCGAGGTGCTTCAAAATAAATCTTTAAAAAATCTGTTTTCTCTTTGTCATTATGGGGCATTGTGTGTAGATTGATGAGGAAAAAAATCATTGTATACATTTTTGGATAAGGCTGTTACGTAACAAAATGTGGAAAAAGTAAAGGGAACTGAATACTTTCCAAATGCACTGTATGTCACATCTCACAGGAGAGTTTAGGGAGCAGCAGGACACTATCACCCATGTAGTGAGACTGTGTGTGTGTGTGTGTGTGTGTGTGTGTGTGTGTGTGTGTGTGTGTGTGTGTGTGTGTGTGTGTGTGTGTGTGTGTGTGTGTGTGTGTGTGTGTGTGTGTGTGTGTGTGTGTGTGTGTGTGTGTGTGTGTGTGGGGTAATGAATGGCGATGAGTTGACCCCCTGTGGGAGGATGCCTGAACTAGGCTCACTCATGTCACCTGGGAGAGAGAAAGAAAATGGAGTGAGGGGAGAGAGAATCAAGGAAGAGTTGAAAAATAACCAAAAGAGCGAATCGAGAGAGAGGAAGATTAGTTGAGAGTGGGGTGTGAGGGAGGAAAGGAGGAAGTAGAGAAGCGGGGGCGGGCAGATCTCTTCGTCTGGTAATATTTTACCTCTGTATGTCGCAGCGCGACAGAGCACACATAGAGCTGTTCTACTGATTACTTCAAACCAGAGAATTCTTCAATAACAGGCCTCAGGCTGCATGGAAATCTGTGTATGAGGCTGCCCTCTAGTGGTGGTTTAACTGAATAACAACAGCATATACAGTATCCTAAGGCAGTGGTTCCAAAACTGTGGGCTGGGGTCCCCCCCACAAAAACATATATATATATAAATGTGTGTATTTTTTTTTTTTAAAGGAACTCAGTCCGGTTTTAAACTTACCCTTTAAAGTTGTAATAGTAGGATGCAGAAGGTGCAATTTCTAAATTGAGTAGCACATCATCCGTTCCTCTTGTCATGTTAGTCATTGCGTACCTTACAGAGCTATTTATGACTTGTCAGAAATGTCCAGATCAACTAGCCCATGTCAGCAAAAAAAAATATATTTAGGTTTTTTAGTTCATAGATAATGTACTTTTTTTGTCATTCAAATATCACTAGAATACACATTAGACATGGCAAAATGTATAGAATTACAAGAAAATTAACTTGAAAACTGTTAAATGTTCTTTGCACCCCAAATTTCTCTCCACCAACAAGAGGGGTGTGAACAGTTTGTATCATGAACAAACTGTGGCCATAGAAATAGATGTGGTATGTGCAATGCTGGAAGGAGGCCCCGGGTGAAAACGTTTGGGAATCCTGTCATAAGGCACCCACTCTATACCACTGTTGAAGAGGCTTCAATAAAAATGAATTAGGCCAACACCATAAGGCTACAGCTACTGCTATTCTTATCTATATAAACTGATTACAGTTACAATTATTTATTTGATCAAAGCAGCTGGTGATTATGTAGCAATGTGATGTAAATGGGAGGTTGTGTACAGTACTTATTATTATGAATATAGGACAGGATGGAATCAGCTCACTTCCTGTTTTCTTATGATCAAAATAAATAACAAATAATACAAAAACAAAGATGTTTTATTGTCACACCAGGGATTATGAGTGTGTAGATTGACATAGTCTACAGTGGAACAGATAAGACAACGCTAGTCTCTTTTGATTGTGTGCATGTGGCTCTTCAAAACAGGTGGCCATCCATCATATGCACTGTAATGGTTTGTTGTCATCATGGGTAATAACAAAACATGCAAATGCATGAAAGCCTATGTTTAGCCCGTCATAACCTGCTAGGTGCTGCCCAGAGAAACATTTGCCAGCTAACAGAGAGGTACGTTCAATCGGTTATTCAGAAGAACTTCAGGTCTTTTCCCCTCTTGGAGCAGCCAAGCATTTATTGTTAATCAATGGAGCAACACTGAAACTACTTTAAAGGATGGAAATAAAGGAGAGTTTTCCCGCTCAGGACCCAGAGTTCCCCTCAGCTAGATCGGTGATGGACTGGCAGCCTGACACAGAGCAGGTGGAGACAATCTCTGAAGACCCAGAGAAGCCCTCCTTACAGGGGGAGAGCGTCTCCTCCGGGCTGGACCAGGGCTCCCCAGACCTGGGTAGGGTGTCCTCTGTGCTGGCCTTCATCACCTTCCGGAGGCAGCTGCTCCACAACCGGTGGATCATGCTGCTGAAGGTGCAGCAGTTCACAAACAAGAGCAAAGACAGGGAATATGAATGGTCTGGTCAAGGCAATCATAATAGTGGGGCTAAGGGGGAATCCAACACAGACAGACAGACAGACAAACAGGCAGACAGACAGTCAGATAGACAGACACTCAGACAGACAGGCAGGCAGGCAGCAGGAGCTGAAAAGCAGTGTTGGTTTCTTGTGTTCTGAAGCAATCCCAAAGTTTTTCAACCACTTCCCCGTCTTCCTCTGTCTCCCTCAAACTCCCAGCCTTGTTCCCTGTCGTCTCTTTCCCAAAGCAGTATGAGCCATCAGAGCTGGAGGCCATAGTACAGGAGCTACATGAACTGATGGAGAGAGAACAGAAGCTACTACAGAAACCAGACAGAAAGCAATGCTGGGGCTGAAGTTGAACGTGGCCCACTGCCGGGTAGACACAACAAATACATTTAGAAACAAGCTGCCTTATACTAGATATGTTAAGCTTGATTGATTGTTTGTTTGTTTGAGCCTACAGTGCAGCAGAGATCTTTGTCCTGTCTGTAAAAGCTATTGAACAACTATATATTGTTGCTATCCATTCATGTTTGGATAGATGTCAATAGGATGTTTCATAACTTTATTTCTCAATGACTGAGCACTATTTTTTTTATATATATACCTTTGTATCTTTATAGACCATATAGAGGAACTCATGGGCCGCTATCACAGAGTGTATGTCCTACCTAGTAACACACCAGAGGACATGACTCAATATACACTACAGGCTACACCTCCTGCTGCGCCAGGTATGTGAGCATTGGTAGGATGTACAATTAGGTAGAGAAGATACTGTACATGATGAAATAATTCCCATAATGTGTCAAGCTCTGACATAAGCTCTACAGTACTTGTCATTTCTCCATCTATGTCCAGATGAGCACAGGAAGAACACATATCAGGGAGTGAGGCCCTGCCCCCATCTGGTTCACTACAAGTTAGGGTGAGTCCTGTCAGAGAAGTGAGGGTGAGTCCTGTCAGAGAAGTTAGGGTGAGTCCTGTCAGACAAGTTAGGGTGAGTCCTGACAGAGAAGTGAGGGTGAGTCCTGTCAGAGAAGTGAGGATGAGTCATGTCAGAGAAGTGAGGGTGAGTCCTGTCAGACAAGTTAGGGTGAGTCCTGTCAGACAAGTTAGGGTGAGTCCTGTCAGAGAAGTGAGGGTGAGTCATGTCAGAGAAGTGAGGGTGAGTCCTGTCAGACAAGTTAGGGTGAGTCCTGTCAGAGAAGTTAGGGTGAGTCCTGTCAGAGAAGTGAGGGTGAGTCCTGTTAGACAAGTTAGGGTGAGTCCTGTCAGACAAGTTAGGGTGAGTCCTGTCAGACAAGTTAGGGTGAGTCCTGTCAGACAAGTTCTTGTCATCAGATCTGGGGCCGTATCAAGCGTCACAGACCAGGAGTGCTGATTTAGGATCAGCTCCCCCTTGTTCGTGTAATCTTATTCATTGGGATCTAAAAGGCAAAACTGATCCTAAATCAGCACTCCTGCTCTTAAACATCAATTTGACATTAGATCAGAGTCTAGGGGCAACTTTATCTAACTACCAGAAACCATATGTCCTAATACTTTAGACTGTCTTATTAAGCAATAATTCCCGGAGGGATGTGGTATATGGCCAATATACCACGGCTAAGGGCTGTTCTTATGCACGACACATCGCGGAGTGTCTGGATACAGCCCTTAGCTGTGGTATATTGGCCATACTGTATATCACAAACCCCCGAGGTGCCTTATTGCTATTATAAACTGGTTACCAATGTAATTAGAGCAGTAAAAAGTACTTTTTTGTCATACCCGTTGCATGCGGTCAGACATACCACAGATTTCAGTCCATTAGCATTCAGGGCTCGAACCACCCAGTTTATAATAAGGTAGAAACCCTCTCCCTCTCCGACCAGGTGTGTGGATGGGTGCTGTCTCATACCTTTCTGCTTGGACAACCTAAAGGACGTCAGACATCGATGCCCTGAGTGTCACAGCAACATCTACACCGCAGAACGGATGTGAGAACAGGATGGTACTTTTACAAATCAAATCATATTCAAATTAAATCCAGTTTTATTGGTCACATACACATGGTTAGCAGATGTTATTGCGAGTTGTAATATCTAACCATTCCACAACAAAACCTAATATGTAACAAATTCCACAACAAACACTAATACATACAATCTAGTAAAGGAATGGGATGAGAATATATAAGTATAAAATATATGGATGAGCAGTGGCTAAGATGCAATAGATAGTGAAGGATACAGTATACAGTATATACATATGAGATGAGTAATGGGAGATATGTAAAATGTTAAAGTGTCATTATTAAAGTGACTAGTGTTCCATTTATTAAAGTGGCCAATGATATCAAGTCTGTAGGCAGGCAGCCACCTCTCTGTGCTGGTGATGGCTGTTTAACAATCTGATGACCTTGAGATAGAAGCTGTTTTTCAATCTCTCTGTCCCAGCTTTGATGCACCTGTACTGACCTAGCCTTCTGGATGTTAGCGGGGTGAACAGGCAGTGGCTCGGGTGGTTGTTGTCCTTGATGATCTTTTTGGCCTTCCTGTGACATCGGGTGCTGTAGGTGTCCTGGAGGGCAGGTATTTTGGCCCCGGTGATGCGTTGTGCAGCCCGCACTACCCTCTAGAGAGCGCTGCATTTGTGGGGTGTTCAGTGCCGTTCACAGATACTGTATTCGTGGCTACAGTTTCTCCGGTGTTGGATATCTTGGGACAGTGAATGGTCTGGTTGGGTAGGCGTTATGCCCTCTGGACTGTGTGACATGAGAAAGAGAAAGACGGTGTTATGGTTACAGTTTGAGGGGATGGAGATTGGAGATTAACTGTTGTTGGGGTGATAGCTTCTCTCTGTGAAAAAGTTGGAGGATGATCCTAAAAAGCAATGGGAGTCTGTAGCAGTGTCCAGTTGTGACAGCATTTTGGTTCTAACAACAGTGCTGATACCAACAGAACCTGAGAAAAGCTTCTGACCTAAATGTACTGTAATAGCACTCATAGTGAATGGATATACCATTCCTTTACTTTCCTTGCTTCCTTATCTTAAAAAGTTATTTTTGAATATTATTTTCGTAATACTTTTTTATTTTATTTTCATAAGATTTTATTTCATATTTTATCAACAATGCAAAACATACACATACAAACGATGACATCATACAAACATCAACTATATCACTCCTGCCCAGACCCACCAGCCCTCACCCCTACATCACTCCTGCCCAGACCCACCAGCCCTCACCCCTACATCACTCCTGCCCAGACCCACCAGCCCTCACCCCTACATCAACTACATCACTCCTGCCCAGACCCACCAGCCCTCACCCCTACATCACTCCTGCCCAGACCCACCAGCCCTCACCCCTACATCACTCCTGCCCAGACCCACCAGCCTTCACCCCTACATCACTCCTGCCCAGACCCACCAGCCTTCACCCCTACATCACTCCTGCCCAGACCCACCAGCCCTCACCCCTACATCACTCCTGCCCAGACCCACCAGCCCTCACCCCTACATCACTCCTGCCCAGACCCACTAGCCCTCACCCCTACATCACTCCTGCCCAGACCCACCAGCCTTCACCCCTACATCACTCCTGCCCAGACCCACCAGCCCTCACCCCTACATCACTCCTGCCCAGACCCACCAGCCTTCACCCCTACATCACTCCTGCCCAGACCCACCAGCCTTCACCCCTACATCACTCCTGCCCAGACCCACCAGCCCTCACCCCTACATCACTCCTGCCCAGACCCACCAGCCCTCACCCCTACATCACTCCTGCCCAGACCCACCAGCCCTCACCCCTACATCACTCCTGCACAGACCCACTAGCCCTCACCCCTACATTTACATTTACATTTAAGTCATTTAGCAGACGCTCTTATCCAGAGCGACTTACAAATTGGTGCATTCACCTTATGATATCCAGTGGAACAACCACTTTACAATAGTACATCTATATCTTTTTTGGGGGGGGATTACTTAATCCTATCCCAGGTATTCCTTAAAGAGGTGGGGTTTCAGGTGTCTCCGGAAGGTGGTGATTGACTCCGCTGTCCTGGATTCGTGAGGGAGCTTGTTCCACCATTGGGGTGCCAGAGCAGCGAACAGTTTTGACTGGGCTGAGCGGGAACTGTGCTTCCGCAGAGGTAGGGAGGCGAGCAGGCCAGAGGTGGATGAACGCAGTGCCCTTCTTTGGGTGTAGGGACTGATCAGAGCCTGAAGGTACGGAGGTGCCGTTCCCCTCACAGCTCCGTAGGCAAGCACCATGGTCTTGTAGCAGATGCGAGCTTCAACTGGAAGCCAGTGGAGTGTGTGGAGGAGCGGGGTGACGTGAGAGAACTTGGGAAGGTTGAACACCAGACGGGCTGCGGCGTTCTGGATGAGTTGTAGGGGTTTGATGGCACAGGCAGGGAGCCCCGCCAACAGCGAGTTGCAGTAATCCGGACGGGAGATGACAAGTGCCTGGATTAGGACCTGCGCCGCTTCCTGTGTGAGACCTGTGTCACTCCTGCCCAGACCCACCAGCCCTCACCCCTACATCACTCCTGCCCAGACCCACCAGCCCTCACCTCTACATCACTCCTGCCCAGACCCACCAGCCCTCACCCCTACATCACTCCTGCCCAGACCCACTAGCCCTCACCCCTACATCAACTACATCACACCTGCCCAGACCCACCAGCCCTTACCCCTATCTCCAGCATCCGTATCACTTTCCACTACATGGACTCAAACTGCATGATTTTGTTTCTCTCTGTTGCCCACGCACTTAAAATTTTTAGATAGTAAAGCATTTGACCTTTCCATTGCGTGAACGATGGAGGATTGGTTCATTTCCAGTTTCTAAGTATATTTTTTTAAATAATGATTGATATGAAAAGTATTGTCCAACCCATCTGGTATCTCACTGCACCCTCATATGCCATATGTTGAAGTATGCAGACAGACAAATTAAAAGTAAATGTACACTACCGTTCAAAAGTTTGGGGTCATTTCGAAATGTCCTTGATTTGAAAGATGTCCTAGTTTTGTCCATTAAAATAACATCAAATTATCAGAAATACAATGTAGACATTGTTAATGTTGTAAATGACTATTGTAGCTGGAAACGGCAGATTTTTTATGGAATATCTACATAGGCGTACAGAGGCCCATTATCAGCAACCATCACTCCTGTGTTCCAATGGCATGTTGTGTTAGTTAATCCAAGTTTATCATTTTAAAAGGCTAACTGATCATTAGAAAACCCTTTTGCAATTATGTTAGCACAGCTGAAAACTGTTGTTCTGATTAAAGAAGCAATAAAACTGGCCTTCTTTAGAGTAGTTGATAATCTGGAGCATGAGCATTTGTGGGTTCGATTACAGGCTCAAAATGGCCAGAAACAAAGAACTTTCTTCTGAAATTCGTCAGTCTATCCATGTTCTGAGAAATGAAGGCTATTCCATGCAAGAAATTGCCAAGAAACTGATGATCTCGTACAACGCTGTGTCATACTCCCTTCACAGTACAGCGCAAACCGGCTCTAACCAGAATAGAAAGAGGAGTGGGAGGCCCCGGTGCACAACTGAGCAAGAGGACAAGTACATTAGTGTCTAGTTTGAGAAACAGACACCTCACAAGTCCTCAACTGGCAGCTTCATTAACCTGTTGAGGATCTTATCCCGATCTTATCCCGGTATTGGGATTCATTGTCATGTGACCATGGCGGGGAATTCAAAACTGCAAGAGTAATCATTTCAAAAAATCAAATAATCAACTATTTTCCTCCATTTGAAAGACATATCTCCTAAATCTAACCACGCTGTCCGATTTTCAGAGGCATTACGGAGAATGCATAAAGTTAGGTTATGTGAGGAGAGTACATTGACAATAGCTGCGTGTAATGTTTAGCCAATTCAAAGAAGGGCATCAACAGACAGAAAACTAGCTAGAATTATGCACTTACCTTTGACAATCTGCATCAGATGACACTCATAGGACATTATGTTATACAATACATGCATTTTTAGTTCCATCAAGTTCATATTTATATCCAAAAACAGCATTTACAGTCGCGGTGAAATTCAGAATTTTTTTCGGCTCGAATGCACCCAGTGAATCCAGCATTACAAATCACGGAATTACTATTCGAAAACATTGGTAAATTATAATATTGTCATTCAAAGAATAATATATTATCATCTCGTAATTGCTACCGAATGGCCAGATCTCAAAATAACTTTACTGGGAAATCACATTTTGCATAAACTGGGTACTATGCTAACAACAATAAGCTATATGCTAAGCTAAGCTAAGCTATACCGTTAGCATTAGCATCATCTAATATCGATAATAACATTCTAAATATCCCCTTACCTTTGATTATCTCCATCAGAAGGCGCTGCCAGAGATCCCAGGTCCAGAACAAATGTGGTTTCTTTTGACAAAGTTCATAATTTATGTCCAAATAGTTAGCGTTCAGTAGGCTCCCACAAAATGAGGTGGGCAGTATAAAGTCACGTCGAAAAGCTAAAGAAAACCTAGTAAATAATCTATTTACGTTTGTTTAAACATGTCAAACGTTGTTTAGCACTAATCTTTTGTTCCATTTTTAACGTGAAACATCAGTAAACATCAGTAATATTTTCACACAACCTATCAAGTGTCTAGAATAAACGATAATGACAAAGGCACTCTTCTCAGATTCATGCGCAGGCGCAAAAAATGAAGTGATGACGTGTCAACTTGTAAGCTTTCTAATTCGGTCTGTATTCATGACAGATGCTTCCAACAACTTTCTAAAGATCGTTGACATCTAGTGGAAGCAGTAGGAGTTGCGAACTGAATCCTTTCTCACTGTGGTATCTTTAAAACAATGACACTAAATAGTACAGTCACAAAATTCTCATTTTTTTTAATCTATTTTTCACAGGTTTTTGCCTGCAATATGAGTTTTGTTATACTTACAGACACCATTCAAACTGTTTTAGAAAATTCAGAGTGTTTTCTATCCGAATGTGTTAATAATATGCATATCCTAGCTTCTGAGTTGGTGTAGGAGGCAGTTAAAAATGGGCACATATTTCTTTCAAAATTCTCAATACTGCCCCCGTGGCCCGTAGAGGTTAAATGGTACCCGCAAAACACCAGTCTCAACGTCAACAGTGAAGAGGCGACTCCGGGATGCTTATTTATCAAAAATCCCTTCTGGTGAGCATTTCTCCTTTGCCAAGATAATCCATCCACTTGACAGGTGTGGCATATAAAGAAGCTAATTAAACTGCATGATCATCACACAGGTTCACCTTCTGCTGGGGACAATAAAAGGCCACTCTAAAATGTTCCGTTTTGTCACACAACACAATGCCACATATGTTTCAAGTTTTGAGGGAATTGGCATGCTTACTGCAGGAATGTCCATGAGAGCTGTTGCCAGAGAATTTCATGTTAATTTACGTCCAACCGGCCTCGCAACCGCAGACCATGTGTAACCACGCCAGCCCAGGACCTTCAACTGAATCCCGGTTTCAACTGTACCGGGCAGATGGCAGATGTTGTTGTGTGGGCGAGTGGTTTGCTGATGTCAACGTTGTTAACAGTGCCCCGTGGTGGCGATGGGGTTATGGTATGGTGAGGAATAAGCTACGGACAACAAACACAATTGCATTTTATTGATGGCAATTTGAATGCAGAGATACCATGACGAGATCCTAAGGCCCATTGTCGTGCCATTCATCCTCCGCCATCACCTCCTGCCCCATGTCGCAAGGATCTGCACACAATTCCTGAAATTATTGTGTATTCTGTATTCTGAAACAAAATGAACAAAGGGGGCAGTGAGTTTTCAATATTGGTCAGGTATATCAGGAGATCGTTTGCAAATAAGTGTAGTTTATATTCATGTTTACCAGTACTGATACCTGCTACGTTAGGGTCCTTTTTTTCTGCCAGCTGTTCAATTTCCAGTGCAAACAAGAGGGGAGAGAGGGGACATCCCTGTCTTGTTCCTCTTTTCTAAAGCAATTGAATCAGATAATGTATTATTTGTATGTATTTTTTGCTTTAGGAAAATTATATAATTTATTATTTCAGCTGGAAAATGTAACGTTTCCAAAGTTTTGAATAGAAAAGGCCATTCAAGACGGTCAAAAGACTTTTCTGCATCAACCGCCTTTATTGTTAAATCTATATCTTGTTTATTTGCATATTGTATTAAACTGAAACATGTTCTTATATTTGTTTGTGTCTATTAATAAACCCTGTTTGATTGATATGTATCAAGTATGGTAATACTTTTACCATTATAATGCTTATATTGCTTTGTTATTATTTTATTGTCACAGTTTATTAAACTTATGGGTCTATAAACAATAGAGGACTCTCCAGATGTTCCTGGTTTTAATATAACTGTTTGGTACATGGAACTTGGAAGTACTGAATTGAGTTACATGCGTGTTGTCATTTGTGTAAATAGGGCCACTACATTGTCCCAAAATGTTCTATGGGAAAGCACTCCATTCCTGGTGATTTTCTCTGTGTGAATGTTTTAACAGTATAAAATATAGATTTTTGGGTGCTCTTTGTTTTTAATATATATATATATATATATATATATATATATATATATATATATATATATATATATATATATTGTCGTGTCTTTGGCTATGCCGGATTAAGTGATATGACATGCTAACTTATAAAATTATTTCTCTGTAATTGATATTACCTGATTAAGCTAATCATGTAAATGTAATTAACTAGAAAGTCGGGGCACCACAGAAGAACGTTTATAGAGCTGTTATCCTCTGAATAAACTCTTAAAATACTTAGTAATATTTTACATCGATAGCAGTCAATCTTAACCCGTATGTTGTTTCAGTCTCATCATGAAAGTTGTAATTCTTGGTTATCTGCACGAACCCAGTCTTTACTAAAATCATCCATACATCAATTGTCTTAAAATCATTTATTTACCACACTAAGTAATTAACAGAAAACATACAAACAGTAATTATCGTCACCAATGATGGGTAGAGGAATGTGCCCTACTGGCTAACAAGCATGGCTGGTCTGTTAGACAATGGGTCATAAAACGGTAAGCTGAGAAGTTACACAGAGTTCATTAATATTAACAATTGCAAATTGAAGGCTCACTCATTCGGGAACCTTTGCAATCAATATATATTTACGCTCATGTGTCGTCGGGATTCTTGTTGGAGAGTTTTGTTCTGATGGAGAGTTTGTCAGCGTTCTCTCTCTCTCTCGGTTAGAATGGATCTGTCAGAGCGACATTCATGAATGTCGTCATAGAATGGATGTGGTTGGTCTTCGCGTTCAATGATATAATTTACTTAGCTGCAGACTAATAATTAATATCAAAGACCTGTTCTTATTCTGTCCATATCGATAGTCTAAAAGTTAACCACGTGGTATGGTTCACTTTCAGTAGAGTACTTGGCTGGTCAAACCTATGAGCCAACTCGCAATGGAGTGTAGGCCTGGTCTGTAGAAATGTAAATCAGGGGGTGTTTTATAGTACCCATAGAAAAGGCTTGTCAAATGACGCCTGGTCCTGTATGTGTCCCTGGGGGCGTGCCTATGACTGAGCTAGACTTGGTTACAGAAATATAATTCTATCACATTAACATCAGTACATAGCATCTCAATGTATTACAAATAGCTTTATCCTTATTAATACATTTTATACACCCATGTGGATTCAGTCTCATCGCTGAGGCTATCATGTAGACCGTTTTAGGGTAATATGGCTATATTGTCTCTTCTGAGTATCACAAAATTGTACCAAGCGGATCAGTTCGTAGCTGGAGTCTTCATCAATCTTCCATATCTTCTCCAGAACACACATGTCTCTTGGTTCTCCAATTCTATGACTTGGAAGAATTTCCTTTGTCTCTCTATGAAACATGTTGTAGTAGATTCTCCTCTTGGAATTTTTACAACCCTGGGTTGGGGGGAAATCAGGTTGGGTGATGGTACAAAGGGGAGGGGGTCAACTGTCCTTCCTGTACCCAAAGAGGCCAACGTCATGACATACCCCCCCTGGTGGTTTGGATCTTGTTTATCCTGCAAGTTACAAATCAACATAAAATCATGACCACGTGATGTCCCATTGGTAGATCATCGTTGCAGTCCTCTCTGGTGGTTGAACTTGGTAGGCTCTCTGAAAGCGGAGCCGTCCACCACAAGGATGGGCAGTTGATGTCCGGTTGGTGGTCGCCGTTGCGGTCTCCTCTAGTGGTGTACCTTGGTAGGTTCCCTGGAAGCTGAAAAGTACCCCAGGGAGGGCCAGGGGATGTCCTGGTTGTTGATCGCCGTTGCGGTCCCCCCCTCTGGTGGTTTACCTTGGTAGTCTCTCTGACAGCGGGCATGCCGCCACAAGGATAGGTTGTGGGTGTCCGGATTTGGGGTCGCCGTTCCGGACCCGTCGTCCAGACTGGAAGATCTGGGCAGTAACTTAGGCAGATGTTAACAACGCACACACACTCATGAAATATATATGATTACATTCATTCCCCAATGAGCGGCGTTGTGGCACTAAGGGATGGTTGTATGGGGACTTTGTTTATGGCTCTATCACTTCCTATGCATCAAAGGAACTGAACCGAAAAGGAATGAAAGCATAAAAATAAAAAATAAAAATACAAAATATAGTTCTCACACAAAAAAAAAATCATCTAATTGGACTGTATTCTATATACGTCCAATGTTCTGGCAAAATGATTATCATGGCATTGTCTCTTATGCCATATCTAGGGTTTTTCCTACTTGGTGTGTTGCTTAGGCGCTATCCTAAGTTGATAACTATATGATAAGTCTACTGCTGTAATGCACTAGTTTTGGGCAGTCTACAGGGATGACCTATGGACTTCTGGGAAGAAAACTGGTGAGTGCTGTAGAGTCAAAGGCCTAGAAGTAAATGTTCACCTTTACTAAGGCTGGTATATTGCTTGGGCCCTTAAGTGGTCCTAGCATAAATCCTAATTGGATGTTCCGTTGTGCATGTGCGCTTCTGCTTACACAAGCGCGCATGTCAAGGGAAGAAAACCAAGTATCCGGGCAGATTACAACTTGTTCAGAATGAGTCTGACGTAGTCAGGTAATTTTCAGGTCAATGCCTGGAGGTCAGTCAGAATTGGTGTCAAATGAGTCTGTAGTAGTTTTTCTACAAGTCACTGTTTCTTCCACTTTTGTAGTGGCGATAGGTATGAAGTCTATTTCATAGCTATGTTATCCACGGAGGAGCTAACCTCACGACGGAAGTACTCTTTAAGTATTGGACCAGTCATACGTGGTGTGATCATGGTTCATGACTTCTAATAATTTTCCTCCTGAATGGAGGGTCCTATTTATTAGTGACATGTGTGTTAACCATTGGAAGAGTGCACTGGAGATTCCCCTCCACGTGTTGCACTCTGAGTGACTCCTATGTCGCTGTTGTCGATGGTAACTTGATTGGTTAAATCTCTAACCTTCTTACTGATTGTAGCTGGACTGACTGTTGCTAGTATTGGTACTGGTACTCAAGGGGACCAGTTATCCTACCGATTTATTCTGAAATGTTATCTACCGGAACACGTGATTGGAGCAATTTACTAGTTGTATTGTAGTTGAACCTACACATGGCAAAGAATGATTATTGATGCCATTTGTTTTGGAGGTGGACAAGTCCACTGGACTTCCTTTACGACCAGTGTGGTACACCTCATTACTATCTTAGATGTGTTCTAAGATAATCCCCGTCTAGGGGCCTGTCTGCTCCTCACTGTTCTCATAGGAGAGTTTACAACTAGATTTGATTTATGCTCTGGCGGCCTCGTACGGTGTTGTCCGTAGTCTTGACCCCCCCACCGGCCTCGATGAGGCTCATCATGGGTCTGGGCTACTATTCCCCCCCTTTGTGCCTCGGGACCCCCCCACCAGCGGGTGGTGTTGGTGTCCGATGCGCAAACAAGAAGATCGGACCCTACGTACGAGTTTTCAGCGGCCGCGTTGTTATGAGAATGGCTGTAACCTTTCAACCAAATCTCCTGGTGTTTGTGCTTCAAAACGCTCAGTGGCTGTCGAGGCATGTCAGTCCCCATCGCGTCCGCGTGTGGCAACCTCTTCATTACCTGCGAACTGAGACGAGGATATCGGTCTGTGATATCGCAAAGTGTTTCACCAGTGGGGGTCATCGGGTCAGTTGCTGGACTGACGCCATTAGTGTCATTGTAAGGGGTGACAGTCCCGAACAAAGCGGAAGGTGTATCATCGGAAGCAGAGTATACTCTGTGCATCAATGTTTTACTTGCTGAGATGGCCGCAGTGCTTGCGGAAGTGTCCAAAGGGCAAGAGAAGTTCATATCAACTATCGTATTGCACGACTGCAAGGAGGAGGGAAGTTGCTTATTCACAGAGACAGCTGGCTCGAAATCATGAAAAGAATGGTCAATCAGGTTGGCTGATGGAATGTGTCGAGATATCGTAATATCTCCATGGATCGGATTTTGTACCAAGAGGTTTCTAAATGTCTTTTTCCCAAGGGGTGCTTTCGACAGATACCCCTCGTGAAGGACTGCGTTGCAGCTAGCGTTAGGGGAAGACAGTGTGGTCAGTGGAGAAGGCACTGTGGCCTGTGACCATACCTGGTTGGTTTTCCAATCCATCAATGGGAGTAACCGATCCATCAAGTCTGCTCCAAGTAGGAGGGTTACAGTTTCGAGGCTGGTAACATACACAGGGTGAACGAGCGATACGTCCTGGAAGTGTAGTTTCAGCATGACTCTCAATGTGAGAGGCGAGGTAGTCTGAGTGACCCCTCGAAGTTTAGTGTCGCATCGTTCCACTTTTAACCAACGTTTAGTTGGCTTCAAAGCCCTTTTGAGATCATCAAACAATGTTTGAGAGATGAGTGATATTGTCGCACCCGAATCAATTAGCGCATGACAAGCTAAGCAGTCCTCCAGGACTGTTTCCAGGTATGGCCGTTTAGATTCGTGGTTAGTGGACATATTCCCCACGTTCGCAACGACGTGATGTGCCATGTCTGTTCAAGATGGAAGCAGATTGACTTTTCCGATTTTGAGTGGGCTTGGCTTTAACGAAGCGTTTGACCTTTATCTTCGCAACTTTTGTATCAGAGTCTATAGACAAAGCCCGGGGGCTTGTTTCTTGATCAAGCGGGCCCTGGATAGGGTCTTGAATGAGAGCGGGAGAAATTTGAACTTTAACGTCCTTGCTATGGGTGTTAATTCCTGCGGACCTGGTGTCCGGTAATTCCCCGTCTAGTCCTTGTGACTTATCTTTTACCCTTTTCTCAAATTGTTCTCGCTTAAGTTCTTCCCGTAGTGGGACTTCTGGAGAACATTGGTCTACGTTTTGATCGTCCTTCAACCCTTTGTTACCCTTGTGCTCTGACACTTTTTGTGGGTTGGGTGCAGGAACGTAGCGAACGGGTCGATTGTAGCGGTAGTCATGTTGATGGCTACCTACTTTACAGTTATTTCGACCGCGGAGGTTATTGGAATCGTGGTTTCGTGGTAGAAACTGTTGTTGTGCGTCATCTGTCGACGCTCCAATACCTGATAATGCACCCTCTAACTGGAGTGAGTGCTCCTGGTTAAACTTCAAAACTGAGTGGTCAGGGCTCTTAGCGTTGTGAACTTTTGATGCCTCAAAAGCTGTGCTTGCAAGCTCTCTGAGTTGTAAGATAGGCAAGCCAACGTGGGCGGCAGTGCCCAAGTAGGTAATGAAGGTGGGATACATGTTCGACAGAAACATTTGTTTGAATGGTAAAAGCTCTTCCATTCCTGTTTCTGTGAGTAGGCCAAAGTAAGCTGAACGAAGCCTATGATAGTAAGCTTGTGGGTGTTCGTTCCGAGCTTGTTTGACGGTGTTAGCCAGTGAGCTATCGTGTTTGCGAGTCGCAGAACCACTGAATTCTAATTTCAAAGCTGTGGCAAGTTTAGTGTAGTCATTTAGCACGTGTTGCTGTTGTAGATGAATGAACCTTGTCACGTGTCTATTTGACGTTCGCTTCAACAGGTTAACCCTGTCAGAACCCGTAGCGTTTGGGTAGCCATCCAACGCGTCCTCTATGTCAGCTAGAAACGTCTCAGTATCGTTTGGCTGACCTGGAACGGGGTCAAAGGTGGGGAAATTCTTGACGAGTTTGTCAAGGTATTCCGCGCCAAGCGGGCGGAGAGGGTTGGCTTCATCCTGTGGAGAGATTGGGGCCGAAAGGCCAAGAGAGGAAGCCAAGCCTTGTTGTTGTTGGCCAAGAGGCGCCATATAACTCAGTGCCGAAGGGCAAAGAGGAGAAGACTGAGGGACACATGAGGGAGGCAATGTCTGAAACCTATTGTCTTCACTCCTGTGAGTACAGGGCTCCGGTTGCTTGGATGGGAAGTCGCGCTGTAGAGCGTGACCATTCTGGATTTCCTCCAGATGGTACCTAAGGGTGGAATTCTGCTGCATTGCAGAGTCCACTTGAGCGCTTAGAGTACTGATTTTGGACACGTGAGTGTCACACCTGCTCCTTTCGGTCTCAAACTTATCTGTCATGGTTTGCAGATAGAGGTCTTGAGTACGGAGCGAGAGATTCAGTGATGAGGTTTCCTCTGCTTGCTTAGAAATCAATATTTCCAACCTCATCACCTGAGTTCTCTCATCATTCATTTGGTCAGCGACTTCAATAAGTTCTGCTGATTTATCATCCAACTTTGTCATTGTGTTCATTAACTGATCGTCTTTGGTCTGCAGCGCTTTGAGGAGCACCGTGTTATTTTGAGTAACATTCAACAAAACAGCATGCATGTTGTCAAGTTGAGCGCTCCTGTTTGTAGATAACTCTTCAGATTTATCTAGTTTGGCGTGGACATCATCGTATTTAGTTTTGGCTAAATCGAGTTGTTCCTGTAGCCTATGATTTTGTTCCTGTAGAAAACGATTTTGTTGAAGAGCTTGTGCTTGTTCATCGTCATACGTTTTTGCAATTACATTTAATTGTTCAGTTTTCGAACGCAGTTCCATAGCTAGCAGAATTTTTCCCTTGTCTGCCTTGGTCATTGGTTTCCCGGTTCTCTCCACCTGTCCCTTTATGTCTACCATTACCTGCTCGTGCTTCAGCTGTGCACTGCGGTATTGGACAGATGGCAATCTCGGATGGCAAGACATCAGAGCTAGACTGGAGAGAACCTTTACGAGGCCTGCGCCCGATGGTTGATTTTGGAAAACATTGTTATCTGCTTTTCCACTAATGGCATAATTAGGGTTGTTATCGCTGCTGAGGTCAGAGATCAATCCATTTACGGGTGGAGGTTCACTAATTAGCGGGCGAGTGGGGACCACCCCCTCTGATAGCCTGCACATTATTAGAACATTTGAAAGGAAAAATGTTTTTCCTAATTTTCCAAAATTTGGTTTTGGAATGTGGGGAGCTGCAAAGACGATTTTAATCTATTTATAGACGTTAATGAACCATCAGTACTGTACAGTACTGTGGAAGTTGGGCGTGAATGAATTTGCAAAAGCAAATTGAATTAATCAAGGCCAATGATTAGTCCTACCTGGGTAGGCTGTCTGGGTATTAAACTTGAATTACCTGAGAGTTTGCTTCATCCAGGTTAATATGCAAAGAACTTAGAAAGGTATGTTCGACGATTTAACTTATTAAATTGAATGAGACGATTGGTTCATACAATCTCCATTGATTGGATATCATAAGTGCAAACCGTAGGTCAAATGTTGGGACCCTTCACCACTAGGGTACGCTCCTACCTGGGCTGAGCGTCAGTAAAGGGGTTTTACTGACTGTGCCTTGCTAAAGCAGATTTTACTGATTAATCTATTTATGATATATCAAACCTGTATAGGCTATCTGGGAATTAACTTTGAATTACCTGAGAGGTTGCTTCATCAAGGTTAATATGCAAAGTTTAAGTTGTCTCATTTAGTTGGAAGAACCTAGAAAGGTATGTTCGACAATTTAACTAAATAAATTGAATGAGGCAATGATACCCAAGCAATTCAGATTGCGGAGCTATCATAACAGTAATGTAGTTTAAATGTTTAGAGTACATTCACCACTATACTTTCCCTTAAGGCCGAAGCCACATGGGATTCACTCCCGTCAGTAATGGGTTTTACTGAATGTGCCTTGCTAAAGCAGATTTTACTGATTAATCTATTTATGATATCTCAAACCTGTATAGGCTATCTGGGAATTAACTTTCAATTAACCTGAGAGCCTTGCTTCATCTAAGTTAAGTTTGGAAAAAGTTAATAATGTCTCATTATGGACGCCCAATCAATTTTGGATATTTAAAAAAAAAAAAGATCCACTTGAAAAGGTAAATCTGGCAATTTCACTTGTTAGTTAAATTGAATGAGACGTCATATCCCGTGCTCCACGTTTGAATTTCCCCTAGAGATGTACTGGCAATTCTTCACCACCAGGGTGCAGAATGATGAAATTTAAACGGAAGTACAAAGGTCGGACTTCCGTCGCGCTACGGAGGAATTTTAAACGTGGTAAAGAGAGAGGAAATGTGCCCTCTCTGTTAGCTTGCCCGTAATGCTGGTGCTATTGCAACTTGGTTCAGAAGTATCCTTCCAAGCACCACAATAGGATCCTTTCACTTATGGAAAGGGTGGGTTTTCTAGTGACGTCTCACCTTAACCCCATTCAGCATATTCTGCTAGCGTTTATGCTGACCGGAGCGACACGGTACTAAAATACAGATACGCATACGGTCTGCCCACACTGTCCTAGTGCGGTAGGCAAATTATTCGGCTCGGTTACCGGACAGTTAACTTCTAAATTCTAACCTTACTCTAGAAGTTAATATTTACCGACAGAAATAGTACCGTTTGGCCTAACGGACTAAAACTGGAATTTATTCCTCACTGCTATCGATATAAGACCGGGGCTATTTTAAATAGCTTCTCTCAATGGAAAATGCACAATCACTTTGTTTAGATAGCAGGCTGTTTGTACAATTCCGTTTGCACAATTGATATATAGAATTTCACAGCAAAGTCCAATTCTATCTTAGATTCCTCGCACGGGGGCTCCATATATGTATTATCAAAATGAGCCAACGTGCATTTTAGTTTGAGTCCTCACACGGGGGTACCATATATGTCGTGTCTTTGGCTATGCCGGATTAAGTGATATGACATGCTAACTTATAAAATTATTTCTCTGTAATTGATATTACCTGATTAAGCTAATCATGTAAATGTAATTAACTAGAAAGTCGGGGCACCACAGAAGAACGTTTATAGAGCTGTTATCCTCTGAATAAACTCTTAAAATACTTAGTAATATTTTACATCGATAGCAGTCAATCTTAACCCGTATGTTGTTTCAGTCTCATCATGAAAGTTGTAATTCTTGGTTATCTGCACGAACCCAGTCTTTACTAAAATCATCCATACATCAATTGTCTTAAAATCATTTATTTACTACACTAAGTAATTAACAGAAAACATACAAACAGTAATTATCGTCACCAATGATGGGTAGAGGAATGTGCCCTACTGGCTAACAAGCATGGCTGGTCTGTTAGACAATGGGTCATAAAACGGTAAGCTGAGAAGTTACACAGAGTTCATTAATATTAACAATTGCCAATTGAAGGCTCACTCATTCGGGAACCTTTGCAATCAATATATATTTACGCTCATGTGTCGTCGGGATTCTTGTTGGAGAGTTTTGTTCTGATGGAGAGTTTGTCAGCGTTCTCTTTCTCTCTCGGTTAGAATGGATCTGTCAGAGCGACATTCATGAATGTCGTCATAGAATGGATGTGGTTGGTCTTCGCGTTCGATGATATAATTTACTTAGCTGCAGACTAATAATTAATATCAAAGACTTGTTCTTATTCTGTCGATATCGATAGTCTAAAAGTTAACCACGTGGTATGGTTCACTTTCAGTAGAGTACTTGGCTGGTCAAACCTATGACCCAACTCGCAATGGAGTGTAGGCCTGGTCTGTAGAAATGTAAATCAGGGGGTGTTTTATAGTACCCATAGAAAAGGCTTGTCAAATGACGCCTGGTCCTGTATGTGTCCCTGGGGGCGTGCCTATGACTGAGCTAGACTTGGTTACAGAAATATAATTCTATCACATTAACATCAGTACATAGCATCTCAATGTATTACAAATAGCTTTATCCTTATTAATACATTTTATACACCCATGTGGATTCAGTCTCATCGCTGAGGCTATCATGTAGACCGTTTTAGGGTAATATGGCTATATTGTCTCTTCTGAGTATCACAAAATTGTACCAAGCGGATCAGTTCGTAGCTGGAGTCTTCATCAATCTTCCATATCTTCTCCAGAACACACATGTCTCTTGGTTCTCCAATTCTATGACTTGGAAGAATTTCCTTTGTCTCTCTATGAAACATGTTGTAGTAGATTCTCCTCTTGGAATTTTTACAACCCTGGGTTGGGGGGAAATCAGGTTGGGTGATGGTACAAAGGGGAGGGGGTCAACTGTCCTTCCTGTACCCAAAGAGGCCAACGTCATGACAATATATATATATATATATATATATATATATATATATATATATATATATATATATATATATATATTCTGCTGATAATTGCTTTAAGGTTGTTGAGTCTGAGAAGGCAATAGGATCCGTCCAACTGTTGTTTAATTCTGATTTATATACATTCTAATAGAAGCTTTTAAAATTGTTATTTCTAATTATTGCATTTGTATCTTTATCTTTTAAAATTATAACTGGCTCAGCGTGTATTTGTTTTGTGAGAGCTGCGAGATATTTACTAGGTTTATTTACCATTAAGTAATATACTTTATTTGAGTTTAACCTGTAATTGTTGGCTCTCCTCAAAAGTAAAAGATTCTATTCCTGTTTAAGTTCAGAAATGTTATTGTATGTTTTACCCATAAATCATTTTTTGTTATTTTTAATTTGTTCTAAATCAGATTTAGCTATTTCAGAGTATGAGATTATCATTCCCCTAATGTATGGCTTAAAGGCATCATATATTATATAGGGGGTCGGTTTTTCTCTATTCTCTGTCTACATTTGTAATGGTAAAGGTTTACATTTTTTCATTCACTTATTTAATACATTTTGGGTCGAGAAAATGTGCTCTGTTAATTCTCCAAATTCTGTCACTAAGTGTAAAAGGTGTAAGTATAATAAGTGTAATAGGTGTAATAGGTGTAATTACGCATGACACCGGTGAATGTTCCAATATCACTATATCATTCATTTTTGAATCCAGTAAATTGTTGAGTGCATTTTTGGAGATAAAAATGTAGTCCATTTTTGAATAGCTTTTCTTACTTTGAGAAAAAAGGAATAGTATTTTGTAATTGGCAATAGTAATCTCCAGGTGTCCTGTAAATTATTTGCAGAGATTACATTTTTCAGCCTCTTTGGAGGCTCCCTAAATTTGCCTTTTATTACTACATCTGTCAATCTTATCGAATATTTGATTTAGGTCACCAGCTAAAATAATGGTTCCTGTTTGGATTTGATCTATAACTTGAATTATATCTAAAAACACCAGATTTGCCCCTGGTGGGGTATACAATGAAATCAATGTATATTTTTCACCATGTAAGGTACAATTCAACATTAGAAAACGGCCTTCACGGTCCATGTGCTGGGATAAGGGAAAATTGTGATTTCTTATTTATCAGGATGCCTACACCTCTGCTGTTACTAGAGTAGGTGGCAACATAGGCCTCTCCAACACAGCTCCCCTTTAAATGTTACATTTCTCCTTTTTTCTAAACCACATCCGCTGACAATCTCTTTAAGTTTTTGAGAACCTAGTGCTTTTTTCCCCCATCATGTAGCCTTTGCACATTCCATGTGATAAGTTGGAATTTGTGGTCTTTACTTGTATAGAATCAGTTAACCTTGTCTGTTCCGTATGTCAATAAAGAGCTAAATAAAACATTTTAGCAGATATGACATATGAGGGCAGTGGGAATTCCAGGGAATGGGAGGATCATAGTATAAATATATAGTTATTGTATACATTACATATATAGCATGTGTGTGTGCATGTGGGCTGAGTAGACATTTAACAACAAAAAAACAAAGCAAAGTACGTCTTTATACTTGAGGCGCTATGCCTTTTTAGGGCTTTTAAGCTCCACCTCCTCTCCTAATTAAAATAAAAAATAAAAGAGGATATACATTGTGCATACATTTGAAGAAAGACTGCCACTTAAGTACTGTGGTTGGTTTGAATTACCTTATAAGTTAAATTAAAGTATAGTGGCTGGTGAGGGTCTACTTGGAGTGAGTCACCTCATCCCAATCCCCTGGATATAGCCCCTCTCACCCCCAGTCACCCCATTCCAATCCCCCCAGATATAGTTCCTCTCCATTCTCACCAATAACCAGCATTGAATCTTAGTTGTAATGACAAACAAGGAACAACAATAATTCAACATGCTTATTCATTTTACAATGGATTTACAAGTCATGAAAATAAAAAATAAAATTACAGTATATTTAAGTCCTTCCTTCCTCTCTCTCCCAAACCAAATCGATCCCTCTCCACCACCCTCTCCCTGTTCTCCTCCCATCCTTACTCCCCCTTACCCCCCCCAAGCCAAGCTTATTCCCACCTCCCATCCTTACTCCCCCTTACCCCCCCAAGCCAAGCTTATTCCCACCTCCCATTCTTGCCCTCCCTTACCCCCCAAGCCAAGCTTGTCCCCACCTCCTATCCCTACTCCACTTTACCCCCCCCAAGCCAAGCTTGTCCCCAACTCCTATCCCTACTCCACCTTACCCTCCCAAGCCAGGCTTGTCACCACCTCTCCTCCTTGCCCTCCCTTACCCCCCCAAGCCAGATTGTCACCACCTCTCCTCCTTGCCCTCCCTTACCCCCCCAAGCCAGGCTTGTCACCACCTCTCCTCCTTGCCCTCCCTTACCCCCCCAAGCCAGGCTTGTCACCACCTCTCCTCCTTGCCCTCCCTTACCCCCCCAAGCCAGGCTTGTCACCTCTCCTCCTTGCCCTCCCTTACCGCCCAAGGCCAAGTTTATCCCCACCTCTACCCCCCCCCCTCTTCTCAGACAGACAAACACCCCTCTATGCATCACTCTCCCGCCCTCCTACACATATTCACTCTCCCTCTCCTCTTCATATCCACACACACCACAGAAGGCTGCTGAGGGGAGAACGGCTCATAATAAATGGCCAGAACAGAGCAAATGGAATTCCATCAAGCACCTGCAAACCATGTTTGATATCATTCCACTCATCATTAACACGAGCCTGTTCTCCCCAATTAAGGTGCCACCAACCTTCTGTGACACCCACACACATATACCCACTCACACCCTCTAGCCTACACAAACACAGGAAAATTGACACTATATTTCCTCTTTTATATTGTCATTTCATTGTCCATGTATCTTATTTACCATTGGCTAATTCCATCTCTACTTCCTAGAGAAGAACAGCTACTTGGGGACAATAGAATCTAGATTGTTTTGGGGGAGGCGGAAGGAATATTGTCTCAATTTACAATCAGCTGGTCTTGGGCATCACTGTATGCAGCCTAGTGTGCTTGTCTGTTTTTTCTGCTTCTTCCCCTCAGGATACTGGGCTCTGTTTCAACTGGGAAGGTTTCCTGCAGCCTGTTCAGGGCTTCATCGGTGCTTGCAAACTCCATTTTTGTATATTCTTGAGAGAATATATGTTGCTACTCCCCAGAGAGCGATTAAGAATGGTACTATTGAAGCCTAATTAATGTATTGGTCACGCAAATGGCCTGTATATTCTACTTCCCCCCCTTTCTTTACCGTGAAAAAGGTCAACGTCCCCAAATTAACATGACAAATGTTGTTGACAGACCGAATTATATACAAAAATGCTCCTTTAAGTGTTTTGATTAATCTTGTGGAACTACATGTTATCACTTCTAAATGTAATAATGCCTGAAATGTTTTACTACTTTTACATAATAATACAATGGAGTGTGATGCTGTTTGCTTTGACAGCTGAACGGTTCAAAAGATATTCACAGTAAAAATGTACTTTCACAATAATCTCAGCAGCCCAGAAACAAATCACATGTGAGCCTCCAGTCACAAATGTTAGGAGACTACTTTCACAATAAACCACGTTTTATTGACACCTAAAAGCATACAGTACATATATACATATTGTTTCATATTATTTACAAAATAAAGATCATGGCTGTGCTACATATGTATAAAAATATGCATGACATCTATATAAATACGTACACAATGTGCAAAATGTATGTATGTATGGCATACAGAGGATGACAGAGACTTGGCAGATGTCTTACTAGTTACAACATTTCAGACCAAGAACAACGGTTGAGTGCGAGACTGTACCGTACAGAAAACACAGAATTAGGTAGGCCCAAATCAATATTTGCTTGCAATGATCAACATGTTGATATGGCAAGTGCTGAAGATGAATCTGCTGTACTGTGACATCTCGTTATAAAGTACTGACAAAATATAAAAATGCACCAACTGGTCTAAGGCACCAGCGTCGTCTGGGTTAGGGGAGTGTTTGGCTGGCGGGGTAGGCCGTCATTGTAAGAATTTGTTCTTAACTGACTTGCCAAGTTAAAATAAGGTTCAATAAAAAGCGTAAGGCTTCCTTAACATTGTATTAAGAGCATGGTTCAGAATCAAAATGTTTTTTGGAATCCAACTGTCACATTTACAACATACTTATGTTAATTCTGTCCATTGATGCACTTGGTCATATAATTCTGATATGGATGGTAAAAACAATATACAGTAATCTTCCTCTTGCGTAAATACAGAAAAAAACGATGATTTTGTAACATTTTAGAAATACGATAATTTTCGTTGGTCAACAGTAGATATTAACTGATGTTTCACTGCCTTATTAGGCAACAATTGAAAAACATAATTCCTTACTAGCCCTAAACCACAGTTCCAAACATTTGGTTCCCAATGGTCAGAGACCGTGTGTACAGTATGTCATTCCTACCTGCCTATAGTTTATTATTAGTGTTTGACTTGTTGGATAAGAATGATTGTTCAAACAATGACAGAAAAATAAAAGCCATGGTATTCTAAAGTGCTGTACAGTACGACCGTATTAATTCTATACAATATTGATCAGAATAATATTTGGATTGAGACACTGAATATTAGAAATTCGTTTGGCATGATATGCCAGGTAGAACTACACAACCCTAGTTTCAATGTATCATAAATATAATCAGCTTCATGGTCGAATTCATCCATAAAATGGTAGCTATGCCAGAAGCTACAGTGTAGTCCCTTGTAGTTTACCCTGTATGCTGGGCACACCACTGGGGGTGTCTATGTGCATTTTGACCATATAACCAAACAGGACAGATGGAACAGTCAGAGAAAAGCTGTTCTGTGTGCCAAACCTTTTAAAAACTCAGCCTGTAAAATGTGTTCATTTGGCAAAGATAGTGCTGTCTGATGAACGTCCAACTTCATAAAAATGAAGAGGACTCAAAATGAGTTGCAGCCAACTCAGTGACAGAGACAAATATAGCCGGATGTCAGACACTTATTAAAACGTGCATTCAAGAAGACACCCTGACACACATGCAGACACACAGACATAAGGGACTCTTACTGACAGACAGACATGTAGGGCTGGGCGATATATCCAATTCATGTTTTTAACATTAATTCGAGTTAAATCAAGTTATTTTATTTTAATGAGCATTTATGTCCGCTTGTTAACATGTTGTCTTTTTGATCTCGTCTCGTTCGCTCCTTCCCATTTACACCAGAGATCTGTATATAATGACGAGATCATCATGTCTCCGCCCTAACAATGGGAGTCGTCGTCACAAAAGCGAGAAGGCAGGCGATAAGCTCAGGTTCAAAATAAGCGCATAGAAACGCATTGGGCTTATTTTGGATAGATTTTGGCGAGAGTGAAGCCTCTCACTTCACCTCTTTCTCCCAAGACCCTCCCCCTTCCACTCACAACAACAAAGATGAGATATCACTTCTTCCTCTCTGTCAAATGGTTTCAACTCGTTATTTGCATTTGAGGTCTGGTCCAACATAAATGGGTCATATGGACAGCGAAACACATGGAGACACTATTTTACTGTAATAGAGAAGTTGTAAACCTTTCGAACCGTTTCAACTCTTTAAATTTCGTGCAGAGAAGACACTACTGAAACGGATGTACCAATGAACATTCATTCTGGAAAATGAATGCTCAGATTGTCGCACGCTTTACGGTACCGCTAGCAGCATTTTAGCCAAATAAAGATTGCTATAATATCTGTTTAGTCTGTGTTTTATAAATATGCAATACACATAAAACTATTATATAAGGATTTGGCAACTCATTCTCATTCTACGAAAAAAGGTAGGCCACTTGATTTCAACATCTGAACAGAGTGGGCAGGCTACTATGCTGTTCAAACAGTTAGAGACGGACAGAAGGTTGTGTTTATAACATTTACAACTGTTTTGACTTGTTAGCTGAATTCAGAACTTGTCAAATTTTAACTAGATCTAAGTTGGCTAAACTTGAAATAGAAATATTAGCTGACTACTCACGAGCACGTGGGCGTGTGCATGAGAGATTGTTTATGAGACCCGTGTTCATTTTCTATAATGCCTGCTACATGATTAGTGAATGTACATTATGCATGGTTATGGTTACATTTGTAACAAAAAGGGCCTTTTTATAGACAGACCTGAAAGCCAGATCAGTGATAATTGCAACAAAAGCAAGTACAACTATTTTGATAAAATAACGTAATGATTAGTGGGTCTCATGTTTGTGGAAGGCATATATTCAGCCTCTGTATAATTTACAAAGCTCTGAATTGATTAGACTATTGGTGACTGTTTTAAATGTAGTGTATTTGACCTTTAAAAGTACAACAACGCTTAGAGAAAACATAGAAATGTGTTTTGATATATATTGGGAATCGCCCATAAGTTTGAAAAAAATAGAGATGAGTTTTAGGCAGGGGCACAACTTTCACTGGGGACTGGGGAGACATGTCTACCCCATATTCTGAAAATGCATTTTTGTCCCCCCGTTTTATCATTTGAATGTGATACAAAACGAGGCAATGGCATGCTTTAGAACCATGCGGACGCCTCCGAGCGGTCGGGTAGGCTGGAGTGTTTATTCGACTGGATTAAAAAATAAAATAATAGTAATTTATGTCCCCCCCACTTCTAAAACCAAAGTTGCGCCCCTGGTTTGAGGCCATTTCGCCCAGCGCTAGACACATGCATACTTTCTCACACAGAGACAGAACCACTGACACAGAGACAAAGTGCAGAGAGTTGACAGACAGAATTCAGGACAGACAGAAAAGTATAACACCTCTGTTCTCCAGAGGTCATGCAGCCTCATTAAAACATGTCAAACACTGTAGAATACAGTTAGCCTGAGTGCCAGTCTTTTTGTGCCATCATGCCACCTTCTTGTCACTCATTGCTATGCCAAACATATCTGGCTTGACAATGAGTAACAGAGTTGGCAAGAGCACAAACAGAGATGGAACCAGGATGGCATACAGTAAGTACACACATTAACCTGTATGTAGTATACCTGTGTGATACCATATTTGGTCCCTCCCCACTGATACGTCAGTTGTCTTTCAGAAGATAAAGCTGCCAACAATGTAAAGTCTCCATTTACATTCAGACGGATCAACTTAGACTTGAACTGAAGGCGCTAGTACACTGAGATAACCAACAAGTGGATCAACATTGTTTCAATAAACCGTTAAATCTACAAAATCAATATCTGTGATTCACATTTCCTTGTGAGATGGAGGTGTAAGGCCCACCTCCTTAGTGCATAGCTCATAGTGGGAGGAGACTACTCCTCCTTGTCCAATAGGAGTGAGTCTGTTCTCGGCGTAAGTTCAGTTCATTGCTTAAATAGTCCAACTGTCTCATCCAATACAATATGTATCAGAAGGGTCAGAAAACCCAAATATATGTATGTCGCAATAAAAGATCAGTGTTAAACACAGCCTTGTAATCTGTCAGGTTTACATCTGTCAGTTATGCTGTCTGTCGTGGCTTGTGTACAACAGATCTGTAATAACCAAGCAGCATGCGTCCACAGAGAAATGGCTGTAGATGAACACCCTGTAATATGACTGATGTGAAAAGCATGCTAAGTTAACACATCCACGTGTTCACCGCAAGGCAAGCTGACCACCGTACAGGCTGACTGTCAGGAGTTGTATGGTGAAAGCTTTGCACAACCCAGTGAAAACTCCAGGAGGGCTGAGGGAACATCTAACCTTGTTCTAGTTGAAATATCTCCATCATTTACAGGATATTTCCATAACGTCTGCATCCTTGTTCATTTGGCTCTGGCCCCAGTACTCTATTAAGCAACACCCTATGCCCCCATCACCGGCTGGCCAATCCTAGGATATGGTAGCAAAATATAAACAAGACAAGTTTGTGTTAAACCCCCACCAAAAAAATAAAGTTTTAAAATGCACCAGGACTATAACCTGACTAACCAAGTCCGGATTCCTTATGTTGAGTGCCTCTAACCCTTCTCATTTCCTCAACCGCTCCTCTCTTCCACTTCTCTCAGTCCCTCCATCCTTTTCCTCCATCCTTGTCCTCATCCATCTCTCCATCAGTCCCAGTGCAGCTGCAGGTCGTGTGTATCCAGGAAGTCTGAAGGAATCCCCAGTGGCGTAAGCCCCCCCGCGGGGCCGGGCGGCATGGTTAGGTCCAGCCACTCCATGTTGTCCAGGGCTGTGTCAGACATGCCCATATTGAGGGAGGAGGGGGGAGACGTGGAGTCGCAGAAGGACAGCTCCGAGGTGTCCATGGGGGAGTAGGGTTGATCCAGAAGCTGGGACTGCAGCTCCTCGATCAGACCCAGGGTGCGGGGGTCCGTGGTTGGGGACGGATCGTTCAGGGTTCCCTCCAGGAAGGCCTCCAACTGCTTGTCTGAGGTCATGGTGGCCAGGCTTGGGAGATGGAGGGGGTCGACGGGCGAGATGGGAGGGGGAGCTACCTGGATCTGTGGAGGGGGCCTGGACAGGGCGGTGTTGACAGGGAGGGTAGTGATGTTGGCTGTGATAGGAACAGTCTTGGCGCTGAGAGACAGAAGGTCCGGTTGCTGGATGAAAGGAGTGATCTCTGGACAAAACAGAAGATGGGGTGAAATTAATCAGTTATATTAAAAGACAGGCTTCTTTAATGTTAATGTCGAATAAGAAAGTGCAGCCTTATTACTGTTTACAGAGATGAAAAGACGAGATAGTCATGACTAAGTCAGTCCCTTCAGGGTTAGGACAAGGAGCTAAAGGTGTAAACCTTTCCTGATGCTGTGAACTCTCACCTCCACTCTGAATCAGGATGTCAAATAGGTCGTCCATCTGCTGGCTGGTTGCCGTGGAAACCTGAGAAAGAGACAATAAGGTATGGGGGTGGAGATGCATGACCGTCTCTGAGGTGTGACCAATAGCAATACATTCCCTCAGGACTTCGGAGAGCACCTCATATATTTATCTTACTAAAGTAAAAGATACCTTAATAGAAAATGACTCAAGTAAAAGTGAAATTCACCCAGTAAAATACTAAACTCAGCAAAAAAAGAAACGTCCCTTTTTCAGGACCCTGTCCTTCAAAGATAATTCGTAAAAATCCAAATAACTTCACACATCTTCATTGTAAAGGGTTTAAACACATGCTTGTTCAATGAACCATAAACAATTAGTGAACATGCACCTGTGGAACGGTCGTTAAGACACTAACAGCTTACAGACAGTAGGCATTTAAGGTCACAGTTATGAAAACTTAGGGCACTAAAGAGGCCTTTCTACTGACTCTGAAAAACACCAAAAGAAAGATGCCTAGGGTCCCTGCTCATCTAACGTGCCTTAGGCATGCTGCAAGGAGGCATGAGGACTGCAGATGTGGCCAGGGCAATAAATTGCAATGTCCGTACTGTGAGATTCCTAAGACAGCGCTACAGGGAGACAGGATGGACAGCTGATCGTCCTCGCAGTGGCAGACTACGTGTAACCACACCTGCACAGGATCGGTACATCTGAACATCACACCTGCGGGACAGGTACAGGATGGCAACAACAACTGCCTGAGTTACACCAGGAACGCACAATCTCTCCATCAGTGCTCAGACTGTCCGCAATAGGCTGAGAGAGGCTGGACTGAGGGATTGTAGGCCTGTTGTAAGGCAGGTCCTCACCAGACATCACCGGCAACAACTTCGCCTATGGAGACAAACCCACTGTCGCTGGACCAGACAGGACTGGCAAAAAGTGCTCTTCACTGACGAGTCACGATTTCGTCTCACCAGGGGGGGATGGTCGGATTCGCGTTTATCGTCGAAGGAATGAGAGTTACACCGAGGCCTGTACTCTGGAGCGGGATCGATTTGGAGGTGGAGGGTCCGTCATGGTCTGGGGCGGTGTGTCACAGCATCATCGGACTGAGCTTGTTGTCATTGCAGGCAATCTCAATGCGGTGGGTTACAGGGAAGACATCCTTCTCCCTCATGTGGTACCCTTCCTGCAGGCTCATCCTGACATGACCCTCCAGCATGACAATGCCACCAGCCATACTGCTCGTTCTGTGCGTGATTTCCTGCAAGACAGGAATGTCAATATTCTGCCATGACCAGCAAAGAGCCCGGATCTCAATCCCATTGAGCACGTCTGGGACCTGTTGGATGTGAGGGTAAGGGCTAGGGCCATTCCCCCCTGAAATGTCCGGTAACTTGCAGGAAGAGTGGGGTAACATCTCACAGCAAGAACTGGCAAATCTGGTGCAGTCCATGAGGAGGAGATGCACTGCAGTACTTGATGCAGCTTGTGGCCGAATTCCGAATTCCTCACAAAGTAAACCAGACGGCACCATTTTCTTTTCTTTTTTTTTGTTAGACAGGGGAACACTACAACACTCAGACATCATTTACAAACGCATGTGTGTTTAGTGAGTCCACCAGATCTCTTGATAAGTCTGTGAATTGGACCATTTTCCTGTCCTGCTAAGCATTACGAGTACTTTTGGTTGTCAGGGAAAATGTATGGAGTAAAAAGTACAATATTTCTATAGGGAAGTAAAAGTTGTCAAAAATAGAAATACCACTGTATGAGTGTGTGTGTTCACCTGTGAGAAGTTGTTGGCCTGCTTCAGGTTGCGTGTCTGTATGACTGCATCCTCGTAGCAAGGGGGCTCCCTGGTCATGGGGGGCTGGGTCACGAGGGAGGAGTGTTGGAAGATGAAGGTGGGCTGGGATGGAGATGGGGACTGGAGGAAGAGAAGATAAAAACATTGAACAAACACAGCCTGCCTTGTCTTGTCTATAACCGCCACAGCCTGCCTTGTCTTGTCTATAACCGCCACAGCCTGCCTTGCCTTTGTCTATAACCGCCACAGCCTGCCTTGTCTTTGTCTATAACCGCCACAGCCTGCCTTGCCTTTGTCTATAACCGCCACAGCCTGCCTTGCCTTTGTCTATAACCGCCACAGCCTGCCTTGCCTTTGTCTATAACCGCCACAGCCTGCCTTGCCTTTGTCTATAACCGCCACAGCCTGCCTTGCCTTTGTCTATAACCGCCACAGCCTGCCTTGCCTTTGTCTATAACCGCCACAGCCTGCCTTGCCTTTGTCTATAACCGCCACAGCCTGCCTTGCCTTGTCTATAACCGCCACAGCCTGCCTTGTCTATAACCGCCACAGCCTGCCTTGTCTATAACCGCCACAGCCTGCCTTGTCTATAACCGCCACAGCCTGCCTTGTCTATAACCGCCACAGCCTGCCTTGTCTATAACCGCCACAGCCTGCCTTGTCTATAACCGCCACAGCCTGCCTTGTCTATAACCGCCACAGCCTGCCTTGTCTATAACCAGCACAACTTACCTTGTTTATAACAACGACTCATATAACCAATGTAAGATTTAACAGGATTTGAGGGAGAAAGTGGAACTGGAAAGGTTGACGGTTTACAATGTGTATTTTGCATCACATTTAGCCTAGAAGATGTTTTCCTAATAATACACCTAAGCGTACCTTGTTGACAGGCCCATTGGAGAGGGTGTGGTTGGGTGAAACACCCCGGGGAGAGAGCCTGTTATCTGGGGAGCTTCTCAGGAAACACTGGGGATGCATGTCAGGCCCTGTCTGGTTCTCCACCATCCCAGAGCCAGGGCCGTTGCACGCTGTGAAAGTCTGTAGAAGAGAGACACACAATAAGGGTTTAACCTTAACTTCATCACCAATTCTACTAGATCTCATTTCAAGCAGGTTTCAGATCCATATTTTCCAGGAACTGGTCCTGGTGTGGTATGACTTACCTGCAGCATGTGGTTATGATTAAGTATCTGCTGTTGAGTTGAGGACTGCCGAGTCTCCATCTTGGTGGTGTGTAGCTGGGGCACTGATGCCTGGATCAGGCCTGGGGCTTGATTTGATATCGTAGCCTGGAGGACAGGCATTAGGATCTGGGTAGTGCCATCCTGGGCTGCAAGCAGGGTCTGGGTGCCAGGCTGGCCTACAACCTGGGACACTGCCCCCTGGTGGCTGATGAAGAACTGTGGCAGGGTGGGGGTGAGGTAGGGCTGGTGCGGGGGCTGGGAGTTGCTGAGCACATCCTCCAGCTTCACCACAGTGGGAAGAGAGTGAGGGTGAGTCTGGGGAGCCATGATTGAGGTAACCATGGCTGAGCAGTTAGGGAGGACCCTGTCTTCCAGTTTGACCTTGTTGGAGGTCTGGATCATGGGGACAGGGTCTGTGGAGGGTCCCAGTAGAGGCTGGGTCTTCTCCACCTCCAGCTGCATCTTCAGCTCCTCCACCAGCCTCTGCTCCTGCTCCAGCTCCCTCATCAGCTCCTCGATCTGACGCTCCTTCTCATGGAGCCGCGGGTCCTTCTCCTCCGGGACACCCGGCCTCAGGGGGGACATCCCCACGCCTGCACGACCGGGACTAACCGTCTGGGGGCCGCAAAATAGCTCGGACACCCCTCTGTTGTCTCTAAAGGTGGAGAGGTCTGTGGGGATTGGGGATACTGGGGGTGTGGAGCTCATGCTCTCTGGTGCGAGGGATGAGCTGACCTCCATGGGGACTGAGGATGGGAGGGTGTTCGGGCCGGGGGTCAGAGCTGGGGTGCTGGGGCTCTCCTGGTAAGGCTTCAGCCTCTCGATGAGATCAGTCTTGGTCCCTGACACAGGGAGGCTTCGCAACTTCAGCTCCAGTTTCAACTCGGCCACCTTCATGTCCTCCAGGTTTGGGGGCAGTTGGCCAGGCTTGCGGTTGGATAGGCTGTTGGGGCGGACAGGGGTGGGAGGCGGGACAGTGACGGCAGGCGGCAGGGACACCACTGTAGAGGTCGGCAGACCGTTCACAGCGCTGCTCTGACCCTCAGCTACAGGCCTGAAGGAAGAGAGGAAGCAAAACAAGGGGAAGGAGGGAGAGTAAAGATGGTGGAGTGAGCGATGACGAAGGAGGGAGAAGGGAAATGTGGGAGAGAGAGAGAGAAAATGTGTTAGCAATATGAAGGGAACTAAGGAGGTTCCTCTGCCTGGTGCCTCAGTACACAGTCAGTCAATGGAACAATGCAGAGTTCCAACAATAACTGACATACACAGTTCTAATGGGCCTTGGACTCCCACTAAGACAACATCCTGCAGGTTATTCATATCATTACAGAGGATTTGTTATTGGAAACTAGCTAATTGTCCATTTGCCATTTGGGCCATTGGAAACAACAACAGCTGGGTTGCTTTTTAGGTACTTTCCAGCTAACATAATGTTCTCTTGTAAACCTTAGTTTGAACAACAGGTAGACGGATCCGGTCCATTTAAATAACATTTGCACTTGGTCTCCCATTGACAAAGTAGAACTTTGCCCCTAGGAGTGTCAGAAGTGATTATGAACATAGTTTGTCCCTGAAATGACAGTAATATCCTACTTTAAGGGTGCTGGGAGGATGGTGTGGTAGTTATAGTGCTGCTGCTGCTGCTGGTGGAGGATCTGCAGCTGGAGGAAGAGCTGCTGCTGGTGGAGGATCTTGGCGTAGGATGAGTCCATGGGGGCTTCGCTGGCCTCCTGTTTTTGGTCCTGGGGGACATACTGGTGGTACTTTAACTTCTTGACCCGGGGCTTGGGCTCCTTGCCCTTCTTACTGCGATTCCTCTCCCCCGGCTGCCTGGGCTGGCTCTGCTGTGGGATGAGAGGAGAAACGCCAAGATAAAGAAGATGCACATGTTTCAAAGCTACAAGTTCTTTATATAAAACATAATTGCATAACAATGTGACACGAGATGCTCTTTACACAAAATAAAAACTAAAATACATTGCCATAAAAACAACCGTCATCTAAAAAGGGATTTCCTTTTTGGGTTAAAAGTTATGCTTTTACCACTGGGCACATTCCAGTTGAGAACTGAAGAAATGAAGCCAGGTAGACTACAGGGTCAGTCTGCTTTTACCACTGGGCACATTCCAGTTGAGAACTGAAGAAATGAAGCCAGGTAGACTACAGGGTCAGTCTGCTTTTACCACTGGGAACATTCCAGTTGAGTACTGAAGAAATGAAGCCAGGTAGACTACAGGGTCAGTCTGTACACTCTAGGCAGAAAGGTCAGTTGGTGTCTTTTAGTGCAATTGATTGGCTGTGTTGTCGTCTCCCATTTCGCAGGTTATAGTAGTTTGGTTAGTCTTAGACTTGTTTTAGTTAACAGGGTCAACTCTGACAATATGTGTTTAGAAGTGACTTAAGCACTGTATTTTTCAATGACTGGAAGATGACTGAATTCAGATTTGAGTACAGAAAGATACATTAAAAAAAATGTAAAACACCTTTATTTATTCAGCGATTTGGATTCAATGCTAGTTCAAAGACTGAGCTTTTGTTTCAATGTGAACTTAGATTTTTGGAAAGTGTAATTCACTAAACAGTAGACAGAATAATGTGTCTGCTTACTTTCACTAGGGTGGGCCCTGGCTTTTGAGAAGCAACAGTGGTGACTGGCTGATGTGCGGGAGCTGGGCGACTAACTGGTGGCTCATTGGTGGAGAGAGCTTTGAGGAAGTCTGCCGTTGCCTGGGTAACAACAGGGAAGGGCTGGGACAGAAAGAGAAGAGAGGAAAACATGAACCTTTCAGTCATAACAGGTAAGCCTGTTTCATGTTAATATTATTTACCTCAATTCTTAATTCTTACAATCCTTCAGGGGTAGACAAAGAATGAGGAATATTATCGTTATCGTTCTGCCCCTTAACAAGGCAGTTAACCCACTGTTCCAAGGTCGTCATTGAAAATAAGAATTTGTTCTTAACTGACTTGCCTAGTTAAATAAAAGGTAAAGTTAAAAATTAAAAATATATTAAGGACGCAAAGCTACCAGTAATTTACCAAAGTTACCGGAATCTTCAGTAATTTATAATATTCATTTTCTATATCTGTGTCCATATTGTCCATGCATTTCTAGTAGCTAGACCATATGGTTCAAGAGAAAATGGCCTAATTAATGAAAAAAAGCATCTAATCAACAACGGCATTATTTTTCTATTAATTCCGCAACGTTTCAACTAACGTTTTTCACAACTGCTAGTTTGGCGCCAAAACATTTACCACAAAGACATATTGACATAGTCAAATAAATAAGTGTATAAAAATTATAAAGGATGTTTCATGCTGAAACCCTCATATTAAAACACATTATTACATGTACATTTTAGTAATTGAGCAGACGCTCTTATCCAGAGCAACTTACAGTATTGAGTGCATACATTTTCATACTGGTCCCCCGTGGGAATCAAACCCACAGCGTTGCAAGTGCCACGCTCTACCCACTGAGCTACATGGGACACCAATGGTATTGAATAAGTTACTGGTTTATATTTATGTTTTACAGCTTTGTCATAATTTTTTTTTAAATCATGTTATTTGATTATTTTAATTACAGACACCTAAAAAGCCAAAAGATATCTTTTACAATTCCCCAAAAACCTTGAAAGCTACCAAAACACTAGTAGTTTACTGGTAAACTTAGAAAGTTTCCAGTAATATACGCTTCCTTTGCAACACTAGGTATGTATATGTAGCATATGTATTGTCCTTCAAGAGGATATTTGAGTGGATAAAGATCCTCCCTAGTCCCTACCTGTAGGATGGTATGGTTGTTGGTTATGGTGGGCAGCGGTGGTGGACAGGGTGTCTCCAGGGCCCGGGGTTCCCCAGGGGAGGGTGCGGCGGCCTGGGATTCGTGGCTGGCCGGCTGCTCTGGAGACAGGGCATCCCCACTGTCCTCGTCAAACCCGTAGGCGTCCAGTGCTTTGGGGTAGTTTACTGAGGGACCAACACAGTCAACATTAATACAGAACACTAAGGACCACGTTAAAAAGAGAGAAAGGTGAATGAAGAGGCCTAAGAATTGTGTGATCTGGGCCCGTTTAATGCCGATCTAGGATCAGATTTCGACTGTCCATCTAATCTTATTCATTATGAGCTAGAAAGACAAAACTGATCATAAATCAGCACTCCTACACTAAGACTTGATACATACGGCTCCATATCACCATCTTCCTCTCAAACCCTCTCTCTCCTCTCCCTCACCAATGATGGCCTCCTTGACGCTGGGTTCTACAGGCAGAATGTTCTTTTCTACCAGTTCCATGGGACCTGGGCGCTGAGCCAGCTTCTCATTCAGGTCGTCAGCCAACCTGGCCCTCTTCAGCTTCATCTGGGTGGCTTGCAGGGAGGGCTCTGCCCCAGTCTCCTTGAGGATGTGCATTCTGACCAGCTCACATCTCTCTGGTCGGCTGCGGATCTTGTGCTTCAGGAAGTTCTCAGTCTGGGGAAGGGAACAGGGGGTCAGGGCATTGTCAAGTAATTTCAATGCAAGAAGTTACTGAATATATTAAAGGAATGTATTTGCAAGGCTGAGCTCTTACCCGGGCTCTCTCCAGGCTGCGTATCTGCTCATGGAATGCCGCTGGGCTCTTTAGAGCTGCATGGACAGAAACACATGTCAGCTTCATCAACAGACAGATAATTACATTATGACTTTATGAAGTGGCAGTTCCCATACTCACGTGGCATTATGCCCTGGTCTACCAGCTGCTCACGGGTACGCCTCTGCAGTAGCCTCAGCTGAAGGACTGTTGGAGAAGAGAGAGAGAAGGGTAGACCCTTCAGTAAACAACCAGAGACGGCCTGCATCAGAGGGTCTGAAGTCATCATGAGTAACTGAGGTTTCGGAGCAGGATGTGGTTCTGATAGACCGCTAGACACATACCAGGGGAGTTAGGACCCCCACAGTCACCAACAACTACTACTCGTTTCCACTCTAGCCAGCAGTGTGACCACATAACACTGACCAATGGATTGTCCTCTGCTAACCCAGTCCGTCCATTCATTAAGAACATGACTGGTCTCACTTTAATCCCTTATCTGAACAATAATGTCATTCCTTAAAACTGTTTCATTCTTTGGTCCTTGGAAAATTGTACAGGAACAGAAATCAGGGGGAATTGCGATTTTATCTCAAATGGCTAAACATGCAAGATTTTTTTTTTTTAACAGCGAAATAAGCTGAAATGTACTTGACTACATTGATTACCATAACTGCTGTGTTTCCTTCCTGTTACAATAAACAACATTACTGCAACCAAGAAACCAAATTGATTACCCAGATCAAAAACAACCCTACTACATTAAATACAGAACATGCATTGAGTTGTACAATTTAGAGTGGCGAAACCTCCCAATGTGACACATCATTGCATTAACAGAATGCTGGGTAGCCTGTGACCTCGGAGTCATTCTGAGCAAACAGACCGACAACTCATCTGACCTTGAGAAACAACCTCCCATCCACTCTGGGCAATTCCACAGTAACAGAATGACACGGACAACGATTTTTCACTTTAAAAGACAGCCGAACAAAAACAAATCATTGCAAAGTTTAACAAACCATACAGTTGAAGTCGGAAGTTTACATACACCTTAGCCAAATACATTTAAACTCAGTTTTTCACAGTTCCTGACATTTAATCCATGTACAAATTCCCTGTCTTAGGTCAGTTAGGATCACCACTTTATTTTAAGAATGTGAAATGTCAGAATAATACTATGATTTATTTCAGCTTTTATTTCTTTCATCACATTCCCAGTGGGTCAGAAGTGTACATACACTCAATTAGTATTTGGTAGCATTGCCTTTAAATTGTTTAACTTGGGCCAAACGTTTGGGGTAGCCTTCCATAAGCTTCTCACAATAAGTTGGGTAAATTTTGGCCCATTCCTCCTGACAGAGCTGGTGTAACTGAGTCAGGTTTGTAGGCCTCCTTGCTCGCACATGCTTTCTCAGTTCTGCCCACACATTTTCTATAGGATTGAGGTCAGGGTTTTGTGATGGCCACTCCAATACCTTGACTTTGTTGTCCTCAAGCCATCTTGCCACAACTTTGGAAGTATGCTTGGGGTCATTGTTTATTTGGAAGACCCATTTGCGACCAAGCTTTAACTTCCTGACTGATGTCTTGAGATGTTGCATCAATATATCCACATAATTTTCCCTCCAAATGATGCCATCTAGTTTGTGAAGTGCACCAGTCCCTCCTGCAGCAAAGCACCCCCACAACACGATGCTGCCACCTCGTGCTTCACGGTTGGGATGGCGTTATTTGACTTGCAAGCCTCCCCCTTTCTCCTCCAAACATAACGATGGTCATTATGGTCAAACAGTTCTATTTGTGTTTCATCAGACCAAGGGACATTTCTCCAGAAAGTATGATCTTTGTCCCCATGTGCAGTTGCAAACCGTCGTCTGGCTTTTTTATGGCGGCTTTGTAGCAGTGGCTTCTTCCTAGCTGAGCAGTCTTTCAAGTTATGTCGATATGGGACTCGTTTTACTGTGGATATAGATACATTTGTACCCGTTTCCTCCAGCATCTTCACAAGGTCCTTTGCTGTTGTTCTGTGATTGATTTGCACTTTTCGCACCAAAGTACGTTAATCTCCAGGAGACAGAACGCTCTTCCTGAGCGGTATGACGGCTGCGTGGTCCCATGGTGTTTATACTTGCGTACCATTCTTTGTACAGATGAACGTGGTACCTTCAAGCGTTTGGAAATTGCTCCCAACGATGAACCAGACTTGTGGAGGTCTACAATTTTTTTCGGCTGATCTCTTTTGATTTTCCCATGCCGTCAAGCAAAGAGGCACTGAGTTTGAAGGTAGGCCTTGAAATACATCCACAGGTACACCTCCAATTGACTCAAATTATGTCAATTAGCCTATCAGAAGCTTCTAAAGCTATGGCAATTTTATGGAATTTTCCAAGCGGTTTAAAGGCACAGTCAACATAGTGTATGTAAACTTCTGACCCACTGGAATTGTGATACAGTGTATTATATCTGAAATAATCTGTGTGTAAACAATTGTTGGAAAAATTACTTGTGTCATGCACACCTAACCGACTTGTCAAAACTATAGTTTGTTAACAAGAAAAGTGTGGAGTGGTTGAAAAACAAGTTTTAATGACTCCAACCTAAGTGTATGTAAACTTCTGACTTCAACTGTACAACTCTGTGCACAAGGACTACTTTTAACAATTTACACTGAAAATGTTACAAAAACACATTTACTCAAAGTACAGTGGAAGTATAATGTTTGGTAACAGAATGACCGTAAAGTGACCACATTTCTGCAGACATCACCGCAAAGTGACCACATTTTCCAAAAACTCTTAAATATCTACTCCGAATTAATTATCGAATATGTCTGCAGAAAGAATGGAGTGTCAGCTATGACATGACAACTTGTGTTTCAAAACTAGAGGTCGACCGATTAATCGGAATGGCCGATTAATTAGGGCCGATTTCACGTTTTCATAACAACCGGTATTTTTGAACAAAAAACCCCAACAAATTACACCTTTATTTAACTAGGCAAGTCAGTTAAGAACACATTCTTATTTTCAATGATGGCCTAGGAACAGTGGCTTAACTGCCTTGTTCAGGGGCAGAACGACAGATTTTTACCTTGTCAGCTCGGGGATTCAATCTTGCAACCTTACGGTTAACTAGTCCAACGCTCTAACGCTCTAGTCCAACGCATTTTGCACTTCCTAAGGCTTCCACTAGATGGCAACAGTCTTTAGAACGTTGTTTCAGGCTTCTACTGTGAATGGGAAGAGAACGAGAGCTGTTGGCACCAGCTGCCTGGCAGATTGCCATCAGCTAAATCATGCGCGTGGCCGTCAGCGGGAGCTGCTTTCTTTTTCATTTCTGAAGACAATGGAATTGTCCGGTTGGAATATTATCGAAGATTTATGATAAAAACATCCTAAAGATTGATGCTATACATCGTTTGACATGTTTCTACGAACTGTAATATAACTTTTTAGACTTTTCATCTGAACTTACTGTGCGAGCACAATGCATTTGGATTACTCGACTGAACGCGCAAACAAAAAGGAGATATTTGGACATAAAGGATGGACTTTTTCGAAACAAAACAAACATTTATTGTGGAACTGGGATAACTGGGATTCCTGGGAGTGCATTCCTATGAAGATCAAAGGTAATTGAATATTTATAATGCTATTTCTGTTTTTTGTTGGCTCCGCAATATGGCGGGTTTCTGTATTGGTTGTTGTTGTTGCTGAGCACTCTACTCAGATTATTGCAAAGTGTGCTTTTGCCGTAAAACTTTTTTGAAATCTGAAACAGCGGTTGCATTAAGGAGAAGTGTATCTATAATTCTTTGAATAACAGTTTAATATTTTATCAACGTTTATGATGAGTATTTCTGTAAATTGATGTGCTCATTCACCGGAAGTTTTGGGAGGCAAAACATTTCTGAACATTACACACCAATGTAAAAATTGGGTTTTTGGATATAAATATGAACTTTATCGAGCAAAACATACATGTATTGTGTAACATGAAGTCCTATGAGTGCCATCTGATGAAGATCATCAAAGGCTAGTGATTAATTGTAGCTGTATTTCTGTTTTTTGTGACACCTCTCCTTGCTTGGAAAATGGCTGAGTGGTTTTTCTAGGCGCTGTCCTAACATAATCTAATGTTATGCTTTCGCCGTAAAGCCTTTTGAAATCGGACACTGTGGTTGGATTAACGAGAAGTGTATCTTTAAAATGGGATAATAGTTGTATGTTTGAGAAATTTGAATGAGATTTTTGTTGTTTTGAATTTGGCGCCCTGCTATTTCACTGGCTGTTGGCGAGTATGTCCCGCAGGTGGGACGCTAGCGTACCCCAGAGAGGTTAATCGGTATCGGCTTTTTTTGGTCCTCCAATAATGAGTATCGGCGTTGAAAAATAATAATCGGTCAACCTCTATTCAAAACATCTCTTTTGGTTATCGAACTACAGTAAGTGAAGTGAAGTGGATTAGCACCCGTTAAGAAAATTACATTAACAGAATGACATCAAGGTTTCCTGATCTGTAATATACAGAAATACATATTTATAAATGTGAATGTTATTCTCTTCTTGGTGATGTATCCTGAATAGGTACACAAAAAGGTAGACATATTTAATATCCTCCTTTGCATATTTGGGTATAATTCTACACACTGGCTATTATTCTAATGAGCTCTGCCTCCAAACAAGACCAAATTTGATCCGGACCAAATCTGAACCAATCATAGACGTCAAGGTTTCATAAGATTGGACATAACAGTACAGTAAAACAGAGTATTGTTCAGTACAATACAGTAAATGATACTGTACTCGTGTGCTTTACTGTACTCTACTGTATAGTAGGGATGGGATTTTGAAAATATTTTACTATTCAAATAATGACTTTTTTTGTATATCCGGATAGTCAAAAGAAATACTGCTTTTCACTGGTAGTTTGGCTAACAGCAACACCGAAAGAGAAGTTTGATTTTCGCCATTATAGAACGGATTCTGTTACAATAATTTTTTCTGGTGAGTGTTTTGCATTGCTCGGTGTCAGGTTAGTAAGAGCCAGTTAGTAAGAGCATGGTTAGGTGTCAGTAAGAGCTGGGAGAGGTGACATTAACTGGAGAGAGAGAGGGAGAGGTTTGACCACCATGGGACAGAAAGAAAACAGTTATGAGCTGAACACAACAGGATGCCAGTGGAAGGGAGGACAGTAGCAGGGGACCCAACTGTGGTTTGTGACTACTATGAATTCACATTGTAGCCAATTCAGTTGCAGTCATTCTGTTAAATGTTTTTTTGGTCCTTCTGTTACCGATTTGGTAACAGAATTACATGTTTTAATCACTTAATAAATCATAAACCAAATTGTTTTATTAGTAAAAACAAACCTAATTGGTAGGTCTACCTTTGCTTGTTACTTCTGTGAACTTTCATTTACCTCCCTCCTCATGAGGGAGAGAGATTAGAAAATATCTTAAAGATATTGGGGCAGAATTACAAGGCCCAAGGCAATGTTTCTTAAAGTTAAATAAGGCAGAAGAAAATGCTCCAAAACTAAATCTAAGTGTTGATATTAGTTCAACATTAATGTGTATTGATGCGTTTCAAAATACTTTTTCTGCTAGATGTTGTCTGAGACCCCTTTTCCATCTGTTTGATCAGAAATCTGAACCTTTGCTTATTCCTACTTTGTTGGATGGAAAATGGTTGAAAAATGTACCAGTCAAAAGTTTGGACACACCTATTCATTCACTGGTTTTTCTTTATTTTTACTATTTTCTACATTGTAGAATAATAGTGAAGACATCAAAACTATGCAATAACACACATGGTATCATGTAGTAACCAGAAAAGTGTTAAACAAATCAAAATATATTTTATATTTGAGATTCTTCAAAAAGTAGCCACCCTTGCACAATCTTGGCATTCTCTCAACCAGCTTCATGAAGTAGTCACCTGGAATGCATTTCAATTAACACTTTTGCCTTGTTAAAAGTTAATTTGTGGAATTTCTTAATGCGTTTCAGCCAAATCAGTTGTGTTGTGAAAAGGTAGGGGTGGTATACAGATGATAGCCCTATTTGGTAAAAGACCAAGTCCATATTATGGCAAGAACAGTTCAAATAAGCAAAGATAAATTACAGTCCATCATTACTTTAAAACATGAAGGTCAGTCAATGCGGAACATTTCAAGAACTTTGAACGTTTCTTCAAGTGCAGTCGCAAAAACCATCAAGCGCTATGATGAAACTGGCTCTCATGAAGAACGCCACAGGAAAGGAATACCCAGAGTTACCTCTGCTGCAGAGGATAAGTTCATTAGCGTTATCAGCCTCAGAAATTGCAGCCCAAATGTTCTTTATTTTGTATTTATTTAACTAGGCAAGTCAGTTAAGAACAAATTCTTATTTTCAATGACGGCCTAGGAACAGTGGGTTAACTGCCTTGTTTAGGAGCAGAATGACAGCGCTATGATTTCAAGAACAGTCGCAAAAACCATCAAGCGTTATGATGAAACTGGCTCTAATGAAGACCGCCACAGGAAAGGAAGTGCAGTCGCCTTGTCAGCTCAGGGATTTGATCTTGCAACCTTTTGGTTACTAGTCCAATGCTCTAGCCACTAGGCTAACAGCCACCCCTAAATAAATGCTTCAGAGTTCAAGTAACAGACACTTCAACTGTTCAGGGGAGACTGCGTGAATCAGGCCTTCATGGACAAATTGCTGCAAAGAAACCACTCCTAAAGGACACCAATAGGAAGAAGAGACTTGCTTGGGCCAAGAAACGAGCAATGAACATTAGACCGGTGGAAATCAGTCCTTTGGTCTGATAAGTCCAAATGTTTTATTTTTGGTTACAACCTCTGTCTTTGTGAAACGCAGAGTGGGTGAACGGATGATCTCCGCATGTGTGGTTCCCAAGGCGCACTTAACCAGCATGGCTACCACAGCATTCTGCAGCGATACACCATCCCATCTGGTTTGCACTTAGAGGGACTATCATTTTGTTTTTCAACAGGACAATGACCCAACACACCTCCAGGCTGTGTAAGGGCTATTTGACCAAGAAGGAGAGTGATGGAGTGCTGCATCAGATGACCTGGCCTCCACAATCACCTGACCTCAACCCAATTGAGCTGGTTTGGGATGAGTTGGACCGCAGAGTGAAGGCAACCAACAAATGCTCAGCATATGTGGGAACTCCTTCAAGACTGTTGGAAAAGGATTGAAGCTGGTTGAGAGAATGCCAAGAGTGTGCAAAGCTGTCATCAAGGCAAAGGGTGGATACTTTTTGAAGAATCTCAAATATATTTTGATTTGTTTAACACTTTTTTGGTTACTACATGATTCCTTATGTGTTATTTCATAGTTTCGATGTCTTCACTATTATTCTACAATGTAGAAAATAGTAAAAATAAAGAAAAACCCTTGAATGAGTAGGTGTGTCCAAACCTTTGACTGGTTCTGTATATAGGGATTCATTTCTCCAAAATATAGACTCTTAGCTTTCATTTGACACCAAATTGTATAAACTTCACAGTGCTATTAGTGCTATTAGAGCTTTTTACATGGAAATGCCCCTCGCTCACTGAATCACAAGTCTCACTGAATGCGCCACTGCCAAAAAAGCCACAACCGAAGATACAACAGAATAAGTGGAGAATCTCCTAATGTATCTGGCCTATACACTCAGTTGGCCTATACAGGGGTCTAAACCACACCATACCCAAAGCGCAATGTCTCAACAAATTGATACTCCAGAACCACAAACAAGCAAAAGTAATAAGAGGGTGCTGAGTGAGCGAGCGAGCGAGTCACCTGATCTGAACCGGTCCCTGCAGACGGAGGGGGTCTCCACATTCAGACAAGCCATAGTTAATATCAGCCACGCAGGACAGAGCTGAGGGAGCTCTGGATGGTCGGAATGCTACAGACTAACTACCGTCCCATATGTCAGTCTGTTAGTCCACAGAGAGCTACAGGAGAGATGAACCACCAGACTCCAAGTCTGCCAGGATATGCATGCCTTGATATTCTCTCAATGCGCTACTCTAAAACTCCTCTCTCTCACTCACAATTTCTCTCTCTTGTAGGCAGATCGACCACTGCCCCCTCCCTCTTTCACTCGCTTTCTCGCTCTCTGACTGTTTCTGTTGGTGGATTGTACCTTTCCTCATCAGTCAGTAGCAATCGACCCATCAGTGAGAAACAAGAGGCAGAACAGGATCAGTTCAAGTTAACCCTTGCAGTTAGTGATCGCCCATCACCCCTTACAGCATCTTTTAGGAGAACAGAAAGTCATAACACTAGCTGAGTGACACTGGGGTCTGTCTGGCTAATTCACATTTCAGTGGGGTAACAACACTGACTTCTGGGGAACACCCTGACCAGACTGTCAGTGTTATGTAAACACTGGTCTATGTAGGGCTGAGTTAACACACACACACACAAACACACACACACACACACACACACACACACACACACACACACACAGAGAGCAATGTTTCTTACTAAGCTGTGGGTCGGCTCAGTGAACTCAGTCCAGGTCAGCTATGAGGGTAAGAGATTCTGACCAGGATTCCAAGGAGTCTGACACATTCACAACTCCCATGTGGTTAATCTTTTAACAGTATGTAGTTTCTCCAGTTGCTCAATGTCTGAAGTGCATGCGATGTGTGGGAAGAGATGTATCAGGGCTTGACATTAATGCTTATCCCCTTGTCCGGGACAAGTCAAAATAATAAGTCAGGCAAGCAGAATATAGTCTGAAGTTGTCCCGAATGGACAAGTAAAAAAAACGAAATCACATTATCCAACAATTAGTCCTATCAGAATTGTATCAACACCCTCTGGATGTGATGTGTTGCACACTGTTCTCTCAATGTCTGAAGAGCTCATCGGAATAGAATTACTGCATTGAGAGGCACAGGCAGTCTTTCAATCACGGAGACGCGTGCAGCCACATTTGTTGCTAAGCCTTGTTAGTTAGTGAGTCATTTGCCGATTTATAGCACATTTTTGGTTAGCAAACAGGGTTCATATGTTTATGAAAAGTACAGGCGGAGGCATTGCGGCAGCAGTTAGGCTAGCCTATAAAATAAATAATGATAGTCTTGTCTAAGTAGATAGCAAATTCAAAACATATAGCCTAGTTATCTCGACAGTTAACTATTTAGGTAACAGCATGCATTAATGCCATTGTCATGTCTTATATCTGCCCTGTCCCTGTGTCGCAAAGGGAGCGATGCATTCTGGGAGAAGGGAGAGATGCGAGCGTAAGCATACGACGGTTGAGCAATTACATTTTCTAAATGTAGCATTACATGATGCAAAATGAGTCATACCGGCAGTATTTCATATATATATATATATATATATATATATATATATATATATATAGAAAACTTAGGGATATCCTTGTCCCACCACGCTCTAGCGACTCGTTGTGGCGGGCCAGGCGCATGCACGCTGACTTCGGACGCCAGTTGTACGGTGTTTCCTCCGACAAATTGGTACGACTGGTTTCTGGTTTCCGGGTTAAGCGAGCAGTGTGTCAAGAAGCAGTGCGGGTTGGCAGGGTCGTGTTTCAGGGGACGCATGGCTCTCCACCTTCGCCTCTCCCGAGTACGTACGGGAGTTGCAGCGATGAGAAAAGACTAACTACCAATTGGATATCACGAAATTAGGGAGAAAAAAGGGGTAAAAAATACTATATATATGTGTGTGTGTGTGTGTGTACACAATCCCTCCATCAGCGCTCAGACTGTCCGCAATAGGCTGAGAGAGGCTGGACTGAGGACTTGTAGGCCTGTTGTGTACACACACAAGTTTGGACACACCTACTCATTCCAGGGTTTTTCTTTATTTTTACACTGTAGAATAATAGTGAAGACATCAAAACTATGAAATAACCATCAAGCGCTATGATGAAACTGGCTCTCATGAAGACCGCCACAGGAAAGGAAGACCCAGACTTCCCTCTGCTGCAGGGGATAAGATCATTAGAATCACCAACAGTGTCACTAGCAAAGCACCTCCACCAGAGGTAACTCTGGGTCATCCTTTCCTGTGGCGGTCCTCATAAGAGCCATCAGTCTTTTACCAAATTGGGCTATCATCTGTATACCACCCCTACCTTGTCACAACACAACTGATTGGATAAATGCATTAAAATAGAAAGAAATTCCACAAATTCCCTTTTAACCTGTTGGGGCTAGGGGGCAGTATTTGCACGGCCGGATAAAAAAACGTACCCGATTTAATCTGGTTACTACTCCTGCCCAGTAACTAGAATATGCATATAATTATTGGCTTTGGATGGAAAACACCCTAAAGTTTCTAAAACTGTTTGAATGGTGTCTGTGTATAACAGAACTCATTTGGCAGGCCAAAACCTGAGAAGATTCCTTACAGGAAGTGGCCTGTCTGACCATTTCTTGCCCTCCTTGATCATCTCTAACAAATACAGGGGATCTCTGGCATGACGTGACACTTCCTACGGCTCCTATAGGCTCTCAGAACCCGGGAAAAAGCTGAATGACGTAATTCAAGGCCCAGGCTGAAACACACTAGCACGTTTGGCAAGTGCTCTATCAGAGGGCCATTAGACTGAGGCTCGTGCATGAGGGGATAGCATGCTTTTACTTTCGCTCTCTTTGTAATAAAAAAACTATTTCCCGGTCGGAATAGTATCGCTTTTTTACGAGAAAAATGGCATAAAAATTGATTTTAAACAGCGGTTGACATGCTTCGAAGTACGGTAATGGAATATTTAGAATTTTTTTGTCACGAAATGCGCCGTGCTCGTAACCCTTATTTACCCTTTCGGATAGTGTCTTGAACGCACGAACAAAACGCCGCTATTTGGATATAACAATGGATTATTTGGTACCAAACCAACATTTGTTATTGAAGTAGAAGTCCTGGGAGTGCATTCTGACGAAGACAGCAAAGGTAATAACATTTTTCTTATAGTAAATCTGACTTTGGTGAATGCTAAACTTGCTGGGTGTCTAAATAGCTAGCCCTGTGATGCCGGGCTATCTACTTAGAATATTGCAAAATGTGCTTTCACCGAAAAGCTATTTTAAAATCGGACATATCGAGTGCATAGAGGAGTTCTGTATCTATAATTCTTCAAATAATTGTTATGTTTTTTGTGAACGTTTATCGTGAGTAATTTAGTAAATTCACCGGAAGTGTTCGGTGGGAATGCTAGTCACCTGCTAATGTAAAAAGCTGTTTTTTGATATAAATATGAACTTGATTGAAGAGACATGCATGATTGTCATCTGATGAAGATCATCAAAGGTTAGTGCTGCATTTAGCTGTGGTTTGGGTTTATGTGACATTATATTATGCTAGCTTGAAAAATGATTATTTCTGGCTGGGTACTCTGCTGACATAATCTAATGTTTTGCTTTCGTTGTAAAGCCTTTTTGAAATCGGACAGTGTGGTTAGATTAACGAGAGTCTTGTCTTTAAAATGCTGTAAAATAGTCATATGTTTGAGAAATTGAAGTAATAGCATTTCTAAGGTATTTGAATAACGCGCCACGGGATTCAACTGGCTGTTGAGTAGGTGGGACGTTTGTACACCTGTTAATTGAAATGCATTCCAAGTTACTACCTCATGAAGCTGGTTGAGAGAATGCCAAGAGTATGTAACGCTGTCATCAAGGCAAAGGGTGGCTACTTTGAAGAATCTCAAATATAAAATATATTTTGATTTGTGGAACACTTTTTTGGTTACTACGTGATTCCATATGTGCTATATCATAGTTTGTCTTCACTATTATTATACAATATAGAAAATAGTAAAAATAAAGAAAAACCCTTGAATGAGTTAGGTGTGTCCAAACTTTTGACTGGTACTGTGTGTGTGTGTGTGTGTGTGTGTGTGTGTGTGTGTGTATGCTGCAAGGAGGCATGAGGACTGCAGATGTGGCCAGGGCAATAAATTGCAATGACCGTACTGTGAGATGCCTAAGACAGTGCTACAGGGAGACAGGATGGACAGCTGATCGTCCTCGCAGTGGCAGACCACGTGTAACAACACCTGCACAGGATGGGTATATCCGAACATCACACCTGCGGGACAAGTACAGGATGGCAACAACAACTGCCTGAGTTACACCAGGAAACGCACAATCCCTCCATCAGTGCTCAGACTGCCTGCAATAGGCAGAGAGAGGCTGGACTGAGGGCTTGTAGGTCTGTTGTAAGGCAGGTCCTCACCAGACATCACCGGCAACAACGTCGCCTATGGAGACAAACCCACCATCGTTGGACCAGACAGGACTGGCAAAAAGCGCTTTTCATTGACGAGTCACGATTTTGTCACACCAGGGGTGATGGTCGGATTCGCGTTTATCGTCGAAGGAATGAGCGTTATACCGAGGCCTGTACTCTGGAGCGGGATCGATTTGGAGGTGGAGGGTCCGTCATGGTCTGGGGCGGTGCGTCACAGCATCATCAGACTGAGCTTGTTGTCATTGCAGGCTATCTCAATGCTGTGCGTTACAGGGAAGACTGTAATGCATGTGGTACCCTTCCTGCAGGCTCATCCTGACATGACCCTCTTGCATGACAATGCCACCAGCCATACTGCTCGTTCTGTGAGTGATTTCCTGCAAGACAGGAATGTCAGTGCTCTGCCATGGCCAGCAAAGAGCCCCGATCTCAATCCCATTGAGCACGTCTGGGACCTGTTGGATCGGAGGGTGAGGGTTGGGGCCATCCCCCCCAGAAATGTCCGGGAACTTGCAGGTGCCTTGGTGGAAGAGTGGGGTAACATCTCACAGCAAGAACGGGCAAATCTGGTGCAGTCCATGCGGAAGAGATGCACTGCAGTACTTAATGCAGCTGGTGGCCACACCAGATACTGACTGTTAATTTTATTTTTGACCCCCTCTTTGTTCAGGGACACATTATTCCATTACTGTTAGTCACATGTCTGTGGAACTTGTTCAGTTTATGTCTCAGCAGTTGAATCTTGTTATGTTCATACAAATATTTACACATGTTAAGTTTGCTGAAAATAAATGCAGTTGACAGTGAGAGGACGTTTCTTTTTTTGCTGAGTTTATATATATCATCGATTGCTGACATGCAAAAAAAAAAAAAAAGTGGTACTATATCAACAATGGACTAATGAGAGATCGTTTTTGGGTGGAATTCTCATTTAAGCCATCTAAGCTGTCATTAGGACCTGGCAAACAGAATGGCGTTTCTAAAGCCCTGTTCAACCCAGTAATCATGTGTTCATTCATCAGTGCCTTAGCCAGACCATAGAGCTGCCAGAACAACAACTGGGCTGTGTGAGTAATGGTTAGCCTGCAATGCATGCTAGACAGCCGATTCCTTATAATGACTGACTATAACCACTGAGTCTGTTTCACTGGTGTGTGTGTGTGTGTGTGTGTGTGTGTGTGTGTGTGTGTGTCTTTCCTCCCCACTCACCGTTCTTGCGTTCATTGAGGGGGGGCAGGTTGTTGCTGGGCTGTAGGGACAGCTCCTCCAGCTCATGGGTAACCGCCTCACTCTGGGGACTGGGCACCAGCAGACCCAACATCCCACAATCCTCCTCTGCTCCGAGCAGCCCCTGGGGCTTCATCTCCACAGGGGGGCTGGGGGTTAGGGGTCTCCCTGGCAACCAGCAGGAGCAGTTACCGTCCCACGGTGATGTCACGTGATATCTGCATGGGAAGAGAAGAGGATCCAGGTTTATTTGTTTTATTTTAACAAGACACAAAGAACAGAACAGGGAAGCGATGAAAAAGGCTGAATCAACTTTTACTAGTGCTGTTTAAAATCAGTGAAGAATGTTACAACATGCCCTGGGATAACAGTGTTCTTCTCAACTCAACATGATTACCAGGTTGGCATCAATGGCATGACTCTTCAACCTACTGGGCGTGGTGGTATGGAAGGTCTAACATAGAATCTACCATCTGGAAGAGCTCTCTACCCATGTTATTCATTTAGGAGCTAGTGATGCATGTGTGTGAGAGTGAAATAATTGTTTTAACCAACAGTCATAATAAGAAAGAAGCTGAATGCATCAAATCAAGAGTTGCCATACTGCCTTATAATCTGGAAATCACGTCATGATGGTGGTTTGAAACAGTGGGAATGGAACGGCTTTAGGTGGAGCAAAACAAACAGTTGTAACCATAGCTCCCAATAACCTCATAACCAGTGTATGACGGATGACTCCCGTTTCACCATCAGCTCCAGTCAGCCATTTCAAACCACATCCATCTACAGCTAAGTGGAACAACCCTGACATGTTGGTATTGGCATGGCACCATGCAGCAACATCCTTTCTCTGCCTCTGAACTCAGAACCAACATACCAACCAATGTACCAACTTAAAGGACAAAGATTTTATAAGCGTCTCGGTAAAGTGGGGTACATGGCTATACATAGACTCTCACACTCCATTTTTTTGGTTGTTGTGAAAACAAAAGTTATCTGTAACCAACACCATACTGCTGACCATATCTGGGGTTTCCTGTGAATCTCGAGGCTTGTTGATGCTCTACATGGATAGAAAAATGTCTCTCTTCATTCCTTTGCAGTCAGTTCCTTCAGTGCAATCATTTCAACAATAGAATAACTTTATTGTTTACATCTGCTGGATAATAGTAAACATGATCATACATGGTCTAGAGCAAATGTTCCCTGTAAGCTTCGTGCGTGGCCGTGCACCTCTTCCAGAAGTAATGCCAGGCCGCGCAGAGACGCAAGAGACTGAACTTCACTGAGTTCACCCCATTAGTTTGCACTATATAGATCAACGTTTCTTCTGTGATCTAATCAACATTATATCAATGCAACAAACCAAAACACATCTAACTTTGCAAGATTGAGTCTGGGATTACATCATACGACACAATACAACGCAATGCAATTTACAGTCACCTATTTTGCCCATGTAAAAAATCAAAGTAAAAAAAATCATGAATTAATGTCAAGCCCTTCATAATGTAAAAACGTCTTTAAAAGTCTTGTGCAATGTAGGCCTGCATCAAAAGCTATTTCCATGTGAAAATGTTATGGGATTTGCTCCATTGGTTTTGTTGGTAGGCCTACATTATGCTAAAATAGCCACAATAGCCTATTGACTACTGTCTGAAACGTTAAGGGTACAGCCTCAGTGTTCACTGTGAATGCGCACCGGAAGTTTCACAAAACATTCCGCTGACAATAACTGAAATTTGCTCAGTGCCAGAAAAATATAAGCGGGAACACTGATGCACAGTAGTGACTTGAACGTAGCCACTGTTGCTAAGAGACCCAGCAGTCTCACCCACACAAGAGTCAGTGGAGCCACTGAGGCCCCTCATGATGAGTTCTGTTTGTTTATGCCCCCACCCAATCACAGTTCCCAACCCTGTTTTAAATCATATGTGCTGACCAAAAGGTGTCCCCACAAGTACGTCTAATATGCACAGTCACACACACTGCACTTTAACAAAATCAAATCAAATTTTATTGGTCACATACACATGGTTAGCAGATATTAATGCGAGTGTAGCGAAATGCTTGTGCTTCTAGTTCCGATAGTGCAGTAATATCTAACAATTCCACAACAACTACCTAATACACACGAATCTAAGTAAAGGGATGGAATAAGAATATGTACATATAAATATATGGATGAGCGATGACCGAGAAGCTTAGGCAAGATGCAATAGATGGTATAAAATACAGTATATACACGAGATGAGTAATGCAAGATATGTAAACATTATTAAAGTGGCATTATTAAAGTGGCCAGTGATTTGAGTCTGTATGTTGGCAGCAGCCTCTCTGTGTCAGTGATGGCTGTTTAACAGTCTGATGGCCTTGAGATAGAAGCTGTTTTTCTAGTGTCTCGGTCCCAGCTTTGATGCACCTGTACCGACCTCGCCTTCTGGATGGTAGCGGAGTGAACAGGCAGTGGCTCAAGTGGTTGTTGTCCTTGATGATCTTATTGGCCTTCTTGTGATATCGGGTGCTTTGTAAGTCGCTCTGGATAAGAGCGTCTGCTAAATGACTTAAATGTAAATGTGCTGTAGGTGTCATGGAAAGCAGGTAGTTTGCCCTCGGTGATGTGTTGTGCAGACGGCACCACCCTCTGGAGAGCCTTGCGGTTGTGGGCGGTGCAGTTTCCGTACCAGGCGGTGATACAGCCCGACAGGATGCTCTGAATTGTGCATCTGTAAAAGTTTGTGGGGTTTTAGGTGACAAGCCAAATTTCTTCAGCCTCCTGAGGTTGACGAGGCACTGTTGCGCCTTCTTCACCACACTGTCTGTGTGGGTGGACCATTTCAGTTTGTCCGTGATGTGTACGGTGAGGAACTTAAAACTTCTCTCCACTGCTGTCCCGTCGATAGGGGGGTGCTCCCACTGCGGTTTCCTGAAGTCTACGATCATCTCCTTTGTTTTGTTGACGTTGAGTGAGAGGTTGTTTTCCTGCCACCACAGTCCGAGTGCCCTCGCCTCCTCCCCGTAGACTATCTCGTCATTGTTGGTAATCAAGCCCACTACTGTTGTGTCGTCTGCAAACTTGATGATTGAGTTGGAGGCTTACATGGCCACGCAGTCATGGGTGAAAAGGGAGTACAGGAGGGGGCTGAGCACACACCCTTGTCGGGCCCCAGTGTTGAGGATCAGCGAAGTGGAGATGTTTCCTACCTTCACCACCTGGTGGTGGCCCGTCAGAAAGTCCAGGACCCAATTGCACAGGGCGAGGTTGAGACCCAAGGCCTCAAGTTTAATGATAAGCTTGGAGGGTACTATGGTGTTGAATGCTGAGCTGTAGTCGATGAACAGCATTCTTACATAGGTATTCCTCTTATCCAGATGGGATAGGGCAGTGTGCAGTGTGATGGCGATTGCATCGTCTGTGGACCTATTGGGGCGGAATGCAAATCGAAGTGGGTCTACGGTGGCAGGTAAGGTGGAGGTATGATCCTTGACTAGTCACTCAAAGCACTTCATGATGAAAGAAGTGAGTGCTACGGGGCGATAGTCATTTATTCAGTTATCTTTGCCTTCTTGGGTACAGGAACAATGGTGGCCAACTTGAAGCATGTGGGGACAGCAGACTGGGATAGGGAGAGATTGAATATGTCCGTAAATACACCAGCCAGCTGGTCAGCGCATGCTCTGAGGACACGGCTAGTGATGCAGTCTGGGCCGGTAGCCTTGCGAGGGTTAACACGTTTAAATGTCTTACTCACGTCGGCTACGGAGAAGGAGGGCCCGCAGTCCTTGGTAGCGGGCCGCGTTGATGGCACTGTACTTTCCTCAAAGCGGGCAAAGAAGGTGTTTAGTTTGTCTGGAACCAAGACGTTGGTGTCCGTGATGTGGCTGGTTTTCTTTTTGTTGTTTGTAATTGCCTGTAGACTCTGCCACATACGTATCGTGTCTGAACCGTTGAATTGGGACTCCACTTTGTCCCTATACCAACATTTCGCTTGATTGATTGCCTTGCGGAGGAAATAACTACACCGTCTATATTCTGCCATATTCCTAGTCATCTTTCCATGGTTAAATGCAATGGTTACCGCTTTCAGTTTTGCGCCATCTATCCACGGTTTCTGGTTAGGGTAGGTTTTAATAGTCACAGTGGGTACAACATCGCCAGTGCACTCCCTTATAAACTCACTCACTGAGTCAGCGTATAAATCGATGTTATTCTCCGAGGCTGCCCGGAACATTTCCCAGTCTGCGGGATCAAAACAATCTTGAAGCATGGATTCCGATTGGTCAGACCAGCGTTGGATAGTTCTAGTCATAGTTACATCCTGTTTGAGTTTCTGCCTATAGGACGGTAGGAGCAAAATGGAGTCATGGTCAGATTTGCCGAAGGGAGGGCGGGGGTGGGCCTTGAATGCATCACGGAAGTTAGAGCAGCAGTGATCCAGTGTATTGCCCTCACGAGTGCTACAATAAATGCAGCCTTTGGATGTATGGTTTCCAGTTTGCATAGAGTCCAGTGAAGTTCCTTGAGGGCCGTCGTGGTATCGGCTTGAGGAGGGATATACACAGCTGTGATAATAACCGACAAGAATTCTCTTGGGAGATAATATGGTCGGCATTTGATTTTAAGGAACTCTAGGTCAGATGAACAAAAGACTTGAGTTCCTGTATGTTGTTACAATTACACCATGAGTCCTTAATCATGAAGCATATAACCCCGCCCTTCTTCCAAGAGAGATGTTTATTTCTGTCGGCGTGACGCATAAAGAATCCCGGTGGCTGTACCGACTCCGACAACATATCCCGAAAGAGCCATGTTTCCGTGGAACAGAGAATGTTACAATTCCGGATATTTCTCTGGAAGGCAACCCTTGCCCTAATTTCATCTACCTTGCTATCTAGAGACTAGACATTAACGAGTAATATACTTGGAAGCGGTGGGTGGTGTGCACGCCTTTGATGTTTGACCAGGAGGCCGCTCCGTCTACCTCTTCTGCAGCGACGTTGTTTTGGGTCGGCCTCTGGAATCAGATCCAATGTCCTGGGTGGTGGTGCGAACAAAGGATCCGTGTTGGGAAAGTCGTATACCTGGTCGTAATGTTGGTAAGATGGCGTCGCTCTGATATCCAACAGACAAGATCATTCATATAATCTGGTCCGTCAGCACTCGCCTTCCACCTCTCCTCAGCCAAACTGTAAGAGGTAATCGAACTCACCACCAGAGCCAGTTAAAACACAGTTCAAATTAAATTAAACACAGTTCAGTTCAAATTAAATGTTACTCTATACTGAGGCCCTGGTTATTCAAGGTCTTATGTCACCGGGGCAGGTGCAGGTGGACTGGAGACATATTAGGGTCACGTTGAGGAGGGTGCAATGTTCTGACTGTAGAAGAATCAGATCAATTTAATGAAGAGCTGACATGATCCCCAACTCCACATGACGTCTTCCTCCATAGAGAGTTGTGCCTATTCTACACAATAGAATGAATTGTGAACGTTCCACTGTGGTGCCGTACAGAGAGGAGTGAGTGCAGCCCACAACTGGTTCTGAGTTTGAGGAAGGACATTTCAAAAAAGGCTGTTGAGTCTCAGATTCAGCTCCTGGATTTCACCTGAACTCCTGTTTCTTTTAGTAAGAAACACAAACAAGTCCATGAAACACATGGGGAGGAAAACAAACCTATCCTCCAGATTCAAGGAGTTGGCCATTCATATCAGACTTAGGCTAAATATAAATGGAACAAACTGATGTAGGTTGATGTAATCTTTCCATTTGAATGGAGTAGGGTAATTTTTTACCATGGGTTGTTAACTTTAAAAGGCCTACCTATTACTATTGCTAGACAACGGAATAGTTATACAGACACAGTTCAGATAAAGGTTTTTATATAGCCTAAGAGGAGTCTTGACAAGCTTTAAAATAATTATCTAGTAAAAATATTGCCAAGTCACAATGTCAATTTAGTTCCATTCGTTACGGCAACGTTATGTCATAATGCCATTCCTTACCACCACTGGAAGAAGGGCTGAAGGAGGAGAGGAAGAGACTTCTATCTGGGTCCAGCTGGTACAGCACACTAAGCCATGGAGACAGACCTGGGGAGAGAAGACAGAGATCATTTAAAATGTAATTCTGCAACGAACTACAACTAACGCTCGATGAGAACAAAGAAAGCCTTCTGCGCAAATCTGAATATGTCGAAGATCTTGACCACAAACCTTCGAAAGATTTGTATCAATCAGAAAATCATGAACACTGTAGGCTATATGGGGCCAAAAACAGAGGCTTAAGGAAGGCTCTGCAAGGAAACACAGGGACTGTGCTGTGGCGGCAAGCGGCGGTTGCTATAGCAACAACAGGTTGTGGTCTCTGTGGCGATGGGATGTTCCGGAGGTGAGAAGAGAGAGAGAAGGAAAGACGATAGCGGGACACGCTCTCACAGACACGAGGGGATTTTCACGGAAGGGCAACTCTATGACAGCAGCACCAACCAGTTCAAACAAGACAAAACACTGCAGGACTCAGTTTCTAAGCTACAGAGCTTCTAGTGCACTGTCCTCAGATCATAGGTTGCCAATGGCAACAAGCCTGGACAGAGTGTCTGTGCGCACGAGTCACGCTAAAACACCTGACTCAACTCATCGAGGTATTGGTGATCGTTGAATCAGGAAGTGTTTTAGTGTTGGGCTGGAACAAAACAGTGAGCATGCACAAAACCTTTTGCACTGCAGGAGCACAGTTCGTGACTGACCACAGCGACCACAGCGACCACTGTAGATTGAGGTCAACAGGTTTGTTTACATTCAAAACAGAGGGATGTACCTGGTAGAGGTCGACCGATTAATCGGAATGGCCGACTAATTAGGGCCGATTTCAAGTTTTCATAACAATCGGTAATCTGTATTTTTGAACGCCGATTTGGCTGATATTATTCTTTTTTTTAACCTGACTGAACAGAGGGGGGAGGACTGGGTATTTACCCTGACTGAACAGAGAGGAGAGGACTGGGTATTTACCCTGACTGAACAGAGAGGAGAGGACTGGGTATTTACCCTGACTGAACAGAGAGGAGAGGACTGGGTATTTACCCTGACTGAACAGAGGGGGGAGGACTGGGTGTTTAACCTGACTGAACAGAGGGGGGAGGACTGGGTGTTTAACCTGACTGAACAGAGGGGGGAGGACTGGGTGTTTACCCTGACTGAACAGTGGGGGGAGGACTGGGTGTTTACTTATGTGTTTTTAGGTACTTAGCTGATCTATGACCACCTCTGTGTAATGAGGAAGGGGCTGTGTGTGTGTTTGCTGTGCTCTTGACATACAGGCCTGTCATATTGTTTCTTTGAATATTCTGGAGAACTGTGGTTTTGTTAACTAAGGCTGTAGAGATTGTGATATTACGATATATTATTTGCTAAGTTATGTTAACTGTTAGGCCATATGTCTCCATCCTGCGTCTGTATGCCCATATTTGGTGATATGGACCTGATCGTTCCTTTACAACTTCTGAGTCACCATAAACCGTATCAGTAGGATACTACTAGGTAGGAGCAGAAGGTAATCTGTTTTACACACCCTCATGCATTATCATGCACAGTACACTTAAACCATTCTTGACTTTGCACCCAACAACCGTCAGCCTTATGAAAACACAAAACAACAGTATTTTAAAGCTGAATTGTAAACACCAAACACATTTATATACACACTATGCCTATAATCTCCATAGCCATCTACCATTAGGCGTAGCTGGGTCCCACCGTGTGGGTTTTCCTTTGATCACATGGTACTCGTTGTTAATGCCTGTAGCAGAGTAGAACAGCACACACGCAGGGCCTGCCTGACCATCTGGGCCTGGGCTGTGATTCTGCAGGCGGGTAGGAGCACGGTTGACATTTACCAGTGTCTAGTCATGCATGACGTTTGTTTTCTCTCTGCGGGAACCAGGTACTAGAGGTCGACCGATTATGATTTTTCAATGCTGATTATTGGAGGACCCCCCCCCCCCCCCCAAAAAAGGCGATACCGATTAATCGGCCGTATTATTATTATTATTATTATGTTTTTTTTGTAATAATGACAATTACAATACTGAATGAACACTTATTTTAACTTAATATTATACATCAATAAAATCAATTCAGCCTCAAATAAATAATGAAACATGTTCAATTTGGTTTAAATAATGCAAAAACAAAGTGTTGGAGAAGAAAGTAAAAGTGCAATATGTGCCATGTAAGAAAGCTAACGTTTAAGTTCCTTGCTCAGAACTTGAGAACATATGAAAGCTGGTGGTTCCTTTTAACAAGAGTCTTCAATATTCCCAGGTAAGAAGTTTTAGGTTGTAGTTATTATAGGAATTATAGGACTATTTCTCTCTATACGATTTGTATTTCATATACCTTTGACTATTGGATGTTCTTATAGGCACTTTAGTATTGCCAGTGTAACCGTATAGCTTCCGTCCCTCTCCTCGCTCCTACCTGGGCTCGAACCAGGAACACATCGACAACAGCCACCCTCGTAGCAGCGTTACCCATGCAGAGCAAGGGGAACAACTACTCCAAGTCTCAGAGCGAGTGACGTTTGAAACGCTATTAGCGCGCACCCAGCTAACTAGCTAGCCATTTCACATCGGTTACACCAGCCTAATCTTGGGAGTTGATAGGCTTGAAGTCATAAACAGCGCAATGCTTGAAGCACAGCGAAGAGCTGCTAGCAAAACGCACAAAAGTGCTGTTTGAATGCTTACGAGCCTGCTGCTGCCTACCACCGCTCAGTCAGACTGCTCTATCAAATCATAGACTTAATTATAACATAATAACACACAGAAATACGAGCCTTTGGTCATTAATATGGTTGAATCCGGAAACTATCACCTCGAAAACAAAACGTTTGTCCTTTCGGTGAAATACGGAACCGTTACGTATTTTATCTAACGGGGGGCATCACTAAGTCTAAATATTCCTGTTACATTGCACAACCTTCAATGTTATGTCATAATTGCGTAAAATTCGGGCAAATTAGTTCGCAACGAGCAAGGCGGCCCAAACTGTTGCATATACCCTGACTCTGCGTGCAATAAACGCAAGAGAAATGACACAATTTCACCTGGTTAATATTGCCTGCTAACCAGGATTTCTTTTAGCTAAATATGCAGGTTTAAAAATATATACTTCTGTGTATTGATTTTAAGAAAGGCATTGATGTTTATGGTTAGGTACAGTCGTGCAACGATTGTGCTTTTTTCGCAAATGCACTTTTGTTAAATACCCAGTCCTCTCCCCTCTGTTCAGTCAGGTTAAATACCCAGTCCTCTCCCCTCTGTTCAGTCAGGTTAAATACCCAGTCCTCTCCTCTCGGTTCAGTCAGGGTGGTCTATTCACCCACCTGGTGCGAGTCAGTCAGAAATATATCCAGTCCCTTTGCAGCAAGTCACAGCCCAGTCACAGTATATTGTGCTGTGGACACTATTGACCCTCATTCCCAATCCAAGCTACTGCAGTTGGCTTCTCTGTGATTAAAATAGGCCAAAAAAATGGCAGGAGATAAGGCCAATGCCAGCTAACGTTATTATGGCTTATGTCATAGAGTTCAGTATAGTCGGGGTCTGCTCGGTTTGGCTCTTCTCCCTCAGCCAGCTGGCCAGATTGTCTGTTTCCTGCCATGCAGCTGCAGCATTTAAAAAAAATAAAATCAATCCAATCCAAAGCAGTAAGCACGCTCCTACTTGAAGCAATTTTGTTAAGAGCAAACAAGCTAGGCTTTTGCCTTGAAAGTGGCTGTTAGTGGCACTTCTATTTATGAGAGACAGGTAGGCACAACAAACCTAGCCTCGTCTGTGACCCATGAGGCCATGTCACGACTAACCTAGCCTCGTCTGTGACTAGGGTTGCAAAGGGTCGGAAACTTTCCTGTAAATTTCCAGAATTTTTCCAGAAGTTTTCCATGGGAAGTTAAGCCCAGGAATTTTGCTTAAATTCATAAAAAAGGTTAGCTTATAACAGTGAACCTTTTTTGTCGGATACACAAGGCAATTCTAGGTCCTGTGGCATATTTTGGTTAAACTATCCCCAATTCAACGGAATTGCAACCCTCTGCATGCACAGTGCATTCTTCCATCACATGTACAGCTGATTCTCAAGATATTGCACACTGATGAGACGCAATTGAGCCCACACTACTACACTGTCTGAGCCAAGGACTACATGCTTTATGGTAAGTTTTGATTACAATACTGGGTGGGGTGAATATATTTTATATGACAGATTATTTTTTGTTAACAAGTAAATAGTAGCCTACAGCAAAGCATGTTTAAATAATTTCTAACTAATTCCTGCCAGTTTGTTTTTGCTACCATGTGGGTTTTAGCTTGCTTGAGCCTGCTAAGGTTTTAGCTTGCTTGAGCCTGCTAACAGAGGAGTGTTAATTCACCTGTTTCCATACATGTTTCATTTTAAAACATTTATCTTACAAAAGGAGTTGTTTAATCTAACTGCTTAACTATTTATCTGTACATGGAATTGTATTTGCTGTTTTTTTACCAATTTATTTCCTAATCTTTACAGGAAAATGTCACGGGCACTATCTGATGTGTAAAGACGTTTCACTGCAGCTAATGTAGAAGGAAAAGCTATGTACATTTGCAAATACTGTGCCAAATTATATGGGAAAAATGCAACAAAGATGCAGAATCATCTGGCCAAGTGCATAAAGTTCCCTCAGCGCTCACAACAAGCAACCTCTGACAAAAGTCCCTCTACTTCTTTCGAGTTGAAAATGATGAATCAAACATCTTATCGATAGCAACAGCTCATGGTCCACCTGGAATCAGAAGTTTTTTGACTCAATGTAGGAATGTAGTCAGAGACTGCTGATGAATGTCTTGCACGAGCTGTGTATGCAACTGGTTCACCTCTGATGTTCGCAGGCAATGTGTATTGGAAGAGATTTCTGAATGTTCTTTGTCCAGCATACACCCCTCCAACCAGACATGCTTTATCTACTCATTTGCTGGATGCAGAGTTCAATAGAGTTCAAGTGAAGGTCAAGTAAATCATAGAGAACGCAGACTGAATTGTAATCATCTCTGACGGGTGGTCAAATGTTTGTGGGCAAAGAATAATTAACTACATCATCTCCACCCCTCAACCAGTATTCTACAAGAGCACAGACACAAGGGACAACAGACACACCGGCACTGGTGACAGACAATGCTGCGAACATGAAGGCTGCTTGGTCTAAAGTGGAGTCCTACCCTCACATCACACCCATTGGCTGTGCTGCTCATGCATTAAATCTGCTCCCCAAGGACATCATGACACTGAAAACAGTGGATACACTACGAGAGAGCCAAGGAAATGGTTAGGTATGTGAAGGGTCATCAAGTTATAGCAGCAATCTACCTCACCAAGCAAAGTGAGAAGAATAAGAGCACCACATTGAAGCTGCCCAGCAACACCTGTTGGGGTGGTGTTGTCATCATGTTTGACAGTCTCCTGGAGGGGAAGGAGTCTCTCCAAGAAATGGCCATATCAGTCTGCCGCTATGGACAGCCCCATCAAGAGGATCCATTGCACGGATTGAGGGAGACAATGCCATCCTGTCTGATGTTCAGACTGTGCTTGCAGATGTAAGAGAAGACATCTGTACTGTCCTGCCAACTGTTGCTCCAAGCAAAGGAAACTGTAGTTCTAAAAGACATCAAAAAGCATGAAGACTTCTGCCTGAAGCCCATACATGCCGCTGCGTACATGTTGGACCCCGAGTATGCTGGCAAGAGCATCCTGTCTGGTGCAGAGATCAACAAGGCCTATGGTGTCATCACTACCGTGTCTCGCTACCTTGGCCTGGATGAGGGAAAAGTACACTTGGCAGTCAGGCAAAGTACACTTCCAAGCAAGGGCTTTGGGATGGAGATGCAATATGGCAGTCGTGCCAACATATCTCATCAGCCACCTGGTGGAAGGGACTTTATGGATCTGAGGCTCTTTCCCGTTGCCTCCAAATCCCACCAAAATCAGCCGTCTCAGAGCGCAACTGGTCCTTCTTTGGGAAGACACACACACACACACACACACACACACACACAAACACACACACGGGTTGAAAAATTGATGGCCATCCAGGCAAATTTGAGGCTTTTTGAGCCTGACAACGAGCCATCCTCAACAAGGTTGGGAAGTGACAACGAAGATGAGACCTCAGAGTCTGATGTTCAAGAGGTGGACATTGAGGAGGTCCAGGGAGAAGACATGGAAGCCTGAGAGGAAGACAACCAAAGCCTTAGTTTCTAGACTATCATTTTACAGATGTATGTTGAAAACATTTTTGGGAGATGCGATGGATCATTGTGAATCAGTCAATATTCCCTTTTGTTATTCAGTGAAATCATCCCATGTGAAGAGTCAATTCATTGAATTAACTTCTCTAGGGTAGGGGGCAGTATTTTGATGTCCGGATGAAAGGCGTGCCCAAATTAAACTGCCTGCTACTCAGGCTCAGAAGGTAGGATATGCATATTATTAGTAGATTTGGATAGAAAACACTGAAGTTTCTAAAACTGTTTGAATGATGTCTGTGAGTATAACAGAACTCATATGGCAGGCAAAAACCTGAGAAAAATCCAACCAGGAAGTGGGAAATCTGAGGGTTGTAGTTTTTTCAAGTGATTGCCTATTGCCTACACAGTGACTTAGGGTTCATTTTACACTTCCTAAGGCTTCCACTAGATGTCAACAGTCTTTAGAACGTTGTTTCAGGCTTTTACTGTGAATATTGAGCGAGCGAGAGGGCCTGGAGTCAGATGAGTGAGGAAATGACATGAGCTCAGAGGTGCGCACTCACATGAGTGTGAGCTGTGTTCCTTTTCTTTTCTGAAGACATTGGAATTGTCCGGTTGGAATATTACTGAAGATATGTTAAAAACATCCTAAACATCCTAAAGATACATCGTTTGACATATTTCTACGAACGTAAATAGAACTTTATTTGACTTTTCGTCGAGACATTTTTGCGCCCTTCCTGCATTTGGAGTAGTGGACTGAACGCGCGAACAAAAAGGAGGTATTTGGACATAAATGATGGACTTTATCGAACAAAACAAACATTTATTGTGGAACTGGGATTCCTGGGAGTGCATTCTGATGAAGATCATCAAAGGTAAGTGAATATTTATAATATTATTTCTGAGTTTTATTGACTCCACAAAATGGCGGGTTTGGTTTCGTGTCTGAACGCTGTACTCAGATTATTGCAAAGTGTGCTTTCACTGTAAAGTTTTTTTTTAATCTGACACAGCGGTTGCATTAAGGAGAGGTGTATCTATAATTCTTTGAATAACAGTTTAATATTTTATCAACGTTTATGATGAGTATTTCTGTAAATTGATGTGCTCATTCACCGGAAGTTTTGGGAGGCAAAACATTTCTGAACATCACGCGCCAATGTAAAATGGGGTTTTTGGATATAAATATGAACTTTATCGAGCAAAACATATGTATTGTGTAACATGAAGTCCTATGAGTGCCATCTGATGAAGATCAAAGGTTAGTGATTCATTTTAGCTGTATTTCTGGTTTTTGTGACACCTCTCCTTGCTTGGAAAATGGCTGTGTGGTTTTTCTTGTCAAGGTGATGTCCTAACATAATCTAATGCTATGCTTTTGCCGTAAAGCCTTTTTGAAATCTGACAATGTGGTTGGATTAACGAGAATCTTATCTTTAAAATGGTATATAATACTTGTATGTTTGAGAAATTTGAATTATGAGATTTGTTGTTTTGAATTTGGCGCCCTGCTATTTCACTGGCTGTTGAATAGTGTGTCCCGGTCACGTCCCACATACCCAAGAGAGGTTAAAGTTCAATTCATAACTAAATAGATTTTTTTATTTCTATTGCAAATTTAATCATTTGCAATTATGTCTACTTATGATAAGGTAAAATGTTTATGTTTCCATATGATATGGTAAATATATCCAATGCAAAAAAACATCTACATTTACATGGTATTAATATGCATACATTTCTGTTAATTCCCATATATTCCCGTTAATTCCCACGGAAGGTTTCAACCTCTGAATATTCCCCAAAATGTGCAACCCTATCTGTGACCCATGAGGCCATGTCAGAACAAACCTAACCTCGTCCGTGACCCATGAGGCCATATCACAACAAACCTACCCTCGTCCGTGACCCAAGAGGCCATGTCACAACAAACCTACCCTCGTCCGTGACCCAAGAGGCCATGTCACAACAAACCTACCCTCGTCCGTGACCCATGAGGCCATGTCACAATAACGAAGAAAATAGAAGGCAGAACTGAAGAGGTGATGGCATCTATCAATACAAAGACTGGGGTCTACAGGTTACAGTTCATTGAGACTAAGTTTAAGAGGTTATTTAAATGGGCTGAGTGGTTCATATTACTGATGTGGAGGTTAGAATCGGATGATTGGTGCAGAACCTGTTTTCCCAGGACTAAGAAATCAACATCTGGCAACCGCTTCCCTCCATAATAAACACAGCAGTCTGTTAAGGATCAGCCCCTTCTTTTAAATTCTCGCCTAAAATGACATACCCAAATCTAACTGCCTGTAGCTCAGTCCCTGAAGCAAGGATATGCATTTTCTTGGTACCATTTGAAAGGAAACACTTTGAAGTTTGTGGAGATGTGAAAGGAATGTAAGAGAATATACACATTAGATCTGGTAAAAGATAATACAAAGAAAAAAAACTAACGTTTTTTGTATCATCATCTTTGAAATGCAAGAGAAAGTCCATAATGTATTTTTCCAGCCCAGGTGCAATTTAGATATTGGCCACTAGATGGCAGCAGTGTGCAACGTTTATGCCGATCCAATGAACCATTGCATTTCTGTTAAAAATGTTGTATCAAGACTGCCCAAATGTGCCTAATTTGTATAATAACTTTTTCATGTTCAAAAATTTGCACTCTCCTCAAACAATAGCATGGTATTATTTCACTGTAAATTGGACAGTGCAGTTAGATTAACAAGAATTTAAGCTTTCTGCCAATATCAGATATGTCTATGTCCTGGGAAATGTTCTTGTTACTTACAACCTCATGCTAAATTGCATTAGCCTACATTAGCTCAACCATCCCGCAGGGGACCCACCAATCCCGAAGAAGTTTTAATGCGATAAATGGCCATTCAAAATCTAAATTGCTGGACACATTTTTGGGATGAGGAGAGGAGCTTTAAAAAGTTTGGGTGAAATAGATCATCATCGCAACACATTATGCAAAAACAATTCACAATTGTTTTCCTAACCATATTAGCTTCCTCAGGCTCTGATGAAGTATTATGTAAAATCTCAAATCTAGCTTATCCTATTTCAAACAAGACTGTTGTCAGGTGACACGTGTGTGTGTGTCATCATCCAGTGACCTGTTTGATGTGTTGCAGGCAGCACCACTTCACTCTCACTTTCATCTCTCCCTTCTTTGATCTGTCAAGTATCTTCCTTGGCTGTCTCTGTGGTGTTAGTCATCTCAAGCACGTATCCCAAAGGTCTGGTTCTATGATCCTCATTCACTCATTTATGACTGACACCTAAGTTGACCTCAGTGAGTGACAGTGCATTCGGAAAGTATTCAGACCCCTTCACAGCCTTATTCTAAAATATATATATATTTTTAAGTTGTTTTCCTCAAATCTACACACGGAGGCTATCTACACATGTGAGCTCTGCCAGAGCTCACATAATGACAAAGTGGAAAAACAGGTTTGTATAATTTTGTACATTTATTAAAAATGAAAAACAGAAATACCATATTTATATAAGTAGTCAGACCCTTTGCAATAGATTCGAAATTGAGCTCAAGTGCATCCTGTTTCCATTGATCATCCTTGAGATGTTTCAATAACTTGGAGTCCACCTGCGGTAAATCCAATTAATTAATTGGACATGATTTGGAAAGGCACACACCTGTCTATATAAGGTCCCACAAGCAAAAACCGAGCAATGAGGTCAAAGGAATTGTCCGTAGAGCTTCGAGACAGGATTGTGTCAAGGCACAGATCTGGGGAAGGGTCCAAAAACATTTCTGCAGCATTGAAGGTCCCCAAGAACTGTGGTCTCCATCTTTCTTAAATGGAAGAAGTTTGGAACCACCAAGACTCTTCCTTGAGCTGGCCGCCTGGCCAAACTGAGCAATGGGGGGGTGTAGGGCCTTGGTCAGGGAGGAGACCAAGAACCCGGAGGTCACTCTGACAGAGCTCCAGAGTTCCTCTGTGGAGATGTGAGAACCTTCCAGAAGGACAACGACCCTAAGCACAAAGTCAAGAAAAAGCAGGAGAGGCTCCGGGACAAGTCTCTGAATGTCCTGGAGTGGGGCTACCGACCAGAAGGTTGAGGGTTCACTGACCACCACGGACGAGCTAACAGCTCTCCCTGACGATTTCAATAGGCCTACATTACGAGCAGAGCCGGCTGCAGACAATGATCAGCTAAGTGGAAATACATTTTTCAACATTGATGCTATATTTATAATAATATAAAATATATGCAATGCATTTTCCACCAACAGGTTTCTGTGCCAATGCACCACAATCAATAAAGCAAAGCATACCGATGTCTGGCACTTCAGCATAATGATTTGCATTTTCAACTCCACAAGTTTGGATGCTGGAATTGTATTTTGGACGAACGTGTGCAGGTAGGCTAAAGGAGATTTTTGAAGTAGCCTAATCAGATTAAAACATTGTGACTGGTTGTGTTTATGTCACACATAAAAAGGTAATACATTTTAAAAGTTAAATGACAAACATTTAGGCTATTGAAGCGTTATGGGTCCTAGGTGCGTGAGGAATAGCCGCTCGGATCGCTTTAAGTTTTCCTGAATACATTATTATAGGATGACGTGGGTGAATAATGATCTGCAACAGACAGTGCAGCAAAGTATCAGAAATGTAAATACAGCCATTAAATAGTACCCACAAAACACCAGTCTCAACATCAACAGTGAAGAGGCGACTCCGGGATGCTGGCCTTCTAGGCAGAATTGCAACAAAAAAAAGAAGCCATATCTCAGACTGGCCAATAAAATAAAAGATTAAGATGGGCACAGACACTGGACAGAGGAACTCTGCCTAGAAGGCCAGCATCCCAGAGTCGCCTCTTCACTGTTGACGTTGAGACTGGTGTTTTGCGGGTACTATTTAATGAAGCTGCCAGTTGAGGACTTGTGAGGCCTGTTTCTCAAACTAGACACTAATGTACTTGTCCTCTTGCTCAGTTGTGCACTGGGGCCTCTCACCTCTTTCTATTCTGGTTAGAGCCAGTTTGCGGTGTTCTGTGAAGGGAGTAGTACACAGCGTTGTACGAGATCATCAGTTTCTTGCCAATTTCTCGCATGGAATAGCCTTAATTTCTCAGAACAAGAATAGACTGACGAGTTTCAGAAAGTTCTTTGTTTCTGGACATTTTGAGCCTGTAATCGAACCCACAAATGCTGATGCTCCAGATACTCAACTACTCTAAAGAGTTTTATTGCTTCTTTAAATCAGCACAACCATTTTCAGCTGTGGTAACTTAACTGCAAAAGGGTTTTCTAATGATCAATTAGCCTTTTAAAATGATAAACTTGGATTAGCTAACACAACGTGCCATTGGAACACAGGAGTGATGGTTTCTGATAATGGGCCTCTGTAGATATTCCATTCCAAAACATTTTTAAAAAGGTGTTTTCAGCTGCAATAGTCATTTTCAACATTAACAATGTCTACACTGTATTTCTGATCAATTTGATGTTATTTAATTTTAAATGGACAAAAAAAATGTTGCTTTTCTTTCAAAAACATGGACATTTCTAAGTGACGGTAGTGTACATTTGCCAAACAACTTCAAATGAAGGTATGGGCCCCATTTCAAAATCGCTTTTTTGTGGAATATTCCAGTCGCTATTCGATGCGTTCTACATGTGAGCACTTGCGGCAGCATAGCCATATGCTCTAAGCACAGAGCAATAATATAATACAACTTAAAATATGAGATTCTGTTCTTTTGAAATATAATTCATTTTTTATTGTTTTCTAAAGACCTGCCTTAAAATATGAATGCATTTCTTTGTGATAGTGCATAACACTTGAATTGTGATGTTGTGGTTTTTCATTTTTACATATAGCCTACAGTAATGAATTTACTTTTTTTTCGGTGTTGCACTGGTTGGCTTACCTAAAATCTTCATAAAAACAACCAAATGGTTATTTTTAACAACAGCATCAGGTTTTAAAAATGTCCAAAAAAATCTACACATTTTCCTTCCAGAGAAAAATGCAACCATACCAGTAAAATCCTGGTATTCACAACTAAAATGGAAATGCTATTTAAAAAGTATATAATGCCATCGAAAACAATCTGACATGATCATACCACTGTAAATTGATGAATATGAACAGGAATCTAAAGTGCTTGTTTTATTTGTCACAATTTAACCTCTCTAGGGTAGGTGGCACCAAATTGTCCCACCTACGTAACAGCCAGTGGAATCCTGTGGCGCGTTATTCAAACACCTTAGAAATGCTATTACTTAAATTTCTCAAACATTACTGTTTTACACCATTTTAAAGACAAGACTCTCGTTAATCTAACCACACTGTCCGATTTCAAAAAGGCTTTACAACGAAAGCAAAACATTAGATTATGTCAGCAGAGTACCCAACCAGAAATAATCAGACACCCATTTTTCAAGCTAGCATATAATAATGTCACATAAACCCAGAAGACAGCTAAATGCAGCACTAACCTTTGATGATCTTCATCAGATGACAACCCTAGGACATTATGTTATACAATACATGCATGTTTTGTTCAATCAAGTTCATATTTATATCAAAAACCAGCTTTTTACATTAGCATGTGACGTTCAGAACTAGCATAGCCCCCGCAAACTTCCGGCGAATTTACTAACAATTTCCTAAATTACTCACGATAAACGTTCACAAAAAGCATAACAATTATTTTAAGAATTATAGATACAGAACTCCTCTATGCACTCGATATGTCCGATTTTAAAATAGCTTTTCGGTGAAAGCACATTTTGCAATATTCTAAGTAGATAGCCCGGCCATCACAGGGCTAGCTATTTAGACACCCAGCAAGTTTAGCCTTCACCAAACTCCGATTTACTATTAGAAGTTTGATTACCTTTGGTGTTCTTCGTCAGAATGCACTCCCAGGACTTCTACTTCAATAACAAATGTTGGTTTGGTCCCAAATAATCCATAGTTATGTTCCAACAGCGGCGTTTTGTTCGTGCGTTCAAGACACTATCCGAATGGTAAATAAGGGTCACGCGCATGGCGCATTTCGTGACAAAAGATTTCTAAATATTTCATTACCGTACTTCGAAGCATGTCAACCGCTGTTTAAAATAAATTTTTATGCCATTTTTCTCGTAAAAAAGCGATAATATTCCGACCGGGAATCTGCAATTAGGTAAACAGACGAAAGAAAATAAAGCATGGTGTCGACTCGGGCACGCGCCTAAGCCCTTTGTCCTCTGATCGGCCACTTGTCAAAGGCGATAATGTGTTTCAGCCAGAGGCTGCCTCGATATCGTTCAGCTTTTTCCCGGGCTCTGAGAGCCTATGGGAGCCGTAAGAAGTGTCACGTTACAGCAAAGATCCTCAGTCTTCAATAAACAGAGGCAAGAAGAACAACACCTTGTCAGACAGGCCACTTCCTGCATGAAATCTTCTCAGGTTTTTGCCTGCCATATGAGTTCTGTTATACTCACAGACACCATTCAAACAGTTTTAGAAACTTTAGGGTGTTTTCTATCCAAAGCCAATAATTATATGCATATTCTAGTTACTGGGCAGGAGTAGTAACCAGATTAAATCGAGTACGTTTTTTATCCGGCCGTGTAAATACTGCCCCCTAGCCCTAACAGGTTAAAATCAACTCAATGTTCTGTCAAAGTCACCGCACTATTTCATTGATGTAGCCTAAATGTAGGACTAAAATGTTGTTATTAGCGTACAGCCTAGTGAAAATTACATTTGTTTTAATTTACCTTTGACTGAGAGATGTTAGCCAGTTTGTTGGCCCTTTTCTCACCCCTTGTATCTGGCTATCAGGGGAATTTCAGAAGGTTGTGGCTTTTTTTTTTTTTTACTATCTGAACCTGCTTATTGTGGTGACTGTCACAGGAAACATCTCCCCTAAACAGACAAGCAAATAAACCTAGTAGCGGAGACTCAGAACCATGGGTAGCGCTGTGGTTGATCAAATCCCTGCCCATCGGACTAGGTCAAACCTGTGCACTCGCTTTTGTTATAGTAATATCATGGAACAATGTTGTAAATGTCTATTTCCTCAAGCGTGTTTGTAGACTCAATGTACCAGCCATTTTGTTAACAGTGAGTAAGTAGCTGCAGTTTGGAGCCTCTGCCAAGTCCACAAAGCTAGTTTGGAGATTTGTGAACGTGAAATGGAGATTGCCTTCAGTCGAGAGGTCGCATATGTAGCCTAGCCTACACATGATAGTCATCAATGCAATTTATAGAAGTTATGCAAGTAAGTGATGGTTTCTATTGAGGACTTTAGGTTGAGTAGGCCAAATATGGTAGGCTGCTAGCATTGTGATGACTGGTCTAATGTATGAATGAAGCCAGAGAGTTGATATGTCCATTTCATGCAGCTATTCCCACGTGTATATTTAGTATTTTACTTTAGTGTGGCATTAAACTGGTAGGCTATATTATTGGTCCACTGGACCCCTCATTATTAAGGAGCTTGGTCAAGAAGTCCCGGGATACCGGTCACTGGTATTAAACCCTAAATAGCATATATTAAATGTATTTATTAGACTGTTAGAATGCATTGGCTCACAACTGGATTGCTAGATGCCCAGCTTTTCTAGTGTTAATAGTCGGAGTAGAGATTTAGTATGACTCAAGGTAGGGCTAGGCGTTATGGCCTAAAAGTAATATCTACATTTGTATGTTTGGATGATTCACTATATATATATATATATATATATATATATATATATAGTGAATCATCCAAACATACAAATGTAGATATTACTTTTAAGCCATAACGCCTAGCCCTACCTTGAGTCATACTAAATCTCTACTCCGACTATTAACACTAGAAAAGCTGGGCATCTAGCAATCCAGTTGTACACTGCTACCCGCAAAAAAAAATATATATATATATATATATATATATATATATATATATATATATATATATATATATATATCTCAATTTCTTGTTTTTCTTTAATAAACAAATTTTTGAAGGCCAAGAAATAATTCTTAATTTAATTTTCTTGTTAAAATAAAAAATATATACAAGGCCTATTTGTGCAAAACACAACACAAACACACACACACACACATCTATACTATTGTTTAGGAATGTTTGACCACTAGCTGTTTGAATATGTAATTTATATAATAATTTTGATTGAAAATGTATTCATTTAGTTCATTTGTTAACCTCTTGGCGTTCCCCTAGGATAGGGGGCGCTACAGCGATTTTTGAAAAAAATGTGTGCCCATTTTAAACGGCCTCCTACTCAAACTCAGAAGCTAGGATATGCATATAATTAATACTTGTTGATAGAAAACACCCTAAAGTTTCTAAAACTGTTTGAATGGTGTCTGTGAGTATAACAGAACTCATATGGCAGTCAAAACCCCGAGACCGATCGTAACAGGATGTGGAATTCTGAATTGTGGACTCAACTTCACATCTTTGCCTGTAATTCACACAGTGAGCAATGGTTCATTGAGCACTTCCTATTGCTTCCACTAGATGTCTCCAGTCTTTACAAAGTGGTTTGAGTCTCCTACTGTTAAAACTGAATGAATGAGACGCTGTTGAAATTGGTCACAGGAGGAGGGCCATCACCATTATGACGCCGGCGGCCCTGGCTTCCCTCCCCTTTTGAAACGTTTTGAAACACAATGCAATCGTCCCCCTCGAATCTTATTGGCTCTCTTGTTGAAAAAGGCCCTGAAGATTTATGTTATACAACGTTTGACATGTTTGAACGAACCTAAATGGGAAAAAAAATGCATTTTCTCCAAATAGCTGTCCCGCGGCCGACGGAGCATTTGGATCAGCCTTCAGACGCGCTAACAAGAACAAGCTCTTGGAACATAAAGGATTCATTTTTATGAACGAAAATACATTTGTTGTGGACCTGGGACTCCTGGAAGTGTTTTCTGATGAAGACAACCAAAGGTAAGGGATTATTGACAATAGTATACAAGACTAGATGTGATATGCGATTGTTCCAAGATGGCGCAGAGCTGTATTTACTAGGTAATTTTCTGAGTATCGCATCCCCTTTTATCGCAAAGTGTGATTACCCAGTAAAGTTATTTTTAAATCTGGCATTACAGGTGCTTTCAAGAGATATTCATCTATAAATCTTAGAATGACATTATTACATTTTAAAAATGTTTTCGAATAGTAATTTAGTAAATTGTAGCACTGTTTCACCGGATGCATTTGAGGGAAAATAGTTGGTCAACGTTACGTGCCGATGTAAAATGCTGTTTTTATATATAAATATGAACTTTATCGAACAAAAGAATGCATGCATTGTGTAACATGATGTCCTAGGTGTGTCATCTGATGAAGATTGTCAAAGGTTAGTGCTGCATTTAGCTGTTTTTTGGTTATTTGTGATGCATGTGGTTCGTCGGAAAATGGCTATGTGGCTACTTTTACGATATACTCCTCTAACATAATCTAATGTTTTGCTTTTGCTGTAAAGCCTTTTTGAAATCGGACAACGTGGTTCGATTCACGAGAGGTGTATCTATAAAACGATATAATTTGAAAAAAAAATTGAAAAAAAAAGTGTACATTTTGTTATGCTAATGGCGATAGGATTTTTCGCTGGATGTCCGTCCCATATGCACAGGGGTTAATTAATTAAAACAGCCAATGGTTATTTGCTATTGGATTGGCAGAATGACAACTACTAACACAGCCTACAGCTGGCCTGAAAATAACTTTTTTGAACACACTTTAATTATCCAATGTCACACTTACCGATGGCGAGGTGAAGCCTGTGCCCAAAGCACTGCAGGCAGGTCCAGTCGTTCAAGTGCAATGCTTTTATCATGTTGCTCCCGCTGTCAGTTGTCATGCACACCTGTCGGTCTTCGCTCATCTTCCACGATGCCAGAGAGTCATTGAGACCCTGGGCTATTACTTCACCTGTATGATCATTGGGGAAGTAAGACGTCTGGAGGCAGACATTTAGCAATTTCCAGTCTTCATTTATGTAGTGGACTGTCAAACTTAGGTATGGCTCTGCCGTTCTGCTCGACCATAGATTGGCTGTTGTGGAAAAATAAGAAAACACTAGCCAGCTTCTCTGCGACTCTTTTGCGGGTAGCAGTGTATAATCGCGACAGGGCTTCTTCCATGAAATACTTGCAGCTTGGCAGCTGATATTTCTGGTCAACTGTACCTAGCAGCTTTTTAACAACCCCAGCTCACTAGGGTTGTGATTGGTGGATAACCTCTGTGCACGTGTTGGCACACAATTGGGACATGATTCGACTTAGGGCTGACAGAGAAGAGACAGTGAGATGGTGCATTTGTAAAACGTTACAACAGAACCTCGATTCTTGCGATATAGGCATTTTCCATATCGCACTAAAAAACTCAAATATATATCAAAAGAAACTCGATACATCGCCCAGCCCTAACTCAAGGTCAAAAATTCTACAAAGACCCCCCCCCCCCCCCCCAAAAAAAAAGGAACAAATGAATTTCAGGTCAAATAACAACAAATAATAAATGTTCATCTCCCAGGACAAATTAGCTAGCAACAGCAAGCTAGCTAAATGTCCATGAATGTTTAATGTGTGTTTGACATTCCCCCAAATTAATGTTTGTTTCACAGTTGTTTTTGACAGTTTAGCCTGCATGTCATAATGTGACTGGTGCAGTGTAGCCGGTGTGGTCGCATGTAAGGGAAGTACCAAAACACCTTGATATAGGGGAGTTGCATGGAACCGGATAAGGACATTTGGCTAGGATGAAAAATGATATATAGTGAATAAAAATAAAACGCAACATGCAACAATTTCAAAGATTTGACTGCATTACAGCTCATAAGGAAATCAGTCAACTGCGAAAAAAATGTAGGCCCTAATCTATGGATTTCACATGACTGGGAATACAATATATGCATCGGTTGGTCACCTTTAAAAAAAGGTAGGGGTGTGGATCAGAAAACAAGTCCGTATCTGGTGTGACCACAATCTGCCCCATAAAGCGTGACACATCTCCTTCGCATAGAGCTGATCAGGCTATTGATTGTTGTCCCTCCCACTCCTCTTCAATGGCTGTGAGCCGTTGCGGGATAATTGTCGGGAACACGCTGTCGTACACGTCAATACAGAGCATCTCAAACATGCTCAATGGGTGACATGTCTGATGAGCATGAAGGCCATGGAAGAACTGGGCCATTTTAAGCTTTGTTTCTGAACATTTAAGTCTCAGGCAATAGCTCTGGTAGACATTCCTGCAGTCAGCATGCCAATTGCACGCTCCCTCAAAACTTGAGACATACAGTACATTCGGAAAATACTCAGACCCCTTCACTTTGTCCACATTTTGTTACAGCCTTATTCTAAAATAATAATTTACATACAATATACCATAATGACAAAGCAAAAGCAGTTGAGATTTTTGCAAATGCATTCAAAATAAAACTGAAATATCACATTTACCTAAGTATTCAGACCCTTCAATTAGTATTTTGCTGAAGCACCTTTGGTAGCGATTACAGCCTTAAGTCTTCTTGGGTATGACACTATTTTTATTTTTTTATTTAACCGGGTAGGCCAGTTGAGAACAAGTTCTCATTTCGAACTGCGACCTGGCCAAGATAAAGCAAAGCAGTGCGACGAAAACAAACGTACAGTCAAAAACACAATAGAAAAATCTATGTACAGTGTGCGCAAATGTAGAAGAGTAGGGAGGTAAGGCAATAAATAGGCCATAGAGGCAAAATAATTACAATTTAGCATTAACACTGGAGTGATAGATGTGCAGAAGATGTGCAAGTAGAGATACTGGGGTTCAAAAGAGCAAGAGGATAAGTAACAATATGGGGATGAGGTAGTTGGGTGTGCCATTTATAGATTGGCTGTGTACAGGCACAGTGATAGGTAAGCTGCTCTGACAGCTGATGCTTAAAGTTGAGAGGGAGATATAAGACTCCAGCTTCAATGATTTTTTCACTTCGTTCCAGTCATTGGCAGCAGAGAACTGGAAGGAAAGGCGGCCAAAGGAAGTGTTGGCTTTGGGGATGACCAGTGAAATATACCTGCTGGAGCACGTGCTACAGGTGGGTGTTGCTATGGTGACCAGTGAGCTGAGATAAGGCGGAGCTTTACCTAGCAAAGACTTATAGATGACCTGGAGCCAGTGGGTTTGGCGACGAATATGTAGTGAGGGCTAGCCAACGAGAGCATACAGGTAGCAGTGGTGGGTAGTATATGGGGCTTTGGTGACAAAATGGATAGCACTGTGATAAACTGCATCCAATTTGCTGAGGAGAGTGTTGGAGGCTATTTTGTAAATGACATCGAAGTCAAGGATCTGTAGGATAGTCAGTTTTACAAGGGTATGTTTGGCAGCATGAGTGAAGGATGCTTTGTTGCAAAATAGGAAGCCAATTATAGATTTAATTTTGGATTGGAGATGCTTAACGTGAGTTTGGAAGGAGAGTTTACAGTCTAACCAGACACCTAAGTATTTGTAGTTGTCCACATATTCTAAGTCAGAACCGTCCAGAGTAGTGACGCTAGTCAGGTGGGAGGGTGCGGGCAGCAATCGGTTAAAGAGCATGCACTTCGTTTTACTAGCATTTAAAAACAGTTGGAGGCCACAGAAAGAGAGTTGTATGGCATTGAAGCTCGTTTGGAAGTTTGTTAACAGTGTCCAAAGAAGGGCCAGATGTATACAGAATGGTGTCGACTGCGTAGAGGTGGATCAGAGGATCAACAGCAGCAAGTGCGACATCATTGACATTTACAGAGAAAAAAAGTCAGCCCGAGAATTGAACCCTGTGGCATCCCCATAGAGACTGCCAGTGGTTCCGGACAGCAGGCCCTCTGATTTGACACACTGAACTCTGAGAAGTAGTTGGTGAACCAGACGAGGCAGTCATTTGAGAAGCAAAGGCTGTTGAGTCTGCCGACAAGAATATGGTGATTGAAAGTGTCGAAAGCCTTGGCCAGGTCGATGAAGACAGCTGCACAGTACTGTCTTTTAACGACGGCGGTTATGATATCGTTTAGGACCTTGAGCGTGGCTGAGGTGCACCCATGACCAGCTCGGAAACCAGATTGCATAGTGGAGAAGGTACGGTGGGATTCGAAATGGTCGGTGATCTGTTAACTTGGCTTTAGAACATTTTAGAAAGGCAGGGAAGGATGGATATAAATCTATAACAGTTTGGGTCTAGAGTGTCTCCCAATTTGAAGAGGGGGATGACCGCGGCAGCTTTCCAATCTTTGGGAATCTCAGACGTTACGAAAGAGAGGTTGAATAGGCTAGTAATAGGGGTTGCAACAATTGCAGTGGATCATTTTAGAAAGAGAGGGTCCAGATTGTCTAGCCCAGCTGATTTGTAGGGATCCGGATTTTGCAGCTCTTTCAAAACATCAGCTGTCTGGATTTGGGTGAAGGAGAAGCGGGGGGGGCTTATTGAAATTCTCGATTATCGTGGATTTAAATTGGTGGTGACAGTGTTTCCTATCCTCAGTGCAGTGGGCAGCTGGGAGGTGCTCTTCTTCTCCATGGACTTTAGTGTCCCAAAACTTTTTGGAATTAGTGCAACAGGATGCAAATTTCTGTTTGATAAAGATAGCTTTCCTAACTGACTGAGTTTATTGGTTCCTGACTTTTCTGAAAAGTTGCATATCGCGGGGGCTATTCGATGCTAATGCAGAATGCCACAGGATGTTTTTGTGCTGGTCAAGGGCAGTAAAGTCTGGGGTGAACCAAGGGCTATATCTGTTCCTGGCTCTACATTTTTTGAATGGGGCATGCTTATTTAAGATGGTGAGCAAAGCACTTTTAAAGAGTAACCAGGCATCCTCTACTGACGGGATGAGGTCACTATCCTTCCAGGATACCCAGGCCAGGTCGATTAGAAAGGCCTGCTCGATGAAGTGTTTGACAGTGATGAGGGTGGTCGTTTAACCACGGACCCATTACGCACGCATGCAATGAGGCAGTGATCGCCGAGATCCTGGTTGAAGACAGCAGATTTATTTAGAGGGCAAGTTGGTCAGGATGATATCTAAGAGGGTGCCCATGGTTACGGATTTAGGGTTGTGCCTGGTAGGTTCCTTGATAATTTGTGTGAGGTTGAGGGCATCGAGCTTAGATTGTAGGAGGGCTGGGGCGTTAAGCATGTCCCAGTTTAGGACACCTAACAGTAGGAATTCTGAAGATTGCCCCCCCATCTATCAACTCACATATGGTGTCCAGGGCACAGCTGGGAGCTGTGGGGGGGTCTATAACAAGCGGCAACGGTGAGAGACTTGTTTCTGGAAAGGTGGATTTTTAAAAGTAGAAGCTCGAATTGTTTGGGCACAGAACTGGATAGTATGACAGAATGCTGCAGCCTAACTCCGCCCCCTTTGGCAGTTCTATCTTGTCAGAAAATGTTATGGTTAGGGATGAAAATGTCAGGATTTTTGGTTGCCTTCCAAAGCCAGGATTCAGACACGTCTAGGACATCCGGGTTGGCGGAGTGTGCTAAAGCAGTGAATAAAACAAACTTAGGGAGGAGGCATCTAATGTTAACATGCATGAAACCAAGGCTTTTACAGTTACAGAAGTCAACAAACGAGAGCACCTGGGTAATGGAAGTGGTGCTGGGTTAACATCTACATCACCAGAGGAGGAGTAGGATAAGGGTACGGCTAAAGACTACTGGTCGTCTGGTGCGTTTGGAACAGAGAGTAAAAGGAGCAGATTTCTGGGCGAGGAAGAATAGATTCAAGGCTTAATGTACAGACACGGGTATGGTAGGATGTGAGTACAGTGGAGGTAAACCTAGTCATTGAGTGACGATGAGAGGTTGTCTCTCTAGTGGCACCATTTAAGCCAGGTGAGGTCACCGCATGTGTGGGGGGGTGGAACAAAAGGGCTAGCTAAAGCATATTGAGCAAGGCTGGAGGCTCTACAGTGAAATAAGACAATAAATCACAAACCAAAACAGCAATAGACAAGGCATATTGACATTAGGGAGAGGCATGTGTAGCCGAGTGATCATAGGGTCCAGTGAGTAGTTAGGCGTGCTGGAGACACGGCAATTCAGACAGCTAGCGGGCCGGGGCTAGCAGATGGGCCTCCGGGGGACATTGCAACGGAAGAGCCTGTTGAAAGCCCCTTGGACAGTTACGTCGGCAGACCAGTCGTGATGGATCGGCGGGGTGCCGTGTCGGCAGTAAAGGGTCCAGGCCAATTGGCAAAAGAGGTATTGTAGCCCAAGAATTGGCTGATGGACCTCTTTGGCTAGCCAGGAGATGGGCCTAGCTCGAGGATAGCTCCAGGCTAACTGGTGCTTGCTTCGGGACAGAGACGTTAGCCAGGAGTAGCCACTCGGATAGCAGCTAGCTAGCTGCGATAAACCGGTGTAAAAGGTTTAGAGCTTGCGGTAGGAATCCGGAGATGTGGTAGAGAAAAAGCAGTCCGATATGCTCTGGGTTGATATCGCGCTGTGCAGACTGGCAGGAATTGACCGGGCTGAGGCTGGCTGATGTCCGAGTTAACGGTGATGACCGCTAGCAGTGGCTAACTGACTATTAGCTAGTTAGCTGGCTAGCTTCTGATGGGGATTCTGGTTCTAAAGTATAAAAAAAACAGCAGATCCGTACCACATTGGGTGAGGCAGGTTGCAGGAGAGTATGTTCAGTCCATAGATATATTTTTAATCTCAATTTCTATACGAAGAAAACGTTATATACACTGGACGGGACAAGACAAAACAGACGTCCGACTGCTACGCTATCTTGGAAATAAGCACTGCAAGCTTGCCACACCTGTATTTGGGGAGTTTCTCCCATTCTTCTCTGCAGATCCCCTCAAGCTCTGTCAGTTTGGATGGGGAGTGTCGCTGCACAGCTATTTTCAGGTCTCTCCAGAGACTTTCAATTGGATTCAAGTCCGGGTTGGAGCAGGTTTGCATCAGGGATCTCTCTGCACCGGTCATCTTTCCCTCTATCCTGTCTCCCAGTCCCTGCCGATGAAAAACATCCCCACAGCATGATGCTGCCATCACCATGCTTCACCGTAGGGATGGTGCCAGGTTTCCTCCAGACGTGACACTTGGCATTCAGGCCAAAGAGTTCAATCTTGGTTTCATCAGAGCTCTATCATAAAGGCCTGATTGGTGGAGTGCTGCAGAGATGTGAGAACCTTCCAGAAGGACCTCTAAAGCTCTGTCAGTGACCATCGGGTTCTTGGTCACCTCCCTGACCAAGGCCCTTCTCCCCACGATTACTCAGTTTGGCCTGGGGTTGGCCAGCTCTAGGAAGTCTTGGTGATTCCAAACTTCCATTTAAGAACGATGGCAGTCACTGTGTTCTCGGGGACCTTCAATGCTGCAGAAATCCCCAGATCTGCGCCTCGACACAATCCTGTCTCGGGGCGCTACGGACAATTCCTTCAACCTCATGGCTTGGTTTTTGCTCTCACATGCACTGTCAATTGTGGGACCTTATATAGACAGGTTCCAAATCATGTCCAATCAACTGAATTTACCACAGGTGGACTCTAATGAAGTTGTAGAAACATCTCAAGGATGATCAATGGAAACAGGATGCACCTGAGCTCAATTTCAAGCCTCATTGCAAAGGGTCTGACTACTTATAATACATTTGCGAAAGTCTAAACCTGTTTTCACTTTGTCATTATAGGGTATTGCGTGTAGATTGAGGGGGGGAAAAAGTAATTTAATACATTTTAGAATAAGGCTGTAACGTAACAAAGTGTTGAAAAAGTCAAAGGGTCTGAATATGGCATCGTGTTGTGGCAAAATCACACATTTTAGAGTGGTCTTTTATTGTCCCCAACACAAGCTACACCTGTGTAATGATCGTGCCATGCCACACCTGTCAGGTGGATGGATTATCTTGTCAAAGGAGAAATGCTCATTAACAGGGATGTAAACAAATGTGTGCACAAAATGAGAGAAATAAGCTTTTTTTGTGCATATGGAAAATGTCTGGGACCTTTTATTTCAGCTCATGAAACATGGGACCAACACTTTACATGTTGCGTTTATATTTTTACTTCAGCTTAGTAAAACCCTGCAAAAGGGCAAACGTAAACCGGTACTTCACTCCCTGTGCCCAATAAATAAACACAACCTTCCCCAAAGCAAAAAAATATATATAATTTGACCCCACAGTACATTTGGAACTGTCGCTTACTAATAGGCTTGACGATGAACTGACTAATTGAACCAGGTGTGCCAGTTTAGGGTCAAATGAAAATGTGAAATGTATGGGGGGGCCAAGGAGAGGGTTGGAAAACCCTGGTCTAGAGACAACACAATAAAAACCTAGAGTTCAGTTCACTAATTAGAGAGTAGGCACTACAGTTGTTAACTGCGATACATTGGTTTTCGTTTGTGAGTAACTAGTTAGCATCACACACTAGCCTAAACTGCGCTAGATCTGCACAATCGGCTGCCTAGGCTACAGAGACAGTGTCACTAGTTGGCAGGTCTGCGGTTATCTGGCAGGCAAGATAGCTGACAAACCGATTAAACGGGGGTGATAAAATGACAGACAAATGTCATCTTGTAATTTAAATCAGTTAAATATAGTCTAGTATTGCTGTATTCTGCACATAACATGACCGCATCAACAACAATTGCATACATTAACGTTACTCAGCTAGCCATGCTGCTAGTTCTGATAGCACGTTAAAAACAAGACTGCCCTGCGCAGTTCAAAGACCTTACCCAAATCCTTCGCCTTGCCGTAGGATGAAGTTTATCATTCGGTTTAAGGACACACTGCCATTGATGTTGAGGAGAACGTCTGTCTTTTTAAGGAGATCGAAGTTTTCATTCGCTGAATAAAATGGCTCCTGCTGATATGTTCCGATTAAGTTGGTGACGCAATAGGACTAGTCAAGCAGAAGCGTTGCCTCACTTGCATTCAAGAACACACAGAGGGCGCTTTTGAGTCTTCCATTTAGACTGCAAAACATTCTACACTCCAAATAAATGTATAAAGAAATGATCAGTGCTATCCGGTGTTCTTGGGACGTCCCTACCATTTAAACTTCAATGGGGTAGACACGTCCCACAGATCCCGGATAGCACGGAACATAAATAATTGTATCTTTGAATCTATAAATAGCTCCGAGAATACAAAGAATTCAAAACCACTAAGCACTTTCTGACAAAAATGTTTTGGAAGAGATAGGACCAAACGATGAGGCCTCATCTAGAGCCGTTGTTCAACCCTCAAATCGTTCAATAAAGCTCTGGTCTAGTTGACAAACAGTTTACAACTTTTATATATATATATATATATATATATATATATATATATTCGTTACCAACATTATCAGACAATTCATTCATCATCATAAAACCTAGTATTTGAACACTGCATTGTTAACAAAGCGCTTGTAAGTACACATTTTCATTGACTGTTTCACATCTGTTGTATCCTATACACACAACAAATAAACTTTGAAAAAATGTCCTGCTCACTGACTTCCCTGTGTCAGCAGTTTTTCACTGCAGTACAGCAAGTACCAAATCCAACAGCAGCACTACAGTACGAAGCCTTTGGTACCTAAAAATAATTCAGCTCATGTAAGCAAAACATACATTTACATATTCAAAGATTTACAAAGTCGGATTGCAAAATTAGTACATTCAGAAACACATACAATGACAGAATATAATTGAGTTCAGTCCACACACAAGGCACATTCCATTTTACATTTACATTTACGTCATTTAGCAGACGCTCTTATCCAGAGCGACTTACAAATTAGTGCATTCACCTTATGATATCCAGTGGAACAAGCACTTTACAATAGTGCATCTAAATCTTTTTTTTGGGGGGGGGTTAGAAGGATTACTTTATCCTATCCCAGGTATTCCTTAAAGAGGTGGGGTTTCAGGTGTCTATGGAAGGTGGTGATTGACTCCGCTGTCCTGGCGTCGTGAGGGAGCTTGTTCCACCATTGGGGTGCCAGAGCAGCGAACAGTTTTGACTGGGCTGAGCGGGAACTGTGCTTCGCAGAGGTAGGGGGCCCAGCAGGCCAGAGGTGGATGAATGCAGTGCCCTTGTTTGGGTGTAGGGAACTGATCAGAGCCTGAAGGTACGGAGGTGCCGTTCCCCTCACAGCTCCCTAGGCAAGCACCATGGTCTTGTAGCAGATGCGAGCTTCAACTGGAAGCCAGTGGAGTGTGCGGAGGAGCGGGGTGACGTGAGAGAACTTGGGAAGGTTGAACACCAGACGGGCTGCGGCGTTCTGGATGAGTTGTAGGGGTTTAATGGCACAGGCAGGGAGCCCCGCCAACAGGGAGTTGCAGTAATCCAGACGGGAGATGACAAGTGCCTGGATTAGGACCTGCGCCGCTTCCTGTGTAAGGCAGGGTCGTACTCTGCGAATGTTGTAGAGCATGAACCTACAGGATCGGGTCACCGCCTTGATGTTAGCGGAGAACGACAGGGTGTTGTCCAGGGTCACGCTGAGGCTCTTAGCACTCTGGGAGGAGGACACAATGGAGTTGTCCACCGTGATGGTGAGATCATGGAAAGGGCAGTCCTTCCCCGGGAGGAAGAGCATGCAGAGAACATGCAGAGATGCGATTCGCCACCTGGTTATCATAGTCTCTATGAACGTGAAACCAGAGCATAGCTGATATTACATGTCCGCCTAAGTTCCTTTTAAGTGTATGACTGCTTACATTTCTGTGCAGGGGCAGGGAAATCCACAGTATTATGCAGGAAGTCATAGAACAACTTCCCATTGCCACCATGCTCCAGAATCAGTGCTAGCTTCTCCTGGCTCGGGTTTGGCTAGGTGTCCCAGGCTATCTTCGTGTTTAACCAGAGCCCTGTAGTTCTTAGCATTGAGCCATGGCATCTGAAACAGGAAGTTGTATGGCCTGGGGTTGTAGAGGCCAGCTGACTCCACCACCATCCGGATTGACCTTTCTTCTGCTGTGGCGTGTGGGGAGGGGCACCACAGGATCCTGAGGGGGGGGAAGTGCAGGGTGAGTAGGGTCAGCTTGGAGGTGAAGTCGTTAGCTGAGATCTCAAGGAGGAAGTCAGTGCAAGCCATCAGAGAAAAGGGCTTGGCCGGTTCAAACTCGATCAGCAGGAAGGGCTTCCAGTAGTACCGCATCATGGACAGGCATTAGGTGTAGAGTCAGTCACTATGCAGCGAGCCAATCAGGTCGCTGACGCTCTTGCACTCCACACAGGTGTTGGTGGTGAGGATGTAGTCACCCACCTACAGGGTCCGTGGCGATGGAGGAGGGATGGGAGCTCGCTGCGGAACTCACGCATGTCCATAATCACGAGGGACGTCTCCTTGGGCTGCTCCTGACCCCCTGATTGGAGAGACATGACAGTAAATTACATCAACCAATCAGATTTTGGCAGAGGATGTGGATTGTAAGACTTAAGCCGCCACCAGTGTAATTAATCAGATAATATGTCATTACATCACCTGCTTAGCATGTGTTGGTGGTAGTGTTAGCAGGCTCCTGACTCCTGACTACTGAGCAGATCCAGGTTGGTGTCTTCTCTTCCCTTTCTCCACAGGAACCAAAATAGTGGCCTTCTCCCTGTATTCACACACACAGACACCCAGTCTGTCAGCTCTACTCACAAACCAACACATAGTATGGAAACTATAGGATGATCATAATGTATGTATGCTGCATGTAATGCAGCATGTCTGACCTGATGTGTTCGAAGGCTTGTTTCTCTTTAGCAAGACCAGTCAAGTACCTCTGTTCCTCTGTGGACCCGCCATAAATCAGGAAGTACACCCTGACAGAGGAGAAGGAAATGCTTCATGAGAGACTTCATCTGAAAACCAAATATGTAATCGACAAGATCATGTAAAATTAATATTAATATTATCTCACTCTCCAAGGACAGTTCTTCCAACTTCTTACCAGAGTCACTTCCACAGTTTTCTGGCTGGAGCAGAGTGACTCGAGGAGGCTGAGGAAGGTGACACAGTCATAGTGGGTGAGGTACAGCAGCAGAGTACGTACGTTGGATCATCAGGTCCTGGACCAGAGACTTGGTTTTGGCTCCCAGCAGGTGCCACACAAGGTCCAGGTAGTGACGGGTGGTCTGGGGGTCAAACAGGTACAACAAACAGGAATATGAGAGAAAGTCTGTAAGTGGTCAATAGAGTACAGTGGATACCTTGATGTAAAGTGTGGAGATCACTGGAGACAAGCAGCTTGCAGTCATATTTTTAAATCACTAAGGTTAATCTAAAGAACACTACATTTACAATCACATTGAATAGTGTTATGTATGCAATGGCTATTGCTGAACTGCGTGAAGTTCTAGTTATTTTTCTGTAGTGGGTATTGATGCCTAATTCCTAAGTAACTAACAAGTCTGACTTTTTTGAAGGCATTCCCAAGGCTGTTCTCCAGGGAGAGCTCCTCTGTCACCATTGTGGGGTTGTAGCACTTCAGCTCCTTCAGACAGGCGTTCATGATGTCCAGAGCTCTGGATGGCCCTCACAGCCAGGGTCAGACACACATCCACTACCTCTGGCTTGTGTCTGTCCGAAACAGAGTTCACTGATGCCTGGAACCAGAGAGAGAAAGAGAGAAAGAGAGAAAGAGAGAGAGAAAGAAAGAAAGAGAGAAAGAAAGAGAGAAAAGAGAGAAAGAAAGAGAGAAAGAAAGAGAGAAAGAAAGAGAGAAAGAAAGAGAGAAAGAGAAAGAGAGAAAGAAAGAGAGAAAGAGAGAGAGAGAGAGAGAGAAAGAGAGAAAGAGAGAGAGAAAGAGAGAAAGAGAGAGAGAGAGAGAGAGAGAGAGAGCGAGAGAGAGAGAGAGAGAGAGAGAGAGAGAGAGAGAGTTTTAAATCATCTTTATTGGGTCTGGGAGCCCACCATACAATAAATACTCATACAAAAACACAGTTACACATCAATTAAAAACACAACTCCAAATCCTCCTCCACAGTAACTATACACAACAGACTCTGAATACCCCATATACTCATAAACTGATCAATATTGTTGACCAGTTTATAATAGGCAAACTCAACCCTCAGTCTCGCTGCCAACATTCCCTCCAGCATTCCCACCACATCAACAGACCCCTGTCCCCGAATACTGTTCTTTCGGGTCTTCCATATCGCTAATTTTGCTGCCCCTAACACAAAATTAAGCAACACAACTACACCCTTTCGACTGAACCTGTACTTTGGCCCAAATACATACAGTTGGGAAGAAAAAACCTCTCCCAACGTTGAGAACCAATTGGTGATCAGGTCAATCATCCCGACCAACCTGGGACACTGTAAAAACAGATGTGCCAGAGTTTCAGACTCCGCATAAAATGGACACCCCTCCCCAACAGTAGGGTCCAGGTGTACCAGATGCATGTTAGTGGCTATAGCTCCGTGTACTATCCTCCATTGGAGGTCAGCTGTCCTCTTATCAATAGGCAGTTTGTACAGTGATCGCCAACAGCCTTTTGGGGAGGCACCTGGACCAAGCTCACCCGCCCACCTCGTCGATTTTACCCCTTCCAGGGAAGATGCATGGGACACCTTTACACATACTCTGTACATGGCCTTCTTTTCCACCTCCTTGAACTCCCCCAGCTCCAGGGTATCGAAAGAAAGCAGCATCCCCACGTCCTCCACGAATGCCCCCGCTGCAGCACTAACAATCAGTGCAGGGAACACATAATCCAGACCCTCCTTCCACCGATCACAATTGGAAATGTCAGTCACATACTGCAGATGAAGCACTGGCAGGAAGTCACAGACCTCATCGACGACCTTCCTCAGTAGGCGAGATGATCGGATCCCCGCTCTTTCTCCCAGCTCCTCCAACGATCTATTCCTGTTCCGCATCAGATGACCCAGTTTAGTACACCCCACGCCTAACAGGCATGAACGTAGGCTAGCTGAACCCAGAACACGGGACTGGATGGCAGTGTTGTGAAAAAGAGGCTCTTCAAAAAGCCACATCCCTGGTGGCGTGCCGGCCTTACGAGACTTCTCAAAAACTCTCCAAGCCTGCATAACAGACTCATAAAATGGAGTCAGGCCAGGCAAATCACCCCCCTCCAGCTTTAAGAGGAAAAGGTGCTTATGTAAGCCCAAACAGCCCGCTCTCCTCATCAATATATAGGCTGTGTCGACCCAGCTAGAACTGTCTCTGTACAACAGCCTCTGGGCTGCATGAAGCTGGAAAGCCATGATCCTAGAGGAAATATCCACCAAGCCTTGCCCACCCTCGTGTAGTGGCTTTTATCCAGTGTTGTCCAGACCAGAAGAAATTGACAAGGGTCCTCTGAAGCTCTTGAATCAGACCCTTTGGTGGCTGTAAAATCATTAGTCTGTGCCACAGGGTAGAGGCAGCAAGATTATTAGCTACCAGTACCCTTCCCCTATAAGACAGCTGGGGCAGCACCCATTTCCATCTTGACAGTCTGGCACACACTTTCTCCACTACACCCTCCCAGTTATTTTTCTGAAAGACATCGGAGCCTAGAAACCCCCCCAAAGTCTTCATCCCATCTCTGCCCCACTGAAGCCCCCCTGGTAACCGTGGAGCAGACCCCATCTGAAGCTGACCTGCCCACAGCGCTTCACTCTTTCCCCAATTGACTCTAGCTGAGGAGGCCCCCTCATACACCTTTAGAGCGTTTGAGAGAACCTTAACATCCTCAGCCCCTGTAATAAAAACTGTCACGTCATCTGCATATGCAGACAGTGCTATCGTGGGACCCTTCATTACACCTGGCACAGAGAAACCAGTAAGCCTCGCTCTTAAAAAACAAAGCATTGGTTCAATCGCCAGACTGTATAACTGCCCTGAAATTGGGCATCCCTGCCTGATGCCCCTTTGGATAGGGATGGGGCAGCTCAAACCACCCCCCACCTTCACCATACACGAGGCCCCAGCATACAGTAAATTCATCCACGACAAAAAAACATCCCCAAACCCAAAGGCTTTCATTGTTTTAAACAAGTACTGGTGGTCCACACGATCAAAAGCCTTCTCCTGATCCAACGAAAGTAAACCCACATTTACATCAGACAGTTTACAAATGTCTAAAACATCTCTTATCAGAAACAAATTGTCAACAATAGAGCGATCAGGTACACAGTAAGACTGGTCCTTGTGGACCAACAATCCCAGATACTCTTTCAACCTGTTTGAGAGACATTTAGAAAAATTTTATATTCTGCGCACAGCAACGCAACAGGTCTCCAATTTTTTATGAGAGCCAAATCCCCCTTTTTTGGCAATAATGAAAGCACCGCACGTTGACAGGATACAGGAAGAGAACCCTCATGAAAAGATTCACACATCACCTCATAAAAATCCTCTCCAATAGACCCCCAAAAGTGTTTATAAAACTCGGATGGTAAACCATCAATGCCAGGGGCTCGGCCTGTTGAGAGCTGCATAACTGCTGTGGACAGCTCTTGCAGTGTAATGTCAGAGTCCAATGCGACTCTCTGCTCAGGTCCCAATTGAGGAAGACCGTGTAGCAACTGTTCAGTACACAGAGAGTCACAATCCTCTGCCTTATAGAGGGCAGAGTAGAAATCTACGGCATGTTGACGCATTTCCCTGTCATCTGTGGTCACCTTCCCATCAGGGAGACGAAGGCAGACCATCTGTTTACGTTGCAGTGTCGATTGTCCTAGGTTAAAAAAGAAAGCGCTAGGAGCATCCATATCCTTGAGGGAAGCGAACCGAGACCTAATCAAGGCACCCTTCACTCTTTCATGCAGAAACAATCTCAGTTCATGTCTCTTGTCCTGTAAATTCATGACTAATCCAGGGTCGTTCTGAGTGAGCAGCTTCAATTCAATAGATTTGATGTCCTGTTCAAGGGCCTTGATAGTCTCTTTGACTTCAATTCGAGACAGAGCAGTATACTGTTGACAAAATAATCGTATTTGGGCCTTCCCAACCTCCCACCATTGTCTCAAGGACTCAAAATTTCCTTTTGTAACCCTCCATTTTTCCCAAAACAACAAAAACCTTTCACAAAACATGACATCATGTAACAATTTAACATTAAAATACCAGTACGATGATGACCTTCGTGGACAGGACAAATTAATATCAACAGTAACAAAATGGTGATCAGAGAAACCCACAGGAGTAATATCACACCTTCCAACCCTACTACAGTATTGATCAGATACATACAACCTGTCTAACCTTGCTGCACTGACACGACCTTCATTAACTTTTAGCCATGTGTACTGCCTAACTTTTGCATTCCTGACTCTCCACACATCAGAAAGCTCAAACTCAGTTAGTAGACCAGACAGGCAGTGGCTGACCGCAGGTGAGGTTCTTCAGCGGTGCGATCAACAGTAAAATCCACTGTACAGTTCCAGTCCCCCCCTAAAACCATACAACCCTCTTGGTCACACTGTCTTAAAGTTTCCTTTATTTTGTCAAATACAGCAATACGCTCTGTACCCTCATTAGGAGCATATACATAAAACATTTTTTTTTTTAAACATAACCTCCGCCTTGACCAATAAAACCCGACCCTTGACAATCTCTGTTGTAGATACCACAGTCACCCCTAAGCCTGAAGAAAACAAGATTGCCACCCCAGCACTGAAATTTGTACCATGACTGAGTATATGCTGCCCCTTCCACCACATACCCCAGTCAACCTTATTTTCCTCATCACTATGTGTCTCCTGTAGAAAAACTACATTAAGCCTTTTCTGTTTTATTATTTCTAATACCCAAGCCCTCTTATTCCTGTCCCTTCCCCCATTAATATTGAGAGAACCTACTCTTAGTACCTCCATATGGAAAAGAGAACCTACCCTTAGTACCTCCATATAGAAAAGAGAACCTACCCTTAGTACCTACATATAGAAAAGAGAACCTACCCTTAGTACCTCCATATAGAAAAGAGAACCTACCCTTAGTACCTCCATATAGAAAAGAGAACCTACCCTTAGTACCTCCATATAGAAAAGAGAACCTACCCTTAGTACCTCCATATAGAAAAGAGAACCTACCCTTAGTACCTCCATATAGAAAAGAGAACCTACCCTTAGTACCTCCATATAGAAAAGAGAAAGGAAAAGCAGAAGAAACCACAGAGAAACCAAAGAGAAAAAAGAAGACACCCTATGAAGCATGATCAACATCATTGTTTAAATTTTCTCTTACCCTGACCACGTTTCCCACCACCTTTTGCTGCTGTGACAGCAGTAACAAATTTCCTCAAGTGAAACCGCTTCTTCTCACTTAACTGGTCTAACCCCACCGTCTTCTGTAACATCACAGCTGACCTCACAAACTTATCAACATCAAAATATTCTGCCAATTTGACAGATTTCCCAAAAGTCTGATCCAAAAACCTATTTACCTCCTCTAGATCATAAATTGAGTCGTCACCAGCTGCTATCATACCAATAGAGATATCCATATCCTGCTCCTCCTCAACTGAGTCCACAGACCCCTGACTCGCTTCTAATACATCCCTTTCATCACTCCCCACTTGCAGCCCATCACTCGTACCAGGCATCTCCACTACCTGGGAAACTAGCCCCACCTGAACCTTATTAGTCGTAGTGGACATCTCCTCCACTACCTGGGAAACTAACCCCACCTGAACCCTATTACTGGTAGTGGGCATCTCTTCCACTACCTGGGAGACTAGCTCCACCTGAAACCTATTACTCGTAGTGGGCATCTCCTCCACTACCTGGGAGTCTAGCTCCACATGAACCCCCTCCTGTACCCCATTACTCATAGTGGGCATCTCCTCCACTACCTGGGAGTCTAGCTCCACATGAACCCCCTCCTGTACCCCGTTACTCATAGTGGGCATCTCCTCCACTACCTGGGAGACTAGCTCCATATGAACCCCCTCCTGTACCCCAGCACTCGTACTGGGCACCTCCTCACCAGTCTGAGGAACTGGCTCTTCAGATCTATCCTTGCTTTCTACAACAAAATGTTTCTGCTGCATGACATTTCCCTCTAACACAAGTTGCAACTCCGTGTCCTCAACATGGATAACTTGTTCCTCAGCAGCAGGTGCTTGTGGCCGCTCAACCACTGTCGGCCCACCTCTCCCTACATCAGTGGGCCCAGGCGTTACGAGGACCACCTGCGCCCCTCCCTCTGCTTTCTCCCTTTTCGGGCAAGCATGTCGCTTATGACCAACATCCCCACACTCAAAACACCGTTGACTACCCGTACTAGCATAAGCCATATACAATCTATTGTCATACTTGACTTTAAACGCTAACTCCAAAGTCTGCTCCGGTGAGTCCAAAAACATAAACACCTGTCGCCGAAAAGACATAACCTGTTTCAACGCCGGGTGTTTGCAACCCAACGGGACAACCTTAATTGAACTTGCAAACTTCCCAAAGCGCAATAACTCGCGCTCCAATAGCTCATTTGGAATAAACGGCGGTACATTTGAAATCGTTACCCTTGTTGACGGAGAAAAAAGCGGCGTAACTTGAATAAACATTCCTTTAAGAAGTACACCTTGCTCAACCATACGATTAACAAGACACGCTTCTTTAAGAAAAACCACCACCGCTTTATTCATCCGTGACGCATAAGCAACATTCTCATATCCTACCTTCTCTCCCACGGCGATCAGAAACTCCTCCACCGTGACAGTAGCTTCAGTAACACACCTAAAGCCGTGCCGAAGTGACAGGGACGGCATCCCCATTCGGGCTGCCATCCCCGCCAAAAACAGGGTAATTTCGATACGAAAACAAAATACTTAATTCTACCACAACAAACAAATAAAAATAATAACCTTAATCATGCACAGAAGAAAACAAAGAATGCCACCAAGAAAGAGAAAACCTAAAGAAAGTTCTGAATATCTAACTCTACACAACACACGCAACACACACATTATGATATCTATGAGAGTGCTTACACAGAGAGATAAAGGAGAGTGCTCATACAGACAGAGAATGGATAGTGCTTACACAGAGAAAGGATAGTGCTTACACAGAGACAGAAAGGATAGTGCTTACACAGAGACAGAAAGGATAGTGCTTACACTGAGACAGAAAGGATAGTGCTTACACAGAGACAGAAAGGAGAGTGCTTACACAGAGACAGAAAGGAGAGTGCTTACACAGAGAGAGAAAGGATAGTGCTTACACAGAGAGAGAAAGGAGAGTGCTTACACAGAGACAGAAAGGAGAGTGCTTACACAGAGAGAGAAAGGAGAGTGCTTACACAGAGAGAGAAAAGAGAGTGCTCACACAGAGAGAGAAAGGAGAGTGTTTATTTGAGAAGCTACAGCTTAGGGCATTGTTTTCAAACATCCCTGTCTTATTCGTATCCAGGAGCGATTGGTACCATGATCCACAGTAATATAACATTACTGGTATGTGAAAACGATGTAGTTTAGCTTAGACTTAGCCCAAGATGTACTCTTAAGGAGCCTACCGTTACTCTTTAAGGTCCAAGGCCCTTACTTGTTATTTCCAGATATACTTGCTCTGGCAGCCAAAACCGCCAAATACTGACTCTTATCTCAGGACTTATGAATGCACACAGGACTCTACACACTCACAGGACTATACACACTCACAAGACTCTACACACTCACAAGACTCTACACACTCACAAGACTCTACACACTCACAAGACACTCACAAGACTCTACACACTCACAAGACTACACACTCACAAGACTCTACACACTCACGCACACTGATACTCCAACACACACATTTATACTGACTACACACACACACGCACACAATCTACATTTACGCTGCTGCTAATCTGTTTATCATATACCCTGATGTCTAGTCACCTTACCCCTACACATATCTACCTCCATCACCCCAGTATCCCTGCACATTGTAAATATGGTATTGGATCTGACCCTGTATATAGCTTCATACTTTCTCATGTTGTTATTTCTTTAAAAGATTGATTGTGTGTTTTTGTTCTACCTTATATTATTTTTGGTACTACATTGTTATTGATTATTGCATTGATGGGTTTAGAGCTTGCAAGAAAGGCATTTCACTGTGCATGTGACATTAAAATCTGAAACTATACTCCATCTAAACGTGACTCGATTCTCAATTGCAATACAGTTCTAGAAATATAAAGCCTTTCACTTTCATATCACATCAAAATAATTTCACAAATACAAAAAAGACCGTTTAACCGGCTTCATCACAGTTTCAGCCAACAACAGTATTTTAGAGTGACAAAATGTTTCTGGAGGCCATCTTCCATTACACACAGGTGTTTGGAGCATGTTAGATAGCTAATTAGAACAGGTTGTCTCTCTGTCTTCCATCTACCTTCTGTAAACACGCACTGTAACACGGAAATATCGCCATGTGGGTATACGAACCCTATAAAAATGTGTATTAATTTAACATTTTGCTTTTGAAAATGATTTCTCGCCGATATGAAAGAGAAGGTCCTCCTGCTTCCAAAACCGTACCGCATGCGATGTGTGTTTATATAAAGACTGAGCGTCGGGGCTCTTAACAAAACTTCCCCATACAGAAGACGCCTTCTTCCAATGACTCTTATGTGGAATGTAATGGAACTGAGAGTCATGATGAAGGGCGAGGCTATACACTGACCCAAAATGAAGTGTGCAGGCATCCTGTCAGTGAGGAAGTCCACCACTAGCATACGTCTGGTGACGAACAGGACCCCTCCCTGTGTGTACACTTTGTAGCGCTCTGTGCTCTGGACATCACTGGTCACTGGCTGGGGCAGGTGGCTCACTCCCTCAGCTCGCAGCTCCTCTGTGAAGTACTCCTATAGGAGAGGAAATTGGAGCACACATAGGAACATGGGTTATTGGTTACTGTTACAAACTTTATACATAGAAAGACATGTACAAACTTTAAAGTTTGATTAACAAAGGTCTGCAACCAAGGGGGTCCATCATACCTGAACCCCTAAATCCATTGTGTTTGATGTGTTTGATACTATTCCAATGATTCTGCTCCAGCAATTACCATGAGCCGTCCTCACCAATTAAGGTACCACCAACCTCCAGAACATAGCCCAGGACCTACAGTAGCCCAAAACAGCCCAGCTGGGTACAATTTAGCAGTACAACACACACACACACACACACACACACACACACACACACACACACACACACACACACACACACACACACACACACACACACACACACACACACACACACACGTTGTGCTGCTAAAGTGTACCCAGCTGGGCTATGTTTTGGGCTATGTCCTGGGCTATGTCCTGGGCTATGTCCTGCCAAGCCACATTTTTCCATAATCAGTGAAGAGGCAGTGTGTAATCGTAGCTCAGAATAGAACAGGCTTGTGAATGGCACTGGAGGAGGGGGGTGTCTGTCTGCTTTTGACAGCACAGACACACACACACACACACACACACACACACACACACACACACACACAGCTGCCACTCCTCCAACCCTGGCACTCCTCGTCAGATGGAGAAGATGTTGACATGACTCCCCTCAGTAGCTATTTAACACTGACCCGCATTTACATGTTTTAATGTTTACATTTGTAGCGGTATTCCCATTTTGATGCATTTCCAATCCAGAGCCATGCATACTGTGAGACTTACAAAGAAGGATTTATCTGCAGAATAATCTGCTTGTTTCGCCGTCCCCATCAAAAAATGGGAAAATAGCTGTGAAGCACTTCCACTAAACACAACACAGAAAGATAGTTCCCTTCTCTTGCTGTTATTAAAGTGAAATGGAGCTTGAGGGAGGCCATCCCTGGGAGTACAGAGGACACAGAAGAGTTTCCACCAAAAAACAGGACGATGAATTAATGATGTTGAGGAGGAGTTATCATGCAGCATCACTTTATTGCCCATTGTGAAATGAAGATGTATCTTCTGCTGTCTTATGTTAGGCTATTCTTAATTCCCACAAGATAGACTGGACGCAGCACAGGGCCAGCCACAGAGTAGCCAACACTTCTGTCCGATAGCCTGGAGATGAAGCCTGGCTAGCCACAGAGTAGCCAACACTTCTGTCCGATAGCCTGGAGATGCAGCCTGGCTAGCCACAGAGTAGCCAACACTTCTGTCCGATATCCTGGAGATGCAGCCTGGCTAGCCACAGAGTAGCCAACACTTCTGTCCGATATCCTGGAGATGCAGCCTGGCTAGCCACAGAGTAGCCAACACTTCCGATAGCCTGCAGATGCAGCCTGGTCAGCCACAGAGTAGCCAACACTTCTGTCCGATAGCCTGGAGATGAAGCCTGGCTAGCCACAGAGTAGCCAACACTTCTGTCCGATAGCCTGGAGATGCAGCCTGGCTAGCCACAGAGTAGCCAACACTTCCGATAGCCTGCAGATGCAGCCTGGCTAGCCACAGAGTAGCCAACACTTCTGTCCGATAGCCTGGCTAGCCACAGAGTAGCCAACACTTCTGTCCAATAGCCTGGAGATGCAGCCTGGCTAGCCACAGAATAGCCAACACTTCTGTCCGATAGCCTGGAGACGCAGCCTGGTTAGCCACAGAATAGCCAACACTTCTGTCCAATAGCCTGGGGACACAGCACAGGGTCAGCCACAGAGTAGCCCACACTTCTGTCCAATAGCCTGGAGATGCAGCCTGGCTAGCCACAGAGTAGCCAACACTTCTGTTCAATAGCCTGGAGATGCAGCCTGGCTAGCCCCAGAGTAGCCAACACTTCTGTCCGATAGCCTGGAGATGCAGCCTGGCTAGCCACAGAATAGCCAACACTTCTGTCCGATAGCCTGGAGACGCAGCCTGGTTAGCCACAGAATAGCCAACACTTCTGTCCAAAAGCCTGGGGACACAGCACAGGGTCAGCCACAGAGTAACCCACACCTCTGCCCAATAGCCTGGGGACACAACACAGGGTCAGCCACAGAGTAGCCAACACTTCTGTCCAATAGCCTGGGGACACAGCACAGGGTCAGCCACAGAGTAGCCAACACTTCTGTCCAATAGCCTGGGGACACAGCACAGGGTCAGCCACAGAGTAGGCAACACTTCTGTCCAATAGCCTGGGGACACAGCATAGGGTCAGCCACAGAGTAGCCAACACTTCTGTACAATAGCTTGGGGACACAGCACAGGGTCAGCCACAGAGTAGCCAACACTTCTGTACAATAGCCTGGGGACACAGCACAGGGTCAGCCACAGAGTAGCCAACACTTCTGTCCAATAGCCTGGGGACACAGCACAGGGTCAGCCACAGAGTAGCCCACACTTCTGTCCAATAGCCTGGGGACGCAGCCTGGTTACCCACAGAGCCGAAACTTAGGTAGGTTGTGAGGCTTTAACCGTGCTTGTGGAAAACCACAATGAAAGACAGGCATCAATGTTTCAATAGGTTCATCTCCAAAACTATCTGCTGAGTGGCTGCACCCTAAAAGTCTGTTACATCACTGTTGTTGTCTGTTACATTTTCTATTTATTTTTACCTTTATTTAACTAGGAAAGTCAGTTAAGAATCAATTCTTATTTAAAATGACGGCCTAGGAACAGTGGGTTAACCACCTTGTTCAGGGGCAGAACGACAGATTTTTCCCTTGCCAGCTCAGGGATTTGATGTAGCAACCTTTTGCTACAGGCCCAATGCTTTAACCACTAGGCTACCTGCCACCCCAGGCAACATAAGTGTCATTGTCTGTTACATCACCGTCATTGTCTGTTACATCACTCTTCTAGCAGGATATCCTTCTCCAGCATGACATCACTGAACTTCAGTCAATTATTAATGCAAAAAAAGACTTTATTTCAGCAGCCTGGAATCTAAACTGAATATTGCTCCATTTCACCATTATTCAGAGTGGATTCCAGGCTATACAAAAAAAATACACTTTATTGTCACATACTCCAGATAAGTGCAGGAAAATGTGCTGTTTTACAGGGTCAGTCATGGTAGTACGGCACCCCTGGAGCAAATTAGGGCTAAGTGCCTTGCTCAAGGACACATCGACAGATTATTCACCTTGTTGGTTCAGGTATTGGAACCAGCAACCTTTCAGCTACTGGCCCAATGCTCTAATCGCTAGGCTACTTGCAGCAGGCAATATAAGCAATGTGTATAGAATGTATAGAAATCATAAGTAAGAGAAGTCATGCCCTGCTCCAGAATGGCCTTTAGAGAGCACTACAGCACTGTCTCACTGCTACTGAACATAGTTCTCTATTATACTGCTCTGTTCCACGGTGTACTGTAGAACTCATCTGATGTTCACAGTCTGAACCTCTCTAAAAGAAGGAAAGACTAGGGTAAACTAGTCAGCTGATCGTATCTGGGTTTCCTTCCTGTTACATGAAGTGGGATAAAATGATCCATTAACATGCTGTTTATGACCATATAGGTCCCCGGGTCACATGGAGGGGCCACATGTTGAAATGCATGCATCGCATCCACTTTCCACTCATCTTTTTCTCCCTATAAGGTGAGTAAAAAAATGACCATTTGTCAGCTTGTACCTTGCAGTTTCCTGACATCATTAAGGATTGTCTGAACAGCTTGAAATGTAAGGCAGGCTGGAGGAGGAAGTAAGAGGACCCTGGTGTATAAGAGTGACAGAGGACAGATGTGCAGGGCTTGAATAGTAGCAGAGCATCGTTAAATGAAAGAACCAAAATATACTGGGCTAATTAGAGTAAATGTTTTATGTAGAGAGAAGGAGTTAGAGAGAAGAAGAGAGCTCAAAAAGAAAATGTAATTTTCAAGCAGCCCACTTTTTCAGGGCAAAGGGATATATCATATCAAGCACAGTGCCTCTACCTTTCTGGTCCAACCATGGTTGCCTACAAACCAAAAATGAGTCCCCTTTTAATTCATTCATTGAGCGTATTGTTTTCTCTGTACACTAAAATATTGATGAAGAGAAAAGCATATTGGCAGAGAGTTAGGTTGCTCAAACAAGTCAGGCAGCCTGAGAGTAGCTGCTGGGAAGCAACGATAAACTCAGAGTTAATTGCTTTGTTTACGTAACCAGGAGCTGATTATTAAAAAACGAGAGACCTACTTTTCAAGGGATCCAATTTGCATATCTCCCTGTGACAAACTAAAATAAAACGTCTTAAGAAAAGAAGCAACCTCATGGTCAAGACAAATGGATTAAAACCAGAGAGAGAGAAACAAAATGTATAGCTTTTATAAGAGGCATGAACAAGATTCTCTGCCTGTCACATTCAGTTTAGCAAATCAGTGTGACAGTGAATGGCAATAAAAGGAGAAGGAAATATGGTGTTTGGAGGCATAGCATAGGGGAGAGAAAGAAAAACGGATAGAAAAAAGAAAAATATACAAATAGTGAGTGTTGAAATACTGCAGTGACGGGACTTGTCAGAAAGTATATTGGATTAATAATTCAGTTAAGGGTTGCCAGCTAGGAGACAGAGAGACACACAGAGAGGTGGATAGAGACAAAGACACAGACAGACAGACAGACAGACAGACAGACAGACAGACAGACAGACAGACAGACAGACAGACAGACAGACAGACAGACAGACAGACAGACAGACAGACAGACAGACAGACAGACGGAGAGACAGACGGAGAGACAGACGGAGAGACAGACGGAGAGACAGACAGATGGAGAGACAGACAGACGGAGAGACAGACAGACATACGGAGAGACAGACAGAAAGACAAAGAGATGGAGACAGACAGACAGACAAAGAGATGGAGAGACAGACAGATGAAAAGAGAGATGGAGGGAGATAGACAGACAGACAAAGAGATGGAGAGAGACAGATGGAGAGAGACAGATGGAGGGAGATAGACAGACAAATAGATGGAGAGAGACAGATGGAGAGTGAGATGGAGAGACAGACAGATGGATAGAGAGAGAGAGACTGAGTGGGAATTTTTGGAGACAGGGGAGCCACTTTCCACACTACACTTCATTACAATGAGGGAGAGTGTGTGGTGGGGAGGCAAGACGCTCAGGGAGAGTATCAGGGAACATTTACATATTTCCACAGTCACTCTCCTCTCGCAAGGAACCAACCAGCTCTGGGAAAATGTTGAACGTGATACTTAAGTTTCAACTTGGGTCCCAATGGGCCCCAAGTGGACCCATTTTCTAACAAAGCTATCTTTTGAGAATCAAGCCCAATCATGTAGGACAGGACGGAGAAGGTAGAAAACGATGGCCCTGCCGCCCCCTCCCTCTCATCTTCTCCTCTCTCAGGCATCCTCATCCTCACTTCTGCCCCCTCATCTTTGGTTTTAATACCCATCCAACAAGATTCTAAAGGAGACCATACAGGGTTAGAAAAATCCTCTGACGGAACTCAGAATGAATCTCCAGAATGATGGAATCGTTCCACTGCTCTAAGTCGGAATACAGAACAGACTGATCACGGTTATGACCCAACAGGGAAGCTCCAGCTAATATCTGCTGTATATTTTTGAGTAACATATAAACCCACAACACAACGTGTCAAGCGGCTGATACACGGGCGGTCAAAGGCTAAAGAGGATTTAAAACATTAGCATTCCTGGGTAATTCCACTTCATCCAAACACTAACATTACAGTATGGAGGTAAATCTAATTAAAGAGGGGATGAGAAAGCTAAGGCGGATATATCCAATGTGGGAAAAGATAGTGTGATTAATTAGCATTGTTGAGGGGGTTGTTTCATGAAACAGTGAGAGGGATTTAATTCTAAATATGCGTTGTATGTTCTTATTGAACGATTAACCTTATCTGTGGACCGGCATTAAAGAAGCATATTTGATTGGATTTCTGTTTTTGTAATCGTGCTTCTATTTTTACTAGTTCAATTAATAACATAGAGAGATGAATTGTTAGTGTCAACATGCTAAGCACATGTAATGATGTAAAAACACACCATAGATAGAGGGGGATGACGGAGCATTAATGAGAGATCACCGTGAAGCAGGACATAGCATACCAGCAAACTTGGAAAAAATGCTTGCTTGTTACAGGCTGTCATCCATGCTAGATCAAACAATGATAGGGTGATATACAAATATAGGCCGGATAACAAGTTACATTTTGATGTTCAAGGTAATTTTCAAGGGGTTAAATGTCAAATTGGTGAATATGAGCATAATGGAAATGATAATAGATTTAGGTCAAAATCCTGACATTCTTAACACAAACAGAATGGATTATCAAACAAACACAGACTATGGAATGGATGCATTAATAGTTACTTTTCATGAAGTTATTATGCTTTAAGACGTTCAAATTTACAAAAAATATGACAATTCTGATGTTTTCAGCTAGATCTGTGGTCTGTAGCATCACGAAGGACCCTTCTCTGATGATGTAGACCCTTTGAAAAAACTTTGGGAGACCCCACTAAACCAGGAGAACTTTACCTTTTTAAGAATATGACTTTCTGTGCCAGAGATACAGTATTGGGTTTCAAATGTACAAGCAGCGATTCTGACCAAATTTACTGAAAAGACTATTTTATTATACATACACACGCAAAGAATATGGAATAAACATATTTATAGTTACTTTGTAATGAGTATGCTTTAAAACCTCTCTGGGACATGTGGGACGCTAGCATCCCACCCGCGGTACACACTCTCAACAGCCAGTGAAATAGCAGGGCGGCAAATTCAAAACAACAAAAATCTCATAATTCAAATTTCTCAAACACACAAGTATTATACACCATTTTAAAGATAAGATGCTCCTTAATCCAACCACAGTGTCCGATTTCAAAAAGGCTTTACAGCGAAAGCATAACATTAGATTATGTTAGGACAGCGCCTAAACATGAAAAACCACACAGCCATTTTCCAAGCAAGGAGAGGCGTCACAAAAACCAGAAATACAGCTAAAATGAATCACTAACCTTTGATGATCTTCATCAGATGACACTCCCAGGACTCAATGTTATAAAATACATGTATGTTTTGTTCAATAAAGTTCATATTTATATCCATAAACCCCATTTTACATTGGCGCGTTATGTTCAGAAAATGTATTCCCACCAAAACTTCCGGTGAATGAGCACATGAATTTACAAAAATACTCATTATAAACGTTGATAAAATTTACAACAGTTATTGAAAGAATTATAGATAGACTTCTCCTTAAACTCAGTTTTTCACAATTCCTGACATTTAATCCTAGTACAAATGCCCTGTCTTAGGCCAGTTAGGATCACCACGTTATTTTAAGAATGTGAAATGTCAGAATAATAGTAAAGAGAATACATTTTTTTCAGCTTTAATTTCTTTCATCACATTCCCAGTGGGTCAGAAGTTTACATACACTCAATTATAATGTGGTAGCATTGCCTATAAATTGTTTAACTAGGGTCAAAAGTTTCAGGTAGCCTTCCACAAGCTTCCCACAATAAGTTGGGTGAAATTTGGCCCATTCCTCCTGACAGAGCTGGTGTAACAGACAGATTTGTAGGCCTCCTTGCTGCACACGCTTTTTCAGATCTGCCAAAAATGTTCTATAGGATTGAGGTCAGGGTTTTGTGGTGACCACTCCAATACCTTGACTTTGTTGTCCTTAAGCCATTTTGCCACAACTTTAGAAGTATGCTTGGGGTCATTGTCCATTTGGAAGACCCATTTGCGACCAAGCTTTCACTTTCTGAATGATGTCTTGAGATGTTGCTTCAATATATACACATAACTTTCCTCCTCATGATGCCATCTATTTTGTGAAGTGCACCAGTCCCTCCTGCAGCAAAGTACCCCCACAACATGATGCCGCCACCCCCGTGCTTCACAGTTGGGATGGTGTTCTTCGGCTTGCACTACGGCTTGGTCATTATGGCCAAACAGTTCTATTTTTGTTTCATCAGACCAGAGGACATTTCTCCAAAAAGTACGATCTTTGTCCCCATGTGCAGTTGCAAACCGTAGTCTGGCTTTTTTAATGGCGGTTTTGGACCAGTGGCTTCTTCCTTGCTGAGTGGCCTTTCAGGTTATGTTGATATAGGACTCGATTTACTGTGGATATAGATACTTTTGTACCGGTTTCCTCCAGCATCTTCATAAGGTCCTTTGCTGTTGTTCTGGGATTGATGCACTTTTCGCACCAAAGTACATTCATCTCTACGAGACAGAATGCGTCTCCTTCCCGAGCGGTATGACGGCTGTGTGGTCCCATAGTGTTTATACTTGCGTACTATTGTTTATACAGATGAACGTGGTACCTTCAGGCGTTTGGAAATTGCTCCCAAGGATGAACCAGACTTGTGGAAGTCTACAAACAATTTGTTTTCTGAGGTCTTGGCTGATTTCTTTGATTTTCCCATGATGTCAAGCAAAGAGGCATTGAGTTTGAAGGTAGGCCTTGACATACATCCACAGGTACACCTCCAATTGACTCAAATTATGTCAATTAGCCTATCAGAAGCTTCTAAAGCCATGACATAATTTTCTGGAATTTTCCAAGCTGTTTAGAGGCACAGTCAACTCAGTGTATGTAAACTTCTGACCCACTGGAATTGTGATACAGTGAATTATAAGTGAAATAATCTGTCTTTAAACAATTGTTGGAAAAATGACTTGTGTCATGCACAGAGTAGATGTCCTAACCGACTTGCCAAAACTATAGTTTGTTAACAAGAAATTAGTGGAGTGGTTGAAAAACTAGTTTTAATGACTCCAACCTAAGTGTATGTAAACTTCCGACTTCAACTGTACATGTATTTTTATTATCCTTTGATATTTGGAGTGTAGGTGTCACATCTGCTCCTGCTACGCCCACTGGTGTTCATCCGGTGTCTTCTTGATCTGCAGTTACTCCCCCCTGTACACTCCCTCTTCGCATCTGTGTGATTTTGTGGTTGGAGACAGGTGTGCTGGAGTCAGAGCAGATCCCTACCAGCTGCAACTCATCCCATAATCAAGACCTCTACAAATGCTCAGTCCTGCCACTTCCACTTTTTGGAAAATCCTACTTGTCTGTCTTGAGATGTGGAATAAACTGTCTTATATGACAATCATTAGCAGAAGTTGTATAGCTAAAGTGATAGTTTGTTACTTTTAAATAATAATAATATAAAGACAGTACTGGTTATGTGTGTCGCAGCACCTGCCTCAGAGGTTTACTGACTCACTGTCAATGCAGGTGGAATCTGGGCTGGTGTGTGTTGCCTGTTTGTGTTTGTGTGTGTGAGGAAAGGCCCACTTGTGACCCCTTTCATGTGCCTGATGTGTCTTCAAAGAGTATGTGTATGTGAGGAGTGGGGCTGAGTGTGGACATCCTGTGGAGCAGCCCTCAACATCGTGGATAGCGAAGATAGTACCCATGCATGCAGACACACACACACACATGCAGACGGAGTCAATCACCACCTTCCGGAGACACCTGAAACCCCACCTCTTTAAGGAATACCTGGGATAGGATAAAGTAATCCTTCTAACCCCCCCCCTTAAAAGATTTAGATGCACTATTGTAAAGTGGTTGTTCCACTGGATATCATAAGGTGAATGCACCAATTTGTAAGTCGCTCTGGATAAGAGCGTCTGCTAAATGACTTAAATGTAAATGTAAATGCAGACACACACACACACACACACACACACACACACACACACACACACACACACACACACACACACACACACACACACACACACACACACACACACAGGCGATTGGCTTCAGTTGAAACAGAAAAGGCTTGTTTCATGTAACATAGCATCCAACGCTTATAGTGTTTCCTTCATCCATAACACTTCAACACACTTCATCACTTCAACACAAAGACTGGTGTTGAAGTATGTGAGTGGGCTGATAATGAGAGGTGACTACGTAAGGGATAATCAATGAGAGGCTATGCGTTCTATGGAAAATAATGACGACGTGGAAGGTGTTTCATGACGCGCTAGCGGAGTAGAACTGACCTTCCACGAATGCATAGAGCCCCAAGTTGATTATCCCTTTTATACCATGGCTATAATTGAACACGTTATAGCCAAATGTGTTCATTTGCCGGTAGAAATTTGTTCAACATCCCCTGAAGTAGCTAGCAATTTACTAGATAGCTACAGTTGTTGTGTTAACCAAACAAACAGACTTGCTAGTTTAGCTAACCAAACTATCAGACCTAACTTGTCATTATGAATAATCGAATTCAACAATGCCAGTAAGGTTTTCAATTCAACTTTTGCTTTCAAAAACAGCTCAAACATAGAACATGTAAGAATGAACTATAGCCATTGAATTCTACCGTGCAAATATACCATGTGTTATAGGCCAATTAGAAACAAGTATTCAACAATGCTATGGTATAACTAGCCAGGTCATGCCAAACATTTTCATATGTGACTCTGAGGGGTAAAGAGAGAGAACGGTAGGTGGCTGCGGGTCGGTCCTACCATGCATCATTCATACCCACCCAGAGTGCGCGTGTGTGTGTTTTTGTGTGTCAGTATGTGACCCTAGAGTTAAAGAGTACCAGAGCATGTGTAACCGATGTGAAATGGCTAGTTAGTTAGCGGTGGTGCGCGCTAATAGCGTTTCAATCGGGTGACGTCACTCGCTCTGAGACCTGAAGTAGTTGTTCCCATTGCTCTGCCAGGGCTGCGGCTTTTTTGGCGCGATGGGTAACGATGCTTCGTGGGTGTCAGTTGTTGATGTGTGCAGAGGGTCCCTGGTTCAAGCCCAGGTTGGGGCGAGGAGAGGGACGGAAGCTATACGGTTACACATGGCTGCAGTCGGTAATCAAAGCCAGCTCTGGAAACACTTTCAGCTGGACACATCCCTCTCTTACCTCTCCAATCTCACTTTCCCTCTTCTCTTACCTGCCTTCTCCTCTCTTCACTCTCCTATCCACGATTCTCTCTCCTATCCTCTCCTTCATCACACAGTCAGTGATCCAAGCAGAGAATACTTATGAGGTAAACACAAACGACTGGTGACCGAGCCATAGGAGGGCATACGAGGGTGTATGAATCACAAGGCTCATTTAGAGCAACGGCAGAACAGCTAGAGCCCCAACGGAGATATCTCTGCTTCTATAATTCAGTATGCTCATTGTGGTCACTCAGACACACACACTGAGGCTTTCTGATCAGCATGTGAGGGTGGTCCCTCTTTTATAAATTACCCTCAGTGTGTGTCTGTGTGTACCCCTGCAAGACCTTTTGTTCAACCATGAACTATCCTTAATTTTCCACTTTTATTAATGACCCAATGTTGCTTCTCTCTGTTACTGCTCTATGAAAAATAACCTTAAGTCATCCAACAGAGAAACAACAGTACTTCAAAGCAGTCTCACTGGGTGAATCAGCCAGTTACTAGATCTGTTATTAGTTCATATTTAAGAAGATTAGATACTCTATCTTGGCCTCTCTTCAGGTATTGTATTCACTCTTTGACTAATAGCAGTTTGATTACCATGATACATTATAGGCTAAATAGAGTCAAGATTAATTACAAGCTATTGTACTGGAGGTGATTTGGTGAACTATGCTCAACTGTGAGTTGAGGTAACTTTGCCTGAGACCTCAATATTTGTGATAGCTCCCACACCAAGGCTTTAGCTCAATGGGTTAACATAGTATTGTAATCATTCTGATGAATCAGGTTCGATACACAGTCAATCACACTAAACAAGACAACGTGCATCTTCAACCCCAGGCCTAACAGCCATGGGAATGACTGACAGCTGCTGTCCTGAGTATGAAGCATCTGTCAGTCTGTGAATATGTGGTTCAGTTTAAAGGCTCTTTAAGTGGTTAATGGTGACTTGAACCCTGACACGCAGCATAGCATAGGCAGCAGCGAAGTTATTATGGCTGTAGTGAAGAGCTGAGTGTCAGCGAGGGGACAGAGATGGGCAATAGAGATGTAAACCTCAATAACTATTCAATATAGTATCTATCAACACCCATAGGCAATGCAACACGCTGGATACTGGATAATACAGTGTAGAGTTTGGTTACAGTAGGCTACTCCTGCCATTTCTACATTATGGAAAACTCAAGGTTATCTGGCATCTCTGAATATGACAAATCATGTGGAAGTTGTAAAAATGCTACCATATATTTTGTTACACAATAAATCAGTTGTTGGCTTGCCTTATTATTATGAAATATTATACGCCACCTTATGAATAGATTCTTGGCAATATTGTCAGACTCAGCAATACTCTCCACAGAGCTAGTTTCTCTTAATAAAAGATGGCGCCACAGGGGATGGCTGCCGTTTTATTGGCTCTTAACCAACCATGCTATTTTGTCTGTTTTTTCACATTGTTTGTAACTTATTTTGTACATAATGTTGCTGCTACCGTCTCTTATAACCAAAAAAGAGCTTCTGGACATCAGAACAGCAATTACTTACCTGGAAATGGACAAATCATTTTTCTTCAATGAGTCGAACGGGAAGGATATACTCCAAACACCCTAACAGGCCCTCATCCCCATCATTCGCTGGAGAAAGAAACTGAGATTTCGCGGGAAAGAGATCGGAGTGCCTTGTGAGGATCAGGCTACGAGTGGCTAATCTGGCTTTGACATCCGTACTGTTAGCTAACTTTCAATCGCTGGAAAATAAATGGGATAAACTGAAAGTACATGTATCCTACCAATGGGACATTTAAAGACAGTAATATCTTATGTTTTACTTTAAAGACAATATCTTATGAGTCGTGGCGACATTAATAACATACAGCTGGCGGGTTATACACTATCGGCAGGATAGAACAGCAGCCTCTGGTTAGACACTGGGCGGGGGCTTACACGATCTCTAAGGAAGTCTCAAGGTTTTTCTCGCCTGAGGTAGAGTATCTCAAGATAAGCTGTACACCACACTATCTACCTAGAGAGCTTTCATCTGTATTTTTTGTAGCTGTCTACTTACCACCACAGAGCAATGCTGGCACTAAAAACCGCACTCAATGAGCTGTATACCACCATAAGCAAACAGGAAAACGCTCATCCAGAGGCGGCGCTCTTAGTGGCCAGGGACTTTAATGCAAGGAAACTTAAATCAGTTTAACCTCATTTCTATCAACATGTTAAATGTACAACCAGAGGAAGAAAAAACTCTAGACCACCTTTACTCCACACACGGAGACGCGTACACAGCTCTCCCTCGCCCTCCATTTGGCAAATATGACCATAATTACATCCTCCTGATTCCTGCTTAACAGCAAAAATTAAAGAAGGAAGCACCAATGACTCGGTCTATAAAAAGTGGTCAGATGAAGCGGATGCTAAACTACAGCACTGTTTTTCTAGCACAGACTGGAATATGTTCAGGGATTCTTCCAATGGCATTGAGTAGTACACCACATCAGTCACTGGCTTCATCAATAAGTGCATCGACAACTTCGTCCCCACAGTGACTGTAGTGTACATACCCCAACCAGAAGCTATGGATTTACAGGCAACATTCGCACCAAGCTAAACGGTAGAGCCGCCGCTTTCAAGGAGTGGAAGCTTATAAGAAATCCCGTTATGCCCTCCAACGAACCTTCAAACAGGCAAAGCATCAATACAGTACTAAGATCGAATTGTACTACACCGCTCCTGCGCTCATCGAATGTGGTAGGGCTTGCAAACTATACACTACAAAGGGAAGCACAGCCGAGAGCTGCCCAGTGACACGAGCCTACCAGACGAGCTAAATAACTTCTATGTTCGCTTCGAGGCAAGTAACACTGAACATTCATGAGAGCACCAGTTGTTCCAGATGACTGTGTGATCACGCTCTCCGCAGCCGATGTGAGTAAGACCTTTAAACAGGTCAACATTCACAAGGCCGCAGGGCCAGACGGGTTACCAGGACAGGTACTCTGAGCATGCACTGACCAACTGGCAAGTGTCTTCACTAACATTTTCAACCTCTCCCTGTCTGAGTGTATAGTACCAACATGTTTCAAGCAGACCACCATAGTCCCTCTGCCCAGAACATTAAGGTAACCTGCCTAAATGACTACCGACCTGTAGCACTCACATCTGTAGTCATGAAATGCTTAAAGGTTTTATGGCTCACATCAACATTATTATCCCAGAAACCCTAGAACCACTCCAATTTGCATAATAGATCCACAGATGATGCAATCTCTATTGCACTCCACACTGCCCTTTCACACCTTGACAAAAGGAACACCTATGTGAGAACGCTATTCATTGACTACAGCTCAGCGTTCAAAACCATAGTGCCCTCAAAGCTCATCACTAAGCCAAGTACCCTGGGACTGAACACCTCCCTCTGCAAATGTATCCTGGACTTCCTGACGGGCCACCCCAAGGTGGCAAGGGTAGGGACAACACATCCACAATGCTGATCCTCAACATGGGGGCCCCTCAGGGGTGCATGCTCAGTCCCCTCCTGTACTCCCTGTTCACTCATGACTGCACGGCCAGGCATGACTCCAACACCATCATTAAGTTTGCTGATGACAGCCTCCTGAGTGGCACATTGGTCTAAGGCACTGCATTGCAGTGCCAGCTGTGCCACTAGAGAACCTGGTTCAAGTCCAGGCTCTTTCGTAGCCGGCCACGACCCAGAGACCCATAGGCGGTGCACAATTGTCCCAGCATAGTCTGGGTTAGGATATGGTTTGGCCGGCATTGATGTTCCTGTCCCATCGCCCACTAGCGACTCCTGTAGTGGGCCAGGCGCAATAAATGCTGACACATTCGCCAGGTGTACAATGTTTCCTCTGACACATTTGTGCGGCTGGCTTCCGGGTTAAAACCTGTTAAGGATAGGGGGCAGTATTTTCACGGCCGGATGAAAAACGTACCCAAATTAAACTTGTTACTACTCTTGCCCAGAAACTACAATATGCATATTATTAGTAGATTTGGATGGAAAACACTCTGAAGTTTCTAAAACTGTTTGAATGATGTCTGTGAGTATAACATAACTCATATGGCAGGCAAAAACCTGAGAAAAATTCAACAAGGAAGTGGAGGATCTGAGAATTGTAGTTCTTCTTTCTAGTCCCTTTCGAAACTACAGTATCTGTGGGGTCACGTTGCACTTCCTAAGGCTGTCAAAAGCCTTCAGAAAGTTGTTTCAGCATTCTCCTGTCACTGGGCAGATAATAGGAGCTCAGTCACTGAGTGGACTGCCTGGGGACAAAGAGATTGGATATGCGTGGTCCCGCCAGCATGCTGTTCCTTCTTTTTTTCCTTGAATGAATACGCTATTGTCTGGTTGGAATATTATCGCAATTTTACGTTAAAAATACCATAAAGATTGATTTTAAACAGCGTTTGACATGCTTCTAAGTACGGTAACGGAATATTTTGACTTTTTGTGTCTCGAATTGCGCTCGCGCGGTATGCCTTTGGATAGTGACCTGAACGCACGAACAAAACAAAGGTATTTGGAGATAAATATGGATTATTTCGAACAAAAACAAAATTTCTTGTGGAAGTATCAGTCCTGGGAGTGCATTCTGACGAAGATCAGCAAAGGTAATAGCATATTTATAATACTAATTCTGAGTTTAGGTGACCCTGAACTTGGCGGGTGTCTGTATAGCTTGCTGTGATGGCGAGCTATGTACTCAGAATATTGAAAAATGTGCTATCTCCGTAAGCTATTTTAAAATCTGACACAGCGGTTGCATAAAGGAGAACTGTATCTATAATTCTTAAAATAATTGTTATGTATTTTGTCAACATTTATGATGAGTATTTTTGTAAATTCACCGGAGGTTTTTGGTGGGAATACATTTTCTGAACATCATGCGCCAATGTAAAATGCTGTTTTTGGATATAAATATGAACTTTATCGAAAAAAACATACATGTATTGTGTAACATGATGTCCTAGGAGTGTCATCTGATGAAGATCGTCAAAGGTTAGTGCTTCATTTAGCTGTGTATTGGGTTTTTGTGACATATATCCTCTCTTGGAAAATGGCTATGTGGTTATTTTTGTCTATGTACTCTCCTAACATAATCTAATGTTTTGCTTTCGCTGTAAAGCCTTTTTGAAATCGGACAATGTGGTTGGATTAAGGAGAAGTGTATCTTTAAAATGGTGTAAAATAGTTGTATGTTTGAGAAATTGAAATTATTAGATTTTTGAGGTTTTGTATTTCGCGCCATGCTGTTCCATCGGATGTTGGCTAGGCGTTCCGCTAGTGGAACGTCTGTCCTCAACAGGTTTAAGCGGGCAATGTTTCAAGAAGCAGTGTGGCTTGGCTGGGTTGTGTTTCAGAGGACATAACAAAAATAATAATTTTTAAAAAGTTTGCCATTGACACAACAGTTTTAGGCCAGGTCACTGATAACGATGAGACAACCTATAGGGAGGCGGTCAGAGACCTGACCATATGGTGCAAGGACTACAACCTCTCCCTCAGCGTGATCTAGACCAAGGAGATGATTGTGGACTACAGGAAAAGGAGGAGCGAGCACGCCCCCATCATCGACGGAGCTGGAGTGGAGCAGGTTGAGAGCTTCAAGTTCCTTGGTGTCCACATCACCAACAAACTAACATGGTCCAAGCACACCAAGACAGTCATGAAGAGGGCACGACAAAACCTATTCACCCTCAGGAGACTGAAGAGATTTGGCATGGGTCCTCAGATCCTTAAAAGGCTTTACAGCTGCACTATCAAGAGCATCCTGACGGGTTGCATCACTTCCTGGTATGGCAACTGCTCGGCATCCCACCGAAAGGCACTACAGAGGGTAGTGCGTATGGCCCAGTACATCACTAGGGCCAAGCTTCCTGCCATTCAGGACCTCTATGCCAGGCGGTGTCACTGGAAGGCCCTAAAAACTTTCAAAGACTCCAGCCACCCTAGTCATAGACTTTTCTCTCTGCTACCGCACGGCAAGCGGCACCGGAGTACCAAGTCTAGGTCCAAGATGCTTCTAAACAGCTTCTACCCCCAAGCCATAAGACTCCTGACATTAATCTAATGGCTACCCAGACTATTTGCATTGCCCCCCTCTCTACGATCCTGCTACTCTCTGTTATTATCTATGCATAGTCACTTTAACCTCCCTGGGCAAGGTGGGACGTTTGCGTCAACAGCCAGTGGAATCGCGTGGCGCGAAATACAAATAACTAAAAAATGCTATAACTTCATTTTCTCAAACATATGACTATTTTACACCATTTTAAAGACAAGACTCTCGTTAATCTAACCACATTGTCCGATTTCAAAAAGGCTTTACAGTGAAAGCAAAACATTATTATGATTATGTCAGGAGGGTACCCTGCCAAAAATAATCACACAGCCATTTTCAAAGCAGCATATATGTCACAAAAACCAAAACCACAGCTAAATGCAGCACTAACCTTTGATGATCTTCATCAGATGACACTCCTAGGACATTATGTTATACAATACATGCATGTTTTGTTAAATCAAGTTCATATTTATATCAAAAACCAGCTTTTTACATTAGCATGTGATGTTCAGAACTAGCATACCCACCGCAAACTTCCGGTGAATTTACTAAATTACTCACGATTAACGTTCACAAAATACATAACAATTATTTTAAGAATTATAGATACAGAACTCCTTTATGCAATTGCGGTGTCAGATTTAAAATAGCTTTTCGGCGAAAGCACATCTGAGTACATAGCCCGGCCATCACAGGCTAGCTAATTTGACACCCACCAAGTTTGTCCCTCACCAAACTCAGATTTACTATAAGAAAAATTGGATTACCTTTGCTGTTCTTCGTCAGAATGCACTCCCAGGACTTCTACTTCAACAACAATTGTTGTTTTGGTTCCAAATAATCCATAGTTATATTCAAATACCTCCGTTTTGTTTGTGCGTTCATGTCAGTATCCGAAGGGTGACGCGCAAGCGCATTTCGTGACAAAAAATTCAAAATATTCCATTACCGTACTTCGAAGCATGTCAAACGCTGTTTAAAATCAATTTTTATGCGATTTTTCTCGTAAAATAGCGATACTATTCCAACCGGGCACCGTTGTATTCATTCAAAGGCTGAAAGAAAAAAATTTAGAATTCTCATGAACGCGCATCTCCGGTGTCACTGTTCCCAGCCTGACCACTCACAAAATCTCCTGCTGTTTTTCGCCCAGAGACAGGAGAGACAGCATTCCACTTTTTGGCGCCTTCTGAGAGCCAATGGAAGCCTTAGAAAATGTCACGTTACAGCAGAGATGCTGTATTTTCGATAGAGATGCCACAGAAGGAGAACAAATGGTCAGACAGGGCACTTCCTGTATGGAATCTTCTCAGGTTTTGGCCTGCCATATGAGTTCTGTTATACTCACAGACACCATTCAAACAGTTTTAGAAACTTTAGACTGTTTTCTATTCAAATCTATTAATTATATGCATATTCTAATTTCTGGGCAAGAGTAATAACCAGTTTAAATCGGGTACGTTTTTTATCCGGCCGTGCAAATACTGCCCCCTATCCCCAACAGGTTAATAACTCTCCCTACATGTACATATTACCTCAATTACCTCGACACCGGTGCTCCTGCACATTGACTCTGTACCGGTACCCCCTGTATATAGCCTCCACGTTGACTCTGTACCGGTACCCCCTGCTCTTTAATCATTTGTTATTCTTATCTCTTACTACTTTTTCGTTTTTTCTTAAAACTGCATTGTTGATTAATTGCTTGTACTGTAAGTAAGCATAAGGTTGTTGTATTCGGCGCATGTGACAAATACAATTTGATTTGATTTTTTTCTGAGGTCTCTTTGATCTGTTTTTGAGCAAATTCCAAACCATGAACATATCAATCAGAGTAAACCTCCCAGTGAGGAGAGAACTGGCTACCACTGATCTCAGACCAGCGTTGTGCCTTCATAATCCATCTTCACTCATATCCTGTCTGCTAGATATAATCTGAGAGAGTAAGAGGTTAAGAGAGTTAGAAAGAGAGAGAGTTTGAGAGAGAGAAAGATGGAGAGAGAGAGAGGTGGGAGTGAAAGAGACAGAGGGTAAAAGGTTGAGAAATGAGAGGGATGGTGGTGTGCAAGACCTTTGTTAGGTCTTACAGTTGTGGTTGGAAGTCAAGCCTGAGGCTCATTGTTTGTGTTGAGGTTTTAGGTTTCAGTGACAAAATAAACTTTATGTCAGAAGAGGAGTTTGTTGTTTATTCATGCTTGAGTGGGAGAATGTGTGTGTGTGTGTGTGTGTTTATTTGTGTGTAATGTCCCTACTTCTGTAATTGCAACTTTATTGGATGTTCACTATAAAGTTTGCCTTAAACCTCTCCATTCATCCAGATGCAAATAATTATCAGGACAACCCTACTGTATCTCTTTGCCAAACTCCCAGGACTTTACTGGAAGTCTAAATCTATCTTTGCCAGATCTATGCCAAACATGTATAAACAACACAACGAGAGACAGGCACACAACCCACACACACAGAGAAGCATTTAGCCAAAAGACAGAGTAGCTTTAACAACAACTGACAATGGAAGGATCCACATTTCAACGTTTGCGAAATTGTTTAGATATGAAGGTTCAACAGAACTTGAGAAAAAACTGTATATCAGTTTAACTAACACGTCATGACTGAGCAGATTAACTGTTGGTGTCTTCTATAGTAACATCAGAGCAACAGGTGATAGACACAGGGTTGTGTTCCTGTGCCACACTAAACACCACAACACCAGGGGCCTGTCAAACCACTGCACCCCTTAAATCAAATTGTATTGGTCACATACACATGTTTAGCAGATGTTATTTTGGGTGTAGCAAAATGCTTGTGTTTCTAGCTCCAACAGTGCAGTAATATCTAACAGGTAATATCTAACAATTTCACAAAAATACACACAATACAAACAAATCTAAAGTAAAGGAATGGAATTAAGAATGCATAAATATTTGGACGAGCAATGTCGGAGCGGCATATACTAAAATACAGTAGAATAGAATACAGTATATACATATGAGATGAGTAATGCAAAATATGTAAACATTATTAAAGTGACTAGTGTTCAATTATTAATGTGGCCAGTGATTCCAAGTCCATGTATATAGGGCAGCAGCCTCTAAGTTGCTAGTGATTGCTATTTAACAGTCTGATGGCCTTGAGATAGAAGCTGTTTTTCAGTCTCTCGGTCGCAGCTTTGATGCACCTGTACTGACCTCGCCTTCTGGATGATAGCAGGGTGAACAGGCAGTGGCTCGGGTGGTTGTTGTCCTTGATGATATTTTGGCCTTCCTGTGACATCGGGTGCTCTAGGTGTCCTAGAGTGCAGATAGTTTGCCCCCGGTGATGCGTTGGGCAGAATGCACCACTCTCTGGAGAGCCCTGTTGTTGCAGGCGCTGCAGTTGCCGTACCAGGCGGAGATACAGCCCGACAGGATGCTCTCAATTGTTTATCTGTAAAAGTTTGTCAGGGTTTTAGGTGCCAAGACAAAAATTTTCAGCCTCTTGAGGTTGAAGAGGCACTGTTGCACCTTCTTGTAATGACCTGGCTATAGAGAGGGTTTTTTGTTCTCTATTTTTGGTTAGGCCAGGGTGTGACATGGGTGGGCGTTCGAGGTTTCCTTTTCTATGTTGGTGGTTTTCTTTGTTTCGGCCGTGTATGGCTCTCAATCAGGAACAGGTGTACCTTGTTGTTGCTGATTGAGAGTCATACATAGGCAGCCTGTTTTTCCTTTGGGGTTTGTGGGTGAATATTTTCTGTCTAGGTTTGTGTTAATCCTGACAGGACTGTTTGGCTGTCGTTTCTTTTCGTGTTTTGTTTGTAGTGTTCATTCGTTTATTAAAATCCTTTATGATGAACACATCCTCCGCTGCACCTTGGTCTCATTGCAACGACGGTCATTACACTTCTTCACCACACGGTCTGTCTGGGTGGACCATTTCAGTTTGTCAGTGATGTGTACACAGAGGAACTTGAAGCTTTCCAACTTCTCCACTGCGGTTCTGTCGATGTAGATAGGGGGGTGTTCCCTCTGCTGTTTCCTGAAGTCCACGATCAGCTCCTTTGTTTTGTTGATGTTGAGTGAGAGGTTATTTTCCTGGCACCACACTCCCAGGGCCCTCACCTCCTCCCTGTAGGCTTTCTCGTTTGTTAGTTGTTAGTAATGTTAGTAATCAGGCCTTCTACTGTTGTGTCATCTGCAAACTTGACCCGCAAAAAAACAGTCACGACGTCAACAGTGAAGAGGCTACTCCGGGATGCTGGCCTTCTAGGCAGAGTTGCTAAGAAAAAGCCATATCTCAGACTGGCCAATTAAAAGAAAAGATTAAGATGGGCAAAAGAACACAGACACTGGACAGAGGAACTCTGCCTAGAAGGCCAGCATCCCGGAGTCGCCTCTTCACTGTTGACGTTGAGACTGGTGTTTTGCGGGTACTATTTACGCCTATGTAAATATTCCATTAAAAATCTGCCGTTTCCAGCTACAATAGTCATTTACAACATCAACACTGTCTACACTGTATTTCTGATCAATTTGATGTTATTTTAATGGACAAAACATATGCTTTTCTTTCAAAAACAAGGACATTTCTAAGTGACCCCACACTTTTTTGAACGGTAGTGTACGTTTTGTGTCTGAGTCGCTGAATTGCAACGCCACTTTATCTCTGTACTGACGTTTTGCCTGTTTGATTTCCTTACGGAGGGAATAACTACACTGTTTGTATTCGGCAACATTCCCAGTCACCTTGCGATGGTTAAATGCTGTGGTTCGCGCTTTCAATTTTGAGCGAATGCTGCCATCTATCCACGGTTTCTGGTTTGGGTAGGTTTTAATAGTCACAGTCAACATCTCCTATAGATTTCCTGATAAACTCAGTCACCGTATCCATGTATTCGTCAATATTATTTTCAGAGGCTACCCGGAACATATCCCAGTCTGCGTAATCAAAACAATCTTGAAGAATGAATTCTGATTGGTCAGACCAGCGTTGAATAGTCCATTGCATGGGTACTTCCTGTTTGAGTTTCTGCCTATAGAAACAGAGGAGCAAAATAGAGTTGTGATCAGATTTGCCAAAGTGAGGGCGGGGGAGGGCTTTGTAGGCGTTTCAAAAAGTTGAGTAGCAGGGGTCCAATGTTTTCTCAGAGTGAGTGCTACAGTCAATGTGTTGGTAGAACTTCGGTAGCGTTTTCCTCAAATTAGCTTTGTTAAAATCTCTGTCTTCAATAAATGCGGCCAAAGGATATGTTGTTTCCAGTTTGCATAGAGTACACTGTATTTATTTTAGGGCCGTCGTGGTATCAGCTTGAGAGGGAATATACACGACTGTGACTATAACCGAAGATAATTTTCTTGGGAGGTAATACGGTCGGCATTTGATTGTGAGGTATTCTAGGTTGGGTGAACAACAGGACAATCACAGCATGAGTAGTTAATCGTGGAACCTTATTGAGACTAAACAATGTCTCTGACCACTGTAGTGGTGGTCCATATGGTGGTGTGTGTGTGTGTGTGTGTGTGTTGGTCTGTAAGGTTTGGGAACTTGACTCTCCAGAGGAGTTAGAGAGAAAAAGAGACAAAGACACAACTAGCAGGCCCTCAAGACAGCAGGGTCTTGAGGGCCTGTAGAGAGTCTTGAGGGCCTGTAGAGCCCCCATTGGGCCAGTCGCCTGAGTGCTCCCTAACACAGGATTGCTCTATGGAAACTGGCCTCCCTGCTATAATGCATGCAGTCATCCATACCTCAGCCATCTGAATCAAATCAAATCAAATTGTATTTGTCACATGCGCCGAATACAACAGGTAAGTAAGCTTGTAAGTAAGCATTTCACCTTACAGTGAAATGCTTACTTACAAGCCCTTAAAACCTGTTGTGGATAGGGGGCAGTATTTTCACGGCCAGATAAAAAATTTACCCGATTTAATCTGGTTACTACTCTTGACCAGAAACTAGAATATGCATATAATTAGTAGATTTGGATGGAAAACACTCTAAAGTTTCTAAAACTGTTTGAATGGTGTCTGTGAGTATAACAGAACTCATATGGCAGGCAAACATCTGAGAAGATTCCATGCAGAAAGTGGCCTGTCTGACAATTTGTTGCTGTAACGTTCGGCGTCAGGTAACGAGGAAGCGGACCAAAACGCAGCTGGGAGCGAACACATGTTTATTCTTTTACACCGAAATAAACACGTACAAAACAAAGAAAGTACCGATACGTTAGCTGCTCAAAATCAAAGAGACAACAACCCACAAACATCGTGGGGGGAAAGGAACTTAAATGTGATTCCCAATCAGACATAACTAGCGACAGCTATCTGATTGGAAATCACCCCCGAGCCCAACATAGAAATAAACCACAAAGAAAGGCTATAACAAAACATAGAAAATAAACCATAGAAATACCACACCCTGACCAAAATAGCAGAGTTCCCCTGGTCAGGGCGTGACAGTACCCCCCTCCAACGGTGCGTACTCCCGGCGCACCAACCTAAAGTCTATTAGGGGGGGGACCCGGGTGGGCGCCTCACCCTCGGTGGAGGCTCTGGCCCCGGGCGTGTTTCTCCCCCTGCCTCCACCCTAGCCCTACCCCTCTGGCCCGGACTGGACCACGGTGGAGCGGCATGCTCAGGCTCCGGAGCGGAGCCGCCGACCGGAACAGGACTGGTCACCGGAGGACAGGACACAGGCCGTGCCGGACTGTGGACACGCGCCGTGGGCCTGGTGCGGGGAACAGGGACGGGCCGGACAGGACCGGGGACACGCACCACCAACCTGGTGCGGGGAGCAGGGACGGGCCGGACTGGCCTGGGGACACGCACCACCAACCTGGTGCGGGGAGCAGGGACGGGCCGGACTGGACTGGGGACACGCACCACCGGCTTGGTGCGGGGAGCCGGGATGGGCCGGACAGGACTGTGGACACGCACCACTAACCTGGTGCGGGGAGCAGGACTGGGCCGGACAGGACTGGGGACACGCACCACTAACCTGGTGCGGGGAGCAGGGACGGGCCGGACTGGACTGGGGACACGCACCACCGGCTTGGTGCGGGGAGCCGGGATGGGCCGGACAGGACTGTGAACACGCACCACTAACCTGGTGCGGGGAGCAGGAATGGGCCGGACAGGACTGGGGACATGCACCACTAACCTGGTGCGGGGAGCAGGGACGGTCCGGACTGGACTGGGGACACGCACCACTAACTTGGTGCGGGGAGCAGGGATGGGCCGGACAGGACTGGAGACACGCACCACTAACTTGGTGCGGGGAGCAGGGATGGGCCGGACCGGACTGGGGACACGCACGGGGAGCAGGGACGGGCCGGACTGGACTGGGGACACGCACCACTGGCTTGGTGCGGGGAGCAGGGATGGGCCGGACAGGACTGTGGACACGCACCACTAACCTGGTGCGGGGAGCAGGGACGGGCCGGACTGGACTGGGGACGTCTGGCAGCTCGGGACAGTCTGGGCAGTCTGGCCACTCCGGCAGTTCAGGGCAGTCTGGCCACTCCGGCAGTTCAGGGCAGTCTGGCCACTCCGGCAGTTCAGGGCAGTCTGGCCACTCCGGCAGTTCAGGGCAGTCTGGCCACTCCGGCAGTTCAGCGCAGTCTGGCCACTCCGGCAGTTCAGCGCAGTCTGGCCACTCCGGCAGTTCAGCGCAGTCTGGCCACTCCGGCAGTTCAGCGCAGTCTGGCCACTCCGGCAGTTCAGCGCAGTCTGACCACTCCGGCGACTGTTGACTGGCGGGCAGCTCCGACGACTGTTGACTGACGGGCAGCTCCGACGACTGTTGACTGACGGGCAGCTCCGACGACTGTTGACTGGCGGGCAGCTCCGACGACTGTTGACTGGCGGGCAGCTCCGACGACTGTTGACTGGCGGGCAGCTCCTGCCCCGTCAAACAGCCCTTGTGCCCCCCCCCTAAAAAATTATTGGGGATGCCTCTCGGTCTCCCTAAACTCTTCCATCGCCCTGGAAATGCTCCTCCTTAACTCGGCCCATGTCCATCCTTCCTCTTCGTTCCTCTGCTGCTTGGTCCTGGTTTGGTGGGTTGTTCTGTAACGTTCGGCGTCAGGTAACGAGGAAGCGGACCAAAACGCAGCTGGGAGCGAACACATGTTTATTCTTTTACACCGAAATAAACACGTACAAAACAAAGAAAGTACCGATACGTTAGCTGCTCAAAATCAAAGAGACAACAACCCACAAACATCGTGGGGGGAAAGGAACTTAAATGTGATTTCCAATCAGACAGCTGTCGCTAGTTATGTCTGATTGGGAATCACATTTAAGTTCCTTTCCCCCCACGATGTTTGTGGGTTGTTGTCTCTTTTTGTTTGAGCAGTAGCGATACGTTTATTCTCTGTTTTGACCGTGTTATTTCAGTCTGAAATAAATAACATGTGTTCGCTCCCAGCTGCGCCTTGGTCCACTTCTTCCTTCATGCACGACGATCGTTACAGTTGCATCTCTGTTGCAACCTTCTGTTGCATCTCTATTGCAATTACAGTATCTGTGCTGTTACGTGACACTTTCTAAGGCTTCCATTGGCTCTCTAAAGCCTTCAGAAAGCGGAATGACGCGTGATCACACAGTCATCTGAAACAGCTGGTGCTCTCATGCATGCTTCAGTGTTGCTTGCCTCGAAGTGCGCATAGAAGTAATTTAGCTCGTCTGGTAGGCTCGTGCCACTGCGTAGCTCGCGGCTGTGCTTCCCTTTGTATTCCGTAATAGTTTGCAAGCCCTGCCACATCTGACGAGCGTCAGAGCCAGTGTAGTAGGATTAAATCTTCCTCACGTATTGACGCTTTGCCTGTTTAATGGTTCATTGGCAGCTTTGCCCATTAGCTCAGTGCGGATGTTGCCTGTAATCCATGGCTTCTGGTTGGGTACAGTGAGGGAAAAAAGTATTTGATCCCCTGCTGATTTTGTACGTTTGCCCACTGACAAAGAAATTATCAGTCTATAATTTTAATGGTAGGTTTATTTGAACAGTAAGAGACAGAATAACAACAAAAATCCAGAAAAAACCCATGTCAAAAATGTTATGAATTGATTTGCATTTGAATGAGGGAAATACGTATTTGACCCCCTCTCAATCAGAAAGATTTCTGGCTCCCAGGTGTCTTTTATACAGGTAATGAGCTGAGATTAGGAGCACACTCTTAAAGGTCACTGTGGGGATTGATGCACTTATTGATGAAGCCAGTGACTGATGTGGTGTACTGCTCAGTGCCATCGAAACGAATCCCAGAACATATTCCAGTCTGTGCTAGCAAAACAGGCCTGCAGCTTAGCATCTGCATCATCTGACCACTTCTGTATTGAGCGAGTCGCTGGTACTTCCTGCTTTAGTTTTTGCTTGTAATCAGGAATCAGAAGGATATCATTATGGTCAGATTTGCCAAATGGAGGCTCAGGGAGAGCTTTGTACACATCTCTGTGTGTGGAGTAAAGGTGTTCTAGAGTTTTTTTTTCTCTGGTTGCACATTTAACATGCTGGTAGAAATTATGTAAGTTTCCCAGCATTAAAGTCCCCGGCCACTAGGAGCGCCACCTCTGGATTAACATTTTGTTTGTTTGCTTATGGCCTTATCGAGCTCATTGAGTGTGTTCTTAGTGCCAGTATCGGTTGGTGGTAAATAGACAGCTACCAAAAATATAGATGAAAACTCTCTTGGTAAATAGTTTGGTCTACAGCTTATCATGACATCCTCCACCTCAAGCGAGAAATACCTCGAGACTTCATTAATAAGTCGAGACTTCATGTACATAGCTGTACACCAGATGTTTTTGACAAATAGACACAGACCGCCACCCCTTGTCTTACCGGAGGCAGCTGTTCTATCTTGCAGATGCACAGAAAACCCAGCCAGCTGTATGTTATCCAGGTCATCGTTCAGCCACGACTCGGTGAAACATAAGGTGAAACATAAGATATTACAGTTTTTAATGTCCCGTTGGTAGAATAGACTTGATCGGAGCTCATTCAGTTTATTCTCCAATGATTGCACGTTGGCTAATAGGACTGATGTTAGAGGTGGTCCACAATAGGAGCCCATAAAACGGCAGCCATCTCCTCCTGTGACATTATAATACCTTGAATATAATATAATACCCTTTGATGAAGAAAATACCAAAAGGAATGATAAGTTAAGGAATGGTTTGCAATGGTTAGGAATGAGACATTCTCTCTTCATTTGCCAGGAAATTCTTCATGTTTTGATGTTATATGGAGTGTGGTAAGATTCACCTCGGTGGATGTTTAAAATATTTAGGGAAGCAGTCATTTCTGAGATGAAATAAGAGTAATCCAAATGTTTGTTTGAGTCTTTGATTTTTCCAATGTGATGTGGTTTGTGTAACTTGTCTGTAGATTTACAGTTTGATCGTCAGTCGTAAACGCTAACAGAGGGCAGTATATCTGTGTGTGTGTGTGTGTCCTCTAAGTTGTTTGTTACAGTTTTCTCCAAAAGACATGAAAGACGCTGTGCCTCTGCCCCACTGTCAAACATACAGCCATTTACTTCCCTCTGATTTACACACACACACACACACACACACACACACACACACACACACACACACACACACACACACACACACACACACACACACACACACACACACACACACACACACACACACACACACACGAGATTCGGCTGTCTTGTAATTTGAAAGCACTTTAACTAATGACTCACACTAAGAGGAAGAGTTGGACCCCTGGAGTGAGAAATACCACAGAACAGACATACCGACCGAGAGACCCAGACACACTGTCAGACACACCCGATCTCTAGACAGTAAGACAGGGTGCAGATAAACATCAACCAGTAACATTAATCATCTGCTCAGAAATGCCTTGAAACTGACCACAAGGGGCAACAGTGAGCGCTATTAGCATCAAGTAGGCTTGGGTTTCGCTAGGGCACTGTGAACAGGGGTGGTGGATTGGCATAACATAATCCCATGACTCCAGCTCCGAAGGTCATGTGTTCAATCCCAGTGGTAGAAGGAGCAACCCAGGGTGTCAAAAACTCTTTGAAATGTGATGTTTGGAGAAAAGTGCAAAAATGTCTAACTCTGCAGTGAGACTGTAAGAGCTTGTTGATTCAGGGCAGTTAGGTCACACAGACAGTAGTCATTACATGATAAAACACCACCATCACCCCAAAGAGACACAACAACAGCCCATGGACTCAATACAGATAATGGCTGGCCCCTATCTGACACATCACAGAAGTGTTCAGGTGTAGTTAGAAGCTCTCTATTGCTCCTTCAATGACTGTTTCATCAGTAGTCAAACATGAAAAGCAAAAAGCGGTCAAGGCACAAAGACCTCACAGACACATCACAATAACTGCACACACGACATTTTTTACGTGTCATTGCACACTTTACACCTCACTCACACACTGCAACAACTCGGCTTTCACACACATATCACAGTCCCTCTTGCTCAGCTCTTTCCTTTTCTTCTCCACCAACAACTCACAGACAGCCCACATTAAACACTCTCTCTCTTTCTCTCTCTCGCTCAGTATCCATCTGTGTGAGAAAAGTCAACATGTGTCTGTGTGATATTCCTCTCTCTGTATTCAGATCTCAGTGTAAACAGTGCTCATCAGCCTTCCTGGTTCAATTAATTTCACTGCCCACAAACCTCTACAATCATACACACTCTCACACACATCATACACACACATACTGTTGTCTCTACGGTACCACTGACAGTTCTGGCATTCAAGGAACTCAAACACACAACATGTGCACTCACACACATGCACACACACACACACACATTTGCTCTGGTGGGCTAAAGCCAAATGTCTGGAAGTGGACTTCACATCTGCATCCTGTTAAACTCACTATTAACCCCCTCCAAACACAACACTGGACACACATTGTCCCCCCATCCCAAACTGGAAAGTTCCAGCCTGAGCTAAAGACAATTGTTTAGAGATTCACTTAAATTGAGAATAGCACAGATCATTCCTTTCTAACAGGACCATATGTTCTTCCTGTGGTTACTGTTTCTCCTATATTCATTAGCACACGTGTTGTAATATAAAGTAAGTCTGTAGCTTGGTGTGTTTTTACTCTAATGTAATTTCCATGTTTTGGCTGTTAGTTAATTTGGGGTGATGCAGGCTTATGGGAAAAGTTAACACACCAGAACTTAATATAAACATGTGTCAAATGTATCCTGCCATTTCTCTGAATGCAGCATGAAGACCATATACTGTAAAAGACAGAGCAGAATGCATAGCTAATTTATGAGTGAAGTGTTTTCTTCTCTGTATCATACTGTATCAAATGCACAGTCCCACTAAACACTGTCAATTCCATTCCCCAAAGCCAAAGATACAAAATGTGTCATTATGCCACAAAGATAGTATGGTGAAGAAGGCGCAAACAGAGCCTCTTCAAGCTCAGGAGGCTAAAGAAATTTGGCTTGTCACCTAAAACCCTCACAGATTTTTACAGATGCACAATTGAAAGCATCCTGTCGGGCTGTATCACCGACTGGTACGGCAACTGCAACGCCCGCTCTCCGGGGGAAAACTACCCACCCTCCAGGACACCTACAGGACCCAATGTCACAGGAAGGCCAAAAAGATCAAGGACATCAACCACCAGAGCCACTGCTTGTTCACCCCACTATCATCCAGAAGGAGAGGTCAGTACAGGTGCATCAAAGCTGGGACCGAAAGACTGAAAAACAGCTTCTATCTCAAGGCCATCAGTCTGTTAAACAGCCATCACTAGCACATTAGAGGCTGCTGCCTATAGGCATAGACTAGGAATCACTGAATGGAACACTAGTCACTTTAATAATGTTTACATATCTGGCATTACTCATATATGTATACATTGTTTTTCTATACTATTCTACTGTATCTTAGTCCGTTCCGTTATCGCTCGTCCATATGTATATAGTCTTAATTCATTCCTACTTAGGTTTGTGTATATTGGGTACAGTGGCAGATTTAGGTATAGGCGGCATGGGCAGCCGCCCAGGGTGGCATCTTGCCGGGGGGGCCGTACAAAAAAAAATATATATAATAATAATATTCCGAATGGTGACATTTGCGCGATCTGTTTTCTATCGCTCATTTGCACATCATGTCAATGATATCATGTCACCATGTGGGACAATTAACCTTGTTGGAGTGGGCGTCCTGATTCTAGTTTGTGAGCAAGGCATGCTACTGCCTGGGAAGGTCTCCCACTCAGAAGTACGAGATGGGGAGGGGGCGGGGGTAGGTTTACCTCAGGTCTCCCCACTGGAAGCCTGAGGTGGGGGAGCAGGGGAATCTATCAAATAGCGCACCTAATGCAATTAGTAATGCAAATAGTTGTGCAATTCAGTTTGTGTGTTTCTTGTTTGAAGTGCAATAATCAGGTTCTCTTCTTTATAAGTGTGTTATTCTATTTGTGTATTTGTGCAAATTAGTTTTATTTGTGTGTTTTTTGTTAGCAATAGGGTAATGGTGTAATAATTGGATTCTTTTTTATATGTATTTATATACTACAATTGGTTTCTATTTGTCTTTGTTACTTCTTTTTTATATTTACAGTTGAAGTCGGAAGTTTACTTACACCTTAGCCAAATACATTTAAACTCAGTTTTTCACAATTCCTGACATTTAATCCCGGTAAAAATTCCCTGTCTTAGGTCAGTTAGGATCACCACTTTAATTTAAGAATGTAACATGTCAGAATAATAGTAGAGAGAATGATTTATTTATACGTAAAGGCTGAGCGGCCTTTCAGGTTATGTCGATATAGGACTCGTTTTACTGTGGATATAAATACTTTGTACCGGTTTCCTCCAGCATCTTCACAAGGTCCTTTGCTGTTTTTCTGGGATTGATTTGCACTTTTCGCACCAAAGTACGTTCATCTCTAGGAGACAGAATGCGTCTCCTTCCTGAGTGGTAGGACGGCTGCGTGGTCCCATGGTGTTTAAATTTGCGTACTATTGTTTGTACAGATGAACATGGTACCTTCAGGCATTTGGAAATTGCTCCCAAGAATGAACCAGACTTGTGGAGGTCTACAATTTTGGCTGATTTCTTTTGATTTTCCCATAATGTCAAGCAAAGAGGCACTGAGTTTGAAGGTAGGCCTTGAAATACATCCACAGGTACACCTCCAATTGACTCAAATTATGTCAATTAGCCTATCAGAAGCTTCTAAACCCATGACATAATTTTCTGTAATTTTTCAAGCTGTTTAAAGGCACAGTCAACTTAGTGTATGTAAACTTCTGACCCACTGGAATTGGGATACAGTGAATTATAAGTGAAATAATCTGTCTGTAAACAATTGTTGTTAAGATTACTTGTGTCATACACATAGTAGATGTTCTAACCGACTTGCCAAAACTATAGATTGTTAACAAGAAATTTGTGGAGTGGTTGAAAAACGAGTTTTAAATGACTCCAACCTAAGTGTATGTAAACTTCCGAATTCAACAGTAAGTCTTATTTTTGTTTATATTTTTTATATAGTATTAAATGTTAGAATTATTTATTTGTGTTGTTCCAAATGTCTGAATAAAAATTACAGTTAGTGCAGAATGGTGTTTTTTTTTGTTGTTGGCGTGGGGGGGCGCTGAAGGGGGGGTTCGCCCAGGGAGCCATACAAGCTAGAACCGCCACTGATTGGGTATATGTTGTGTAATTTGTTCGATATTACTTCTTAGATACTCAGAGCTAGAAGCACAAGCTTTTCGCTACATTCGCAATAACATCTGCTAATCACGTGTATGTGACCAATAACATGCGGTAAAGCATGGGAAGTTTGCAAAGATTTTCGGAACACTTTGATTCAGGTCCAGAGATGTCTGATAGAGGAAACTCGCCTTGCCAGGGGGTCATAAATGAAATCCACACACACACACTTCCAGCTTTTGAGAACGTGTATGAGTCCGCGTGCGTGCGTGCATGTGTGCGTGCGCGTGTGTGTGGGGGAGGGGTACATTTGTTCATCCTCAGACACTCCCACTTTCTCTTTCCTCCTCTGCAGCGTGCCTTGTATGCACGGTGCATAACTTCAACACTCCGACACACTTTCACAGTGCGATCTGGACTCTACATCGAACAGATTATTGGACAGGTATCGTTAATCATGGATTTGAAATATTTGGCGGTTATGGCTGTGCTGACTGTGGCGACATACGCTCCTTTCTCACAAGGTAGGCTACGGTGGATGAGTTTAGATATTATACATGTTTTTGGTTATTAAAATAAAGCATTCGTGTAATTGTTTGGATATGTTTTTATGCCCCCGTGGGGTGGTTCTGTGTGTGCCCGAGGCGCTGCATGTTAAAAGGTTGTTCTAGTGAGATGCACCTGATGATTTGTCATTCTACTGTTTATTCCACTATCAGATATACATTAGTCACTAGTAATTAAAATAATCTAGTCTATTTGATTTGTATTAGCCCTAGCCTAACCAATTGTCTGATCGCGGTGCAATTAAATATAGTGTAAACTATTTTATGGAATTTATTACGTCTGTTTTGAATCATTGAAAGAGTGGGATCACCAACAACCAATATGCTTTATTTGATTATTGATTATTATAGTCTAGTTCCTATGTTCACTTTGCTATAGCCTATGCACATAATTGTATTTTCAACTAAACTGTTCGATGAATGGCTCTTTGAATTTCCCCTCGGAATATCATATATTTCCAGTTATATTCCCCATGAGCAGCAATAACAAGTGGCATAGCGCATGTATAGCCAACCCGTCGTGCGTAAAGCAACACCACCAGGACACTAGAACTCTAGCAGTGTGTGCATATAGGCTGTCTGTAGCGCAGCAGACCTCAGTCGGATTGCTGATTAATGTGTATTTGTCCTCCCTTTTGTTACCATTTAATTACCCTCAAGTTAGCCTCCAACACAAAGCCAGTGCGATAGCGGTGCTGGCGACATCACTCAGCCGGGTAGATGGCTCTCTACTGCGGCCTCTTTCTCTTGGTAATGCGGCTGGTTCAGGTGTCGCGTCATTAGAATGACCTCAGGGTACTTCTTTTGTGGACGGAGAGGGTTATCCAGGTTGTTATCACCTCACCTGATGACCGTTAAGCACCGGGGCTATAGTGAGAATTTGTCGATGAAGAAGAGGGTTGAAACTGAAACTTGAAACGTTTTTAAATTGTGCAATAGCAGAACTACATAAAATATTATTTAATTGCATTTTCCCTGGAGCTGCTCTATAAAATTCGTTGCGTCTCTTAATAAAGATAATCTATTAAACAGGCTGCAAATATGCAAATACCCCGAGATTGTATCTGGACAGGCAACGGGATCTCACCGATTTCGAGTAAAATCGAGTAAAAACTATTGCAAAATATTGTGCATTTTTGTGAGATCTCAGTCATGACAAAGCTACAAATGAAACGAGAAGACACATGCGCCTCGAACAACCAACATGAACGAAATGCTGCAATAGGCCTACCGTTTGCACAATTTCATGGAAAATATGTGTGAGATTTAGGGACAGGATATAACCTACTAAACCCTTTTCAAAAAATGTCTGAATGCTGTCATTTGCCTGGGCTGCATAACGTGATCACCCATAAAATTATTTTTTAATGAATGGTTTATACAAATATGTCAATTCAATAGAGAATTGCATCAGAAAAACATTTTACATTTACATTTTAGTCATTTAGCAGATGCTCTTATCCAGAGTGACTTACAGTAGTGAATGCATACATTTCATTTCATTTCATGCATTTTTTTTTGTACTGGCCCCCGCGGGAATCGAACCCACAACCCTGGCTTTGCACACACTATGGTGGTGTTGCAAACACCATGCTCTACCAACTGAGCCACAGGAAAAAACAATGGTCCAAACCCCATGTCTTTACCATATACACTGAGAATACAACACATTAAGAACACCTGCTCTTTCCATGATACAGACTGACCAGGTGAATACAGATGTCACCTCTAAAATCCACTTCAATCAGTGTAGATGCCTTGAGACAATTGAGATATGGATTGAGTTTGTGCCATTCAGAGAGGGTAAATGGGGAAGACAAAATATTTAAGTGCCTTTGAAAGGGGTAATTATTTCTGTATTTCTTCCTCCAATATGATAACGAGAGGGTGTCAAGCAAATGTATGTGGATGGAATCTAACACATCATTGGTTGATCAATGCCACAGTACGTTACTCGATTGCATTTGCCTGGGCTGCGTTCAGTATTACAGAATGGTGTTCAAAGTTTAAAGGCCATGTTTCACATTAGCACCCCCCTCCATCCCCCCAAACAATAATGTGTAGCGTATAGCTAGCTATGTCTCAATATAATATGTCCCTTTTTGGGGGGGATAGCAGATAAAATCTATATGTTGCTGTGCTGCAGGCACACAATAAAAACACACAAAAACAACAAATGGAACATTGTCCTTGCTTGATGTAGAAACAGATCAACAGTTTTGGAACACTGTGCCATTGACTGCCTGCCTGCACTAGGTGGCTGTGTTACGAGTGGGCTGCTTTTGACAATAAGGCACCGGACTACAGTCATATTGTTTTAAACATAGAAGAAGACCAAGAGATGGGAGTGGTGGCCTACTCGTGTGGAGGCGAAAAAAGATGACGGAAGCGCACGATGAAGTGGATTCTGAATCCAATGGCGGTAGAATCAAGGAGAATTGGAATATTGTCCAAAAGAATGGATAACGGAGCAAATTAGTGTACAGTGATGAGAATGTCCCTTTGTATCTAGTAGGAGGTAGGGTTTGTTAATGAGGAGCAGCTGAGCAGATTACCAATCTTGAAGAAACCGTTTGAGATATCCAAACTGGTGAAGAGAGTGCTGGGTACATTTACATTTACATTTTAGGCATTTAGCAGACGCTCTTGGTTTCAGGATCGGGCTTGTTTAGATTTTTGGTGCTTCTGCTGATCAGAAGGAACGTACGTTGCGTCTCACCCAATTTGATAAGTGTCATTTGTGTCTCTTTGGAACAAAGTACCCCTCAAGGGTGGCGTTTCTGGCGTTTCGAGGGAAGTCGATTTTGAAGAGATTAAAAATATTCCTGGAGTGATTGATGCACGCCGGATGAATCGTGTGGTGAATGGTGAAAAGTGAAGAGTCTATCTGTTCTTTAGTTTTTTGATATGGAGTCTCTACCTACTCAAGTGCAGTTGGATTAAATAAACTACAGAGTCAGAACATTTATCCCAAGACCAATGCAGTGTGATCGTTGTAAAGGGTTTGCAGAGGGGAGAAGCCGATATGTCCTACTTGTGGAAAAGATAATATCATGTGTTTTAAAAGTGAGGGAAATGTTGCAATTGTGTTGGGAACCATGAAGCTACATCTTTCAATTGCCCGACAAGGGTAAAAGAGAATGAGGTGGCCAAAGTCAGGGCTGTCCAGAGCATTTCATATGCAGCAGCTTTTGAAAGGGTTGAGGATTTGAATGGTGCTCCTGATGAGTCCATGGTGGAGGATAGGCCTTCACTGCAGGCTGCAGGGGTTGCCTTTCACCCGCAGTACCCTGACATTTTAAAGGTTACGAGGGTGGGCTTTGTGGCCTTTATAGCTATGGTGATTAATGGCACTGTCAAGCTAGAGAAGTTACATGGAATATTGTCAGTAGAGCCTGAGAAGGGAGATATGGAGATTTGAAAGAAGTAAGAAGTGAGAGTTTTGTTTTTGCCAATGTACTCTTTTTATTTAGTTGGATTAAGTTAGTTTCCCTATCACATATGGATTTTCTTTTTACCTTGTTTTGGTTTTTCAACCTGTCCAGTTGGTGTCCGCCATACACCTTTTTGGGTTGTAGTCCGCCATAAAACCCACAGAAGAAGAAATGGGAGTAGGCAAGAAGTAGTCGACCGGGATGTGCGAGAGGAATGTCCAGCTGGCCAGAAAAGCATGGTAAGCTAACGTTACTGAGTGAGTATCAAGCTAGCTAGCTTGGCTACAACTGATAAAGTCGTGGTGGCCAGCTAGCTGCGTTTTACAGTCAGACTCTGTTTTACAGTTAGCTAGATAAGGAACTAAACTGCAAGTATCATAAACCATTATTATATAGCTAGCTATGGTAGATAAATATCTGTCAGATGTAAAGCAAGCAGTATTGTGGCACGTGTAAGAGGCAATTCATGTTGGCTAGCTCACATTATCTAGATAACTTATTAAGCAATAGAGTGGATACTTAATATGGTTATCATTTAGTTAGCTAACTACATTTGATAATTCTTGACATCATCCATCTTTGAATCAGTTTGGCTGCAAAATTCGGTGTCATCAATGACCGACATCTAAGCTAGCTAACTACAGTCAAATAAGGAGGAGCATGTTGTCATGATGGAATAAGTCACCTATGTGAAGCTAGCCACAATAAGGATTAGCCATAATAGTGAAATTTGCTGTTCGCCTTAGTGTTTGTTAGTGAGATGAGACGCGGTGCCATAATATAAATATCTTAGCTAGCTATAAATTCACATGTACGCCATGTAATTTGTCATAGCTGTTATCACAAATGGCATGTATACTTTTAATCAGATCTAATGTTGTCATTTAGAGACATGAATGTCAAGTAGGCAAACTGATAAATGAATCCTAAATACAGAAAATGTTATTTTGTTAATCTTGGCAGGGTTGTCAACTGATTTCTTGGAGCCTGGTGGAGATAGATGCAAACCTACCAGCAGGACATTCCTCTGCATCCAGGTTGAGGCTTGCTACCAGCAGGAACATGGAGCACTCTGTCAGTGAGTCATGATATTGTTTTCCTTTACATTGCATGAAACTAGGGAGGAGGCCCTGGGCCAGTGGGAGGTCAGGGTTGAGGGCTGGCTCTCTTTCTAGCACTTACTACCCTTATCCATCTCTCCAGGTGCTACAGAGACAGAATGGTCCAAGGACCTCCAGAGCCTTTTGACTAACTAACTGCGATCTTTCCAGAGCACAGAGAAGTAGGCTACACTCATATTAGTATACTCAATGCACAATGTAAACCTACTTCACTATGGTAGTTCTGCCTGTGTGATAACATAGCATATTATCAAGGGCCGCTGGTTGGATTGGATTTACTGTACTCACGCCAAAACTCTTGCTCTCCCCTCTCTGTAAAAATCTCCCAGACATTTATCAAAACTAACATGTGTCCATCCCCTTATCCCCAGATGAGTCTGCGGGGCTATGGAACTTTAGAGCAGCACATCAAAAGACCTACCACCCTGTTGTCAGCTATCTGCAGACAGTTCCCTGTGGAAGGATGCAACTACAGTATCAAGGCTTTCAAAGGATACATTTTGGGGATGAGTTTTGTATAAACACATTTTATTGTTGGATTACAATACTACTTTTTCGTAGCATGTTCGTAACGTTGGGTCTTCACACTACCTTTCACTAACTTCTGTTGTAACTTAAACACAAAGACAAATACAACACTTGGAGCTTCCCTGTAGCTCAGTTGGTAGAGCATGGTGTTTGCAACGCCAGGGTTGTGGGTTTGATTCCCACGGAGGGCCAGTACAGAAAAAAATGTATGAAATGTATGCATTCACTACTGTAAGTTGCTCTGGATAGGAGCGTCTGCTAAATGACTAAAATGTCATGTAAAATGTGATTCTAAAGGCAATGCAAGTCTAGGGTGAATACATTTTTATTAATATACAGTGCATTCGGAAGGTAATCAGACACCTTGACTTTTTCCACATTTTGTTATGTTACAGCCTTATTCTAAAATGGATTAAAAAAAAGATATCATCAAAACAACACCCCATAATGACAAAGCAAAAACAGGTTTTTGGAAATTTCAAACAAACCTAAATATCACGCTTACATAAGCATTCAGACCCTTTACTCAGTACTGTGTTGAAGCGCCTTTGGCAGTGATTACAGCCTTGTCTTCTTGGGTATGACACAACGACCTTGGCAAACCTGTATTTGGGGACTTTCTCCCATTCTTCTCTGCAGATTCTCTCAAGCTCTGTCAGGTTGGATGGTGACTGTCGCTGCACAGCTATTTTCAGGAATCTCCAGATATGTTCAATCAGGTTCAAGTGCGGGCCTCAAGGGCATTCAGAAACTCCCGAAGCCACTTCTGTGTTGTCTTGGCTGTGTGTTTAGGGTTGTTGTCCTGTTGGAAGGTGAACCATCGCCCCAGTCTGAGGTCCTGAATGCTCTGGGGCAGGTTTTCATCAAGGATCTCTCTGTACTTTGTGTCATTCATCTTTCCCTTGATCCTGACTAGTCTCCCAGTACCTGCCGCTGAAAAACATACCCACAGCATGATGCTGCCACCACCATGCTTCACTGTAAGGATGGTGCAAGGTTTCATCACGTGATGCTTGGCATTCAGGCCAAAGCATTCAATATTGGTTTCATCAGACCAGAGAATCGTGTTTCTTAGTCCTTTATGTGCCTTTTGGCAGTCGTGCATTTTACTGAGGAGTGGCTTACGTCTGGCCGCTCTACCATAAACGCCTGATTGGTGGAGTGCTGCAGAGATGGTTGTCCTTCTGGAAGGTTCTCCCATCTCCACAGAGGAACTTCCCTGACCAAGACCCTTTCCCCCGGTTGCACAGTTTGGCCAGCTTTAGGAAGAGTATTGGTGGTTCCAAACTTCTTCCATTTAAATATGATGGAGGCCACTGTGTTCTGGGGGACCTTCAATTCTGCAGACATTTTTTGGTACCCTTCCCCAGATCTATACTTCAATACAATCCTGTCTTGGAGCTCTAGGGACAATTCCTTCGACCACATGGCTTTGTTTTTGCTATGACATACACTGTCAACTGTTGGACCTTATATAGACAGGTGTGTGTGCCTTTCTAAATCATGTCCAATCAATTGAATTTACCACAGGTGGACTCCAATCAAGTTGTAGAAACATCTCAAGGTTGATCAATGGAAACAGGTTGCACCTGAGCTCAATTTTGAGTCTCATAGCAAAGGGTTCGAATACTTATGTATAAGGAATTCTGTTTTTTAATACATTTGCAAAAATTTTCATTTTGCCATTATTTGGTACTGTGTGTTGATTGATAAGGGAAAAATATATATTTAATCAATTTTAGAATAAGACTAACGTAACAAAATGTGGATAAATTCAGGCAGTCTGAATACTTTCCAAATTCACTGTATATCAGATACATCACACAGGTGTGTCAACTAAAATATATATCCCAGACAAGATTGAAGAATGGGGCAAGAAGACAAAGTGAATATAAGTCAGTGATTGTGACCGTAGCAGTTCATATGAATTTGAGTGGTTACATATAATAAACTCAGCAAAAAAAGAAAAAACGTCCTCTCGCTGTCAACTGCGTTTATTTTCAGCAAACTTAACATGTGTAAATATTTGTATGAACATAACAAGAGTCAACAACTGAGACATAAACTGAACAAGTTCCACAGACATGTGACTAACAGAAATGGAATGTGTCCCTGAACAAAGGGGGGGTCAAAACTGTCAAAAGTAACAATCAGTATCTGGTATGGCCACTAGCTGAATTTAGCACATGCACTGCACCAGATTTGCCAGTTCTTGCTGTGTGATGTTACCCCACTCTTCCACCAAGGCACCTGCAAGTTCCCGGACATTTCTGGGGGGAATGGCCCTAGCCCTCACCCTCCGATCCAACAGGTCCCAGACGTGCTCAATGGGATTGAGATCCAGGCTCTTCGTTGGCCAAGGCAGAACACTGACATTCCTGTCTTGCAGGAAATCACACACAGAATGAGCAGTATGGCTGGTGGCATTGTCATGCTGGAGGGTCATGTCAGGATGAGCCTGCAGGAAGGGTACCACATGAGGGAGAAGGATGTCTTCCCTGTAACGCACAGTGCTGATTGCCTGCAATGACAACAAGCTCAGGCCGATGATGCTGTGACACACCGCCCCAGACCATGACGGATCCGCCACCTCCAATCCCGCTCCAGAGTACAGGCCTCAGTGTAACGCTCATTCCTTCAACGATAAACGCGAATCCAACAATCACCCTTGGTGAGACAAAACTGCGACTCGTCAGTGAAGAGCACTTTTTGCCAGGCCTGTCTGGTCCAGCGACGGTGGGTTTGTGCCCATAGGCGATGTTGTTGCCAGTGATGTCTGGTGAGGACCTGCCTTACAACAGGCCTACAAGCCCTCAGTCCAGCCTCTCTCAGCCTATTGCGTACAGTCTGAGCACTGATGGAGGGATTGTGTCTTCCTTTTGTAACTCGGGCAGTTGTTGTTGCCATCCAGTACCTGTCCCGCAGGTGTGATGTTCGGATGTACCGATCCTGTGCAGGTGTTGTTACACGTGGTCTGCCACTGCCAGGGCGATCAGCTGTCCGTCCTGTCTCCCTGTAGCGCTGTCTTAGGCGTCTCACAGTACAGACATTGCAATTTATTTTCCTGGCCACATCTGCAGTCCTCATGCCTCCTTGCAACATGCCTAAGGCACATTCACGCAGATGAGCAGGGACCCTGGGCATCTTTCTTTTGGTCTTTTTCAGAGTCAGTAGAAAGGCCTCTTTAGAATCCTACGTTTTCATAACTGTGACCTTAATTGCCTACCATCTGTAAGCTGTTAGTGTCTTAACGACCGTTCCACAAGTGCATGTTCATTAATTGTTTATGGTTCATTGAACAATCATGGAAAACAGTGTTGGATTTTTACGAATGATCTTTGAAAGACAGGTTCCTGAAAAAAGGGACGTTTCTTTTTTTGCTAAGTTTCATGTTGACAGAATGGCAGCGAGACAGAGAGAGACTGATGCTGTACTTCCCAGTAAGGCCCTTAGGCCACAGTCAGGCAGCTTGTAGATTTGTCACCATCCAGGCCCATGTCATAGCATGCAGTGATAGGGAGATGACAAGTGTATTATATACCTTTCATCACGAAAGTCATTTTAGAATTTACTACGTATGTTGCTGAACAATTCAACACTTTTTGTTAGTGTCATTTGCTTAGTTTCCATCCAATTGGTGACACATTTTCATCCAAATATTCTAAAATCTGTATAAAAACTATATGCGCATTTTCCCACCAGAGATGTTTCCATCAAATTGACTTGTTGCAGATAAATGGCTCTGCATGATGACGTAGTGCACATAAAAATACATAGTTTAAATTCCCATGTACCCGAAAAAAAAAAAAAAATAGTTCAGAGTTTCCATCACGTTTTCAACTCTACTGATAGTTTTCTCACAAAAATTTTTTGCGTTACCTAATGAGTGTGACCACTATGGAATTGGCATGTGCTCTCTAGCCAACAGCACATTCTCACTAATCATTATTCACGATGCAGTTAGGATTATCCGTAATCATGGTAGCATCTACATTAGAAACATATTATATTCTTATTTACAATAAAATTGACTCCAAAATGACACAATACACTATTTACCATTAATTTATATTAGGCACAAAATAATCTGAAACACAACCAAAACGAACAGGAAATGCACCCAACAAAGTCCTGCTATAAGAGTTATGAACTTAATATTTTGTAATCTTAACAGTTGTGTTCTGTGGGCGTAACTGAGTTGGCTGATACCCCATTTCATAGACCCAAGATCCATAGGTAAGGCTGTACATTGCAATATGAATGTCCAATACGCACAACAGACTGACTGGTGAGGTGATTTCCCACAGTCAAAGTCCTGCAATATGAGCTACAATGTAATATTTGTAAACTCTTCACAGTTGTGTTCTCTCGGTGTCACTGAGTAGGCTGATACCCCATTTCATGGACCCAAGATCCATAGGTAAATAGGCTGAATAGTGAGGTGATTTCCCACAGTTAAAGTCCTGCAATAAGCGCTATGATGCTAATATTTGTGTAAACTCTTCACAGTTGTGATTATTTCATGGATCCAAGATCTATTGGCAAGGTTGTACAATGCATGTAATACACCCCCATTATCTAGTCCAAATGTAGCATGATTCCACTATTTGTATCAGTGTCAATGAGTGACTTTTATTTTGAAGGCGAACCACAAATTATACTATTGTGGCTATTCATTATTGTGGCTAGCTTCACATAGCTGGTGCAAAAGCGATCGAAGCAACGTGCCATTACATTGTTCAACCAATGGTGAGTTAGATACCACCCACAGATGTTTGATTGACACCCCCTCATTATCATATTGGAGCAAGAAAGCATAAATAAATTCTGAATATTTAAATAATTAGATATTACAAAGAAGCATTGTTTCTTTGCTTCATACTCGTCGCCAATCCCACTGGCTCCAGGTCATCTGCAAGACCCTGCTAGGTAAAGTCCCGCCTTATCTCTGTTCGCTGGTCACCATAGCTGCACCCACCCGTAGCACACGTTCCAGCAGGTATATCTCACTTGTCACCCCCAAAGCCAATTCCTCCTTTGGCCGCCTCTCCTTCCAGTTCTCTGCTGCCAATGACTGGAACGAACTACAAAAATCTCTGAAACTGGAAACACTTATCTCCCTCACTAGCTTTAAGCACCAATTGTCAGAGCAGCTCACAGATTACTGCACCTGTACATAGCCCATCTATAAATAGCCCAAACAACTACCACTTCCCCTACTGTATTTATTTATTTTGCTCCTTGCACCCCAGTATTTCTACTTTGCACACTCATCTACTGTCAAATCTACCATTCCAGTGTTTTAATTGCTATATTGTATTTACTTCGCCACCATGGCCTATTTATTGCCTTAACCTCCCTTATCTCACCTCACCTCAATCCAGGCCCAGCAGTGCCTAGCTCCACTCCTACTCCCCAGGCGCTCTCTTTTGATGACTTCTGTAACCGTAATAGCCTTGGTTTCATGCATGTTAACATTAGAAGCCTACTTCCTAAGTTTGTTTTATTCACTGCTTTAGCACATTCTGCCAACCCGGATGTCCTAGCCGTGTCTGAATCCTGGCTTAGGAAGTCCACCAAAAACTCTGAAATATTCATCCCTAACTACAACGTTTTCAGACAAGATAGAACGGCCAAAGGGGGTGGTGTTGCAATCTACTGCAGAGATAGCCTGCAGAGTTCTGTCCTACTATCCAGGTCTGTACCCAAACAATTTGAACTTCTACTTTTAAAAATCCATCTCTCTAAAAACAAGTCTCTCACCGTTGCCGCCTGCTATAGACCACCCTCGGCCCCTAGCTGTGCTCTGGACACCATATGTGAACTGATTGCCCCCCATCTATCTTCAGAGCTCGTACTACTAGGTGACCTAAACTGGGACATGCTTAACACCCCAGCCATCCTACAATCCAAGCTTGATGCCCTCAATCTCACACAAATTATTAATGAACCCACCAGGTACCACCCCAAAGCCGTAAACACTGGCACCCTCATAGATATCATCCTAACCAATTTGCCCTCTAAATAAACCTCTGCTGTTTTCAACCAAGATCTCAGCGATCACTGCCTCATTGCCTGCATCCGTAATGGGTCTACGGTCAAACGACCTCCACTCATCACTGTCAAACGCTCCCTGAAACATTTCAGCGACCTGGCCCTTGTATCCTGGAAGGATATTGACCTCATCTCGTCAGTAGAGGATGCCTGGTAATTTTTTTTAAATGCCTTCCTCGCCATCTTAAATAAGCATGCCCCATTCAAGAAATGTAGAACCAGGAACAGATATAGCCCTTGGTTCTCCCCAGACCTGACTGCCCTTAACCAACACAAAAACATCCTATGGCGTTCTGCATTAGCATCAAACAGCCCCCGTGATATGCAACTTTTCAGGGAAGTTAGAAAACAATATACACAGGCAGTTAGAAAAGCTAAGGCTAGCTTTTTCAAGCAGAAATTTGCTTCCTGCAACACAAATTCAAAAAAGTTCTGTGACATTGTAAAGTCCATGGAGAATAAGAACACCTCCTCCCAACTGCCCACTGCACTGAGGATAGGAAACTCTGTCACCACCGATAAACCCACTATAATTGAGAATTTCAATAAGCATTTTTCTACGGCTGGCCATGCTTTCCACCTGGCTACCCCTACTGCAGTCAACAGCACTGCACCCCCCACAGCTACTCGCCCAAGCCTTCCCCATTTCTCCTTCTCCCAAATCCATTCTGCTGATGTTCTGAAAGAGCTGCAAAATCTGGACCCCTACAAATCAGCCGGGCTAGACATGCTGGACCCTTTCTTTCTAAAATTATCTGCCGAAATTATTGCAACCCCTATTACTAGCCTGTTCAACCTCTCTTTCGTGTCGTCTGAGATTCCCATAGATTGGAAAGCAGCTGCTGTCATCCCCCTCTTCAAAGGAGGGGACACTCTTGACCCAAATTGCTATAGACCTATATACATCCTACCCTGCCTTTCTAAGGTCTTCGAAAGCCAAGTCAACAAACAGATTACCGACCATTTCGAATCCCACCGCACCTTCTCCGCTATGCAATCTGGTTTCAGAGCTGGTCATGGGTGCACCTCAGCCACGCTCAAGGTCCTAAACGATATCGTAACCACCATCGATAAGAAACAATACTGTGCTGCCGTTTTCATTGACCTGGCCAAAGCTTTCGACTCTGTTAATCACCGCAGGCTCAATAGCCTTGGTTTCTCTAATGATTGCATCGCCTGGTTCACCAACTACTTCTCTGATAGAGTTCAGTGTGTCAAATCGGAGGGCCTGTTGTCCGGACCTCTGGCAGTCTCTATGGGGGTGCGACAGGGTTCAATTCTTGGGCCAACTCTTTTCTCTGTATACATCAATGATGTCGCTCTTGCTGCTGGTGAGTCTCTGATCCACCTCTACGCAGACGACACCATTCTGTATACTTCTGGCCCTTCTTTGGACACTGTGTTAACAACCCTCCAGACGAGCTTCAATGCCATACAACTCTCCTTCCGTGGCCTCCAACTGCTCCTAAATACAAGTAAAACTAAATGCATGCTCTTCAACCGATCGCTGCCTGCACCTGCCCGCCTGCCCTGCATCACTACTCTGGACGGTTCTGACTTAGAATATGTGGACAACTACAAATAACTAGGTGTCTGGTTAGACTGTAAACTCTCCTTCCAGACTCACATAAAACATCTCCAATCCAAAGTTAAATCAAGAATTGGCTTCCTATTTCGCAAACAAAGCATCCTTCACTCATGCTGCCAAACATACCCTCGTAAAACTGACTATCCTACCGATCCTCGACTTTGGCGATGTCATTTACAAAATAGCCTCCAATACTCTACTCAACAAACTGGACGCAGTCTATCACAGTGCCATCCGTTTTGTCACCAAAGCCCCATATACTACCCACCACTGTGACCTGTACGCTCTCGTTGGCTGGCCTTCGCATCATAATCGTCGCCAAACCCACTGGCTCCAGGTCATCTACAAGACCCTGCTAGGTAAAGTCCCTCCTTATCTCCGCTCACTGGTCACCATAGCAGCACCCACCTGTAGCACGCGCTCCAGCAGGTATATCTCTCTGGTCACCCCCAAAGCCAATTCCTCCTTTGGCCGTCTCTCTTTCCAGTTCTCTGCTGCCAATGACTGGAACGAACTACAAAAATCTCTGAAACTGGAAACACTTATCTCCCTCACTAGCTTTAAGCACCAGCTGTCAGAGCAGCTCACAGATCACTGCACCTGTACATAGCCCATCTATAATTTAGCCCAAACAACTACTACTTCCCCTACTGTATTTATTTATTTAATTTTGCTCCTTTGCACCCCATTATCTCTATTTCTACTTTGCACTTTCTTCTACTACAAATCTACCATTCCAGTGTTTTACTTGCTATATTGTATTTACTTTGCCACCATGGACTTTTTTTTGCCTTTACCTCCCTTATCTCACCTCATTTGCTCACATTGTACATAGACTTATGTACAATGCATATTTATTTTTTTGTCAGGGGGTCCCTAGCAGCCGGGGGCCCTAAGCAACTGCTTAAGTCAATGAGAAACATCTACAGTAAGAGATAAGTGGAGAATATGAATACAACCTCTCATTGTCTCAGAAACCAGGAGAGAACCCAAGGCCTAGATTACCTTTTAACTTCAGAAATGTTCAACAAATAATGGGCTATTAAAGCCTATTTATCACAATATGTTTATGTTGTTTAGTAAATTATCGACTTTGTATTTCTAATCACAAATCTAAATGTCCTTGTCAAGAAAATGGTATGATTAACCACAGAACAGTAGCCTACTGTCGGTCTGATATTGGGACATTCTGTTAAATGATTTCAAACATCCAGCCTTCCCTGTAGCTCAGTTGGTAGAGCATGGTGTTTGCAACGCCAGGGTTGTGGGTTTGATTCCCACGGGGGGCCAGCACAGCAATTTTTTTTAATGAATTGTATGAAATGTATGCATTCACTACTGTAAGTCGCTCTGGATAAGAGTGTCTGTTAAATGATTAAAATATATCCACCGCATCACCAAGTTAAAGAAAATACAAAGCTTACCAAACATGATTTACTAAAACACACTCACTGCATAATATATGTGTGAGAGAGAAAGTAAGAAAGTGAGGGGTTTAGTAATATCAACATTCTTCATGTTCTACTTGACAGTGGGGGTACTCATGTTGCCTTGCTCATCTCTGATTATTATTAGTATTATTTGACTAGGCCTTGGGTTCTCTCCTGGTTTCTGAGACAATGAGAGGTTGTATTCATATTCTCCACTTATCTCTTACTGTAGATGTTTCTCATTGACTTAAGCAGTTGCTTAGGGCCCCCGGCTGCTAGGGACCCCCTGAAAAAATAAATATATGTACAGTACTGGTCAAAAGTTTGGACACACCTGCTCATTCCAGGGTTTTTCTTTATTTTTACTATTTTCTACATTGTAGAATAATATTGAAGACATCAAAACTATGAAATAACACATATGGAATCATGTAGTAATCAAAATATATTTGAGATTCTTCAAAGTAGCCACCCTTTGCCTTGATGACAGCTTTGCACACTCTTGGAATTCTCGCAACCAACTTCATGAGGTTGTCACCTGGAATGCATTTCAATTTAGCAGGCGTGCCTTGTGAAAAGTAAATTTGTGGAATTTATTTTCTTCTTAATGCATTTGAGCCAATCTGAGGTAGTATACAGACCAAGTCCATATTATGGCAAGAGCAGCTCAAATAATCAAAGAGAAACGACAGTCCATCATTACTTTAATACATGAAGGTTGTCAATCTGGAAAATTTAAAGAACTTTGAAAGTTTCTTCAAGTGCAGTCGCAAAAATCATCAAGTGCTATGATGAAACTGGATCTCATCTGGACCGCCACAGGAAAGGAAGACCCAGAGTTACCTCTGCTGCAGAGAATAAGTTCATTAGAGTTAACTGCACCTCAGATTGCAGCCCAAAGAAATGCTTCACAGAGTCCAAGTAAAAAACACCTCTCAACATCAACTGTTCAGAGGAGACTCTGTGAATCAGGCCTTCATGGTCAAATTTCTGCAAAGAAACCACTACTAAAGGACATCAATAATAAGAAGAGGACTTGCTTGGGCCAAGAAACACAAGCAATGGACATTAGACCGGTGGAAATCTGTCCATTGGTCTGATGAGTGCAAATTTGAGAATTTTTGCTCCAACCGCCATGTCTTTGTGAGACGCAGAGTAGGTGAATGGATGATCTCTGCACATTTGGTTACCACCGTGAATAACAGAGGAGGAGGTGTGATGGTGTGGGGGTGCTTTGCCGGTGACACTGTCAGTGATTCATTTAGAATTCAAGGCACACTTAACCAGCATGGCTACCACAGAATGCTGCAGCTATACGCCATTCCATCTGGTTTGCGCTTAGTCCCACTATCATTTGTTTTTCAACAGGACAATGAACCAACACACCTCCAGGGTGTGTAAGGGCTATTTCACCAAGAAGGAGAGGGATGGAGTGCTGCATCAGATGACCTGGCCTCCACAATCACGCAACCTCAACTCGTTTGGGATGAATTGGACTGCAGAGTGAAGGAAAAGCAGCTAACAAGTGCTCAGCATATGTGAGAACTCCTTCAAGACTGTTGGAAAAGCATTCCATGTGAAGCTGGTTGAGAGAATGCCAAGAATGTGCAAAGCTATCATCAAAGAAAAGGGTGGCCACTTTGAAGAATCTAAAATCTAAAATATATTTTGATTTGTTTAACACTTTTGGTTAGTACATGATTCCAATGTGTTATTTCATAGTTTCGATGTCTTCACTATTATTCTACAATGTAGAAAATAGTAAAAATAAAGAAAAACCCTTGAATGAGTAGGTGTGTCAACATTTGACTGGTACTGTATATATTTTAGGAACTGAGTCAGGTTCTGATCATAACTGTTATGTGTTAGAATAGTAGAATACACAAGGTGCAAGTTACAAATTTGGTTGTTCATCAGCAGTTTTTCTCTTGTTATGTCAGTCACTGACCGTCACTCAATTAGCCATGCCAGCTATAATTTTTTGGATTGGTAAGTTAGTCTAGCCAGTTATCTAAACGAGCATGCAGGGCATGTGTCCAGGGGCCCTGACCTCCAGGAGGCCCCCCTTGATTTGGTTAATTCCTCTCACCCAGATATCATTAAGATGGCATAAGTCTTGACAAAATGTGTCGAATTGCAGGAAATTAGTTTTAAAACTGCTTAACTTCTCTCCGCCCTGTGACAAAAGTGTGTAGAATTGCAGAAAGTTTGCTTTAAAACTGCAACAATTTCTCTACTCCCCATGGCAAAATGTGTAGTTGAGGGATATTATATTCATGTTACTGTACATTACATTACATTCATGTTCTCTGTTCAACCCCCTCTTCAGCTAAACCCATCAGTCTGGTGGAGAGGTGTTGGTGTCGTTCTACTGTCAACACCGTCCCCCAGCGCAACATCCGAGAACTGAAGTTCCTACACACACCCAACTGCCCCTTCCAAGTGATGTGAGTACCTCCCCAACACAGACATGTACGGACAAGATCACACAACAACAAGCTGTCAGAGTCTCACTGCAAAATAGACATTTCTCCAAACGTCAAAATTTGAAGTTGCACCAAACGTCAGAATTTGAAGTGTTTGTTGATACCGCAGTGCCTGTCACTGGGATTGAACACATGACCTTTGAATCCAGCATCCGCCCATCTGCCACCCACAACACCCTAGCAAAAGCCAAGCCTACTTCATGATAGTAGTGCTCACTGTTGCACCTAGTGACCGTCTTTGATTTATTTTGTTTTTGTTTTACCTTTATTTCAACAGGGGAGTCCCATTGTGACCAATGCCTTGATTTAGGCATTGATTCTGACTTCGTTAAAGATGCAATATGCAGAAATTGCTAAGCCATTTCCTGGTTGCTAAAATTCTAATAGTTTGCCTCCTTTCAGTTTATGTGAAAAAAAGCAGTCATTGTGTGGAGAATCATTGTACCATCTTAACAGCTGTGAAATATATTTTCCATAACCAAAAATATTGTATTTTCAGCTGTTTGAAGTGGGTGTACAAAACCGACCGAAAGTAAAAGACGCAAAAATTAAACTTAAGCATGGGCAGCATAGAAATTGTGCACATAGACCAGATCTACCGCTTCTTAGACTTGCTTTCAATGACATATCGATAACTCACATTTCTATGTGAATTTGGTCGGGTCGCCCAAATTACATATTGCAGCTTTAAGTAAAACAGAAAGGCATTAATTCCGATTGAAAAATCATGCACACACACACACCTGTTATAGTGTGGACACTATATAAATAATTACATGGTTATTATTGGCATTAACCTTGACCTTTCCCCTTTGATGATGTCATCACCAAGAGTGAGTTCTGTGCAATGTGATTCTACCACCGGCTGAGTGGGCTATATAGTTCTGTTATATTTGTACCGTTTGTACCTGGCAATACACCTTTAGGTTTGGGTTGAAAGTAAAGGAAAGTAATATCGAAATGCGTGTGGGCATTCCTTGTCAAGTTACTACACCTTTTTGGCGACGAGGATAAAACTTTATCAACTTGTACAGGGCGAGTTAGCTAGCTAGCTTAATGAGCGACGGAGAGCAGGTGCCACTGGACGGAAACGCCGACGGGGACAATCAGCAGCAAGTGCAAATCGCTAACGAGGATCAAGGACAAGTTGGCGTTATAATGGCAATGTTTGGGACTATCACTGAGTTTGTGGAATTGAACGAAGACTGGACGGAATATGTGGAAAGGTTGGGACACTTTTTCTTGGCAAATGGAATCATAGATGAGGCTAAACAGCGCTCTATTCTCTTGAGTGTGTGTGGGGCTAAAACCTACAAGCTAATGAGGAATTTGGCTACACCACGGAGACCGGGAGAAATTCCTTTTGGGGATCTAGTTGCTCTCGTTCAGACTCACCACAATCCAAAGCCTTCAGTGATTGTCCAGAGGTTCAAGTTTAACTGCCATTTTCGAAAAACAGGTCAGTCTGTTGCTAACTTTGTTGCTGAATTACGTGAACTCTCTGAACATTGTGAGTTTGGGGCTATGTTAGAGGACATGCTCCGTGACAGATTAGTCTGTGGCATTAATGAGGACAGCATACAGCGCCGGTTGCTGGGGGAAGCCACACTGACTTTCAAGAGGGCATTGGAACTATCTCAAGGGATGGAGATGGCCGCTAGTAATGTGAAAAATATTCAAAAGGCCAACAGTGAAAGTTGTGCAGTGCATCAGGTGACAAAAGAGGTGGCAGGAAAAAGGGGAAAAGCAGTGGAATGTTTCAGATGTGGAGGGACACATTATGGTAACAACTGTAAGTTCATGGAGACTGTCTGTCACAATTGCAACAAAAAGGGACATTTAGCAAAAAAATGCAGGGGTCCTAGGAGCAAGCCAGAGGGTGGGCGGACTGGGCTGGGCAAGTTCACAGCACCAAAGCCTCAGTCAGCAGTGCACCACCTAGAGAGCACAGAGGAGGAGGAAGAGCATTGTTCCTACAACATGTTTAATGTGAGGGAGCCGCGAGCAGAGCCTATCTATGCTACAGTGGAGGTAGATGGAAAGCAGATGAGGATGGAGGTTGACACGGGGGCCTCTGCCTCTGTCATAAGTGAGGAGACTTACAAACAAAAATGGGGCTCAAGACAGGTTTCTGCCCTCACACCAGCAGGGATCAGACTGCGTACGTACACCGGGGAGACCATACCATTGCTTGGGGCTCTAGAAGTGGACATTGCATACAACAGCCAGGAAGCGAGAGCACGGCTCCTGGTGGTGAAAGGGAATGGGCCTAGTTTACTAGGGCGTGACTGGCTAAACAAAATACAACTGAGCTGGGGTGAGATAAAACACACCCGAGTGACTGAGGATGTCATTCAAAAATACCCAGAGATTTTCAAAAATGAACTGGGCACACTGCAGGGCACTGCAGTTAAGCTGTTCGTGGATCCTCAGGCCGAGCCTCGCTTTTTCAAGCCCAGGACAGTGCCTTACGCCATGAAAAAGAAAGTGGAAGATGAGTTGGAGCGGCTGCAGGAAGCAAACGTCATTACTCCCGTTCAGTTCTCCCGCTGGGCAGCTCCTATCGTTCCCGTTCTGAAAAGTGACGGCACGGTGCGTATATGTGGGGACTACAAACTCACCATCAACAGGGCCTCTAAGCTAGACGCTTACCCGCTGCCACGGGTGGAGGACTTGTTCGCGACACTGGCAGGAGGCAAGACGTTCTCAAAGCTTGACATGAGTCACGCCTACCAACAGCTCCTCCTGGACGAGGACTCAGAAGAGTATGTCACAGTCAACACGCACAAAGGCTTGTTCAGGTACAACCGCTTGGTTTTCGGAGTGGCGTCCAGCCCAGCCATTTTCCAGAGGACAATGGACAATCTGCTGCAGGGGATCCCTCATGTATCAGTGTACATGGATGACATCCTGGTTACAGGGGAGACGGAGGAGGAGCACCTCCACCATCTGGACCAGGTGTTAAAGAGATTCTCTGAGGCAGGGCTGCGCCTGAAGCGTAGCAAGTGCACATTCCAAGCACAGAGTGTGACATACCTAGGTCACAAGATCACAGCGCAGGGTCTGTGTCCTGTGGAGGACAAAGTCAGGGCAATCAAGGATGCTCCAAACCCCAAGAATGGGTCAGAGCTCAGGTCGTTCCTGGGCATGGTGAACTACTATGGTAAGTTCCTCCCTGAGCTGTCAACAGTGTTGGCTCCACTTTATCAGTTGCTCCACAAAGACTGTAAATGGAAGTGGGGGCCAGCACAAGAGAAAGCTTTCAAGGAAGTGAAAGCACTACTACAATCAGCACAACTTCTGGTTCATTTTGACCAAGACAAAGAGATCATCCTGTCATGTGACGCCTCACCCTATGGCGTCGGGGCAGTACTCTCTCATCAGATGGAGGACGGGTCAGAGAGACCCATTGGATTTGCATCACGTACGCTGACGAGTGCTGAGAAGGGTTATTCACAGTTAGACAAGGAAGGTCTGGCCATAGTCTTTGCTGTGAAACGCTTCCGTCAGTACCTCTACGGTCGTCATTTCACCATATGCACTGACCACAAACCACTGATGAGCCTTTTCAGTGAATCAAGATGCATTCCGCCCATGGCTTCAGCAAGGTTACAGCGTTGGGCCCTGACACTGTCGGCTTACCAGTATACGATAGTGTATAGAGCGGGGAAGGACAATGCAAATGCAGACGCGCTCAGCCGTCTCCCGCTACCAGAGATGCCTGCCACAACTGTGGTGCCTCCCGAGACAATTTTCCTAATGGAGAGATTGTCAAACTCACCTGTGAATGCCAAACAGATCAAACAGTGGACAGACCGGGATCCTATCCTGTCCCAAGTGAAAAGATTCCTGATGCAGGGTTGGCCTCCTGTCATAGAGGATGTTGGACTAAGACCTTACGCAAAGCGCAAAACTGAGCTGAGTGTGCAGGATGGCTGCATACTCTGGGGGTCCAGAGTGGTTGTTCCACCCCCTGGCCGTGCACAAGTCATGGATGAGGTCCATGAGGCTCACCCGGGTGCCTCCCGGATGAAAAGTTTAGCCAGATCTTACATCTGGTGGCCTAACATGGAACAGGAGGTAGAAGACAAAGTTAAATCATGTTCTGAGTGCCAGATCAACCAGAAGATGGCGCCGCCCGCGCCACTACATCTGTGGGAGTGGCCTGACCACCCATGGTCCAGGCTGCATATAGATTTTGCAGGCCCTTTCATGGGTCACATGTTCCTTGTCATGGTGGACGCACACTCCAAGTGGCTGGAGGCGCACATCATGAGCAACATCACAGCGACCACAACCATCGAAAAGCTTCGGCAGGTGTTTTCAACCCATGGTCTGCCGGACTCTCTGGTGTCCGACAACGCAACAACGTTTACCTGTGATTTGTTCCAAGAATTCATGCGGAGAAACGGGATCCGCCATGTCCGCAGCGCCCCATTTCACCCGGCCTCAAACGGCTTAGCGGAGCGGGCTGTGCAGACACTGAAAGAGGGGCTCAAAAGGATGACTGGGGGAACTATCACTACTAAGCTCTCTCGGTTCTTGTTCCAGTACCGCATCACGCCACAAACAACAACAGGACAGGCTCCAGCGGTGATGTTAATGGGCAGAAGGCCAAAAGCTCACCTGGATCTACTGCGTCCGAACATCAGAGCACGAGTGGAACGGAAGCAGGAGAAACAAAAAGAGAGACATGACCACCACGCAAGGGAGAGACAGTTAAAACCCAATGACACTGTCTACATCCGCAACTTCACAAGCAGCCAATGCTGGTTGCCAGGTATCATTCTGAGTCAGAGTGGTCCCGTCTCCTTTGTGGTCAAACTGACTGATGGTCGAGTCATGCGCAGACACCAGGACCATCTCCGCCTGCGCTATGACAAAGACAAGACCATGTTTTCAGACGGAACAGCTGTGGGTGGTAGTATACAAGTTGAAATCCCACAGGAAACAGCATCTGAGGAACAGGGGCATTCAGTGGTTCCAGCAGAGGGTGATGGACATTCTCTCACAAACACCCAACCCGCTCCTGTGCCCTCAGACCCAGCTCCACTGGGACACGCCTTACCTGTGTCTCGTAGCACACCAGGAGTACTGCGCAGATCACAGCGTAGTCACAAGCCTCCTGAAAGACTAACTCTGTAGTTGAGACTGAGAGACTCGTGGTGTTAGTGTTTGTTTGGAGCAGCAGACCTAGTTGAAAAGAAATAAGGACTGTCATTTTATTGTTGTTGTTTTGGTTACATTTACGGTAACACCAGCAGAAGTTCTACAGTGTGGTGTAGTAAAGAGAAGAAAACACTAATGTGGTTTACTTGTTAACCTTATGTTTTCCTTACAGGGGGGATTTAAATTGAGGGGGGAGAAGTGTTATAGTGTGGACACTATATAAATAATTACATGGTTATTATTGGCATTAACCTTGACCTTTCCCCTTTGATGATGTCATCACCAAGAGTGAGTTCTGTGCAATGTGATTCTACCACCGGCTGAGTGGGCTATATAGTTCTGTTATATTTGTACCGTTTGTACCTGGCAATACACCTTTAGGTTTGGGTTGAAAGTAAAGGAAAGTAATATCGAAATGCGTGTGAGCATTCCTTGTCAAGTTACTACAACACCCAAGACCTGGCTCTGAAAGGGCTCTCCTTCTGTTTGGACATTTCATACCATCAATCTCATGGAGCTGACAGCCAGTGAAAGGAGGCACGCACGCACACACACACACTGATGATGCCCATCTCATTGTCCATTCTGTACACCATGCACACATAATTAAACACATCCACAGGAAGCGTTTTTGGGAAAAAGAGTGAGTGTGTGTGTGAGTGAGGGGGGTTGAGAATTGGATGCAGTTTTGTTTTTCTCTAAATAATTGGTCTGTGTTCTCACGCACTGGCTTTTCTCTAACTCCTAACTCACAGGGTCTGGTACTGCTCAACATTATAAGATTAAGATCACTTTATTGGTCTTTTGCACACAAGGTCCAACTGAAATTGACTTCTGCTTCTAACCCATCCGAAAGACACACATACATACACAGGTTTTTGGAGAGGTGCGGGGGTCTGCCACGCAGGGCGCCCAGGGAACTGTTGTTGTGGGGGGTTAAGTGCCTCGATCAAGGGGACAACATAGCAGTGCTGGCAACAATAACTGCAGTAACCCATGGGGAGGAGGTCACACTCAGATAATCAGAGAGGGGGCAAATTATTGTGGCCCTGGTGGCAAAAATGTATCAAAGTTCTGTCTGCACAGAGATGCTTGGGGAAATAGTCAAAATGGGGGACCAGTGTGTGTGTGTGTGTGTTTCAAGGGAAGGGGGTGTATCTGAGCTCATCACCTAGGACTTGGCATTGGTTAATCAAATCTTCCTATACTTGCTAAATTTTGCATGCCGTCTCAATCAGCTACAAGTGTATATGCATTCGCACATCATGTATTTTCTTGAGTTGGGCTCGGGGATGGAACAACTGTTGAACATCTGAGCTTGTGGTTGTTTATGGGGGAAGGGTGGAGAGTGTGTGTGTGTATATGTATCCCACATCTGTTGCTATGGGGTAATGATGTCAGGGACAATATAGGATGAATCACAATAATTGTTTGCCAAAATAATAATTGCAATCCTGGGAACAAATCCTCCTGCCTACATTATTACACATGTTATTAATTAATTGTGGAAATAAATTAACATATGAAACATCTTTTAATATATATAGTACCAGTCAAAAGTTTGGACACACCTACTCATTTAAGGGTTTTTCTTTATTTTTACTATTTTCTACATTGTAGAATAATAGTGAAGACATCAACATTATGAAATAGCACAGATGGAATCATGTAGTAACCACTTTTATTTTTTAAACAAATCAAAATATATTTTATATTTGAGATTCTTGATGACAGCTTTGCACACTCTTGTCATTCTCTCAACCAGCTTCATGAGGTAGTCACCTGGAATGCATTTCAATTAACAGGTGTGCCTTGTTAAAAGGTAATTTGTGGAATTTCTTTCCTTAATGTGTTTGAGCCAATCAGTTGTGTTGTGAAAAGGTAGGGGGTGGTATACAGAAGATAGTCTTATTTGGTAAAAGACCAAGTACATATTATGGCAAGAACAGCTCAAATAAGCAAATTGAAACGAAACTGGCTCTCATGAGGACCGCCACAGTAAAGGAAGATCCACAGATATCTCTGCTGCAGAGGAAAAGTTAGATTTACCCGTCTCAGAAATCGCAGCCTAAATAAATGCTTCACAGAGTTCAAGTAACAGACACATCTCAACATCAACTGTTCAGAAGAGACTGCGTGAATCAGGCCTTCATGGTTGAATTGCTGCAATAAAACACTACTAAAGGACACCAATAAGAAGAATACTTGCTTCTGCCATGAAACACGAGCAATGGACATTAGACCGGTGGAAATCTGTCCATTGGTCTGGTGAGTCCAAATTTGTGTCCAAATTTCAGATTTTTGGTTCCAACCAAAGGCACACTTAAACAGCATGGCTACCACAGCATTCTGCAGCGATACGCCATCCCATCTGGTTTGCGCTTAGTGGGTCTATCATTTGCTTTTCAACAGGACAATGACCCAACACACCTCTAACCCAATTGAGATGGTTTGGGATGAGTTGGACTGCAGAGTGAAGGAAAAGCAGCCAACAAGTGCTCAGCATATGTGGAAACTCCTTCAAGACTGTTGGAAAAGCATTCCAGGTGAAGCTGGTTGAGAAAATGCCAAGAGTGTGCAAAGCTGTCATCAAGGCAAAGGGTGGCTACTTTGAAGAATCTCAAATAGAATAGAACACTTTTTTGGTTACTACAATTCATTACTACATATACTTCTCCCATGGGCAAAGGGGTGATGCTATTAATTAACAGTAATTTTGATCCGAATTTGCAAATTGTCCAAACAGATCCGCAAGGTAGATGGATTATTTTAAATATGTTATTGGACCATAAACAAACTATCACCCACATGCACTTAAGGAAATCATGAATATCGTGGATATATTGGAACTAGTGGATATATGGAGGCTTAAATATCCTGACCTATTGAGATATACATGGTGGAAGCTCAATCAAGCTAGTCATTTTGACTACTTTCTTATGTCATTCTTGCTGGCACCAAAAGTTTAGAAAGTGTTTATAGGGGACAGAATGCGGTCAGACCATCAAATAATTGGCATATACATTACTCTTACAGAATTTCCATGTCGGTGAGGATATTGGAAATGTAATCAAAGCTTATTGGACGATAACGTTTTTTAAACTAGGACAGAAGAATTAATTTCTGACTTTTTCCGACATAACATAGGTATAGCAGATCCCATTATTGTATAGGACACTTTTAAATGTGCCTTTAGAGGCCATGCAATTCATTACTCATCTTTAAATATAGAGGCACAGAATAAGTTAGAGAAAAAAGTAAAATAAATGGAGGAACTTATTCAAGAAAGATCAAGTCTAATATATTATAAAAATAAACCGAACTGGATGGAATATGGGGGAAATGCACCAAATCCTTTTTTAATCTTCAACAATAGAAATGCTACCAAAAATAATTTACTAAAAATTGTTACAAATGACAGAGTCCACCATGATTCACCAAACAATATTTTGAAAGAGAAAGCACAGTACTTTAAGTGTATGTTTTCATTTCAGTCTCCTCCATCTCCATTAACCAAAGGTAATTTTACGAATGTTTTTCTATTAATAATCTTAAATGAACAGCTATACAGAAAGACTCATGTGAAGGCCAAATTACAGAGGAGGAACTTCTTGATGCAATTAAAGCCTTTAAGCCTGGGAAAACTCTAGGGATGGATGGCATACCAGTTGAGGTACAGTGCCTTGCAAAAGTATTCATCTCCCTTGGCGTTTTCCCTATTTTGTTGCATTACAACCTGTAATTTAAATAGATTTTTATTTGGATTTCATGTAATGGACATGCACAAAATAGTCCATATTGGTGAAGTGAAATAAAAAATAAAAAAAACTATTCACCCCCTTTGCTATGAAGCCCCTAAATAAGATCTGGTGCAACCAATTACCTTCAGAAGTCACATAATTAGTTAAATAAAGTCCACCTGTGTGCAATCTAAGTGTCACATGATCTCAGTATATATACACCTGTTCTGAAAGGCATGCAATACAACTAAGCAAGGGGTACCACCAAGCAAGCGGCACCATGATGTCCAAGGACCTCTCCAAACAGGTCAGGGACAAAGTTGTGGAGAAGTACAGATCAGAGTTGGGTTATTTAAAATATCAGACATTTTGAACATCCCATGGAGCACCATTAAATCTATTATAAATGTTTTTAAGAATATGGCACCACAACAAACCTGCCAAGAGAGGGCCGCCCACCAAACTCACAGAAGAGGCAAGGAGGGCATTAATCAGAGAGGCAACAAAGAGACCAAAGATAACCCTGGAGGAGCAGCAAATCTCCACAGTGGAGATTGGAGTATCTGTCCATAGGACCACTTGAAGCCGTACACGCCACAGAGGCTGGTCTTTACAGAAGAGTGTCCAGAAAAAAAGCCATTACTTAAAGAAAAAAATAAGCAAACACGTTTAGTGTTCGCCAAAAGGCCTGTGGGAGACTCCCCAAACATATGGAAGGAGGTACTCTGTTCAGATGAGACAAAAATTTAGCTTTTTGGCCATCAAGGAAAACACTATGTCTTGCGCAAACCCAACACCTCTCATCACCCAGAGAACATCATCCCAGTCCCTGCCAATGTTTTTCATCGGCAGGGACTGGGAAAGTAATGATGGATGGCGCTAAATACAGCGAAATTCTTGAGGGAAACCTGTTTCAGTCTTCCAGAGATTTGAGACTGGGACAGAGGTTCACCTTCCAGCAGGACAATGACCCTAAGCATACTGCTAAAGCAACACTCGTGTGGTTTAGGGGAATAATTTAAATGTTTTGGAATGGCCTAGTCAAAGCCCAGACCTCAGTCCAATTAATATTGGACTTAAATATTGCTGTACATCAGCGGAACCCATTCAACTTGAAGGAGCTGGAGCAGTTTTGCCATAAAGAATAGGCAAAAATCCCAATGGCTAGATGTGCCAAGCTTATAGAGACATACCCCAAGAGACTTGCAGCTGTAATTGCTGCAAAAGGTGGCTCTACAAAGTATTGACTTTGGGGGGGTGAATAGTTATGCACGCTGAAGTTATTTCTTGTTTGTTACACAAAAAAAATATATTTTGTATCTTCAAAGTGGTAGGCATGTTGTGTAAATCAAATGATACAACCCCCCCAAAAATCTGTTTTAATTCCAGGTAGTATGACTTAAATATTGCTGTACACTTGCAGAACCCATTCAACTTGAAGAAGTTGGAGCAGTTTTGCCTTGAAGAATGGGAAAAATCCCAGTGGCTAGATGTGCCAAGCTTATAGAGACATGCCCCAAGAGACTAGCAGCTGTAATTGCTGCAAAAGGTGGCTCTACAAAGTATTGACTTTATTTTGCATCTTCAAAGTGGTAGGCATGTTGTGTAAATCAAATGATACAACCCCCCCCCCCACCCCAAATCCATTTTAATTCCAGGTTGTAAGGCAACAAAATATAAAAAATGCCAAGGGGGTTGAATACTTTCACATGCCACTCTATTCCAAATCTTTTTTGATGTACTCAGAGGACCGTTATTAGCATGTTTTAACCACTCCTATAAAATTGTAGATAATTAGATACTCAACAAGAAGGTCTGATTTCATTATTACTGAAACATGACCCAAGTGGTAAATATATATGCGCATAGGTTTAAAAAATAATTGTTTGAAATTATTAATCCTAATCAGACAGGTTTTCCACATGGATGATACATTGGAGATAATATAAGACAAGAAACTGTAAACAATAGAACACTATTAAAAATCTGGGATTTAATAGCTGACTTTGAAAAGGCTTTTGATAAAGTACGACTGGAATTCATATATAAATTCCTGAAATATAAACATTTTGGGGAATCTCTTATACAATGGGTTAAAGTTATGTATAGTAACCCTAGGTCTAAAATAGTAAATAATGGTTACTTCTCAGAACGTATTAAACTGTCAAGAGGATTAAAACAAGGTTGTCCACTATCGGCATATATACATTTATTATGGTCATTGAAATGTTAGCTAATTAAATCAGATCCAACAATAAAATCAAGGGTCTAGAAATCCAGGGCTTAAAAACAAAGGTGTCATTGTATGCTGATGATTCATGTTTTCTTTTAAATGCACAATTTGGATCCCTCCACAGCCTCATCAAGGATCTAGATAGTTTTTCTAACCTCTCTGGATTAAATCCAAATTATGACAAGTGAACTATATTACATGTTGGATCATAAAAAAATACAAATAAATTACATTACCGTGTCGTTTACCAATAAAATGGTCAGACGGTGATGTGGATTTATTCGGTATTCATATCCCGATTGAAGGAAATGATCTCAGTATAGTACATTTTAATAGAAAGTTAGCAAAATAGATAAGATCTTGCTACCATGTAAAGGAAAATACCTGTCTATTTGAAAATAAAATAATCTCTGAATCTCCGAAAGCCAATTTCTGTAACACTAACGTTTATTGACTAAGTCAGTTACTGTATATAGAGATCGAGAACCATGGCTAATGTAGAGAGATATCTCCCCCATTCAGAACTCCAAGTCTGAATGCAGCTCAGTTGCTCAAGGGTTGGTTTAAGAGATAAGCACATGTAGATGTTAGCTATAAAATCAAATCAACGTTTATTGGTCACGTGCACAGGATACAGGTGCAGTAAAACGGTGCAGTAAAATTCTTACTCTCAAGCTCTCCTCTACAGTGCATATGCACAGCTTTCCATGTTACTGCACATACATGTGGATTTAATGGAGGTGAGATTGAGACAGTCTCTGCTGGAATTGAACAGGGCACCAGAAACTGTCAATCTCATCCCTCTCTTCTTTCTCAATGAATCTTACCCCTCTCACTTTTTTCTCTTCTTAGTGCCAAGCTGAAGAACCACAAGGAGGTTTGTATCAACCCTGAGACCAAGTGGCTACAGCAGTACCTGAAGAACGCCCTCAACAAGTAAGAAACGCTTTGAGAGAACCTATAACCTAAAAAGTATTCTCTGCATGTCTACACAGAGACACGGTATCTGAGAGTAACAGAAAATTAGTCTTCCTGAAAATGTCATTCACCCTATTCTCCAATTCATACGGTAGTAAAGTAGTACACGCTCATGGCCGAATCTGGATTTGATCTGCATACGTGTGTAAATCCCCATTTTCACGGACGTCTGCCATTGACATTCATAGGCCTAGGCTACATGATTCAGGGGAATGTCAGAGTTATGTGTGCAAATATGAAATGATTAGGATTGGGCTCTCAGCCACAGACTGCTCTACAAAAATAGTAATACATTTTACATTTAACTAAATCAGATGGACTGGTCACATTCAGGATAGCTTGAACACATGTTTTTGCACCCTAAAATAAACAATATCCTCCACATAAATGGACAGTTTTTGTGTTTTGGGAAGATATCGTTCGTGATGTCCCCTAAATGTTCCCACCAGACTGGTCCCACAACCTAATGAAGCATTCTGGGAACCTTTTAAAGAACAGACTAAATGTGTTCTGAGAATGTTCTTGCAACGTCAGGCAAATGTTTTATACAAACATTGTACAATCACCAGCACACCTGAACAGTTTTTGTGTTATGAAAACATTTGCTGTAAACTAACGAACGTTCTGGGAACTTTAACAGAAACAATTTTGGTTTGCTGGGTACCTACTGTAAAATATGGTGGTGGATCTTTGATGTTATGGGGTTATTTGCTTCTACTGGTCCTGGGTCCCTTGAAAGGTAATGGAAACAGGGTGTCAATAATTTTGTTAAACAAAATCTCTTTCTCTGAGCAATTGTATTAGTACAAAATAATATTATTTCACCTCTTTTGTTGTTGTTGCATGCACTATGTAAGGGATAATCAATGAGGGGCTATGCGTTCTATGGAAAATAATGAACGACGTGGAAGGTGTGTCCAACGACACGCTAGCAGAGTGGAACTGACCTTCCACGTAGTTGCATTAGTTTCCAGAGATCGCATAGAACCCTGAGTTGATTGTCCCTTTTATACTATAATTTAATACATTTGCCTTTAGAAATGTCTTAATTTGCCGGTATAAATATGTTCTAGGGAGTTTTTCCTAGCCACCATGCTTCTACATATGCATTGCTTGCTGTTTGGTGTTTTAGGCTGGGTTTCTGTATAGCACTTTGTGACATCGGCTGAAAAGGGCTTCATAAATCAATTTCATTGATTGATTGATTCAACATCTACTGAAGTAGCTAGCAAGTTTACTAGATAGCTACAGTAGTTGCCATGGTAACCAAACCATCAGTCCTAGCTTGCTATTATGAAAATTGATTTCGATAACCTCCCAAAAATAAAAAATAAAAATCGACATTTGCTTTCAAAAGCAGCTTAAACAAAACAAGTAAGAATGAACTATAGCCATTGAATTCTACTGTGCTGATATGCCGTGTGTTAGAGGGAAATAATGCACACACTAGAATTTCCTTCAAGCCAATCAGAAATGAATATTCAACAATGCCATGGTATAAAGCTCAGTATTTTAATTATTTATTTTATACATTCATTTTTGCTCTTTATCAAGGGTGTCAATACAAGGGTGTCAATAATTTTGGACCCCACTGTATATGTTTGATTCCTCTGTAGGGGTTAAGAGAGGAATACTAATTACAGACGCACCCACATAATTCAAACTTCCTCAAACTTGAGCACAAATCTTGCTCTGACATCAGTGCATGATTTATGCAAAATGCCAAGTTCATCACGCATGTTTGCAGTTATTCAGTTACCATCTATGTTATAAATATAGCCTGACATCTATGTCATGTATATGTGTTCTCGACTTTGCCTTCCTTTACTTTGAACTCGGTTGACTGTATCATCGGGAATACGTGTTCTTAATTTCCGACGCACCCCACTGACATCAGTGCACGATTAACACTGACTTTTAAGATACTCACGCATATCTCAATCTGTTTGCGGTCATTCAAATACAAAACACTTAGATGAATAGACAGGACAGTTACAGGGATGTGCCAGCACACGACTGATGTCTCAGTGGGGTATGATGACAGCTAGAAGAATGGTTTATTATGCTCTCACTGACTAGGACATCTTGAGATACAGTATCAGTCTGGGTGTCAAGGTCAGTCTCTGGCCGTGTCCAAATACCCATACTAGCGTACTACATACTTAAACTTCATTGGTGTCCTTTAGTAGTGGTTTCTTTGCAGCAATTCAACCATGAAGGCCTGATTCACGCAGTATCCTCTGAGCAGTTGATGTTGAGATGTGTCTGTTACTTGAAGCATTTATTTGGGCTGCAATTTCTGAGGCTGGTAACTCTAATGCACTTATCCTCTGCAGCAGAGGTAACTCTGGGTCTTCCTTTCCTGTGGCGGTCCTCTGGGGGTTTCCTTTCCTGTGGCGGTTTTTACGAATGCACTTGAAGAAACTTTCAAAGTTCTTTAAATTTTCCGGATTGACTGATGTATTTTCTCTTTGCTTATTTGAGCTGTTCTTACCATAATATGAACTTGGTCTTTTACCAAATAGGGCTATCTTCTGTATACCACCCCTACCTTGTCACAACACAACTGATTGGCTCAAACGCATTAAAAAGGAAAGCAATTCCATAAATTAACTTTTAACAAGGCACAACTATTAATTGAAATGCATTCCAAGTGACTACCTCATAAAGCTGATTGAGAGAATGCCAGCCAACAGTGTAAAAGCTGTCATCAAGGCAAAGGGTTGCAATTTTGAAGATTCGCAAATATAACATATATTTTGATTTGTTTAACACTTTTTTGTTTACTACATCATTCCATGTGTGTTATTTCATAGTGTTGATGTCTTCACTATTGTTAGCAATTGATGTTATTCTTCAATATCACAGACCCCAAAGTAAACCAGGGGGAGAAAAATGTTTTTATTCAAAGAGAACAAATCATAGTTGTTATGCTGGAAAGTAGAGAGTAGATGGTTATTCTTCCCTGTCCCCAGTTTTTCTCCTCTGAACAAAGAGACAGGATGTAGTTTGTGGTTGACCAATTAGAATTCCTTTCAGCCAATGGCCAAATAACAAGTATCCCATTTCAGGCTCAATGTATAGACAATTTGGACCAATGAGAACATGTAGCTATGAGTCCTGGACTGAGATTGGCCCCCGACTGCTAATCAATCAGTTCTTTATTCTCCAGGTTCCCCTTTGTCATCAAAATGATCCACCTTGCATTGAGTGACATGCATCCATCGTGATTTTACCTGGACTTTCACTGCTAACCTTTGTTATGAGCAAAACTTGATAAGGACCTTCCCATTTTGGCCCTAATTTGTCAGTTTTTTTCCATCACCCACTGTCCTGGCACTACATCATGTCCCCCCTCGGAGTTATTCCCCACGCCTCTTTTACTTGTCTGTCTGCTTCCCCTACTGCATTAGAAAGTTCTATGCAATAGTTAAGCATTGTGACACTGAAAGTGTATGTCTGCCTTTCTCAAATATAACGTGCCTGGTAGCGACATGGGTCGACCTTTGATGACCTCAAACGGACTCAACCCTGTGGTTTTGTTAATGGTTGCCCGTATACTACATAAGACCGTAGGCAATACATCCAAGGTGTATTTCCTAATCAGTTTAGGTGACAGAGGTGTTCTCTTGGCAGCCGCCTTGGCAGCTCTGTCAGCCAGGTCATTACCTTTACTCTCATCTGTAAAGATTTTTCCACGTGCTTTCATTTTCAAAATCGCAGCTTGTCCAAGTAACTGGAGAGCATTCAGTAGAGCCATGACCTCTGATCCATTCTTCACAGGAGATCCCAGTGATGTTTTTCCATATTTTTCCAAAATCATGGGTAACGCCGAGAGTATACCTTGAGTCTTGGTAGATATTAGCTGTTTTTCCTTCAGCCTGTTTGCATGTTTCAGTCAAAGCCACCAATTCCGCCACCTGTGCTGATGTTCCTGCAGGTAATGTGCCTGTCACTATCACATTGTCCATTGTAGTAACTGCCCAGCCTGACTTCCTCACACCCCCCTCCACAATGCTTGAACCGTCTGTGTATAAGATAAACTCAGGGTTTTCCAATGGATTACTCTTAGTAAACCCATCAGAGAACTGATCCAAAACCAACTCACAACAGTCGTGTTCAAGTAATGTGGTATCTGGAGGAAGCATCGGAGGTGCTGGATTACATGGTGTGCCACGTTGTATGATGATGTTAGGACCTTCCAACACAGTCAACCACTTATTCCAACGAGCAGCTGTGACCTGTGCAGCTCGAGTATGAACAGCATGTGGACACTTTCACATGCATTGCTTGCTGTTTGGGGTTTTAGGCTGGGTTTCTGTACAGCACTTTGAGATTTCAGCTGATGTACGAAGGGCTATATAAATAAATTTGATTTGATTTGACACTTGATGATAATATGCCACCATCGACACAGCGACGTAAGTAGCCTACATAGCTCTGAGACAGGGACCCCATCCCAATGCCACATCATCCAGTCTCTTCGAATAGTAGCCTACAGGTTTCTGACAATCATCATGGTCTTGTGTCAGCACTGAGGTCATCTTTTTCAGCCACAAAAATGTTGAATGTTCCAGAATGCCCAAAGCCAGCACTGATGACAGAGCTAGTTTTAAGTTTGCCATAAACCTCGTTCTGTTCTTCCATGAAGGCTACAGAGTCTTTTGAATCAAGGTTTCCCTTGAGGAGGTCATAAAGGGGTTGTGCAATTTCAGCGAAGGAGTCCACCCAGCATCTTTTGTAATTGCACAAACCCATGAAGGAGTGAAGTTCTTTAATAGTAGTGGGCTCTTTGGTAGCTTGTATAGCAGCAGTACAACTTTGTGTTTCTCCCTGGGAGCCCAATTGACTGAGGTGCAGTGGCTTGCGAAAGTATTCACCCCCCTTGGCATTTTACCTATTTTGTTGCCTTACAACCTGGAATTAAAACAGATTTTTGGGGGGGTTGTATCATTTGATTTACACAACATGCCTACCACTTTGAAGATACAAAATATATTTTTTTTGTGTAACAAACAAGAAATAACTTCAGCGTGCATAGCTATTCACCCCCCCCAAAGTCAATACTTTGTAGAGCCACCTTTTGCAGCAATTACAGCTGCAAGTCTCTTGGGGTATGTCTCTATAAGCTTGGCACATCTAGCCATTGGGATTTTTGCCTATTCTTTATGGCAAAACTGCTCCAGCTCCTTCAAGTTGAATGGGTTCCGCTGATGTACAGCAATATTTAAGTCCAATATTAATTGGATTGAGGTCTGGGCTTTGACTAGGCCATTCCAAGACATTTAAATGTTTCCCCTCAAACTGCTCAAGTGTTGCTTTAGCAGTATGCTTAGGGTCATTGTCCTTCTGGAAGGTGAACCTCCATCCCAGTCTCAAATCTCTAGAAGACAAACAGATTTACCTCAATCATTTCCCTGTATTTAGCACCATCCATCATTACTTCAATTCTGACCAGTTTCCCAGTCCCTGCCGATGAACAACATCCCCACAGCATGATACTGCCACCACCATGCTTCACTGTGGGGATAGTGTTCTCGGGGTGATGTGAGGTGTTGGGTTTGCGCCACATATAGTATTTTCCTTGATGGCCAAAAAGCTCAATTTTAGTCTCATCTGACCAGAGTGCCTTCTTCCATATCTTTGGGGAGTCTCCCACATGCCTTTTGGTCGAACACCAAACGTGTTTGCTTATTTTTTTCTGGATACTCTTCCATAAAGCCCAGCTCTGTGGAGTGTACGGGTTAAAGTGGTCCTATGGATAGATACTCCAATCTCCGCTGATTTGGAGCTTTGCAGTTCCTTCAGGGTTATCTTTGGTCTCTTTGTCGGCTCTCTGATTAATGCCCTCCTTGCCTGGTCCGTGAGTTTTGGTGGGCGGCCCTCTCTTGGTAGGTTTGTTGTGGTGCCATATCCTTTACATTTTTTTTATAATAGATTCAATGGTGCTCCGTGGGATGTTCAAAGTTTCTGGTATTGTTTTATAACCCAACTCTGATCTGTACTTCTCCACAACTTTGTCCCTGACCTGTTTGGAGAGCTCCTTGGTCTTAATAGTACCGCTTGCTTGGTGGTGCCCCTTGCTTTGTGGTATTGCATGCCTTTCAGGACAGGTGTGTATATATACAGAGATCATGTGACACTTACATTGCACACTGGTGGACTTTATTTAACAAATGATGTGACTTCTGAAGGTAATTGGTTTCACCAGATCTTATTTAGGTGCTTCATAGCAAAGGGGTGAATACATATGAATGCACCACTTTTCCGTTTTTTATTGTATTGAAACAAGTAATTTTTTTCATTTCGCTTCACCAATTTGGATTATTTTGTGTTTGTCCATTACATGAAATCCAAATAAAAATCTATTTAAATTACAGGTTGTAATGCAACAAAATAGGGAAAACGCTAAGGGCCATGGATTCTTTTCCAAGACTCTATATTCCACATTTTGTTGTGATACAGCCTGAATTAAAATTTATTAAATAAATACAAAAAATCTCACCCATCTACACACAATACCCCATAATGACAAAGTAAAAACATGTTTTTTAGAATTTTTTGCAAATGTATTAAATTATAATACAGAAATATATAATTTACATACATTTTCACACCCCTGAGTCAATATATGTTAGAATCACATTTGGCAACGATTATAGCTGAGAGTCTTTTTGGGTAAATCTAAGAGTTTTGCACACCAGGATTGTACAACATTTGCACATCATTCTTTTAAAAATTATTCAACCTCTGTCAAGTTTATTATACCTTTATTTCAGCAAGGAACACATACTGAGACCAAGGTCTCTTTTACAGCTGGGCCCTGCGTATACATGTTTACACATACAGTTTAGGTACAATGATTAAGAAACTACACAGGTTAGTTGTTGATCATTGTTAGACAGCCATTTTCAAGTCTTGCCATAGGTTTTCAAGCCGATTTAGGTAAAATATTTAACAAGGCCACGCAGGAACATTCAATGTCATCTTGTTAAGCAACTACAGTGTATATTTGGCCTTGGGTTTCAGGTTATTGTCCTGCTGGAAGGTGAATGTCTCCCAGCTCTATTTCGTTTATTTTTATCCCCCCAAAAATACTCCCTAGTCCTTGCCAATGAAAAGCATACACATAACATAATGCAGCCACCACCATGTTGGAAAATATTTTGAATTCTACTCAGTGATGTGTTGGATTTGCCCCAAACATAATGCTTTGTATTCAGGACATTTTTTGCCACATTTTATTTGCAGATTTACTTTAGTGCCTTATTGCTATCCTCAGTTTTTTCCTATCACAGCCATTAAACTCTAAGTGATTAAAAATCACCATTGGCCTCATGGTGAAATTCCTGAGCGTTTTCCTTCCTTTCCGGCAACGGAGTTAGGAAGGACGGCTGTGTCTTTGGAGCGACTGGCGGTATTGATTCACCATACTCATAGGGATATTCAATGTCTGCTTTTTTATGTTTACCCATCTAGGTGCCCTTCTTTGCGCGGCAATGGAAAACCTCTCTGGTCTTTGGTTAAATGAGTGTTTGAAATTCACTGCTCGACTGAGGGACCTTACAGATTATTGTATGTGTTGGGTACAGAGATGAGGTAGCCATTCAAAAATCATGTTACACAATATCATTGCACACAGAGTGAGTCCATGCAACTTATTATGTGACTTAATAAGTAAATCTTTACTTGTGAATTTCAAATTATGCTGAAGACATCTTCACACATTTTAAATGCATTGCTTTTCCCCGACAGCCACATCTTATTAATCAGCTAGGCCTATTGCCACGCACGCTGCTCAAATTACGGGCTTCCCAACTAGGCATATAGGCCCACACACATGTGATTTGAAACAATCCACAGCTTTAAAAGAAGCCAATGATCCTTTGTGGCTAAGTCATGCTCTCTGATGAAGTATTTCATTTGTTTCTGTATAGACTGGAGTAATTATATAATTACAGCAAATGTATTTCAATTTACTTTAGACTGCATTGACTGTTACATAATCATTTCCTATGCTTAAGTGATATTTTCAAAACCTTGAGAATGGCTACGTTCAAGAAGAATTGGATCAGTAAAAACTGAATTAACTCTCCAGCTGTTTCTCTGTTCTGTGGGTAGAGAAAAAGAGAAATTACCAGAGGTTAGATAGATTCTTCTCTTCTGGTGCCAGGTGTGTTCTTGGCCAAGTGTGAGGAGCTACTAAGTTGCGGGTACACCAGCTAGAGAGAAGTATATGTCCAGAGAATCTGTAGTAATTCTATAGAGTTAACTGGATAAAGAGAAAGAGATTGAACTGGGTCCTGAGAGAGAGATTTAATCATTGTGTTGAATGTTCTGCACCATTAGTCTAAAGGACCGCTGTTACTAACAGCTACAATTGTCTGGAGAGAATAGAGTATTAATACATGACACACACAAACACACACTCAGGAGTGTTTGGCCGTGGACCACAGCAGTAGTTATCACAGAGGAGGTTTGGCAGAGAGAGACAGTACCTTCCTGGTTCTCCTCAGTATTGTTACGCGGAGCAAAACGGGGGAACCCAAGAGCGGACTCAGAAGAGGAAGCCGGGATGAATGAACCAAAATGTTTATTGTACACAGAGAAATATGGAGTGCAGAACCGGGGTAGCTCATGAGTTGCAGAAAAACCATAAGTGTAGAGGGAGGTTGGAGTTGGCTGAGTTGAACAGGTCCTGAGGGGAATCCAAGGTAGTGGTGGTGAATGATATCCAGGGCAAGGTGGTTGGGTGGTGAGTTGTGGAAAAGCACAGCAAAGCAACAGGATCTTCAGAACTAACAAAGGCTAGGCTAATGACTGACTGAGCAGTGATTACAATCTGGCAGAGTGGAATTGGCAGGAATGAGCATTTGTAGAGATCATGATTTATGGAACGATTTGCAGCTGTTATGGATCTGCTCCGACTCCAGCACACCTGTCTCCAACCACACAATCCCAGCGAGAGCGAGAGCTGCAGGTCAAGAGGACACCAGAGGGTGTAGCAGGAGCAGATGTGACAAGTATAACTCTGGGAGGCAGACTCAAACTAAAACAAATAGTCATTAATCTAAATACAGTGGCGCAACAGTCAAGTGCTTGACCTGAACTCACAGGGAGGGAACAGACAAATCGATGGCTCTGTTAACTGTCTTATATTCATACTCTGTTTTGTTCTTTCAGGATCAAGAAATCCAAGCAGACCAACTAGAGAGCCTGCAGGAAGACCTACCAACAGATATGTAACATGAGACGTGTAGCTTGTAATATGTAACATGTACTCTCCCGTCACGCACGCTGAACAGCACTTATCCTGTCCATCGCGGATCCCACGGCTTTCCAAAACCACCACCTCTGTTACCTATGTTACCACCGGCAGCCCTTATGGACTCCACCCCTGCTAGCGCCAAGTGCAATTATATCTGTGTGAGTGTATGTTTTTATCAATTATGTATATACCATTTTTTTATTATCCTATTTCATCAGTAAACAGCAATTTTTTTGTAGCTGTTTTGGCCACTGACTTCTCTGTCATTTAGGAGTGGGCTTAAAGTAGGCATTGATGGGGAGAGAGGGAGGATTCATGACAGGATTCAAGCCTCACAATCCAACTATATCAGCTTGTCCTGTGGAGTGTACAAGGTTCAACAGTACATTCTGGGAAAGATCCAAGGGGCATGGAGGTGTTCACACATGCATGGCAGAGCCACTAGAACATACTATGGCTCAATCCCTTAGCCGTCCCCCTCATTTTCGAGTGTCCCTCGGTGGGTGATTGGCAATCAAAAATGGAGCAACTAGTGGTAGGGAGAGCTATAATAACACTTGGGAATGCGACATCGCTACATCAGAAATGGCCACTGACACCACGCAAGTCATTGACGATGAACCTTGTGTTTTTCAGAATGCCTATACTGGCTGCAGTAATAACTTTCCTTATACTTCTCATGCAACAAATATGTACTTACCATATGAGCAACAAATGAGAACAGCAGAACAACAATGTGCCTGTAATGTACCCATCCTCTTGCTGCAGTTCAATGTGGAGTAGTACAGAAGCAGGACTTTTATTCCATAGCGGTTTAACAGTCACATTTCCTTCACAGTCAATACCAGTGAAGGCACTTTAGCTAGAACAATTAAAACTACTGTTTTGAACTAATATTTATACCAAACGTTTTCAGGGTCCATACACAGATCGGCTACATAGCTACACATCCATAGCATACAGGTATTTTTATCCTCCACTACACAATAAGGAAGAAAATATTTAGCTACTGCTACGCAGGGGCTGGAACCAAAATTATTTTCTAATCTCTTCATTCTGAACCACCATTTTTTTTGTTTCGTTCCACTGTTCCGACTGGAAAAATTAATTTCTGAATCGGTTTGAACCAAAAGAAAGGACCGATTTATATCGTTCCTTTCTTCGATTTATATTATCTCCACAGAATTATGTCTAGCGGGAACGACGTCTATGGACAAACATTGAATGTCCTTTGAGCTAGCTAGCTAACACGCTTGTGTGTGCAGAGTGGCATCAGAATTAAAAACACGTCTTATCTTTTTGTAGTTAATAAAACATGATAACTAGGGATATAGTATCCTTAACTAGCATTGAAAAAGTTTACCAATTCTCTAGCTAATTAAAAATCTCTCTCCCTATCTTCTGAATCATGCTTGTAATGTCAGTACAGTAGCCTATGCTTCGGTGGGGTGAGTGGCAGGTAGCCCAAGCACACACAAATATTTTTGGCTTGCATGCAGACACTGAAATAAGTGAAAGAGAGAGGGCTTTGCACAGGCACTTTGTTGTGGGACTAGAAAAAAATGCTTGGAATGTAAATAACGTTATTAACCAGTTCCAATGCTTTTAAAATAAATGTTTCTGTTTCGGAACAGTATGGATCACTTTCGTTCCAGGTTTCGTTTATGCTTCTTGAATTATTTTCTCCACTTTTCAGTTCTGTTCCCTGAACCGGTTCCAAGCCCTGCTGCCACGTTACCTGCATTGGCAAATATCTTCAATCTCTAACGTTAACGTTACTACAATAAAGGGACTGACTTTTAAATATTTTTTAATAAAGGCAAAATTACAAAAATTCTACATTCAATTTGCAGCAAAGTTAGCTAGGTAGTTAGTTAGCTAGCTAGATTCTTTACATCAGCTGGATTTCACAAAATGACAGGCTGGATTGCTCAGGATTCCCTAAAACATTAAACACAAATTACAATTCATACAAATGTCAAATGCCCATATAGCAAGCTAAATGTATAGCTAGTTGGATAATGTTAGCTTGTTAATAAGTAGATTTTCGTGAGTTAACTTTGACAAAAAATATGCATAATCACTTGTCTCTAGATTAACATATTTCTCTGAACTGTAAATGTTTTGCATGATTCATTATGAAGTAATCATGCATCTCAATTTCCTTCATTTGGAGGGCCAACTATATAATTTGGATTTAACTAGGCAAGTCAGTTAAGAACACATTCTTATTTACAATGACAGCTTACTGGGGAACAGTGAGTTAACTGTCTTGTTCAGGGGCAAAATTGCAGATTTCTACCTTGTCAGCTCAGGGATTTGATCCAGCAACCTTTCAGTTATTGGCCCACCACTCTTACCACTAGGCTACCTGCCACCCCAAACTAGAGGGCTGAAAAGGCACTACCCCTTCCTTAAAGTTAAATTGGGACAGCACTACGACTCGATGAGGATTGAGGGATTGCACAAAATGGGGGGGAGGGCTATAGGGTGGTATTGGGATTGAGCCTATGTCTGCCTATGTCTACACACAGGAGTGATTGGACATCCAGTTCTAGTACCCAATCAACCAATACTTTTTGTTTTGTTTCCAGCCATGCTGCATGTTGAAGTATTTTATATAAAGAGTCATAATGTGAAAAATCTTGATGTTATTCTCCGAGCAGCTTCAGAAGAGATACAGGTATACACAGTTTGCCAAAGTTCATTGGAGATTTAGAATTTCAGTCAGCGACACATTGGCACTAAAAGTTCCAAGATAATGACTCTCTAGTTAGAATTATAATTACAATGTTGTTGTCATGTTTGGTGCCAACAGTTGGTTGATAACTGTGGAACTGTGACTCTGGTAGTGAGACCATGTATGACCCGGTCACTGCATGTGTGTGTTTGTTTGTGTGTGGGCGTATGTATGTGTACGTGTGGGCTGTTTTAGCTGTTAGGGGAACACGGTCAATGAGAGATAATGTGGAATAATATGCTGCTGTTGCATTTCCGGTCTCTCTGAAAATTCTAGAACATCTGGAGTCAGAACTCTGCTAATTGAGCGATCAATGAGAGAGTAGCGGTCCGTAGCTCCGTCACAGTTCTGGAAACATTAAAGGAGCAGTATGTCCAGATTTTATTAAAGGAACAGTTAACCCAGATTGTTAAAATAACAGTACATCCATATTACATTAAAGGGATAGCTCACCCAAATTACTTAAAAGGGATAGTTCACTCAGATGACTAATAACTTTGTAGTTCAGGTTTCCCTTTAATTCGGACATTGACCAGAGTACATTACTGTATGAAAATCTCAAACACATGCAGTGGGTTAACCAAATCATGTTTGTTGTCAGCCAGACTACCATGTAAATGTGTCATGAAACATTACGGAATTTATAAAGTATCATATTTAGCAAACCACACACTATGAAAATCAATGTTATAGGAGGTAATATAGAACAAGTCATAATCTCATCAGCAGTTGTAGTGTGATAGTATTAGTAGCAGTATAGTAATAGTAGCAGTATAGTAATAGTAGAAGTAGTGCAGGGACGGGCCCAATAATTTGATTAAATTTTTTAATTTGGTGGACTCAGTTGGGGTCTCAACTCACTGTTGAGAGTTAGAATAATAGCATACACAATGTGCAATTTCGAAATTTGTGCATTAGCAGTCACTCAGTTAGCCCATGTCAGCGATTTTTTTAATTTTTTTTAATTATTGCTAAGTTAGTCTGGCAGCCAGCTATCTAAACTTGTAGTAAGCATGGTCGTATTACAGACCGGGGTGGGGCCCATTGATCATCAGTTATCATACTAAAAACTGCATACCCTATTGCAGGAAATTAGCTCTAAATCTGTTAATTCCTCTCCGCCCCACAGCGAAATAAGTAGAATTGCATGAAATGAGGGTATGCAGACCCATGAGCCACTATGTTCCCTCATGATGAGTAAAAATAAAATGTGTGGCCTCCACCTCCATCAAAGTTGCCCATCCCTTATCTAGTGGCTTGGCTACCTATTAATGTCATATACTGTATTTTATTTTGGATATCGATGCACTTTATGTTCAACATATTCATTAATTTTCATTTACATTTTAGTCCTTTAGCAGACACTCTTATCCAGAGTCTTAAAAGGTCGACTTTGGGCAAAATAAAATTTAAAATGTCTAAACAATTCATTGATCAACGCACCATCATACCAGGTCATTTAATGCTTGAAAAAACTTGATGAATAAGATATTTGGCTACAGAAGTGCCATTTTTTATCGATCTCTACAGCTTCCATCCAAAAACAAATCCTGTGAAATTACATCAACACATACTGGAGAAGTTACTGGCTAGCTACAGAGGCTACCTTAGCTAACAAACTAGCTATGTTAGTCATCACGCATGACCCACCAAAGGCACACCCCATTTCTGTTTTTAAAATGGAGAAAGGGGCGGAGTTGGACCGTTTTTTTGTGCCCAAAGTTGACCTTTAAGATAGCTGGGTTACACAACCACATATCACAGTCATAGCAACAACATAAAATCCCTCAATAAAGTAGTTTGCAACAATACATAACTTTAGAATGTGATAATGAGAACAAGAACAAGATCCACATTAGTCAACTGTTGTTTTTGTACTTTTTTACTTTACATTTTTTTGTACTTTTAATGTACTTTTTCATATAAATAATCTAAGCATGAGATACATCACATTTTCATTTTGAACCTTTATCTTTCCATAGGTCAAACATGTACTCTTTTATACATCAAACACACAACGTTCTTATGAAGGAGCTAGATGTAACATCATTTCAATGTTAAACTGTGTATTGTTGAGTTTAATGTAGTCTTTTAACCATGAATAAAAAAATATACATTTCTATGTTTGCATATTATTTTTTAAGTGGGAGGGCGGGGTGTGTGTGAGGTTGTAGGGGTGATTGGCAACACTCAAATTAAGTTGCTTTCATACCATTATTAATCTACACTGAGTGTAGAAAACATTATGAACACCTGCTCTTTTCATGCAAATCTTGATGAAATAGGTTCTGCTCCTTCAGGGTAACTCACTGCCCAAGCAAAGCTTGAATATAAAATAGCCTACAAGCAGAGAGCGCAGTATGTGTTGTCTTGTCAGGTGCCTACCTGGTGCCTACCTGGTGAAATAAAAAGTTGAGAACAAGATAAAGCAAAGCAGTGCGACACAAATGCAGAGTTACACATGGAATAAACAAACGTACAGTCAATAACACAATAGAAAAGTATATATACAGTGTGTGCGAATGAAGTAAGATTAGGGAGGTAAGGCCATAGTGGCGAAATAATTACAATTTAGCAATGTAGCAGTGTGAACACAGCCGCCCTAGAGACGCACCGCTAGGGGCGCTCGCTATATATGAGTAGCCTAATCAACTGTGGGCCTACATGAAATATATATATACTATCGATCAAACAACCTAAGCACCTGTAGTTAAATGCACTGAACTTTATTATGATAACCACCAAAGCAATGCTATTGACTTTGGGCAGACATATACAGTACAGGTCAAAAGTTTGGACACACCTACTCATTCAAGGGTTTTTCTCCATTTGTACTATTTTCTACATTGTAGAATAATATGAAAGACATCAAAACTATGAAATAACATATGGAATCATGTAGTAACCATAAAAGTATTGAACAAATCAAAATATATTTAATATTTCTGATTCTTCAAAGTGGCCACCCTTTGCCTTGATGACAGCTTTGCACACTCTTGGCAAAGGGTGGCTACTTTGAAGAATCTCAAATATAACATATATAATGATTTGTTTAACACTTGTTTGGTTAATACATGATTCCACATGTGTTATTTCATAGTTTTGATGTCTTCACTATTATTCTACAATGTAGAAAATAGTAAAAAATAAATAAAAACCCTGGAAAGAGTAGGTGTCTCCAAACGTTTTACTGATACTGTATTTAATGCATGGAACTCGCAGATGAACACTCATGGGCATCCAAAATCTCTTTTGCATTGTCGTGGAAAATTGCAAGATTTTGTTATAATGCTTGTATTGTATTATAATGGTTGTAAAATTCGACAGAATAGAGTATTCTGTTAACTATTGTGTGTGCGTTCTACTGAGGATGAGATAGCACTGACAGAGATTAAATGCTGTGGTGGCTAATTTCTGCATTACCAAATGAGGAGAGTTACAAACACCAGTGAATTTGAACAGGAAGTTAATGTATTCTAACATTATAATCTGTTTCCATTACGTGGAACAATGTCAGGTTATTAAAGTGGATTGCAGTTTGAGTTATTAATCACAGTTGTGTGTGTGTCTAATGGCAGGATATTCCAGACATGGGAAGCTCTCACACTGAAAGCAGATTGACTAAAGGTGCCATAAGGTTTGGGTTTTCTCTTTAACAAAAGAACTGAGTGGAGGGGGAGCCTGGACATTTAGGATCTTGAATACAAGACAGTGTATTGCACAAGATATTTTTCCAACTCAGGAGTTTATGTTTTCTATAGCTATTGGGCTTCCTATCAAGCACTTTGAGAGCCTGTTTGCAGACAGACTGAATGGGTTTTAATGTTGCAAAGCAAGCTTGGGCCAAACTAGTAAAGTAGTATGTTAAGTGGGGGAGTATCATAGATTTGAAGTATAGCTTTGTTACCTCTGTAGTAAAACAATTTCATATGTTTTGGAAATTAACTAGGTTGAATTTGGTTATTTGAATTACCTTTTTCATTTGCTTTTTAAAAGAGAGGTTGGAATCAAGTATGATGCCGTGGAACTTAAAATCAGATACCAACTGGAACTTTCCCCCTGATACATAGACATCTGTCTCAGGGGCATCAGTTGTTTTCTTTGTGAGGAACATGCAGACTGTGTGTTTTTTATTTTTTATTATTGAGATACAAACATGAGTCCCTGAGCAACTTTGTCATCTTAACCATTACAGTAGTGAGTTCTTGGGTAGTTTGTTTGTTATTTGCATGCATTTATCACTGTATCATCTGCATACATTGGAACTTCAGACCCTGTACAGACAGAAGGAAGATCATTAATGTACGAGCTGAACAGTATTGACCTTTGGGGAATGAAAACATTGTAGATGTGGAAAAAAGTTAGTTTTGACTCTTACGCTGATGAGACAGCACCAACTTTTTAAAAGGTTTTAGATTTGTTAAACAAAATGTTTGTTTTTACTAAATTTATGCAACAGGTTGAAATGATTTGATTACTGGAAAGGGGTTATGGGTTTGATTATTGTTTACTGTTTATTTTGGGTGTTGATTGCACTTAATTAAACATTGTATTATCTGATGTGTTTGAGTAGGATTCTTTCTTCCGGGACGGATGGAAGTCAACTAAAGTATGTATGTTAAAGGAGACATAGGAGAACACGTCTACATTTTTATTAAATATCACTGATTCCTTACGCTGAGAAATGTACTACATTTGCGACAGAATTTTTTTACATTTAGTGGGGTAACAGGAACAATCCAAAGGAGAAAAAGCTATCTCATATTTGTTGGACATTGGTCTAGTAATGATACCAGGATAATTGTATCTAAGGGTAACGCATGTTCAATTAAGCATACATATACATTGATGTATATTAAAACTAATGATTAATGATTTGAGGGAGTACAGTGGAATTATCATTATTATTAGGTTTTGTTTGAAGTTAACTTTTGGGTTTCTGAATTGGTGTAGTATAATGAATGATAATGAAGTGTTTTGTGTTTTTCTTTGGGGAAAATGGGGATTTCATTGTCTCTCTTTGGAATGTTTCCTGGGGCTATAATCTTGGGAGAGTGAGTGAGATTGAGGCCGTAAACTACCAAAATTGAAAAGGCCTGGCAAATTTTTGTTTGTTTTTACCTTAAGGTTTGCAAATACCCGCACACAACACATTTGTTATTACTATTTGTTGGTGTTATTAAAATAGTATGTTTGATTTGTTTTTCTATTTCCTTTGGGTTTGACTTAGTGCTTAGATACATGGAATTTTTTTTCTGAGTTTTAATTAAAAACCTGTTTTCTTTTGATAAAGAAATGTTCTGGGAACCTGGGATACAACATGTAGAAACTGTTTGACTATTTTCTTTAATTTGTCTAAAATAGTAAGAAACATTTCTGTGAAGGGGTGGTTTGACTTTTGACCTTTGTCAGGGCTTTCCTTTGGTCTGATCAGCCTCATTGGAAAGCCATTTTGGATAATGAATTTTAGGTAATTTGTTATGGTGATTTCAAGGTAATTCGTGAAATTGATAATTATGATGGAGTTTATAGTTCTTAGACATATTTGTAATTTGGACCAATGTGATAGAGGGCATTGCCTTTAACTAAGGGTAGGCTGCTTTAAGTCTATTTTCCTATGACTAAATGGGTACAATAATTTTTCTTTGTGGAGTTTCAGAGTAGTGATTTTAATTTGATTATTTTGTTTTATCTTTTGACCAGTAGTAGTGTTCTTTTTTATACATGTAATGCTTGTCATCTGTAGAAGAAGGGGACCAAGGCGCAACGTGGTTAGTGCTCATCATGAATTTATTAAAGATAGAACACGTTAAACAAAAAAACGACAGCCAAACAGTTCTGTCAGGTGCAAAACACTAAACAGAAATTAACTACCCACAAACCCAAAGGAAAACAGGCTGCCTAAGTATGACTCCCAATCAGCGACAACGATGTACAGCTGTCCCTGATTGAGAGCCATACCAGGCCAAAAACAAAGAAATACAAAGCACAGAAAAAAGGAAATATAATGCCCACCCAAATCACACCCTGACCAAACCTAAATAGAGACATAAAAAAGGCTCTCAGGTCAGGGCGTGACAATACATTACTCTCATGGAGAGTTATGTGTTAAAAATTGAGGTTTTGGATTGAAGTTTACACACCTTGATTGATATGTGAAGGAGTGTATTGTTGTGTTGTTTGTTTTGTTCTATTCCCGATAGGTTATAGGTCTAACTTCCTGATCTTTTGGCTCTGCGATGAAGTTGTAATTGTGATGGGAAGTATTAGCCAATTTGAAATAATAGTTTCAATAGAATGTGTTGTTATTCTCTTTGAAATATGTTTAGACATTTGTATTAAGAATAATTGGTAAAAGTAATAATTTATCATGTAGTTAATGAACTGAACTAAACTGTTGTTCTGATCTGTTCTTTTGAGGTTATCATGAAAAGTGACATCAGACGGTATCTTAATGCATGGAAGAGATAATTGGACCGAACAGTGTGTGTACCTCAAACCCCCTCTAACTGGCTGAAGAAGAGTGACAAAGGCGTTGAATATGGCCCTGTCCGTACCATTTCTACTGAGAGAAATGGCCGAGCCAGAAACCGGTGTACAGTATCCGATCTAAGCTATCAACTGCTTTTCTCTCATGTTCCTCTCAGGAGTGTGAGAGGAGTCCACGTGGAGTGAGCATGGGGAAAGGTGCTGTTCTAAACTTCTCTTATGTTGCTGGTATACTGGTTTACGAATGGACAAGACATAATGGGAGTCTAAGCTGAAACATTGAAATTGGGACATTATAATGGGCCATTCACTTTGAACTGTAAAGCTATCTGAAGAAGAACGAAAAGGACGCCAGAAGAATCAGTGTCTGGAGGAGGGGGTTGGTCAACTGTGCCCAAATCTGTTTAGACTTTTGTGGTATCAGGTTGATTGTAGAGGTCTACACCACGTAAAATTATAGTAATTTAGATTAAGAATGCATTGAGATACTGATCTGTATAGTAATCGTGATAAAAAAAAGTTAATAGTAGAATTATGGGATAATTATACTGGATGTTAATATAAATGTACATTCTGCTAATATTGATGTTTGTTAAATTGAGTTTTTTACTTTGAGTGATAGGACCAATTTGAATCACTGAGCAATGTCATTTTAAAATTTCGGTTGGATAATTAACTGGGTTCTAATTATGATTTTATTTGGAAATTGAATGATTTTTAAAGCTGAAGGATTGATTTGAGTTGAGTATGTTAATATCTATATGAGTGAAGAAATTAATGTATTAGGGATTGATTGTTGTTATGAACTAAAGATGGTGACGCTATTATAAGCATGCCATGGTGAATGCCATGGGTAAACTCTGATCTGGAGAGTGAAAATGATCCTAATCTATTTGATCTATAGGCATTGCCTTATAAATAGTGGACTCATGGTGCTTATCTTGGGTCATGTTCATTAGGCACCAAGGGAATACATTTTATTTTAACTAGGAGTCACTACCTGGATTTGTACAACAAGATTTGCTAATTTTAGTTTCTGGGATGGAAATAGTCATTTCCAACATACTATGCTGATCCATTGGAGTGTGATAGATAACTAAAGCTTATTTTATTAAACTCCATTGTTGCATGCACTGCATTATGCATTAAATATGTGCTTTTCACTGTGTATGGAAAATATAGCTTTGAATCTCATAAACTATATGCATTTTTTGTTTTTCTTCATGGGTTCGTGCAGGTGACTGTGTATCATAACCTTCCCAGACAAATTGCTAGTGTTTAGATGTGTTGGGGGTTAGAATGAGGCTGAATCAGTGCTGTGGAAGCTGGTCATGTGCAGGAACCCCATGCAATGAGTTATTGTTTTGTGATTTTTGGTTTATGTAGAATATATGTGTTTTCTTTGTGAATGAATGTTCTTAAATCTTGTAATTTTCTTTTAAGTTGAGAAGATTCTCAAAATGGGGGAGATGTCGTGGAAAATTGCAAGATTATGTTTTAATGCTTGTATTGTATTATAATGGTTGTAATATTCAACATAATAGAGTATTCTGTTAACTATTGTGTGTGCGTTCTACTGAGGATGGGCCTCTATGAGATAGCACTGACAGAGGAGATTTACGATGTCTTTGGGTAATAAAGCCTAAAGAGCATTCCAGATAACATGGAGCTAATGGTTCTGTTCTATACCGTACCAGGGAGAGACGGTTCCAGTTTGGAGTAGGAGGACCAGACACTGGTCTATACAAGGAAAACTGTTGACACAGCAGTTGCTGTCTGCTATGTTTTATAGATGTCTTTCATAAAAACCTTGTGACCCATTCTATGTATCTGTGGTTCATCATGTACTTTGAGAGGGGTGTATCTTGGCTATAAAAGATCTTTGTACTTGGTTCATTAGAGATAGCGCATCAGTGAAAGTCAAAGTGCTTTTGCAAAAGCTCTTAATTATTAAAGATGTAGTTTAAGTATAACTCTGACTGGTGTGTGAAGTTTGTAACTCTCCTCATTTGGTAATGCACAAATTAGCCACCACAGCATTTAATCTAAAATAGCGTTCGTAGGAAGCAGAGGACCAACGCCCCATGATCTTCAGTGTGGATGCAGGGACAGATAAGGAAGCTGTTGAAGCAGCGCCGATGAATGGGCTGCATATAGCTTTATTATGATAACCACCAAAGCAATGCTATTAACTTTGGCCTGAACACCGACATATATATATATATATATATATTGTAAGGAAGTCGCAGATTAACTCACTTTTGGGCATCCAAAATCTCCTTTGCATTTAATCTAATATATAATTCGTAGGAAGCAGAGGATCAACTCCCCATGATCTTCAGTGTGGATGCAGGGACAGATATAGAAGCTGTTGAAGCAGCGCCGCTGCAAAATGAATTGGCTCCGTATAGCTCAGGAGATAGCCCACAGCGTTGGCAGAGAAGACAGAGCGTGATGAAATCCAGTATCTCGTCATTGGTTTGCCACATCAGTGTTGATTAATGGATTGCCCGGCATGGCCAGTGGTCAGTATTGCAGGTAGTTTAACAAAAGAGGACAGATAGTAGTGTTAGTTTGAGCAATGACAACTGGAGTATCTTTACCCTTCCAATCAGTTTAAGAATGTTTTACCAACACGGTGAACATGTGAGTGTGCATAATTAAATCAGGAATCGTGAGATCTTATGATTAAATAGAAATGAATACGAAGTGTTTTCCCCAACTGTAAAAACACGTAAAACAGACTGCCTTAAATAAAATATCATTATAGAAGCCAAAACACCCGTTCCTTAATGTGAACCCATTTTTTTTGCAATAGAGTGAGGGTGATGGATAATCTTTTGACATTGGCTGGAGCCCTGACGTCTTGGTGTATGAGAATACATTTAACATGTGCAAACAGAACTTAAAAGATCATGCAAAATTAAAGGGAAGGAACAGTGAGTGCATTCCAGACTGAAGAACCCAAAAAGCCATCATATGGACTGCCTCTGGAAAAGTGTAATGTTAACCCAACACCGTTGCCTTAACTCAAACTTGTGCTACTGAGACAGGAGAGATACTTGATATGCGTGTTTGTTGCTTCTCCATAGACTATGAAGAGTAGGCAGGCAGATGGATTCCTGAGAAGACTGCACGCTGAAGGGTCCTGACGCCCAATATGAACTGAATCCCTGCTATCGGAGCATGATAAGGCTGCATTTCCCTGACTGAAATTGGAACAGAAGAGGCATACATTGTTATATAGCAGAATACATTGTACAGAGACTAGAGCATACAGTAGACTGCTGCAGAGAGGCACAGCTCAGCCATGACATGACCATCACATAGCATAAAACATACAGTGTACCCCCCAAAAAACGCAACTAAACATTAGCTACGTAACCACCATTAGTATCTAAATAGCCTAATCCACCATCACTATCTAAAGTCCTAATAAAATGCTCTACAGTAACTGATGCATCTGCAGCATGCACAGCATACACAGATAGTGACCAGATAATCAAAACCTACAATATAGTCGACCTGAGTTGAAGGTTAATTAACAGAATATTCCGAAAAGCCACGAGAGAACAATAAATGACCTGATAATGAGAGAAATAGACCCCATACTAGAATAAGCCTGCATATAAAAGTGTCTGAAATCAGTTGTCTAACAGACATTCCCATAAGAGGCAATGATGGCCAACTTGATGGCCAACACTGATTGCCATGTGGGTGTTTAGCAAGCCCACCGCATGCTAGGTAATGCTAGTATCAACAGCCCATCCAACACGGCTGAAACTGTAGCAAGCCTTTCCTAGTCAATGCACAGCTATACAGCATCACCACTAAGGTTCAAGGTGATAACTGAAATTGGAGGAAGAAAGGTTAGGCAGTAGTATCAATTCAAAATTAGTCTGTACTTCTGGAAGATATGCTTGGTGATGGAAAGACCCAGTAATGTTTAACTGACAAGACTAACACCATTCAAGTAGCTACTCACTGTAGCCGAGTGAGCTGCTTCAGGGTATAAAATGCATGCACTATGTACAAGCATGCATGATAACGCACGCAAACCTGCTTACTACCACCCTAAAATGGTGTGCCGTCGTACTGCAATGCTCCAAGCAGATGCTGTGGAAGGGATAGCTAGTGTTGGCCTCTGTCACCACCACCTCACTGTGTTCTATTGGCAATATCAATAATGGCAACCATGCCATAACGACTATGTGCAGATGATACAGAACATAACAATCAATGCATGAATTAGCACAAGCATTCACTTCTGCAAGGTGATGGATACAGAACCTAACCATGCACGTGCAGCCATGCCATTAGGTATACTGTGTATAGAAAATGAAGCAAAGAATATCACTGTGCGAGCATTCACCACACAAGAGTTGCAGCCTAAAATATATGATAGAACTAAGACAACAAAATGCAAGCAGAAGATGAATTAATGACAGTACTAATTCGTGATGACTAGAATGAAGTCATTGCTACAATACCATATGATAGAATAAGAACAGTCACTAGAATAATACTACGATAATGCAAAGATGGACTGACAGGCAGGACCACCTATTTAAAATGCATGACACAGGATTAGAACATGGCTAATAAATCAAAGCCTGAACCTACTGCTGCAGATAAATAAACACGTTGACTGAAATTGATTGCAGCGGTCTCATGAGCTGCACCACATGCAGTGATAGCTACTGTCGACTCTTTACCTCTTGGACTCAGAATCTGGTTTTGACCTTTTGCCTGTCCACGACCACTCTTGCCTACTCCTTTTGGATTCTAAATAAACTACAAAGACTAACCATCTGCCTCCTGTGTCTGCATCTGGGTCTCGCCTTGTGCCCTTATAGACAACAGTAGAGCAAACACAGCTAGCACATTTATTACAACAAAAAAAACGAAATATCTTATTTACATAAGACCCTTTGCTAGGGTCTTATGACTCGAAATTGAGCTCAGGTGCATCCTGTTTCATTCATTCATCGTCCTTGAGATGTGTATACAACTTGATTGGAGTCCACCTGTGGTAAATTCAATTGATTGGACATGATTTGGAAAGGCAGACACCTGTCTATATAAGGTCCCACAGTTGACAGTGCATGTTAGTGAAAAAACCAAGCCATAAGGTTGAAGGAATTGTCTGTAGAACTCCGAGACAGGATTGTGTCGAGGCACAGATCTGGGGAAGGGTACCAAAATATTTCTGCAGCATTGAAGGCCCAAGAACACAGTGGCCTCCGTCATTCTTAAATGAAGAAATTTTGGAACAACCAAGCCTCTTCCTAGAGCTGGCCGCCCGGCCAAACTGAGAAATGGGGGGGCAAGGGCCTTGGTCAGGGAGGTGACCAAGAACCCGATGGTCACTCTGACAGAGCTCCAGAGTTCCTGTGTGGAGATGGGAGAACCTTCTAGAAGTACAACCATCTCTACAGCACTCCACCAATCAGGCCTTTATGGTAGAGTGGCTAGACGGAAGCCACTCCTCAGTAAAAGGCACATGACAGCGACTTGGAGTGGTTTGAGAGCCAAAGTCACCTAAAGACTCTCAAACCATGAGAAACAAGATTCTTTGGCCTGAATGACAAGCGTCACGTCTGGAGGAAACCTGGCACCACCCCTACGGTGACGCATGGTGGTGGCAGGATCATGCTGTGGGGATGTTTTTCAGTGGCAGGGACTGGAAGGCTAGTCAGGATCGAGGGAAAGATGACCAGAGCAAAGCACAGAGAGATCCTTGATGAAAAATTACTCCAGAGCGCTCAGGACCTCAGACTGGGGCGAAGGTTCACCTTCCAACAGGACAACAACCCTAAGCACACAGCCAAGGAGCGGCTTTGGGACAAGTCTCTGAATATCCTTGAGTAGCCCAGCCAGACGCCAGACTCTCCCGATCGAACATCTCTGGAGAGACCTGAAAATAGCTGTGCAGCGACGCTCCCGATCCAACCTGACAGAGCTTGAGGGGATCTGCAGAGAAAAATGGGAGAAACTCTCCAAATACAGGTGTGCCAAGCTTGTAGCGTCATACCCAAGAAGACTCGAGGCTGTAATTGCTGTCAAAGGTGCTTCAAGAATATACTGAGTAAAGCGTCTGAATACTTATGTTAATGTGATATTTCAACAACAAAACAATTGGTACATTTGCAAAAATGCTTGAAAAACCTGTTTTTGCTATGTCATTATGAATTATTGTGTGTAGATTGGGGGGAGGGCAATTTACTACATTTTAGAATAAGGCTGGAACGTAACAAAATGTGGAAAAGTCAAGGGGTATGAATACTTTCTGAATGCACTGTATATATCAAAAATCATGTTAAACAATATTATTGCACACAGTGAGTCCATGCAACTTATGTGACTTGTTAAGCAAATTTTTACTCGTGAAATTCAAATTATACTGAAGACACATTATCTTCACACATATTTTAGATAGCTAGGCCTATAGCTAGGCCTATTGCCATGCGCGCTGCCCAAATTACAGGGTTCCCAACTAGGCATATAGGCATACACGCTTGTGATGTGAAAGAACTCACAGCTTTAAAGAAGCTAATGATCCTTTGTGGCTAAATCATGCTTATTGCACACAGTTAGTCCATCCAGCTTATTATCTGACTTGTTAAGCAAATTTTACTCCTGAAGTTATTTAGGCTTGACATAACAAAGGGGTTGAATACTATTAATTTGTAAAAATGTCTAAAAACATAATTCCCCTTTGACAATATGGAGTATTGTGTGGCACAAAATCCAAATGTAATACATTTTAAATTCGGGCTGCAACACAACAAAATGTGGAAAAAGTCAAGGGGTGTGAATACTTTCTGAAGCCAGTGTATAAAACATAGGAGAATCACATTTGTGACTGCACTGGACATTTAACTGAACCCCTGGTCATTACGAACACATTAAAGTAAACAGGTTTGACCTTGGAACGCTGAGTGGGGGAACTGAGGCAGAACGATAGTCTCTTTGATCGGAGACTTCTGATGAAACCGGTTAGTGGAGGCTGGTGGGAGGCGCTATGGTTGGGGGGGTGATATCGTTGATGTTTGTATGCGGTCTTTTATATTGTAAAAAATAAAGAGAAAAACTTAACAAAAAAAGAGGCAGGTATATTTGTGGCCTGGATTCATCTTGGCAGAATGTGTATGTTTGTATTCCTTGGCCCATGTGATAATCTTGATGAAATCAACCAACAAAAATGATGCCTTTCCAAAGCCATGGCCTGAAACCAGAGAGCAGCTAGGCAGAGGTACAGTACATGACATACAGATGTTTGATAAGCAAGTTTTTATAAACATTAATCTCAATGTTCTACTCTAAAAATGTTATACATTTATCTGACTGAGGCTTTCTATATCTTATGTATTGGAAACATGAATTGGGAAAGTAACAGGTACTTTTCATATTGTAATGATTAGGACTTAGTGACACAGGGACAAAGGATAGATTTGTCATCTAAAATGTGTGGAATGACAGGAATGGAGGACAAATAAAGCATACACACTCAGTTAGCTGGCTCACTCCATCTATCATAGGCTCTAAAAGGTTCCCAGATGTGTAGAAGCACACAGGGGAATTCATTACGAGAGGGGTTTTTTTATAATGGAGGAGATATCACATTTACATCTGTGTGTGTGTGTGTAAGTTTCTGTCTGTAAGTATGTGTGCTTGTGCAGTTACTAAATCAACCTTTATTGACCCACACTGATTGTACAGAATTGAGACTGTATATGTGTGTGTGCGTAGCATTAATTGCATTCGCACAGCCAGTGACCCACTAGGACATAAATCACATTCATGACAAAATAATTCAGCTGAATGTCTCTAGAGTTTGTTACAGAGACGGATGTGAAGAGTGAGCAGAGTCCGAGTCCGTGTGTTTGTGTTTGTGTGTGTGTGTGTGTGTGTGTGTGTGTGTGTGTGTGTGTGTGTGTGTGTGTGTGTGTGTGTGTGTGTGTGTGTGTGTGTGTGTGTGTGTGAAAGGGGATCTAATAGAGGGGCCTCCTAAACAGGAGAAAATAGCCCTCCTGCAGCCTGTCTACTTTTCATGTGTTAATAACCCTTCAGAGTAAGTTTAGTATGGGCAATTGGGTTATGAGACCTCACGCCATCCAACTAAACACAGAAAGATACAGATATTAAGACAGACACACACACACAGTACGGACTCCACGGTCTCAGCACACACACACATACGTGATACCATGGGGCCTGGTCTCAGTACAAAGGTGGCGTGGAGGCCCAGATTCCTTTGGTGTGATTCAGACGGCTTATCCAAACCCACAGCTCCATTCACTGACTAGGAGCAGTGTAGAGATGTAGTTTAAGATGAAGCAGGGACATTGGCTGTTTGAGGTGACTCAGTGTCCAGTGGGAGGGCTCTATCTGTGGGGCCCACTGAAGTTAAAGTACCCCTGTCTCATTCCATGTCTCTGGTCCCTCAAAATGACCATAAGTACATCTGGAGATTGGGCTTGGTAATGTGACGTATTGAAGCCATAGTTTTAATGAACCCCTTTCCATGGAGTTTTGGCACCTGTCTGAGACCCCTGGTGATTCACGCACATATGCACACACGTACGTACAGACGGACGCATACACGGACACACACACACGGTCCAGAGACTGACAGGGAGGTCTCTGATAAATCTTTACTCCTCTCCTTAGATTGGTGTTCTTAAACCTTGTGTGGTAAGAAACCAACACGTTTATTCATATGATTCACATGGTTGACAACGTTTTGACTTCCAGCATCATTCACCCTCATATGTCCTTTAACCACTGCGTGTCTAGATGAAAGTTACCTACATTCCTCCGCTTGTGATTCACACTATGCAGCACATTACTGTAATAACATTGTCACATTTGTCCTGTGTACAAATCAACGTTTAGACATTTCAAGTTTCCTGTGTGTGTTGCTCAAAAATAAAACAGAGGCCTGGGTATTAGTCAAAATCAGATCCAAACCTGCTCTGTCCAACATGATACTTCACATAGCCAGTTCATAGACAAAATTCCAGTATCAATCAGAAACTCTGGGAACACTGAGCCAACCGTGAGCCAAGGCAACAAACATGGCACATGCAGGTCCAAACACCATCCCACGTCCCTCAGCAGCCTGCTACACATCCTTTTATCTCTAGACCTCCAGCATCCATTGCCCCATGGTTAGTATACCTGCTTTTCCCAACATTACCCATAACAGTTATAGCCTTCTCATAACACTCTCTTAAAGGTAACACATGTAAAAGTGTATCAAAAGAACCTGAAATGTATTTCCACCCGGTAGCCTCCAGCCAAGTCTGTTAGTTGAAACATCTTTTAGTTATATTCTCCTGGCTGACCTCACTGGATCTCTGTTTATTCTGGAATAGCATCTATCACAGGGCTCTCCAACCCTGTTCCTGGAGAGCAACCCTCCTGTAGGTTTTCACTCCAACCCCAGTTGTAACTAACTTGATTCAGCTTCTCAAACAGCTAATTATTAGAATCAGGTGCACTAGATTACAGTTGGAGCGAAAACCTACTGGATGGTATCACTCCAGCAACAGGGTTGGAGAGCCTTGATCTATCACAACATGCAGGAGAAAACAAAATAACCTCACCACAAACAATCTATTATACATGGCACAAATGAAAGCCACACTTTACCTCAACAACAACAGATAATAGTGTTAAGAATTTAAAAAAGGTCAGTAGAGAGAACAAGACTTAAATGTGGCCACTTTAACTAGTTGCCTTGAATGCAGATCTGTAGCAACTCAACAAGCACCAGCTGCTACTCATTGCAATCAGCCTCCACGTCTGTTTGCAAGACTTGAACTAGTTGCTTTGAAAGCAGATCCTTAACAAACATTTGCTGCAACTCATTGCTAATCAGCCTCCACACCTGTCCTCTCTCTCCTTAAACAACACTGACACTCTACTTAAATCTGACCAAACTAACATTCCTCCTCAATTTTCTGCAGTGCATGTTGCGTTGCTAGCCTCAAAGTTTTGCAGCCCGCATCCCCTTAGCCCCGTTCTATCCAATATTCTACCAAGGATCTCACCACAACAGCCTAACTACCACAGCCTGATGATGACTTCTACCTGAGACTACAAGCCAAACTTTAGAGTCCAGCCCACAGATCCTTCATCTGCAGCCCTCTACCTCACCTGGTTCAGTCTCACTCCCATTTTGAATTCTCATTCATTCTATTTCCTCAATACATATTATAAGCCCATTTCAATGTCTGGTCCTTAGACGATATCATTACATTCACGAGTTTAAAACCTGTTACGGCTAGACGTGCCGCTAGCGGGACATCTCGACAACATCCGGTGAAATTGCAGAGTGCGAAATTCAAATTACAGAAATATAAATATTTAACATTCATGAAAATACAAGTGTAATATATCAAAAAAGCTTAACTTGTTAATCCAGCCGCTGTGTCAGATTTCAAAAAGGCTTTACGGTGAAAGCACACCATGCGATTATCTGAGGACAGCGCCCCGCATACAATAGCATGAAAAACATTTTTCAACCAGGCAGGTGCGACATGAAAGTCGGAAATAGCAATATAATAAATGCCTTACCTTTGAAGATCATCTTCTGTTGGCACTCCAAAAGGTCCCAGTTACATCAGAAATAGTCATTTTGTTCGATAAAGTCCTTTATATCCATTGTTTCCCTCCTTCAAAATGCATACAAAATGAATCCCAAGCGTTACCAATAAACTTATCCAAAAAACGTTTATAATCAAACCTCAGGTATCCTAATACGTAAATAAATGATAAAATTTAAGACAGAGAATATTATGTTCATTACTGGAGATAAATAACAAAGAACGCACTTTCATCCATGCTCATGGAAACACTACAGCCAAAATGGGAGCCACTTTGAAAAACTACAACTTCTAGCTCATTTTTCCAAAAACCAGCCTGAAACTCGTTCTAAAGACTGACATCTAGTGGAAGCCCTAGGAACTGCAATCTGGGAGGACTCATAATAAACATGAAATCCATTGGAAACAGTGGTAGGCTGAATATTATTTTTTGGGGATGGTTTGTCTTCAGGGTTTCGCATGCCATATCAGTTATGTTATACTCAGACATTATTTTAACAGTTTTAGAAACTTTAGAGTGTTTTCTATCCAAATCTACCACTTATATGCATATCCTAGCTTCTGGGCCTGAGTAACAGGCAGTTTACTTTGGGCACGCTTTTCATCCGGACATGAAAATACTTCACCCTAGCCCAAAGAGGTTATACTTCACCCTAGCCCAAAGAGATAATACTTCACCCTAGCCCAAAGAGAAACATTTGGCTGTGTGTTCGAATCACAATATGGAACATTTTAGCTACAGTGCCTTCAGAAAGTATTAATTCCCCTTGACTTATTCCACATTTTTTTCATTACAGCTGGAATTAAACATGGACAATTTTTTTTTTGAATTAACAGAATTCTCATTTACATAACTTTTCACACACCTGAGTCAATACATGTTAGTCACCTATGGCAGCAACTACAGCTGTGAGTACTTCTGGGTAAGTCTGTAATCACTTTGCACAACTAGATTGTACAATATTTGCACATTCTTTTAAGAATTTATCAAGCTCTGTCAAGTTTGTTTATCATAGACAGCCATTTTTAAATCAAATTTCAAATCAAATGTATTTATAAAGCCCTTCTTACATCAGCTGATATATCAAAGTGCTGTACAGAAACCCAGCCTAAAACCCCAAACAGCAAGTAATGCAGGTGTAGAAGCACGGTGGCTAGGAAAAACTCATTAGAAAGGCCAAAACATAGGAAGAAATCCGAGAGGAACCAGGCTATGAGGGGTGGCCAGTCCTCTTCTTGCTGTGCCGGGTGGAGATTATAACAGAATATGGCAAAGATGTTAAAATGTTCATAAATGACCAGCATGGTCAAATAATAGTTATCACAGTGAACAGGTCAGGGTTCCATAGCCGCAGGCAGAACAGTTGAAACTGGAGTAGCAGCACGGCCAGGTGGACTGGGGACAACAAGGAGTCATCATGCCAGGTAGTCCTGAGGCATGGTCCTAGGGCTCAGGTCCTCTGAGAGAGAGAAAGAAAGAGAATTAGAGAGAGCATACTTAAATTCACACAGGACAGCGGATAAGACAGGAAAAATACTCCAGATATAACAGATTGACCCTAGCCCCCCGACACAAACTACTGCAGCATAAATACTGGAGGCTGAGACAGGAGGGGTCAGGAGACACTGTGGCCCCATCTGATGATATCCCAAACAGGGCCAAACAGGCAGGATATAACCCCACCCACTTTGCCAAAGCACAGCCTCCACAACACTAGAGGGATACCTTCAAACACCAACTTACCATCCTGAGACAAGGCTGAGTATAGCCCACAAAGATCTCCGCCACGGCACAACCCAAGGGGGGGGGGCAACCCAGACAGGAAGACCACGTCAGTGACTCAACCCACTCAAGTGACGCACCCCTCCTAGGGACGGCATGGAAGAGCACCAGTAAGCCAGTGACTCAGCCCCTGTAATAGGGTTAGAGGCAGAGAATCCCAGTGGAGAGAGGGGAACCGGCCAGGCGGAGACAGCAAGGGCGGTTCGTTGCTCCAGTGCCTTTCCGTTCACCTTCACACTCCTGGGCCAGACTACACTCAATCAAAGGACTTACTGAAGTGATGAGTCTTAAATAAAGACTTAAAGGTTGAGACCGAGTCTGCGTCTCTCACATGGGTAGGCAAACCATTCCATAAAAATTTAGCTCTATAGGAGAAAGCCCTGCCTCCACCTGTTTTCTTAGAATTTCTAGGGACAGTTAGGAGGCCTGCGTCTTGTGACCATAGCGTACGTGTAGGTATGTACGGCAGGACCAAATCAGAAAGGTAGGTGGGAGCAAGCCCATGTAATGCTTTGTAGGTTAGCAGTAAAACCTTGAAATCAGCCCTTGCCTAACAGGAAGCCAGTGTAGGGAGGCTAGCACTGGAATAATAATCACATTTTTTGGTTCTAGTCAGGATTCTAGCAGCCGTATTTAGCACTAACTGATGTTTATTTAGTGCATTATCCAGGTAGCCCGGAAAGTAGAGCATTGCAGTAGTCTAACCTAGAAGTAACAAAAGCCTGGATACATTTTTCTGCATCATTTTGACAGAAAATGTCAGATTGTGTTACGTAAATGGAAAAAAGCTGTCCTTGAAACAGTCTTGATATGTACATCAAAAGAGAGATCAGGGTCCAGAGTAACGCCGAGGTCCTTCAGTTTTATTTGAAACGACTGTTCAACCATCAAGATTAATTGTCAGTATCAACAGAAGGTCTCTTTGTTTCTTGGGACCTAGAACAAGCATCTTTGTTTTGTCCGAGTTTAAAAGTAGAAAGTTTGCAGCCATCCACTTCCTTATGTCTGAAACACAGGCTTCCAGCGAGGGCAATTTTGGGGCTTCACCATGTTTCATTGAAATGTACAGCTGTCTGTCATCTGCATAGCAGTGAAAGTTAACATTATGTTTTCGAATGACATCCCCAAGAGGTAAAATATATAGTGAAAACAATAGTGGTCCTAAAACGGAACCTTGAGGAACACCGACATTTACAGTTGATTTGTCAGAAGACAAACCATTCACAGAGACAAACATAGCTTTCCGACAGATAAGATCGAAACCAGGCCAGAACTTGTCCATGTAGACCAATTTGGGTTTCCAATCTCTCCAAAAGAATGTGGTGATCAATGGTATCAAATGCAGCACTAAGGTCTAGGAGCACGAGGACAGATGCAGAGCCTCGGTCTGATGCCATGAAAAGATACTTTACCACATTCACAAGTGCAGTCTCAGTGCTATGATAGGTTCTAAAACCAGACTGAAGCATTTCAAGTCTTGCCATAGCCGATTTAATTCAAAACCAACTTACGTCAAATCTGTAATTAAAACATTCAATGTCAATATTGGTAAGCAACTCCAGTGTATATTTGGCATTTTGTTTAAATTATTGTCCTGCTGAAAGGGGAATTTGTCTCCCTGTGTAGGTAAATGGTTGATCTCAGCATGTGTGGTTCCCACCGTGAAGCATGGAGGAGGTTTGATGGTGCTTTATTGGTGACACTGATTTATTTAGAATTCAAGGCACACTTAACCAGCATGGCTACCACAGTGATACGCCATCCCATCTGGTTTGCGCTTAGTGGGACTATGATTTGTTTTTCAAAAGGACAATGACCCAACACACCTCTAGGCTGTGTAAGGGCTATTTGACCAAGAAGGAGAGTGATGGAATGTTGCATCAGATGACCTGGCCTCTACAATCACCCGACCCCAACCCAATTGAGATGGTTTGGGATGAGTTGGACCGCTGAGTGAAGGAAAAGCAGCCAACAAGTGCTCAGCATATGTGGGAACTCCTTCAAGACTGTTGGAAAAGCATTCCAGGTGAAGCTGGCTGAGAGAATACCAAGAGAGTGCAAAGCTGTCAAGGCAAAGGGTGGTTACTTTGAAGAATCTCAAATATAACATATATTTTGATTTGTTCAACACTTTACTACATGATTCCCTATGTGTTATTTCATAGTTTTGATTTATTCACTATGATTCTACAATGTAGAAAATAGTCAAAATAAAGAAAAACTCTTGAATGAGTAGGTGTTCTAAATCTTTTGACCGGTAGTGAATATAATATTAAAGCTGATCTACCCACAAAAAAAAGCTATTCATTTAAAAAAAAAATAACAACAGATTTTCAATACGCTTATAGGGAAGGGCCTTAAAACCTCTTGGAGTTCCCCTAGGATAGGGGGCGCCACAGCGCATTTTGAAAATAATTTGTGCCCATTTTAAACGGCCTACTACTCAAACTCAGAAGCTAGGATATGCATATAATTAATACTTGTGGATAGAAAACACCCTAAAGTTTCTAAAACTGTTTGAATGGTGTCTGTGAGTATAACAGAACTCATATGGCAGTCAAAACCCCGAGACAGATCGAAACAGGAAGTGGAATTCTGAATTGCGGACTCAACTTCATCACGTTGCCTATTAATCACACCGTGAGCTATGGTTCATTGAGCACTTCCTATTGCTTCCACTAGATGTCCCCAGTCTTTTCAAAGTGGTTTGAGCCTTCTACTGTGGAAACTGACAGAATGACACGCTGTTGAAATTGGTCACAGGAGGAGGGCCATCACCATTATGACGCCGGCGGCCCTGTCTACCCCCTCCTTTCGAAACGTTTTGAAACACAATACAATCGTCCCCCTCGAATCTTATTGGCTCTCTTGTTGAAACAGGCCCTGAAGATTTATGTTATACAACGTTTGACATGTTTGAACGAACCTAAATGGAAAAAAAATGCATTTTCTCGAAATAGCTGTCCCGCGCCCGACTGAGCATTTGGATTAGCCTTCAGACGCGCTAACAACAACAAGCTAATGGAACATAAAGGATGGACTTTTTCGAACGAAAATACATTTGTTGTGGACCTGGGATGCCTGGAAGTGCTTTCTGATGAAGACAACCAAAGGTAAGGGATTATTGACAATAGTATACAAGATTAGATGTGATATGCGATTGTTCCAAGATGGCGCAGAGCTGTATTTACTAGATAATTTTCTGAGTATCGCATCCCCTTTTATCGCAAAGTGTGATTACCCAGTAAAGTTATTTTTAAATCTGGTATTACAGGTGCTTTCAAGAGATATTCATCTATAAATCTTAGAATGACAATATTACATTTAAAAAATGTTTTCGAATAGTAATTGAGTAAATTGTAGCACTGTTTCCCGGGATGCATTTGAGGGAAAATAGTTAGTCAACGTTACGTGCCGATGTAAAATGCTGTTTTTATATATAAATATGAACTTTATCGAACAAAAGAATGCATGCATTGTGTAACATGATGTCCTAGGTGTGTCATCTGATGAATTTTGTAAAAGGTTAGTGCTGCATTTAGCTGTTTTTTGGTTATTTGTGATGCATGTGGTTGGTCGGAAAATGGCTATGTGGCTTCTTTTACGATGTACTCCTCTAACATAATCTAATGTTTTGCTTTTCCTGTAAAGCCTTTTTGAAATCGGACAACGTGGTTCGATTCAGGAGAGGTGTATCTATAAAACGATATAATTTGAAAATACGGGACGGAGGCCGCACAGGGGTTAAACATACGGCACTTACACAAATGACTGATAATTGGCTGAGAGAAATTGATAATAAAAAGATTGTGGGAGCTGTTTTGTTAGACTTTTGATATTATTGATCATTATCTGCTGCTGGAAAAGCGTATGTGTTATGGCTTTACATCACCTATATCTAGGCCCCTTACCTTTTTCAATCTTTACTAATAACCTGCAACTGGCTCTGAGTAAAGCCTGTGTGTCTATGTATGGTGATGACTCAACACGTCAGATATCACAGCAAGTGAAATCACTACAACACTTAACAAAGAGTTGCAGTCAGTTTCAGAATGGGTGGAAAGAAATAAGTTATTCCTAAATATAAAAAAAACTAAAAGCATTGTTTTTGGGACAAATCATTAACTAAACCCTAAACAAATTAAATCTTGTATTGAATAATGTAGAAATTGAGATGAGGAGACTGAGAAGTATTGACATGTTGAATGTACCGAGCTCTGTATAAACTACTAGCACACAGCTCAGACACACATATCTCACAAAGACATGCCACCAGAGTTCTCTTCACAGGCCCCAAGTCCAGAACAGACTATGGGAAACGCACAGTACTACATAGAACTCTGTTCTACATCAAGTAACTCATGCAAGCCGTAAAATCTGATTAAAAAAACAGAAAACTACACCTTATGGAACAGTGGGGACTGAAGAGACACACACATGCACAAACACAAGAAAACATGCACTATACACACACATATGGATTTTGTGTTGTAGATACAGTATGTAGTAGTAGAGTATTGACCTGAGGGCACACACTTAATGTGTTGTGAAATGTAATGTAATTTATTTATTATATACAACTGCCTTCATTTTGCTGGACCACAGGAAGAGTATGCTAATAGGGATCCATAGTAAATACAAATATACACTATTTATGGGTTGCAGCTCCATCACTCGGTCGAGTCAAGCCATTGTTGTGAACATTCTAAAGACGAGTGGTGCCAAGTCATTCAAATTACACTATAGTGGCCTGGAAATATGCTGAAATTGCTAAAGTAGGCAAACAATTAGTAGGAAACAACTTTGCCAACATTATGATGTCATCAAATTTACTTTAGACAGATGGCAATGTTGTATTGGCTAGCAAAGTTTGTCAAAAATACCTAGCAATGCTAAAATCCGGTGGTCTCCCCTCAATCTTAGCTATCTAGCTAACGTTATACTACATCTAAAGTCAATGTTATTATATCACAATGAGTATAACATGCACACAAATAATTCAATATTAAACGGATTAGGCCGAGTATGGCATTAGTCATGTAAACACCTTACTCTGCTTATCTTAATTGGTGTTAGGTCATAATTGTAAGCATAGCCAATTAAATCACCTGGATTTCTGAACAATCTTTAGAATTATTAGGACATGTAAGCACCTTAATTGGTGTCATGTCTACTCCCGCTCCTCCTACCTGGCGCTCATTGTCCCCAGATTACTCATTATTACGCACACCTGTCACCATCGCACCTGCGCCTCATGAGACTCACCTGGACTCCATCACCTTCCTGATTACCTCCCTATATCTGTCACTCCCTTTGGTTCTTTCCGCAGGCGTTATTCACTCTGCTTCTATTTCATATCTGTACGCTTTTCGTGTTTCTTGTTTTGTTCCATGTTCATTTATTTATACATTTTCACTCCCTGTACTTGCTTCCCGACTCCCAAGTGTACACGTTACAATCGGAGTTCCAGTTGTATTTGTTCTCCAAAAGTGTTAGAACCTCCCTCTTTTTTGCAAGTTCAGAAAAACTGAATGTATGTATCTTAGAAATTGTTTTCACATACATGTCCGAACTCAGAATCAAATTAGATTCCCAAAAACCAAACATTTACTTTGATTGATAAATACAGAAAATCACCAAAGGCCCATCAGGTGGCCTGATTTGAGATGTCCATGTAAACAGGATTATTATTCTTGCAAAGCATGTAAATGTTTTAATCAAACTATTATATTAATCATCAATCTACACGCAGCACCCCATAATGGCAAAACGAAAACAGGGTTAGGGTTACTGAAATAATGTATTTACATAAGTATTCAGACTCTTTGCTATGAGACTCAAAATTGAGCTCAGGTGCATCCTATTTCCGTTGATCATCCTTGTTTCTACAACTTGATTGGAGTCTCCTTGTGGTAAATTAAATTGATTTAACATGATTTGGAAAAGCACAAACCTGGCACCATCCCTACGGTGAAGCATGGTGGTGGCAGCATCATGCTGTGGGGATGTTTTTCAGTGGCAGAGACTGGGAGACTAGTCAGGATCTTGGGAAAGATGAACGGAGCTAAGTACAGAAAGATCCTTGATGAAAACCTGCACCAGAGCACTCAGGACCTCAGACTGGGCAAAGGTTCACCTTCCAACAGGACAACGACCCTAAGCACACAGCCAAGAGAATGCAGGAGTGGCTTCGGGACAAGTCTAAATGTCCTTGAGTGGTCCAGACTTGAACATCTCTGGAGAGACCTGAAAATAGCTGTGCAGCAACGCTCCCCATCCAACCTGACAGAGAGGAAATCCAGAGAAGAATGAGAGAAACTCCCCAAATACAGGTGTGCCAAGCTTGTAGCGTCATGGTAAAGGGTCTGATGGCGTAGCAGTCAGGCGTCTTTTGTCTTCGTCTTGTCCTGTATATATATTTTTTCTTCGCATATATTTTTTAATATTCTTCTTAACCCCAGCTTCAACATACTCTCCTGCAACCCACCTCACCCAATGTAGTATGGATCTGCTATTTTCTTTACTTTAGAACCGGGACCCCGAACAGAAGCTAGCCAGCTAATCGGACTCCGTTTTCTCCATATCACCGGATTCCTACTGCAAGCACTGAACCTCTTCACCTGGATCATCGCAGCTAGCTAGCTGCTATCCGATTGGCTTCTCCTGGCTACCATCCCTGTCCCAAAGCAAGCACCAATTAGCCTGGAGCTAGCCTATGCTAGGCCCATCTCCCGGCTAGCTGAAGAGGTCCATCCTTGGGCTACAATACCTATTTTGCCAATTGGCCTGGATCCCTTTAATTGCTGATACGAAGACCCGCCAATCCATCATGACTGGACTACCGATGTTATCCGGGGTTTTTTCAACAGCCTCCGTCGCGACGTCCCCTAAATGCCCATCTGTTAGCCTGCTAGCCGCTGCCCGCTAGTTGTCTAGAGCATACCGGACTGTTAGCTGAAGTGGTCCATCAGTCAATTTATTGGGCTACTATACCTATTTTGCTAATTGGCGTGGACCCTTTTACTACACGGACCCTGCTGATCCATCACGACTGGTCTGCCAACGTAACCGCACGAGGGGGCTACAACAACAGACTTCTTCCGTCACGATGTCCCTCTAAGGCCCTTCTGCTAGCCTGCTAGCCCCGGTCCGCTAGCTGTCTGAATCGCCGTGTCTCCAGCCCGTCCAGCTACTCATTGAAATCTATGATCACTCGGCTACACATGCCAATACCTAATGTCAATATGCCTTGTCCATTGCTGTTTTGGTTAGTGATTACTGTCTTATTTCACTGTAGAGCCTCCAGCCCTGCTCAATATGCCTCAGCTAACCCTCTTGTCCCACCTCCCACACATGCGGTAACCTCACCTGGATTAATTGATGTCTCTAGAGACAATACCTCACTCATCGTCACTCAATGCCTAGGTTTACCTCAACTGTATTCACATCTTACCATACCTTTGTCTGTACATTATGCATTGAATCTATTCTACCGCGCCCAGAAACCTGCTCCTTTTACTCTGTCCCGAGCATACTAGACAACCAGTTCTTATAGCCCTTAGCCGTACCCTTATCCTACTCCTCCTCTGCTCCTCTGGTGATGTAGAGGTTAATCCAGGCCCTGCAATGTAGAGGTTAATCCACTCCCATTCCTCAGGCCCTCTCATTTGTTGACTTCTGTAACCGTAAAAGCCTTGGTTTCATGCATGTTAACATTAGAAGACTCCTCGCTAAGTTTGTTTTATTCACTGCTTTAGGACACTCTGCCAACCCGGATGTCCTAGCTGTGTCTGAATCCTGGTTTAGGAAGGCCTAAAAATCCAGAAATTTCCATCCCTAACTATAACATTTTCCGACAAGATAGAACTGCCAAAGGGGGTGGAGTTGCAATCTACTGCAGAGTTCTGTCTTACTATCCAGGTCTGTGCCCAAACAATTTGAGTTTCTACTTTTAAAAAGCCACCTTTCCAGAAACAAGACTCTCACCGTTGCTATAGACCACCTTCTGCCCCCAGCTGTGCCCTGGACACCATATGTGAATTGATTGCCCCCATCTATCATCAGAGCTCGTGCTGTTAGGTGACCTAAACTGGGACATGTTTAACACCCCGGCCATCCTACAATCTAAGCTTGATGTCCTCAATCTTACACAAATTAGCAATGAACATACCAGGTACAACACCAAATCTGTATACACAGGCACCCTCAGATATCATCCTAACCAACCTGCCCTCCAAATACACCTCTGCTGTCTTCAACCAGGATCTCAGCAATCACTGCCTAATTGCCTGCATCTGTAATGGGTCCGCGGTCAAACGACCACCCCTCATCACTGTCAAACGCTCCCTAAAACACTTCAGTGAGCAGGCCTTTCTAATCGACCTGGCCCGGGTATCCTGGAAGGATATTGACCTCATTCCGTCAGTAGAAGATGCCTGGTTGTTCTTTAAAAGTGCTTTCCTCACAATCTTAAATAAGCATGCCCCATTCAAAAATGTTTGAACCAGGAACAGATATAGCTCGTGGTTCACTCCAGACCTGACTGCCATTGACCAGCACAAAACATCCTGTGGCATATGGCATTAGCATCAAATAGCCCCCGTGATATGCAACTTTTCAGGGAAGTTAGTAACCAATATGCACAGGCAGTTACGAAAGCAAAGGCTAGCTTTTTCAAACAGAAATTTGCATCCTGCAGCACAAACTCCTAAAGTTCTGTGACACAAAAGTCCATGGAGAAAAAGAGCACCTCCTCCCAGCTGCCCACTGCACTGAGGCTAGGAAACTCTGTCACCACTGATGAATTTCAATAAGCATTTTTCTACAGCTGGCCATGCTTTCCACCTGGCCACCCTTACCCTGGTCAACAGCCCTGCACCCCCCACAGCAACTTACATTTTAGTCATTTAGCAGACGCTCTTATCCAGAGTGACTTACAGTAGTGAATGCATACATTTCATGCTTTTTTTTATTACATTTTTAAATTTTATTTTGTACTGGCCCCCCGTGGGAATCGAACCCACAACCCTGGCGTTGCAAACAGCATGCTCTACCAACTGAGCCACAGGGAGGCCAAAGCCTACCTCATTTCGCCTTCACCCAAATCCAGATAGCTGATGTCCTGAAAGAGCTGCAAAATCTGGACCCGCTCTTTCTTAAATTATCAGCTAAAATTGTTGCAACCCCTGTTACTAGCCTGTTCAACCTCTTTCGTATTGTCTGAGATCCCCAAAGATTGGAAAACTGCTGTGGTCATCCCCCTCTTCAAGGGGAAGACACTAGACCCAAACTGCTACAGACCTATATCTATCCTACCCTGCCTTTCTAAGGTCTTCAAAAGCAAAGTTAACAAACAGATCACCGACCATTTCAAATCCTACCGTACCATCTCCGCTATGTAATCTGGTTTCCAAGCTGGTCATGGGTGCACCTCAGCCATGCTTAAGGCCCTAAATGATATCATAACCGCCATCGATAAGAGACAATACTGTGCAGCTGTATTCATTGACCTGGCCAAGGCTTTCGACTCTGTCAATCACCGTATTCTTGTCGGCAGACTCAATAGCCTTGGTTTCTCAAATGACTGCCTCGAGTTCAGTTTGTCGAATTGGAGGGCCTGTTGTCCGGACCTCTGATAGTTTCTGTGGGGGTGCCACAGGGTTCAATTCTCGGGCCGACTCTTTTCTCTGTATACATCAATGATGTCGCTCTTGCTGCTGGTGGTGATTCTCTGATCCAGCTCTACACAGACGACACCATTCTGTATACTTCTGATCCTTCTTTGGACACTGTGTTCACTAGCCTCCAGACGAGCTTCAATGCCATACAATTGTGGACAACTAAAAAAACGTAGGTGTCTGGTTAGACTGTAAACTCTCTTTGCAGACTCACATTAAACATCTCCAATCCCAAATTAAGTCTAGAGTGGGCTTCCTATTTCACAACAAAGCATCCTTCACTCATGCTGCCAAACATACCCTCGTAAAACTGACTATCCTGCCGATCCTTGACTTCGGGGATGTCATTTACAAAATAGCCTCCAACACTCTGCTCAGACTTCATCAAATTTGCTATCACAGTGCCATCCGTTTTGACACCAAAGCCCCATATACTACCCACCACTGCGACCTGTATGCTCTCGTTGGCTGGCCCTCGCTTCATATTCGTCGGCAAACCCACTGGCTCCAGGTCATCTATAAAAGTATTTGCTAGGTAAAGCCATGCCTTATCTCAGCTCACTGGTCACCATAGCAGCACCCACCTGGTGCATGCGCTCCAGCAGGTATATCTCTCTGGTCACCCCCAAAGCCAATTCCTCCTTTGGCTGCCTCTCTTTCCAGTTCTACAAAAATCTCTGAAACTGAAAACACTTATCTCCCTCACTAGCTTTAAGCACCAGCTGTCAGAGCAGCTCACAGATTACTGCACCTTTACATAGCCCATCTATAATTTAGCCCAACCAACTACCTCATCCCCTACTGTATTTATTTAGCTCCTTTGCACCCCATTATTACTATTTCTAATTTGCACATTTTTCCACTACAAATCTACTATTCCAGTGTTTTACTTGCTATATTTTATTTACTTCACCACCATGGCCTTTTTTGCCTTTACCTCCCTTATCTCATCTCATTTGCTCACATTGTATATAGATTTATTTTTCTACTGTATTATTGACTGTATGTTTGTTTTACTACATGTGTAACTCTGTGTTGTTGTATGTGCTGAACTGCTTTGCTTTATCTTGGCCAGGTTGCAATTGTAAATGAGAATTTGTTCTCAACTTGCCTACCTGGTTAAATAAAGGTGAAATAAAAATACAAATAAATACTTAGCACCTTTTTCTAAGAGTGTATCTAGAACCTGAAAGGGTTCTTTGGCTGTTCCCATAGAAGAACCATTTGAAGAACCCTTCAAAGGGTTCTACATGGAACCGAAGAGGGATGTTTCCTGGGGATCAGGAGCGGACCTGAACCTGACGAGGCACAGGAACCTGATGAGCAGCTTGAAGCTCCGGAGCCTGGCGAGCCAGCTGTGGCATGGGAGTCTGCCGAGCCTACCGAGTCTTGAAAACCTGACGAGCTTTCTAAGGCATGAAAGCCTGACGAGCTAGCTGAGGCATCCTCGGCAACAGACGCTTGACCCGCCAACCAAGTCTTAACACCCCGATGTATCGGCTGAGGCATGAGATCCTGAAGAGCCGGCTGAGGCATCCTCGGTTGCTCTGGCAGCGGAACACAGACCCAACATCACCAACACACAAAAAAACTCCCTAATGCTTCCCTTTGGTGAGGTGCTATTCTATAACGATGTGATCTGGGAGTCGGGAAGGAAGTTCAGGGCGTGAATAATTTATTCAATAAACGGAATGCAATACAAAACAAGAAACACTAACAGCACACAGATATGAAGCTGAAACAGAAACAATAATGCCTGGGGAAAGAACCAAAGGTAGTGACATAAATAGGGCAGGTAATCAAGGAGGTGATGGAGTCCAGGTGAGTGTCATGAGGCGCTGAGCCGGGTGACAATGGTGATAGGTGTGCACAATAATCAGCAGCCTGGTGACCTAGAGGCCGCAGAGGTAGCACACGTGCAAACATATTGTGAGCTTGTAAGAAGGTTACGCGATTTAGTTTACTGGATATGTTGAATATTGCATGTGCTTGTGAATGTTGTGCAAGTTTGTGAGAATTTGAAAACATTTTGATCTTTTTTTTATTTTACCTTTCTTAGATCTGCTCAAAAGAGACGGAGTTTAATACTCAGCATTAACACAGTGGGCAACATTTTCATGGTGAAACATTTAGCAAAAAAACTCAGATAACCTTCCAGTGTGATTTAATTTGATACTCTGGAAGAACAATGTGCATTATAAGGAGGCAATTATTTAGCTAGTTTTGTAAACTGAGCAATGGGAAATATATTTACCTCTTTACAACTCACATTGTTGTGACGTTCGTCATTAAAGGTAGACCAAGGCGCAGCGTGAGTTGGGTTCATGATACTTTATTTTCAATGTGAACCAGTAAAAACAATAAACAATACAACGAACAAAAAGCTAGGCGTGCAAACACATGTAACACAAAGACAAGATCCCACACTGAAGGAGGGAAAAAGGGCTGCCTAAGTATGGTTCCCAATTAGAGACAACGATAGACAGCTGCCTCTGATTGGAAACCATACTAGGCTAATCAAAGAAAAAGACAACAGACATATAACACATAGAATACCCACCCCATGTCACACCCTGACCTAACCAAACAGAGAAAAACGGCTCTCTCAGGTCAGGGCGTGACAGTACCCCCCCCCCAAAGGTGCGGACTCCCGGCCGCAAACCTGAACCTGTAGGGGAGGGTCCGGGTGGGCATCTACTCATGGTGGCGGCTCCAGTTCGGGGCGTAGCCCCCACTCCGCCCACTGATCCCTCTGCTTTTGTGTCGCCGGAGAAACCAGACCGTGGATCATCGCCGGAAGCTCCGAACCGTGTATCGTCGCTGGATGAACCGGACCGTAGATCATCGCCGGAGGTTCTGGACCGCAGACCGCCGCTGGAGACTCCGGACCGCGGAGACTCCGGACCGCGGATTATCACTAGAGCCTTCGTGCCATGGATCATCCCTACAGGCTCCGGGCCATGGATCATCCCTACAGGCTCCGGGCCATGGATTATCACTGGAGGCTCCGGACCACGGATCATCACTGGAGGCTCCGGACCACGGATCATCACTGGAGGCTCCGGACCACGGATCATCACTGGAGGCTCCGGACCACGGATCATCACTGGAGGCTCCGGACCACGGATCATCACTGGAGGCTCCGGACCACGGATCATCACTGGAGGCTCCGGACCACGGATCATCACTGGAGGCTTCGGACCATGGATCATCACTGGAGGCTTCTTACGTGGAGCCGGAACAGGTCTCGGCGGACTGGGGAGACACACTGGAGATTGGGTGCGCAGAGCAGGCACAGGGTATACTGGGCCGTGGATGCGCACTGGAGGTCTGGAGCTTAGGGCTGGCACAACCCGTCCTGGCTGTATGCTTACTTTAGCCTGGCAAGTGCGGGGCGCGGGCATAGGACAAACTGGGCTGTGCAGGCGCACTGGCGACACAGTGCGTAGAACTGGCGCAGGATACACTGGGCGTGGAGGCACACTGGAGGTCTGGAGCTTAGGGCTGGCACAACCCTTCCTGGCTGGATGCTTACTTTAGCCCGGCAAGTGCGGAGCGCGGGCACAGGCCGAACTGGGCTGTGCAGATGCACTGGCGACACAGTGCGTAGAGCTGGAGCAGGATATCCTGGACCGAGGAGGCATACTGGAGACCAGGAGCGCTGAGCTGGCACAATCCTTCCTGGCTGAACGCTCAGTTTAACCTGGCAAATGCAGGGCACAGGCACAGAGCGCACCAGGCTATGAATGCGCACCAGAGATACGGTGCGCATCACACAGTGCCTGACTGTTCATATGCTCCCCACGGTAAGCACGGGGAGTTGGCTCAGGTCTCCACCCTGACTCTGCCAATCTCCCCGTGTGCCCCCCCAAAAAACATTTTTGGGGCTGCCTCTCGGGCTTCCGTCATTGCTGTGACTCCCTCGCTGCCTCCACCTGCTTCCCCGGCAGGCTGTTGTATCTCTCCAATACCTGCTCCCAAGTCCAGTCTATCCTTTCCTCCAACACCTCCAGAGACCAGGATGCCATCTCCTCCCAGGCACGATGCTTGATCCAGTCCTCCTGACCACGCTGCTTGTTCCTTTTGTGGTGGGATCTTCTGTGACGTTCATCGTTAAAGGTAGACCAAGGCGCAGCGTGAGTTGGGTTCATCATACTTTATTTTCAATGTGAACCAGCAAAAACAATAAACAATACAACGAACCAAAAGCTAGGCGTGCAAACACATGCAACACAAAGACAAGATCCCACACTGAAGGAGGGGAAAAAGGGCTGCCTAAGTATGATCATCAATCAGAGACAACAATAGACAGCTGCCTCTGATTGGAAACCATAATAGGCCAATCAAAGAAAAAGACAACATAGACATATAACACATAGAATGCCCACCCCATGTCACACCCTGACCTAACCAAACAGAGAAAAACAGCTCTCAGGTCAGGGCGTGACAGTTGTTGAATAAAAGTAATAATATAATAATATAGTATCATGAGGTTTATTGTAAATTGTGCACTTTGCACAATTATTTTGGACTATGAAAATGTCACCCTGTTTCTGTGAGTAGAAGTAGCTTGGATGGAAATGAGACCAACATTCCTAAATACTCCCCATCTACCACACACTACCTCCACTGTTAAAGTTAATTGGCTGTTTATTCCATTTTTATTAATGTAAAACAACCTTACATGGTAGAACTGGAACCCCTCTAAAACCTTTCTTCTATCACAATGAGAGCTCTAACTATTCAGACATGTCCTTTCAATGTTTTATGTCCCAGTAAGAATGACTTACAGCAGAGAGAGTTTCCATTGACCCAGGTGTATTCTACCAAACTTTGAGATGTGTAATGGAAATGGCAACTATAGGAGAAATGTTCTAAAGATCTGTTCAACAGGGGTGGATTTTTCTTTTGTCTAACTTTCATTGCGACAAATGGAAAATGTGTTTTTTTAATAAATTATGATTGCAGAATAATTGAAAATAGATGCGACAATTGCCTACGGTGTGTTTCAGTTGAACTGTCTTGTGTCAAATGAAACAGATGGACATAATGACGTCACTGTCATCACACCAAGTGGTTGAAGTGTTTCCATGATCCATTTAGCCAAATTGCGCATGAATAAAGTGGCGACAGCCTGTATGCCCTCCCACGTATCTGTTTCAAGTCTCAGGTAGCCTGCAAAAGCCAGCGTGGATAGAATGCAAGAATGCCACTGTCACGATTCTCTAAAGCTGAACCCAGAAGCAGACCAGGACAAGGTGAGTAAATGAAGGTGAGGATTTATTTACAGGCTCGTGGTGAAAAATAGAATTATCCAGGAGACGGAGCAGCAGCGGAGGTGAGTTGATGAGAGTGAGTAGGCAGATTCAATGATGTCACTGATAACACCGACGACCAGGCAAGGGGGTTGAATGTTCCGGGAGGATGACTGTAGACAGAGTAAACGGGAGTGAGTAACCGGCAAAAAGTACAAAACAACAAAACTAACTCTGGAAACATGAGGCTGACACAACATACTGTTCATTGCTAACGATCCGGCAGGGAATGGATGTCAGGTCAGAGCTTATGAAGAGAAGAGGTGATGATCAGGAGCAGGTGTGCAGATGGCTGATGAGATGCAGGTGCGGTTAATCAAGAGATCTCCCGCCTAGCTTCGTCGCCCGGCAACCAGACAGGGTGTGTTCAGAACCCTCAGGAAACCACTCCAAAACAGAAAAACAGGCAGCTCAGGTAGAAAACAGACTCAGGAAGCGGGATTCTTGACCGCCACAATTTGATTTAGCAAGTAGTAGGCATTTAGAATGAAATGCAGAGTTGAGCTTTAGTTACGTGATGACATCATGTGTCCCACGTACCATCACCTACCTATTACCAATGAGAACTTTTGAAATGTCAACAAAAAAATCTGAAACATAGCTAGGAGATGGAGAGAGGCAATGGTGCAAACAATATATTCTCAACATTACACTGCCATGCATCTCCCCTATCTAGAGTAAGTAAAGTGTGCATCTCATTCAGGCGGGAAATGTGTTGCTATAAATAATAATGTGCTGCTCTATATTTCTCTGTGTTGCTATATATTTCACCCACTTCATCAGAAGTGCTGCGAGTAATCAAGGTAGCAGACCATGTGAAGGCTTATCAAATGGAGGTGATGCGTTAAGGGTTTGAAGTGGTTTATACTAAAGTTCACACACAAACAAACATTCCCGAGTACAAACATGCACACAAACATGCATGCGCGCGCGCACACACACACACACACACACACACACACACACACACACACACACACACACACACACACACACACACACACACACACACAGAGAGAGAGAGAGCCTTGCTTACTTTTTCTGCCTTGCCTACATTTTACTTTGTTGATACAGAAATGTGACACTTGTTTCAGGACAAGCAGACATGTACACATTTTGTTGAACCAGGCGTCTAGAGTCATTCCAAGGATATACTCCAACACCCACGCTGTGTGACTTCCTCTTGTCCTATGACACATCATCGGTCCCCCTCATATGTGCACCAATCAGAATAAGCCTAGGTGTAGAGTTTCTGTGTTTAGAACATTTCCTTACATGTTACTCAACACGACTAAGCATGTGTGTGATTTCTGCATCAGACCATGGCCACTGACATTAGCATTAGAGTCTCCATTCAGAAAACAGGATGGGAGAGGGAAATCTACAGAGAGAGACAGAGAGAGAGATGCCCTGGAGGGGAGCCAGGGGAGATGGAGGGAGAGATGAGGAGGGAAGAGAGAGAATCAGAGTATTTAATTTGAAATCAAAGGAAACAATCTTACAAACAATCAAAAACATTATCGATAGACATTATGCTCAATTATTCTTTAGAGAGTCATGTCAGCAAAATCAGCACTTTAGGCACTCACAAACTCACCAGCAAATATCAAGTGATGAGCAGAAGGAGAGGGGAATATTAGAACACAAAGGAGAAACCTAAATAGTGAACACACATCTGTGTCTCATCTTTCTCAACACGCCAGAGAGTTGTCAGTTTAACTTTTAAATATTTACACTCAGAAAATATTCTGCATCCCAACAACAGATACCAGATGGAACCTACAGTAAGTGTCTGAGTCAGTGAGCAGGTGGGACCCCACACTAAGAGGCACATGCTTATGAACTTGCCTAAGTGACGCTTAATGGGGAAATAACTCTTAATAATTTTGAAATAATTTTTAACTAACTAACTAAACCTGAACTGTGTAGTAACAAGTGTTGTTTTTAATTGTTTAACTAACTAACTAAACCTGAACTGTGGAGGAACAAGTGTTGTTTTTAATTTTTTAACTAACTAACTTAACCTGAACTGTGGAGGAACAAGTGTTGTTCAAGTGTTCATATTGACCACATGAACAAAGCAATCCATTTCTCCTCTGCCTGTTCAAGTTATAAGAACATTAGGCTATTGGAGACAGTGGTTAATTATACTGCAAGAATAATAGAGAAGAGCCTGGGGTAGCTTCAGGACATTTCAGAAAACCCGGGTCTCTTTTTATTTATAATGGACTATCTGAAACACTGGAGTGTCTGTTGTCTCTCTGGCTCAGAACCAGCTGCCTCATAGCGGCCATCTCACATCCCTTCAAAACCACACAAGAGTTATACGGGTGGTAATAACAGTTAACTGTGACGACACCTGCTGGATGTTCTACACTGCAAAAAATACAAAATAAAAAATCTTATACTTTTTAAAACATTTTATTTATCCAGACGAGTCCATTATTATTACACAAATTATTATTTACAATGTCAGCCGGGCAAGCTGTGCAAGATTTTAAAAAACTCCTCATGTCCAGGAGGATAAACACAAAGGAACTGAATAAGAATACATATAGTACCTCTATGGATACACATCTTTCAAGCTTGTACAGTCATGGCCAAAAGTTTTGAGAATGACACAAATATTAATTTCCACAAAGTTTGCTGCTTCAGTGTCTTTAGATATTTTTGTCAGATGTTACTATGGAATACTGAAGTATAATTACAAGCATTTCATAAGTGTCAAAGGCTTTTATTGACAATTACATGAAGGAGAGGCAAAGAGTCAATATTTGCAGTGTTGACCCTTCTTTTTCAAGACCTCTGCAATCCGCCCTGGAATGCTGTCAATGAACTTCTGGGCCACATGCTGACATAATCAATGCTTGGAGTTTGTCAGAATTTGTGGGTTTTTGTATTATCCACCCGCCTCTTGAGGATTGACCACAAGTTCTCAATTGGATTAAAGTCTGGGGAGTTTCCTGGCCATGGACCCAAAATATCTATGTTTTGTTCCCCCGAGCCACTTAGTTATCACTTTTGCCTTATGGCAAGGTGCTCCATCATGCGGGAAAAGGCATTGTTCGTCACCAAACTGTTCCTGGATGGTTGGGAGAAGTTGCTCTCGGAGGATGTGTTGGTACCATTCTTTATTCATGGCTGTGTTCTTAGGCAAAATTGTGAGTGAGCCCACTCCCTTGGCTGAGAAGAAACCCCACACATGAATGGTCTCAGGATGCTTTACTGTTGGCATGACACAGGACTGATGGTAGCGCTCACCTTGTCTTCTCCGGACAAGCTTTTTTCCGGATGCCCCAAACAATCGGAAAGGGGATTCATCAGAGAAAATAACTTTACCCCAATCTTCAGCAGTCCAGTCAGTCTGTCCCTGATGTTTTTACTGGAGAGAAGTGGCTTCTTTGCTGCCCTTCTTGACACCAGGCCATCCTCCAAAAGTCTTTGCCTCACTGTGCATGCAGATGCACTCACACCTGCCTGCTGCCATTCCTGAGCAAGCTCTGTACTGGTGGTGCCCCGATCCCACAGCTGAATCAACTTTAGGAGACGGTCCTGGCGCTTGCTGGACTTTCTTGGGTGCCCTGAAGCCTTCTTCACAACAATTGATCCGCTTTCCTCGAAGTTCTTGATGATCCGATAAATGGTTGATTTAGGTGCAATCTTACTGGCAGCAATATCCTTGCCTGTGAGGCCCTTTTTTGTGCAAAGCAATGATGACGGCAAGTGTTTCCTTGCAGGTAACCATGGTTGACAGATGAAGAACAATGATTCCATTCATCACCATCCTTTTGAAGCTTCCAGTCTGTTATTCGAACTCAATCAGCATGACAGAGTGATCTCCAGCCTTGTCCTCGTCAACACTCACACCTCTGTTAACGAGAGAATCACTGACATGATGTCAGCTGGTCCTTTTGTGGCAGGGCCGAAATGTAGTGGAAATGTTTTTTAGGGATTCAGTTCATTTGCATGGCAAAGAGGGACTTTGCTATTAATTGCAATTCATCTGATCACTCTTCATAACATTCTGGAGTATATGCAAATTGCCATCATACAAACTGAGGCAGCAGACTTTGAAAATTAATATTTGTGTCATTCTCAAAACCTTTGGCCACGACTGTAGAGTCATACCCAAGAAGACTCGATGCTGTAATCATTGCTAAATGTGCTTCAACAAAGTACTGAGTAAAGGGTCAGTATGTAAAACTTATGTAAATGTGACATTTCAGTTTGAACATTTTTTTAAATTAGCAACTTTTTCTCAACCTGTTTTTGCTTTGTCATTATGGGGTATTGTGTGTAGATTGATGAAGATTTAGAGCAAGGCTGTAACATAGCAAAATGTGGAAAAAGTCAAAGGGTCTGAATACTTTCCAAAGGCACTGTACTTCTATGTCAAAGAATCTTTTTTACAATGTCCAAACAGAAAATATACCAAATGTGAACAGTTTCAAGAAGCTAGGCAGGCGTATGCTGCACGTTGAGGCATTTTAAGGTAATATTTTTTTTGGGGGGCAGAAATGCCTTCTGGAACATGTACATTTTCATGTGCCTTAATAACAAACGTGTATGCCATCTATAAATACAAATACAATTGTTAAATTACTAGCCTTGTTGGTTTAGCCACTAAAAAAGACAGGAACCTTCATGCTAGCCACAAATATTCTGTCAGACCATAATATAGTTTTGTGTATGACTGTATTATGCACTGACAGGAACCATGCAGCTCGCTGGCGCTTCAATACAACTGTCCTACAAAATGAGAGTTTCAAACATTTGCAATAGATCTTGCAGAATTCATTGACAATCCACGTATACTTTGGGATGCAATTTAAAGGCTTCAGTCAACGCGCAGAATTTATTAGTCACAAAACTCTGCAAAATGGTTACTTCAACAGCGCTTTCCCCAGTCGGTTACTGGCTATGAAGCGCTTTGCAAACGTTAGAGCAGTCAAATCAACAGAGGGTATAGTCCATACAGACCAAAAGCTAATTAACAATACATTTGATTCTTTTTACTCTGAATTGTACTCATCACAGGTTAAACATAACAATAATAATTGCACCAAATAATTTACACTCTGACATGCTCTAATCCTTCAACATCTCAACTAGATGCTCCAATCTCTTTGGCTGAGCTTAAAGAGGCAGTACAAAACATGAACATAGAAAAATCACCAGGCTGCGATGGAATCCCTCCTGAGTTATTGACTGCTTTTTGGGCTCAATTGGGGAAGCCACTATTAAGGAGCAGGTTGCATAAACGTAACCACATGTAACATATGGATTTGCATTAGTATACCTGTCATACGTTTCGTCTTCTGATGAAGAGTAAGAAATATTGGACCAATACGCAGCGTGGTAAGTGTCCATACTTATAATTTTATTCATACGTGAACACTGAAACAAAACAAGAAAATGCACGACAGTCCTGTAAGGTAACCTTGCCTATACATGGAACAATCACCCACACCCACAATAGAAAATAAACCCATATAAATATGGCCTCCAATTTGAAGCAACGACAACCAGCTGCTTCTAATTGGAGGTCGTTCCCAAAACTAACATACAAATACAAATACGAACATAGAAATACAAAACCTAGAACAATACCCAAAAAACCCAGACAACACAAAACAAACACACCCCTGCCACGTCCTGACCGAACTACAATAACAAATAACCCCTTTTACTGGTCAGAACGTGACAGTACCCCCCCCCCCCTAAGGGGCAGACCCCGGATGCACCTCACACAAAAAATAAAAAATAAACACAAAAAAATAAACCCCAAAACAAAAATAAATCCTAAACTAAAGGGAGGAAAGGGAGTGTGGCTACCGTCACCGACGGCTCCCGTGCTACACCCCCCCTCCCAAATCCTCCTCCTATGGAGGTGGCTCAGGCTCTGGCCTTAGTCCCCAACCTAACCTGTCCACCCCCGCTGAAGACCTCGGGCTGAAGCGCGACTCTGGGAGCTCCGGACTGGGGGGCCGACTCTGGGAGCTCCGGACTGGGGGGCCGACTCTGGGAGCGCCGGACTGGGGGGCCGACCCTGGGAGCGCCGGACTGGGGGGCCGACCCTGGGAGCGCCGGACTGGGGGGCCGACCCTGGGAGCGCCGGACTGGGGGGCCGACCCTGGGAGCGCCGGACTGGGGGGCCGACCCTGGGAGCGCCGGACTGGGGGGCCGACCCTGGGAGCGCCGGACTGGGGGGCCGACTCTGTCGGTTCTGGACTGTGGGCCGTCTCTGTCGGCTCCGGACTGTGGGCCGTCTCTGTCGGCTCCGGACTGTGGGCCGTCTCTCTCTCTGTGGGCCGTCTCTCGTCACTCTAGACGGGGCACTGTTGCCGGACACTCTAGACGGGGTACTGTTGCCGGAAGTCCTGGACAAGGAATGTGCACTGGAAGCCTGATGCGTGGGGCTGGTACTGGACGTACCAGACTGGAGACACGCACCCCAAGGCTAGTGCAAGGAGCAGGATCAGGACGAGCTGGACTGGGCTGACGCACAGGAGGCCTGGTGCGTGGGGCTGGTGCTGGAGGTACCAGACTGGAGACACACACCTCAAGGCTAGTGCGAGGAGCAAGAATAGGACGTACTGGACTGGACTGACACACTACAAGCCTGGTGCGTGGGGCTGGCTTTGGAGGCGCCAGACTAGGGACACGCACCTCAAGGCTAGTGCGAGGAGCAGGAACTGGATACACGGGGCCTTGACTACGCACTGGAGGTCTGAAGGACACAGCCTGCATAACCCGTTCTGGCTGGATAGTTACTGTAGCCCAGCACGGGCGGAATGCTGGTATCGACCGCACCGGCCTATAGGTGCGCACTGGTGATACAGTGCGTATCTCTGCATAGCGTGGTGTTTTCTTGGTCCGATGCTCCCCATAATAAGCACGGGAAGTTGGCTCAGGTCCCAGTCCTGGCCTAGCCAACTTACCCGTGTGCCCCCCCAATTTTTGGGGGGGACTACCTCTCAGGCTTCCTTGCCAGCCGTGTTCCGAATAACGTTCTCGATCCTCTCCAGTCTTCCTCCATGGTCCTTCTCCAGCCAGTATCTCCTCCCAAGTCCATGACTCCATATACACCTCCTGCTGCTCCCTCCTCCGCTGCTTGGTCCTGTGTTGGTGGGTGATTCTGTCATATGTTTCGTCTTCTGATGAAGAGTAAGAAATATTGGACCACTACGCAGCATGGTAAGTGTCCATACTTATAATTGTATTCATACGTGAACACTGAAACAAAACAAGAACACGCACGACAGTCCTGTAAGGTAACCTTGCCTATACATGGAAAAATCACCCACACCCACAATAGAAAATAAACCCATATAAATATGGCCTCCAATTAGAAGCAACGACAACCAGCTGCTTCTAATTGGAGGTCGTTCCCAAAACTAACATACAAATACGAACATAGAAATACAAAACCTAGAACAATACCCCAAAAACCCCAACAACACAAAACAAACTCACCCCTGCCACCTCCTGACCAAACTACAATAACAAATAACCCATTTTACTGGTCAGAACGTGACAATACCGATACCAGGTTGAATATCACGATTCTCGATACCATCATGATACTCAATACCAAAACGAAACCACTGCAAAAAAGAAGCCATATTACAGTTTCTCGATTGTTTACACACATTTTCTGAAAGCATGCCTCATATTCTCAGAACTCTACACACAAATCAAAAAACACACACACACAATGGGCAAAACCCCTCAATTCTCCAGCAAAATGAAACTTTACATTCAAAACAATGTTATTTCTTATCAAAATGGTATTTTGTTTTCAAATGACACACACAAACCATCATATGAATAGACATTTATAAGAACCAGTTGAAAACTGATGTGCTCAATGTAAAACTCTATGATAAATGGAAAACACTTCTTCTCCATTCATCATAATGACTTAGGCCTTTTTCTGGTTCAGTGTTGCCATTACTACAGACAGTACATACATAAGTGTGTTGTAAAATATTTGAGAATATTGTTTTTATACTCAGAACACACAAATACACGATAACAAATATATTTTATTTTCCCCACAAAAACAATGTACACAGTGTACATCCCATTCCCAACCAACACAAAGTTGCACATACAGTGGTCTACATACAAAACAGAAGAATTTAATGTATACAGTTACAGTAAAAAAATAAAACATTTAAATAAAAAAAAACTATGCTGTATCCTCTCTTCTGTTGCGGTCTGGCCACAGCACCTCATCCACATCACAAGCAATGTTTTCCCTGGCCAAGCAGCGGGGGAAATATGGCCTAGCATGGTGATTCCATCCATGAAAAGCATCAGCTGCTATATCTCCACATGCGTCTTCCATAGCTTGGAGAAGAGGTATACGCGTTTGTGGATTTCGGTCATACACTTTCCATCTCCAGGCAGAAAAAAATTCCTCAATAGGATTGAGGAATGGAGAATATGGAGGGAGATAAACAACTAAAAAGCGTGGGTGGGCAGTGAACCAGTTACGAACCAGAGCAGCCCTGTGGAAACTTACGTTGTCCCAAATGACAACGTACCTGAGCTGCTCTGGGCCATCTACCTGATCTGGTGGAATGAGTGTGTTGTGTAGGGTGTCCAGGAATGTGATCAGATGGGTGGTGTTGTAGGGGCCAAGGGTAGCATGGTGATGGATGACGCCGTGGTGGGTAATCGCTGCACACATTGTGATGTTCCCTCCGCGCTGGCCAGGAACTTGAACAATGGCACGCTGGCCGATGATATTCCTTCCCCTCTTTCGTCTTTTTGTGAGGTTGAATCCAACCTCATCAATGAAGATGAACTGGTGCTCCACTGCAGCCACCTCTAGCTCAAGGACTCTCTGAAACACACATGACAATATCAGAAATAGACATGGAGTGGTCACTATTGTGAAGCACAATCATTGATTACAATACTGAAATATGTATAATTTATACAGTGTTGAGAGTATGCATCAATTGTGGGATTTTATAGGACTCACTTGCACATAGTTATATCGCAATTCTTTGACTCTTTCTGAATTGTGTTCAAATGGCACCCTGTAGACCTGCTTCATCCTGAGATTATTTCTGTGCAAGACACGGTCCAGTGTTGATAAGCTTACCCTATCAATATTTTGAAATATCTCATTGTTTTCTATTATTTTTCTTTGTATTTGCCGTAATGTTATGGCGTTATTTTCTAGGACCATGTTCATGATTTCAGTTTCCTGTTCAGGAGACAGAACACGTTCCCGACCACCTTGTGTTGGTAATCTTTCAGTTCTGCCAAACAAACAGTAAAATACTGTAAATACAAAGTAGGAATACATTTCCCAAATACTTGAAACATACTTTATTTTTACAGTCCTACAGAACAGTCCACAGGCAATACTGTACTACTGTACTCATTGAGTACTGTATTGATATGCAGTACTGCAATTTTCTAGTGAGAGTAGATTTCTTACCTATTCTCATTTCGGAATGTCCGGATGATGGATGCTACAGTGTACCTGCTCAAATTTGGCTGTACTCTTTGCCCAGCCTCCCTCATTGTTAGACCATGGTTGACCACATGATCAACCAAAGTGACTCGGTCCTTGGCCTTCCTCGTCCTTGTCCTCCCCGTCCACCTCCTCTTACTCTCACTCCTCTGGCTCTGCCTCTGTTTCCAATGTTGGCATCCATTGCTCCAAAACAGAAGAGCTCACCTGTTGCCCTTTTATGCTAAAGTTCTGATTGCTAATTGTAAAACTGTGTGACGGGTGTTTGCCCATGTGATGAGTCAGTGTGCATATTTGAATGGCAGTGTGTTCATTGTGAAAACAAGAGATTTTCTGCATGAAAATTGTGCCAAATTGTTGGCATCTTTTGAGTTCAATATTACTACAGTTCACATTTTTTACGTCTACATTTTTCAGACAGTCATGTACGCATTGGGGTCAAACTCATTCCACGGTGGGCCTAGTGCAGGGTTCCCCAACTGGCGGCCACCTCCAAGTGATTTGTACCAAAGTAGGTACTTAAAGCGCTTTACATACTAGGGGGAAACTCACCTCATCCACCATTAATGTGTAGCACCCACCTCAGTGATGCATGGCAACCATTTTTTGTGCCAGAATGCTCACCACACATCAGCTATTAGGTGGAGAGGTGAGGACTGATATACAGTATGCCAATTAGGAATGAGGGGGATGCTTAGGTGGACATGATGGAATGTGGCCAGGTTGGGAATTTAGTCATGACACCCGGGTGAACACCCCAGTGGTGTAGTGGAGGGTATATGCAGGTATACACAATATACCCACTTATTTTTCAGTGGGCATTGTGTATTCTCACTTAATCCCCACTGATACATATCAATATAGTGTAGTGGAGTTATACACCGTATAAATTTATAGGGCTGAAAAAACAGATCGGAATATTTAGCTTGAAATGTTGATAAACGATTATTTTTTCACATTTTAGGCGCAGCAATGTACACACGGCAGTAGGCTTAAGCGTGAATGTTCCAATATGCAATTTGTGGGAAAACACCATTCTAAAATGCACATCGCACATGCAAGCAGTTTCATGGACTGAGATGGAAATATCCGTTAGAAAGAGGGGGGATTTAAAGATTCAAAAACTATCATGGGTCTCTAATATGATTAGGGTAATTCCTTTGACTGCTAGACAATGAAGAAAGTTGAAAGAAAACCAATAGAACAGGAGAACGCATTTGAGTAAGTCTATAAAAAAGTATTGCTTCCATGTTTCTATGGTGGGATTTTGGCTATAGGCTTCTTTGAAGCAAGGTAAGACATGCCTCATAATATGAAGTCAAACATCCAGGTTTCAAACAATTAAGGAACAGGAAAAATATAGCAATGCCATAGACTTAACCATCTTCTGCTAGATTGTAGCCCATGCCTACCTTTCAGAATGATATCATGATGATTATTTGCATCAATCCAGTTGCCATTTATTTTGCAAACATCATCGCATGTGCTACGGAAACAATGCTAATCAAACAATAGTGGTAGGTGCCTGCTCACTTCAATTAAAGGGTAACTACTCTCCAGAATCTACATTTCTTAGATTTTTCACAGACCTCAAAAGTGGTCTCCTGATGTGGTTTAAGCATTGTTATAGGTGTAGAAAATACAATTAGGTGTTTTTTCTATAAAAAAAGGGTGACTTTGAGAATGAAAACCTGAAAAATTGGCTCAAATTTCTGTTTCAATAGTAGGCATACTGTTAGCCTATTGCAGAGTACAGCTTGGTTTGGCCTGACTCTGAAAGACCAATATGGGATTCATAAGTTTAGGTCATTCAGAGTGTATGTCACTGTTTCTCATATAATTTTTCACACAGGGCGCCTTTTCTTCACCAGGCAGCCATTTTTTTCTTTCAAAATTAGAGTATAGCCACTTCTCCAGGCACCACTACACCACTGGAACACCCCTACTCTTACAATAAGTGCCATGGGATTTTGAATGACCACAGAGAGTTGGGACACCCATTTTAAAGCCCCATCCGAAAGATGGCACCCTACGCAGGGCAATATCCCCAAATGTAATCAAGGTTTGAAATGATTATGTTTAAGTCAAATATTACATCTGTTTAGGCTTCTTGTGGTCAATTTGCAATCAAAAAATATTTGTTTTATTATGGTCCGGCCCCCCGACCATGCGCGCAAGAAAAAATTGTCCCTCGGCTGAATCTAGTTGATGATACCAGGCATAGTGTTTGCAGGTTTTAGTTTTTTCCTTTCAATTACATCCTAGACAACCAGTCGTGGGGAGTTCCTTACTAACTAGTGACTTTAACTCATCAATCAAGTACAAGGGAGGAGCAAAAAACCCACAGACCCTCGGCCCTACATGGAATGAGTTTGACACCTGTGCATTAATGAATCAATTATACAATCATATATCCATTTGTCTTTGTTTTTACCAATCTAATTGCATAACAACATAATGGTAATCATTTATTTGAATGGTAAATCTCTATTGATAAACTGAGTAAGTCAAGATGTAGCCTAGGCCATTTAAATAAATGCATATTCAATAGTAGTGTGTGCATGCATTGAGGTATTGCGCTTGTTTTGGCTGATTTCATAGGGATATAGATGACAATGTCTTTCCCTTCCATGTGGGACTTATTTTATTGTACTAATCAAAAATATTAGCATATAAGTAGCTTGTTTTATAAAAGTGTGTGCTGTCTCTATAATCAGTAATGACATCATTCATTTCACGAGGCAAGGGGGGGTGGGAGAGTCAGTTTGGTGAGGCAATAGATCATCTTTGGGAGAAATGTGAGAGAGAGAGACCGATTAAGTGAATGAATAAAGCTTTGGTGGTAATCAGCTTTGATATCAGCATATTTTGCATTATGATTTGCATATAATCAAAAACAAAGTACCAGGGTATTGATGGTAGCTTCAACTGTAAGAAAAGTTAGCATACAAAGCTGGAAGCTCCCGGGTATCTTCTTGCATTGTAAAGTGTTCTAGCATGTGTAGACATTGTTTTGCAAATAGTAATTAACAATTTCAATATTTCTACATGCCGTGTCGGATTATTCAAGTGCCTTAACTTCTGTGCAGCATGAGTGGGTTGTTAACATGATGCAGCCCAGACTCCCAGTGCTGTCTAATCGGAGCAGGCATGGTGCTTCGCGCTATAAAGGGGACATCGGCTGAGTTGATAGACCGTTGACATCTGTGAGACACATTTGACAGATGTACCGAAAGTAGCGAAAAGTAGCGAAAATGTTAGTACCAAACCGTTTTTCATGTTCTACATTGAAAACAAATATGAATGCAACATGTAATGTGTTGGTCCCAGAAATGTTCTATATGCAGAAATGGCTTATTTCTCTAATTTGATTACATCCCTGTCAGTGAGCATTTCTCCTTTACCAAGATAATCCATCCACTTGATAGGTGTATCATATCAAGAAGCTGATTAAACAGCATGATCACTACACAGGTGCACCTTGTGCTGGGGAAAATAAAAGGCAACTCTAAAATGTGCTGTTTTTTCACACAACACAATGGCACATATGTCTCAAGTTGAGGGAGCGTGCAATTGACATGTTGACTCTGCCATAAGCCACCTCCAATGTTGTTTTAGAGAATTTGGCAGTGTAACCACGCCAGCCCAGGACCTCCACATCCGGCTTCTTAACCTTACAGGATCATTGGAGACCAGCCACCTGGACAGCTGATGAAACTCTGGGTTTGTTCAACCGAAGAATTTCTGCACAAGAATTTCAGAAACATTCGATGTCCACTGACATACTGGAAAAGTGTGCTCTTCACGGATGAAACCCAGTTTCAAATGTACTGAACAGATGTCAGATGGCGTGTATGGCATTGTGTGGATGAGCATTTTGCTGATGTCAACGTTGTGAACAGAGTGCCCCACAGTGGCAGTGGGGTTATAGTATGGGCCGGTATAAGCTACGGACAACAAACACAATTGCATTTTATCCTTGGCAATTTTAATGCACAGAGATACTGTGATGAGATCCTTAGGCCCATTGTCGTGCCATTCATCCGCCGCCATCATCTCATGTTTCAGCATGATAATGCACTGCCCCATGTCGCACGGATCTGTGCACAATTCCTGGAAGCTGAAAATGTCCCAGTTCTTCCATGGCCTGCATGCAGTACTCACCAGACATGTCACCCATTGAGCATTTTTGGGATGCTCTGGATCAACGTGTACAACAGCGTGTTCCAGTTCGTGCCAATATCCAGCATTTTTGCACAGCGATTGAAGAGGAGTGGCACAACATTCCACAGGCCACAATGAACAGCCTGATAAACTAGGCGAAGGAGTGTCGTGTTGCATGAGGCAAATGGAGGTCACACCAGATACTGACTGGTTTTCTGATCCACACTCCTACCTTTGTTTTTAAGGTATCTATGACCAACATATGCATATCTGTATTCCCAGTCATGTGAAATCCATCGATTAGGGCCAAATTAATTAATTTAATATGCCTGATTTCCTTATATGAACTGTAACTCGAAATTGTTGCATGCTGCATTTATATTTTTGTTCAGAGTAGATCCTTCAAACGAAGTCACGAAAGTGCAACTCCCCATAGTATATTGTACCTCGTTTCCCTGCTTCAGGGAACAGTAGTTATAGTCACAATGTTACGGTCTGTTTCTTAATTCTTTTGGACTTTTCAAGTCAGTTTTCTGTAGTCTTTGAAACAGCCTGAGTCATTTCTCTGGTGGTTTGTATGTTGTAGCTGTGTGGTTTTGCAGGTATGTTAGGTATTCACTTTGCCCAATAGAGCTGTCTGGAACACAATTCAATAGAACTGCTCTATTGTTTGTGATTGTTCTGGATTTAATTACAATCATGTGGTCCGCAGTGGAAAACGAAGCTGAACACAACTGTTTAACAGTGAGCCCTTTCTGACTAGGCCATTATGTTTATGGGATGTTCCGGACCATATAACAGCATAAAAATATCCCTGTTTGAAATAAGATATTTTAGAGCACTGAGACACACACACCACAGGAGAATGGCTCTATTTCTGCTAATGTGTGTGTGCATGCATGTTTTTTGTGTGTGTATGCAAGAGTGTATGCATCTGTGTGTAGGTGCACGTGTTTGTGCGTTTAAGTGTGTGCATTTCTGCAACAGTGTGGTCCCTGATTCAGCATATATCTTACTTCCTTCATACAGAGCTGTGGTGTTACACTCAGGTAGTCTAGACAGTAGTCTGGGTGGCACAATGTGAACAGACCCTGATGGGGGAGGAAATTAGTTACAAACAGTTTACGATTTTGTTTTGACTAGATGTTGTGGAAAGCTGGACCCTGGACCTCAAGGAGTTGCCTTGATTTCCTGTTGAGTACACAATACTAAGGTCAGAACAGGGTTAGGGGCATGGGGTGAGAGGTTCACAGGACCAGGCATAAATAGGTGATGTTTAGGGGAATGACAAATGAGGGTGGTGGGGAGTTCAGGGTCAAGTCCAAAGCAAAACATTCTCTCTTCCTCCCACGCTGTGACATTTATGGGTCTGAAGCTAAGTGGGAAAGGTCATCATTTCTTCAATCAAAAATTGACAAACTTCTCATTGCTCTTTCTATTTCTGAACCATTCTTCAGTCCACAGGTCGAACCCCTTACTACAGTAGGTTACAGTAGGTTGTTGTTGTCCAGGCCATTTTGTCCCCATGTTGGCAACACGTCTTCGTGACAGCATTGAAAACATGTTCCTGCCAGTGGAATGTGCTTTACATGAAAGTAATTATCAGAGGAGTATCTTTGTCCTTCTGGATATAGAGTGCTTCATAAAGATAGGAAGTCATTACTTCCTAACAGTCTATGAAAAGAGTTTTTATATTATGATTGTACTGTTATGTAGTTGACTCTAATGACAGAGAATGGGACCCTGATGAAGATACCTTAGCTGTTGAAACGTAGGTGAAAAATAAGTTATTGCATCGGAGCTCCAAGAGTGTGCAGCTTTCACTTTTATTTTTAGGGAATGGGCACTCACACAGAATAATGGCCCTTGACATCTGATAACTAGATGTCTGGAGATGGTCAATCATGGAGCCTTTGCTAAATAGTGCTAAATAGTGAATATGGTATCTCACCCCCGACCATATCACATTTGTGTGTAGAGAAGGACCAAGGCGTGCTCGGAGTTCCACATTTTTTTTTTGTGAAACTTAAAAAAAAAAAAAAGAAACAACAAACAAACCGTGACGACAGATGTGCTACATGCACTGACTCAAAATAAGATCCCACAAACAACAGGTGGGAAAAGGCTGCCTAAATATGATCCCCAATCAGAGACAACGAGATACAGCTGCCTCTGATTGGGAACTATATCAGGCCAACATAGAAATACAAAACTAGAGTACCCACCCTAGTCACACCCTGACCTAACCAAAATAGAGAATAAAAACGATCTCTAAGGTCAGGGCGTGACAGACCGGTCTCTCCCTACAGACTGGCCTAGACCTAAAGCCCTGTTTATACCTGGTTCAAACATGCGTCTGTTGTCCAGATCTTTTCCACATTCTGATTGTACCCACATTTGTCTACAGGTGTAGACAATCAAGATGCATTGTGAAATGATTGTGATTAGATCTTCCAGACCACCTCCGGAGGTAGTCGAAGACGCATGTTACAAGCATATCCTTGAAGTGTAAATGAATCCTGACAACGAAAGCGTATACATTTGGCCAATGTCCAGCCCACTCAAAAAACAACAATACCTTTACAATTCCTCATGGTCTTTCTTAGAAACCCAGTGCCTACTAGCACTGCCCATATGAAAAAAAAGACTATAGTATACTATGGTATAAATACTATAGTATTCAATGTAGTGTCTTTGCAGACTTTACTGTAGTATTCACTGAAGTACTGTATACTGTGGCATTTACAGTTAACTATAGTATAAATACTGTAGTAAATGAAAACTGTAGTATATACTAGAGTAATTCATGTTCTGTTTTTGTGGATTGCAGTATACTGTAGTATGTCAGTTTGCTGACATGACTGTAGTATTTACTATAGTGTTTTTATTGTATTATCTTTGATGTAGAAGTGGAGGCTTTCTCCTTAAGGGAACCTACTGAAATACTAAAATAGCTCATTTTCCATAACCTGTAGGTTGGATTGGAGTCTGAATGGATAGTTCAGAGCTTCTGCTCTTTTCTATAACCTGTATGGAACACAATATATGGTCTATACTTGGCATGTACATTTCTCACTTATGGCTGGAACAAATCTGGATATGGGGGAGGGCAATAGGCAGGATATATGCATATTAAATCCTGTAGTATTTAGTATATTTAAAAAAGTGTAGTGTTTTTGCAGACTGTAGTGTTTTTTGCGGACATTACTGTAGTATTTACTAGTGTTTTTTTGTGAATAATACTCTAATATTTACTATAGTATTCTACAGTATAATACAACATTCTGTAGTAAATACTACACATGATCGAGGGATACTACAGTGTGTAGTATAATATTCTACAGTATACTACAATTTACTACAGAATTCTATATTAAGTACTGTAGTATTTTATAGTAAACTGTTGTATTTTTTCATGTGGGTGTGGTCGGATGCCACATAAAAGTATTGTACATTATATTGGACAGTGGCCTCGTTCATGCTTACAGAAAACTACCTCATTTACATATCAGTTTGGACATCTGCACTTTATTGCTAGCGATTTGTCTGGGAAATGCTCAAAGATTCACAAAATATAATATAACATAATAAATTCAAAGAGGATTTAATTATATTACTGTCGCGACTTCTGCCGAAGTCAATGCCCCTCCTTGCTCGGGTGGTGCTCGGCGGTCGATGTCACCGGTCTTCTAGCCATCATTGATCAGTTTTTCATTTTCCATTGGTTTGTCTTGTCTTCCTACACACCTGTTTCCAATCCCATTAATCATGTTGTGTATTTAACCCTCTGTTTCCCCTCATGTCCTTGTTGGTGATTGTTTGTGATGTTATGTTACCTGGGTTTGTGTATCGGTGTGCTTTAGCCATTTATTTTGGACTTTGGTTTTGGAGTTTGTTTTTTCATTAAATACTCCAGATTAACCAATTTGGTTTCTCCTGCGCCTGACTTTCCTGCCACCTACATACACGAATATGACAATTACAGGGGTCAGATTCTTATTAAGTAAAGGCCTAAACAGTTTTAACAAATGTGACATGCCGGTAGAATGACCGTGGTTTGGTTTTGTCCAAATCATTTATCAGAGATAATTCAGTAACGGAACAAGATGGTGCCGATAGACTGTTTTTAGCTCCCAAGCAACATGCTTCAAGATTGCTTTGATCACGTGGACTGACATATGTTCTGGGTTGCCTCTAAGAATAACATTGAAGTATACACTGACATGGTGACTTAGTTCAGCGAGAAGTGTATAGCGGATGTTGTTCCCACTGTGACGATTAAAACCTATCCTAACCAAAAAAAGTAGATAGATGGCAGCATTCGGGCAAAACTGAAAGCAAGGTGACTGGGAATATGGTTGAATACAAACAGTCCAGTTATGCCCTCCGAGAGGCAATCAAACAGGCAAACATCAGTACAGAGACAAAGGGGAGTCGCAATTCAATGGCTCATACACAAGATGTATGTGGCAGGGACTCCAGACAATCTCAGATTACAAAGGGAAAACCAGCCACGTCGCAAACATTGACGTCTTGCTCCCGGACAAGCTAAACACGTCCTTCGCCAGCTTTGAGGATAACACCATGCCCCCGATGCGGGCCGCTCCCAAGGACTTTGCCGACGTGAGTAAGACATTTAAGCGTGTTAACCCTTGCAAGGCTGCCGGCCCAGATGGTATCCCTAGCCGTGTTCTCAGAGACCAGCTGACTAGAGTGTTTACGGACATATTCAATCTCTCCTTATCCCAGTCTGCTGTCCCCACTTGCTTCAAGATGTCCACCATTGTTCCTGTACTGAAGAAAGCGAAGGTAACTGAACTAAATGGCTATTGTCCCGTAGCACTCACTGTCATCATGAAGTGCTTTGAGAGGCTAGTTATTGAGGATCATATGGCCTCCAGCTTACCCAACACCTAGGACCCATTGCAATTTGTATACCGCCCCAATAGATCCACAGATGATGCAATCGCCAATCACACTGCACACTGCCCTATCCCATCTAGACAAGAGGAATACATAAGAATGCTGTTCATTGACTACATCTCAGCCTTCAACAACGTAGTAACTCAACATTAAGCCCTGGGTATGAACCCCGCCCTGTGCAATTGGGTCCTGTACTTCCTGATGAGCTGCTCCCAGTTGGTGAAGGTAGGCAACAACACCTCCACTTTGCTGATCCTCAACACAGGGGCCCCACAAGAGTGCGTGTTCATCCCCTTCTTGCACTCCGTTTACCCATGACTGAGTGGCCACGCACGCCTCCAACTTAAAACCTGTTAAGGATAGGGGGCAGTATTTTCACGGCCGGATGAAAGACGTACCCAAATTAAACTGGTTACTACTCTTGCCCAGAAACTAGAATATGCATATTATTAGTAGATTTGGATAGAAAACACTCTGACGTTTCTAAAACTGTTTGAATGGTGTCTGAGTATAACAGAACTCATATGGCAGGCAAAAACCTGAGAAAAATTCAACCAGGAAGTGGAGGATCTGAGAATTGTAGTTCTTCTTATTAGTCCCTTACAAAACTGCAGTGTCTGTGGGGTCACGTTGCACTTCCTAAGGCTTCCATTGGCTGTCAACAGCCTTCAGAAAGTTCTTTCAGCATTCTCCTGTCACTGGGCAGATAATAGGAGCTCAGTCACTGAGTGGACTGCCTGGGGGCAAAGAGATTGGATTTGTGCGGTCCCATGAGCGCGCTGTGCCTTCTTTTTCTCCTTGAATGAATACGCTATTGGCCGGTTGGAATATTTTTGCCATTTTACGTTAAAATAACCATAAAGATTGATTTTAACCTCTTACATCTAGACGTTCCGCTAGCGGAACACCTGCTCCAATATCCAATGATAGGCGTGGCGCGAATTACAAATTCCTCAAAAATCCCAAAACTTCAATTTTTCAAACATATGACTATTTTACACCATTTTAAAGACAAGACTCTCCTTTATCTAACCACACTGTCCGATTTCAAAAAGGCTTTACAGCGAAAGCAAAACATTAGATTATGTCAGCAGAGTACCCAGCCAGAAATAATCAGACACCCATTTTTCAAGCTAGCATATAATGTCACAAAAAAACAAAACCACAGCTAAATGCAGCACTAACCTTTGATGATCTTCATCAGATGACACTCCTAGGACATTATGTTATACAATACATGCATGTTTTGTTCAATCAAGTTCATATTTATATCAAAAAATAGCTTTTTACATTAGCATGTGACATTCAGAACTAGCATTCCCACCGAACACTTCCGGTGAATTTACTAAATTACTCACGATAAACGTTCACAAAAAACATAACAATTATTTTAAGAATTATAGATACAGAACTCCTTTATGCAATCGCGGTGTCCGATTTTAATATAGCTTTTCGGTGAAAGCACATTTTGCAATATTCTGAGTAGATAGCTCGCCATCATGGCTAGCTATTTTGACACCCACCAAGTTTGGTACTCACCAAACTCAGATTTACTGTAAGAAAAATTGGATTACCTTTGCTGTTCTTCATCAGAATGCACTCCCAGGACTTCTACTTCAATAACAAATGTTGGTTTGGTTCCAAATAATCCATAGTTATATCCAAATAGCGGCGTTTTGTTCTTGCGTTCAAGACACTATCCGAAGGGTAACGAAGGGTGACGCGCCCGGCGCATTTCGTGACAAAAAAATTAAAAATATTCCATTACCGTACTTCGTACGTGAATGCCATCTGTAAATATGAATAACATTGTTAAATTACAACCCTAGTTGGTTTAGCCACGGAAAAAGTAGGAACCTTCCCACTAGACATTATTGGCTGAGATAATGGATGGGTTGGACATGCCAAGAGATGAGTTCGGATTGGTCTGCCATGTAGCACGCTTCTGTCTATAAAAAAAGGGCTGCTCAGTATGTGTAGGTAATGCTTTATAACGCGGCTTTTATAAATATCATGGAGAACTGCAAAAGTGTAGCTAATGCTCTCCCCGTTCTGGAGGACCAAATTTTGAAATCAGTGGAATGCCCGGTGGAAGCATAGTATGATACCTAAGGAGATGGAGAAAATTCTGGCATTTAATTGTAAATATGCGAAGGTAGTTGAAAAGAGAACACACAGAAGGCTGTTGTGTAAAACACCTGTATCTAGATTACGTCTTCCAACTAAGGGCAACCATGGCATCCGTGACAGAGAGGGAGAAGCACTCATCCTTGTATATGGGTAAGAGAGTGTAGCTAGCTACATTTCAGATATTATACGTTTCTAATTTTGTCAGAAAGTTGTTTTCATTGCAAGTTAAAGCATACTGTTAGCTAGCTAGCTAAAATTACGTGTATGATCTGTGTAGTAATATTATTCGTATTTCAGAAAGCCATTTGCATTGCTAGTTATGGCCTAATGTTAGCTAGCTAGCTAACATTGCACCTAGTTAGTTAGTTTTAGCTACCTGCAGATTCATGCATGGTAGTAATGTTCTGACTTGGGATTATGGTTAATTGTTTAGCTAGCCTCTCTAGTACATGTGGGACGAACTCGTCCCACCTACGTAACAGCTACTGAAATCCAGTGGCGCGATTTTTGAATCGTTAGAAATGCTATAACTTCAATTTCTCAAACATATGACTATTTCACAGCTATTTAAAGACAAGAATCTCGTTAATCTAACCCCACTGTCCGATTTCAAAAAGGCTTTACAACAAAAGCAAAACATTAGATTATGTTAGCAGAGTACCCAGCCAGAAATAATCACACAGCCATTTTTCAAGCTAGCATATCATGTCACATAAACCCAAACCACAGCTAAATGCAGCACTAACCTTTTATAATCTTCATCAGATGACACACCTAGGACATTGTGTTATACAATACATGCATGTCTGTTCAATCAAGTTCATATTTATATCAAAAACCAGCTTTTTACATTAGCATGTGACGTTCAGAAAAAGCATAACCACCGCAAACTTCCGGTGAATTTACTAACAGTTTGCTAAATTACTCACGATAAACGTTCACAAAAAGCATAACAATTATTTTAAGAATTATAGATACATTACCCCTCTATGCACTCGATATGTCCGATTTTAAAATAGCTTTTCGGATGAAGCACATTTTGCAATAATGTAAGTACATAGCCCGGCGTTACAGGGCTAGCTATTTAGATACCCACCCAGTTCAGCCTCCACCAAAATCACATTTCCTATAAGAAAAATGTTCTTACCTTGCTTGTTCTTCATCAGAATACACTGCCAGGACTTCTACTTCAATAACAAATGTTGGTTTGGTCCCAAATAATCCATCGTTATGTTCCAACAGCGACGTTTTGTTCGTGAGTTCTAGAATGCTTTTTCGCGGTGTCGCGCATGGCGCATTGGCGTGTCAAAAATGTCTAAATATTCCATTACCGTACTTCGAAGCATGTCAACCGCTGTTTAAAACCAATTTTTATGCCATTTATGTCATAGAGAAGTGTTAATATTCCGACCGGGAGTATGCATTGAGCCTAAACAGCCGAATAAAATTTCTCCTCAGAAGCGACTCATGCACGCGCATCATTGAAAGGTCCTCCGAGCATCCACTTACAAAAGGCGATAATATATTTCAACCTGAGGTTCCCTCGTAAACCTTCAGTTATTTCGCGGGCTCTGAGAGCCTATTGGAGCCCTGGGAATTGTCACGTTACAGCTAAGATCCTTACTTTTCAATAAAAAGAGGTAAGACGCACGACTCCTTGTCAGACAGGGTACTTCCTGCTTGAAACCTTGTCAGGTTTTTGCCTGCCATAGGAGTTCTGTTATACTCACAGACACCATTCAAACAGTTTTAGAAAATTCAGAGTGTTTTCTATCCAAACCTGAACAATAATATGCATATTCTAGCTTCTGAGTTGGTGTAGGAGGCCGTTAAAAATGGGAACATATTTTTTCCAAAATTCTCAATACTGCCCCCTATACCAAACAGGCTAGCTAGTTAGCATATCTAAACAAAAGACTTCTAGCTCTGAGTCAGTTTTTTATCCAGTTCAAATTTTTCTACATAAGACCAAATCGATCCGGTCGGTCACATACGGGCCACATTAGGGCATGGCGTTATGGCCAAAATATTATATCACAATATTTTTCACATTTTTGACAGTATGATGGTATTAGACAGTATTTTATGTTTTTTAATAATAAAAGTTGTAAAATATGAGTAGTTCAGGACCCTAAGGTGGCAACACATACATTATAACTATGTTCAGTGGGGCTTTGTTCATTCTGATTGTTTTATACTGTTCAATCTTACTTCAACCCAAAATATTTTTCAACATTTTCATAAATTCCTGCATTTGTTTTCACTTTTGTTATAATTTCCACACTGTGCCACGTCGGGCTGCAAGATAGATGTGGGCTAACAATCTAGGCTTAGTTTATTAGTGAACTGTTGGAATCATGGACATAGAATGATTACTGTAATTCAATAGTTGGAATATAGTAGGCAGCACTTTGAATGCATTGTTGTTTGACATGACAACAAATGAATAAGCTAGGGAAAAACTTGTTGTGACACATCCATGTTTCCCAGAGGACCCTATACAATGTTACCAGTGGAGGCTGCTGAGGAGAGGACGGCTCATAATAATGGCTGGAACGGAGTAAATGGAATGGCACCAAACCATATGTTTGATACCATTTTGTATTTAAATTTTTTAACCTTTATTTAACTAAGCAGATCAGTTAAGAACAAATTCTTATTTACAACGACAGCCTAGGAACAGTGGGTTAACCTGCCTTGTTCAGGGGTAGAACGACAGATCTTTACCTTGTCAGCTCAGGGATTTGATCTAGGAACCTTTAGGTTACTGGCTCAATGCTCTAACCACTAGGCAACCATTCCACCTATTCCGCTCCAGCCATTGCCATGAGACCGTCCTCCACAATTAAGAAGACACCAACCTCCTGTGAATATTACATGACATGTTTTTATCATGTAGCTAACATATTCATGCTTAGTCTACTCTTCTCTGACAAAACTTTTTTTTACGAAGGGCACTGTGTCCCGGTGTTGTTGCCTTTCATGCCCTCCCCAATGAGTAGTATATTGTGTGTATGTATCAAGGTGACGTCTAGATGGTTATCAATATTAGTTATTTCTTGTGTAGGCTCCTTAGCTATCGTACTCTGTTTCCCCTGGGTATTCCACTGACTTCAAAAATCTGTTCTCCAGAAACTAAAGACTAAACTTTTGCAGTTATTTGTGATATATTTTAAAAAACAATGCGTTAGAAAGGATTACCTGCACATACTGAGCAGCCCTTTGTTATAGATAGAAGCATGCTACAGACCAATCCGAACTCATCTCGCAGCATGTCCAGCGCATCTATTATCTCAGCCAATCACGGCTAGTGGGAATGTTCCTCACTTTTTCTGTGGCTAAACCAACTACGCTCGTAATTTAACAATTTTATTTGTATTTACAGATGGCATTCAAGTTCGTTATCGAGGCACAATTAAGGCCCATCAAAATGCACATGTTCCAGAAGGTATTTCTGCCAAAAACGCATTTTGTTAAAACATGTATGTTTAACCTGTTTAGGACAGGGGGCAGTATTTTCACGGCCGGATAAAAAACGTACCCGATTTAATCTGGTTATTACTCCTGCCCAGAAACTAGAATATGCATATAATTAGTAGATGTGGATAGAAAACACCCTAAAGTTTCTAAAACTGTTTGAATGGTGTCTGTGAGTATAACAGAACTCATATGGCAGGCCAAAACCTGAGAAGATTCCATACAGGAAGTGCCCTGTCTGACCATTTCTTGGCCTTCTATAGCCTCTTTATGGAAAATAGAGGATCTCTGCTGTAACGTGACATTTTCTAAGGCTCTCAGAAGGCGCCAGAACGGGGAATGATGACTCTGCAGTCCCTGGGCGAAAAACAGTAGGGCTTTTGGAAAGTGGTCGTTCTGAGAACAATGACACGGGTGCGTGCGTGCATGTGAAGACTCCATTTTCTATTTTCAGTGTTTGAACGAAAACAAGGTCTCCCGGTCGGAATATTATTGCTATTTTACGAGAAAAATTGCATAAAAATTGATTTTAAACAGCGTTTGACATGCTTCGAAGTACGGTAATGGAATATTTTGAAATTGTTTGTCACGAAATGCGTCGGCGCGTCACCCTTCGGATAGTGTCTTGAACGCAAGAACAAAACGCGCTATTTGGATATAACTTTTGATTATTTGGAACCAAAACAACATTGGGTGTTGAAGTAGAAGTCCTGGGAGTGCATTCTGACGAAGAACATCAAAGGTAATCCAATTTTTCTTATAGTAAATCTGAGTTTGTTGAGTGCCAAACTTGGTGGGTGTCAAAATAGCTAGCCATGATGGCAGGGCTATCTACTCAGAATATTGCAAAATGTGCTTTCACCGAAAAGCTATATTAAAATCGGACACCGCGATTGCATAAAGGAGTTCTGTATCTATAATTCTTAAAATAATTGTTCTGTTTTTTGTGAACGTTTATCGTGAGTAATTTAGTAAATTCACCGGAAGTTTTCGGTGGGTATGCTAGTTCTGAACGTCACATGCTAATGTAAAAAGCTGGTTTTTGATATAAATATGAACTTGATTGAACAAAACATGCATGTATTGTAAAATGTAATGTCCTAGGAGTGTCATCTGATGAAGATCATCAAAGGTTAGTGCTGCATTTAGCTGTGGTTTTGGTTTTTGTGACATTATATGCTAGCTTGAAAAATGGGTGTGTGATTATTTTTGGCTGGGTACTCTCCTGATATAATCTAATGTTTTGCTTTCGTTGTAAAGCCTTTTTGAAATCGGACAATGTGGTTGGACACTGTCTTGTTGGCCTAACGTTATATCCTAATTTGACTTTGGTGCAGGTTGTGTTGTTCTTCACATTACCATCTCTGGTAAACGCACACTAGCTATATCAAATAAAATCAAAATGTATTTGTCACAGGATATAGAAGTTGCACAGGATACAGAAGGTAAAAAAGATGCAGTGAAATGGGTACCTTGCATAGTTAGCTAGCTAGTGCAGTTTATAAGGTGCTTGTTTAAAAAACTGCAATTGATGTGATTATTTTGGCAGATGTTTGTATAGATAGTACATTTTAGGTTTTCAATATATCACAAACTGTTTCTGCATATTCGTTTAAAGTCTTGTCTTTAAAATGGTGTAAAATAGTCATATGTTTGAAAAATTGAAGTTTTGGGATTTTTGAGGAGTTCGTATTTCGTGGCACGCTCTATCATTGGATATTGGCGAGGCGTTCCGCTAGCGGCACATCTAGATGTAAGAGGTAGTTTAAATGCCTCTCCTGTGAAGAAGTGACGTGCAACACACGGCTACTTTCCTGAAATTAGTTACATATGTATTGTATTTTAGAATTTTAAGACGCCTTGAAGAAGTATAACAAAAATATATATAATAAACATATTTGATGAACATTTTTATTTGGACTTACTGCTATTAGCCCATACAAATGCATTGAATAACAGATTCACTACGTGGAACAAAAAGATAGTCCCCCCCAAAAAATCAAAAGGAAGTTTGTTCTGAAGTGTCTGTCCTACAGTGCATTCGGAAAGTATTCAGACGACTTTACTTTTTACACATTTAGTTACTTTACAGCCTTATTCTAAAATTAATTAATTTGTTTTTTTCCCCTTATCAATCTACACAAAATATCCTATAATGACAGAGTAAAAACAGGTTTTACATTTTTTGCAAATGTATTAAAAAGAAAAAACTGAAATCACATTTACATAAGTATTCAGACCATTTACTCAGTACTTTGTTGAAGCACCTTTGGCAGCGATTACAGCCTCAGGTCATCTTGGGCATGATGCTGCAATCTTGGCACACCTGTATTTGGGGAGTATCCCCCATTCTTCTCTGCAGATCCTCTCAAGCTCTGTCAGGTTGGATGGGGAGCATTGTTGCACAGCTATTTTCAGGTCTCTCCAGAGATGTTCGATCGGGCTCTGTTTGTTCTTAACTGACTTGCCTAGTTAAATAAAGGTTACACTAATAGCATAACATTTCAACACACTAATTTTCTAATACTAGTCTAACCAATACTCAAATGGAGGTTCAGTATAATATAATATAATATTTCTGACGAAAAAGAAGTATGTACAATAGGAAACCGATTTTAGCAGGTGCGTCTTGTCTTCATTGCGCGCCCAAACTCTTTGGAAGTTACAAGCCTGAAACCTTGAACATAGACTGCTGACACCCTGTGGAAGCCATAGGAATTGCATCTTGGGAGCCCAAATTCAGTATGCCCCTTTATTTTCCATTATAAGAGCATGGGCTCTCTCTCCAAAAAAAATTCAGGTTGGTTTTTCTTTGGATTTTCTCCTACCATATCTATTGTGTTATAGTCTCCTTCAGTATTTGAAAATTTCTTCAAACTTCAAAGTATTTTCTTTCCAATGGTACCAATTATATGCATATCCCGGCTTCAAGGCCTGAGCAACAGGCAGTTTACTTTGGGCACGTCAGTCAGGTGGAAATTGAGAAAAAAGGGGCATGGCCCTAAGAACATTTTAAGGCACAGTCAACTTAGTGTATGTAAACTTCTGACCCACTGGAATTGTGAATTAAGTGAAATTACCTGTCTGTAAACAATTGTTGGAAAAATTACTTGTGTCATGCACAAAGTAGATGCCCTAACCAACTTGCCAAAACTATAGTAAGTTAATATCATGGTGTTTCTGTTCCAAAAACAACAACAACAAAAAACACTCAGGGTTTCCGTTAGGATGGAATGGAAAATATGGCACTGTACAACGTGACGGTCGAGAGTAGGCTACAGTTTCCATACCCTAATTGTAATCTAACCAATACCCAAATGGAGATTCAGTGAAAATAAATATCATTGATTTATCAAGACCATGCTTGTCTCAGAGCAGGGCAAAACTGTGCTGAAATAGTTGACCATATGCGGGTGTAGTCTATTGCTTCAAATCCTATTGCTTCTAACTTCAATATGCTTTCTAAATAAATAAGACCTACAGCACTTTTAACAGCACATTACTCAACACTAGTGAGACTCATTTCACCTGCGGTAGGCCTACTGTATATCTAAAAAAAAAATTCAATGAGGTGACTCTCTGCCAACTATTACATTTAGCAAATCTGATCTGTGTGAATATCTAAGGGGCTTTTATATAATTCTAAATTAATTAATAATAATAATCGCTTTGTTTAAAAAATAACAATATTTTGGAGATTATTTAGTTTTCAAACAACCTAAAGTGATCGAGGAAAAGGCCATTCTTGAACATGGGGTGAGACATTCTTACTAATTTCTAAATAAATCCAGTTTGTTATTTAGAATTCTTTATTTCTGTTTTAGAGGGAGAGAAACCAAAAGCCCACTGTCGCCTCATGGGTCTCCCGGTCACTTCCGGCACGGGTATTGAACCAGCATCTGTAGCAATGCAGTGTCTTAGACCGCTGCGCCACTCGTGAGGCCCCATCCAAAAAGTTTTTAATGTTGATCATTTGCCTTGCACAAAGTATCCATTGTCCTGCTAGTAGCCCATAATGGCACTGTACAACGTGACCGGTCGGGAATAGGCTACAGTATTACAGTAAGAGCAAAATAACCCTAACATTTGCACACCCTAATTGTAGTCTAACCAATACCCAAATGGAGATTCAGTGAAAATTCTAAATTATTAATAAAAATAATAATTGTGTGCCGCCCTATGGGACTCCCAATCACAGTCGGATGTGATACAGCCTGAATTCAAACCAGGGACTGTAGTGATGCCTCTTGCACTGAGATGCAGTGCCTTACACCACTGCACCACTCTGACACCATGACCAATATGACCAGTATATATTGTCCTGCTAATAGCCCATCCTAGAAAGGTTGTTTGCAGAATTCACAGCCTGCTACGCTTGTGAAAAATAGGGTTATTAATAATAATAATACTTTTTCCCGCTTCCACATGTTTACCTTTACCTCATACGTGAGTCTAAATTTCTCTAATGGTCGCCCTAGAGTGAGTTTTTTTTATGAACCTGATGTTATAATGCACTCCAAAATGTTACACAACAGGACATTTAAACCTCGCTGCCCTCAAACCAAGGCATGCTGCCTGTTTTTATTTACAGGCTGTTTCAACTTGTCAGTGTCAAATGATTTTCTAACAATTTTTTTTTTCTATGAACAGTTTAAATTGAGCTGTGTTCCTCCTCATTAATTCACATAAAAGTAGGCCTTTTTACTTTTGCGGGCAATTTATATTTTGGAATTTCTGACCTGGACAATATTCCTCAAGCACTTCCCAATTGTTTGTGCAGTTCAAGTCTGCAGACATTTGCGTATCTCCCGTCAGAACAGGATCTGCACACGTGATCACATTTTCCGTCTGGTGCCCGCATCGCAGTCATTGTTGTTTTCATTACTAATAATATCTTTGGAAATGTGTGGGTTTCTATCAAAGTAAGTGCCACCCCTCATAGCCTGGTTCCTCTCTAGGTTTCTTCCTAGGTTTTTGGCCTTTCTAGGGAGTTTTTCCTAGGGCATTTTTCCTAGCCACCGTGCTTCTTTCACATGCATTGCTTGCTGTTTGGGGTTTTAGGCTGGGTTTCTGTACAGCACTTTGAGATTTCAGGTGATGTACGAAGGGCTATATAAATACATTTGATTTGATTTCAGTTTCTTTATGTTGTGTCATGTCGTTTCTACAGTATATATGGAGCATAATATATTTGTGTATATTCCTTATTACCACAGACACATCAGGTAAAGTTGCTCATTTCATAACAATTATGGTGTTATATTCAATCGTGCTTATGTAGCTAGCTACATTCTTTGATTAGCTCTGTAAAACAATGCTAATTGCGTCAGATAAGTATTAGCTTGTGTTGCATTTTGAAGCTACCCTGGCCTTATGACTCCCAAGTGGCGCAGTGGTCTAAGGCACTGTGTCTCAGTGCTACAGGCGTCATTACAGACACCCTGGCTCATATCCAGGCTGTATCACAACCGGCCGTGATTGGGAGTCCCAAACTGCAGTGCACAATTGGCCTAGTGTCACAGTTGTCGTACTGGAGAGAAGACCAAGGCGCAGCGGGTTTCGTGCTCAACATATTTATTTATAAAATAATGCAAACACCACGGAAGAAAACAATAAACAAACTAGCGACATGAAACAGTGAAAGCAGGCTCAACAAAAAGCAGTGCTCTCAAACAACTACCCACGAAAAACAAAGAGAAACACACCCTACTATATAGGACTCCCAATCAAAGGCAACTCAACACACCTGCCTTCAATTGAGAGTCCAACCCCAATCAACTAGACATAGAAACACAGACATAGACCAATGACAAACCCGATAATACATACATCAACTACCCTCTGCCACGTCCTGACCAAACTACAATAACCAAATATACTCTATACTGGTCAGGACGTGACACCTAGCGTAGTCCGAGTTTGGCCGGTGTTGGCCATCATTGTAAATAATAATTTGTTCTAAAATGACGTGCCTAGTTAAATAAATCAAAAATATATGACCATGGTTTGTTTCATTTGGCCTATTTAGCATAGCTCTGTTCTGCCCTGCCCCTTTGTGGAGCTCAACAGTTACTGTTTCTTACTGTTATAACTCAAATTTGTGATTTTGTCAATGTAATATATTATTTTTCTAGCAGTGTTTACTTCTTTGTAATATTGTTTGATTGCTATATCCTGATATTGAATTGTAATTACTAATAATGACTCTTTATTCTGTACTTTCAGAAACCACACACAAACAGTATTTGCCAATATCATAACTGGAACTGGAGCTGGACATCTTTGGAGCTGAAGATTGAGGCCAGCCTTTTGTATGCTAGCGCACACTCCTTAACAGTTTTACTAGATGAAAACACATAGGCCAATATGTAATGGTCATCTATTTTATTGCAGTATTGGTGGTGGTTGGTTGAACAAACATAGGATCTGTGCTCTAGTATTCTCTTAGGGAGTTCTTTAATATTCCCATGAGAAGGACTGTCACCAGGAATGTGTACATTTCACTAATTGTGGTTGTCACCCATTTAGCGAGTTTTCCCCTCGCTCCTGGTTCTCTCTTCTCCTGTAGCTCCAAAGCATAGCGATTGGTCTCCTCTACTATGTCTCCCACCATCTCCTCTGTCAGAAACAACTTGAAGTACTCTGCCTCAGATGGAAATGGCAAGGGGGCATTCCAGACTGCACTCCAGACTGGGACTCATCAAAGCAAACAGCAGGGCCAGGAGGGGTGAAACTGCTGGCGGCCTTCCAGCTACCACAGAACTCATTTACTTCATCCACTTTTGGTCTGCCTCCATCACCACAAGCATCTTCAATTGGACCTGGGACTTTGTCAGTGGACAAGGGGTCATCAGATTCAGGGTTCTCAATGGCTACAAGGTTGGGGGGCAGCTCCTCACTGTTACTGTCAGAATCTGATTCCTGCCTTTCATACTCAGACTCATTGTTAGAATTTTTTTAATCTCCAGAATTTCCACATTTGTGAGTTGTCTCCTTTTGAAAGACATTGCTAATGCTACACCTTAGCTCACTAGCTACAGTTGAAGTCGAAAGTTTACATAAACTTAGGTTGGAGTCATTAAAACTCGTTTTTCAACCACTCCACAAATTTCTTGTTAACTTCTATGGGCTATGTGGGACGCAAGAGTCACACTTGCGGGACAAAGTCAGTGAAATATCAGGGTGGCAAATTCAAAAACAACAAAATGTCATAATACAACTTTCTCAAATATACAACTATTTTACACCATTTTAAAGATACACTTGTCCTTGATGTAACCACATTGTCCGATTTTCAAAAAGGCTTTACAGCGAAAGCAAAACATTAGATTATGTTAGGAGAGTACATAGACAAAAATAATCATACAGCCATTTTCCAAGCAAGGACAAGTGTCAATAAAACCCAAAACACAGCTAAATGAAGCACTAACCTTTGACGGTCTTCATCAGATGACACTCCTAGGATATTATGTTACAAAATACATGTATGTTTTGTTCAATAAAGTTCATATTTATATCCAGAAACAGCATTTTACATTGGCGCGTGATGTTCAGAAAATGTATTCCCACCAAAACATCCGTTGAATGTGCACATCAGTTTACAAAAATACTCATCATAAACGTTGACAAAATATAGAACAATTATTTAAAGAATTACAGATGGACTACTCCTGGATGCAACCGCTGTGTCAGATTTTCAAATAGCTTTACGGAGAAAGCACATTTTTCAATATTCTGAGTACATAGCTCAGCCATCACGGTGAGCTATTCAGACACCCGCCAAGTTCGGGGCAACCTAAACTCAGAATTAGTATTAGAAATATTCTCTTACCTTTGCTGATCTTCGTCAGAATGCACTCCCAGGACTGCTACTTCCACAAGAAATGTTGTTTTTGTTCCAAATAATCCATATTTATGTACAAATACCTCCGTTTTGTTTGTGCGTACAGATGACTTATCCAAAGGCATAACGCGCGAGCGTGGAACGAGAGACGAAAAGTCAAAATGTTCCATTACCGTACTTAGAAGCATGTCAAACGCTGTTTAAAATCAATCTTTATGGTATTTTTAACGTAAAATTGCGATAATATTCCAACCGGACAATAGCATATTCATTCAAGAAGAAAAAGAAGGAGGGGCGTGCTTGCGTGACTGCGCATATCCAATCCCTTTGTTGCCAGGCAGACCACTCAGTGAATGAGCTCCTAATACTAGTATGGAAAAAAATAAAAATTTATGAAATGTATTCACTACTGTAAGTCGCTCTGGATAAGAGCGTCTGCTAAATGACTAAAATGTAAAATGTAATACTCTGCCCTGGGACAGGAGAATGCTCAAACCACTTTCTGAAGTCTTTAGACAGCCAATGGAAGCCTTAGGAAGTGCAACGTCACCCCACAGACACTGTAGCTTCGATAGAGAATCAAAAGAAGAACTACAATTCTCAGACTTTCCACTTCCTGCTTGAATTTTTCTCAGATTTTTGCCTGCCATATGAGTTCTGTTATACTCACAGACACCATTCAAACAGTTTTAGAAACTTCAGAGTGTTTTCGATCCAAATCTACTAATAATATGCATATTCTAGTTTCTGGGTACCTTTTTCAACCGTTTTTCATCCGGCCGTGAAAATACTGCCCCCTAGCCCAGACAGGTTAATGAAATGAATTAAGCTGCATTTCTTAAAATCAATCCCATATACTATGTTCTTACAAAAAGGTATTTCATTCTCTAGTACAGACAATATTTAAGGCTAACAAATGCTTCTCAAAGATGCCCTCTGGTGGTCAAACTAGTACTAACTAGCATTAATCGTAACAATGGCTGACAATTAAATAATGCGCCATAGAATTCTCCGGCAGCCCGCAAGGTGTGCTACAGTATGACACAACTTTTAAAGGAAGAACCGCTGTAGTAATTCACACACAGGTATGTTGGATGTGCAGCCTTCCAAAGTGCTGAACTGAGGTGCTGCTGCTTGGTGCTGCAGCCAGTACCGCTGTCCATGGTGCTGCACTGGGAGTCCTTCAGCCACATCTATGCCTATGCCTCTCATGGTGCCACACACACCTTTTTTGCACCTCAGCCATTGTCCCTGAATAACTATTACAATACCAGACTTCAGGGGTTTACTTTATGGAGGTAAAATCATTAAAGAGTGAGTAAATACTGAATTCTAAAACACTTTTTGCATCCCTTTCCCAACCCCATTTCTGATTTAATTTCTGTATTACGTTGCAGACTCACCATCTCAGCCTGAAAGATGGGTCCAAACCCGGGAGTGGGCGAGGCAGGTGATGAGGAAATGTAAAATAAGATAATATATATCTGGCATCTGGCAAAATGTAAATAAGTGTTAAGTAAAACATAGAAAAGTAAAAATGTGAAAATATAAAATAAAAGTAACAAATTAATTAAACAGCAGCAGAGAATAACAAGCGAGGCTGTATACAGGGGGTACTGGTACAGAGTCAATGTGTGGGTCACTGGTTAGTCGAGATAATTGAGGCAATATGTACATGTAGGTAGAGTTAAAGTGGCTATGCATAGATTATAAACAGAGAGTAGCAACAGCGTAAAAGAGGGGTCTGGGTAGCCCTTTGATTAGCTGTTTAGGAGTCTTATGGCTTGGGGGTAGAAGCTGTTAAGAAGCCTTTTGGACCTAGACTTGGCACTCTGGTGCCGCTTGCCATGCGGTAGCAGAGAGAACAGTCTATGACTAGGGTGGCTGGAGTCTTTGACAATTTTTAGGGCCTTGCTCTGACACTGCCTGGTATAGAGGTCCTGGATGGCAGGAAGCTTTGCCCAGTGATGTACTGACCCGTACGCACTACCCTCTGTAGTGCCTTGCGGTCGAAGGCCGAGCAATTGCCATACCAGGCATTGATGCAACCAGTCAGGATGCTCTTGATGGTCCAGCTGTATAATCTTTTGAGGATCTGAGGACTCATGCCAAATCTCTTCAGTCTCCTGGTGGGGAATAGGTTTGCCGTGCCCTCTTCAAGACTGTCTTAATGTTTGGACCATGATAGGTCTCTGAACTCCTCCCTATAGGCTGTCAGGAAGCAACCCATCAGGAAGTCCAGGATCCAGTTGCAGAGGGAGGTGTTTAGTCCCAGGGTCCTTAGCTTAGTGAGGAGCCTTGAGGGCATTACGGTGTTGAACGCTGAAATGTAGTCAATGAATAGCATTCTCACATAGGTGTTCCTTTTGTCCAGGTGGGAAAGGGCACTGTTGAGTGCAATAGAGATTGCATCATAAACTCATCATAAACGTCCTCTCACTGTCAACTACGTTTATTTTCAGCAAACTTAACATGTGTAAATATTTGTATGAACATAACAAGAATCAACAACTAAGACATAAACTGAACAACTTCCACAGACATGTGACTAACAGAAATGGAATAATGTGTCCCTGAACAAAGGGGGGGGGGGGGGTCAAAATTAACAGTCAGTATCTGGTGTGGCCACCAGCTGCATTAAGTACTGCAGTGCATCTCCTCCTCATGGACTGCACCAGATTTGCCAGTTCTTGCTGTGAGATGTTACCCCACTCTTCCACCAACACACCTGCAAGTTCCCAGACATTTCTTGGGGTGAATGGCCCTAGCCCTCACCCTCCGATCCAAGAGGTCCCAGACGCGCTCAATGGGATTGAGCAGTATGGCTGGTGGCATTGTCATGCTGGAGGGTCATGTCAGGATAAGCCTGCAGGAAGGGTACCACATGAGGGAGGAGGATGTCTTCCCTGTAACGCACAGCATTGAGATTGCCTGCAATGACAACAAGCTCAGTTCGATGATGCTGTGATACACCGCCCCAGACTATGACGGACCCTCCACCTCCAAATCGATCCCACTCCAGAGTACAGGCCTCGGTGTAACGCTCATTCCTTTGATGATAAACGCGACTCCGACCATCACCCCTGGTGAGACAAAACCGAAACTCGTCAGTGAAGAGCACTTTGCCAGTCCTGTCTGGTCCAGCGGCGGTGGGTTTGTGCCCATAGGCGACGTTGTTGCCGGTGATGTCTGGTGAGGACCTGCCTTACAACAGGCCTACAAGCCCTCAGTCCAGCCTCTCTCAGCCGATTGCAGACAGTCTGAGCAGTGATGGAGGAATTGGGCATTACTTTTGTAACTCGGGCAGTTGTTGTTGCCATCCTCTATCTGTCCCGCAGGTGTGATGTTCGGATGTACCGTTCCTGTACAGGTGTTGTTACACATGGTCTGCCACTGCGAGGATGATCAGTTGTCCGTCCTGTCTTAGGTGTCTCACAGTACGGCCATTGCAATTCATTGCCCTGGCCACATCTGCAGTCCTCATGCCTCCTTGCAGCATGCCTAAGGCATATTCACACAGATGAGCATCTGTAAGTTGTTAGTGTCTTAACGACCGTTCCACAGGTGCATGTTCATTAATTGTTTATGGTTCGTTGAACAAGCTGGCGGCCCCAGCCTTGAACTCAGGCTCTGTGTGTACATTTGAAATTGAAAGTTTACATACACTTAGGTTGAAGTCATTAAAACTCGTTTTTCAACCACTCCACAAATGTATTGTTAAAAACGATAGTTTTGGCAAGTCGGTTAGGACATCCACTTTGTGCATGACACAAGTAATTTTTCCAACAATTGTTTACAGTCAGAACATTTTACTTATAATTCACTGATTCACAATTCCAGTGGGTCAGAGGTTTACATACACTGAATTGACTGTGCCTTTAACCTGTTGGGGATAGGGGGCAGTATTTGCACGGCCGGATAAAAAACGTACCCGATTTAATCTGGTTACTACTCCTGCCCAGTAACTAGAATATGCATATAATTGTTTGATTCGGATAGAAAACACCCTAAAGTTTCTAAAACTGTTTGAATGGTGTCTGTGAGTATAACAGAACTCATTTGGCAGGCCAAAACCTGAGAAGATTCCAAACAGGAAGCGCTCTCTCTGACTATTTCTTGGCCTTCTTGATCATCTCTATCCAAAACAGGGGATCTCTGGCATAACGTGACATTTTCTAACGCTCCCATAGGCTCTCAGAAGGCGCCAGAACATTGAATGATGACTTTGCAGGCCATGGCTGAAAAACAGTAGCGCATTTGGATAGTGGTCGATCTGAGAACAATGACTGGTGCGCGCGTGCACGAGACGACTCCATGTTTTCTTTTTCAGTCTTTGAATGAAAACAACTACTCCCGGTCGGAATATTATTGCTTTTTTACAAGAAAAATCGCATAAAAATTGATTTTAAACAGCGTTTGACATGCTTCGAAGTACGGTAATGGAATATTTTGAATTTTTTTGTCACGAAAAGCGCCGGGGGCGTCACCCTTCGTTACCCTTCGGATAGTGTCTTGAACGCACAACAAAACGCCGCTATTTGAACATAACTATGGATTATTTGGAACCAAACCAACATTTGTTATTGAAGTAGAAGTCCTGGGAGTGCATTCTGACGAAGAACAGCAAAGGTAATCCAATTTTTCTTATAGTAAATCTGAGTTTGGTGAGTACCAAACTTGGTGGGTGTCAAAATAGCTAGCCCGTGATGGCGAGCTATCTACTCAGAATATTGCAAAATGTGCTTTCACCGAAAAGCTATTTTAAAATCGGACACCGCAATTGCATAAAGGAGTTCTGTATCTATAATTCTTAAAATAATTGTTATGTTTTTTGTGAACGTTTATCGTGAGTAATTTAGTAAATTCACCGGAAGTGTTCGGTGGGAATGCTAGTTCTGAACGTCACATGCTAATGTAAAAAGCTGGTTTTTGATATAAATATGAACTTGATTGAACAAAACATGCATGTATAACATAATGTCCTAGGAGTGTCATCTGATGAAGATCATCAAAGGTTAGTGCTGCATTTAGCTGTGGTTTTGTTTTTTGTGACATTATATGCTAGCTTGAAAAATGGGTGTCTGATTATTTCTGGCTGGGTACTCTGCTGACATAATCTAATGTTTTGCTTTCACTGTAAAGCCTTTTTGAAATCGGACAGTGAGGTTAGATAAAGGAGAGTCTTGTCTTTAAAATGGTGTAAAATAGTCATATGTTTGAAAAATGGAAGTTTTCGGAATTTTCGAGGAGTTTGTATTTCGCGTATTTGTTGTCGTTCCAAGTTGAGCGCCAGGGCAAAAGTAGTCTTTTTGCGCGGGTAATGTGGGCATGCTATTCGTTCTTTTCCTTTGCTATTGAACATACTATTCTCTGTCTGAAATATTACTGATTATTTAGATATTAGACAACCTGAGGATTAATAAAAAACATTGTTTGACTCGTTTGGACGAACTTTGCTGGTAACTTTTTGGAATCTTGTATGCATGCTGAAGGACTGGATTATTGAATTCAATTGCGCCAACTAAACAGCGTTTTTGGAATATAAAGAAGGACTTTATCGAACAAAACGAACATTCATTGTGTAGCTGGGACCTTTGGGATTGCAACCAGAGGAAGACCTTCAAAAGTAAGAGATTTATTTTATCGCTATTTATGATTTTGTGTTGCCAGTGCTGGTTTGAAAGATATGTTGACATGGGGCGCTGTCCTCAGACAATCGAATGCTATGCTTTCGCCATAAAGCCTTTTTGAAATCTGACAACGCAGTTAGATTACCACGATTCTAAGCTAAAGAATCATGTATGACCCTTGTATTTTCATGAATGTTTAATATTACGATTTTGTATTTTGAATTTGGCACGCTCCGATATCACCGAATGTTGTCGAATTTGATCTTCGCACTAAGAGTTAAATACATAACGTTGTCACAATGTACTGACGCTGAAATTACAGTGTAAGCAACTTACATTGTACCACAGGAGGTTGGTGGCACCTTAATTGGGGAGGGCGGGCTCGTGGTAATGGCTGGAGTGGAATGGTATCAAACACATGGTTTCTATGCCAATCGTGCCATTCCAACCATTATTATGAGCCTTCTGCCTCTCAGCGGCCTCCACTGCTTGTACCAATCAAAATGGGTTTCTCACTGAAAGCTTACATTGTCAGTTTGTCATGACAACGTAACATTGTTTGGTGAGAGTCTTTAATCAAATCAAAGTGTATTAGTCACGTGTACAGGATACAGCAGGTGTACATAGTACAGTGAAATTCTTACTCGCAAGCTCTCCTCAACAGTGCAGTACAATATCAATAATTAAACTTAAAATATCAAAGTCAATTGCAAACTAAAATATATAAGTAAGTAATAAAGAGTAGTATACATAGTAATACAACTGGTTGTGGTAGAATATTTACACAATAAGATACACAGTATGACTGTTATTTACAAGTGATAAAGTGAATAGAGTCTTGACTGAGCAGCTTACATAAATTGTAACAAATACAGAAGCGTTGACCATGTGTGTGAGTTGGCCTGAGACCTGATGCCCCGATACCAGATGGTAAAGAAGTGAACAGTCTGTGGCTCGGGTGACTGAAGTCCGTGACAATATTCCGGGCCTTGTTCAGACACCACCTGGTGTAAATATCTTCCAGGCCTGGGAGCTTGCCCCCAGTGATGGACTGGGCCGCCCGCATCACTATCTGTAGAGCCTTACAGTTGAGGGCAGTGCAGTTGCCATACAAGGCGGTTATGCTGCCAGACATGATGCTCTCGATGGTGCATCTGTAGAGGTTCTTGAGGATCAGAGGGGCTATGTCAAATCTCTTCAGTGGCCTGAGGTAGTAGAGGCTTTTTCACAATGGTGTCGTTGTGATGCGTCAATGTTTGGTCCTCTTTGATGTGCACATTGAGGAACTTCAAGCTTTTAACTCTCTCCACTGCAGCCCCATCAAAGTGGATGGGGGCATGATATGAGCTATGTGCAGGAAGGTTGTTTAGATTAATCTCTCCAGGTCAGCCACAGAGTAGGAACAATAAGAGTGTTTCACTTTAGAACCACTGTATCTCACACCACAGTCTATTAATCATCAACTTGACAGTTTATTGAAGTTGGTTGTCCCTTCTCACCTGTCTGTCCTATCAATAACTTTATTGAAGTGCTTTCCATACATGTAGCTCAGGGTACCAAGTAGTAATGTGTGTTATGGATCTGTCGTTCTTATTGAACGCAAGTCTAAGGACTGGTAGATAGGTTCTATGTGCACTATTTCTATGCCTCCCATTCTTAAGCTTTGTTTTACTTTTTTTACCTTTGGTTTTGTACACCAGCTTCAAACAGCTGAAAATACAATATTTTTGGTTATGGAAAATATATCCTCTACACTATACTTGTGTAACGGTCGCCGTAATGGATGGACCAAGGTGCAGCGGGTTGAGGGCTCATATTTAACTTTTAATGTGAACACTTAATAAACAAAACAAGAAAACGGCCGACAAACAGTCTTGCAGGCAACACACAGCTATGCAAAGAACAACCTCCCACAAATCCCATGACAAACACATTCCTATTTATAGGACCTTCAATCAGAGGCAACGATAGACAGCTGCCTCCAATTGAAGGCCCCAACCCCAATTACCTAAACATAGAAATAGAAATGACTAGACAGAACATAGAAATACACTAACATAGAACAATGACAAAAACCCCGGAATACATAAACCAAACACCCCTCTACATACACACACACACCCCAAACCATATAAAACAAATACCCCCTGCCACGTCCTGACCAAACTATAATAACAAATAACCCCTTTACTGGTCAGGACGTGACAACTTGCTTGTTTTGTCACATAAACTGAAATTAGGCGAACTATTAGAATTTTTGCAAACAGGAAATGGCGGAGCGATTTCTGCATAGTGCATCTTTAGAGAGACAATTTACTTTCAGCACTTATATTTCCATTAATGCTCAAAACTTGTTTCCTCATGGCTCTCTCTTGTCCCTCTGCAGCAGACATATGGTGAGGAATATATTTGGAACATTGAATCGCAATAAAATCACAGTATCAAATCGCAATACATATTGTATCGGCACCAAAGTATCGTGAAATTGTATTGTGAGCATCCTGGCAATTTCCAGCCCTAGTACTAAGAAGGACAAAGGAATACGTTTGTGTGTTTCAAGTTTTATTAGTCGTAGGTACTGGATACACATGGTATACACCATCCAATGAAACGCTTATTTACAGGTTCCTTTTCGACAATGCAGCAACAATAAGAAATAATACAAAGATAAGAATACGAACATAACGTAAATGGCTAAATAAAATAGAATAAACATTTTAGCACAAGTATATTACAGGAAGCCACAATTTTATAGTCTTAAATGTTCATGTGTTTGGGGAAGGGGGGATTGGGGGTCAAGTGTTTAAGTTGTGCATTATTTAGCAATCATAATAAGAGTCTGGTAACAGCAGTTGTGATGTGTGTGCAGCATGAATGTATATGTGTGGGTATGTGCGTGAGTGATTGCATGTATACTAAGGTGCGGAGAATCATAGCAGGTGGTCAGTCCAGTTCATGTGTTCAGCAGTCTAATGGATTGTTGGTATCAGACGTCATGCTCTAATACCATCTGCCCAATGGTAAGGGAGGGAACAGCTTGTGGCTGGGATGTGTGGGGTCCTGTGTGATGCTTCCCCAGGCACGGATTCGAGTAGATGTCCTGGATGGGTGGGAGCATGGTCCCAGTGATGTACTGGGCTGTCTTTACCACCCGCTGAAGGGCCTTGCAGTCGTGGACGGAGCAATTCCCATACCAGGCCGTGATGCAACTGGTCAGGACGTTCTCAATGGTGCAGCGGTAATATTTGGAGAGGACCCGAGGCAGCATGCCAAATTTCTTCAAACTGAAACTAAAATAAAAATTACAATTTGGAGAACTATTTATTAAACTGAAATAAAATAATTAAGAAAAACATTTGAAAAACTATACTGAAACGATTAGCTTTGACTGTAAAACTAACAGAAATAAAACAAAAAATATGAAATTATGTTTAGTTTTAGTTTTCTTTCCTTCTAAAATTTGGGCAAAAATCGAATGGGGTTTTCAAGCTTTTTCTAATGGGGTTTTCAAAATTCTTTGTCTGGCGGGTAAATGCTGCCAGTAGATGGCAATGTTTCAAATAGGCCTAGCTTGTGCATCACTATCACTAGATAACAGGGAAGAAATCTAAGGGAGAGCGTGGAGTGTGAACCATAAGTGTGAACAGTTGCGGAAGAAAAAGGTAAAGCCCTGTATGGGATTGGCTTAAGTACATTGCTTGAAAGGACAAAAGGAAATGTATTGTAGAGTCAGCACAATACAATGTGCTGGGATTTGTGTGTGTGTGTGTATATATATGTGTCCCACTAGTGTGTGTCTCACAAGTGTGTGTTTTCATGCATGCTTGTGCTTGTTTTTGTTTGGGTCTCACTATTTCCAGTCTCTCTGTATTCATACTAACAGTCCACTCAGACATGATGCCACCTGCTTTCCAAACTCTCATTACACACTGCCTCTGAGTGCAATTCCATGTCGAAGCCCAAAACAAGACCTTGAGAGAAGGGAAGGATAGATGGACGGATGGTTAAATAATTGGATAAAGTGATGGATGGATGAATGGATGGAGAGATTGATGAATGAAAGAATAGATTGATGAATAGATGGAGGGAGGGGGGAGAGGAGAGGGAGGAGAGAGGGAGGAGAGAGAGAGGAGAGGGAGGAGAGAGAATACAGTGAGGGATGAGAGAGAGAGGAGATGGAGGAGAGAGAGGAGAGGGAGGAGAGAGAGTAGAGGGAGGAGAGAGAGTAGAGGGAAGAGCAAGAGAGTAGAGGGAGGATAGAGAGTAGAGGGAGGAGAGAGAGTAGAGGGAGGAGAGAGAGTAGAGGGAGGAGAGAGAGTAGAGGGAAGAGCAAGAGAGTAGAGGGAGGATAGAGAGTAGAGGGAGGAGAGAGAGTAGAGGGAGGAGAGAGAGTAGAGGGAGGATAGAAAGTAGAGGGAGGAGAGAGAGTAGAGGGAGGATAGAGAGTAGAGGGAGGATAGAGAGTAGAGGGAGGATAGAGAGTAGAGGGAAGAGCAAGAGAGTAGAGGGAGGATAGAGAGTAGAGGGAGGAGAGAGAGTAGAGGGAGGAGAGAGAGTAGAGGGAGGAGAGAGAGTAGAGGGAAGAGCAAGAGAGTAGAGGGAGGAGAAAGAGTAGAGGGAGGAGAGAGAGTAGAGGGAGGAGAGAGAGTAGAGGGAGGAGAGAGAGTAGAGGGAGGAGAGAGAGTAGAGGGAGGAAAGAGAGTAGAGGGAGGATAGAGAGTAGAGGGAGGATAGAGAGTAGAGGGAAGAGCAAGAGAGAGAGAGGAGAGGGAGGAGAGAGAGGAGAGGGAGGAGAGAGAGTAGAGGGAGGATAGAGAGTAGAGGGAGGAGAGAGAGTAGAGGGAGGAGAGAGAGTAGAGGGAGGAGAGAGAGTAGAGGGAGGAGAGAGAGTAGAGGGAGGAGAGAGAGTAGAGGGAGGATAGAGAGTAGAGGGAAGAGCAAGAGAGAGAGAGTAGAGGGAGGAGAGAGAGTAGAGGGAGGATAGAGAGTAGAGGGAGGATAGAGAGTAGAGGGAGGATAGAGAGTAGAGGGAGGAGAGAGAGTAGAGGGAGGAGAGAGAGTAGAGGGAGGAGAGAGAGTAGAGGGAGGAGAGAGAGTAGAGGGAGGATAGAGAGTAGAGGGAGGATAGAGAGTAGAGGGAAGAGCAAGAGAGAGAGAGGAGAGGGAGGAGAGAGAGGAGAGGGAGGAGAGAGAGTAGAGGGAGGAGAGAGAGGAGAGGGAGGAGAGAGAGTAGAGGGAGGAGAGAGAGTAGAGGGAAGAGCAAGAGAGTAGAGAGAGAGAGAGAGAGTACAGTGAGGGATGAGAGAGTACAGTGAGGAATGAGAGAGAGTAGAGGGAGGAGAGAGAGTAGAGGGAGGATAGAGAGTAGAGGGAGGATAGAGAGTAGAGGGAGGAAAGAGAGTAGAGGGAGGATAGAGAGTAGAGGGAAGAGCGAGAGAGAGAGAGAGAGAGGGGAGCGAGAAAAGGGAGAGAGAGAGTAGAGGGAGGAGAGAGAGTAGAGGGAGGAGAGAGAGTAGAGGGAAGAGCGAGAGAGAGAGAGAGAGAGGGGAGCGAGAAAAGGGAGAGAGAGAGTAGAGGAAGGAGAGAGAGGAGAAAGCGAGTAGAGGGAGAAGTGAGTGGGGAACAGTGATAAAAGGGAAAACCCAACCAAGCTCCAATTTCAAGTCCGCGATGAGCCAACCTTCAGAAAATTCAAACACTTGATCCCAAATGTAAAACTCCTGGTGCTACTAAAATAAACAGGTTGATTGTTTGCAAATGTATACAGGAACCCAGAAAGATAAGGAGATTCTGAAAGAGGCATGAAATAATCCTGTGAATAGGTCTGACTGCTTCGTTTATGGGCATATCAGCCTGATTCTATCACCCCTCCTCCAACAAGGCACAGCATACATTGCTCAACCTCCAATGGATTTAGCATCCAAACACCGTAGAGGTAATTGACTAATTGACTGCTCAATGGACGTATGGGAAATAGCAGAGGAGAAGATCCTACTCATCGTAAATGGCAACAGGGTGAACATAGTCAAGGCTATCAAGCTATTACAGAACAGGCAAGAGAATACCCATGACCAACAACAACCAGTGCTGGCCATATTTTGAACGGCACGGCAGAAATGTCTGAATCTGAGTCGGACACTGACAAATATCGTTTTAAATCCAAGTTGATTGATTGATTTAAAATGTAAACATAACCAAACCTATGACCTGACCCATCACATTATGAATTACTGCCCTTCAGTGGCAAGAAGTGACATCCCAAAAAATGCAAACTACAGGCCTACAACACATAAATGGCTCCTGACCTACAGTGGTTCCTCCTTTAAAAGTTGCGAGCTTGCACCATGGGACTTAGAGGTACCCAGCGGTCACGGCTTCATTGCTCCAGACCACCACAAGGGGGAGTTAGAGCACTCATTATGCATTTAGGTCCCAAGGTTTTTATATGACCAATCATATCGAGTGGTTCCAATGACACATTTTGACGCGAGCCACCCTTGCTTGGTGGCGTTCTTCAACAAAGATGGCTGACAAAACGCTATGGTGGACCAAATGGTAGGTTGTTATAACGTCATAACGAGTCAAGCAAAACAAATGTTCAATTGAGAGGAATATGTTAGTTAATGTAGACAAACGTTTGTGCACATTTTTTGTCATAAAGTTAATTTACGAAAATCGCTATTTAGCAAGTTATCTGACAAGCTAACATTAGCCAGCTAGCTTGTGTTAGGAGAATGAATTAGTAATTCGTGTTGTTTAATGTTTTGGGGACTCCTGAGAAAACCAGCAAACCAGGCTGTCGTCTTGTGAAACAGTGGATGCAAAGAATCTAGCTAGCTAAAGCATTTACTGCAAATTCAATGTACAATTGTGTAAGCTTTCCTTGCAATGCAGCTGAAGTAACATAGCTCGCTAACTATTTACTTGCTTATTGTGTAGTGGAGGATAAAAATAACTGTATGCCTATGGATGTGTAGCTAACTACAGTATGTAGCCAATCTGTATATGGACCCTAAAACGTTAGGTTCTGAACTAATATTCATACTAATCTATGAACCTCAGCTATCATAGTTGTTGTATCAACATCAAGTCTGAATGGCATTAATGAAGCCTATGGATAGAGTAGAATATAATAACTTTATTGTGCCAAGGAAGCAAGTCCTATATACACATGTACTGTAGTTATTACCATGCATGAGATTCCCACATTGTAGCCTGTACATGAATATATTCACTGATCATGTACTCTTCCTTGGCAAATAAAGGTGTGGTTCAGGTATGAATCTCTGAGACATTATTTTTCAGTCATATCAAAGTCCATTATTTGAATGATGCGGTGTCTGCATGTATGTATTACAATTATATACTTCAACAGTGTTTACCACTCCTGCTCCTGGGACATCAATGATTACACATTGTAACTATGCAATACACTAGAAACATGATTGATTTGTAATTCATATATACAGAAAAGAAACTATGCATATCTAACTCCCTTCATCTGCATTAATCTGAGGACACAGTATAGTATTTCAATGAGATACTTAATTTCAACCAGTGGAGAATGTGAAACGCTTTATTGAAAGAAGTTCATTATCAAGGTGTTATAAATACATTATAATTATGATAATTGTAATATTATAAATACAAGTTTTATCTGTACTTCAATGCACATTTGCTGTGCATTATTAAACGAGGAAGAAAGACAAGGTGGGGAGAGGAGTAGAAGACAGAAAGGGAAAGAGGTAAGAACAGCGACAGACAGCATATGATTCATGAATTACAGTGCTACCCTAATATTCTCTCAGTTCATCACAATTGCGGTGTCTCCTAACCAGCCTTGGGCCCCCAGTTGGTGAGTGACGTCACCGATTGAAAGGCTATTAGCGCGCACCCAGCTAACTAGCTAGCCATTTCACACCGGTTACACCCGAAAATCAAATATACACATTGCGAGTTATTTGGCGAAATAGACAGACATGCCTATATTTCCCCCATAGGAAACAATGGGAAGACCGCAGAGTTCCAATATTATTTTTGTTGTTTACATTTTAACAATAAAACAACGTGAGCAGGTCTCATTGCCAACAATAGAGAAGTAGGCATTGTGACGTTGAACAATAAGCTGGGAATAGAACGTTTGGAAGGTGAGTTGGTGCCACGATGCTCAATAGAACTAATAGGAGCTGGCAGGGTGAAAAATGCACTAAAATAAGGCCTGCTTTTTTGCGATTACTTCAAAACGATGGCAAGCAGCTGGGAAATATGGTCACATTGTGAAACTGGGCTCCACGGCGATGCAATGAACTAGTTTTTATCAGAAAAGAACGTTGTTATAAATGTAATGTGTCCAGCCTACTATCTACACGGATTTCAGAGCACTCTCATCTGAGTGTACCAGAGCGCAGAATAATTACTTTACGAGCGCTCAACACACGTTGAATATGGCTGGTGTCAGTAAACGTCAGAAAATAAGCGTAATTAAATTGTTTCCAGCAGCACATTTACAGTCACCAACACTCTGGTTAATGCGAAAACTGCCTTACCAGCTCTGCTAGGGCGAGTAAAATGGTCAGAGTGGTCTCATTTGTGTCTGGAAGTAGCTAGTCAATGTTAGCTTGGGTGCCTGACTGCCGTTGTAAGGCCAGAACGCTCAAATCAACCCTACTCCTTGGCCCGAACGTCCAGTGTGCCCTCCGAGAGCGAAACGGTCTGAATTTACAAACTGACAATTTTCTCTAAATGGAAATACCATAATATTAATCAAATTAATTAAGCGAAATTTCTTAAAATCATTCCATATACTATGTTATTACAAAAAAGATTAAAATCTCTGGTAATGCCAATACAGAATACTATCAAATGCTTCTCAAAGACGCCCTCTGGTGGTCAAACTAGCAATAACTGCAGTAACAGAAGAAATGGCTGAGAATTAAATGACTTGCCACAGAATGCTGCAGCCTCATGCAGGGTGTGCTGCAGTGTGATGCAACTTTTAAAGGAGGAACGACTGTACCACACATATGCAACTTTCTGTCTCTATCACTAAAACGAACAAAAAATGTAAACCGGTCTGAAGTAGAGGTGTTAGTTGTTCTCTGAAGGCGAACCATTCCGAACAGTGCCTGGAGATTTGTTTGATTTTAGATTACAGTGCCTTGCAAAAGTATCCAACCCCTTTGCATTTTTCCTGTTTTGTTGCATTACAATCTGTAATTGAAATTGATTTTTATTTGGATTTCATGTAATGGACATACACAAAATAGTCCAAATTGGTGAAGTGAAATGAAAAAAATAAAAATGGAAAAGTGGTGCGTGTATATGTATTCACTATGAAGCCCCTAAATAAGATCTGGTGCAACCAATTACCTTCAGAAGTCACATAATTAGTTAAATAAAGTCCACCTGTGTGCAATCTAAGTGTCACATGATCTCAGTATATATACACATCTGTTCTGAAAGGCCCCAGAGTCTGCAAAACCAGTAAGCAAGGGGCACCACCAAGCAAGCGGCACCATGAAGTCCAAGGAGCGCTCCAAACAGGTCAAAAAAAAGTTGTGGATATGTACAGATCAGGGTTGGGTTACAAAAAAATATCCGAAACTTGGAACATCCCACAGAGCACCATTAAATCTGTTATAAAAATGGAAAGAATATGGCACCACAACAAACCTGTCAAAGTTGCCAAACGTCAGCCTCGAAACCTTAATGACTTGGAGAAGATCTGCAAAGAGGAGTGGGACAAAATCCCTCCTGAGATGTGTGCAAACCTGGTGGCCAACAACAAGAAACGTCTGACCTCTGTGATTGCCAACAAGGGTTTTGCCACCAAGTACTAAGTCATGTTTTGCAGAGGGGTCAAATACTTATTTCCCTCATTAAAATGCAAATCAATTTATAACATTTTTGACATGCGTTTTTCTGGATTTTTTTGTTGTTGTTATTCTGTCTCTCACTGCTCAAATAAGCCTACCATTAAAAGTATAGACTGATCATTTCTTTGTCAGTGGGCAAATGTACAAAATCAGCAGGGGATCAAATACTTTTTTCCCTCACTGTATGTACACAGCTGTGATAATAACACACATTAATTCCCTCAGTATATAGTGGGGTCAGCATTTTAGCATCAGAAACACCAGATCGGGTGAGTAGGAGCTCGTGATGTTTTCAACTTTGGTACACCAGGAATTATTAATGAGGAAACATACCCCTCTCCCCTACTCTTACCAGAAGCTGCCGTTCTGTCCATACAGAAAATGGAAAAGCAGTCTGGTTGTATAGCAGAGTCAAGTGTATCGTCTGTAAGCCATGTCTCTGTAAAAACAAAGACATAGCATTCCCTTTGATTGAAGCCTTGCTCTGATTTCAAGTTTCAAGTTTATTTTCTAGCAATTAAACATTAGCCATCAGGATACTAGGAGGGGAGGCCGTGCAGCCAGTCTTTTCAGCCTAACTTGGAGTTCCCCTTTCCTTCCTCTTCTTCATCGCTAGCGTTGCCTTCGGTCATCTTGTTCAACAGCAACAGGTAAGCCCACTGTGTGGAACAAAAGAACGAATGTAATATTGGGCAGCCTGTGTTAATGCAGCCTAGGAATCCTACTTACTTTTCAAGCACATCTCTTGAAGAGGAGAGTGGTCCTTTGTGCTCGTAATGCCAGGGTAGTGGGTGTGATTCCTGGGACCATCTATGTGTTAGAAATGTAAAGCATGCATGACTGTAAGTCACTGTGCATAAAAGCATTTGCTAAATAGCATATTTATATTATATATATTTTCCTTTCTTTCTATGCCACCAAATGTTTGCATAGACTGGTAATGTCACCAGGTTGTTAGTAGGTCTGCACGATAAAGGCAAAAAAATTGTTTCAACCAAATATTGTGGTTTGACTTGTGAGATAGATCAAAACACTTGGGTAAACTGTTGTAATCATAGAATGATTCATCTAAATCTACGGTTGGGGTTATTTGGCATAACAATAAATAAAAAATCCAGGTAGGAGTTATGACAAGGTATGAACCAAGGTGTTAGTCAATGTTTCCCAGGGGATCCTACTCACATTTCAATAGATGTTGCATTTAGACAAAGATTTTAGAATAGGCTGTCTGATTCAGAACATGTCGTTGCACAAACATGCTGATATACAGTAAACCAGCACTGGCAGCAGCCTGTATTAGTTAGCTAAGTCACTTGTGTTTTGCAGAGAGCAAGATACACAAACTAATAATATAGTAGAGAAAACATGTGTATTCATATTTGGAAGCAATGTGGAAAGCAGCATCGTTCTTGGTTTGGAAGAATATGTTGGGTGCATGAATTGACAGAATGCTGAGAGAATTATCAGCGTGGAGGAACTGTGTGCTGCCTGATTGAGTGACAGGGGGTGGGGCTTCGTGTGTGGGGCCCGGGAACTGGAAGCAAGCAGCTGCAGGAGCCAAAAACAAATAGGTCTTTATATGTTTGCTAGGCTTCTATAAGTTAATACATTTCTTTTATTAGCGTAAAAGAAATAAGATATAGGCACTTTAAACTCAACTCTGGACCTCAAAGCCAGGTGCTTTCACTGTTATCTCTGAAATATACCGCAAATTCATCACATGTAGATGTAGAGGAAAGTTCACATATGTTTGCAGAGGTAGGATTTAACAGGCCATCAATGGTTGAGAAGAGCACTCTCAAATAATTCTGATTACCGTAATTTCCGGACTATTAAGTGCACCTGAATATAAGCCGCACCCACTGAATTTACATATTATTTTTTTTTTTACATAAATAAGCCGCACATGTCTATAAACCGCAGGTGCCTACCGGTACATTGAAACAAATGAACTATACACAGGCTTTAACAAAACACGGCTTGTAACAAAAATAAATAGGCTTTAACGAAGCACGGCTTGTAACAAAAATAAATAGGCTTTAACGAAACACGGCTTGTAACAAAAATAAATGGGCTTTAACAATGCCCGGCTTGTAACAAAAAATACAAAATTAGCAGTAAACAGTAGCCTACCAAGAAAGTCATTGGTCACCATCTTCCTTCTCCTGTGCACTGAAACCATCTCCTTCGGTGTCGGAGTTGAATAGCCTCAGAATTGCTTCATCCGATATTGGATCGTTTTCATTGTCGCTCTAGTCACTTTCATCCGGAGGCAAATCCCACGCTGAGCCCTCTTCAACATGCAGCAGTCCAACCTTTCGAAACCCGTTGATGATAGTGGATTTTTTGACAATGCTCCACGCTGTCAGGACCCACTGGCAGACTTGACCATAAGTTGCTCTTCGCATGCGGCCCGTTTTAGTGAAGGATTTCTCCCCACTTGTCATCCAAGCCTCCCGCTGAACACGGAGCGCCACCTTAAATGCACGATTTACACTGATGTCGAGTGGCTGCAAATACTCTGTTGTACCCCCAGGAATCAGGGTGACAAAATTACTACTGTTATCAGAATGATGGGAAGTTTGAGAGCGCCCGATTTAATCTAAACAGTAAACAAAAATAGTTGTTTGACTTTAACCCGTTCGGCAATTTCATTGGTCTAATGAAAGCTTCATGCCGCCAAAAAACTGAGCACGTCACAGAATGTGTTTTTTTGTAAAAAAAAATTGAAAGCGGGAAAAATCCATATATTAACCGCGTCATTGTTTAAGCTGCGACGTTCAAAGCCTGGGAAAAAAGTTGTGGCTTAAAGTCCGGAAATTATGGTATTAGTGATCAAGTTAGAAAAATTAGCCCGTCTGGCAATTCTAATTGCCTTGTTACAGTTCAAGTCGGAATTTTAAATACACCTTAGCCAAATACATTTAAACTCAGTTTTTCACAATTCCTGACATTTAATCAGAGTAGAAATTCTCTGTTTTAGGTCAGTTAGGATCACCACTTTATTTTAAGAATGTGAAATGTCAGAATAATAGTAGAGAATGATTTATTTCAGCTTGTATTTCTTTCATCACATTCTGTGGGTCAGAAGTTTAAATACACGCAATTAGTATTTGGTAGCATTGCCTTTAAATTGTTTAACCTGGGTCAAACGTTTCGGGTAGCCTTCCACAAGCTTCCCACAATAAGTTGGGTGAATTTTGTCCCATTCCTCCTGACAGAGCTGGTGTAACTGAGTCAGGTTTGTAGGCCTCCTTGCTCACACACGCTTTTTCAGTTCTGCCCACAAATGTTCAATAGGATTGAGGTCAGGGCTTTGTGATGGCCACTCCAATACCTTGACTTTGTTACCCTTAAGCCATTTTGCCACAAATGTGGAAGTATTCTTTGGGTCATTGTCCATTTGGAAGACCCATTTGCGACCAAGCTTTAACTTCCTGACTGATGTCTTGAGATGTTGCTTCAATATATCCACATAATTTTCCTCCTCATGATGCCATCTATTTTGTGAAGTGCACCAGTCCTTCCAATTAATGGCAATGCATTTTTTAGCTATAAATGCTACATTAATAGTTTCTTCTGATAACAGTCTCCAGTATCAATATTTCGAAGCAAACAAAAACAGAGAGATGGGTGAATATGTAGACATGCTGAAATAAAAGAACATGCTCTTTGCCAGAATTCAACCAGCCTTCACAAGACCATAACATATGCAAATATGTCACCTTATGTGCTTTACAATTTCTGAGTGCATGATATTCAGTTGAACTGGCATATAGTATGTTCTCTGGATGGTCTTAAACTGCAGTAATTTATGTCTGAGATTATATGAATATGACTGGGCATTCTGTTACAGTGATAGTGTTACAGTGACTTGTTGTTTATGGTGAAAATGCAATTATAAACATTCTGATAGAGCTCCTTTTTTGTTTCCTTCCCTTACAATCAAATCATAGTATTCCTGTAACTGAATGCACTGCTTTTTAAATGAGAAAATATTTCTTTAGGGCCAAATTTGAGCAAATCAATTTTTTTAGATTAATCGCAATTACGTACAGAAAATCATGCGATTAATTATTTGTTTGACGGCTCTAATATTTAGTGATTCAGTTTCATATGCGTTAATACCTTTTCAGTCACATAGCTTACCTATGCACAGTACACATTTCAAAAGGCAGAAGAAACATGTATCTAGTTTCTGGTAGAGATGTGTTAGGGGTCAGGATGGTGGTTGGTGTATATGTGACCCAGAGAGCGACCCACGTTGCTGATTCAGCAAACAATGACACTGATACATTACCCCAAAAGATTGAAAATCATCAGAATGCATTCCCAATATATGTGACATACTTTAACAGGATATTCTGTCTTCAGTGCCCACTAAAAATGGGACGGAGTGAATTATAGAAGCAGAAAATGTTAATCAGTATAACATAAATAAACTATGTTAGAAACCTCAGTGTTAAACAAAAATGCAATCAATTAGGAGCAACAATCATTGCTATAACTAATGACAGACAGAACCATGATATTGTTCCATTATCATTAAATGAAAATGGTAGGGATGTGCATCTCACCCTTTCAAGACGTTTCGATACGTATCTATCATGAGCTCCAATACAATACAGGAACAATACATTTTAGTTGTGATTCGGTTTGATTAGAGAATTAATCAATTAGGTTCGATGCGATTCGATGCATTAAATTTGTTGAATAAACACATTACTTTTTCCATTCTAAATTAAAATGTGCTGCTGATGGAGCTCATGAGCTGGACCTCTCTGAGCTGGATCTGTCTGAGCATGTGTGTGTTTGTGTGTGTCTATGGTGTATGTTCTACGTAGGCACATGAGTTGAGCCATAAGGGAGGCTATCAAATGTAACATGACCCATGCATGTTACATTTGGATCAGTTTGGGGTCCCCGGACCGATGTAGTTGTATTTAAAAAAAATGTAATCAGGGATCGATGCTTATTGGTGAATCATTACATACCTAGCAAATGTATGTTGAAATCTTTGTTAAATTCCTAAATTCGGTTGACACAGGAGATTGCAGATTTGGGCGATTAAGAGTGTTAGGCCAGTAACCGAAAGATCGCTGGTTCAAATCCCTGAGCCGGCAAGATGGAAAAATCTGTCATCTGCCCTTGAGCAAGGTAGTTAACGGCCAACAGCTGCGCCGTGGACGTCAGCCCCCGCACCTCTCTCAACTAACTAGGTATCCATTTTCCCTACCTGCTGTGCCAGGAAATTGCATTTCATTTTGATTATGTTTGTATTGTGTCATGATTTACTGGCACCTTTTTAGATAACATTATTTATTAACTATTGTATTTGTGACTTGAGATGCCTACCTTTTGAGAAAGTCAATGACATTCTGTACATTTTGTATTTCCTATTACTAATTTAAAAAAATGTAGAAATAATGAACAAACTTGAATAGACAAAAAAAATGTGTGAACAGGCAAAGACATTATTTATACCACATACAAGTTGTTTTTCTATTGGTTTTCTATTGTGGTGAAGGTGGGCTCAGTTCGGGCATATTTTCAAGATGTACATTCATGATGGATGGTATCTGGCTTTTTGTCACATACAAAACTATTTCCTTCCCTATGATGCCCTCCAGTGGCCGGTCACATGTGTACATTTATTTCTTAATTTATTATTTTATTTTGTCACCCTTGCTCCACCTTAGACACACGTACAAAATAATGACAAATAATGTAGCTACAAATGTCCCTGCTGTTCCAAAAGTAATAGGCCTATAACAGATACTCTCAGCACAGTGTAGACTGGTACAATAATAATTGAAAGGAGCAATCTATGGTTGTTACATATATTATTGGGACGTTTTCATATATACCCATGGATTCTTATAGAATAAAAAGTATAAATGCCTCATGATCTTAGTTCAACTGTCATACCCCATCAGAAGCCAAAATATAAGCTTGTTTTACTTTGCAAACAATATAATTGTAAATAATCACTTCATGGGTTTCATCTTGCGTCACAATATTGTTATGAAGGTTCTCTTGAGGACTGGTGCCCGACTGAACGTTCTAATCAATGCATTCTCACATGGCGCTGTTGAAGATTTAGTCTAAAGTGCTATATAGTGGCTTGGAAACAATGACATTTCAAAAGTAGTATGAAAACCTTTTGTCATTGTGATCTCGTCAGATTGATTTTAGATGTAGTATAACGTTAGCTAACAAGCTAAGAGTGAAGGAAGCTTGCAAAAATGTGGTGCTCTAACTTTAGCTTTGGTAGGTTTTTTTGATGAGCTTTGCTAGCTATGAAAACATTGCCACCTGTATAAAGTACATTTGATGACATAATGCCAAAGTCATTTCTTACAAATGATTTGCCTACTTCAGTAATGTCATCGAATTTCGAATTAGTAGCCCCCGTTAAGAATGACTGAGCACCACTCGACTTTTGGGAGTCAGTATGGCTGAGAGCATCTTGAGAACCCTTATAACAATGGCGTGGTGTGACCGAGTGATGAAGGTGCAACCCACTAATAGCCTCAAAACATGGTTAAAACTTTCATTTTGATATCATGAATGGTTAATCTTGCATCCAGTTTTTAGGGAGCGTGCAATTGGCATGCTGACTTCAGGAATGTCCACCAGAGCTGTTGCCAGAGAATTGAATGCTCATTTCTCAACCATAAGCCACCTCCAATGTTGTTTTAGAGAATTTGGCAGCATTCCTAAACAGCCTTACAACCGCAGACCATGTGTAACCACGCCAGCCCAAGGACCTCTACATCCAGCTTCTACACCTGCGGGATGGTCAACCCGGACAGCTGATGAAACTCTGGATTTGCACAACCAAAGAATTTCTGCACAAACTGTCAGAAACCGTCTCAGTAATCAAATGCTCACCTTCGATTGCCACTGGCACGCTGGAGAAGGGTGCTCTTCAAGGATGAATCCTGGTTTCACCTGTCGTGACGTTGTATTAGTTAATGTGACGACTGTTGCTCATCGAATGATTAACGGTTTATAATTACGTGATTAAATGAATTAAGCAATGAATCAAGCAATTATTAACTCATTAACCTGGGGCACCATGGGAACATTGTTTTGATTGAGTTTCTATTTCCCAAATTAACTCAAAGGATATCAGAATATCGATTACAACAGTCGCTAAATTAATCAATTTCCTCTACAGTCTCATAATCTGAAAGTCGTATAATCCGGGAATCTGCACGGACCCGGGCTTTACCACTGAATTTACCACACCAATCTTAGTTGATTATTTATTTACTAGCAAGCTAAAATGATGATAAAAATGCACATACACAAAACACAGTCTAGCTATTGATTAGGACTTAGTATAACGGGCCAACACACTATGGAGCTTGTTACCCAAAATGGGGATTTTAAAGAGAGAGAAAGAAAGGAAGTACACGAGAGAAATATACTTTTGGGTTCATTTGTCAGCCATGCTTATTTAAAATTAGCCTTGCCCCGAACTGCCGCTCTTATGGGTCAGAATATAATGATGTAATTACGTGTTGTAGTTCTCAGGTGGGAAGCTCCGCGTGGGTCGTTTAGGCTTCTAAATGCCGCAGTTCTCCGGCGCAACTCTCTGGTTGTCCTCACGATGTCAGTGTCCTTCTTGGCTAAGTGGTCTGATCCCTCACCCTTGATCGGAAAGGGGTCTTCTGAGGACAGACAGCTCTGTAGCTCAGAGCTCACAGCTTCGGCTCGAATGGTGTCGATACCACGATTCAATGGAGAGTGGAGGCTGGGTGGTTCGGCTTGAATTCACCCGCTTAGACACAGCTACTCGTCCGTAGCTCGTGTAGAAAAATATTTCTTTGTCTTCAACCTTGTGTTTCGTTTTGGGGTTCGTCGACTTTGTTAGACCTTGCTGCAGCTTGGGGTCAATAGTCTTCTATGTTAATTCTTCACTCTCCTGTCTTATACCCTCGGGTCAGAAGTGGGTGTAACAGCCTTTAGGGCGATTCTCTGGGCGGACCCAGTAAAGGGGGCAAGGCTTAGATTTGGCTAAAAATCCGATTTTAGACACTAACTTCACATTTCATCTTTATCAAAACATTCTGTTTGATTTGGATATTTTCCAAACAGCGTACAATGTATAAACATCAGGCATATACTGGGAAAACTCTTAAAGGTACAATGTTTTCATAATAACGTCATCTCTTAACCTTTAAAAACAAATACAAAAGTTACATACATTTTGATATTCCACTTTTCGTCATAACCACCATTGTGGCTGACGGAAACCATTGTTCCAAAGTCCCTTTATTGCATGTTTAAGGTTCTGAGGCCAGTTCTCCATTGTTAGGACAAAGGAATTTCTCTGTATTATGGGCATGAGGTGTCATAAAACACCCACATCTTCAGACCCCTAGATCTCTCCTCCTCTGTTGGGGTTTGGGAGATAATCTGTAGGGTGGTGGTCTCCTGTACCCTGACCTGATCAGGACAGTCATGACAGTCCCCCTCTGGTAGGTTCAACTTGGAATGATTCTGCATGTTGCAACCCACCATAAGAATGACCATCGGATGTCCTGGTCTGTGGATCATCAGAGCAGCCCCCCCCCTTTAGTGGTTCCCCCTGGTAGGCTTTCCGCAAGCTGTGGATCACCACCAGAATGGATCAAGGAGGTCTGGCAGTGGCTCTGTGTTCCGGCCCGTCGTCCGGTTATCCCGGTTAGTGGACCTAGGCAGTAACTTGGCAGACGTTAATAACGCACAACACTCAGGCAATACATCATTACATTTCCTCCCCAAAGGAGCGGTGTCTTGGCTCTAAGGCTTCCTAAGTGTCAAAGGTAATGAAACGAAAAATTGGAATAAAAACATAAAAGTATACAAAATATGTCTACCACACCTTAATCATCTAATATGGACTATGTTCTATATATGTCCAAGGCCTTGGCTAAATAGCTCTATCATGGCATTGTCTCTAATGTCATGTCTAGGTTGATCCTACTTGCAGGTGGGTAGTTAAGGCACTTGGAAAAACTTGGCCCCTGAAGGCCAAGCTTACATTAGGGACATTACTGGGCTGACCTAGCGAGTTCGAGAGAGGAGGCTGGGACTGGGCCCTGTAAGAGGGTTTCCGGATCCATTGCCACCTTTCCAAAAATCGGGATCGCTTCCGTCCCACGGGTGATCCTAGTATAAGACCTCATTAGGTCTTCCATTGCACGTGTGCGCCTGTGTACGTAGTAGGTGCACACGCCAAGGGAAATGAGACCAAGGATCATGGTAACAGTCAGGATACTGTCCGGCACCGTCCAAGAGCGGGCGACAGACCAATCTTTTGGTCTGTAGTCAGTCGGGTCGACTAACAGTGCCTCATCCAGTACGCTAAGATCGACAGTCATGGGTCCCTCGTACTGGATTTGGTATTGAATGGCTTGTGGTAACTCAAGGGAACGTTTAGCAAAAGCGTCCGGCATTTCAATCTCTGTGTCTATCCGGTCGTCGGGAAGGTGGTATAGAGCGAGGTCGTCTACGTGAATAATCGCCCCCTCTGGTACCGTAACAAAAACAGTCTGGTTGGGGAGGTTCAATTGGGTGATGGAGTCATGGCGTTCGTAAGTCATAGTGGCGGACGCGAACGGTGTGTTGACCAACCATCGGTTCCCTACCACCTCCACTTGTGTGGTGGTGGCCCCATCCCTGGCTGTTAGTTTGGCTCTACAGCGTTCTTCGCTGGTGATAGCTTTAATACCACAAAGACGCTCAGTGTTATCCCTGACAAATGGTTTGCTAGGTCAAAGGTAGTGGACATCTTTGGTTAGAGTACACATTAGCAGGTTAGGGGTGAGATAGAAATCTGGGTTGTTTTCCTGGTAAGCTACAACTGGGGGCGTGGCAATCTTTACGTGGGTACTGTCGCGCCAAAATCCTACATTGAGAACCGTTTTCAATCTATAGATATTCTCCAGTTCAACAACCGGCAGCGTCAGTAGAAAACCCACTTCATTACGATCAACATCAACGTGTTTTGGGATGGCCGACCCCAGACTATAGGCCAAATGTGATTGTAACGGCCTTAGTGTGGTTGAAGTAGCTGAGGTCAATATGTCGTGCACCATTGAGAGGGGCACTAGATATGAGGGGATTCTATTCATGGCCAAGTGGTCCATAGAAGAGCTAACTTCACGGAGAAAATCCTCCAGTAACAATCGAACCAATTGGACATGGGCATAGTCATGGTTCATGACCTCTGCTAGCTTTCCTACAGACAGGATAGTTTTGTTCAGGAGAGTAGCGTGTGTGTTGACCACCAGAATAGTGTCCTGGAGAGACTTTCCCACATGTTGCAACCTAAGGGCCTGTGCCTTCATCTGCTGCTGGATAAGTGGCATCTCTTCAGTAATCTCCCTAACATTCCTCTTGACTGTGGCTAGACTGACTGCGTTGACGGCAGTGGTACCTAGGGCAAATAGTGACCCTACGGCTGCCCCTATCGATAGTAGCGCCCCGACGAATCGTTTTTCTCGCCTGGGCTCAGCTAGTTCTGACTGGGTTACTGTGAACTTTTGGAGTTGGGCCAACATGTGGGCAGTGTCTAGCTGGGCGTGCTTAATTGCCTGGCTGGTCCAGTCAGCCCCGGCCCAACTCAAATGCGCCGCAGGTGGAATGTGTTGGCGGTACACATTCTCTGCATCTAGGCGGACATATACCCTCTGCGTGTGTACTCTGCAGTTAGTTATGAGGAGTCCTGGATCGTCGCGGAGAACGATTCCCGTAGGGGGTTCGTTCGTGATTACGTCTGCTGGGTTGGTTTTGACCAGGGCGCAGAGTGTCAGGATCATCCAAAGGAACTCCATCCTACAGAAACGCATAATCAGAGATTGTTGGATTATTTCAGTTATTTGTATTCGTAAACAAAAATTGTTTTGACAACTATTTTTCTGTTTTTCTTATTTTTAATCAGTACAGCGCAGGACGATATCACTAGTGACAACAGATGTATATCTGGTAGCTGGGAAGAGAATAAAAGATATTAGGTGCAATGTACTGGTCTCCTGGAAGGGATCAGCTGAGGGTACTTAAGAATTTTCTTAGTACCTCTGGTTTTTTTGCTAGGGTTTTTATCTATTCGGTGCTGGCTAGCACCCCTTCTATTCCCATGGGGGGAGTGTACAACTTGATTTGGTTCCGGTGGACCCACTTTAATGTGGCGGTTTGTCGACCTTTGCTGATTTTGATCTGGTAAGCTACAGGTGATAGCTTCACCACAATCTCGTGTGGCCCTGTCCAGTGGGGCAGGAACTTTGTTGCGACGCCCGCGGGTTTGGTGTATATGTAGTACCACACCTTATCTCCGACCTCGAACATCTGGTGTGAGGCTTTTTTGTCGTAATAGGTCTTGTCACCTTCTGCACTTCTTTCCAATTGTCCTTGAGCGTACGCAAAGGTAGTCTGGAGATGGTTCCGCAAGTCGGTCACGTATTGGTGAGCTGTGTAGGCGGTGGCTGCGGCGACATCTCCCGGTTGGTACAGGAGATGCAGTGGAAGGGTCATTTGCCGGCCCGTCATCATCTCAAAGGGTGTCATTCCCGTAGACCTGTTGCGTGTGGCTCTGATTGCCATCAGTACCAATGGGAGTTTGAGGTCCCAATCTTTGTGGTTGGCTGCCACATATTTCCTCAAGATTCTGACAATTGATTGGTTGCTCCTTTCTACCCCCCCCGAGCTCCTAGGGTGGTACGCGATGTGGAGTTTAGCTTTGACTCCCAGGAGCTTCCACAGTTCGGTCATTACAGCTGCCGAAAAGTGGGTTCCTCTGTCGCTGTCCACGGTTTCTCCTGGCAGGCCGAAACGACTGAAAACGTGGTTTAGCAAAAGAACAGCAGTGGTTTCCACTGTGTCATTGGTCGCCGGCAGGCACTCCACCCACTTTGTGAATGCGCAAGATACTGTGAGGAGGTACTTGTTGCCTCTGGCAGACCTGGCAACTGGGCCGACCCAGTCGATCTGGATCGAGCTCCAGGGGTAAGACACACCCTTGCGTTGCAGGGGTGCTCTGTGAAGTGGCTTGGTGGGTTGAAACTGGCAGCAAACTAGACACCCCCTCACGTATCGTGCCACGTCTTGTTCCATGTGAGGCCAGTGGGCCACCTGTCGCAATGTTCCACATGTAGCCTTGACCCCCCTATTGCCTCCACATGGCTCGTCGTGGGCATGAGCTATCATTATCCCCCTCTGTGTTTTAGGAACCACCCACCTTCGAGTGGTGTCGGTTTCTGAAACATACACCAATAGGTCATCTACAAGTGTGAGGTGCTGTTTAGTTGCGTACAGCGAACGCAAGTCGTGTGAACCTGCCAAAGCCAGTTCGGACACTGGGTGGTTGACAGGATCCGACAGGAATGCCATCAAAGTGGCGAGGGACTCATCTTGGTGTTGCATTGCTACCAGGTCGCCATTCATGAATAGTGCTATTGCTTTTGACTGACAAGTAAACAGCGTACCTCCCTCGCCATCTAGGTCTAGGGAGGACGGAAGAGGCCCAATCACAGGAACAACTAGTTCAAAATCATGGAAGGCGTAATCGATCAATGTTCCTAGCTGAGTGTGCCGAGGAATGGAAATATCCGCTTGAGTCAGATTTTGTACCAGGAGGTAAGTGGATCTAGCGGTTAGTTCCAACAGTGGGTTACCATTGATAGTTAGCCCCAAGTCGAATAGTTTTGGAGAGGGTTGGAAGAACGCAGTGGTGCCTTCCATCCGGTATCCGGGCGCCAGGTTCAGTCTTACAGAAACCTCTGTGGTTCTTGCCGGTATCAACATGGCGGACTCAGTTATCGTCTTGCAAGCTTCAGGAATAGTCTGCCCGGAAGCCATTCGCACCGGGTCGAAAGACAAGGCATGTTGGTTTGGCTGCGCCAAAGACCAAAGAACTTGGTGTATGGTATCAAGTTTAACACCCAATCTTACCAAAATGTCCGCTCCCACATAGACTGTATGTGGGAGGTCCGCGACAACCAGTAGGTAGTGGGATAATTCCTTGGTTCCAATGCGGATCGATAGCGCACACACCCCTATTGCGGTGAGTGTTGTCTGGGGAGTCGTTCCCAGTGGAAATCGAAACGTTTTCGGCACAAGGGGATGGCAGTTAGCCGTTTTCGAAATTTCGTTGAACATTTCCAAACTGATTGCTGATTTTTCTGACCAGGTGGCCAGCCTGGTATCCTCAGCCATAGTGCCGTTTAGGCACACGCCCCCTATCAGAGGAGGGCGGTAAGTGTCGGCTGGTGAATCACCCAAGCCGCACAAGAAAACCACATGTTCGGTTAAGTTCCGAGTCGAACTCACATTGTCCTTTGCCACAAATGGCGGGCTCATGGCCAAGTTCACCGGGTTTGCGTCAGATGCTGATGTCGGACCCACGTCGTTGCACAATGTATGGCAGGTAGCCTTGGAAGAATGCGGCGAAGTCAACGGAGTTGGCATAGGTATCTGTGACCAGATTTGATTGGTTTTCCAATCCATTAGTGGTACCAAACGGTCAATTAAATCACTCCCAATCAGCATTCGTTCGATTTCGATGCTAGTCACATACACGGGGTGTATCAGTGACACGCTTTCGAAGTTGAGTTTAAGTAGGAGACGTTTGGTTAGGGGCGAGGTAGCTTGAGTGAAACCTCGAAGATTCGTATCGCAATGTTCCGTTTTCAACCAACGTTTTGTTGGGTCCACTGCCCTTTCCTCCAGATGATACCTAAGGGTGGTGTTATGCTGCATCGCAGAGTCCACCTGGGGGTTGAGGGTGTTTATTTTCGACACGTAGGTGTCGCCCTTTTTTCGCTCGGCCTCATACTTATCTGTCATGGTTTGCAGGGAGAGGTCGCGAGTGTGGAGTGAGAGATCCAGTGATGCGATGTCCTCCTTTTGTTTAGAGGTCACATTTTCCAACTTTCTCACCTGGTCTTTCTCATCCTTCATTAAATCAGCGACTTCAATGAGTTCTGCTGTTTTTTCCTCCAACTTGGTCATTGTGTTCATTAACTGATCGTCTTTGGTCTGCAGCTTTTGGAATAGAGCATTATTGCTTTGAGTGGTTTCATTCACAACCGTTTGTAGGGCATCAATTTGCTCGCCCCGTTTTCTAACTAGCTCTTCCGATTCATCTAGTTTCGCGTGGACTTCATCGTATTTAGTTTTGGCTAAACCGAGTTGTTCTTTTAGAATACGGACTTGGTCAAGAGTTTGTTCGCGTTCTTTGTTATAAGTGTTAGACAGATCTTCCAATTTATCTGTTCTCACACACAGTTCCTCAGCTAGCAGTAGCTTATCTTTTTCGGCTTTCGATGCCAGCTCCCTGGTTCTCTCCACCTGTACCTTGAACTCCCCAGCTTCCTGCTCGTGCCTCTGCTGGGCACTGAGGTACTGGTGCACTGTCCATCTCTGCTGGTGGGCATAGTTGAGGGCTAAACTGGAGAGAACCTTCACAAGGCCTCCGCCTGATGGTCTATTTTGAAGAGCGTCTGTCGCAATGTCTGCATTTTTCTCGCTTATGGCATTGAAATCTAACATTTTCAGCCCCTCGGCATAGTTAGGATTTGCATCGTTGCTGAGGTCCGTGATCAATCTTTCCGTGGGTGAAGGTCCACTGATTAGAGGGGAAATGGGTGGAAACCCATCTGATGGATTGCTCATTATTATGATTGTCAGTTATTTCAATTTACGTAATGTTTGGGGGTTTTAGTTGGAGGCTGCAAACACGATTTAACTCAGTTTGTAAACGTCAGTGAATCATCAAGACTGGGTCAGTAATGTGAGTTGGTTATTACTGAACTTGCCAAAACAGGTTTAATTGATTAAATCGATTTTAATGATAAATCTAACCTGTATCGGCTATTTGGGAATTTTAATTTTAATTCACCTGAAAGAGTTGCTATCTCTAAGTTAACGTTGAAAAGTTTAACTATGTCTCATGGGTTAGTACACATTAGTTTGCGTATTATTCCAATAACCAACCTGGACGGTAGTGTAGCAATTTAATGTATATTAAATTGAACGAGACAATGATATCCAATCAGTTGAGACTGGTTAGATATCATACAGCATAACCTGAATTATTTAAAAATAATTACTGGTGATTCTTCACCACCGGAGGTCACTGTTAACACAAGCTAAAATCGACAGGGTACCAGTGAAAATAGAATTTTACAAAACCGTTAAAAAGTCTACCTAAACACCATTAAGCTGGTAAAACAGCTTTAATCTATTAATCTATTTGAATGATTAGTCAACCCCGTATAGGCTAAAGGAATTAGCTTTAATTAACCTGAAGTAATTGCTATATCTAAGTTAACATTGAAAAGTTTAACTATGTCTCATTGGTTAGAACACATTAGTTTGCGTATTATTCCAATAACCAACCTGGACGGTAGTGTAGCAATTTAATGTATATTAAATTGAACGAGACAATGATATCCAATCAGTTGAGACCGGTTAGATATCGTACAGCATAACCTGAATTATTTAAAAATAATTACTGGTGATTCTTCACCACCGGAGGTCACTGTTAACACAAGCTAAAATCGACAGGGTACCAGTGAAAATAGAATTTTACAAAACTGTTAAAAAGTCTACCTAAACACCATTAAGCTGGTAAAACAGCTTTAATCTATTAATCAATTTGAATGATTAGTCAACCCCGTATAGGCTAAAGGAATTAGCTTTAATTAACCTGAAATAGTTGCTATATCTAAGTTAACGTGGAACAGTTTAACCATGTCTCATTGGTTATGGCACATTCGTGTGTGTATTATTCCCATAACCAACCTGGAGAGGTAGTGTATCAATTTAATGTATGTATAAAATTGAACAAGACAATGATATCTAATCAGTTAAGACTGGTTTGATATCCTACAGCGTAACCTGACTTATTTCACGAAAAATGACTGGCGATTCTTCGCCAGAGGTTACGGATAGCCCAAGCTGAGAACACACAGGATTCCCGTCTAACGCGGGAATTCACTATGAACAAAGAGGAAAACAAAAATGGCGGCTCCCCTTTGTTAGCTTAGCATCTGGCGCAATGCTTAGCTTTCCTTGCGCGGGGTTTCCCCCTCGCCGCACAAGGGATGTTCCCTCCAACAAGGGAACGGGTTTACTTGGTGACGTCTCACGTTCAACCCTTAACCTCTCCCCGTTACCCAACGCGAGAGGTAGAGAGATAATAACTTCGCTTCGGTCAAACGAATATATCTACTCTAATTTCCGTAATGGCTGGCTCATATGTCCTCTGCTCTAGGAATTACTTATGACCGAGTCAGATCACTCCTGAAAGCGATCGACAGAAATAACACTACGTTAGGCCCAACTAGTATTATTTCTCAGAATGCCTGCATCGGCTGGTACATATGCCCTAGCTCGTAGCATTCAGTAGACCCCCTTCACACTGGCTTTGGTCAGATATACAACAGGGGTCGTTCTCTCCCGACCAGTATCTGGGTCAAATGGAACGACACACACACACTTCTCTCCCGCACTAGTCCTGCCTATAGCTATTAATGGAATGTATATATATTGCTACACAATTGATATGGAATAACACAACAGTGCGGCCTAGTCCTATCTTAGATTCCTCACAGGGGGCGCCATATGTCGTGACGTTGTATTAGTTAATGTGACGACTGTTGCTCATCGAATGATTAACGGTTTATAATTACGTGATTAAATGAATTAAGCAATGAATCAAGCAATTATTAACTCATTAACCTGGGGCACCATGGGAACATTGTTTTGATTGAGTTTCTATTTCCCAAATTAACTCAAAGGATATCAGAATATCGATTACAACAGTCGCTAAATTAATCAATTTCCTCTACAGTCTCATAATCTGAAAGTCGTATAATCCGGGAATCTGCACGGACCCGGGCTTTACCACTGAATTTACCACACCAATCTTAGTTGATTATTTATTTACTAGCAAGCTAAAATGATGATAAAAATGCACATACACAAAACACAGTCTAGCTATTGATTAGGACTTAGTATAACGGGCCAACACACTATGGCGCTTGTTACCCAAAATGGGGATTTTAAAGAGAGAGAAAGAAAGGAAGTACACGAGAGAAATATACATTTGGGTTCATTTGTCAGCCATGCTTATTTAAAATTAGCCTTGCCCCGAACTGCCGCTCTTATGGGTCAGAATATAATGATGTAATTACGTGTTGTAGTTCTCAGGTGGGAAGCTCCGCGTGGGTCGTTTAGGCTTCTAAATGCCGCAGTTCTCCGGCGCAACTCTCTGGTTGTCCTCACGATGTCAGTGTCCTTCTTGGCTAAGTGGTCTGATCCCTCACCCTTGATCGGAAAGGGGTCTTCTGAGGACAGACAGCTCTGTAGCTCAGAGCTCACAGCTTCGGCTCGAATGGTGTCGATACCACGATTCAATGGAGAGTGGAGGCTGGGTGGTTCGGCTTGAATTCACCCGCTTAGACACAGCTACTCGTCCGTAGCTCGTGTAGAAAAATATTTCTTTGTCTTCAACCTTGTGTTTCGTTTTGGGGTTCGTCGACTTTGTTAGACCTTGGCTGCAGCTTGGGGTCAATAGTCTTCTATGTTAATTCTTCACTCTCCTGTCTTATACCCTCGGGTCAGAAGTGGGTGTAACAGCCTTTAGGGCGATTCTCTGGGCGGACCCAGTAAAGGGGGCAAGGCTTAGATTTGGCTAAAAATCCGATTTTAGACACTAACTTCACATTTCATCTTTATCAAAACATTCTGTTTGATTTGGATATTTTCCAAACAGCGTACAATGTATAAACATCAGGCATATACTGGGAAAACTCTTAAAGGTACAATGTTTTCATAATAACGTCATCTCTTAACCTTTAAAAACAAATACAAAAGTTACATACATTTTAATATTCCACTTTTCGTCATAACCACCATTGTGGCTGACGGAAACCATTGTTCCAAAGTCCCTTTATTGCATGTTTAAGGTTCTGAGGCCAGTTCTCCATTGTTAGGACAAAGGAATTTCTCTGTATTATGGGCATGAGGTGTCATAAAACCCCCACATCTTCAGACCCCTAGATCTCTCCTCCTCTGTTGGGGTTTGGGAGATAATCTGTAGGGTGGTGGTCTCCTGTACCCTGACCTGATCAGGACAGTCATGACACACCTGTACCGGGCAGATGTCAGATGGCATGTATGGCATTGTGTGGGTGAGCAGTTTGCTGATGTCAAGGTTGTGAACAGAATGCCCCATGGTGGCGGTGGGTTTATGGTATGGGCAGGCATAAACTACGGATAAACACAATTGCATTTTATCGATGGCAGTTTGAATACAAAAAGGTACCGTGACGAGATTCCGAGGCCCATTGTCGTGTCATTCATCCCCCGACCATCAACTCATGTTTCAGCCTGATAATGCTTGGCCCCATGTTGCAAGGATCTCTACACAATTCCTGGAAGCTGAAAATGTCCCAGTTCTTCCATGGCCTGCATAATTGACGTGCACGACAGCATGTTCCAGTTCCCGCCAAAATCCAGCAACTTCACACCGCCATTGAAAATGAGTGGGACAACATTCCATCGGCCACAATTAACAGCCTGATCAACTCTATGCAAAGGAGATGTGTCGCGCTGCATAAGGGAAATGGTGGTTACACCAGACACTGATTGGTTTCCTGATCCACGCCACTACCTGTTTTGGATCCTGTTTTAAATGATGTGCAGCTTATAAAGGCTTCAAAAATCCTCATAAAGCCTTCATAAAAACTATATAAATGTGTTACAAATCATCTATAACCACGTCATGCTTTATAAAGTGTTCATAAATGTGTCATAATTGTGTGACATAACCAATGGCAAATGTGACATAACGCACTGTGAAATATGTCATAAACCTGTGCTTTATAAAGGGTGGCATAAGCACCTCTTAATAAAGGCCTTATAAATCATAGTAAATTGAGCCATCACAAAGCATTTATAACACTGTCATGCATCTTGGTAGGATGGTGGGTCGATTCCTGGGTCCACCCATACGTACAGAATATTCACACATGACTGTAAGTCGCTTTGGATAAAAGCGTCTGCTAAATTTGATTATATTATATAACATTTCTAGGAATGCCCAACTTCTTTCCCTCTTGGGTGCATAGTCAATATTGGACCTGACCTCCCCCAAATGATGTGCTGCAGGATGACTCACACTCTAAAGTGCAGTCACGCACAGCAAATAACATTGGTGAGGCCTTTACTTTTTTATTAGTTAACACTGTAAAAAAAGTAATACTTACAGCTAAACCCTGCCCATTTCCCATTTTATCTTCTTAAAATGTGATTTTTAAACCTGACCCTAACTAATGTTTGATACATTGGTCCATCAGACCTTCTGTACATTTGGGGCGGAAGTATCTGGGAACAAGATTAGGTGTAATGTGACTAACATGATTTAACTTTAGAACGTATTCCAATCCTTCGACCCAACATGGCACTCTTTATAAAGCACATGCTTACAGTATATTAACAGATTTTAATAAGATTTCATGTTGCTAAAGTGCTGTCAGTTCCACTTTAAATGAAACAATGTTTAACACACAACTTATTTTCAAAGAGATGGCTAACATCAGAAAATAAAAAACACAGCTCCACTCACCAGATGAGTTGAACTTCTTGTTGAAATGTATTCTTGAAAAGGGAGAATCTAACAAATTAGCATCCCCATCCTCTTTGATAACACCTGCTGCAGCTGCTGCAAACTAGCCGACAACAAAAGCTAGCTAGCTAGACCGTGGGAAAACTACAGCTCACTATTGCGCAGTGGCCTGTTGGCCTTCAAGAAGACAGAAGTTTCCATAAAATTTTTTTTTAAGAACGGTCCCACGCATTAAGTCAAAATGTGATTGGTTGATTCCACTATCACTCCACAATTTTTCCCTGAAACAGTTGAATGGCAGATCCCTTATCTAGCTTCTGATGGCCTAGCCAATAGCTCACTCAGCTAGCTAGATTTATCTCCCCAGAGACCAGCAAAGAAACATTTTGATTGGATCTTTTTTTTACTTCAGTGTTAATGTCACGTCCTGACCAGTAAAAGGGGTTATTTGTTATTGTAGTTTGGTCAGGATGTGGCAGGGGGTATTTGTTTTGTGGGGTTCGGTGTTTTTGGTTTATGTTCTATATTTTCTATTTCTGTGTTTATCTAGTTTTCTATTTCTATGTTGGATTTTTGGCAATGACCTCCAATTAGAGTCAGCTGGTTGTCATTGTCTCTAATTGGAGGCCATATTTAGTTGGGTTTGTTTTCTCTTGTGTTTTGTGGGTGGTTGTTTCTAGTATAGTCTGTGCACCTTACTGGACTGTTTTCGTCGTTTGTTTTGTTTAAGTGTTTTTCCTTTAATAAAATAAGAAGATGAGCAATTTACCCACTGCGTTTTGGCCCACTCCTTATGACGCCTATGACAGTTAACCCTTTCCTTTCCAACAAAAACTGAAGAGATTAAATTAGAACATCATTGAAAATAGTAATATAATTATCATTATGATAATATTCTGATAATCATTATTTTATCATTACAGTCAATTACTAATTAGTCTGATGTAATTTCTTATCTCACCACTACTAATGAGATGGATGTGCTTGATGCATGTCGCGTCAGAGATTCTCAAAGTCAGGGGGACATGGTCGACAGTGCGCACGTCATCTCTCCTTTCACATCCAACCTGGATCTATATTTGTTTTTAATGAAGACGAGAGCACTGAATCAGCGCACCATGAGTTTTAATGCTCGGAGGGAGACGGCAGTTTTCCCTTTGGGTCAGGAACTCCTCCATAGTGACCCTTGAATGCATTGTGTTCAGGGTTCGGACACATGACAGCTCGATCAGCTGTTCGATTTAATTTACCGGCATGTCAACTGAGCCAGGATCAAAGTCAAATGGATTTCGCTGATTCGGTCACTCATCTGAAGAATATTTTTGTATTTCCCCTGCATTCTTGCGTTTAGTTTGTTCAGTTTCCAAAATACAACAGTTACATAGGCAAGGAGACACATTTTCTTTTTATTACACAGAAAGTCAGCAAAGTCTGTTTTTTTACATCCATAGCGATTGACAAAAGTTCCTCTCTCAATTATTATTTTTTTCTTCCAACACTCCACCTCGATAATCATTAAGCCTCGGTGTGAAATAGAACATTGTCATGCTCTGATCGCATATCTCCACATAGTTTTGCAAAACAGGGGTGCGCAATGTAATTTACAATCGAAGTTACCTGCTGCATATCTCCGAGTTCTGCGCTCAGCTCTTTTGCCGCCAGTTGCTCGGTGTATCCATTATAGCTCAGTGGGTGTATGGCGTCCATAGGGCAGAGGGGGACACATTCAGAACTGGAGTGCAGAGGCTTGCCAGCCGTCGCATGATAGATGGAGACTCATCTGTGAAAAAGCCGACCATTCGATCCCATTGAATCTGTTTTTCATCAATATAGCCACGCAGCACACTGAACATCCCCTGTGCCATTTCATGCTCGGGAATCGTGAGACAGAACAATATGTTCTCGTGAATAGCATCCTCCGACATGTAGCGAACAAAAGTCAATGCATGGGCATCTCGGCCCTCACAGCTAACGTCCATTTGGAGAGAGCATAAGGTGGAGAGTTTTTGAGTTGTTCAGTCAGAGTTTCTTCTTGATTGCTAGCTATAGCATCAATTCTTAGTTTGGCAGTGTTATCTGAAAAAGGTATTGACATGAGTTTCTGTGCCTCTGCCTCCACACGCATTGTTTTCACCATACCAATTGCGGCCGGTAATGTCAAAGTCTCTGCAATAGTGTGTGGTTTCACAGCGTTGCGAACTTAGCCATTCACCGTGCAAATGATTCAAGTGCAACGGTTAAGTGAGGCCTTTTCCCACAATCTAAGGTCACTCTGGTTGGATTTTAACTTTTACATTTAAATAATATTAATTTAGATTTTTAAGGTTAACCACATTAGAATGATCTTGAGAGCCAAAGATGATATCATAAAAAGAATTCTTCATGAATTTGGAAATTCTCCCACGACTCGCAACCCCTCGTTTCAGAACTGCTGTGTTAATCCCTCTATTGTTGTTGTTGCACATGTTTCAATGTGTGAATCAGTCTCAGTGACAGTGACCATGTCTTTGGCAGTAGGAAGTCTGGAGCCCTGCTACACATTGGCTTTCAGTGTATCCAGGCTGTGAGTGCTGGCTCCAGAACTGCAGGGTCTGGGCGTGGCATGTATGACTGGGATGTGCTGGACTAGGGGGTCTTGCAGCACACCACATTCAAACATAGAAGAGCTGGGCAGGGCAGATTGCCTACCTAAGTAACAATGGTAGTAGTGGAAACACTGATGTTAAAGCCTAGTTACTAGTAGGTTAGTCTTCACCTTTTAATTTCCCCTGGGGAGATAGGTTAAATTAAATACTTTTAATTTAATTTCAACGGAAATTAAAATGCCAGGACTAAACTACTAGTGTCTACACCTTTAACATCAGCATTATTGTAATGTAGGCATTGGGAGAGAGGTTTTGGAGAAACACAGACACACATTTTGTTTACTTGGCTATGTAATCGCCAGAATAGATTCTTGGCTTTGTTGTAGCATATACGGTATGTTACCTAGTTAAATGTGTATTGTGTACTCACTTAAAAGTTACTACTGCTGGTTTAATCTGTTAATGCTGTAGTCAGTATTTCCCGCTGGTGTGAGGATGGACAGTGTTTTGGGGATATCTAATCCCATATGAGATTGGCAGCTGTTTTTTGACTAAGCACTTTCTGTCTCTATTCTACTCTCTCCCTCCTAATTATCCTCCTGTGTGCATGCATGTGTGTATGCGTGCTCTAATAGACTAATTCTACTACTGCACACATTAATGTAACATAGTGGTAAAGAGATTACATATTTATAGACACTAACTAAATAGTGTTGGGATGTGTCCTTTCTCTGCGCTACACAGTTGGAATGATAATACAACATCACTGCTCTGGGTGCTGATGGTAGGGGGCTGTGGGATAGAGAAAGAGGAGCGAGAGATGGAGAGGAAGGGAGAGAGAGATGGAGAGGAAAAGAAGAGAGGGAGAGAGGGATGGGAAGGGAGTTAGAGAGAAACAGAGAGAGGAGGGATAGGAATGGAAGTTGAGAGAGACGGAGAGAAAGTAGAGAGTGAGGGAGAGAGGGGAGAGGGAAAGGAGAGGAGTAGAGAGAGGGAAGTGTGTAGCGAGAAAAGTGTAATTAACTGAACCAATGCTTAGTCTTGACTTAATTAGTGTGGCTGGTCTCAGTAGGCCAACATAGAGCAGCAGTCTCCCAGCCTTAGTGACAGGACCAGGACCAAATGAAGATGGATTCTGGTCCTCTCCTTTTCACACCTTTCCTAGGGAACCCACTCCACTAATTGTCTGTATCAATCTTAATTTGCCTGTGTGACGACTCTGCCACTAACTGCTCTCTCTCTCTCTCTCTCTCTCTCTCTCTCTATGCAGCTAGTCTCTTAAAAATACACGTGGCCCGACTGATCTGTCTAACGTGTACGCATAGGTTTGAATCCATCTTACTGTTCTTTGACACAACATGTTGTTATCTTTCCTCACTATCCGTCTCTCTCTCGGTTTGTTCAATAAAGTCAGAAAAGTGTTATAAAAAAAAATAAAAACACTGTCTTTGCCTTAAATTGCCCTCTTTAAAACGGGTTAAGAATTCCTCTGATAGTGATTATACCAATTATTCACACACATACCTGTGGGTTTTATAGAATATGCCTTGGGCTGCCACTCGACAATGTCTAGTGTTCAAGTTTGACTGTCTCACCTTTATCATAACCCAAAAACCTCTTTAGGAGTGACTGTGTGAATGCGAACACACCGCTCTGTGTGTGACTACACCGCTTTGCCTGTAGGAGGAAAGAGAGGAGAAAAGTGGGGGAGAGTGTGTTTTGCTATTTTACAGGAGATGGAGAAGGCAGCGGCTAAAAGAGAGGGAGGAGAAAAGAGAGAGAGGAGGAGAGTGATGAGAGCAATGCAGAGTTTGATGAAGGTTAATAACCCCCAAGAGTCGACGTCCGCACCCCATGGAAATCTAATTAGCATAATAAAACAAATCCCCATCAAAATCAGTCTGTTTAAATGCAGAAATTGTTCAGCCATTTCCTGGTTGCTAACATTCGTAATAGTTTTCCTTATTTTAGTTTACACTGTATGTGACAAAACAAGCACGTGTAGAGCAGCCATTCTTAAAGTATGGGTCCCTGCTCAATGGGTTGCGGACCTGTTAATAGTGGTTCGCAACGTGTCAGAGTAAATGTATACTTTTTTCATTAATTACTGGAATTGATTTGGGCAAGTGCATCTGCAGTCTCTGTTCAGTGTGTGCTCTGCTTAGCAGCGGTCTCTGCTCAGTTTGGCAGCTGCCCGAGTGTGAGAGGGAGATGCCAGTGTGCTTCGTGATTTAACAGATTTTGTTTCTGCAGTTTTCTTGAAGATCACTCCGCGACACACACACGATGCATCGCTGTCGTTCAGCAGCAGATGATGCGCTGTCTGCCACTGACTTGTCATTCCCACTCGCCATCACTCACCGCTGTCATCAAATGGACTCATGCCAGCCACAAGTTCTGACTGAGCTCAATTGTCATGAAATGCATATACAGCGATGAGTTTCTTTCTCTTTCATATAAACTTATAACGAGGAGCGCCCACAATGTGTTTTGTGTGGGGAAGTGCTTAGTAATGAGTCTCTCACAACGAACAAATTAATAAAACGACACGTCCTGACCAAACAGCCACATAATGATGGTAAACCCAGGGAGTTATTTCAGAACAGGGCAGAATGCTTCAGGAAACAATGCTTCGACATTGGAAAAGTAAGTCAACTAGCAAGGCATTGTTGTCATTTTATAACAGGTGATGATGAGCAGAAATAAGGGAGTACTAACTAACTCTCATAGTAGTAGAAGTTTCTATTTCAAACAATCCCCTGGCAGTATACACAGTTAATAGTAGCTAACATTCGCCAAAGCAAGCTAGCTACTGTTAATGCAACCCTAGTAACAGTACAAATGAAGATGACAAATCAGACTAATGTACATCTTACTGTAGAAATTGTTGAAAACTAGTCTAGGTTGGTATTGTTGCTTCTAAAATACAATAATAACATTTTAATTGATTGAAGCAAGATGCTTTTTGAGGCAAACACACTCACACAGTTCTGAGTTGCTCATGTACAGCAGGAAGCAATCTCCTGCCTGACTGAGAAAGCAGTAGATGTTCTGGTCCAGTTTGGCACCACATACCTATGTGAGTCAGGGTTCTCAACTCTGATGTACTTAAAAAACAAGTACAGAAACAGTTTCAAGGCTGAGCATGGGCAGAACACACATGCTCTCATTAGGACTGTGTGTGTGTGAGTTCTGTTATTCATCTGTGTGATGTGATCAATCAGTTTATTCCAGTTCAGAAGGGAAAATATTTATTATATTTTAACAGCAACAGTTCCAACCTAGACAGATATATAAGAGTGTTTTTAATGGGGAAAATAAACATTCATATATACTGCTCAAAAAAATAAAGGGAACACTTAAACAACACAATTTAACTCCAAGTCAATCACACTTCTGTGAAATCAAACTGTCCACTTAGGAAGCAACACTGATTGACAATAAATGTCACATGCTGTTGTGCAAATGGAATAGACAACAGGTGGAAATTATAGGCAATTAGCAAGACACCCCCAATAAAGGAGTGGTTCTGCAGGTGGTGACCACAGACCACTTCTCAGTTCCTATGCTTCCTGGCTGATGTTTTGGTCACATTTGAATGCTGGTGGTGCTTTCACTCTAGTGGTAGCATGAGAGTCTACAACCCACACAAGTGGCTCAGGTAGTGCAGCTCATCCAGGATGGCACATCAATGTGAGCTGTGGCAAGAAGGTTTGCTGTGTCTGTCAGCGTAGTGTCCAGAGCATGGAGGCGCTACCAGGAGACAGGACAGTACATCAGGAGACGTGGAGGAGGCCGTAGGAGGGCAACAACCCAGTAGCAGGACCGCTACCTCCGCCTTTGTGCAAGGAGGAGCAGGAGGAGCACTGCCAGAGCCCTGCAAAATGACCTCCAGCAGGCCACAAATGTGCATGTGTCTGCTCAAACGGTCAGAAACAGACTCCATGAGGGTGGAATGAGGGCCCGAAGTCCACAGGTGGGGGTTGTGCTTACAGCCCAACACCGTGCAGGACGTTTGGCATTTGCCAGAGAACACCAAGATTGGCAAATTCGCCACTGGCGCCCTGTGCTCTTCACAGATGAAAGCAGGTTCACGCTGAGCACATGTGACAGACTTGACAGAGTCTGGAGACGCCGTGGAGAACGTTCTGCTGCCTGCAACATCCTCCAGCATGACCGGTTTGGCGGTGGGTCAGTCATGGTGTGGGGTGGCATTTCTTTGGGGGGCCGCACAGCCCTCCATGTGCTCGCCAGAGGTAGCCTGACTGCCATTAGGTACCGAGATGAGATCCTCAAACCCCTTGTGAGACCATATGCTGGTGTGGTTGGCCCTGGGTTCCTCCTAATGCAAGACAATGCTAGACCTCATGTGGCTGGTGTGTCAGCAGTTCCTGCAAGAGGAAGGCATTGATGCTATGGACTAGCCCGCCCGTTCCCCAGACCTGAATCCAATTGAGCATATCTGGGACATCATTTCTCGCTCCGTCCACCAATGCCACGTTGCATCACAGACTGTCCAGGAGTTGGCGGATGCTTTAGTCCAGGTCTGGGAGGAGATCCCTCAGGAGACCACCCGCCACCTCATCAGGAGCATGCCCAGGCATTGTAGGGAGGTCATACAGGCACGTGGAGGCCACACACACTACTGAGCCTAATTTTGACTTGTTTTAAAACCTCTTACATCTAGATGTTCCGCTAGCGGAACACCGCTCCAATATCCAATGATGGGGCGTGGCGCGAATTACAAATTCCTCAAATCCAAAAACCTCAATTTTTCGAACATATGACTATTTTACACCATTTTAAAGACAAGACTCTCTTTTATCTAACCACATTGTCCGCTTTCAAAAAGGCTTTACAATGAAAGCAAAACATTAGATTAGGTCAGGAGAGTACCCAGCCAGAAATAATCACACACCCATTTTTCAAGCTAGCATATATGTCACAATAGCCAAAACCAAAGCTAAATGCAGCACTAACCTTTGATGATCTTCATCAGATGACACTCCTAGGACATTATGTTATACTATACATGCATGTTTTGTTCAATCAAGTTCATATTTATATCAAAAACCAGCTTTTTACATTAGCATGTTTTGTTCAGTACTAGCATACCCACCGAACACTTCCGGTGAATTTACTAAATTACTCACGATAAACGTTGACAAAAAACATAACAATTATTTTAAGAATTATAGATACAGAACTCCTTTATGCAATCGCGGTGTCCGATTTTAAAATAGCTTTTCGGTGAAAGCACATTTTGCAATATTCTGAGTAGATAGCCCGGCCATCATGGCTAGCTATTTTGACACCCACCAAGTTTGGCACTCAACAAACTCAGATTTTCTATAAGAAAAATTGGATTACCTTTGCTGTTCTTCGTCAGAATGCACTCCCAGGACTTCTACTTTACACCCAATGTTGTTTTGGTTCCAAATAATCCATAGTTATATCCAAATAGCGGCGTTTTGTTCTTGTGTTCAAGACACTATCCGAAGGGTGACGCGCCAGAGCGTATCATGACAAAAAAATTCAAAATATTCCATTACCGTACTTCGAAGCATGTCAAACGCTGTTTAAAATAAATTTTTATGCGATTTTTCTCGTAAAATAGCGATAATATTCCGACCGGGAGACCTCGTTTTCGTTTTCGTTCAAAATGTAAAATGGACTCTTGACGTGCACGCGCGTGCCTGTTTCATTGTTCTCAGATTGACCACTATCCAAATGCGCTACTGTTTTTCAGCCAGGGACTGCAGAGTCATCATTCCCCTTTCTGGCGCTTTCTGAGAGCCTATGGGAGCCTTAGAAAATGTCACGTTACAGCAGAGATCCTCTATTTTCCATAAAGAGGCTATAGAAGGCCAAGAAATGGTCAGAGAGGGCACTTCCTGTATGCAATCTTCTCAGGTTTTGGCCTGCCATATGAGTTCTGTTATACTCACAGACATCATTCAAACAGTTTTAGAAACTTTAGGGTGTTTTCTATCCAAATCAAACAATATGAATATTCTAGTTTCTGGGCAGGAGTAATAACCAGATTAAGTCGGGTACGTTTTTTATCCGGCCGTGAAAATAATCGGTATCGGTATCGGCGTTGAAAAATCATAATCGGTCGACCTCTATACAGAACCCCAGCCTAAAACCCCAAACAGCAAGCAATGCAGGTGTAGAAGCACGGTGGCTAGGAAAAACTCCCTAGAATAGCCAGAACCTAGGAAGAAACCTAGAGAGGAACCAGGCTATGAGAGTCTTCTTCTGGCTCTGCCAGGTAGAGATTATAACAGAACATGGCCAAGATGTTCAAATGTTCATAGATGACCAGCAGGGTCAAATAATAATAATAACTGTGGTTGTAGAGGGTGAAACAGGTCAGCACCTCAGGAGTAAATGTCAGTTAGCTTTTCATAGCCGATCATTCAGAGTAAGTCTACAGCTCCTGCGGTCTAGAGAGTTGAAAACAGCAGGTCTGGGACAGGTAGCACGTCCGTTGAACAGGTCAGGGTTCCATAGCCGCAGGCAGAACAGTTGAAACTGGAGCAGCAGCACGGCCAGGTGGGCTGGGGACAGCAAGGAGTCATCAGGCCAGGTAGTCCTGAGGCATGGTCCTAGGGCTCAGGTCCTCCGAGAGAGAAAGAGAGAAAGAGAGAGAATTAGAGAGCATACTTAAATTCACACAGGACACCGAATAAGACAGGAGAATTACTCCAGATATAACAGACTGACCCTATCCCCCGACACATAAACTACTGCAGCATAAATACTAGAGGCTGAGACGGGAGTGGTCAGGAGACACTGTGGACCCGACCGACGATACACCCGGACAGGGCCAAAGAGGCAGGACACATGCTCGGCGCTTGTAGCGGAGTATATCAGAATGTCATCGATATACACCACAACACCCTACCCGTGCAGGTCCCTGAAAATCTCCTCCACAAATGATTGGAAGACTGATGGAGCATTCAGCAACCCGTACGGCATGACGAGGTACTCATAATGCCCTGAGGTGGTACTAAACACCGTCTTCCACTCGTCTCCCTCCCGGATAGGCACCAGGTTGTACGCGCTCCTGAGATCCAGTTTATTGAAGAAGCGCGCCCCGTCCATTGACTCAATCGCCGTGGCGATGAGAGGTAGCGGGTAACTGTACCTCACCGTGATTTGATTGAGACCTCGATAGTCAATGCACAGATGCAGACCTCCCTCCTTCTTCACAAAAAAGAAACTCGAGGAGGCGGGTGAAGTGGAGGACCGAATGTACCCCTGACGCAGGGATTCAGAGACATATGTCTCCATAGCCGCCGTCTCTGCTTGCGACAGGGGAGACACGTGACTCCTGGGAAGTGCAGCGTCTACCAGGAGATTTATCGCACAATCCCCCTGTTGATGGGGTGGTAATTGAGAAGGCGAGAGCCAAATCGGCATATTCTGGGGGGATGCGCACGGTGGAGACCTGGTCTGGACTTTCCACTGTGGTAGCACCAACGGAAACCCCTACACACCTCCCTGAGCACTCTCGTGACCACCCCGTGAGAGCCCTCTGTTGACATGAAGCGGTGGGATCATGATGAGCTAACTAGGGAAGGCCTAGCACCACGGGAAACGCAGGAGAGTCAATGAGGAAGAGACTGATTTTCTCCTCGTGACCCCCCTGCATCACCATGGCCAGGGAGATGGTTAGCCCAGACCCTAATGGTCAACTGTCCAGAGCGTGTACCGGAAAAGGTCTAACCAGAGGAATAATGGGGATCCCTAAACTAAGGGTGAACGCTCTGTTGATGAAATTCCCAGCCGCGTCTGAATCGACGAGCGCCTTATGCAGGGAATGCGGGGAAAACTCAGGAAAACAAACAGGTACAAACAGGAGAACAACAGAGGACACTGGATGAGAGTGGTGCAGACTCACCTGGGGTGACGCCAGAGTGCCCTGCCTGCTTCCTCGACTCCCAGAAGGACCAACCAGGCACCGACCGGCAGTGTGCCCTCTGCGGCCACAGATGGTGCACGTGAAGACCCTCCTCCAGCCTCCCTAAGCGCAGCCCCTCCCTGCTCTATGGGCACCGGAGATGGGGTGCTGGAAGATGGAACCGACAGAGCCCACTCTGGACTCCGCGGGTGAACAGCAGGTTATCCAACCGGATGGACAGATCCACTAGTTGGTCAAAAGTGATGGTCAAAAAGGCCAACTCCCGTCAGACGTCCTCGCACAGGCTGCATTGGTAGTGGTCGATAAGGGCCCTGTCGTTCCTACCTGCTCCGGCGCCCAAGGTCCGGAATTCCAGGGCGAACTCCTGGGCGCTCCTCGTCCCCTGCCTCAAGTGGAAGAGCCGAACTCCTCGAAGTGGTCCAACGCTGCGTCTCCTTCTCCCCACACGGCGTTTGCCTACTCCAGAGCTCTCCCCGAGAGGCATGAGACGAGGGCGGACACCCTCTCCCTTCCCGAGCCGGGGGAATGGTGGCCAGGTATAGGTCCAGCTGTAATAGGAACCCCTGGCACCGTGCTGCCATCCCATCATACTCCCTGGGAAGGGAGAGATGCATCCCACTGGGACAGGAGAGACTTCCTGTCTCTCCCAGCGGTCCATGGTCTGGACAACGCAATCCATCGTGGCACCGAGATGTTGTAGCATTGCCGAGTGTTCCCGGACGCTCTCCTCGACTCCTCTGACCAGGGTACCTGCACCTGCTGACTCCATGAATGGTGTGAAATTCTGTCAAGGTGTTGGGTGAGTACTGGTAGCGAAGTCAGGTGCAGGAGAGCAGAGAGTTGTGAACAGGCGCACACTTTATTGAGGCAGGAGAACACAGCAGACGGACGCAACTGCGTCAAAACCTCCAGCCACAACAGCAAAAGTGCAGAGCGCAAAACACAGTCACAAAAGCTAATGATATCAAACAAACATACCACGTGCAATAACACAGAACATAAACTCCCGTCTGGCGCGTAACCTCAAACACTCAAACACGTAACATGAAACAATTTCACACAAAGACATGGGGGGGAACAGAGGAATAAATACATGCAGTGTGATTGGGAATGTAAACCAGGTGTGCAGGGAACAAGACAAACAAATGGAACTATGAAAAATGAAATCCACGTGAAAAACTACAAGCCTCAGATTTCCCACTTCCTTCCTGGTTGGATTTTTCTCAGGTTTTTGCCTGCCATATGAGTTCTGTTATACTCACAGATATCATTCAAACAGCTTTAGAAACGTCAGTGTTTTCTATCCAAATCTACTAATAATATGCATATCCTACCTTCTGGGTCTGAGTACCAGGCATTTTACTCTGCGCACGTTTTTCATCCGGATGTGAAAATACTGCCCCCTATCCCTAAGAGGTTTTAAAACCCTTAACTTCTATGGGCTAGGTGGGACGCTAGCGTGACACAGCCAGTGAAATATCAGGGCGGAAAATTCAAAAACAACAATGTCATAATTCAACTTTCTCAAACATACAACTATTTTACACCAGTTTAAAGATAAACTTCTCATTAACCTGTTGGGGCAAGGGGGCAGTATTTGTACGGCAGGATAAAAAACGTACTCGATTTAATCTGGTTACTACTCCTGCCCAGTAACTAGAATATGCATATAATTATTGGCTTTGGATAGAAAACACCCTAAAGTTTCTAAAACTTTTTGAATGGTGTCTGTGAGTATAACAGAACTCATTTGGCAGGCCAAAACCTGAGAAGATTCCTCACAGGAATTGGCCTGTCTGACCATTTCTTGCCCTCCTTGATCATCTCTAACAAAAACAGGGGATCTCTGGCATGACGTGACACTTCCTACGGCTCCCATAGGCTCTCAGAACCCGGGAAAAAGCTGAACGACGTAATTCCAGGCCCAGGCTGAAACACACTAGCGCGTTTGGCAAGTGCTCTATCAGAGGGCCATCAGACTGAGGCTCGTGCATGAGGGGATAGCATGCTTTTACTTTCACTCTCTTTGTAATAAAAAACAATTTCCCGGTCGGAATATTATTGCTTTTTTACGAGAAAAATGGCATAAAAATTGAAAGCGTCCCACCTAGCCCAGAGAGGTTAATCTAACCACATTGTCCGATTTCATAAAGGCTTAATAGCGAAAGCAAAACATTAGATTATGTTAGGAGAGTACATAGACACAGCCATTTTCCAAGCAAGGACATGTGTCAATAAAACCCAAAACACAGCTAAATGAAGCACTAACCTTTGACGATCTTCATCAGATGACACTCCTAGGACATTATGTTGCACAATACATGTATGTTTTGTTCGATAAAGTTCATATTTACATCAAAAAACAGCATTTTACATTGGCGCGTGATGTTCAGAAAATATATTCCCACCAAAATATCCGGTGAATATGCACATCAATTTACAAAAATACTCATCATAAACATTGACAAAATATATAACAATTATTTAAAGAATTATAGATGGACTACTCCTGTATGCAACTGCTGTGTCAGATTTTAAAATAGCTTTACGGAGAAAGCACATTTTTCAATATTCTGAGTACATAGCTCAGCCATCACGGCGAGCTATTCAGACACCTGCCAAGTTCGGGGCAACCTAAACTCAGAATTAGTATTACAAATATTCTCTTACCTTTGCTGATCTTCGTCAGAATGCACTCCCAGGACTGCTACTTCCACAAGAAATGTTGTTTTTGTTTGAAATAATCCATATTTATGTACAAATACCTCCGTTTTGTTTGTACGTACAGATCACTTATCCAAAGGCATAACGCGCGAGTGCGGAACGAGAGACAAAAAGTCAAAATGTTCCATTACTGTACTTAGAAGCATGTCAAACGCTGTTAAAAATCAATCTTTATGGTATTTTTAACGTGAAATTGAGATAATATTCCAACCGGACAATAGCGTATTCATTCAAGAAGAATATGAAGGAGGGCGCGCTCGCGGGACCGAGCATATCCAATCCCTTTGTTGCCAGGCAGACCACTCAGTAACTGAGCTCCTATTATCTGCCCAGTGACAGGAAAATGCTCAAACCACTTTCTGAAGGCTGTTGACAGCCAATGGAAGCCTTAGGAAGTGCAACGTCCCCCACAGACACTGTAGTTTCGATAGAGAATCAAAAGAAGAACTACAATTCTCAGACTTTCCACTTCCTGCTAGGATTTTTCTCAGATTTCTGCCTGCCATATGAGTTCTGTTATACTCACAGACACCATTCAAACCATTTTAGAAACTTCAGAGTGTTCTCTATCCACATCTACTAATAATATGCATATTCTAGTTTCTGGGCCAGAGTAGTAACCTGCTTAAATTGGGTACGTTTTTTATCCAGCCGTGAAAATACTGCCCCCTAGCCCAGACAGGTTAAGGTTTTCCTGAGTCGCATTGTTCTCAAAACCCCCAAATATGTTATTTGTTTTGCTGGTTGTACTTTCCCATATGATGCCTTGTGACCCTGCTCTACCACATAGTTTACTTATGTGTTGATATTTGGTATATGAGTTTCTTCTTCTACAAAGTTTGACTATTCGCAACATCATTCGTGCTGTCACCAATATATGTTACCTAATATCCACTGTCCTTGATTCTCACAAGGAACATTCAACCCCAAAATCTGCTAAGGAGCAGGGTTTATCCAAGCTCTCTGATTCATAATGCATAATACTTTTCTTGCCTCACAAAGCAGTCAATCACCCAAGCTAACCTCTCTAGGGTATGTGGGACGAAATCGTCCCACCTACTCAACAGCCAGTGGAATCCCGTGGCGCGATATTCAAATACCTTAGAAATGCTATTACTTCAATTTCTCAAACATATGACTATTTTACACCATTTTAATAAAGACAAGACTCTCGTTGATCTAACCACACTGTCCGATTTCAAAAAGGCTTTACAATGAAAGCAAAACATTAGATTATGTCAGCAGAGTACCCAGCCAGAAATAATCAGACACCCATTTTTCAAGCTAGCATATAATGTCACATTAACCCAAACCACAGCTAATGCAGCACTAACCTTTGATCTTCATCAGATGACACTCCTAGGACATTAAGTTATACAATACATGCATGTTTTGTTCAATCAAGTTCATATTTATATCAAAAAACAGCTTTTTACATTAGCATGTGACGTTCAGAACTAGCATACCCACCGCAAACTTCCATTGAATTTACTAAATTACTCACGATAAACGTTCACAAAAAACATAATTATTTTAAGAATTATAGATACAGAACTCCTTTTAAGCAATCGCTATGTCCGATTTTAAAATGGCTTTTCGGCAAAAGCACATTTTGCAATATTCTGAGTAGATAGCTCGCCATCACGGGCTAGCTATTTTGACACCCACCAAGTTTGGCACTCACCAAACTCAGATTTACTATAAGAAAAATTGGATTACCTTTGCTGTTCTTCGTCAGAATGCACTCCCATTACTTCTACTTCAATAACAAATGTTGTTTTGGTTCCAAATAATCCATAGTTATGTTCAAATATCCTCTGTTTTGTTCGTGCGTTCAAGACACTATCCGAAGGGTAACGAAGGGTGACGCGCCCGGCGCGTATCGTGACAAAAAAATTATAAATATTCCATTACCATACTTCGAAGCATGTCAACCGCTGTTTAAAATCTATTTTTATGCGATTTTCTCATAAAAAAGCGATAATATTCCGACCGGGAAACACTGTTTTCGTTCAAAGACTGAAATGGACTCTTCACGTGCCGCGCGCCCCCGTCTCATTGTTCTCAGATCGACCACTTACCAAATGCGCTACTGTTTTTCAGCCATGGCCTGCAATGTCATCATTTAAACGTTCTACCGCCTTCTGAGAGCCTATGGGAGCCGTAGGAAGTGTCACGTTACAGCAGAGATCCTCAGTTTTCAATAAAGAGAGTGTAGAAGGCCAAGAAATGGTCAGAGAAGGCACTTCCTGTAAGGAATCTTCTCAGGTTTTTGCCTGCCATATGAGTTCTGTTATACTCACAGACACCATTCAAACAGTTTTAGAAACGTTAGGGTGTTTTCTATCCAAATCAAACAATTATATGCATATTCTAGTTTCTGGGCAGTAGTAATAACCAGATTAAATCGGGTATGTTTTTTATCCGGCCGTGCAAATACTGCCCCCTACCCTAGAGAGGCTAACTGGCTAAAGTTGGCTAGCTTGCTAGCTACTTCCAGGCATAAACAAGAAAACACATCACTCTCCATTTTACTCACCTGGTAGAGCTGGTTAGTCTTTTTTCATGTTATTCAAAGCATTGGTGACTAACTGTGCTGCTAGCAATAATTCAAATTACGTTATTTTCCCTAACATTTACTGACACCAGCCATATTCAACGGGCAATAGCCAGAGCAAATTTACCAAGTACCCCATTTAACAATGTCTATTGAGAATGCACAACCACTATACCATTTAGCTAAGCTAAGAATGACGTGAATAATCAAATCATCAAACGCAGGGTAGTTGAATAGCATATAGTTAATATACTAGCTTGATGCAATGATAGACTATGCAGTTCATAAGGATAGCGTAACCAACAAATTTGTCATACTTAATTAAAACAAAGAATTTATATCGCAAGATCAATAAGCATACTATGTACTCAAATTACTTCACAAATAGTACGGTTAGAGCAGTCCCTCCAGGATTCTGCGATTCTGTGATCGCATAATTCAATGCAAAATCAACTAATCAGCGCATATTATGTGAGAGCTTGCAACTTTGACCATTCCCCGCACTTTTAGTGCATAAAAGGGTCCAATCAAAAGCGGGTTCGTAATTTTGACAAATTACTGCACTGTTACCATGAAAAATTGCCCAATCCAACCATACTTCAACAATGTTTTTTCCCCCTGGCCTGTCAGCGTATTCATGTGTGAAGATGATGGGTGATTGTTCATGGCTGACAGGCAGTATAAAGAACTGAAATCAATCTCATTTGCCAAAAAAAATTACAGCTAAAAACGGTGCGAAACAATTTCCAAATGTTTTTGGAAACAAGAGAAAGTCGACAATCAACAGTCACTTCGAATCAGCGAAGCATATAAGAATGTCAGAACAGTTCCCACAGCAGCGGCAGATCACCATGACTGAAGTGGTAGCAGGACAGACTGTGGCAAGCGCTGAAAGTATCAAGTGGAGTGGCGTTAAACTCAAAGTTTTACTCTGCCCAATCTTTCTGGATTTTTTTAGAAATGGTAATAATATGTTAAAAGTACATATAAACCACAATACTCTATTTTTATGTGTTCTGTTCTTTATCTCTATTACGACACTTTCAGAAAAAAATCAATATCTCAAGTATTTTGAAGACAATTTATGAAAGAAATATCGATCCTCAAATTGAAAGCGATTAACCTGCTTTGAATCTATTTGTATTTTTTTGAGTGAGAGTGTGAGTGGGAATGGAAGGTACATCTCGTGTTGATAGCAAGCCCCAAGCCTGATGGAGAGCAGAGGTGTGTGTGAGTGGGAATGGGAGGTGCATCTCGTGTTGATAGCAAGCCCCAAGCCTGATAGAGAGGTGTGTGTGTGAGTGAATGTGTGAGTGAATTATGACAGAGCTCTTTGTTCAGGAAAATTAACAAAATGGAGCACTTTAGAAGTTTCTAATTGTTTTTTTGTATTATGTATTATTTCCACACTCACACAACTCTCATTCACATTCACACAGTACTGTTCCTAAAACATACTTCCCTCACACACACTCGTATCACATTCACAGACAACACAAACAAAAAACACAGAGGGGAATGAGACAGATGAGGAAAACCGGTTAGCTCTGTTTTTAGATTTCAAAACCCTGTCTGTATCAACAGGGAAATCCATTACAATATCAAAATATTACCTAATTAGTGGTCCCACAATGGGGTATTGTATCCACACTGGGATATCTTCTACTACGATTACTATGGTATAGATTATCTTATGTCTATCCAAATGTGCAAAACTACGTACAGAGTACCCATGTCTCCTATCTAATTATGTAACACGGTTCCAAAAAATCCAACATTACCTCGTATTTTCTAAGTATCAGGAATAACAAGACACTTACAATAACAACTAACAATAGTAACCCAGGGCATACCTGTTTACCTCATTTCTGAAACATTTTATCAAAACATTACACATTATAATTGGAACTTCACCAAGCCAGATGCTCTCGCAAGGCGTCACCTGCACTATAGTCCCTGATTCAATGAGCTTCACCAAGCCGAGTTCTCTTGCAAGATTACCCGCGCTCTAGTACTTCACTCCACATTAACCTCACCAGTCCTACTGTGATCAACTCGGTACCATGGATCTGGACTTTTGATTGCCCACAATTAACAATTATGCCCAAGGATACCTCCCTTAAGAACACTCTTATCAACTCAACTCAGTCCTGTTAGTCAACTCAGCTGTGGCCCTCTTAAGAAAGACCTCGCTCTGAGTGTACCCTCAACAGGGGCTTTTATTTATATATATATTTTAATATATATATTATTTCATACACTTATTGATAGATTTTCCAAGCCTACCTCTCTCAGTACTATGTGTGAGATCTGGTATCCACCCGTGCCCACTACCTCTCTGATCATAGGCGGGTCCAGCTGCTCAATAATAAGTGTGGTTTACCTTGAGATCCCAATTACTGATCCCCTGTGCACAGTTTACCCAGATCTTCAGGAGCAGTCAACAGGTGAAGTTGCAGATGGACTCCTCATCGCCAAAAACTACATGGAAATGCAGTACCGAGAAAGACTTGTTCATTTCTTCAAACAGTCATCTTTATTTAATATTGATTAATTATTGCAATAATGAAACCGTCGACCCCACACTCTGAAGTGTGTTGCCGAGTGCTTAACTGATAATGAAAAAACAGATGTTATATAAGACCTAAAAATGCTTAGTCAGACTGGTTCCAACTCCCATAAGCCATCTTGGTTATCTACACAGGATGGAGTTTTACCCCCAACCCGGCTTAGTTTCCCAGATTCCAGGAAGATGAGATAATGAGGCATTGTTCTGAACTGTCTCGGGTCACACACACCACATCTTGTCTATGAAATGCCAACTTTAGGTTTTAATCACCAAGCCATTGTCACCTCAAGCTATCTCTATCGAAACCCATTTTCCTTGACCATACACCCAGACCAACTGCAGGAAGCTAGAGTGGAAACCATCTCTTTAACAATTGACAGGCCAAGCTTCAAAAGACTCCTCTCAGTTAACTCGGAAAGGAAGAGAGAGAGTCCTAAGATCCTTACTCTATTTCAGAAAACAATCATTTGGTGCATAAATATAACATGCTCTTGTAATCCTGCTACCACACGATTGATGAGAAAAAGTTTTTATTTAATACATTTTAGAATAAGGCTGTAACATAACAAAATGTGGAAAAAGTCAAGGGGTCTGAATACTTTCCGAATGCACTCTGTATTTTCAGTTGAAGGCACTCTGATAAATAGACCATTTAAACACCTTTTATGGATAGAATACTTTGCAAGGCCAGGAATAAAAAAAAATACAAAACACATTGCTGTTGAACCAGCTTTAGTAACCTAGGGTAAGGGTAGTCTATAGAGGATGTGATATTAAACGGAATATAAGAAATCTGTTTTTTATATATATATATATATATATATATATATCATTATCATAGTCATGGCATGCTTTGTGTAAGAGCTATTGAAGATTGGAATCCGAAATCGTATTATTTCTGTACAAATATAAATAAAGGTGTGGATTGTTTTCCATCCACCCCGATTCAGAATATACCATCTTCATAGTCATGGCATGCTCGGTTCAATAGCTATTAATGAGTGAAAACAGAATATCCAATGTAAAACAAATTTTACCTCGGTAATCCATGCCATTACTAATTGTGTTACCGTTAAGACCTGCTTTTTGAGTGTCTTGAAATTGTCACTTTTGCGCATGTTTTTAAGGACACACCTCAAATATTGCTACCCCACCCAGCTCAATGCGAATGAGCTGATGTTAGACAGGTTAACTGTCTCTTATGACCAAAAAGAGCTTCTAGATATCAGGACAGCGATTACTCACCCCGTGCAGGAAGAATATTTTTTCTTTAACGAGTCGGACACGAAAGACTTACTTCAGACGCCCAACAAGGCCCTCATCCCCGTCATTCGCTGGAGAAAGAGATGGCGATATCGGGGACGTAGGTCTTGGTGCCTTGTAAGGATCCGACAGCAGGTGGGTAGTCTGCCTTTACCATCAGTCCTATTACCCAACGTACAATCATTGGATAATAAAATAGACGAACTACGAGCATGTATATCCTACCATCGGGACATAATAAACTGTAATATCTTATGTTTAAAAAAATCGTGTCTGAACGATGACATGAATAACATACAGCTGGCGGGTTTTACGCTTTTTATGCAGGATAGAGCAGTTGCTTCCAGTAAGACACAGGGTGGTGGTCTGTTTAAATTTGAAAACAACAGCTGGTGCATGAAATCTAAGGAAGTCTCAAGGCTTTGCTTGCCAAAGGTAGAGTATCTCATGATAAGCCGTAGACCATACTTTTTACCAAAAGAGTTTTCATCTATATTCTTCGCAGCTGTCTATTTACCACCACAAACCGATGCTGGCACTAGGACCACACTCAATGAGCTGTGTACAGCCATAAGCAAACAGGAAAACGCTCATCCAGAGGTGGCGCTCCTAGTGGCCGGGGACTTTAATGCAGGGAAACTTAAATCCATTTTACCTTATTTCTACCAGCATGTTAAATGTGCAACCAGAGGGGAAAAAAAACTCTAGACCACCTTTACTCCACACACAGAGATGAATACAAAGCTCTCCCTCGCCCTCCATTTGGCAAATCTGACCATAATTCTATCCTCCTGATTCCTGCTTACAAGCAAAAACTAAAGCAGGAAGCACCAGTGACTCAGTCAATAAAAACTTGGTCAGATGAAGCAGATGCTAAGCTACAGGACTGTTTTGCTAGCACAGACTGGAATATGTTCTGGGATTCTTCCGATGGCATTGAGGTGTACACCCCCACATTGTCACTGGCTTCATCAACAAGTGCATCGACGAAAAATATATGAAATGTATGCATTCACTATTGTAAGTTGCTCTGGATAAGAACGTCTGCTAAATGACTAAAATGTAAAGCATTAATACAGGACTAAGATTGAATCGTACTACACCGGCTTCGACGCTCGTCGGATGTGGCAGGGATGCAAACTATTACAGACTACAAAAGGAAGCACAGCCACGAGCTGCCAGACAAACTAAATTACTTCCATGCTTGCTTTGAGGCAAGTAACACTAAAACATGCCTGAGAGCATCAGCTGTTCCGGACGACTGTGTGATCACGCTCTCCGTAGCCGATGTGAGTAAGACCTTTACATAGGTCAACAGTCACAAGGCCGCAGGGCCAGACAGATTACAGTGAGGGAAAAAGTATTTGATCCCCTGCTGATTTTGTACATTTGCCCACTGACAAATAAATTATCAGTCTATAATTTTAATGGTAAGTTTATTTGAACAGTGAGAGACAGAATAACAACAAAAAAATCCAGAAAAAAGCATGTAAAAAATGTTAGAAATTGATTTGCATTTTAATGAGAGAAATAAGTATTCAAATAAGTATTCAGAAAGATTTCTGGCTCCCAGGCGTCTTTTATACAGGTAACGAGCTGAGATTAGGAGCACACTCTTAAAGGGAGTGCTCCTAACCACAGCTTGTTACCTGTATAAAAGACACCTGTACACAGAAGCAATCAATCAATCAGATTCCAAACTCTCCACCATGGCCAAGACCAAAGAGCTCTCCAAGGATGTCAGGGACAAGATTGTAGACCTACACAAGGCTGGAATGGGCTACAAGACCATCGCCAAGCTGCTTGGTTAGAAGGTGACAACAGTTGGTGCGATATTCGCAAATGGAAGAAACACAAAAGAACTGTCAATCCCCCTCGGCCTGGGGCTCCATGCAAGATCTCACCTCGTGGAGTTGCAATGATCATGAGAACGGTAAGGAATCAGCCCAGAACTACACGGGAGGATCTTCTCAATGATCTCAAGGCAGCTGGGACCATAGTCACCAAGAAAACAATTGTTAACACACTACGCCGTGAAGGACTGAAATCCTGCAGCGCCCGCAAGGTCCCCCTGCTCAAGAAAGCACATATACATGCCCGTCTGAAGTTTACCAATGAACATCTGAATGATTCAGAGGACAACTGGGTGAAAGTGTTGTGGTCAGATGAGACCAAAATGGAGCTGTCAAACATGGAGGTGGAAACATTATGCTTTGGGGGTGTTTTTCTGCTAAGGGGACAGGACAACTTCACCACATCAAAGGGACGATGGACGGGGCCATGTATCGTCAAATCTTGGGTGAGAACTTCCTTCCCTCAGCCAGGGCATTGAAAATGGGTCGTGGATCGGTATTCCAGCATGACAATGACCCAAAACACACGGCCAAGGCAACAAAGGAGTGGCTCAAGAAGAAGCACATTAAGGTCCTGGAGTGGCCTAGCCAGTCTCCAGACCTTAATCCCATAGAAAATCTGTGGAGGGAGCTGAAGGTTCGAGTTGCCAAACGTCAGCCCCGAAACCTTAATGACTTGGAGAAGATCTGCAAAGAGGAGTGGGACAAAATCCCTCCTGAGATGTGTGCAAACCTGGTGGCCAACTACAAGAAACGTCTGACCTCTGATTGCCAACAAGGGTTTTGCCACCAAGTACTAAGTCCTGTTTTGCAGAGGGGTCAAATTCTTATTTCCCTTTACGAAAATAGAGCCCTTAGTGTGTTCTGTCCACTCATCTCATCTCCCACAGCTAGTGCCTTGCTCACACTCTTGGAGCATCATAATGAAACATGGTCTCAAAGCATTTCGTATTATTCTATAAGTAAATCTGTAACACTTGATTTAGGATGATATGTTTCGTTTTGTTTGGTATGCATTAATTTGTGGATGTCTATCATCCATTTCATATGATACAGTATGAATTACAATTGGTATGATATGTTACGAATTGCAATTCGTACAATAAGTTACCAATTGTAATTCATACAATATGTTACGAATTCCAATTTGTTGTGGCTAACATTAGCTAGGTGTAGGAGGGTTAGCTAACATGCTAAGTAGTTGTGAAGTAGCTAAAAAATTAGCAGGTAGTTGCAAAGTTGCTAATTAGCTAAAATGCTCAAGTTGTCCGTGATGAGATTCAAGCTCACAACGTTTGGGTTGCTAGACATTCGTGTTATACGCCAACCCATCCACCCCAACAAACCACTGTCAACCACTGTTCTTTCATTTTTGCCTTAAGTCATCTTTTATCTTATGTAACCATAACAAACGTAACATATCATACTAATTTGAGTGTGTTGCATTTACGTTTACTATGTTATCTCTGGTCTCTGAGACCAGTCTGCATAATGGCCAAACATCAGCACTCCATTCCTACTGTCATACTGATATTTATCTGTTCTATCCTGTTAGAGTTTACTGAACTCAACGTTAGTAACAGTTAATGTGAGGGAATTGATTTAACAGGGGCCCTGCACCCTTCACCTCTAAAACCCCTTCCTCATCCTACAGTCACTTGCCACATCACTTGCTTTTTTTGTCTGTAAAAACAGTGTGCTTGAACCATAACACAATAGCAGCCTGAAACACAAACCCTGAAACTAACAGTGTGTGTGTGTTATTCCACGTACCAAGGGCTGGGTACTACAGTGATAGTGTGTCCAGCTACAGTCATGCACCAGTGGGTCACTGAGTTTCACACCTGGTCGCCCCCATTTAGCTGTCCTACACGACACTTGAACTTTCACACAAACAAAGGTAGTGTGCGTGTGTGTTCTGGTGTTTACCTGTGCACTATCCTTTCTCCTGTCAGTGTATCTCCATCTGTGTGGAGGATTCTGCTCTGAGGGAGATGTAAATTAATTAGTGGTACACTGGTAGACATTAATTACCTTACACTTTAGAGCCCATCGGGCAAGGTGTGTGTGTGTGTGGTGACATAGTGATTAATGGGTGATGCACCCTGGCAGGCTAGGGGGTAAATAGAGAGAGAGAGTGTATGGGGATGGTGTAGAGTTTTTTTTAATGGGTTTCCCTCTGGGGGGCACCAAAGACCCATTTATGCAGAGTTAGCTCATGTCTCTCTCTCTCTCTCTCTCTCTCTCTCTCTCTCTCTCTCTCTCTCTCTCTCTCACAGTGAAGAGGTGCACACTTCACATACACTTTTAATTAAACAGTTTCTATGGTAATGAGAAATAATGTGTCACCATCAGCTGGCGAGGTGAGGACTGGGGTTCAGTAAGGTGAAATATTCTGAACACTGCAGATAGAAATGTAATGAGTAGAGCTGACATTTCCCTATTCTACCTGACAGACAATCATATCTGTTCTACACAATACATTTCTATCTGGACGTTCTGTAACGTTGCGCTGATCCTCTCTCTCTCTCCCTCTCTCTATTCCTCTTGCTCAGCAGTGAAGATCATGCAGGAGACCATACAGAGATTTTATGGGAGTTTATAAATGTTTGATTTGTTTTCAAATTCTTTGTGGGTCTGTGGGAAATGTGTATCTCTAATGTGGTCATACATTTGGCAGGTTAGGAAGTGTAGCTCAGTTTCCACCTAATTTTGTGGACAGTGGGCACATAGCAATGTCTGCCTATGGCGGCCTCTCTAAAGGCTATGCTCACTGAGTCTGTACATAGTCAATGATTTTCTTAATTTGGGTCAGTCACGGTGGTCAGGTATTCTGCCACTGTGTACTCTCTGTTTAGGGCCAGATATAACATTGCAATTTGCACATTATTTGGGTTGATTGTTTCCCGTGTGCGTCAAATAGTTACCTTTTTACTTGGTTGGGTCTTATTGTGTTGCTGTCATCTCTCGTAGGGGAGGGCTTTGTGGTGGAATGTGTGGGCAGCACTTCCTTTTAAATGTGGTTATAGATTATTTCGAACCAAATCAACATTTGTTGTTGAAGTAGAAGTCCTGGGAGTGCATTCTGACGAAGACCAGCAAAGGTAATCCAATTTTTCTAATAGTAAATCTGAGTTTGGTGAGGGCCAAACTTGGTAGGTGTCAAACTAGCTAGCCGTGATGGCCGGGCTATCTACTCAGAATATTGCAAAATGTGCTTTCGCCGAAAAGCTATTTTAAAATCTGACACCGCGATTGCATAAAGGAGTTCTGTAGCTATAATTATTAAAATAATTGTTATGTATTTTGTGAACGTTAACCTGTTAGGTCTTCGTCAGAATGCACTCCCAGGACTTCTACTTTACACCCAATGTTGTTTTGGTTCCAAATATTCCATAGTTATATCCAAATAGCAGCGTTTTGTTCTTACGTTCAAGACACTATCCGAAGGGTGGCGGCGCGTATCGTGACAAAAAAATTCAAAATATTCCATTACCGTACTTCGAAGCATGTCAAACGCTGTTTAAAATAAATTTTTATGCGTTTTTTCTCGTAAAATAGCGATAATATTCCGACCGGGAGACGTTGTTTTCGTTCAAAGACTGAAAGAAGAAAATGGTGTCTTCATGTGCATGCGTGCGCCCGTGTCATTGTTCTCAGATCGACCACTATCCAAATCCCCTACTGTTTTTCGCCCAGGGACTGCAGAGTCATCATTCTCCATTCTGGTGCCTTCTGAGAGCCTATGGGAGCCTTAGAAAATGTCACGTTACAGCAGAGATCCTCTGTTTTCGATAAAGAGGCTATAGACGGCCAAGAAATGGTCAGAGAGGGCACTTCCTGTATAGAATCTTCTCAGGTTTTGGCCTGCCATATGAGTTCTGTTATACTCAGACACCATTCAAACAGTTTTAGAAACTTTAGGGTGTTTTCTATCCAAATCAAGCAATTATATGCATATTCTAGTTTCTGGGCAGGAGTAATAACCAGATTAAATCGGGTACGTTTTTTTATCCGGCTGTGAAAATACTGCCCCCTATCCTAAACAGGTTAAGTATGCTCTCTCTAATTCTCTCTTTCTCTCTTTCTTTCTTTCTCTCTCTCGGAGGACATGAGCCCTAGGACCATGCCTCAGGACTACCTGACATGATGACTCCTTGCTGTCACCAGTCCACCTGGCCATGCTGCTGCTCCAGTTTCAACTGTTCTGCCTGCGGCTATGGAACCCTGACCTGTTCACCGGATGTGCTACCTGTCCCAGACCTGCTGTTTCCAACTCTCTAGAGACAGCAGGAGCAGTAGAGATACTCTCAATGATCGGCTATGAAAAGCCAACTGACATTTACTCTTGAGGTGCTGACTTGTTGCACCCTCGACAACTGTGAATATTATTATTTGACCATGCTGGTCATTTATGAACATTTGAACATCTTGGCCATGTTCTGTTATAATCTCCACCCGGCACAGCCAGAAGAGCACTGGCCACCCCTCATAGCCTGGTTCCTCTCTAGGTTTCTTCCTAGGTTTTGGCCTTTCTAGGGAGTTTTTCCTAGCCACCGTGCTTCTACACCTGCATTGCTTGCTGTTTGGGGTTTTAGGCTGGGTTTCTGTACAGCACTTTGAGATATCAGCTGATGTAAGATGGGCTATATCAATACATTTGATTTGATTTGATTTGAAACGTCCCTTTTTCGGGACCCTGTATTTCGAAGATAATTCGTAAAATTCCAAATAACTTCACAGATCTTCATTGTAAAGGGTTTAAACACTGTTTCACATGCTTCTTCAATGAAACATAAACAATTATTAATGAACATGCACCTGTGGAACGGTCGTTAAAACACTAACAGCTTACAGATGGTAGGCAATTAAGCTCACAGTTATGAAAACATAGGACACTAAAGAGGCCTTTCTACTGACTCTGAAAAACACAAAAAGAAAGATGCCCCGGGTCCCTGCTCATCTGCGTGAACGTGCCTTAGGCATGCTGCAAGGAGGCATGAGGACTGCAGAAGTGGCCAGGGCAATAAATTGCAATGTCTGTACTGTGAGACGCCTAAGATAGCACTACAGGGAGACAGGAAGGACAGGTGATTGTCCTTGCAGTGGCAGACCACGTGTAACAACACCTGCACAGGATCGGTACATCCGAACATCACACCTGCAGGACGGCAACAACAACTGCCCGAGTTACACCAGGAACGCACAATAACTCGATCAGTGCTCAGACTGTGCGCAATAGACAGAGAGGCTCATTGAAGGAATGAGCGTTACACCAAGGCCTGTACTCTGAAGCGAGATCGATTTGGAGTTGGAGGGTCCGTCATGGTCTGGTGCGGTGTGTCACAGCATCATCGGACTGAGCTTGTTGTCATTGCAGGCAATCTCCACGCTGTGCATTACAGGGAAGACATCCTCCTCCCTTATGTGATACCCTTCCTGCAGGCTCATCCTGACATGACCCTCCAGCATGACAATGCCACCAGCCATACTGCTCGTTCTGTACGTGATTTCATGCAAGACAGGAATCTCAGTGTTCTGCCATGGCCAGCGAAGAGCCCAGATCTCAATCCCATTGACACATCTGAGACCTGTTAGATCGGATGGTGAGGGCTAAGGCCATTCCCCAAAGAAATGTCCGGGAAGGTGCCTTGGTGGAAGAGTGGGGTAACATCTCACAGCAAGCACCAGCAAATCTGGTGCAGTCCATGAGGAGGAGATGCACTGCAGTACTTAATGAAGCTGGTGGCCACACCAGAGTCTGACTGTTACTTTTGATTTTGAACCCCCCTTTGTTCAGGGACACATCATTAAATTTCTGTTTAATCACGTCTGTGGAACGTGTTCAGTTTATGTCTCAGTTGTGGAATCTTATGTTCATACAAATATTTACACATGTTAAGTTTGCTGAAAATAAACACAGTTGACAGTGAGAGGACGTTTCATTTTTTTGCTGAGTTTAGGTCCAGACTGTGTGTTTTGTAGGTCCAGACAGTGTAGAATTGTGTGTGTATGTGTGTTTCTATGTCCAGACAGCGTATAAGTGTGTGTGTGTTATTAGAGACAACCTTATCTCATAATGGCTGACATGAAGGCCAACCTATCTTTACCAGACATGAACAAACAGGTACACATATTGCTCTTTCTCTCTCTTTTTCTCTCTCTTTCCCCCTCCCCCCTCCTCTCTACATCCTTCTCTCCCTTTCTCCCTTTACGTCCTTCTCTCCGTCCTTCTCTCCCTATCTCCCTCCTGTAGTGGATGCCAAGAGATCTGGAGCGGTTGTTGCAATAATCTTCAAGTTGTATTGCCTATTTGTTTACACTGGGAATGGGAACAATAACATAAAGAACATGGCAGTATCTAACCCCGCAGACCTGTTCATGCACAATGTCAAACGAACTCCATCGAGCCACAGGTGTTTAAAATCTGCTCATTATGAGCGGTGCCTGACTATCCACCTGCCGTGGCCGAACCTGCGGTTGGTGCTGTCGGTGTTCCTGAAACCATATCTTCGCCCGCACTGTTTTAATGGGGACATCTTGGGATTTACCAGAGCTGTTATATATACACTTCTTCATTTTACCTAGGGCTTCTCCCAATTAGTTACAACACCTCCTGCCGTCCCTCAACCCTTTTCCCTTTCCTGACCTGCTCACTGTGAATAGTGCTGGCTGTGCTACAGTACCTGTACACACTATTCATTAGTGTCATTAGCACCTTCTCACTAGTTTCTCCACTGACTAGAGGAGCAGGTACTCGAGTGGCTAGCTAATATCACACACACACACTTTTCTGTTCAGTTCATTAAGTGTCTCCCTCAGGACAGACCTAAACCGAAACCTCTTGTCTTTGATTTCCACTCACACACTTGTTTCATCAAGGGCTTTTAAAGTGAAAGCTTAATACCTGTGTGTGTGTGCGTTTGTGTCTTTTTCCAGGTTTAGTTTTTTCAGGCTAACAGAGGAGCAGCGTGAGGTTTATCAGGGCTTTCTGGACTCCAAAGAGGTCTGTCTAATACTGAATGTAGACATGTAGGTGAGCCTCTTTCTTTCATCCTCCTCTCATCTCCCTCTTTCTGCACTGGGACATTTTTGCTATTGATCAGATAATTGTATCCATCAACATATTGATTTATTGACCTTTTAGCCTTGAACAGCCAAGTCCATTGGTTGATACAGAGTATTTTCTGTGACCACAACCTTGCTAATTTCGGCTGATATACACAACATTGCCAAAAGTATGTGGACACCTGCTCGTCAAACATCTCATTCCAAAATCATGGGCATTAATATGGAGTTGGTCCCCCTCTGCTGCTTGAACAGCCTCCTCTCTTCTGGGAAGGCTTCCCACTAGATGTTGGAACATTAATGTAGGGACTTGCTTCCATTCAGCCACAAGCTTTAGTGAGGTCAGGCACTGATCTGGGCGATCAGGCCTGGCTCACAGTCGGTGTTCCAATTCATCCCAAAGGTGTTTGATGGAGTTGAGGTCAGGGCTCTGTGCAGGCCAGTCAAGTTCTTCCACACCGATCTCTACAAACCCTGTCTGTATGGACCTCACTTGTGTACTGGGGCATTGTCATACTGAAATAGGAAAAGGCCTTCCCCAAACTGTTGCCACAAAGTTGGAAGCACAGAATCATCTAGAATGTCATTATATACTGTAGTGTTAAGATTTCCCTTCGCTGTAACTAAGGGGCCTAGCCCGAACCATGAAAAACAGCTGTAATGTACTGACTTGACTCAGACTCACAGGAATCATTGACCTGTACTTTATTCCTGGTCCCAAAAACCCATCCAACTGCATACCCCAAGCATAGCCTCCTTCCATTCCTTACGTGACTCATAGTGCCCCCCTGGTATTGCACCACTAGGTGTCGCTAATACACTACATCCCTCCTCTTAGACGTTTGACTAACCATTATGATAACACATCTCCAAACTGCAGATCTATGCATTATAATGTAACAAAACATGATCTATCTCTTGTATACAGTATTTAAATATTTCCCAACAACAATTATACTGTAAAGTCTACTTTTACATTCTTTAAACTATCAACCACAACAATAGTTACCTTGAGGAACTCTTTTGTTGATCCTGTTTATTTGACAAGAATTCTTGCCGGAACTTTTCTGTGATGGCTAAGTGTATACTCCCCTGCCATTGAAACTGTGCCGGAGATTAATCTGTTCCATTATGGCAACATGTCTATCTAACATAGTCCTTCAGAGGCACAGCTTGTTGACTGAGTCTTCGGGGGTCGAGGCTGTAGTTGAATGGCCTTGTCAGGTGCAGGCACTTGTGTAGGCAGTGTGTCAGGCTCTGCCCTGTCAGTGTCTTTATCCCTTGTAGTCCATTGTCCTGACTTTGGTTGCTATTCCTTTCCAGGACAACAGAATTCCCTTTCCTGTCTGCGACGGTGTATGGCTCTGGTTCGAAGGTAGTTGACAACTTCTTCTGCTTTGGTTGCTGTAGCAGAACCATGTCACCTTGCTGGACTATGCTTTCTATTGCTCTCCTAGATCTGTTGGCTCTTCTCCTTCCTTTCAGCATCAGCAAGCCGAATAGCGTTGTTGTGTGGTTCAGCTCCTGGCAGCATGTTGGCTGACAGCTCTGGCAGTTTGGTTCTAATTTGGCGGTTGAACAACAGTTCAACTGTAGACCATGAGAAACGTTTGTAGTTCTGTGCGCCAATCCTTCCATTCTGTTCTGTTCTGTCTTTCAACTTCACCATTGGCCTGAGGCCAGTATGGAGTGATGCGGTGGTGTCGGATCCCATTTTCCTCCACGGATGCTTGGAAATCAGTTTCGGTGAGAGGAGCGCTATTATCCGTCACAATAGACTGCGAAAGTCACCCTCAGGATTTTGATTATATTGGCGGTGGTGATGCGGTTTAGGATACTCACATCAATCCATCTTGAGCAGTAGTCTGTTGTTACGAGGAGGCGTTCTCCTGTTGGAAACAACCGATATGTCAATGGCTAGTGTCTGCCATGGTTTATCTGGTATCTCTGTTCTGACTGTGGAGATCTGCTTTGATGGTGTGCCATTGACTTGACATGCTGGACAGGACTTCACGAACAGTTCCACACTTTTGTGTGCAGTCTCTGTTTATTTTTTTACTATCCCCTGATGCCCTTCGAATGCTAACATTAAAGTCGGTTTCTGAGCTGCTCTTTGCATGATAATGCGGTTGCCTCGTAGAACTATCTGTCCAACAATAGAGTTCTTCTTGAACACGTCGGTATGCAGTGTCGCATGTGCTCTAATCAACCCTGTTGGATGCTTATTCACAGAGTAGCCAGAACTGGGTCCTTTGCAGCTCTTGTGGGGTGAATGCACATGGCACCGCGTGTTTGGCTACATAGTAGATGCGGCCGTCCCCGTAGTGTAGAGACGCTGGAGGGTTCAGAGTTAACCGTGATAGTGAGTCGTCTGCATTCTGAGGCCCAGGCTTGTATACAACCTTGAATCTGTAAGGCTGCATTCTCAGCACCCATCTCTCGATCCAGGCTGGTGGTTTGGATTTTGGAGAATAAATTGTCTCTAATGGCTTGTGGTCGGTTACTATTACAAAGTCTTTGCCATAGAGAAACACATGAAACTTCTCGCACGCCCAGACAATGGCGAGTGCCTCTCTTTCAGTCTGAGAATTGTGTCTCTCTGCATCTGTGCAAGCACGGCTAGCGTAATACACTGGCCTGTGTGAACCATATTTTTGCTTCTGACTCAAGATAGCTCTTAGCCCCACTGGACTTGCATCCACAATCACGTGTGTCTCTGCGTCTTGATTGAAGTAGGCCATGTTGTGTGAACTGGCCAATGCGTTCTTCAACGTGTTGATTGATGATTCTTGTTCATCTCCCCACGTCCATTTGCATGATGCTTTTGTGACTCTTCTCAGCAGTTCGGATGTGGTTGCCAGATTAGGAATAAATCTGACACAGTTGTTCACTAGTTCCAAGAAACTCCTTACTTCAGCAGCATTTGTCAGTCTGTGTGTGTTCTGCACCACTTCCACCTTTGACTGTGCTGCTCCGAAGGAGTTCTTCGAGAGAACGTGGTCCATGACCTCCATCTCCGTCAGTCAGAATTCACATTTGTCACTGTTGAGGGTGAGCCCCCTTTTCTGCAGTTGTCTCAGGACTTGGTGTAGTCATTTGTTGTGTTCTTCCCAAACACAATGATATCATCTGAGATGTTGTGGAAACCCTTGATGCCTTGTAGGACTTGCTGTGATGTGCTGATATGTCTTTGGAACAGAGGAGACACCGAACATTGGTCTCTTGTAGCGCCACAAACCTGTGTGAGCCACAAATGTGGTCAGGGAACGAGACTAAGATTTCAGTTCGATCTGACAATATCTCCACTTTAGGTTAAGTTTTGAGAAGACCACAGCTCCTGACATGTCCACCAGGATCTCGTCGATGGTGGGGATGGGGTGTGGCTCCTACACACACATACACTGATGTTACAGGTTTTTCCTTGTGTACTACAACTAATGGTGACACCCATAGTGTAGGTCCATTCACTTTATCAATAACATCCATGTCCTCTAGCTTGTTCATCTTCTCTTTCAACTAGCTTCCTGACACTGAATGGTATTCTGTGTACTGGCTTTGCAACAGGTGTGACAGTCTCATCTACATTAATTCCTAACTGGAAGTCTTTCAGTTTTCCCAGCCCTGTGAAACAGTTGTTTTGTTCCTCCTGTAGTGAAGCTTTTAATGTCTTTGTATCATCATCTTGGACTGCGATAGGTTTGAAAAATTCACCTCTGAAGGTGAAATGTGAACTTATTCTGAAATGTTGCTCTGATTTATCATCCAAAGGGTCCCAGAGATAACATAGTGTTGTTTTGTTAGATAAAATCATTTTTTATATCGTAAAAAGGTCCATATAGCATGCACGATCGCTTTCGTATTTCCACTCGTTCAATTTACAAAGAAAGGAATCTGTGAAAATCTCACCCTAAACATTGTTTCAACCAGTCAAATTGCATTCGTATGTATTCCTCAGAGATCCTAGAATGTAACGAGACTTCACTATAGGGGTGTAGTATATCCTATAGGACTCCAGGCGGTCTTCACTTGAACGACTCGAACTTTGTCAAATAAGCACCAATCGGGGTCAAACAAGCTAGCTAGATAGCCAATGAGCTGGGCTTTATGGGAGTATCCGTAAACCATGTATCTGTCGTAAAATGTAGCTAATATCCTTGTACGACAGTATGCCTTTTCATTTTGGACAAAAATTATAAGAATATTCAGAGTTATGATGTTATGAAAACTGGTTGTTTTGCAAATGTTGAACTTATAATATGGATACTAATTCTGGAAAAGCTAAATCAAAGTCCTAGTATACAGATTTGACAATATTCTTGCAGAAAAATGTAATATAAATGCGAATGTCTCCTTCACGATTTGCCCAAATGTACCTGAGTGACTTTACACTAAATGTCATGTAGCTTGCTCATACTTCAAGTTATCCATCTGAAACTTTGCACATATACTGCTGCCATCTTGTGGACACCATCAGAATTACAACCAGAGTGATGTCTGGAACAGGGACTTTTCTGCTGAATTTCAAAGATGTGGTAGAAAAAAAATAGTTTTTTTCTTTGTATTTTCTTCTACCAGATCTATTGTGTTATATTCTCCTCCATTCAATTCACATTTTCACAAATGTAAGTGTTTCCTTTCAAATGGTACCAAGCATATGCATGTCCTTTCTTCAGGGCCTGAGCTACAGGCAGTTAGATTTGGGTATGTCATTTAGGCGAAAATTGTAAAAAAGGGGGACGTTTTAATAAGTCTACCTACATGTAGATACTACCTCAAATAACCGGTGCCCCAAACATTGACACTGTATCGGTACCCACCTGTATATAGTCTTGCTATTGTTATTTCACTGCTGCTCTTAATTACTTGTTACTTTTATCTCTTATTCTTATCTATATTTTTTTAACTGCATTGTTGGTTAGGGGCTCATAAGTAAGCATTTCACTGTAAGGTCTACACCGGTTGTATTCGGCGCATGTGACTAATAAAATGTGATTTGATTTAAATAAATGCTTCACAGAATTCAAGTAACAGACACATCTCAACATCAACTGTTCAGAGGAGACTGTGTGAATCAGGCTTTCATGGTGAAATTGCAGCAAAGAAACCACTACTAAAGGACACCAATAAGAAGATGAGACTTGCTTCGGCTAAGAAACACGAGCAATGTACATTTAGACCGGTGGAAATTTGATCTGGAGCACCTGGAGTCCAAATTGGAGATTTTTGGTTCCAACCGCCGTGTCTTTGTGAGACGTGACGTGGATGAACGGATGATCTCCGCATGTGTGGTTCCCACCGTAAAGCATAGAGGAGGAGATGTTATGCTGGTGACACTCAAGGAACACTTAACCAGCATGGCTACCACAGCATTCTGCAGCGATACGCCATCCGGTCTGGTTTGGGCTTAGTTGGACAATCATTTGTTTTTCAACAGGACAATGACCCAACACACCACCAAGCTGTGTAAGGGCTATTTTATCAAGAAGGAGAGTGATGGAGTGTTGCATCAGATGACCTGGCCTCCACAATCTCCTGACCTCAACCAAATTGAGATGGTTTGGGATGAGTCGGACCGCGGAGTGAAGGAAAATCAGCCAACAAGTGCTCAGCACATGTGGGAACTCCTTCAAGACTGTTGGAAAAGCATTCCAGGTGAAGCTGGTTGAGAGAATGCCAAGAGTCTGCAAAGCTGTCATCAAGGTCTTTGAAGAATAGCTAATAAAAATATATTTTGAATTGTTTAACACTTTTTTGTTTAACAAAAAAATGTGTTTACATCCCTCTTAGTGACTATTTATCCCTTGCCATGATAATCAATCCACAACCTTTGCTGGGGACAATAAAAGGTAACTCTAAAATATGCAGTTTTGTCAAACAACTCAAACAACTCAATGCCACAGATATCTTAAGTTTTATGGGAATATGTAAGTGGCATGCTGACTGCAGGAATGTCCACAAGAGCTGTTGCCAGAGAATTTGATCATTTCTCTACAATAAGCCGCCTCCAAAGTCGGTGTAGAGAATTTGGCAGTGTGTCCTCCACATCCGGCTTCTTCACCTGCGGGTTCATCTGAGACCAGCCACCTGATGAAATTCTGGGTTTGCAAAACAGAAGAACTTCTGCACAAACTCTCCAAGACCGTCTCAGGGAAGCTCATCTGTTTGCTTGTCATCCTCACCAGGGTCTTGACCTGACTGCAGTTCGGCGTCATAACCGACTTCAGTGGGCAACTGCTCACCTTCAATGACCACTGGCACACTCGCCACTGGTCAGTAACTGTCACAGGCCGGCTCATAGCCTGTGGGAAAAATGAGGGGACATCAACAACAGGTATAGGCCAATTCAAAAGGTTCTTTATTGTAAAACAAAACTATTAACTTGAAACAAAGGAAAAGGAATGAGGTGTGGAAATGTCATAATGTAGGGTGTATGTAAGGTGCATGGATGCGTGAAAATGTGTGTGTGAACATGACTGAGTGGAAACTAAATAAACCAACAAAGGAACCAACAAAACAGGATCATACCTAGAGGAGCAGGGAGAGACAGAGAGAGGTTAGTGGAGCAGTTTTATACCCTGAGCCCAGGTGGCTCCAATCACGCCAGCTCCAATCACTAATGACCCTCCTCTGCCTGCAGGAGGAACTGCCCCTGCACTGCAGAGGAGGAGCCGTGACAGTAACCGAAAGGTCGCTGGTTTGAATCCCCGAGCTGACTAGGCGAAAAATCTGTCATTGTGCCCTTGAGCAAGGCACTTAACCCTCATGGTTCCTGTAAATTGAACTGGATTAGACCGTCTGCTAAATGACTAAAATGTAAAATGATAAGTGTGCTCTTCACAGATTAATCCTGGTTTCAGCTGTACCAGGCAGACGGCAGACAGCATGTATGGTGTCGGGTGGGCGAGTAGTTTTCTAATTTCAATGTTGTGAACAGAGTGCCCTATGGTGGCGGTGTGGTTATGGTATGGGCAGGCATAAGCTACCGACAATGAACAGAATTGCACTTTATCAATGGCAATTTGAATGCATAAAGATACCGTGATGAGATCCTGAGGACCATTGTTGTGCCATTAATCCACTGCCATCACCTCATGATAATGCACGGCTCCATGTCACAAGGATCTGTACACGCTTCCTGGAAGCTGAAAATGTCCCAATTCTTCCATGGCCTGCATACTCACCAAACATGTCACCCATTGAGCATGTTTGGGATGCTCTGGATTGAAGTGTTCTACAGAGTTTAAGTTCCCGCCAATATCCAGCAACTTCGCACAGCCATTGAAGAGGAGTGGGACAACATTCCACAAGCCACAATCAACAGCCTGATCAACTCTATGCGAAGATCTGCCATGCTGCATGAGGCAAATGGTGGTCACACCAGATAATGACTTGTTTTCTGATCCACGCACCTACCTCCTTTTAATGTACACAATATATACAAAAGTATGTGGACACCCCTTCAAATTAGTAGATTTGGCTATTTCAGCCACATCCGTTGCTGCCAGGTGTATAAAAATAGAGTACACAGCGATGCAATCTCCATAGACAAACTTTGGCAGTAGAATGACATTACTAAAAAGCTCAGTGACTTTCAATGTGACACCGTCAGAGGCCACTTTGTGGCACCGTCATAAGCCACTTTTCCAACAAGTCAGTTCTTATAATTTCTACCCTTCTAGAGCTACCCCGGTCAACTGTAAGTGCTGTTATTGTGAAGTGGAAATGTCTAGGAGCAACAAAGGCTCAGCCGCGAAGTGATAGGCCACACAAGCTCACAGAACGGGATCGTCGAGCGCTGAAGAGTGCAGCGCATAAAAATTGTCTGTCCTCAATTGCAACCCTCTCACTACCGAGTTCCAAACTGTCCCTGGAAGCAATGTCAGCACAATAACTGTTGGTCAGGAGCTTCATGTAATGGGTTTCCATGGCGCGGCAGCCGGACACAAGTCTAAGATCGCAATGCGTAATGCCACGCATCGGCTGGAGTGGTGTAAAGCTTGCCACCATTGGACTCTGGAGCAGTGGAAACGCGTTCTCTGGAGTGATGAATTACGCTTCACCATCTGGCAGTCCGACGGACGAATCTGGGTTTGGTGGATGCCAGGAGAGCGCTACCTGCCCGAATGCATGGTGACACCTGTCACGGTTGTCATCTGGAATGGAGGACCAAAATGCAGCAGGAATGTGGATGCTCATCTTGTATATTTATTTAAATAACAAGAACATCAAAAAACAACAATCCATATTTCTGTCCAAATACCTCTCTTTTGTTCATGAGTACAGATCACTTATCCAAATGCATAACGCGCGAGCACGGTACCAGAGACGACAAGTTCAAATGCTCCATTACCGTACCGAGAAGCATGTCAAACGCTGTTTAAAGTCAATCTTTATGGTATTTTTTACGTAAAATTGCGATAATATTCCAACCGGACAATAGCATATTCATTCAAGAAGAAAAAGAAGGAACGGCACGCTCGCGGGACCGTGCATATCCAATCCCTTTGTCCACAGGCAGTCCACTGATTGACTGAGCTCCTATTTTCTGCCCAGTGACAGGAGAATGCTGAAAGAACTTTCTGAAGGCTGTTGACAGCCAATGGAAGCCTTAGGAAGTGCAACGTGACCCCACAGAAACTGTAGTTTCGATAGAGAATCAAAAGAAGAACTACAATTCTCAGACTTTCCACTTCCTGGTTGGAATGTTCTCAAGTTTTTGCCTGCCATATGAGTTCTGTTATACTCACAGACACCAATCAAACAGTTTTAGAAATTTCAGAGTGTTGTCTATCCAAATCTACTAATAATATGCACATTCTAGCTTCTGGGCCAGAGTAGTAACCAGTTTAATTTGGGTAGGTTTTTCATCCGGCCGTGAAAATACTGCCCCCTACACCCCAACAGGTTAACGATGGTGTTGGAGTCATGCCTGGCCATGCTGTCATGAGTGAACAGGGAGTACAGGAGGGGACTGAGCACGCACCCATGAGGGGCTGCTGTGTTGAGGATCAGCCTGACGGATGTGTTGTTACCTACCCTTACCACCTGGGGGGGCCCGTCAGGAAGTCCAGGATCCAGTTGTAGAGAGAGGTGTTTAGTCACATGTTCCTTAGCTTATTGCTGAGCTTTGAAGGCACTAAGGTGTTGAACGCTGAGCTGTAGTCAATTAACCTGTCTGGGAACCTGGGACGTTTGCGTCCCACCCTAGTCAACAGCCAGTGGAATCACGTCGCGCGAAATACAAATACCTCATAAATGCTATAACTTCAATTTCTCAAACATATGACTGTTTTACACCATTTTATAGATACACCTTTCCTGAATCGAACCACGTTGTCTGATTTCAAAAAGGCTTTACAGCAAAAGCAAAACAATAGATTATGTTAGGAGAGTACCCAGCCAAAAATAATCACACTGCCATTTTCAAAGCAACTTGCATGCATCACAAATACCCAAAACACAGCTAAATGCAGCACTAACCTTTGACAATCTTCACCAGATGACACTCCTAGGACATCATGTTACACAATACATGCATTTTTTGTTCGATAAAGTTCATATTAATATATAAAAACAGCATTTTACATCGGCACGTGACGTTCAGAAAATATTTTCCCTCAAATGCTTCCGGTGAATCAGGGCTACAATTTACAAAATTACTATTCGAAAACATTGTTAAAATTTAATATTGTCATTCAAAGAATTATAGATTAACATCTCGTGAATGCAACCGCATTGCCAGATTTAAAAAGAACTTTACTGGGAAATCACACTTTGCAATAAACGAGGTGCTATGCTCAGAAAAATAGGCTAGGCGATAGAGGTTAGCGCCATCTTGGAACCATCTAAAATCAAATATACTATTGTAAATATTCCCTTACGTTTGATTATCTTCATCAGAAGGCACTTCCAGGAATGCCAGGTCCACAACAAATGTAGTTTTGTTCGAAAAAGTTAATAATTTATGTCCCAATAGCTCCTTCTTGTTAGCGCGTTCCGAAGGCTACTCACAATGTACGAGGCGCGCGGGACTTGTCGTCACGAATGTGCAAAAAATATATATTTACGTTCGTTCAAACATGTCAAACATCGTATAACATAAATCTTTATGGCCTTTTTCAATCAGAGCTTCAATAATATTCAAGGCGGACGATTGCATTGTCTTACTAAACGTTTTGGAACGAAAGGGTACCCACGGGCGCCCGCGTCATAGTAGTAATGGCCCTCCCCCTATGACCAACTTTCCAGGCCTCTCCTTCGGTCAGTTTTTACCAGAGAAGACTCAAACCACTTTGTAAAGACTGTTGACATCTAGTGGAAGCCTTAGGAAGTGCTAAATGAATCCTAACTCACGGTTTGTTTCATAGGCAAAGTGTTGAAGGTGATTCTACAAATCAGATTTCCACTTCCTGCATGGAATCTTCTCAGGTTTTGGCCTGCCATATGAGTTCTGTTATACTCACAGACACCATTCAAACAGTTTTAGAAACTTTTGAGTGTTTTCTATCCAAATCTACTAATTATATGCATATTCTAGTTACTGGGCTGGAGTAGTAACCAGATTAAATTGGGTACGTTTTTTATCTGGCCGTGCAAATACTGCCCCCTAACCCCAACAGGTTTTAACCTTTCTAGCGCAGGCGTTCCGCTAGTGACCCATCTCGACAACATCCGGTGAAATTGCAGAGCGCGAAATTCAAATTACAGAAATTTAAAGATTTAACATTCATGAAAATACAACTGTTATACATCAAAATTATGCTTAACTTCTTGTTAATCCAGCTGCTGTGTCAGATTTCAAAAAGGTAAAGCACACCATGCGATTATCTGAAGACAGCGACCCGCATACAAAAGCATGAAAAACGTATTTCAACCAGTCAGGTGCGCCTCGAAAGTCCTTTTGTCCAGGTGGGAAAGGGCAGTGTGGAGTGCGATGGAGATTGCATCATTTGTGGATCTGTTGGGGCGGCATGCAAATTGGAGTGGGACTTGGGTTTCTGGGATGATGGTGTTGATGTGAGCCATGACCAGCCTTTCAAGGCGCTTCATGGCTACAGACGTAAGTGCTATGGGTCGGTAGTCATTTAGGCAGGCTACCTTAGTGTTCTTTGGTACAGTGACTATGGTGGTCTGCTTAAAACATGTTGGTATTACAGACTCGGACAGGGAGAGGTTGAAAATGTCAGTGAAGACACTTGCCAGTTTGTCAGCGCATGCTCGCAGTACACGTCCTGGTAATCCATCTGGCCATTCGGCCTTGTGAATGTTGACCTGTTTAAATGTCTTACTCACATCGGCTGCGGAGAGCGTGATCACACAGTCTTCCGGAAGAGCTGGTGATCTCATACACGTTTCAGTGTTGTTTTCCTCAAAGCAAGCGTATAAGTAGTTTAGCTCGTCTGGTTGGTTCGTGTCACTGGGAAGCTCTAGGCTGTGCTTCCCCTTGTAGTCTGTAATGGTTTGCAAGCTCTGCCACATCTGACGAGCATCAGAGGAAGTGTAGTACGATTCGATCTTATTGATGCTTTGCCTGTTTGATTGTTCGTAGGAGGGCATAGCGAATTTTTAATAAGCTTCCAGGTTAGAGTCCTGCTCCTTGAAAGCGGCAGCTCTAGCCTTTAGCTCAGTGTGGATGCTGCCTGTAATCCATGGGGTGGCAGGTAGCCTAGTGGTTAGAGCGTTGGATTAGTAACTGAAAGGTTACAAACTGTTCTTAGAAAATAAAAACTTGTTAGAAAATCAGTTGAAACAGCCTATAAATAAAAACAGGCTAAATTCCTTGGTTTGAGGGCATTACATGTACTGTTGTGTAACAATCACATTCTGGAATGTAGAGAACGTTCTAACATCACGTGCATAAAACCACTCACGCTGGAGCGTTAGAGATATTTGGAACTCAAGCATGAAAGGGTTAAGCAGGGGGGAACTTTCCCTCTGCCTTTCAGTATCCACCAAAAGAATGCTTTGTCTAGAGAGAGTGTGGCCTGCTTAAAAACTTTAACATCCAAAAGTGGATAATGGAACAACATTTCTATCATAAAGAATGTGGGAAATGGTGTGAATGCTGCTTACAGAAACACATTTTAAGAATCCAGCAAAACTAACCGCTTTCTTGGGAGCCATGCCTTTTTTCGGTGCGGCCCATTGTCTAGCCCTTTGTCCACTGATGGTTGTTGGCATGGCTGTATGCTCTGCAAAAACACATTCACATTTTTAGTACACAATTATTGATTTTATTTTTATAAAAAAATATATATTTCACCTTTATTTAACTAGGTAAGAACAAATTCTTATTCACGATGATGGCCTACCCAAAAGGCAAAAGGCAAAAGGCCTCCTGCGTGGACGGGGGCTGGGATACATTTTTTATGAAGAATAAAATGTATAAATAATAAAATAAATATAGGACAAAGCACACATTACGACAAGAAAGACAATACAACACTACATAAAGAGAGACCTAAGACAACATGGTAGCAACACAACATGGTAGAAACACAACATGGTAGAAACACAACATGGTAGAAACACAACATGGTAGCAGCACACAGGGGTCGTGGAATGGAGACCAAGCCGCAGCGTGGATAGTGCTCATTCTTAATTCTTAACCATCAGGTACACTTAGACTAACCGGAAACAACTACCCACAAACCCCAAAGGAAAACAGGCTGCCTAAGTATGGCTTCCAATCAGAGACAACGAAAGACACCTGCCTCTGATTGGAAACCATACCCGACCAAACATGGAAAAACAACACATAGAAATAGAAAACTAGAACACTCCCAGATAGAAACAGAAAACCCATAAAACCCACACAAAACAACCCCCTGCCACGCCCTGACCCTTTTACTATGGCAAATCACCTCTTTACCTGGTCAGGATGTGACAGAGTCTTTGAATGAAGAGATTGAGATAAAACTGTACAGTTTGAGTGTTTGTTGCAGCTCGTTCCAGTCGCTAGCTGCAGTGAACTGAAAATATTACACAATATGCCTACACATTGATAGGCTATATAATTGTTTTTAAAGAAAATGCACTGAAACCAAAATACCTTTAGTTTTGGTGATCCTCTCAGCTCTGGCTCATGTTCAAGTCCTCTGGTGGTTACAGTCCTAACCCTGGAACGGGTAGAACCATAGAAAGAATCTGGCTTGATGAAAACTATGTCCAAGTGCGTGTGGGAGAGGATGCATTTGACTGTTTTTAATATTAGGGCTTTCAAGAGGAATGGAAAATTGCGTGTCAATTCATAAACCATGTGCCATGGATCTGTCAATCCTTTGGTCCTTAAATGAAACTGGTAAATATTTTTATTTATCACAATTTTCTTTAACCAATTTTGGTCTTTAATGCAAGGTGGACAGACAAGTTCTTTACTTTTCCCCCTTCCACTTGATAAAGGTTCCAATTGATAAAGTAATTTCTCATTTCTGCCCTCCGAATTCCTATTGATTGTATAAATAAGCCCTTTTAATTTTTCAAAAATAAAATTGAATAATTTTTGCTCATATAATTTAAACAGGTTGCTAGGTATAGGCAAAACCATAAGCAAATAGGTAAACTGTGATATGACTAAAGAGTTAATCAGGGTTATTTTTCCACAAATAGATAGGCATTTTCCTTTCCATGGTAGCAAAAATAGTTAACATCTTGCTATCTTTCTATTAAAATGTATTGGAGTGAGATCATTTCTTTCTTTAGGTATATGTATACCGAGTATGTTCACATCCCCATCAGTCCATTTTATTGGTAAACTACATGGTAATGTAAAAGTAATATTTTTTTATTGATCCAATACGTTATATGGTAAGTAAAAAAAAATTAAGCTTGCAACACGCATCTGATTATTCATTATGAATAGGATTTATTTCTGGTCTGTGAGAATATCTAAAGGGCTTTTATATAATTGTAATGCAGGGTTAATAATATTAATAATAATAATAATAATCGTTGGATAACAGATCGGCTCTCGGAACTCATTAAGAGGCCGCTTCTATCTTCAATATGCTTTAAATGCTTAATTATCCAAATGTTTAAAGTGTGTGTGGGCGACGGAGGGAATGCATTTGACTGTTTTTAATATTAGGGCTTTCGGGAGGAACGGAAAAGTGCATGCTAATTCATAAACCATGTGCCATGGAATCAGTACGTCTAAAATCTCTTCCCAACTATTTTGTGATTTATATGGCACAGCTGTCAATTTTACAAACAGATAGTCAATTTGTGCCACAGTTTAGACTACCGATAGATAAGTGTTCTAACTCCCCCTTGTGATAGTGTGGTGCAATGACAGAATACCACTATCTACCACTAACAGTCACGGCATAAGCTCAACACTTTTAAAAGGAAGAACCACTAAGTGTGTATGGTATTCTGTGTTATTATTTAGTTAGTTAATAAATAAATTATTAAATCAATTTGTGTAGTACTGAATATTCAAAATTGCTAGGGTTCTTGTGAATCCACGGATTATGCGATGTTCAGAATGAGACTGATGAAGTAATAATTAATAATTGACTGTTATTGATGTAAGAGATATCTATATATCTTTAAAGATTAGGTCGGGAGATAGTAACTTGTTAAAAAACCTTTCCCGTGGTGTCCCATATTCCTAATGAGTTAATTGTTACATGATTATTTTAATCGAGTAAAAATGTAACATAATTAGGTTGATAAAATAACAGTCATCAGATTAATGATAGTCACATCCTCATATGTCTGATTGAAAAGTGGATACATTATTTTACCTTTTCAGGCACCAAAAACCTTGTGCTTCTTCACATGAAGATGACATATCTGAGCATACATTTCACCATATTCAGTAGTAGGCTATACAGTAGGTTGCTATTTCCAAAGCACATCTCTGCTATTTCTGTTTAAAAAATGCAGCACAGCAAATCCAGAGCTCCAATCACAACACATTTTCCATAAAGATGTAAATGTAGGCCAATCTTTGCTACAAATGCATTTTTTTTTAATTTATAGAAATTAAAAGTTGCACACCCTCAATACCCTTGCCTGCCCTGTTTGTTATGGTTGTCAGTGGCAGTCCCTCGCAGTCTAGACCCAATGTGGTGGTAGTGTTGGTCTGTGATCCACTCCAAACGGTCAATGCATAATCAAGGAGAATGCTCTACCTGCTTCATTCATGATGAGAAAACAAACCGAAACAAGCTAGCTAGCCAGCCAAGTTGTTAGTTAGCAAGATAGCTTATATTAACCAGTAATACGAAATATGCCCAAACGTTTTAAAACGTTAGCTGTCACCTTGAGGCTTGATAAGCAGTAAAAAACAAAATCCCTGAAGGGAAGACAATTTCGTTATTTGTAGTTAGCTAGGCTACCAGTTAGCATTTACCACAGTAGGCCAAATTAGCTAACGTTCTTGATTTTAGTTACTAAATAAAACATCTCAAACTAGCTACTCACTTCTTCTTTCACTGAGATATTTTCTGAACACCTTCTCACTTCTTTGTTTCTCCACACACCATTTACACACGAATTTGTGCCGCCAAAAATTCAAACATAACAGTTGAATTTTGGCGGTTCTTGTTGCTAGGCTACCAGTTAGAGTGCTTTTAGCTTGTGGTTTGCGTGGGCCTTTATGCAGAGGGAATACAATTATAGCTAGTGTCTGAAAGAATTATATGGATTAAATATTTGTCAAATTATTGAGCATGTCCTCCAAACTCAAATAAGCATCAGAAATTGTCCTTATTTAGCATATCAAAAAGCATATCCTTATATAGACCTCAGTCAAGAGCATTTGCATTGTATGTGCTGAGAAAATATACTATGTAGGCCTACTGTCAGTATTTGTCATCACCTATCTCAGGATATCTAATGAGTCAATATCCAGCCAAATCATGTATGAAATCTGGAGGGAATCCAAAAATGATTTGTATATGACAGAAAAATATGGATTTTTCACGATATTGAATGAGTCCATATCTGGCCATAGGAAATGTCCATGTGTGACACTTCCCAATATCATACAGTATACAGTGGTTCCTCCTTTAAAAGTTGCGAGCTTGCACCGCTGGACTTAGAGGTACCCAGCGTCATGGCTTCATTGCTCCAGACCACCACAAGGGGGAGTTAGAGCACTCATTATGCATTTGGAACCCAAGGTTTTTATATGACCAATCATATTGAGTGGTTCCAATGACGAATTTTGACCCGAGCCACCCGACCCCAGTGGCGTTTTTCAACAGAGATGGCTGACAAAACATTACAGTGGAACCAAATGTAAGTAGTTATAACGTCATAACGAGTCAAGTAAAAAAGTACAATTGAGAGGAATATGTTACTTAATGTAGTGACAAACTGTGCATATTTTTTTGTCATAAAGTTAATTTACGTAAATTGCTATTTAGCAAGTTATTTGACTAGCTAACATTAGCCAGCTAGCTTGTGTTAGGAGAATGAATTTGTAATTCGTGTTGTTTAATGTTTTGGGGACTCCTGAGAAAACCAGTAAACCAGGCTGTCGTCTTGTGAAACACTGGATGTAAAGAATCTAGCTAGGTAAAGCATTCACTGCAAATTGAATGTACAATTGTGTAAGCTTGCCTTGCAATGCAGATAAAGTAACATAGCTAGCTAATCATTTACTTGCTTATTGTGCAGTCGAGGATAAAAATAACTGTATGCCTATGAATGTGTAGCCGATCTGTGTATGGACCCTAAAATGTTTGGTATGAAAATTAGTTCAGAACCTATCTATGAACCTCAGCTATAATAGTTGTTGTATCAACTTCAAGTCTGAATGGCATTAATGAAGCCTATGGATAGAGTAGAATATGATAACTTTATTGTGCCAAGAATGCAAGTCCTATATACATGTACTGTAGTTATTACCACACATGAGATTCCCACATTGTAGCCTGTACATTGAATACATTCATTGATCATGTACTCTTCCTTGGCAAATAAAGGTGCAGTTCAGGTATGAATCTCTGAGACATTATTTTTTCAGTCATATCAAACGCCATTATTTGAATGATGCTGTGTCTGCATGTATGTATTACAATTATACACTTCAACAGTGTTTACCACTCCTGCTCCTGGGACATCAATAATTACACATTGTAACTATGCAATAGACTAGAAACATGATTGATTTTTTATTCATATATACAGAAGTAAAAAACTCCCTTCATCTGCATTAATCTGAGGACACAGGATAGTATTTCAATGAGATACTTCATTTCAACCAGTGGAGAATGTGAAACGCAATTATTGAAAGAAGTTAATTATCAAGGTGTTATAAATATATAATAAATGCATTATTATTATGATAATTGTAATATTATAAATACAAGTTCAATCTGTACCTCAATGCACATATGGTGTGCATTATAAAACAAGGAAGAAAGACGAGGTGGGGAGAGAAGAGTGGAAGACAGAAAGGGAAAGAGGTAAGAACAACGGCAGACGGCATATGATTCATGAATTACAGTGGTACCGTAATATTCTCTCAGTTCATCACAATTGCGGTGTCTCCTATCCAGCCTTGGGCCCCCAGTTGGCCGAAGATTACCTTAGAAGCGGGTGAGTTGGAGATGACAGGACTGGCTTCCTCTCTCACATGAAAACATACCTGCAGACGAGTGACAGATGGATAGAGAGAGCGCATGATTAAACCTTGTTTTTTTTATTCTAACACGGTCATCGTCATCGTAATCATCATCAGGAGGTGAAATGCAAAACTGACTTTGGATCATTAATTCTGGGACCACTACATCTCTGTCTGTATATCAATGTAAAGAATCTCTTTAATAATACTTCCTGTTGACCTGACCAAGTGACCTCTCACCTAGGATCATGCTGTGCCCTCTGTGTCAGCCAGTTCAGATGCGGGAGGGGTTCCCCAAAACAGCTGAAATAACATAGAGGATTTAGGGAGAAGGGGGAGAGGGAGGAAGTGAAGAAGAGAGACTGTTATTGTGTGGTCTCACCTGGTGTCCACACTAAGTGGCTACAGAGTACTTTATCCTGTTGTGGTATAGGGGGCAGTATTTTCACGGCCGGATAAAAAACATACCCGATTTAATCTGGTTGTTACTCTTGCCCAGAAACGAGAATATGCATATAATTAGTAGATTTGGATAGAAAACACTCTAAAGTTTCTAAAACTGTTTGAATGGTGTCTGTGAGTATAACAGAACTCATATGGCAGGCCAAAACCTGAGAAGACTGCATACAGGAAGTGCCCTGTCTGACAATTTGTTGTCCTTCTGTTGCATCTCTATCGAAAATACAGCATCTGAGCTGTTACGTGACACTTTCTAAGGCTTCTATTGGCTCCCTAAAGCCGCCAGAAAGTGGAATGGGGTGTCTGCTGTCTCTGGGCAAAGTATAGGAGCAGAGTTTGTAAGTGGTTAGCCTGGGGACAGTGAGACTGGAGATGCGCGGTCACAAGAACTCGCCATTTTTTTCTTTCTCTCTTTGAATGAATACAACGTTGCCCGGTTGGAATATTATCGCTATTTTACGAGAAAAATAGCATAAAAATTGATTTTAAACAGCGTTTGACATGCTTCTAAGTACGGTAATGGAATATTTATAATTTTTTTATCACGAAATGCGCATGCGCGTTACCCTTCGGATATTGACCTGAACGCACGAACAAAACGGAGGTATTTGGATATAACTGTGGATTATTTGGAACCAAAACAACATTTGTTGTTGAAGTAGAAGTCCTGGGAGTGCATTCTGACGAAGAACAGCAAAGGTAATCCAATTTTTCTAATACTAATTCTGAGTTTAGCCTGCCCCGACGTTGGCGGGTCTGAATAGCTAGCCTTGATGGCCGAGCTATGTACTCAGAATATTGCGAAAAGCTATTTTAAAATCGGACATAGCGATTGCATAAAGGAGTTCTGTATCTACAATTCGTAAAATATTTGTTATGTATTTTATCAACGTTTATCATGAGTAATTTAGTAAATTCACCGCAAGTTTTCGGTGGGTATGCTAGTTCTGAACATCACATGCTAATGTAAAAAGCAGTTTTTTGATATAAATATGAACTTGATTGAACAAAACATGCATGTATTGTATAACATAATGTCCTAGGAGTGTCATCTGATGAAGATCATCAAAGGTTAGTGCTGCATTTAGCTGTGGTTTGGGTTTTTGTGACATATATGCTTGCTTTGAAAATGACTGTGTGACTATTTTTAGCTGGGTACTCTCCTGACATAATCTAATGTTTTGCTTTCGCTGTAAAGCCTTTTTGAAATCGTGTTTTGCAGAGGGGTCAAATACTTATTTCCCTCATTAAATTGCTAATCATTTTATAACATTTTTGACATGCGTTTTTCTGGATTTATTGTTGTTGTAATTCTGTCTCTCACTGTTCAAATAAACCTACCATTAAAATTATAGACTGATAATTTCTTTGTAAGTGGGCAAACGTACAAAATCAGCAGGGGATCAAATACTTTTCCCCCCCACTGTAACTACCTAGTCTATCACTGATATTGTTCTTGTACAGTGGCTTGCAAAAGTATTCACCCCCTTGGCATTTTTCTTATTCCTGGAATTAAAATAGATTTTGGGGGGGGGGGGTTGTATCATTTGATTTACAGAACATGCCTACCACTTTGAAGATACCAAATATTTTGGATTGTGAAACAAACAAGAAATAAGTAAACAGAAAACTTGAGTGGGCATAACTATTTACCCCCCCCCCCAAAGTATTTAGCGCCATCCATCATTCCTTCCATTCTGACCAGTTTCCCAGTCCCTGCCAATGAAAAACATCCCCACAGCATGATGCTGCCACCACCGTGCTTCACTGGGGATAGTGTTCTAGGGGTGATGAGAGTTGTTGGGTTTGCGCCAGACATAGCATTTTCCTTGATTGCCATAAAGCTCAATTTTAGTCTCATCTATCCAGAGTACCTTCTTCCATATGTTTGAGGAGTCTCCCACATGCCTTTTGGCAAACACCAAACATGTTTGCTTATTTTTTTCTTTAAGCAATGGCTTTTGTCTGGTCACTCTTCCTTAAAGCCCAGCTCTGTGGAGTGCACGGCTTAAAGTGCTCCTATGGACAGATACTCCAATCTCTGCTGTGGCGCTTTGCAGCTCCTTCAGGATTATCTTTGGTCTCTTTATTGCCTCTGTTTTATGCCCTCCTTGCCTGGTCTGTGAGTTTTGGTGGGCGGCCCTCTCTTGGCAGGTTTGTTGTGGTGCCATATTTTTTCAATTTTTAAATAATGGATTTATTGGTGCTCCGTGGGATGTTCAAAGTTTCAGATATTTTTTATAACCCAACCCAGATCTGTACTTCTCCACAACTTTGTACCTGACCTGTTTGGAGAGGTCCTTGAGCTTCATGGTGCCACTTGCTTGGTGGTGCCCCTTGAATAGTGGTGTGGCAGACTCTGGGGCCTTTCAGAACAGTTAGATTGCACACAGGTGTACTTTATTTAACTAATTATGTGACTTCTGAAGGTAATTGGTTGGGGATTCATAGCAAAGGGGGTGAATACATATGTACGCAACACTTTTCCGTTTTAATTTTTATAATTTTTTGAAACAAGTTATTTTTTTCATTAACCTTCATCAATTTTGTGTGTCTATTACATGAAATAAAAATAAAAATCAATTTCAATTACAGTTTGTAATGCAACAAAATAGGAAAAACGCCAAGGGGGATGAATACTTTTGCAAGGCACTGTACATAATCTATATTATTTTATTTATATAGACACTACCTATTTCTGATATTGCTACTATGCAAGTAACCATGAGCACCCTCATAGATATTATCCTGACCAACTTGCCCTCCAAATACACCTCTGCTGTTTTCAATCAGGATCTCCACGATCACTGCCTTATTGCCTGCATCCGTAATGGGTCCGCAGTCAAACGACCACCCCTCATCACTGTCAAAACACTCCCTAAAACACTTCTGCGAGCAGGCCATTCTAATCGACCTGGTCCGGGTATCATGGAAGGATATTGACCTTATCCTGTCAGTAGAGGATGCCTGGTTGTTCTTTAAAAGTAATTTCATCACTATCTTAAATAAGCATGCCACTTTCAAAAAAAGTAGAACTAAGAACAGATATAGCCCTTGGTTCACTCCAGACCTGACTGCCAGCACAAAAACATCCTGTGGTGTTCTGCACTAGCATTGAATAGTCCCCGCGAGATGCAACATTTCAGGGAAGTCAGGAACCAATACACACAGTTAGGAAAGCAAAGGCTAGCTTTTTAAAACAGAAATTTGCATCCTGTAGCTCTAACTCCAAAAAGTTTTGGGACACTGTAAAGTCCATGGAGAAAAAGAGCACCTCCTCCCAGCTGCCCACTGCACTGAGGCTAGGAAACACTGTCACTACAGATAAATACACGATAATTGAGAATTTCAATAAGCATTACTCTACAGCTGGCCATGCTTTCCTCCTGGCTACCCCAACCCCGGCCAACAGCTCCACACGCCCCGCAGCTACATGCCCAAGCCTCCCCAGCTTCTCCTTCACCCAAATCCAGATAGCAGATGTTCTGAAAGAGCTGCAAAACCTGGACCCGTACAAATCAGCTGGGCTAGACAATCTGGACCCTCTCTTTCTATAATTATCCGCCGCTATTGTTGCAACCCTTATTACTAGTCTGTTCAATCTCTCTTTCGTATTGTCTGAGATCCCTAAAGATTGGAAAGCTGCCGCGGTCATCCCCCTCTTCAAAGGGGGTGACACTCTTGACCCAAACTGTTACAGACCTATATCTATCCTGCACTGCCTTTCTAAAGTCTTCAAAATCCAAAATAACAAACGGACCACTGACCATTTTGAATCCCACCGTACCTTCTCCACTGTGCAATCCGGTTTCCGAGCTGGTCACGGGTGCACCTCAGCCACGCTCAAGGTCCTAAATGATATCATAACATCAGCCATCGATAAAAATCAGTACTGTGCACCCATCTTCATCAACCTGGCCAAGGCTTTCGACTCTGTCAATCACCGTATTCTTATCGGCAGACTCAACAGCCTTGGTTTCTCAAATAACTGCCTTGCCTGGTTCACCAACTACTTCTCAGATAGAGTTCAGTGTGTCAAATCGGAGGGCCTGTTGTCTGGACCTCTTGCAGTCTCTATGGGGGTACCACAGGGTTCAATTCTCTGGCCGACTCTTTTCTCTGTATATATCCACGATGTCGCTGTTGCTGCTAGTGATTCCTTGATCGACCTCTACATAGACAACACCAATCTGTATACATCTGGCCCTTCTTTGGACACTGTGTTAACAAACCTCCAAACAAGCTTCAATGCCATACAACGCTCCTTCCGTGGCCTCCAACTGCTCTTAGACGCTAGTAAAACTAAATGTATGCTTTTCAACCGATCGCTGCTCGCACCCGCCTGCCTGACTAGCATCACTACTCTGGACGGTTCTGACTTAGAATATGTGGACAACTAAAAATACCTAGGTGTCTGGCTAGACTGTGTACTCTCCTTCCAGATTCATATTAAGCGTCTCCAATCCAAAATGAAATCTAGAATCGGCTTCCTATTTCGCAACAAAGCATCCTTCGCTCACGCTGCCAAACATACTCTCGTAAAACTGACTGTCCTACCGATCCTCGACTTTGGCGATGTCATTTACAAAATAGCCTCCGACACCCGACTCAGCAAACTGGATACAGTCTATCACAGTGCCATCCGTTTCGTCACCAAAGCCCCATATACACCCACCACTGCGACCTGTATTCTCTTGTTAGCTGGACCTCGCTACATATTCCTCACCAGATCCACTGGCTCCAGGTCATCTATAAGTCTTTGCTAAGTAAAGCTCTGCCTTATCTCAGCTCACTGGTCACCATAACAACACCCACCCATAGCACGCACTCCAGCAGGTATATCTCTCTGGTCATCGCCTTTCCTTCCAGTTCTATGCTGCCAATGACTTGAACGAATTGCAAAAATCGCTGAAGTTGGAGACATATCTCCCTCACTAACTTTAAGCATCAGCTATCTGAGCAGCTTACTGATCGCTGCAGCTGTACACAGCCCATCTGTAAATAGCCCATCCAACTACCTACCTCATCCCCATATTGTTTTTATTTACCATTTTTTGCTCTTTTGCACACAAGTATTTCTACATGCACATCATCATCTGCACATCTATCACTCCTGTGTTCATTTGCTAAATTGTAAATACTTCGCTACTATGGCCTATTTATTGCCTTACCTCCTTACGCCATTTGCACACACTGTAAATAGATTTTTCTGTTATGTTATTGACTGTACTTGTTTATCCCACGTGTAACTCTGTGTTGTTGTTTTTTGATGCACTGCTTTGCTTTATCTTGGCCAGGTCACAGTTGTAAATGAGAACTTGTTCTCACCTGGCCTACCTGGTTAACTTCTCGCCAACATCCGGTGAAATTGCGAGCTCAGAAATCAACATAAAAAATTTGTAATATTAAACATTCATGAAAATACAAGTGTCTTACATCGTTTAAAATCTTAACTTCTTGTTAATCCAGCCACTTTGTCAGATTTCAAAAAGGCTTTAAGGCAAAAGCATACCATGCGATTATCTGAGGACAGCGCCCCGCATACAAAAGCATCAAGGTCAGAAATAGCGATAAAATAAATCACTAACCTTTGAAGATCTTCCTCTGTTTGCAATCCCAAGGGTCCCAGCTACATAACAAATGGTTGTTTTGTTTGATAAAGTCCTTCTTTATATCCCAAAAAAGTCAGTTTAGTTGGCGCGCTTGATTCAGTAATCCACCGGTTGTTCAAAATGCATACAAATGAATCCCAAAAGTTACCAATAAACTTCGTCCAAACAAGTCAAACAACGTTTCTAATCAATCCTCAGGTACCCTAATATGTAAATAAATGATCAAATTTAAGAATAGTATGTTCATTACCAGAGATAAATAGCGAAGTGCGCGCCCTAATCCACACGCGCCATAATACTAAAGCCAAAATGGGAGCCACCTAGAAAAACTACAAATTCTAGCTAATTGTTTCAAAAAACAAGCCTGAAACTCTTTCTAAAGACGTTTTACATCTACTGGAAGCCCAAGGAACTGCAATCTGGAAGGTATTCCATTGATTTTCCCATAGATAGCCAGTTCAATGAGTGGTGAGCTAAAAAGAATTATCCCCGGTGAATTCTCCTCAGGTTTCTGCCTGCCATATCAGTTCTGTTATACTCACAGACATTATCTTAACAGTTTCGGAAACTTTAGAGTGTTTTCTATCCAATACTAACAATAGACCCATAGCTTTCCATTGTAAGAGCCTGGGACCTAAAAGAAAAACAAATTCCTGTTGGTTTTCCTTAGGATTTTTGCCTGCCATATTAATTCTGTTATAGTCTCAGACATTATTTTACCACTTTTAGACACTTTCTATCCAATACTACCAATTATATGCATATCCTAGATTCTGGGCCTGAGTAACAGGCAGTTTACTTTGGGCACCTCAGTCATCCAAACTTCCGAATACTGCCCCCTATCTCTAAGAAGTTAACCTTTTATGGCTAGGGGTTCCGCTAACAGAATGTTTCGACAACCTCCGGTGAAATGGCAGAGCGCGAAATTCCCCAAAAATTATTAGAAATATTTAACTTTCATACATTCACAAGTGCAATACACCAAATTAAAGCTTAACTTCTTGTTATTCTAGCCAGATTTCAAAAAGGCTTTACGGCAAAAGCAAACCATGCTATTATCTGAGGACAGCACCCCATTAAACAAGCACATGACAATCATAATTCAACCTGCCAGGCGCGACACAAAACTCAGAAATAACGATATAATTCATGCCTTACCTTTGGAGATCTTCTTCTGTTGGCACTCCAATATGTCCCATAAACATCATAAATGGTCCTTTTGTTCGATAAATTCCGTTGTTATATCTCCAAAATGTAAATTTATTTGGCGCGTTTGATTCAGAAAAACACCGGTTCCAACTCGCGCAACATGACTACAAAATATCTAATAAGTTACCTGTAATCTTGTTCCAAACATTTCAAACAACTTTCCTAATCCAACTTTAGGTATTTCTAACGTAAATAATCGCTAAAATTTAAGACGGGATAAACTGTGTTCAACACCGGACGTAAACAAAGTGGAGCGAGCTTTCAGGTTCGTGCGCCCCAAACGCGACAGTACACTAGACTCGACTCTCGTTCTGAACAGCCATACTTCTTCATTACTCAAAAGAAAAACATCAACCAATTTCTAAAGACTGTTGACATCCAGTGGAAGCGATAGGAACTGCAAGCAAGTGCCTTAGAAATCTAGATCCACATAGAAACCCATTGAAAACACTGTCACCTCAAAAAAGAAAAATCCTGGATGGTTTGTCCCGGGGTTTCGCCTGCCAAATAAGTTCTGTTATACTCACAGACATTATAACAGTTTTAGAAACGTTAGTGTGTTTTCTATCCAAATCTACCAATTATATGCATATCCTAGCTTCTGGGCCTGAGTAGCAGGCAGTTTACTTTGGGCACGCTTTTCATCCAAAACTCAGAATGCTGCCCCCATCCTAAAAAAGTTAACCACAATTACACAGCACGTCTTTAACCTCTCTCTCTCTCTCTCTCTCTCTCTCTCTCTCTCTCTCTCTCTCTCTCTCTCTCTTTCTCTCTCTCCCCATCACTAACTACACACCTCAACACCATAGAGGTAGAACAGATGTGCTGACAGAAAACATCTTTGTATCAGATCAGGGTTGTGTACATTCGGGCACACACATATTTCTTATTGGACAAGTCCAGGTAGTCCCCTCCTGTTTCGGTCTGTTTTCCTCCGTTTGGTGCCTAATGAACACGACCCTTATGAATCATATAATAATAAGCAATTTATTTTATATAGCATTAAAAGTTTTCAAAGTCGCTTTAAAAACGAAATAAACCAAAAACAATTTAATAAAAAAAATGTAGAGAACTGGCAGTTCTTGGGCGATGGTCTTCCACAGCTTTAGTTGATAGGCAATTAAGAAAGGTAGTACTGTATCTTGAGAGAAGGGAGCATAGATGGTAAAGCCAAGAAGGGAATTAGAGTCATCTGAGAGACAGGCCACGCAGCTCCTCGTCGTTTTCGATAGTCACAGCACCTCCTCCGTAGGTAGACTGGGTCGTCCACTACTGAAAATCAAGTATTCTCAAGTATTCTCTATTCCCCACGTTCTCCATTATTCTGCCTTCCAGGCCCCCAACATGATGAGCTCCTGGTGCTGAGGAACTTTGTCTTTGTGGTGTTCCAGGGAGCTGTGGATGGACAGGCCACCACAAAGGACGTCCTGGTCCACTTCACTCCCAGACTGACCCAGACCAAGACCCCTGTCTTCAAAGAACTACTGAGGAACATCTGTCACTTCCACAGGACAGAGGGACAGGAGGGGACGTGGCGACTCAAATAATGGGAAGAGGGCAGGGGGGAAAGTGGAGGAGGGGAGAGGAGACTCAAATCTGATTACTGATACCTGTGAGGAAGAGACGAAAAAAGATTGTAAAGAGGGTGAGGCAGAGGAGGAGGCATGTGGGTTGATGGAGCAGGAGAGGAACTTGAGGCTCAAACAAACCTTTGACTGATTGGGAGGAGAGAAGCAAGATAAATTACAGAGAGGGAAGAGAGGAGAGGGGGGACCTGAGTTACTGTAGTAGCAGTTGGGTTGGGGGGACGTGGGGTGCTTTTAATGTCCACTGGTGGAATTCCAGACATTTTCTATGTTTTGTTTTGTTTATTTGTTTGTTATGTTGTTTATAGGATGTACTTGAATGCAGACGTTTTACATGTAATTGAAGTTGTAACAGAGATTGACTGCGGGGAAAAATAGCATATGTATTAGTATTACAATTGATATTTAAGGTATTATACTGTCCATTGCCATGTTGAGGTTGGATTTGGCAATGTTCTAAAAATAATATTTGTGCTGCTATTGGAACAATAATATTGAAACAAAAGTTAATTAGTGAATTAATTTTGTTGGATCATATTTTTCTTGGAGTATCAATAGGGTGGTAAATTGAAATGCTCTCGTATACTAATGTACCTGCTCTCCTATCTACAACATTTTTCCTGTTTGTATTTTAAGGTTGTTGAACAACTTAATTTTCTAAAGCCAAGGGTAAGATTGTGAAGAAATATTCCTACATCGTAATATCTGACTTAAATCAAACCTGATCTACCTCTGTACCTGTCAGTTAGTGTAGATAGAAATGTGTAGCTACATGGCAACTTTTATACACTCAATAAGATGACTGTGCATGTCATAATGATGGAATAAATCTCTCAAGTGTAATCATGTGTACTGTATTTAATTTTTCTAATTGTAGTGAGAACCCAATTTTCTAATGTTATAGTCCCAACCACATACTTATACTTTGTAGAACATTTGATTTATAGTAGCTTTTCTTTGATATCAGTTCAGCCTCTTTCTACTACACACAGAGCAGTAGCAGGTCACAGGGGCTCTTCAAATCACACCTGCCTTTTACAACCTTACAACCCATATTAACTATTATGTAAATTGTACTTTCAATGATATAAACAATATACAGAGCTTGTTTCGTGTATGCATACATGGGGGAAATACAGTATATTGATTCGTCCAAAATACACAAAAAAACTATTTTGGAATTAAAGATTGATCGCGTTATAGTCCTTTGAGCTCACTTGAGGATTTTATTTTGGAGCATATCTTTCCCTGTGTAGAAACTAAGCTAGAGAAAAACACGTGACCCAATTCCAAACAATAAGTAGACTTGTGCAACTATCATTGGCTCTTTTTCACAACCCATTTCAGGAAAGGAATCAATCGGAGAAAGAGAGAGAGTGCGTGTCCTCGGTGGCGCTGGTCATGGTGTTGAAATTACTAACTGTGTCGTGTGGGGTTTCGGTTTGTGGGTTGTCAATAGGCTTACTACTTACTATTAGGTCAAAAGTCGTAGTAAAATTGTTTAAGTCATCAGTCGAAACAAGCATACTCAGAAACTACTCCTCCTGTCATCATCCTTAATTTCAATTCCTCACTTTAAGTGGGTAACAGTGGAGTGACAGAGAGAGCTGTAGCTTTTACACGGACAGACTTCATTTGATAAAGAGTGTCCTTACTGACGCACACACGCACACACACAAAAGGGTTCTTTGGCGTTCTTTATACAACGGCTGGGTCTAATCCTGAATTCGTTCAAAGCCATTCCAGCCGGTGTCTATTCCACAAGTTACCACCAGCTACAGTGAGGGAAAAAAGTATTTGATCCCCTGCTGATTTTGTACGTTTGCCCACTGACAAAGAAATTATCAGTCTATAACTTTAATGGTAGGTTTATTTGAACAATGAGAGACAGAATAACAACAAAAAAATCCAGAAAAAAACGCATGTCAAAAATGTTATAAAATGATTTACATTTTAATGAGGGAAATAAGTATTTGACCCCTCTGTAAAACATGACGTAGTACTTGGTGGCAAAACCCTTGTTGGCAGTCACAGAGGTCAGACGTTTCTTGTAGTTGGCCACCAGGTTTGCACACATCTCAGGAGGGATTTTGTCCCACTCCTCTTTGCAGATCTTCTCCAAGTCATTAAGGTTTCGAGGCTGACGTTTGGCAACTCGAACCTTCAGCTCCCTCCACAGATTTTCTATGGGATTAAGGTCTGGAGACTGGCTAGGCCACTCCAGGACCTTAATGTGCTTCTTCTTCAGACACTCCTTTGTTGCCTTGGCCGTGTGTTTTGGGTCATTGTCATGCTGGAATACCCATCCACGACCCATTTTCAATGCCCTGGCTGAGGGAAGGAAGTTCTCACCCAAGATTTACCCAAGATTTACGGTACATCTGTCCATCGTCCCTTTGATGCGGTGAAGTTGCCCTGTCCCCTTAGCAGAAAAACAACACCAAAGCATAATGTTTCCACCTCCATGTTTGACGGTGGGGACGGTATTCTTAGGGTCATAGGCAGCATTCCTCCTCCTCCAAACACGGCGAGTTGAGTTGATACCAAAGAGCTCCATTTTGGTCTCATCTGACCACAACACTTTCACCCAGTTGTCCTCTGAATCATTCAGATGTTCATTGGCAAATTTCAGACAGGCATGTATATAAGCTTTCTTGAGCAGGGGGACCTTGCGGGCGCAGCAGGATTTCAGTCCTTCACGGCGTAGTGTGTTACCAATTGTTTTCTTGGTGACTATGGTCCCAGCTGCCTTGAGATCATTGACAAGATTTTCCCATGTAGTTCTGGGCTGATTCCTCACCGTTCTCATGATCATTGTAACTCCACGATGTGAGATCTTGCATGGAGCCCCAGGCCGAGGGAGTTTGACAGTTCTTTTGTGTTTCTTCCATTTGCAAATAAACGCACCAACTTGTCACCTTCTCACCAAGCTGCTTGGCGATGGTCTTGTAGCCCATTCCAGCCTTGTGTAGGTCTACAATCTTGTCCCTGACATCCTTGGAGAGCTCTTTGGTCTTGGCCATGGTGGAGAGTTTGGAATCTGATTGATTGATTGCTTCTGTGGACAGGTGTCTTTTATACTGGTAACAAACTGAGATTAGGAGCTCTCCCTTTAAGAGTGTGCTCCTAATCTCAGCTCGTTACCTGTATAAAAGACACCTGGGAGCTAGAAATCCTTCTAATTGAGAGGGGGCCAAATACTTATTTCCCTCATTAAAATGCAAATCAATTTATACAATTTTTGACATGCGTTTTTCAGGATTTTTTTGTTGTTATTCTCTCTCACTGTTCAAATAAACCTACCATTAAAATAATAGACTGATCATTTCTTTGTCAGTGGGCAAACGTACAAAATCAGCAGGGGATCAAATACTTTTTTCCCTCACTGTAAATCTATGACGTTAAAATGCTTATTTTCCCTGTTCCATCTGACTGCACTGTCTCATCAGCCCATCAGTTATAAACTTGATCTCCACTATAAAAACCATCTAGACATTATCTCACATTTCTTTTTAACTAACATTTAGTTTTCAACAGCAGAGATTTGTATAAACCTTACTGTCTGTCTCTCCAACATTTGCAACATTGTTGGCTAGCTCCTCTGAACAACAGTGTCCAAGAGAGCACATTTTCTCTGCCAGGAGAAATCATGCCTTATTAGCTCATTGTTATGGATGTATCCAAATAAATGTCACTGAAAAAAGCTTAAACAAATGCATCTACTTTTGTTATTCTTTCTGCACTGTTTGACGTGACTGTAAATTAACCGTAGTTGGCTAGCTAGCAAGCAAGGGATAAAAATCTTGCCAGCCTGTCGTGGACGAATCAGAATTAGTTGGGTAACATAGATCATTAAGATGTTTTATTAGTATAATATGCTTATTTGAGGTACTTGTCATTAGAAAGTGTCCATTGGACTCTGGTGTCTTTTCAGTTGCACGTCTACCTTAGCTGGGGCTCAGACACTTGGGGCCCAGAGAGGGGAGAGGTCAGACTTGTCATCATGGGAATGTGTCTTTACCTATTTCTTAAACCCTGTGAAGGGATGCGTGATTAATGGGGAACCAATGACTTGTCTCCACAATGTCTGTGAGCAAGTCACTCCCTCCTTTTCTTTATTGTGGGGAGGATTATGGCAGTAAATGGACCCTTGTATGTCCTCTTAGATCTCACACTTATCCTGTGATAATATATGGCCTAGAGGCTCACTCCCCCCAGTGAGCCTGTCAAGGAGTGGGGTCAAGAGGGGGTTTGCTTGAGATGGGAGTATCTAGAGTTGACAATTGATATATGCCATTGGATGAAATAGTTCTGTTCAATACCGTACCAGGGAGGGACGGTTCTAAGGAGACCAGATACTGGGCTATACCATTAATCCTGTTGACATAGCAGTTACTGTCTGATGTGCTTTATTGATATCTGTCATACAAAACTTAACCTTTGTGAACTGTTACTAAGTATCTGTGGTCTGTCAATGTACGTTGAAGGGGGTGTATCGTTGCTATAAAAGATCCCTGTAGCAATTCTGTAATCACCTTGTTCAATGGTTCATTCGAGAGTGCATTATTGAAGGTCAAGTACTTTTGCAAGAGTATCTTAAGTATTAAAGATGTAGTTTAACTCTGACTGTGTGTGTTTGTAACTCCTCATTTGGTAATGCGGAAATTAGCCACCACAAGCCAGTATGGCAATGGAACATTTAGAACGAACGACTGGGTCACGTCCATAGATACAAAACATAAAGACTGAACGACTGGGTCGCGTCTCTGGCAACCGAACCAATAGAACGAATGACCAGCTGGCTTGGGTAGCAACCTTAGATTTGTTTCGGGACTATAAATTGTGGAAGGATGAAATAGTATGAAGAAATTCATCAAAATAACGTTTTTAATGAAAATATGTCAATCATATCATTATATGAACATATTGGTAATCCGTTGTATAAAAGGGATAATGCCCAAGAAGCCGGTGTTTGAGGATATATATGGGGCATTATCCCTTTTATACAACGGATTACCAATATGTTCATATAATGATATGATTGACATATTTTCATTAAAAACTTAAATATAGAACCATTTATTCTAAAAGTGTTACACACTCCTGTCAGTGTAAGAACATAAAAACCAACTATTGGAATAAATGTATCAACAGTTATTTGATTTCAATTTTCTCCTCGCATCTCACCACGGTTGTAATAACAACTTTATTTTCTGCAGTGCATAAATTAATTACACGCATTTAATAACCAAAATATCATTATATCCCCCTTTAATATCATAAATGCTGTTCACAAGGGAAGCTCTTAATAACGCACGGGCCGTAACTGGCCATTACCCGACTGTAATGATATTACAGACCCAATTACCCGCCATTAGACAGGCTTCTCTGCATCTTATGTGCGTTGATCCAATCCCACCCTCCTCTTCCAAATTTCAGCTGCAGATTGGAGCCTCATTTCGCCTCTCCATAGAGACTCCGGCGTCTGCTCCGTGATGTCCCAGATGCGCTTTAAAACTAATTGAAAGGGTCCTGTGGTATATGTTTATCTGCGGAAGCTATATAAATCGTGGGACCCCTTGCTGTGAAGAAAATCAAAATTCTGGCCGTTGTAAATGTTGTGATATGCCAGCCCCTTGTAAAGTGGACCCGGTAACCCACCTAACGAGCAGTCAATCTCAAACCCAACATAGAAGCTACCAAATAAAGAAGTGCGCCGGCTGTGTGTATGTGTGTGTTTATAGTCAGGGAATAACCACTGGCATAACAGCAGAGTAATCTGCAGGGGGAAAATATTTTAATTTTCAGATAGGCTACCTGGGAGAGTTGTTTCCCACCCGGGTCGGCCCCTGACGCGTGCACACACACACACACACACACACACACACACACACACACACACACACACACACCGAGATGGTCCCACTCACAGTGAGAAGACAAAGCCACGGTAATCCGATTAGAACCAATTAGGCGTGAGATTCTAAAGGCAGCAAGAGCAGAAGCCTCAAAACACTGTAGACATCTGGGCACTCCCAGAGAGAGAGGGAGAGCGAGAGAGAGAGGTAGAGTAAAAGGAAAAGGAAGATGAACTCAGAGAGGGATGTTGAGGAGGAAAGAGGGGAGTGAGTAATAGCGAGAGTGAGGTTGTAGAGATAGTGGGACAGAGAGAGTGAAAGAGAGAAAAAGAGAGAGAGACTGTGACTGGAACTGGAACTGCCGGTTCCTGAGACAAACAGGAAACTTATCGCGCCCTCTCAGCATCCTCTCCTCCTCGCTCCCTGGACCAGCGCAAGACAAATACTCAGCAGGTATCTCAGACAGCGGGATATCTATCAGATAGGCCTACCTACCATTTTCTATTATAGATAGGCTACATCTTTTGTATATCATTTACAATAATTTATATTACTTTTATTGCGAGGCAACTGGGCATTATTTCTGATTTGTCTCTTTAAAACATTTGGTGAGTGCTGCCCTATCTTATCCTAATGGACTATATTGATGAGGATTATTCTCAGCAAATAACTTTGGAGTGAGCACATGGCTTTCTTGTTATGTCATGTTTTATTCCAATGTTTATAGCCTAATGGCATGGTTTGTTTACTTACTTTTATAGTTGGTTTATTTGGGTGAAGCGCGGGGAGTTTTGTAGAGTTTCTTTAGTTGATCTACTTTGTCATTTGTAATATCAACACTATAATAATTTCACTGATTACGCAGTTTGACTGATGTCAAATATCCATACAGACAACTTGGACACATCCGGACCCGCTATTCTCTGATCTGCAGCTGAAATGATTTGGTTTATTTTCAGATTTCTCTGTGACATCGGGCTTTTGTCCACACAGATCCACAGATAAACGAAGCCACCTAGAAAACCATAATGTTTTACTTCCACTGTCCCCCTCAGCTGGATGGAGAATGTTGTCGGACTAATACACGTAAGTAGGCTAAACCGTAGCCTAAAATGCAGCAACTTTTGGCTGAGTCGCCATAGATAGGCTAGAACGTGTTGACAGTGGTTTTATCTGGAAAAAGCAGCCTTATAACTACTTCAGTCTATAACTTCTCTATCTTTGCAATCAAGTTCAAATATCTGTAGCCGAATGCTACCCCTGAATAGGCTGCAAGAAGAGTGGTTTAAGTTGTATGACTCTGCAATCATCTGAATAACATATTTGTATCACTTTTTAATTTGTATCACAATTTCATTGTGGTAAATAAAGTGTGTGTGTGTGTGTGTGTGTGTGTGTGTGTGTGTGTGTGTGTATGTGTGTGTGTGTGTGTGTGTGTGTGTGTGTGTGTGTGTGTGTATAGCCCCGGGGCTGAGGCAGGTGTGTTGTCCCGTCTGCAGCCACATATGTTTTGGTGTCTTGCCTCTCAGACCGGGCATCAATGTTTTCATGGCTCTAATAACATGAATACACTAGATCATAGTTCGTTTCAATGGGCCATCCTATTTACTCACATCCTAAAAATAAACAACTGCTTAATTAGTATTTTGTTTATTTAGGTTTGTTATTTTTGTTGTAAAAATAAGTTGCAAAGTGTTTCCATGTCGGGTTTTAAGTGCAAACAAATGAAAATATAGTACATGTATTTATACCGGCAAGTATTTTTATTGCAACATTTCTTAGATGATGTTGTTATGTTTCCAGTGAACACCAACGGGTTTCCCAACCATTCGTCAGCAGGTGATTTTGATGACGGCTTTCTGCGGAGAAAACAGCGGAGAAATAGAACAACATTTACGCTGCAACAGGTAGCAACCAATTATAAAACTCTGGACTGCTTAGAAATGGAACTCTGTAGACTACATGGTTATAATGAACTGAATCCAGTGTGAACAAAATCATGTGTCAAGCTAGCTAGGCTACACCCATTTAATTTTACGATTAATGATTATTATGATGATGCTTAACATTATTTCCACCAGAAAAATAAAATGTATCTCTTCCTTATTGCTTGCAGTTATTTTAGTTAATAGCATTTTGTTGCCTAGTTCGGCTAGTCATCCTCTAAAAGTAGCCTAGACTACTTACCAAAACAGACATTTTGTAGATTTTGTAGATTTCGTTCAAAAACCATCACACCAAAATATACAATTGTGTGTAGTATTATGAATATGAATAATAAACTAGCATAACTTTAAAACAGCATATTATATTTTCCCCTTTCTCAGTTGGAGGCTTTGGAGGCTGTGTTCACGCAGACTCACTACCCTGATGTTTTCACACGTGAGGAACTGGCCATGAAGATCAACCTGACTGAGGCGCGTGTCCAGGTGAGCACACACACAAGGCACTGTCATTCACTTGATGCACTTTAATAATTTATCCACTTCGATCTAAAGTCCCCTGTTTTGGGGACCTGCATGGTTCTGGTACCAGTTCCGACCGGCATTTTCACTTATAAAGCAATCTGTGGACACCATAGATTGGAATGGCTTGCATAGAGCAGTAGCCCTGATTCTCACAGACACATATATATGGTGTATAGCAGGATGTGAAATCTGACACCACTTGAAGCTGAGATGTTCCTCCTACCATTTAGTTCGCTTTTCCGACTGTCCATCAACTCCAGGCTGAACCCTATGTCACAGCCACTATCAACACATATGCCTCTAAACCTTTCATCATAATGCAGTGGAAGAGACTGATTCCGTTGCTGTAGCACATTCAGAGATCGATTTATAGCCAGTAATCTAAAATAATACATAGATTTGAAACAAAATACACGTTATGTTTGTCATAGATGGACAAGATTAATATGAGCTGAAAGGTGAGTTCCTACCGAGTTTAGGAAGCCAAGCTAGAGCTCTGTGAGATGTTCACAGCTATGGGGGAAGATGTTTTGATCAAGAGAGACCTTTAGAAAATATGGACATTTTCTCTAACACTAAATACACAAATATGTATTTTACAGTTTTATGGAAGGTGAAATCTTATAGTTAATCATTTTAGAAATGTATTATATTATATTTAGAACAGAAATAAGTCATTTGAAGTCTTATTCGTACAGTTTTGTTGAATAGGAAATACATCATATAAAATATTTCATATTTTCATATTTTTATCAAATATGTACTGTGTACTTGAGCTTGTGTCCTCAAAAGTGACTACACACTGGCAATGTATAAATATTTTTTACCAGAAAGGTGAGATTTTAACCTTTCTTGGACTATGCATCATTACCAGTTATTGTTTATGGCCCTCTCATGAGAAATTATTACTTTTGGTGATTAAGTAGATCACATTTTCGATTACATTTAGTTACATTTAAGATGTTTTAATAACATCAACATAATGGTGAATATTAGATTAAGTTGATTAAACGGTCATTCATAATTAACCAGCGATAATGTTCTTCACTAATTTGTCGACATCTCAAAGGCTAACAAAAAAGACATCATCCATGCGTGTCCATTTCCATGGCTCGGAAAAAAAGAAGCATAAGGGATGCTTTTAAAGACAGCAGTAGATAAAAATGTTAAGACAGCATTTAGGACAGCATTTTTTGTGCACGCTCGCACCCACACACGCACATACACAAACACACCTTAACATTATTTAAAAATTTGTCCATTTATATTCTGCCCCTGCCCTCCACATATGCGTGGTTATAAACTTGTTCAGATGTAATTGAATTCAGTGTGTCCTGTATGTAATTCCATGCATTCCTGATTTGCTTTTGGGGTTTGTTGTGAGCGCAGATCTAATTGTAGGAAATATAATAGTTAGGCTTTGCTTCCCCTGGGTCATCTTACTATCGCTTAAAGCCGACAGCGCGCTGCATAATAGAATCCCGAGCTGTAAATTAGGGATTGTAAACAAATTATTCTGTTCTAATCCGATTACAGCATTCTTATTATTAAATCTGAACATGAATCGGATGCAGCATACAGGGACATTATTATTAGAAAATAAATGTCCTTTCTGTTGTAGTGTTGGATGGCTTGTCTTTATGTGCATGTCAATGGATTTCCCCCCTCCTTAAAGCAGCAGCCAAATGGAGATTAATGTAGCAATTACCGGCCATTCAGAGGGACGGGATCACGACTCTTAGCTGTAAGGTGCTGTAAGGTGCAGGGGTGAGATAGTAGTCTCACAATGACAGCAAGCCGCCATATTGTTGTCCTGTCACTAAACCAAACTGTTGTCCTTTTCTTTTATATCGACTGAATGCGATTCGTTTTGTTTGGATGCTGACATCATTGTACCTCGGCTCGTCACACAATAGTGACTGTTCTGTCCCGCGTGCAGGTTGCATGCAGTCATTCTGATTCGCACTCCCGTCCAACCCATTCCATTCACACACATCATGATTAATGCGTGCGCGAGTGCAGTCTTAATCAAATCTGATGTTGTCAAACAATCACTAAATAGGGGAATAAATGACTTAATCACAGTTCTCTTACTCAGGCGCCCGACTGTTATTGGGAAGTCATTAATATATGATAATGAAAAATTGCTCAATTAAATGTTGTTATAGGAAATGACCTTCATTCAATTAGGATATAGTAGTTGGCAGTATGTAGCGGGCTGGAGACTATGGGTGGGTGAAGTTTGGGAGAAGTTGCAGTGCAAAGTCATTCAGACAGAGAGCTTTAGTCCAACACACACACACACACACACACATGCACACAAACACAGGGACTTCTATACCTTTATATTATCATGAACCAAAAATGACATTCATTTTTTATACATTGGATAATAAGATAGTTAAATCACCATATTGCGGTGCAGAGACATGATTCATGAAATCTGTCAATTTTCTGACCGACTGTATCATACCATCCACTCCTGGGTGCATAAATATAAAGATGTTGGTCAGTGTCTCTTTTGAAAATAGATTTTATCTCGATGAGACTAAGCAACACGTCAACATACAAAAGCAGGTATTCATTTGACTACTTTAAATTGCACAAAGGAGAGAGCAACATTTCGCTTTTTACTCCTCTCCTCCTGTCTAGGTGTGGTTCCAGAATCGTAGGGCCAAGTGGAGGAAGACGCAGAGAGGAAATACAGACCCCGACGGAGGTAAGGAGCAGATTAACGAGGGAGGCACTCCTCCGTCCAGGAGTCTGAACTCCCAGTCTCCTGTGGACCAGAGCAGGAAACAGAAGGAACCTCTGGAGATGCAGCAGAGGTGAGAGAACAGGGATGGGGACACAGATGGGGACAGAGATGAGTTTCTGGGGAGTGTTCCCCTTCAGAGTTAGGCCTCTTCTCCCATTACAAGTTTTTACCTGTGGCTGGTGACCTTGACACTGTACACTGTCATGCGGTATTGAATGCCTGAATTTGGGGATTCTGATTTAGCCACTGTCCATGGTGCTGAAATCTCACTCTCCCTGTGGCCAGTAATGTTGCAGCTGAACCTCATGGCAGCTGTCCACTGTTACTTGATGCTGAACAACAGATCACAGGTGTCTGAGTGTGCAGCTGTCCGTGGTGCTGAAATTGCAGATCACATTTATTTGCTTGTTGTTTACATCGGACCTTCCACACGTGATTAATTCACCACAAATGGTAACCCACTCATCTTCCCCTCCTCTCTCCTCCTCACTCCTCTTCACTTTCCTTCAGTTGCAGGATAACCATAATCTCTTATCTCTGCTCTGAGTCATTTTAAACTAACCTCAATCCTCTCTCTCCCCCCAGTATAAACCGAGCCGTAGGTCCTGGTGGGCCGTTCTTCCCATCCTGTCTACCAGGGACCCTCCTGAACTCAGCCACCTATGCCCAGGCTCTGTCGCATGTTGCCACAATGAAGGGTACGCAAGATTCACAACGTAGCGCAGTGTTGCAATGTTGTTTTTCATCACAAAAGGGGTGGCTTTTATATATGCTGCGGCATTCAACATACTTTTGTACTACCTGAAATTTGAGATGTGCCATATCATTCCTTCCGCAGCTGTGGGTGCAGTGTTGTCGCTTGATTCCTTGATCTGATCTATAGGCTATATAGGCTATTCATCAAAGTAGTGTATTTTGCATTGATAACCAAATGTAATCTCAGCAACTGTTCAAACAGTAAACCAAACAACAAGAATCCACAGCTATTTTGTTTAGAAGTAATAACTGGTCATTCCAGGCTATTGTGAAACTAGCTAGACGTGCTTTTTTCTCTGTGAACTAAACATGATGACGCTCTATTTTGAGCCGATACTGGAATGAATACACAAGTAGCATATCAAACTGGGATAATGTTTTACGCTAAACCGTCAATATAATATACAATATATGACCAAAGGTATGTGGACACCTGCTCGTTGAACATCTCATTCCAATATCATGGGCATTAATATGGAGTTGGTCCCCCCTTTGCTGCTATAACAGCCTCCATTCTTCTGGGAAGGCTTTCACTAGATGCTGGAACATTGCTGTAGGGACTTGCTTCCATTCAGCCACAAGAGCATTAGTGAGGTCGGGCACTGATGTTGGGCGATCAGGCCTGGCTCACAGTCAGAGTTCCAATTCATCCCAAAGGTGTTTGATGGTGTTGAGGTCAGGGCTCTGTGCAGCCCAGTCAAATTCTTCCACATCAATCTCGACAAACCGTTTCTGTATGGTCCTCGCTTTGTGCACGGGGGAATTGTCATGCTGGAACAGGAAAGGGCCTTCCCAAAACTGTGACCACGAAGTTGGAAGTACAGAATCATCTAGAATGTCATTGTATGATGAAGCGTTAAGATTTCCCTTTACCAGAACTAAGGGGCCTAGCCCGAACCATGAAAAACAGCTCCAGACCATTATTCCTCCTCCACCAAACTTTACAGTTGGCACTATGCATTTGGCAGGTAGCGTTCTCCTGGCATCCACCAAACCCAGATTCAGATGGTGAAGCGTGAGTCCAATGGCGGCGAGCTTTACACCAATCAAGCCGACGCTTGTCATTGCGCATGGTGATATTAGGCTTGTGTGAGGCTGCTCGGCCATAGAAACCCATTTCATGAAGCTCCCGACGAACAGTTATTGTGCTGACATTGCTTCCAGAGGCAGTTTGGAAATCGGTAGTGAGTGTTGCAACTGAGGACAGGTGTTTTTTACGCGTTATGCGATTCAGCACTCGGCGGTCCCGTTCTCTGAGCTTGTGTGGCCTACCACTTCGCGCCTGAGCCATTGTTGCTCCTAGACGTTTCTGCTTCACAATAACAGCACTTACAGTTGACCGGTGCAGTTCTAGCTAGGCAGAAATTTGACGCACTGACTTGTTGGAAAGGTGGTATCCTATGACAATGCCACCTTGAAAGTCACTGAGCTATTAAGTAAGACCATTCTCCTGCCAATGTTTGTCTATGGAGATTACATGGCTGTGTGCTAGATTTTATACACCTGTCAGCAACGGGTGTGGTTGAAATAGCTGAATCCACCAATCTGAAGGGGTGTCGACATTTTTGTATGTATAGTGTATACAGTGGGGGGGAAAAGTATTTGATCCCCTGCTGATTTTTTACCATTGCCCACAGATAAAGAAAGGATCAGTCTATAATTTTAATGGTAGGTTTATTTGAACAGTAAGAGACAGAATAACAACAAAAATATCCAGAAAAACGAATGTCAAAAATGTTATAAATTGATTTGCATTTTAATGAGGGAAAAAAGTATTTGACCCCCTCTCAATCAGAAATATTTCTGGCTCCCAGGTGTCTTTTATACAGGTAACGAGCTGAGATTAGGAGCACACTCTTAAAGGGAGTGCTGCTAACCACAGCTTGTTAACTAAAAAAAGACACCTGTCCACAGAAGCAATCAATCAGATTCCAAACTCTCCACCATGGCCAAGACCAAAGAGCTCTCCAAGGATGTCAGGGACAAGATTGTAGACCTACACAAGGCTGGAATGGGCTACAAGACCATCGCCAAGCAGCTTGGTGAGAAGGTGACAACATTTGGGGCGAATATTCGCAAACGGAAGAAACACAAAAGAACTGTCAATATCCCTCGGCCTGGGGCTCCATGCAAGATCTCACCTCGTGGAGTTGCAATGATCATGACAATGGTGAGGAATCAGCCCAGAACTACACAGGAGGATCTTGTCAATAATTTCAAGGCAGCTGGGACCATAGTCACCAAGCAAACAATTGGTAACACACTACGCCGTGAAGGACTGAAATCTTGCAGCACCCGCAAGGTCCCCCTGCTCAAGAATATATATACATGCCCGTCTGAAGTTTGCCAATGAACATCTGAATGATTCAGAGGACAACTGGTGAAAGTGTTGTGGTCAGATGAGACCAAAATGGAGCTCTTTGGCATCAACTCAACTCGCCGTGTTTGGAGGAGGAGGAATGCTGCCTATGACCCCAAGAACACCATCTCCACCGTCAAACATGGAGGTGGAAACATTATGGTTTGGGGGTGTTTTTCTGCTAAGGGGACAGGACAACTTCACCGCATCAAAGGGACGATGGACGGGGCCATGTACCATCAAATCTTGGGTGAGAACCTCCTTCCCTCAGCCAGGGCATTGAAAATGGGTCGTGGATGGGTATTCCAGCATGACAATGACCCAAAACACATGGCCAAGGCAACAAAGGAGTGGCTCAAGAAGAAGCACATTAAGGTCCTGGAGTGGCCTAGCCTGTCTCCAGACCTTAATCCCATAGAAAATCTGTGGAGGGAGCTGAAGGTTCGAGTTGCCAAACGTCAGCCTCGAAACCTTAATGACTTGGAGAAGATCTGCAAAGAGGAGTGGGACAAAATCCCTCCTGAGATGTGTGCAAACCTGGTGGCCAACTACAAGAAACGTCTGACCTCTGTGATTGCCAACAAGGGTTTTGCCACCAAGTACTAAGTCATGTTTTGCAGAGGGGTCAAATACTTATTTCCCTCATTAAAATGTAAATCATTTAATAACATTTTTGACATGCGTTTTTCTGGATTTTTTTGTTGTTATTCTGTCTCTCACTGTTCAAATAAACCTACCATTAAAATTATAGACTGATCATTTCTTAGTAAGTGGGCAAACGTACAAAATTAGCAGGGGATCAAATACTTTTTTCCCCCCAGATCGACGGAGAGAAGCTTGTAGTAACCTTAACAGTTAACACAACTAATGGTAAGAGGAGAGGAGTAGGCAGGTGATGGTGATGATGATGATGGTGGTGGTGGCAATGATAGACATACCTTACTGTATTTGTAAGAAACCCTAAAACAATTTCCTGACCCTGCCTGTGTGTTTATTTATTTGTGTGTGTGTGTGTGTGTGTGTGTGTGTGTGTGTGTGTGTGTGTGTGTGTGTGTGTGTGTGTGTGTGTGTGTGTGTGTAACCAGGAGGTGATCTGTGCTCTTGCTGTGTTCCTGATCCCATGGGCCTGTCCTTCTTGCCCCCCTACGGTTGTCAGGGCAACCGTACAGCCAGCGTGGCAGCCCTGCGGATGAAGGCCCGTGAGCACTCTGAGGCCGTCCTGCAGTCAGCAAACCTGCTGGGGAATGGCCATGGGCATGGCGCTGGAGTAGGAGGCCTGTCCAGGGTTGGGGTGTCCGGGGATGGGTTGAAAAGGCCCAGGATGGACCCTGCCCTGGGAGTCATATCTGGATCAGTGTCGTGTGTTTCTGGAGCCGTGCGGAGAGGAGCAGGGGGCGGACTTACTCTCAGCCCAGGCTCCAAGGCACCGACTCAGGGTAGCGGGTCTGACATGCACCCCCTCTGCCCCAAGGAACCACTGGAGAAAAAGTGAGTGTGTGTGTCTGTGTTCGCTGCCCAGAGGAAACAGACGTACGGACAGTGAGGATGTACAGACAGACTGACGGACTGGGACTATAACTCCTGTAGTGTGACTGTGCCTGTTGTTATGACCACTTTCCTTCTCCCTACTCCCCCTAAAGCACAACTATGGACCTATTTCTACTGGAACAGGGTGAGGAGTGGGTACCCAGATATCATACTATATGGATCTAACTATCAAGATATTGATTTGATTGTGATTTATTTATTGTGGGTGAATATTGCTGAATGCCGTGGGGCTGTTGCTGAACCATTATAATGGACTCTATATGGGCTCTTTGTAAGGGATAACTTGAATACATTGTGTGTGTGTTTGCGTGTGTTTGTGTGTGTGTGCTTGTGTGTATGCGTGTGTGAACAGAGAACCTGGCTGATGTGAATCTGAGGCATTTCTCTTTCTCTCTCATCTTGGCTACACACTCTTCCTTGTGTATTATTAGAGTATTGTGTTACAGAACGTCACCAGACAATGTAACATGTTGTGTTTGTATTCTTATAACCACATGTAAAACACAATGTGAAATATTGACGATTCCATTGTTTTCACTGGAGCTATGGTCATTATTGTTCAGGTTTTCAAGCTAGTGACCAGAGAGAACTCCAACTAATTATTTATTTATCTTGTTTAACTGACAGGGACAGTGCACATGAATCAACATATACATTTCACATCAGTTGAAGCTGATGTTGCTTCGCTGTCCCTTGGCTAATAGATATGATACAACAGTTGTGTTGAAATCAGGGCTGTTGCTAATATTTATTCAGTCTGTTAGCACTTCTGTAGTGTTACTAGCGTTACCCGAACCCAGATCACTTTAGTCCTGTTGTCTAAAACAATTAAAGATGTATTGTCTCCTGTTGCCTCCCGCCACAGCCATCTGCTCCTATCCATTATTCATTAGCTTCCCTTAAAGCTAGAGAGACGAGAGCGATCATTGTTCTTATTATTTATTTACTTTTAGGAACGCCAACGCCACTCACTGCTTTTCTTTTCTCTCTCTCTCTCTCCCTCTCTCACTCTCTGTCTCTTACTGCCTCTCTCTAGCCTTCTCCACCTCTCCCTCTCTCTCACATGCCTCCCCCTCTCTCTCTCTCTCCCTCTCTCAGTCTCTGTCTCTTACTGCCTCTCTCTAGCCTTCTCCACCTCTCCCTCTCTCTCACATGCCTCCCCCTCTCTCTCTCTCTCTCTCTCTCTCTCATGAGATGCATCGCCAGGTTTCAATAACCCATTGAACATGATACATGCTAATTATTAATGCCTAAATGTATATTTACAAAACACTTTTTTAAACACCCAGAGCCTCCTTCATGGTTCATCAGCAATTGTTGATTAATTAATTTACTTATCATTTTATTTATTCATTTTATTTTTTTCCCCAGATCAGATTAAGAGTATTTAACCGTAGCGAGAGAGAGCACACAGAGACCAGAACTTAGTCTGATCACTTTTGTTAGTCAATAACACAATTAAGCAAACTACACACAAAATAGCATTAATAATTGATGGTGAATTGTGTATTACCACAAAGTACTGGGTTAATAATTAATAATGAGGGAGACACCCTGGTAACATGGAGGAGGGAGATAATGTCAGAAGGCCAGGATGGAGCACTCACACTTTTATTCTCTCTCTCTATTCCTCTCTCTCCTCTCATTCTGTATCTCCCTTTCTATCCCTCTCTCTATTTCCCCCTGTATCCTTCTTTCATCTCTCTCTCTCTCTCTTTCTCTCTTGCCTTTCACACTGAAATTGACTGCATGCTGTGCATAGTTCATATATATTAATAAAGTGACGATTTAATTGAATCTTTGAGTAATTGAGTTATATTGTTAATGTGTTTGTATGAGCAAGAATTCTCTCTAGCTTATTTTGTTCTACACTTTGTAAACAAAACAAGTGAAACCTCATACGAAACAAAGAGCCATGCATGTATTTTGTTGAGTGTACATGATTATACTCTAAAATGTGGATACAATTATGATGCTTCTATTCAAAACTTTTGACCAGTGATTGTGTTTTCCAATCTAATATAAGTAGCAATGTAACTCATGTAACACTGAAATGCTGGCCAGATTTATACAGTAAGGAAAGGCAAGTTTATTTGTGTTTTTGCATTACTCCAGTCATTGTAGCACACATTGTTCAGAATATCTATTATGCAATCAAGCCCAATCAAGGATGACTTGATTAATCATATCATACAATGGTAATACGTAAATGTATGCGTTTGAAAAATGCAATGACATGGCAGCAAATTATAATATTGTGTAAACTTATTATAACAATGGTTATATTGTGTGTACTTATTATAACAATACTTATTATAACAAATGTACACTGCTTCCGAAAATGGAACATTTATTATATCATGTGGCTGACATTGACATACGGTCTAAAACTCACAAAAGATTCAGACAAACCATTTAAATCTCTCCAAATTGAATACAGTGGTTTTGGAATTGAATCATTAAAAAAAAGGATTCCGGTCTTATAACGGTTCCGATCATCATAAGTTCTGTATAGCACTCATAATTCACTGCTTTAATATGCCATAAACAAGTCAAGTTGCTGTTGACATCCCCGCTGTGCATATGGCATCTGTGATAATTCTGCCACCTAAAATAAGTCCTGCAGCAGTTTGTGGAGCATTGTTATATTAAATTAACTGGAGCGCAGCCGGAAACACAAACTGACAGAATGAATACAGAGGCCAGGCATTCTACTCTGTTCTACACAGCCATGTTAATGGGCTTCTATTGTTGCAGTAATGAAAACATTATGCTGAGATACAGAAAGAGAGAGAGATGTCCTGGACCAGGGGCACTTCACACTAAGAGACAACCAGCAGGATGAAGTCAAACCTGGACACTCATCAGAGGTCAGTTTTATGTTTTCCATCCCTAATGGTTAGGGATTTGGGGAAGGATATTAAAGATGGTACTAGATCTGTGCCTAAGAGCTAACTTCTACCCAGCGGCAGAGAGAAACAGCGCAGACAGAGTTCAAAACAAATCAAATCAAATGTTATTTGGCACATGCTCCGAATACAACAGGTGTAGACCTTACAGTGAAATGCATACTTACAAGCCCTTAAACAAGAATGTAGTTTTAACAAAAATACGAAAAAGAGGTAAGAGATAAGAATAACAAATTATTAAAGAGCAGCAGTAAATAACAATAGCGGGGCAATATATAGGGGGTACCGGTACAGAGTCAATGTGCATGGGCACCTGTGTCGAGGTAATTGAGGTAGTATGTACATGTAGGTAAAGTGAAACTGACTATGCATATATAATAATAGAGAGTAGCAGCAGCGTGGGGGGGGGGTGTACCGGTTGGCGTGCGGTAGCAGAGAGGACAGTCTATGACTAGGATGGCTGGAGTCTTTGACAATTGTTAGGACCTTCCTCTGACACCGCCAGGTATAGAGGTCCTGGGTGGCTGGAAGCTTGGCCCCGGTGATGTATTGGGCCGTACGCACTACCATCTGTAGTGCCTTGCGGTCGGAGGCCGAACAGTTGCCATACCAGGCAGTGATGCAACCCGTTCAGGTCAGAGAAGAGACTGAAATTCCACCATCATTATTACTGCTTTTAATTCCTGCATCAAAGATGATAGATAAGCCAATCAATTACAATCAGTTATACTCATCTCTGATGAAGGTATTCCAGCAGCATATTTTAACTCAGCAGAGAATAATGCATTTGTCAGTCAGATGTCTGTCAGCTGTAACAATAGGCTCCTGACAGCAACACAACCACAGGAAGGCATCTGACTCAGCATGGAGAGGACCAGGACCTGCTCTCTGCTCTGGACCAGACTCCTGCCTCATATATCAGACCCAAATAATACTTGATTTATTTATCCTTTATTTAATCTGGTGTATCCCATTGAAAAATACATATATTTTGCAAGGGAGAAAAATGTGAAGGAATGTTTTTTATTTTGCATTTAACCTTTATTTAGGTTAAATAAAGTCCCATTGATGTCAGGAGACCTCTTTTACAAGGGAGACCTGGCCAAGAGGGTCATGTTGTTGGCTTGTAAAATAGGTCTCCTGACCTCAATGGGACTTTATTTAACCTAAATAAAGGTTCAATACAAAATAAAAATAAATATTTCACATTTATTGCAAGGACTTGTAATTTCTAGTTTAGGCTTCAGATTTGTTTCACCCACTATAGAATTGACCAAAGTCTGAGAACTTAAAGCCTTTTAGGGTGCATCTCGGTAGGGTTAATTTAATCAGTGACAACTGATGGAGTGAATTCCAGGTTCCTCACAGATTTAGGGATGCATACATAAATGCACTATAAGAAATGACTGAAGCGTTTTGCAGGCCGTATAGGAGGACAGTGTATTAAAACAGACCACAAAGTGTGATTATGAAGGGTCTGGACACCGAATCCTCTACAGCAGTGGTTCCCAAACCTTTTATAGTCCCGTACCCCTTCACACATTCACCTCCAGCTGCGTACACCTTCTGGCACCAGGGTCAGTGCACTCTGAAATGTTGGTTTTTGCCATCATTGTAAGCCTGCCACACACACACTCTACGATACATTTATTAAGCATAAGAATGAGTGTGAGTATTTGTCACAACCCGGCTTGTGGGAAATGACAAAGAGCTCTTATAGGACCAGGGCACAAATAATAATATAATCAATAACTTTGCGCTCTATTTAGCCATAAATTAAACCTTATTTGTTTATCAAAAATTGTGAATAACTCACCACAGGTTAATGAGAATGGTGTGCTTGAAAGGATGCACATAACTCTGCAATGGTGGGTTGTATTGGACAGAGTCTCAGTCTTAAATCATTTTCCACACACAGTCTGTGCCTGTATTACTTTCCACTCTCACATAGGTACGAGGTTGCTAAGGGCATCAGTGTCTTAACAGCGCAATATGCCAAGGCAAGAAACTCTGAGCGCAGCCCGCTCTTGAAATCTGGCAGTGGCTTCTGATTAAATTACATTTTCACAGAACCGCTTGTTGCAATTTCGATGAGGCTCTCTTGTTCAGATATCGGTAAGAGGACTGGAGGCAGGGCATGAAAGGGATAACTGTCACGGTTGTGATAAGGAGCGGACCAAGATGCAGCGTTTGTGTTCCACATATTTATTATATTCGTGAAACGTAATGCAAATACAGAAAACTTGAAATACCAAAACAACAAACCGTGACGCAGAGAGGGGAAAAAACACACTACTCAAAGGATAATCACCCACAAACAACATGCAGAAACACCCCTACTAAATATGACCTCCAATTAGAGGCAACGAGGACCAGCTGTCTCCAATTGAAGGTCAACCCAATAAACCCCAACCTAGAAATAGACAAACTAGAACTACAACATAGAAAGCGAAAACATAGAACAAACACAAAAACACCCCCTGTCACACCCTGACCACTCTACCATAGAAAATAACAACTTATATTGGTCAGGACGTGACAATAACGAATCAAGTTGTTTGTGTCATCCGTTTCAGGAAAGTCCTGTGTAATTGCGCACCCAGCTCACTCAGGAGCTTCGCTATATCACATTTGACATTGTCCTTAAGCTTGAGTTCATTTGCACACAAAAATCATACAATGATGGAAAGACCTGTGTGTTGTTCTTGTTAATACAGACAGAAAAGTGCTCCAACTTCTTAATCATAGCCTCAATTTTGTCCCGCACATTGAATATAGTTGCAGAGTCCCTATAATCCTAGATTCAGTTCATTCAGGCAAGAAAAAACATCACCCAGATAGGCCAGTCATGTGAGAAACTCGTCATCATGCAAGCAGTTAAAGAAGTGAAAATGATGGTCAGTAAAGAAAACTTCAAGCTCGTCTCTCAATTTAAAAAAAAGTGTCAATACTTTGCCCCTTGATAACCAGAACACATCTGTATGTTGTAAAAGTGTTACATGGTCGCTGCCCATATCATTGCATAATGCGGAAAATACACGAGAGTTCAGGGGCCTTGCTTTAACAAAGTTAACCATTTTCACTGTAGTGTCCAAAACATCTTTCAAGCTGTCAGGCATTCCCTTGGCAGCAAGAGCCTCTCGGTGGATGCTGCAGTGTACCCAAGTGGCGTCGGGAACAACTGCTTGCACGCACATTACCACTCCACTATGTCTCCCTGTCATGGCTTTTGTGACATCAGTACAGATACCATTACATCTTGACCACCAAAGTCTATTTACATTTTACATTTACATTTAAGTCATTTAGCAGACGCTCTTATCCAGAGCGACTTACAAATTGGTGCATTCACCTTATGATATCCAGTGGAACAACCACTTTACAATAGTGCATCTAAATCTTTTAAGGGGGGGGGGGTTAGAAGGATTACTTTATCCTATCCCAGGTATTCCTTAAAGAGGTGGGGTTTCAGGTGTCTCCGGAAGGTGGTGATTGACTCCGCTGTCCTGGCGTCGTGAGGGAGCTTGTTCCACCATTGGGGTGCCAGAGCAGCGATCAGTTTGGACTGGGCTGAGCGGGAACCGTGCTTCCTCAGAGGTAGGGGGGCCAGCAGGCCAGAGGTGGATGAACGCAGTGCCCTTCTTTGGGTGTAGGGCCTGATCAGAGCCTGAAGGTATGGAGGTGCCGTTCCCCTCACAGCTCCGTAGGCAAGCACCATGGTCTTGTAGCGGATGCGAGCTTCAACTGGAAGCCAGTGGAGAGAGCGGAGGAGCGGGGTGACGTGAGAGAACTTGGGAAGGTTGAACACCAGACGGGCTGCGGCGTTCTGGATGAGTTGTAGGGGTTTAATGGCACAGGCAGGGAGCCCAGCCAACAGCGAGTTGCAGTAATCCAGACGGGAGATGACAAGTGCCTGGATTAGGACCTGCGTCGCTTCCTGTGTGAGGCAGGGTCGTACTCTGCGAATGTTGTAGAGCATGAACCTACAGGATCGGGTCACCGCCTTGATGTTAGTGGAGAACGACAGGGTGTTGTCCAGGATCACGCCAAGGTTCTTAGCAACCGTGATGTTGTCAACCGTGATGGCGGTTGTCAACCGTGATGTTGTCAACCGTGATGGCGAGATCATGGAACGGGCAGTCCTTCCCCGGGAGGAAGAGCAGCTCCGTCTTGCCGAGGTTTAGCTTGAGGTGGTGAGACATGCAGAGATGCGATTCACCGCATGGTTATCAGAAGGGGGAAAGGAGAAGATTAATTGTGTGTCGTCTGCATAGCAATGATAGGAGAGAGCATGTGAGGATATGACAGAGCCAAGTGACTTGGTGTATAGCGAGAATAGGAGAGGGCCTAGAACAGAGCCCTGGGGGACACCAGTGGTGAGAGTGCGTGGTGCGGAGACAGATTCTCGCCACGCCACCTGGTAGGAGCGACCTGTCAGGTAGGACGCAATCCAAGCGTGGGCCGCGCCGGAGATGCCCAACTCGGAGAGGGTGGAGAGGAGGATCTGATGGTTCACAGTATCAAAGGCAGCAGATAGGTCTAGAAGGATGAGAGCAGAGGAGAGAGAGTTAGCTTTAGCAGTGCGGAGAGCATTCGTGACACAGAGAAGAGCAGTCTCAGTTGAATGCCCAGTCTTGAAACCTGACTGATTAGGATCAAGAAGGTCATTCTGAGAGAGATAGCAGGAGAGCTGGCCAAGGACGGCACGTTCAAGAGTTTTGGAGAGAAAAGAAAGAAGGGATACTGGTCTGTAGTTGTTGACATCGGAGGGATCGAGTGTAGGTTTTTTCAGAAGGGGTGCAACCCTCGCTCTCTTGAAGACGGAAGGGACGTAGCCAGCGGTCAATGATGAGCGAGGTGAGAAGGTCTCCGGAAATGGTCTGGAGAAGAGAGGAAGGGATAGGGTCAAGTGGGCAGGTTGTTGGGCGGCCGGCCGTCACAAGACGCGAGATTTCATCTGGAGAGAGAGGGGAGAAAGAGGTCAAAGCACAGGGTAGGGCAGTGTGAGCAGGACCAGCGGTGTCGTTTGACTTAGCAAACGAGGATCGGATTTCGTCAACCTTCTTTTCAAAATGGTTGACGAAGTCATCCGCAGAGAGGGAGGAGGGTGGGGAGGGGGAGGAGGATTCAGGAGGGAGGAGAAGGTAGCAAAGAGCTTCCTAGGGTTAGAGGCAGATGCTTGGAATTTAGAGTTGTAGAAAGTGGCTTTAGCAGCAGAGACAGAAGAGGAGAATGTAGAGAGGAGGGAGTGAAAGGATGCCAGGTCCGCAGGGAGGCGAGTTTTCCTCCATTTCCGCTCGGCTGCCCGGAGCCCTGTTCTGTGAGCTCGCAGTGAGTCGTCAAGCCACGGAGCAGGAGGGGAGGACCGAGCCGGCCTGGAGGATAGGGGACAGAGAAAATCAAAGGATGCAGAAAGGGAGGAGAGGAGGGTTGAGGAGGCAGAATCAGGAGATAGGTTGGAGAAGGTTTGAGCAGAGGGAAGAGATGATAGGATGGAAGAGGAGAGAGTAGCGGGAGAGAGAGAGCGAAGGTTGGGACGGCGCAATACCATCCGAGTAGGGGCAGAGTGAGAAGTGTTGGATGAGAGCGAGAGGGAAAAGGATACAAGGTAGTGGTCGGAGATTTGGAGGGGAGTTGCAATGAGATTAGTGGAAGAACAGCATCTAGTAAAGATGAGGTCAAGCCTATTGCCTGCCTTGTGAGTAGGGGGGGAAGGTGAGAGGGTGAGGTCAAAATAGGAGAGGAGTGGAAAGAAGGAGGCAGAGAGGAATGAGTCAAAGGTAGACGTGGGGAGGTTAAAGTCACCCAGAACTGTGAGAGGTGAGCCATCCTCAGGAAAGGAACTTATCAAGGCCTCAAGCTCATTGATGAACTCTCCAAGGGAACCTGGAGGGTGATAAATGATAAGGATGTTAAGCTTGAAAGGGCTGGTAACTGTGACAGCATGGAATTCAAATGAGGAGATAGACAGATGGGTCAGGGGAGAAAGAGAGAATGTCCACTTGGGAGAGATGAGGATTCCAGTGCCACCACCCCGCTGGCTCGATGCTCTAGGGGTATGCGAGAATACGTGGGCAGACGAGGAGAGAGCAGTAGGAGTAGCAGTGCTATCTGTGGTAATCCATGTTTCCGTCAGCGCCAGGAAGTCTAGGGACTGGAGGGTAGCATAGGCTGAGATGAACTCAGCCTTGTTGGCCGCAGACCGGCAGTTCCAGAGGCTGCCGGAGACCTGGAACTCCACGTGGGTCGTGCGCGCTGGGACCACCAGGTTAGAGTAGCAGCGGCCACGCGGTGTGAAGCGTTTGTATGGCCTGTGCAGAGGGGAGAGAACAGGGATAGACAGACACATAGTTGACAAGCTACAGAAGTGTTGTTTCTTGTATTATTGTCTCTTGTGTCTTTAGAGAACTGTTTCACTTTGATATCCTTTTTCTTCTGTCCTGATTTTCTCTTTCTTTTCTTCTGTTAACTAGCTATTCTTTGTTATTCTTCGTTAGCTAGCTAGCTTCTTCCAAAAGAGTCCCTAGCAACTGCTTAGCAACTGGTAAACAATTCAGCTAGCTAAGATAACTGCAATTTTATGAAAAATAGTAACTTTTTTCAAAAGCCTATCTTCTTTGTTTGTTGCTTGTTTTTTCTCCTATTCAGTCTTGCAGTTTTCTTTTGATTTTTTCCGATGTACTTCACTCTAAAAACCATGTAAATTTCAATATTTGTAGGAGCTCATTTTTCAGCAGCTGCTGCTCAATTTGGAATTCCGGAACTTGATTGTCACAAAGTTGTCCAGTACTTAAAAAATATCCTCTCATGTTGCCTGGTTTTCAATGGTTTGCAGAAGAGGATGTCTTCCTTAATTGACCCCCCATATACTTAACGGACATATACCAGGAGCTGTGCCAGGCCGGTCACGTCTGTTGACTCATCCAGCTGTAACGCATAGAATTCACTGGCTTGTATGTGAAGCAGTAATTGTCTCAAAACATCTCCTGCCATGTCAGTGATGCGTCATGAAACGTTGTGTTGTTTGATGAAGTAATTGTCTGTATAGTTTTTTTGGCCTATTCCCCCAACATTGTTCCAGCCATATCTGCGGCAGCAGGAAGAATTAAGTCCTCCACAATATTATGGGGCTTGCCTGTCCTAGCCACTCGGTAGCTCACCATATAAGACGCTTCTAGCCCCTTCTTATTAATGGTATCTGTTGCTTTTATAAATGTCTTACCGCTCGAAAGTCGTCTTTATTCTCGCTCAAAAAACTCCTGTGGCTTATTTTTCAAATTGTCATGTTTCATTTCTAAATGTCTGCGCAAGAGTGAATGTTTCCCATGGTTAATCAAATCAAATCAAATTTATTTATATAGCCCTTCGTACATCAGCTGATATCTCAAAGTGCTGTACAGAAACCCAGCCTAAAACCCCAAACAGCAAGCAATGCATGTGAAAGAAGCACGGTGGCTAGGAAAAACTCCCTAGGAAAAACTCCCTAGAAAGGCCAAAAACCTAGGAAGAAACCTAGAGAGGAACCAGGCTATGAGGGGTGGCCAGTCCTCTTCTGGCTGTGCCGGGTGGATATTATAACAGAACATGGTCAAGATGTTAAAATGTTCATAAATGACCAGCATGGTCAAATAATAATAATCATAGTAGTTGTCGAGGGTGCAACAAGCACGTCCGGTGAACAGGTCAGGGTTCCATAGCCGCAGGCAGAACAGTTGAAACTGGAGCAGCAGCATGGCCAGGTGGACTGGGGACAGCAAGGAGTCATCATGCCAGGTAGTCCTGAGGCATGGTCCTAGGGCTCAGGTCCTCCGAGAGAAAGAAAGAAAGAGAGAATTAGAGAGAGCATATTTAAATTCACACAGGACACCGGATAAGACAAGAGAAATACTCCAGATGTAACAGACTGACCCTAGCCCCCCGACACATAAACTACTGCAGCATAAATACTGGAGGCTGAGACAGGAGGGATCAGTAGACACTGTGGCCCCATCCGATGATACCCCCGGACAGGGCCAAACAGGCAGGATATAACCCCACCCACTTTGCCAAAGCACAGCCCCCACACCACTAGAGGGATGTCTCCAACCACCAACTTACCGTCCTAAGAAAAGGCCGAGTATAGCCCACAAAGATCTCCGCCACGGCACAACCCAAGGGGGGGGGGGGGCGCCAACCCAGACAGGAAGACCACGTCAGTGACTCAACCCACTCAAGTGACGCACCCCTCCCAGGGGAAGAACACTAGTAAGCCAGTGACTCAGCCCCTGTAATAGGGTTAGAGGCAGAGAATCCCAGTGGAGAGAGGGGAACCGGCAAGGCAGAGACAGCAAGGGCGGTTCGTTGCTCCAGCCTTTCCGTTCACCTTCACACTCCTGGGCCAGACTATACTTAATCATAGGACCTACTGAAGAGATAAGTCTTCAGTAAAGACTTAAAGGTTGAGACTGAGTCTGCGTCTCTCACATGGGTAGGCAGACCATTCCATAAAAATGGAGCTCTATAGGAGAAAGCCCTACCTCCAGCCGTTTGCTTAGAAATTCTAGGGACAATTAGGAGGCCTGCGTCTTGTGACCGTAGCGTACGTGTAGGTATGTACGGCAGGACCAAATCGGAAAGATAGGTAGGAGCAAGCCCTTGTAATGCTTTGTAGGTTAGCAGTAAAACCTTGAAATCAGCCCTTGCCTTAACAGGAAGCCAGTGTAGGGAGGCTAGCACTGGAGTAATATGATCAAATTCTTTGGTTCTAGTCAGGATTCTAGCAGCCGTATTTAGCACTAACTGAAGTTTGTTTAGTGCTTTATCCGGGTAGCCAGAAAGTAGAGCATTGCAGTAGTCCAGCCTAGAAGTAACAAAAGCATGGATACATTTTTCTGCATCATTTTTGGACAGAAAGTTTCTGATTTTTGCAATGTTATGTAGATGGAAATTAGCTGTCCTTGAAACAGTCTTGATATGTTCTTCAAAAGAGAGATCAGGGTCCAGAGTAACGCCGAGGTCCTTCACAGTTTTATTTGAGACGACTGTACAACCATCCAGATTAATTGTCAGATTCAACAGAAGATCTCTTTGTTTCTTGGGACCTAGAATAAGCATCTCTGTTTTGTCCGAGTTTAAAAGTAGAAAGTTTGCAGCCATCCACTTCTTTATGTCTGAAACACAGGCTTCTAGCGAGGGCAATTTTGGGGCTTCACCATGTTTCATTGAAATGTACAGCTGTGTGTTGTCCGCATAGCAGTGAAATTTAACATTATGTTTTCGAATGACATCCCCAAGAGGTAAAATATATAGTGAAAACAATAGTGGTCCTAAAACGGAACCTTGAGGAACACCGAAATTTACAATTGATTTGTCAGAGGACAAACCATTCACAGAGACAAACTGATATCTTTCCGACAGATAAGATCTAAACCAGGCCAGAACTTGTCCATGTAGACCAATTTGGGTTTCCAATCTCTCCAAAAGAATGTGGTGATCGATGGTATCAAAAGCAGCACTAAGATCTAGGAGCACGAGGACAGATGCAGAGCCTCGGTCTGACGTCATTAAAAGGTAATTTACCACCTTCACAAGTGCAGTCTGAGTGCTATGATGGGGTCTAAAACCAGACTGAAGCGTTTCGTATACATTGTTTGTCTTCAGGAAGGCAGTGAGTTGCTGCGCAACAGCTTTTTCTAAAATTTTTGAGAGGAATGGAAGATTCGATATAGGCCGATAGTTTTTTAAATAATTTCTGGGTCAAGATTCGGCTTTTTCAAGAGAGGCTTTATTACTGCCACTTTTAGTGAGCTTGGTACACATCCGGTGGATAGAGAGACGTTTATTATGTTCAACATAGGAGGGCCAAGCACAGGAAGCAGCTCTTTCAGTAGTTTAGTTGGAATAGGGTCTAGTATGCAGCTTGAGGGTTTAGAGGCCATGATTATTTCCATCATTGTGTCAAGAGATATAGTACTAAAATACTAAATCACATTAATGTGACTTGATGTTAATTATTTGACTAGGCTACCTGTATTTGACATTGTGTTGTTATTTCACTGAACACTGGATGGTTTGTTTTTATTTTTGGCAGTGAAATGAGGCTACTCAGGCGAGAAAAAAACCTCACCCAAATGTATAGCCCCATTTGGAAACTGTTTGAAAATGTGAAGATTTATTTTTATTTGGCGTACCCCCGATGGTACCCCAGTTTGGGAATACCTGCTCTATAGGATCGGTGTCCCCCCGCGGGACGGTTGAGCTCATGTGCGCTAATGTGATTAGGATGAGGTTGTAAGTAACAAGAACATTTCCCAGGACATAGACATATCTGATATGGGCAGGCAGCTTAAATTCTTGTTAATCGAACTCCACTGTCCAATTTAGAGTAGCTATTACAGTGAAAGTACACCATGCTATTGTTTGAGGAGAGTGCACAGTTATGAACTTGAAAATGTATTATTAAACCAAATAGGCACAATTTGGGCAGACTTTATAAAACATTTTGAACATAAATGCAATGGCTCATTGGAACAGTCTAAGACATTGCACATGCACTGTTGCCATCTAGTGGCCAAAATCTAAATTGCGCCTAAACTAGAATAATACATTGTGGCCATTCTCTTGCATTTCAAAGATGATTCAACAAAAAACATTTAAAAAAACTGATGTTTTTTTCTTTGTATGATCCTTTACCAGATCTAATGTGTTATATTCTCCTACATTAATTTCACATTTCCACAAGCTTCAAAGTGTTTCCTTTCAAATGGTATCAAGAATATACATATCCTTGCTTCAGGTCCTGAGCTACAGGCAGTTAGATTTGGGTATGTAATTTTAGGAGAAAATTTAAAAAAAGGCTCCGTTCCTTCCTGAAGGAGGGGAGTAGAGAGGAGGATCGTGTTTATATACTGATCATGTCCACTAGGTGGTATCTTAGTCAGCTGCTGAGTCCATCAACAGAGAATAGACAACCAATTATGTCAACAAGAGCAATACCAACCAACAACACATATTTTGTTTAGATTTTGTCTTTAATATTTGCTTCTTTACAAAGTGCTTCTGAAAGACATCCAAAATACTGACAAAGAAAGTGAAGTGAAGTAAGTTTTATTTTGTCTGCAAAAGTCCATCTCACACTATATAACTCACAGTAAGAGAGAAACCCTGTACACCTTTCTCACTGCAGAAATGTTGATCTATTTAGTGAAATCAAATCTACCAAACGGGAAGATTCAAATCAGCTTTTTTCACATCCACACAATGTGGTTGCATATTTGCATAAATAGTTTTGTGTTCACTTTGATAGACATTTCAGCTTGTGTGACGTAACTACAGTTGATTAAAATCACCATATTATAACATATTCTAATGACACCATGTTGCAGAATAGGCACTGAATTGTGGAATAAAAAATAATCTAATCCATGTTTACACTGGTAGCAAATGTAACAGATGTAGCTAATGAGAACTTGAGTTTCTACAATCTCTTGAACTTCATTCCTAAAATTACTAGCAGCACTAAAACTGTTAAATACTGTAGAAATCCCTTGTATACTTATTCACTATTCACTAATATTTGTAAAAGTTGTAGGTGACCATGACATATTTCTCCACAAAAATATTGCAGCCTGCATTTATTCACAGTAAAAAAATGAATTATAAAAAATAATACAAAAAAATAAGAAACGGAATGGTAAACATTTCTGTAAAACAGTCATAACAAATATCCTTTGTCTAATTCATACTTGCACTACAAACCTACAACAATATCAACATCAGGAATATAAAACAAACTTTACAAAACATCTCAGAAGAGGAACATATTCTAATGAAAACAAAACAGTCAATTACAGCAGACAAAGATTTGAAATAAGTCACATATACAGCCACATCGCTCATGTTTTAAAAATATATATTGAGCTGTGAAATCTCTATTTTTGTATCTAAATGCTATCAAACGCTTCAAAACACTGCAGTTAATTTAATTTCATGTAATGTTATTCAACTTTTATCAATGTCTTTGATACTTGAACTCTGCTCTAGAGAGATTAGGGTTGTGTTCATTATTCATTATTAGGGCATGTAATGGAAAAAGTCAATTTTAGTCAATATTGTTTGGTGCCTAATGAACATGACACTGACAAGACAGCTTAATTTATTTTAAAAGCTGTCAATCAGTGTCGTCACCCTCCACCAAAATCCATGGTGATGATGTCTCGGTGGGGGGCGGAGTTAGTATCATCACCGTACACGGCACCCTCGTCTAGCTGGCTGTATTGTGTCGTACGTAGTGTGTGTGTGTCGTACGCTGTGTGTGTATCATGGGCAGTGTGTGTGTTATGAGCCATGTCCATGTAAGGTGTCTGTGCTTGGGTGTAGCTCTGTCCATATGCTCTGTCCTTGTCTCTCTCTCCATTCTGTCCTCCTATCCTCCATAGCCCTGGCTGCTACAGCTCTCTCCCTGCCTCTCTCCCTCCCCTGCCCAACCCTGACTTTTCCCTGTGGGCTGTTTATCCTGGGAAGGAGCCCCCGAGGCAGACATCCCAGAGAGAGACCTGTGAGTTGGCAGGGAGGAGACATGCATGAGATGGTTCTGTAGCTCAGGGGGTACTCTTGGTAGAGCACATAGAGCCGGCAGGCCGGAGGAGCTAGGGCCTGAGTATATGAGGGATACATTTGGGGTTGGGGCTGGGTCTATGAGGCTTCGGGAAGGGACTGGGGATAACTCTGTGGCTGGGCCTGAGACAGGGAGCCTAACTTGCCTGGCTGATGGACATTCACGGCACAACCCCCTTGGGTTGTGCCGTGGCGGACATCTTTGTGGGCTATACTCGGCCTTGTCTTCGGACGGTAAGTTGGTGGTTGTAGATATCCCTCTAGTGGTGTGGGGGCTGTGCTTTGGCAAAGTGGGTGGGGTTATATCCTGCCTGTTTGGCCCTGTCCGGGGGTATCATCGGATGGGGCCACAGTGTCTTCTGATCCCTCCTGTCTCAGCCTCCAGTATTTATGCTGCAGTAGTTTATGTGTCGGGGGGCTAGGGTCAGTCTGTTACATCTGGAGTATTCTCTTGTCTTATCCGGTGTCCTGTGTGAATGTAAATATGCTCTCTCTAATTCTCTCTTTCTTTCTTTCTTTCTTTCTCTCGGAGGACCTGAGCCCTAGGACTACCTGGCATGATGACTCCTTGCTGTCCCCAGTCCACCTGGCCATGCTGCTGCTCCAGTTTCAACTGTTCTGCCTGCGGCTACGGAACCCTGACCTGTTCACCGGACGTGCTTGTTGCACCCTCGACAATTACTATGATTATTATTATTTGACCATGCTGGTCATTTACGAACATTTTAACATCTTGACCATGTTCTGTTATAATATCCACCCGGCACAGCCAGAAGAGGACTGGCCACCCCTCATAGCCTGGTTCCTCTCTAGGTTTCTTCCTAGGTTTTTGGCCTTTCTCAGGAGTTTTTCCTAGGGAGTTTTTCCCAGCCACCGTGCTTCTTTCACATGCATTGCTTGCTGTTTGGGGTTTTAGGCTGGGTTTCTGTACAGCACTTTGAGATTTCAGCTGATGTACGAAGGGCTATATAAATAAATTTGATTTGATTCAGCTGGATGTACATCCCCGTCTCCATGTCAAAGAAGGTCTTGGGCTTCACCTGGACAGGCATGTCCACCACAAAGTACTGTTCAGACCCCGGGTCCTGTAGGATCTTCTTCTGGGTTAAACTCTGGGTGAAGGGCTGGGGGAGGCTGAGGGAGGAGGGGGAAGGGTAGTTGGGGTCTACATGGCACTGAGGGACATTCAGGGGGAGGTGTGGGGGGGAGCCAGGGGTGAGACCAGGTGTCTGGGGGTGAGCCAGGTGGTGGTGGGTGGGGGAGGAGGGCACACAGGCTACTTCCGTTGGGACTCGGGGGCAGGAAACAGGGGGTGAGGCATGTGGTGAGGTGAGGGGAAAAGAGACGAGGGCTTTGGCATGGAGGAAGGCGTGGAAAGATGGGCGATGGGAAGATGGTAAATCAGTTGGAGAAGAGGGGCAGAGAAAAGGGGGGAGGCACGAGTGTGACGGTTGGAGGATCGTAGTTCCGAGGGTGAGGAGGGGACACTAGCGACCACACAGACCGGTTTCTCCACTGGGTCAGCTGCGCTGTCGGTCTCAGTCGTAGACTCTTTCTTTATCCTGCAGGGTGTGAGCCTCTTAGCTCTCAGTAGGGCCTTCTCACTCTTAGGAGGAACAGTGGACGTCCTACGTCATGGGTAAAACTACAAGCTGAATCTGGCCTGTCATACCCACCCCCCGCCCCCCGCTGGCAAACTCAGAGTTGTACAAACCTGAGTACCTGTCAAACCTAAAGTCAGACAGGTTGGCTACACTGGTGGCATAACTTTTAACATCCCCAGACATGTTGCTGATCATTGAACGAGAGTCATCGTCGTCCACAGCCACACTCCTCCTGGAGTAAGGCTGAGTCTCTCGGATGGGTGGGAGTCAGCGCTCTCTCTCCTCATCTCCCCTCTCTGACCTGCCCACCCAGAATTGTTCTCCGAAGCTCTTGTGAAACCATGGTTTGACTGACTAGGTGAGAGAGGAGTCTCTGAAGATGTTGCCTTTGACTCTAAATATGGTGGGATTGCCCCCAGGCCAGGGGAGGAGGTGTTGAAGTGGGTGGAAGGGAGGGCAGAGGAGGTAGGGAGGTGGGGTCTACCGTAGGACTCCCAGTCCTCAGGGTCCCCCCTGCATGGGGAGGGCTGGGGGGAGAAGAGGGTTCTGTCTCTGGGTCTGGTCTGATCCTCATGGCTGCTGATGGAGTAATTCTGGAGAGCGTCCGTCTTGTCCTCCTCTCTCTGTCTTGCCCTCCGCTTCTCCTCTTTCTTCTCCTCCTCTCTCCGTTGCTGTAGCTCTCTCCTCCTCTTTTCTCTCTTCCTCTCTCTGTCTCACCAAACTCTCCTCTTCTTTCTCTCCTCCTCTTTTTTCTCCTCTCTCTGTCACTCTCTCTTCTTTTCCTCTTTCTTCTCCACCTCTCTCTGCCGATGTAGCTCTTTCATCTCCTCCTCTTTTCTCTCTTCCTCTTCCTGACTCGTCATCTTCTCCTCATGTCACGGGTGTCGTAAGGAGAAGCGGACCAAAGTGCAGCGTGTGTGTCATTCCACATCTTATTTACAAGGTGCAGACTCCGAATGCATCTAAAAAAAAAAGAAAAAAAAGGGGGTAGGGTTAGTGACTATGCAGTACACAGTACAGTACTGCAGTGCAGTGCAGTACACAAAACCCTATCATCCAGCGGATCCTCCAGCAGAGGAGGCGGCTCTGGTTCGGGGTGTAACCCCTGCTCCGCCCGCTGATCCCTCTGCTTCCGTACCACCTTACCGTAGATCGTCGTCGTCGGAACCGGACTGTAGATCATCGTCGGAGGCTCTGTACTGCAGACCGCCGCTGGAGGTTCCGGGCTGCGGGCCGTCTCAGGAGGTTCCGGACTGCGGGCCGTCTCAGGAGGTTCCGGACTGCGGGCCGTCTCAGGAGGTTCCGGACTGGGGACCAGGCTCCATGCCATGGATCGTCACTGCAGGCTCCGTGCCATGGATCACCACTGGAGGCTTTGTGCCATGGATCATCCCTACAGGCTCCGGGCCATGGATCATCCCTACAGGTTTCTTGCCATGGATTATCCCTACAGGCTCCGGGCCATGGATCATCACTGGAGGCTTCGGACCATGGATCATCACTAGAGGCTTCTTACGTGGAGCCGGAACAGGTCTCACCGGACTGGGGATCGTCGCTGGAGGCTCCGGACTGGGGGATGTCGCCGGATGCTCTGGACTGGGAACTGTCGCCGGAAGCTCTGGACTGGGAAGACACACTGAAGGCCTGATGCATGGAGCTGGCAGAGGTGGCGCCAGACTGGTAACACGCACCTCAGGGCAAGTGCGAGGAGCAGGAACAGGACACACCGGACTTAGACAGCAAACACAGCTGCCAGAGGGAAACGTTGGGAGCACATTTTTGGGGGGGCTGCCTCTCGTGCTTCCCTTGTTGCCACGCTCTCGCTGCCTCCACCTGTTCCCATGGGAGGCGCTTTTCTCCAAGCTCCTAAATCCTCCAAAGCCCTGGATATACTCCTCCTTATCTCCTCAATAGTCCACTGGTCCATATCACGCTGCTTGGTCCTTTGGTGGTGGGAGATTCTGTCACGGGTGTTGTAAGGAGAAGCGGACCAAAGTGCAGTGTGTGTGTCATTCCACATTTTATTTACACTGTGAAACTATGCAATACATAAATAAACTGAATGACAAAAACAACAAACCGTGACGCAGAAGTGAAACATACACTGACTCAAAGATAATCTCCCACAAACCCAGGTGAGACAAACACCAACTTAAATATGACCTCCAATTAGAGACAACAATGACCAGCTGCCTCTAATTGGAGATCATCCCAAACAAAGCCCAACATAGAAATACAAAACTAGAACAACCCAACGTAGAAATACAAAACTAGAACATAACACAGAAAAACTAAACTAGAACCCCCCCCCTGTCACGCCCTGACCTACTCTACCATAGAAAATAACATCTTTCTATGGTCAGGATGTGACACCTCATCCCTTTGTCTCACCCTTCTCCCCTCCTCTTTCTTTTCCTCTTTCTTCTGCTCTTGTCTTTGTCGCTGCTGCTCTCTCTTCTCCTCTTTCCTCTCATTTTCTTTCTGTCTTAACATCCTCTTCTCTTTGCTCTGTCTCACCCTCCTCTCCTCCTCTTTCTTCTTCTTCTTCTTCTCTTCTTGCGGCTGTCCCTCTCTCCTCTCCTCCTCTCTCTGTCTCATCCTCCTCTCCTCTTTCTTCTCCATTCTCTGTAGATGTTGCTCTCTCCTCTCCTCTTTTTGATCCTCCTCTTTTTATCTCACTATCCTTTCCTCTTCTCTCTGTCTCACCCTCCTCTCCTTCTCTTTCCTCTCCTCCTCTTTCTGTCTTACCTTACTCCCCTCCACTTTCTTTTCTTCTTTCTGTCGTTGTCTATCTATTCTCTCATTCTCTTTCCTCTCTTCCTTTTTTCTCTCTTCCTCTTTCGGTCTCACAAAACTCTCCTCTTCTTTCTCTTCTTCCCTTATCTCCTCCTCTTTTTTCTCCTTCTCTCTGTCACTCTTCTTCTCCTCTATCTTCTCCACCTCTCTCTGGTGGTGTAGCTCTTTCCTCTCCTCTTTTCTCTCTTCCCCTTCCTGTCTCACCATGTTCTCCTCTTCACGTTGTCTCGCTCTTCTCTGCTCCTCCTTCTTCTCCTCTTTCTGTCTTACCTTACTCTCCTCCTCTTTCTTTTCCTCTTTCTGTCGCTGTTGCTCTCTCCTCTCCTCTTTTCTCCTCTCCTCCTCTTTCTGTCTTGCCTTCTTCTCCTCTTCTTTCTGTCTCACCATCACCATACCCTCCTCATTTATCTGTCTCACCTTCCTCTTCTCGTCTTTCTTCTCCTCTTCTCTCTGTTGCTGTTGCTCTCTCCTCTCCTCCTCTTTCTTTCTCACGCTCCTCTCCTCCTCTCTCTGTTTAGCCTTCCTCTCCTCTTTTTCCTCTCCTCCTTCCTCTGTCTCGTCTTCCTCTCCTCCTCTTTCCTCTGCTCCTCCCTCTGTCTGGTCTTCCTCTGCTCCTCTTTCCTCTGCTCCTCCCTCTGTCTCATATTCCTCTCCTCTTTTTTCCTTTCTTCCTTTCCCTGTCTCTCTCTCTCCAACATCCTCTCTCTTCTCCATGATCTATATCTCTCCCAGAGAGGTCTGTGTTGCATGTGTTTTCTCTATACAGTGAGGGAAAAAAGTATTTTATCCCCTGCTGATTTTGTACGTTTGCCCACTGACAGTGGGCAAACATACAAACATACAAAATCAGCAGGGGATCAAATACTTTTTTCCCTCACTGTATATTGAGTTGCCTCTACTAAAAAGGGAGAACCGGTCATTTCCAGGCATGTCAACATGGATGGGTTGGGTCATTGGTGAGAAAACAAGGGGTTTCTAGTCTGGTTTCTGAAATGGTTGCATTTTCTGGTTGTGGCACAGTGGCGTATCTGTTGTCTCTGTGAATCCCTCAGTAGTTTTGGCCTTGTTGAATGAGATTGCCTGTTTGTCTTTTTCCCTTAGTCTGAACATCCCTGTCTTTCTCTGTTCCTGCTCCATGGAAGAGAACACTACTATCTTAGCCTCCATGTTTAGTTTGGCGGGAACCTCTGGTTCTTTCACAGCTACTGCATCTTTCTCGGACATCACTGTCACTGGGTGGTCTTGCTATTCAGTCGTAAATACTGGACATCTATTGTGGTAAGTCTGTATTATGTGAAAATATCCATCCTTTCTGCTTGGACTGTCCATGTTAGGAGGGGAATCTTCTTCTGTAGAGATCACCCTTAGTCTGGCGTAGTCTGTGATGGCAGTAGGGACAGAAGGCAGCATGTTCTCTCTTGGTTTCACCTCTGGTTTAGAAGACACTTTTTCTCTTGTTGGAATTGCTGGGTTATTCTCTCTCTCTTTTGCTGTTGTTTCCACATTGTTGTTCTCACTCACCCCTGACACAACGTGGATAGCTGTACTATCGATGTCAACATTATTGTCACCAGTGGGTTTCTCTGCTCCTGAAGAAACATGTTTGGTAACGGAATGACTTTCAGTAGTTTGCGGCTGTCAATCTCACTTGTTCCTGATACAACATGGATTGCAATACTGTCTATGTGTAAATTCTCCACTTGGCCATCTTGAACACTTACTTCATTGCCACCTTGAATGACATGGCTCTTTGTCATGTCCACTGATGCAAGGTCAGCTTTGCAGATGGTTTCATTAGTAGGAGGGTTGTTATTTGAGTAGTTGTTGGGATTTCTTGCAGTCATGCCATGTTTAAAGAGGAGAGGGAGATATTGAGTTTCAGCCAACTATTTATTTTTAGCCAGTTTGACCTCTGCTGAGCGTCCATTTAGACAGCAAGCACAGCTGCCAGAGGGAAACGTTGAGATCAAGCAAGCTAGAGGTGCACCTGAAAACACTAAGAAAGATCCTGAAAACTATGAAAAGCCTGTGAGGATCAATAATTATTCACAGAAGGTTCCTCCATTGTATGGGAGAGATCAGTCTCAGAGGGGAAATCTACTCCATGACACCTCTGCAGAACTTCTTAGGGATAGGCGCTAGCGGGACCCCAGCTGACAACATCCGGTGAAATTGGAGGGTGCGCAATTCAAATAAATAATCGTAATATTAAACATTCATGAACATACAAGTATCGTATATCATTTAAAAGCTTAAATTCTTGTTAATCTAACTGTGCTGTCCGATTTACAAAAGGCTTTACGACAACAGCATACCATGCGATTGTCTGAGGATGGCACCTCACAGCAAAATATTTTTCAACCAGCACAGGCTTCATAAAATCACAAATAGCGATTAAATACATCACTTACTTTTGAAGATCTTCCTCTGTTTGCAAACCCAAGGGTCCCAGCTACAACAAATTTTGTTAGATAAAATCCTTCTTTATATCCTAAAAAGTCTGTTTAGTTGGCGCCATCGATTTCAGTAATCCACTCGTTCAACATGCAGACAAAGGAATCCAAAAAGCTACCGCTAAACTTCGTCCAAACAAGTCAAACGACGTTTGTATTTAATCCTCAGGTACTCTAAAATGTAAATAAACTATAATATTTCATACGGAAAGTAGTATGTTCAATAGGAAAGTAAAATTATTAAAGGCGTGCCCTCTCCCTCGCGTGCCGAAAGACTAATATTGTTCCGCTGCTCTCTTTACCAAAACTCAAAATTCATGCTTGTTTTTCAAAAAACAAGCCTGAAAACTTGCATAAAGACTGTTGAAATCTAATGGAAGCCATAGGAATTGCAATCTGGGAGACGGAATTACATAGGACCCATAGCTTTCCATTGTAAGAGCCTGGGACCTAAAAGAAAAACAAATTCCTGTTGGTTTTCCTTAGGATTTTTGCCTGCCATATCAATTCTGTTATAGTCTCAGACACTATTTTACCAGTTTTAGAAACATTATTTTACCACTTTTAGACACTTTCTATCCAATGCTACCAATTATATGCATATCCTGGCTTCTGGTCCTGAATAACAGGCAGTTTACTTTGGGCACGTCAGTCAGGCGGAAATTCAGGAAACTAGACCCTATCCCTAACAGATTTTTTAACTCTGGCGTTTTCTAGAATACCAGGGTCAGCAAATGTAATATTTTCCTTATTGCTTGTTACAGTTAATTTAGCTTTATTATCTGAACGTTTTTCATCTGCAATGGGAGCCATGGCTGGACGAGTCTCTTGTTTCAAATGGCCTTAACTGTTGTTGGGAAGTTGGTCTGAGGTGAGTAGATTTTTATTGGAAATAATTGCCTCTTCTTCCCTGGAGTAAAAATGCATTCTTCATCCACTGAGGGTTTCTTACGGTCACCATTATCCCCATGATCTGCAAAATGTCATCGTCTGAAATTGCCTCACTCTCTCCAAGAACAAGTTTAATACATCTAGATGTTCCGCTAGCGGAACACCGCTCCGATATCCAATGATAGGGCGTCGCGCGAATTACAAACACCTCAGAAATCCAAAAACTTCAATTTTTCAAACATATGACTATTTTACACCATTTTAAAGACAAGACTCTCCTTTATCTAACCACATTGTCCGATTTCAAAAAGGCTTTATAACGAAAGCAAAACATTAGATTATGTCAGGAGAGTACCCAGCAGGAAATAATCACACACCCATTTTTCAAGCTAACATATAATGTCACAAAAACCAAAACCACAGCTAAATGCAGCACTAACCTTTGATGATCTTCATCAGATGACACTCCTAGGACATTATGTTATACAATACATGCATGTTTTGTTCAATCAAGTTCATATTTATATAAAAAAACAGCTTTTTACATTAGCATGTGACGTTCAGAACTAGCATACCCACCGAAACTTCCGGTGAATTTACTAAATTACTCACGATAAACGTTCACAAAAAACATAACAATTATTTTAAGAATTATAGATACAGAACTCCTTTATGCAATCGCGGTGTCAGATTTTAAAATAGCTTTTGGTGAAAGCACAGTTTGCAATATTCTGAGTAGATAGCCCGGCCATCATGGCTAGCTATTTTGACACCCACCAAGTTTGGCACTCACCAAACTCAGATTTACTATAAGAAAAATTGGATTACCTTTGCTGTTCTTCGTCAGAATGCACTCCCAGGACTTCTAGTTTACACCCAATGTTGTTTTGGTTCCAAATAATCCATAGTTATATCCAAATAGCGGCGTTTTGTTCTTGCGTTCAAGACACTATCCAAAGGGTGAAGCGCCGGCGCATATCGTGACAAAACATTTCAAAATATTCCATTACCGTACTTCGAAGCATGTCAAACGCTGTTTAAAATCAATTTTTATGCGATTTGTCTCGTAAAATAGCGATAATATTCCGACCGGGAGACGTCGTTTTCGTTCAAAGACTGAAAATGTAAAATGGACTCTTCACATGCACGCGCGCACCCGTTTCATTGTTCTCAGATTGAACACTATCCAAATGCGCTACTGTTTTTCAGCCAGGGACTGCAGAGTCATCATTCCCCATTCTGGCGCCTTCTGAGAGCCCATGAGAGCCTTAAAAAATGTCACGTTACAGCAGAGATCCTCTATTTTCCATAAATAGCCTATAGGCCAAGAAATGGTCAGAGAGGGCACTTCCTGTATGCAATCTTCTCAGGTTTTGGCCTGCCATATGAGTTCTGTTATACTCACAGACACCATTCAAACAGTTTTAGAAACGTTAGGGTGTTTTCTATCCAAATCAAACAATTATATGCATATTCTAGTTTCTGGGCAGGAGTAATAACCAGATTAAATCGGGTACGTTTTTTATCGGGCTGTGAAAATACTGCCCCCTATCCTAAACAGGTTAAGATCATTTTGATAGTCTGAAATTGTCTCATTTGTACTTTCCTCCTTCTTTGACTGAAACACTTCCTTTTAAGTGAAATCACTGACCTTTGACCTGTTTTTGGTCTGTTCCAGTGATGCTGTTGACTGCTGACCATCATTGACAGCCAATGCTTCCGTTTTAGCTGGTTCTTTATGTTTGAATGAGGTGTTTCCTTGCTGATGCTGAGTTAGCCTTTGTTTCTTTCTTTTTCAGCCTTGGATGGATCATTTTTAATGCTCTTCCACTCTGACCTCTCTGTCTGTGTGTGGCAGGGTCTTGGTGGGGTTTCTCTATAAGAGTCCGTCTTGTTTACCAAAGCCTTTCTCTTTGATGGCTGAGATCTCCTTTTCAGCGTGGGCCTTTAGTTTTAAAGTCAATATCTCTTTCTTGGTCTGGCCTTTCTCTTTTAGTGACAGAGCTCTGAATGAGGACGGATGGACATCTTTACACATTGCTACAGTCTGCTCAGCTGGATTAGTCTTGCTCTCAATCTGACTGGCTAGTTTGAATTGTTTGAATGACTCAGTGACCCTCACACTCATGTTTCTCTCTCTTATCTCCCTGCTCTTGTTCTGCTCTAGTTCTGTCGTGTCTGATGTTGTAGATGCTTTCATCCTTTGTATATCTGGTAGTTCTTATTGCCATTTCATGTTTATTAGTGGCAAGTGCATCATTCTGAGTCTTTTTACTCTCATTTGTTGTAGCTACATCGTTAGAAGGCTGTTCGTTTTCCTTGGCTGAAACTGTATGACTGAACCCGTATTTCTCTCCCTCGCTGTTGTAGTCATCTCCCCCGTCTGCTCTTTCATACCTGCTGATGGGAGATACATTTTTCGGTTGGAGTGTTTTGTTCTCTGCCTTTGCAGATGTGGTCTGATTGGTGAGTTTGTCATCTGTTGCTGGAACTGCTTAGTTGACACTGTACTTTTTCTCTCAGTCGCTCTCACTTCACCTGTTCATAGTCTCTGGTAGTGAGGATGTAATGTATACCATATCTGTCCTCACTGGCTGACCATGAACTGTACTTAGCAGTTTCATTTTTTTGTTGCTTTTTAAAGCTTTGCCTTAGCTTGCTCTGCTTTAGCTGATTCTGCTTTACTTGTTCTGCTTTAGTCAACATTACTTTAGCTAATTCTGCTTTAGCTTGTTCCACTTTAGCTAACTCTGCTTTAGCTTTCTCTGCTTTAGCCAACTCTGCCTTTGCTAGCTCTGCTTTCACTTTCTCTGCTGTAGCTTGTTCTGCTTGAGCTTTAACTAACTCTGCATTAGCTAGTTCTGCTTTAGCTTGTTCTGCTTTAGCTTCTGCTACATTAGCTTTAGCTAATTCAGCTTTTCCTAGCTCTGCTTTCACTGCTTCTGCTTTAGCTAACTCTGCTTTAGCTTGTTCTGATTTAGCTTGCTCTGCTTTAGCTAGCTCTGCTTTAGCTAGCACTGTTGTATGCATCTTATTGGGGTCATTTGTAGTAAACACCTCACTTCTGGGGTATTGGTGGCTCTTCGTGACACTAAATTCATCTTTGGTCTGTTGCAGTATTGTAGCAGTACTGTCTGTATACTGGTTGTGGTCCTTTGTCGATTGTGGTGTTGTAGCTGCTTGTCTATGTATTGTCTGTTCTCATTCTTGTATGATGAATTCCACTGTACATCCTGGCCATATTGTTGTTTATCTACATATCCTTCGTGTCTGGAAAATGTGTTCTCTTCCACCCATGGTATATGTGGTTAACTCTGAACAGGTGACTCTCTTTCTGTCAGGGAGTTATGGACTGTATATGTTTTATCACCCTCCGAATTCAGACTCTGTTTTCTGTGGTATTGTCTTGTACCCCTGTACAAATGATCATTCTAGTTCAGATACTTGTCTTTGGTGGTGAGAGATTCCTCATTGACTCAATACTGATCTCCAGTTCCATACTCGTCCATAAAAGTCCCAGAATAGTGTTTCTCTTTTGTACGGTCTCTGATGATCTGCAGGTAGTTTGTATTTGGGGCGGTAGGTAGCCTAGTGTTTAGAGCGTTGGGCCAGTAACTGAAAGGTTGCTAGATCAAATCTCCGAGCAGACAAGGTAAAAATCTGTTGTTCTGCCCCTGAACAAGGCAGTTAACACACTGTTCCTAGGCCATCATTGTAAACAATAATTTGTTCTTAACTGGCTTGCCTAGTAAAATTTCAAAACTGAAGCAAATCTGTTTGACTGTTCCTCCTCATTGGCTAGTGTGTGTTCAGGAACCGGAAGCACTTCCTTATATGGAAGGCTATTTTTATCTATTAAGACTTCACCTGCTGGATGTTCCCTTCCATCAGATACAGTTGAAGTCGGAAGTTTACATACATTTAGGTTGGAGTCATTAAAACTTGCTTTTCAACCACTCCACCAATTTCTTGTTAGCAAACTATAGTTTTGGAAAGTCGGTTAGGACATCTACTTTGTGCATGACACAAGTCATTTTTCAAACAATTATTACAGACAGATTATTTCACTTATAATTCACTGTATCACAATTCCAGTGGGTCAGAAGTTTACATACACTAAGTTGAGTGTGCCTTTAAACAGCTTGGAAAATTCCAGAAAATCATGGCTTTAGAAGCTTCTGTTAGGCTAATTGACATCATTTGAGTCAACTGGAGGTGTACCTGTGGATGTATTTCAAGGTCTACCTTCAAACTCAGGGCCTCTTTGCTTGACATCATAGGAAAATCCAAAGAAATCAGCCCCCCCAAAGAATTGTAGACCTCCACAAGTCTGGTTCATCCTTGGGAGCTATTTCCTTGGGAACATTTTCATGTGTACAAACAATAGTACGCATAAACACCATGGGACCACGCAGCCGTCATACCGCTCAAGAAGGAGACACGTTCTGTCTCCTAGAGATGAACGTACTTTGGTGTGAAATGTACAAATCAATCCGAGAACAACAGCAAAGAACCTTGTGAAGATGCTGGAGGAAACAGGTACAAAAGTATCTATATCCACAGTAAAACGAGTATCATATCGACATAACCTGCTCCAAAACCGCCATAAAAAAAGCCAGACTACGGTTTGCAACTGCACATGGGGACAACAATTGTACTTTTTGGAGAAATGTCCTCTGGTCTGATGAAACAAAAATAGAACTGTTTGGCCATAATGACGATCGTTATGTTTGGAGGAAAAAGGGGTGACGCTTGCAAGCCGAAGAACACCATCCCAACCGTGAAGCACGGGGGTGGCAGCATCATGTTGTCGGGGTGATTTGCTGCAGGAGGGACTGGAGCACTTCACAAAATAGATGGCATCATGAGGTAGGAAAATTATGTGGATATATTGAAGCAACATGTCAAGACATCAGTCAGGAAGTTAAAGCTTGGTCACAAATGGGTCTTCCAAATGGACAATGACCCCATGGATACTTCCAAAGTTGTGGTAAAAAAGCTTAAGGACAGCAAAGTCAAGGTATTGGAGTGGCCATCACAAAGCCTTGACCTCAATCCCATAGAAAATGTGTGGGCAGAACTGAAAAAGCATGTGCGAGCAAGGAGGCCTACAAACCTGACTCAGTTCCACCAGCTCTTTCAGGAGGAATGGGCCAAAATTCACCCAACTTATTGTGGGAAGCTTGTTAAACAATTTAAGGGCAATGTTACCAAATACTAATTGAGTGTATGTAAACTTCTGACGCACTGGGAATGTGATGAAAGAAATACATTTTTTCCAGTCTCCTACTATTATTCTGACATTTCACATTCTTAAAATTAAGTGGTGATCCTAACTGACCTAAAATATGGAATTTTACTAGGATTAAATGTCAGGAATTGTGCAAAACTGAGTTTAACCTCTCTAGGGGGTGTGGGATGCTACCGTCCCACCTGGCCAACATCCAGTGAAATTGCAGAGCACCAAATTCAAAAACAGAAATACTCATTATAAAAATTCATAAAACATACAAGTGTTATACTTCGGTTTAAAGATTAACTTCTTGTTAATCCAACCACGGTGTCAGATTTCAAAAAGGCTTTACGGAAAAAGCATATCATGCGATTATCGGAGAACAGCGCCCAGCAGACAAATGTAAAAATGTAAATGACAGAGACAAATCATTACAAACCAAGTAGAGGCCAAGTAGAGGCCAAGTAGAGGAGTTACACAAGTCAGAAATAGTGATAAAATGAATCACTTACCTTTGATGATCTTCATATGGTTGCACTCACAAGACTCCCATTTACTCAATAAATGTTTGTTTTGTTCGATAAAGTCCCTCTTTATATCCAAAAACTTCAGTTTTGTTCACACGTTTTGTTCAGTAATCCACAGGCTCAAAGGCAGTCACAACAGACAGACGAAAAATCTGAAAAGTATCAGTAAAGTTTGTAGAAACATGTCAAACGATGTTTATAATCAATCCTCAGGTTGTTTTTAGTCATAATAATCAATAACATTTCAACCGGACAATAGCTTCGTCAATATAAAAGGAAAACAAGAAAGGCGTGCACTCGGTCGTGTGCATGAAAAACCTCTGGGACACTGAATGGTCCACTCATTCAAAGTGGTCTTACTCCCTAATTTCTCAGAATACAAGCCTGAAACCATTTCTAAAGACTGTTGGCATCTAGTGGAAGCCATAGGAAGTGCAATTTGAGTCCTAAGTCAATGGATACTGTAATGGCATTCAATAGAAAACTACAAAAATAAAAGAAATCCCACTTCCTGGATGGATTTTTCTCAGGTTCTTGCCTGCCATATCAGTTCTTTTAACAGTTTGGGAAACTTTAGAGCGTTTTCTATCCAAATCTTTCAATTATATGCATATCCTTGCTTCTGGGCCTGAGTAGCAGGCAGTTGACTTTGGGCACGCTTTTCATCTGGAGGTCAAAATAGTGCCCCATACCCTAGTGAGGTTTAATGTATTTGGCTAAGGTGTATGTAAACTTCCAACTTCAACTGTACATACTGCTCCCCCTGTTCTCTATTTTTTTGTTGTCCACATATATTCCCCTCATATTTCTGGTTTGGGTCATGTTTCATTGTAACTGCTCTGTGTAAGGGTAGAGACTGTACCTCTCTATTAGAGCTGTGATCTCCCCTTTCCATGGAGTGTTTCTGTTTACAGTGTTGGTTTTGTTTGCGGTGATGCCATCTGTCATGTAAGTGTTTATTACTGTGGGGGGTGGGTTAGGAGTATGACTAGGGATATTGTAAGGTTTGGAGTTAGTGTTAGGGAGGGGTGATCTCACTGTGGGAAGGGTGTTTATTTAATCTGGTTAAATAAATGGTGATAACCACCTTGAACGTTCTGACTGGTAGTGAGCTGATCTCTGCTACTGTACCACTGCACTCCACTGTATTCCTGATAGTAAACCATCTCCTCCTGAGTCTGATACAAGGGCGAGGGGGGGTGAAAGGGTGTATAGTAGCACCTCTGAGGTGGTGTCAGTGTCTTGCGGGTTGTGGATAACAGGCGTCAGCAGCTGGGTAATGTTGAAGGGAGTTGTGCTGGTGTTGCTAGCCGGAGTGAGGGATATTTGTTGGACCCTACGCTCTTGGTGCGTTTCCACGGTGGGTAATGACCGGCCAGCTCAGTTTCCGAGTGTTTCTCCAGGGCCAAAGCCTTCTGCAGCATCGTGGAGATGGACTGGGGTGGAGTGGGAGGGGCAACTGCCTCCAGGGGCTTACGTTGGGGTCCATACACTGTCCTCTTGAACCCAGGGGGGCCATGGAACTGCTGGGCAAGTCGTACCATTTAGGGAAGTCTGCAAGGGACAATACCCTGGAGACACCCCCCTGCTGGAAGGAGAACCTGATATGGTCTCTCCACAGGGGCTGGATGGGGCTGAACTCACTATGGAGAAAGAAGTTAGAGACGGAATTGAGCTGCGTAAACATGCTGTGTTTATTACTGTGTTAACTGAGGGTGGATGTCATAAAGGAGGATGTTGTGTCCATCTGAGACACAGCAGAAGATACCTCAAAGGGGTAGAGGTTATTTTTACTGGGGGGGAAGGGGCCTGTCTGCTGAGGGAAGGAGCTGGTCATAGGGAAAGGGCCAGTGTTAAAGTTATCTTGGTATGCCGTAGAGAACTCAGACAGCTCTTTCTGCATGCTAATCAGAGCTGACTTGTCTCAGGAAGACTCTTTTTTCCAGTCCCTGAGTTTTCCATCCATCCCCCCATCCCCACTTCCAAAGCCATCTGAACTAAAATATTTGATGAGAGAGGAGACTCTGGGAGTGACTGCGGCACTACTGCCAGCTGGTGTCTGACCCGTTACTCAGGAAGGACAGTCTCTCCTCCCTCATAGTCTTCTCCTCCTGAGACACATCCATTAAGGAGCACTGGAATGTGGCAGGCCTAAATTATTTTGCACTTTTTCCTAAATATATAGAATGAAAGTCTGTGTCTTCAAGACCATCAGTCTTTTTCTTTGTTGTCCTGAAAGGGAACATGCAAGTAAGTTGTCCCATATAGCTTTATATCAACCTACTATAAAGTGCAAGAGGACGCCTCTGGTGCTCATTTAGCATTTGAACAAGAGCTATATTAAATTAAATCGATTTTCTGTGAATTAAGTAGCAATGTTTTGCATGTGTGACTGAAAACAGCCTGTACATTTTCCAGTGAGTTTATGTGACCTTCAGGTCCTAGTGGTGAACTGAGACAGCCAACTGTTGCTAGGCACAATAAAGACCTGACACAGGCAGTTGCTAGAGACACTAAAGACAGTGAGAGATCGACTCGCGTGAGTAATTTTAAGAAAGGAGGAAATTTCCCTTCCAAACCATGACGATCATCTAGCCAACCCCCCTCCCCGCTCACAGGCCCCCCAATAGAATGTGGTTCAATACCAAATCTAAAATGACTACCACTAGGACCTCCCACTAACCATCTCCAGTTAATCATTAGAAATTATTATGTAATTTTACCCAACACTTACAGTGCCTTCTGAAACTATTCACACCTCTTGACTGTTTCCAGATTTTGCTGTGTTAGAGCCTGAATGTAACATTGATTACATTTAGATTTTGTAACACAACAAACTTTGGAAAAAGTCAGTGGGTGTGTATACTAGCTGACCTGAAAGTGAGCCATACTTCAGAAGGATTTTGAAGTAGCAGTGTCCATCAGTAAGTCAACAGTTAGTCAACGCGACGTCCCTCTAAGGCACTTCTGCTAGCTTGCTAGACCCGGCTTGCTAGTTGTCTGAATCGACGTGTCTCCAGCCAGCCCAACCACTCACTGGACCCCTATGATCACTCGGCTACGCATGCCTCTCCCTAATATCAATATGCCTTGTTCATTACTGTCCTGGTTAGTGATTATTGTCTTACTTCTCTGTAGAGCCTCTAGCCCTGCTCAATATGCCTTAACCAACCATTTAGTTCTACCTCCCACATATGCGGTGACATCACCTGGTTTAAACATCTCTAGAGACAATATCACTCTCATCATTACTCAATGCCTAGGGTTACCTCCAATGTACTCACATCCTACCAGACTCACATCCTACCATACCTTTTTCTGTATATTATGCCTTGAATCTATTCTATTGCACCCAGAAACCTGCTCCTTTTACTCTCTGTTCCGAACGTACTAGACGACCAGTTCTTATAGCCTTTAGCCGTACCCTTATCCTAGTCCTCCTCTGTTCCTCTGGTGATGTAGAGGTTAATCCAGGCCCTGCAGTGCCTAGCTCCACTCCTATTCCCCAGGTGCTCTCATTTGTTGACTTCTGTAACCGTAAAAGCCTTGGTTTCATGCATGTTAACATTAGCACACTCTGCCAACCCGGATGTCCTAGCTGTGTCTGAATCCTGGCTTAGGAAGACCACCAAAAACCCTGAAATTTCCACCCCAAACGATAACATTTTCCGACAAGATAGAACTGCCAAAGGGGGCGGTGTTGCAATCTACTGCAGAGATAGCCTGCAGAGTTCTGTCTTACTATCCAGGTCAGTACCCCAAAAATTTGAGCTTCTACTTTTTAAAATCCACCTTTCCAGAAACAATTCTCTCACCGCTGCCGCTTGCTATAGACCATCCTCTACCCCCAGCTGTGCCCTGGACACCATATGTGAATTGATTGCCCCCCATCTATCTTCAGAGCTCGTGCTGCTAGGTGACCTAAACTGGGACATGCTTAACACCCCGGCCATCCTACAATCTAAACTTGATACCCTCAATCTCACACAAATTATCAATGAACCCATCAGGTACAACCCCAAATCCGTAAACATGGGCACCCTCATAGATATCATCCCAACTAACTTGCCCTCTAAATACACCTCTGCTGTTTTCAACCAAGATCTCGGCGATCACTGCCTCATTGCCTGCATCTGTAATGGGTCTGCGGTCAAACGACCACCCCTCATCACTGTCAAACGCTCCCTAAAACACTTCAGCGAGCAGGCCTTTCTAATTGACCTGGCCCGGGTATCCTGGAAGGATATTGACCTCATCCCGTCAGTAGAGGATGCCTGGTTATTCTTTAAAAGTGCCTTCCTCACAATCTTAAATAAGCATGCCCCATTCAAAAAATGTAGAACCAGGAACAGATATAGCCCTTGGTTCTCTCCAGACCTGACTGCCCTTGACCAGCACAAAAACATCCTGTGGCTTTCTTCATTAGCATTGAATAGCCCCCGTGATATGCAACTTTTCAGGGCGAAACGGGTGGGCTCTTTACTTGCAAGAACGCAACAAAGTTATTTTGAACTGGGTGACAAACCGCATAAATTATTAGCAAGACAGCTAAGGCATGTACAGGCATCTAGAGCTATTCACAAAATAAAAGACAAGAAGAGTAAAATAGTAACAGATCCGCAGGATATTAATAAATGCTTTGCACAGTTTTACTCGGAGCTATATCAATCAAAATGCGATGCTACACAAACTATGGAATGCTTTCTCGCGGATTGTGAACTTCCTAAACTAGACAGAGGGTCAGTGCTGCACTCGATGCTGGGATAACTTTAGAGGAAAGGAACACAGCAATAGCACAATTTCCAAACAGCAAGGCCCCTGGGCCAAATGGATATGTAATAGAATTCTATAAGAAATACTACACCAGTTTAGCTCCACTTATGTTGCGAATGTTTAAACAATCCAAAGAAAATGCCAAACTCCCGCAAACATTGTATCAAGCTACAATAGCATTGATCTTGAAAAAAGATAGAGATTCCATGGATATGTCATCTTATCGCCCCATGTCGTTACTCCCCATAGAAAATAAGGTGTTGACAAAGATATAGGCAAACCGATTGAAAAAATATATTTGACATCATACACCCGGACCAGACAGGTTTTATCCGACATATATACTACAATTTGAGACGCATTTTCAACGTAATATATCATGATCATAAAGTTGAGGCAGTGGTAATAGCTCTTGACGCAGAGAAGGCATTTGATCAGATTGAGTGGAAGTATATGATGTCGGTTCTGGAGCATTTCGGGTTTGGAAAGGAGATTTATTAATTGGATAAGAATTATTTATGGCGTCCGTGGTAACCAATCAGGAAATGTTGCAGTCATTCCGCCTGTTCAAGGGCTGCCGACAGGGGTGCCCTATTTCACCTGTTCTCTTCGCTATAGCCATGGAACCCCTTGCTACTTGCATTCGGGCATGTGCCGATATAGCTTCTGTTAAAATAAAAGACACGCAACACAAAATGTCCCTATATGCAGACGATGTTCTTTTCTTTTTATACAAGCCTAAAACTTTTCTTCCCCCTTACTTAACTTGATAAATACATTTAGCACATTCTCTGGCTACAAGATCAACTGGCAAAAAGCGAATTGATGCTGATATCACGGCCTGTGGATATGCAATTTCTGCAATCTACCCCATTTAGAACAGTGATGGACAAGTTCACAAGCCTTGGCATTGTAGTGACAAGAGACCTTAATCAGCTATTGAAAGCGAATTGGGACATTAAAATGTATCAGCTTAAACAAAATATAGATTTTTGGAAAACTCTGCCTATCTCCTTGGTTGGTCATATAAACGCTATTAAAATGGATGTCCTACCCAGGTTTCTTCACCTCTTCCAATGTCTACCCAATTTCATACCACAAAGCTATTTTAAGAAACTGGATTCAATAGTAATTCCATTTTTATGGGATAACAAGGCAGCCAGAATTTCAAAGAAGCATTTATGCAAGTACAAGATAGAGGGGGGCTTTGGCCTTCCTCACTTTAAACTGTATTATTGGGCTGCTAATCTGAACATTGTGTCTTTCTGGAGGGAAAGTTTACCTGGGATGCGACAGAATGATATGCCTTCATGGCTTTTGATTGAGCAGGCCTCCTGTCAACATTCCTCACTCCCTGCACGTGTTAATAGTCCATCATATGTGGAAAAAAAACACTTATGACTCTAATCCAGTCATTTGTCATACTCAGGATCTGGAAACAGATTAGGTGTTTTCTTAACACACCCACTGCATACATTGACAGCCCGATTTGCCTGAATCATGCTTTCCACCCTGCATTGGGGGATATGGTGTTTTCACAGTGGAGGGAGAAGGGGCTCACAACAATTTGTAATTTATACATGGATGGCCAGTTAGCTTCATTTCAACAATTACAGGGAAAGTTCAACATGCCAACAACACATTTTTTCAGATACCTCCAAAACAGGAATTTCTTAAAGGACACATATCCCACAGTATGGCATTAAGCCAAATAATCCTACATTAAATAGCCTGATCCTTGTCAAACCCCATTCAAAAGGGTCAGTCTCTAGACTGTATGATGTGCTACAGGCCCACATAGAGGTATCCACAGACACTATTAAAAGGGCTTGGGAACAAGAATTTAGTTCAGAAATCTCAGACGAGGACTGGGTAGAAGCTCTCAGGAATATAAACCACAGTTCAGTGAATGCCAGACACAACCTTGTACAGTTTAAGGTGATACACAGGTTACATTACTCAAAAGTGAAACTCCATAAAATATTCCCGGACACCTCACCACTGTGTGAGAGGTGCAAGCAGGATGAGGGGACGTTGACCTACTTATTTTGAACATGTCCTAAGTTACATGCTTACTGGGCTCTCATTTTTGATTACTTATCAAAAGCCTTCGATAGAGTTATAGCCCCAGACCCATTGATTGCTCTGTTTGGCACAGTTGATGGGAATAACCAGGAGGGGAAGGCTGTCTCCCTTTGTACTCTCTTAGCCAAAAGGCTCATATGGAGACTGTACCTACCTTTGAAATGTAGTTACGAGATTTAGGGAATGTAATACATGGAAAAGATACGATACAATACCTCCAATAGAAGTCCATTGTTTTACAAAATACGGTAGCCGATACTGGATAAATGGTCTAGTCCCGCATCATAACTGGGTTGACGATCTGCTGCTACTCTGTGCTGTACTCCACTCAATATTTATTTTTGGCTTAACTACACTGCTTGTAATGACTATATGCTGTCTTCTTATACAATGACCACCTAATAGGATTTTGTTTTATTTTGTGTATGTGTGAGTTAAGTTTTGTTTTGTCATCTAAATTGGCCATCCCATTCAACAGTACAATGAATGTTAATGTTTGTATTGCTGTCTTTTGAATTTTTTATTTTTTTAATAATAAACATGTTATATAAAAAAAAAGAATCTCCAATCCAAAATTAAATCTAGAATCGGCTTCCTATTTCGCAACAAAGCTTCTTTCACTCATGCTGCCAAACATACCTGTCACGACTTCCGCCGAAGTCGGGTACTCTCCTTGTTCGGGCGGCTTCGGCGGTCGGCGTTGCCGGTCTTCTAGCCATCATCTATCCATTTTTCATTTTCCATGTGTTTTGTCTTGTTTTCCTCACACCTGGTTTCAATTCTCTCCATTACTTGTTGTGTATTTTACCCTCTATTCCCCCCATGTCTTTGTGTGGGACTGTTTATTGTAGTGCTTGTGCACGTTCCCCGAGAGCACACAATGGGTTATTTTGTGCCCATTTATCTTGTTGTCCTGGATGCCGTTGGTTTTGCTTAATACATCTCTGGATATTACCCAGTTCTGCTCTCCTGCGCCTGACTTCACTGCCGCCAATTACGCACCCCGCTACAATACCCTCATAAAACTGACCATCCTACCGATCCTCGACTTCGGCGATGTAATTTACAAAATAGCCTCCAACACTCTACTCAACAAATTGGATGCACTCTATCACAGTGCCATCCGTTTTGTCACCAAAGCCCCATATACTACCCACCACTGCGACCTGTATGATCTCGTTGGCTGGCCCTCGCTTCATACTTGTCGCCAAACCCACTGGCTCTAGGTCATCTACAAGTCTCTGCTAGGTAAAGCCCCGCCTTATCTCAGCTCACTGGTCAACATAGCAGCACCCACCCGTAGCACGCGCTCCAGCAGGTATATCTCACTGGTCACGCCAATTCTTCCTTCAACTGCCTTTCCTTCCAGTTCTCTGCTGCCAATGACTGGAACGAACTACAAAAATCACTGAAGCTGGAGACTCATATCTCCCTCACTAGCTTTAAGCACCAGCTGTAAGAGAAGCTCACAGATCACTGCACCTGTACATAGCCCATCCAACTACCTCATCACAATACTGTATTTATTTATTTATCTTGCTCCTTTGCACCCCAGTATCTCTACTTGCACATTCATCTTCTGCACATCTACCATTCCAGTGTTTAATTGCCATATTGTAATTACTTCACCACTGTGGCCTATATCAATCAGCTATATCAATCAAGATCCAGTTTGGAATCTTCTCAGGTTTTGGCCTGCCAAATGAGTTCTGTTATACTCACAGACACCATTCAAACAGTTTTAGAAACTTTAGGGTGTTTTCTATCCAAATCAAACAATTATATGCATATTCTAGTTACTGGGCAGGAGTAGTAACCAGATTAAATTGGGTATGTTTTTTATCCGGCCGTGCAAATACTGCCCCCTATCCCCAACAGGTTAACAGCCAGCTAGCAGACAATAAAGTGAAGTAGTGATCATTTCGATTCATATAACTTACAGCTAACTAGCTGGCTGGCTAATACATTAGGACATATCAGTGTCAGGATGTCTTTTGTTAGCTATGTCATGACGTGGCTCTTTCTGGGTATAGAGCGTGGCATCCCCCTCTTTCCCTCCTACACCCAGGTTCTGTTATCTCAGGTCGTAAATTCCTGGAGGAGACTCTCTGCTCCTGGCCATGCAGTATATAGAGAGAGAGTTTAACAGTAGAACAAAGGAACTTCTTCTACATCACAGAACTTGAGAACTGAACAATGTCCATGTTTTGGAGAATGTGTAAATGGTCGGTGGAGAAGCAAGCTACGACCCGGTCCGTTTTGTTTCATGTTTGTGATCTCATGAAAGACAATACAGCCACATTACCATAACTCTGTTTATACAGGTGCCTCTATTATGAGGTTTGCATCTAATTATTGTATAAAATGAATGAGTAAAGATGAAACTATTTGTGAAATGATATAATGATGTTAATGTGAGAGAATTGTATTCCCTTTAAAGTTTAACTAAGTCATTGGCCCGCCCCCATGAGCACAGACATGATCTGGCTCATGGGACAGCCCTTTTCTACTGTTACGAATAAAACCCCCACCTGAAGAAATCCTCTTCAGACCATGCGTACCTCGGTCAGCTGAGAGGGCAAAGGTTTGAGTGGAGACCACAAAAACCTCAGTATAAGCTAAGGTTGTAATGGTTGTTGAATTCCTAACCAAACCATGTGGAACATTGGCTAAACTGCAGGAAATGGTTAAACTCTGAGACTATTGATCCCTACAGAGTAAGAGTAAATCTTAGATACTAATTACTAGTCTGCAGCTAGAAATTGTTAACCTGGGATGCGAAGACCGACAATCGCCGAAACATCTATTCTATAAGAACATTTCTGAATGGTACTCTGAAGTATCCATTCTAACCACGAAACACTTAAGGGAAGCAGAGAGACGCTTGGATGAACTTTCCAACAGAAAGACGGACGATTCCAACAGAGATCACGACAACTGTCACGGCCGTCGTAGTGATTGGAACAAAATGCAGCGGGTATGTGAATGCTCATATTAACTTTATTTGAACACTACACAAAACAAGAAAAAACGAACGACAGCTAAACAGTTTTGCAGGCTAACCACAGCAGTGCAAAAACAACTTCCCACCAAAAGACAGGTGGAAAAAGGGCTACCTAAGTATGGCTCCCAATCAGCAACAACGAAATACAGCTGTCCCTGATTGAGAGCCATACCAGGCCAACACAAATAAATACACAACATAGAAATACAAAACATAGAACAATACTCAAAAACCCCAACAACACAAAACAAACACACCCCTGCCACGCCCTGACCAAACTACAATAACAAATAACCCCTTATACTGGTCAGGACGTGACAACAACACACTGAACATAAATATATATTGATTGCAATTATTCCCGAATTAGTGAGTGTTCATGTGCAAAGGATTAGCATTTCAATTAATATAATTATCAACTGTGTAGTGACTAATTTTTGTCTTTCCCACCCTTCTCAGTCCACACAGACTTCCCTTTGTCCACCAAGCCGTCATATCGGCTTAGCCCACTAGGGAACCTCCCCTAGAATATCCTTGTAAACATATCTACTGTTTGTTTGTTTATGCATTTCTGTGATCATTTAGTTAGTTAGTAAATAAATGATTAACCTGTTGGGGATAGGGGGCAGTATTTGCACGGCCGGATAAAAAACGTACCCGATTTAATCTGGTTACTACTCCTGCCCAGTAACTAGAATATTCATATAATTATTGGCTTTGGATAGAAAACACCCTAACGTTTCTAAAACTGTTTGAATGGTGTCTGTAAGTATAACAGAACTCATATGGCAGGCAAAAACCTGAGAAGATTCCTTACAGGAAGTGGCCTGTCTGACCATTTCTTGCCCTCCTTGATCATCTCTATCCAAAACAGGGGATCTCTGCTGTTACGTGACACTTCCTACGGCTCCCATGGGCTCTCAGAAGGCGGGACAAAGCTGAACGATGTTGCTGTAATGATGCTGTAAAATAGTCATATGTTTGAGAAATTGAAGTAATAGCATTTTTAAGGTATTTGAATAACGCGCCACGGGATTCAACTGGCTGTTGAGTAGCCCAGAGAGGTTAAGACAATTGGTGTATGGATGATTCATAGTAAAGGCTGGGTTCGTGAAGATAACCAACAATTTACGACATTTGGAATGAAACTAACGTGAGGTAAAGAATAATTCATTAATTAGAAGACTAATTGATCAGATATTAAAATATCTGAAGAGTTATATTATGAAAAATATAACTTTGTAATCTGAATATTTTCCTTGGTGCCCCGACTTCCTAGTTAATTACATTTACATGATTAGTTTAATCACGTAATAATAATTACAAATAATTGATTTGTTAAATAACAGTCTTCACTTTAATGATGCCAAATACATGACAGCTACGATAACATAAAGCCGAATAAAAGTACTTGCCATATTATGGCTACTCTTCTGCAGTCACACTGGACTCAATAATAAGGCGAGGCAGGAAGGCAGGTCGTGTGCCAAGGAATTTGTCCAGTTCCCTGTAGAACAGACAGGTCTACCGGACACTACCACTCAGTCCATTATTGTTTTTTGTCTTGAGATATGCATATTTGATGTCTTTGAGTTTTGTTTGGCACTGGTCCATGAATGATGGTGGCCATGTTCAAGCAACCCTGCAAACATTTCAATATTGATTGATATTTTTCTGTAACACACCTCCAAACTCGCTAGAATCTGATCTTGCGACCAGAAGCTTGGTATCCACAGTGGATCAGGTCCGTGAACCCTTGTTTTCCATGGTCTATAAATGTACAAACAGCAAGCCTGATATGCACAGTGAGGGAAAAAAGTATTTGATCCCCTGCTGATTTTGTACATTTGCCCACTGACAAAGAAATGATCAGTCTATCATTTTAATGTTAGGTTTATTTGAACAGTGAGAGACAGAATAACAAGAAAAAAATCCAGAAAAACGCATTTGAAAAATGTTATAAATTGGTTTGCATTTTACTGAGGGAAATAAGTATTTGACCCCCTCTCAATCAGAAAGATTTCTGGCTCCCAGATGTCTTTTATACAGGTAATGAGCTGAGATTAGGAGCTCCTAATCTCAGTTTGTTACCTGTATTAAAGACACCTGTCCACAGAAGCAATCAATCAATCAGATTGCAAACTCTCCACAATGGCCAAGACCAAAGAGCTCTCCAAGGATGTCAGGGACAAGATTGTAGACTTACACAAGGCTGGAATGGGCTACAAGACCATCGCCAAGCAGCTTGGTGAGAAGGTGACAACAGTTGGTGCGATTTTTCGCAAATGGAAGAAACACAAAAGAACTGTCAATCTCCCTCGACCTGGGGCTCCATGCAAGATCTCACTTCGTGGAGTTGCAATGATCATGATAACGGTGAGGAATCAGCCCAGAACTACACGGGAGGATCTTGTCAATGATCTCAAGGCAGCTGGGACCATAGTCACCAAGAAAACAATTGGTAACACACTACGCCATGAAGGACTGAAATCCTGCAGCGCCCACAAGGTCCCCCTGCTCAAGAAAGCACATATACATGCCCGTCTGAAGTTTGCCAATGAACATCTGAATGATTCAGAGGACAACTGGGTGAAAGTGTTGTGGTCAGATGAGACCAAAATGGAGCTCTTTGGCATCAACTCAACTCGCCGTGGTTGGAGGAGGAGGAATGCTGCCTATGACCCCAAGAACACCATCCCCACCGTCAAACATGGAGGTGGAAACATTATGGTTTGGGGGTGTTTTTCTGCTAAGGGGACAGGACAACTTCACCGCATCAAAGGGACGATGGACGGGGCCATGTACCATCAAATCTTGGGTGAGAACCTCCTTTCCTCAGCCAGGGCATTGAAAATGGGTCGTGGATGGGTATTCCAGCATGACAATGACCCAAAACACACGGCCAAGGCAACAAAGGAGTGGCTCAAGAAGAAGCACATTAAGGTCCTGGAGTGGCCTAGCCAGTCTCCAGACCTTAATCCCATAGAAAATCTGTGGAGGGAGCGGAATGTTCGAGTTGCCAAACGTCAGCCTCGAAACCTTAATGACTTGGAGTAGATCTGCAAAGAGGAGTGGGACAAAATACCTCCTGAGATGTGTGCAAACCTGGTGGCCAACTACAAGAAACGTCTGACCTCTATGATTGCCAACAAGGGTTTTACCACCAAGTACTAAGTCATGTTTTGCAGAGGGGTCAAATACTTATTTCCCTCATTAAAATGCAAATCATTTTATAACATTTTTGACATGCGTTTTTCTGAATTTTTTTGTTGTTATTCTGTCTCTCACTGTTCAAATAAGCCTACCATTAAAAGTATAGACTGATCATTTCTTTGTCAGTGGGCAAACGTACAAAATCAGCAGGGGATCAAATACTATTTTCCCTCACTGTACAACAGCAAGCACGAATGCAAAGTATAGGGACGTCTGTTTATACATGGTGCCGGAAGCATCCTTTGACCTACAGTATGAACCTCTTACGTTAAAACTCATGTGACTACAGAACACATTGGTCCGATACACTTCCCTTCACAATGCAATGCTCGGAGCATTGCATTGTGAAGGGAAGTGTATCGGACCAATGTGTACTGTAGTCACATGAGTTTTAACGTAAGAGGTTCATACTGTAGGTCAAAGGATGCTTCCGGCACCATGTATTGGGTTGCAAACATAAAGTGCAGAGCTTAAAAAATTGCAGAGCATAAAAAAGTATTTGATTAAATGCTCACCAGGAGCAAAAGCCTTCTACCTCCACCCACTGTGCTGTGCGCAAGAAAAACTCTGGGACAGGGACTGAATACTCGTATGTTAATCAATTAACAGAATATTCCCCACACCAGTCATAATATAGTTCCACATGTGTAGCCTTGTCTAATGCTTACGTTATCTGTTTATGGTAATTCTGATCCACAAGTAATATGTTACCTAGATTAAAGTGAGGAGGCAGACTTGTCCAGCCGATACACCAACCACAGCCTCAGAAGCACAGCTGTCCATCTTCTTTCAGGAGCTGGGTTGGAGGCAAGACAGATCATGTTGGTGACAGGGCACCGATGTGACTTCTGTAGAAGACAGTAGATGATTGAGCTGGCTGCTCCCTTCCTTGGAGCAGCAGGACACAGGCGGCACAGCAAAACAGCACAGCATTTTCAATGTCCAAATTCAAAATGAATCGAAATGTACAATTTAATTTCAACAAATATCTTGCCTTGTATCTCTGTTATGATAGCTAGTTGGAATTTACTGTTGGCATGACAACTATAGGTATTAGAATCCAAAATGAACCATATCTAGATAATGATTGCATTTACCTAGGATTCACAGAAAAGCTGCATATTCAGTATATCATACATTCATCATACCAGCTCTGTCCTCAAAGACATCCTTAAATTTAGAGATTGTCTCTAGTCCTATATCTATGATATCTGATGCCCATAATCTGATATCTGCTATCAAAGTGTGATTTCTCTTTATCTGTGCATGCCTAGTTAAATAAAAAGAAATGTGCTTTTAATTTTTCCTGTACAATTTTCAGAGATCTGCCTCTCTGTTTGAATTCCAGGTATTCCGTTTATAGTCTTCAGTTCTGGGTGTATGTTTTACAGTACAGAGAAACATGCACTCCTACAACAATGCCCTGCACGTTGCTTGATCCTTTTCCTGGCAAAAACACTTACAACAGTTGTTTTCTTCAGGAGAATGCAGAGAGATGGCTCCTTCCTCTCCCTGGTGGGAGCACGTGACTGTTCCCAGTCATAGCTGTGAGGACGAACAGGAGGAACTAAAGAAATTGCAGGTGTTTTATAGGTTCCATCCCTGAAGATTCTCACCTCTCAGAGGTAAAGGCCAGAAGGCAGAGGAGAGGAGAGAGAAGAGGTGAAGTAGGTGTCATACTGCCTTACACCCTTACGACCACTCCTTCCCTTCTCCTCTGTTCCCCCCTTCCCCCTGCCTCCTCCTCCCTACTACCTAAACGTTAAGAGGAGTTCTCCCCCTCCACCCCCCCTCACTGTCTTCCCCTGCAGTCCAAGTCTATAATAGAAAATAAGTATTTTCCCAGGGCTGGCCTGTCCGCTTTGCCTCAGGAAGCAAAGATGTCCTCCCTCTTAACCCCCTCCCTCCCTCTTTCCTACTTCCCTTCTCCCTACTTTCCACAATTAATAACCCACAATGTAAATACTTGACGTCAGCCCTGGCTGTGTTGTATCATCACTGTTGATTATGACTTGGGGCCTGTCAGAAATCATTCTTGCCAACTACTTACTAAAGGTATATACTATGTATTAACCTTGCTACATACTATTTGCAAAATACTGTTTAGTAAAAAGGCATGAACACATTTATGGATAATGAAATCTGAAAATATTCTGGATGCATTCAGTAACATAATAAGACTATTCCTGGAAGATGTGGGGTAGGTGCAACATTTTTTTTTGAGTGAGAGGACTAACTGGTGTATTCAAGTGGCCACACAACTCTCCAAGGTGTGCACAGTTCCTAAGCAATTTCAATGCACTTTTATGACTCAGAAAAGTCTTCAACTAAAAGGTACTTTTTTTTAGCTCTCCTAGCTGTGCCATTGAGGAAGTAGAGCAAGCACACTTGTAGTTGTTTCATTTGGAACACAACCCGGCATCCCCCACCACCACACAATTACTATTGTTGTTTACGCAATCCAAAAATGTCCATCATTGTAGTGTTTGAGAGATAAGCAGCATGTTATTAGGCATACCTGGTTTTAAAATGGAATGCGCATGTTCAGTGCGTGATTTTGGAAATATGTATCTGATTGGATACACATAGTTTTATTGGCAGGCCTCATTGGTAATTGGCCAAGGTATTCAACTGTGTTTCCTTTGAGCAGGTGCAGATGGACTCAGCTTGGAACCTGTTATGTAGTATCCACTGTCATATTGGAAATAAACCTCTTTGTGATGTTAATGCTTTATACTGTCAAGTTTCTCTTTATAATAACTAAAAAGAACCTGCTTCATTTAACCAGGGATGCATCAATTATAAAGCGCAATCTGGGTCACGTGGGCATGATTTGAAAGCTTGTTCTATTTATTAAATGCTACCTTACAGTGTTAGGCTTTCACAAGGCAATTCAGAGAAACAGTTCGTAATTTTGATGTGAATAGAAAGGAGTCATGAGTGCATTCAGGTGCTTGCACCACAGCAAATGTTGAGTTTTATTCTGTTCAAAACAACCCGGGGCATGACGACATGGCATCTTGTAACTGTATATCAAACATAGTGATCATAAACATTGACACTATATGACATGAGTTTTATGATTTGTACATATGCACATTTGGACTCACAGGTGTTTGGCTTGCTTGTGTGACATCAAAGCACTATTTGTTATAATCCTCAATGTATCGTCTTTATAATACATTGAGCCATCTTAATTCACAGCTTTTTCCTCACTCAAACCACAAAAAAATGGCAAAAGTTGCCCAATTACCGGGAGGGATGGGGGCAACTTCTTGTCGCGCACGTTGCTCAAGTTCAGAACTGCTGTAAATCAAAACCCACACAGCCCTATGAAGCGCAGAGCCAGAGATCTGATGTCATGTATTGCATGTTACTGTACAGCCACATATTAGTGCCCAAATCTGCCATTTTCAAGCCTTATAAGGATATGAATGTAAAGGGTTAAAATGTATAAATGTAACAGTGCAACAGGGGTAGGACTTGCGACTGAATTTTTCTAATCAGAAATTATACTTTTGTCGAATTGTTTGCTAGCTGCCTGGTTAGCTAGCTAGCTCTCATGACCACCATTGAAAACTTTGCTATCATTAGCTAGCTAACGAGCAAATTATACAATTTCTTTTGTCCAAATGTATGTTAGTTAGCTAGGTTAGTTACATTATGAATATAACTCCCATCAACATCAGGATACGATTTGAAAGCACTAGCTACTAGCTAGCTCCAAAAGTGGTTAGTAGCTTTAACTGCATGCATTCAGAGCCATTCCAGTGGCTAGCCACATTGCCAACCTCATTTTACCAGGTTCCCGTGGAGCAATTGTAATGACAATCCACCACAACATAGTCAATAGTCTCCTAAATAGCTAAGTTTAGTCTGTATTAAACACAGTTTGAGATTATTGTGAGGGGTTTTCGCCTGTGGTTTGAATGGGAGGATTTCCGAGGATGCAACTACAGAATTTATAAACCCAGAGGCAAAACATTACAAGACTTCGGGAATGCTTACGAAGTGAAAAATTATTACTTAGTTGTTCATTTCCTTAAAATCAAAAGGCACAACCTAGATTTGAGCCAATGTCTTAAGTAGCTGTATTTGTTATTACTCCAACCTCATGAAAGTGATAAACTGACACATTTTAATATTAGTCAAAAACTACTTTATAACAAAGGAGTGCCTTTGATTTGACGGCTTGCGCAGTTCGGCGTGAGACTACCATTAGACCCGATGACATGGTTCTGTGCATGAGCTTAGCTAGCCATGACATTGCAGAGGGAATAGCTACACTCTTTGTATTCGGTCATGTTTCCGGTCACCTTGCCCTGATTAAAAGCACTGGTTCTCGCTTTCAGTTTTGCGCGAATGCTGCCATCAATCCACGGTTTCTGGTTGGGGAATGTTTTAATAGACGCTGTGGGTACAACATCACCGATGCACTTGCTAATAAACTCGCTCACCGAATCAGCGTATTCATCAATGTTGTTGTTAGACGTTTTCTCATGAACACTCCTCCTTAATCAGCATATTGTACATGGAACAACACACTTTTCTATGTATTTATGATTAATATACAGCTTATACACATCATGGGAACATGCTTGACTGAAAATCTTTAAACATGTCTATAGACTTTATGGAGGTTAAATGCTGTTGCCCATCAAATTTCATATATTATGCCAATATGTCAAAGTTATCCATTAGGAAGATGGTGCTGTTCACAATAACATGTTAATGACGGTTGATTGTCACAGGATTCTCCAAATGCTATGTTGAACGAGAACCACAGATGGAGGTGGAGGAAAACAGACAGCTTCTCTCTACCACACCTTCACTAAGTCATCATCCAATGTTTACTTCATGAACACTTGTTGCATCTTTTAAAATAAATATATAATGGATTTTTTTCATTCTGTTTCTAATGTTTTTTATTCTAGATGTGAGTAATTTAGCAGGTTTATATAATATAATGTATTGTTTTAAAATGTTTGTTAAATATAAATTCAGTCACAAGTCTGTTGGATTATTTTATGTTGCCTTCTCCAATGTTTGATAAAATGATGTATTAGCATTGTTACTTTGTACATGCTGAAACAGTCTCATTAGTTTTGGGCTAGACTATGATCTGTAAATGTCTACTACCCTTTTTAAAAATTTGCTGAGTGAAAATAGCACTTTCTATCCTTTTATGGTTGTATAAATGGAGGGCATCCATAGAAGAACATGGACAATGTCAGGGAATAAGCAAATACATGTAGAGCTTATTAATGACAAGAGAACAGTGCAGATATGTAACATTAGGATAACATTAGATATTGCATGTTATGTGCTATCTATTCTGGACAGCTGGCTAGCCATGCTTTTCTCCTCAAAACATTACCAACTTGAACAATGAGGTCTTAGCTTAGCTAAATAGCAAAGCCAGCCAAATACACACCTGAGCAAAAAATAATTTTGTAAACTAATGTTAGCCTCAACTAACATGACAAGGACATAGACCTGTTACTCAATGTTAGATAATAGATATAGACTATGATATTAGCCAGAAGGCTCTGATGTTAGCTAGCTAACCAGCCATGCCAAGTCTATGGAAGAGGCTAGCTAGCTAGCATCAGCTTTGTAATGGTTATGCTATGTGGAAACACTTGTAAAAAACAAAAACTTTTTTTTTTATTCACCAGCGCATTGCTAAAGCTTTAACAAATTTGTTAAATTTTTTATGAATTTGATCCCTCTTGGCATTGCCTGACAACGCACTGGAAACGGCTCGCTGATAAGAAGAGACGTGGAATTACCATAGTGGCTATTGCTGTGATGGGAGAAAACTGAGGATGGATGAAGACCATTGTAGTTAGTCTACAATAATGACCTACAGTAAACGACAGTCTGAAAAAAAAGAAGCCTATACAGAATATACATATTCCGAAACATTCATCCTGTTTGCAAGAAGGTACTGAAGTAATACTGCAAAAGCACGGCAAAGGAATACACTTTTTGGCCTATAGTGTAAACGCAAAGCGTTATGCTTGGGGCAAATCCATCACAACACATCAGTAACTGCCTCCATATTTTCAAGCATGGTGGTGACTGCATCATGTTATGGGTTTGCTTGACTTCAGTAAAGACTGGCGTGTTCTTCAGAATTAAAAGAAACGGGATGGAGCTAAGCACAGGCAACATCCTAGATGAAAACCTGCTTCAGTCTGCTTACATCAATAGGATAATCACCCAAAACACAAGGCCAAATATTTTCTGCCGTTGCTTACCAAGAAGACATTGGATGTTCCTGAGTTGCCCTAGTTATAGTTTGACATGAATCTGCTTGAAAATATAAGGCAAGACTTGAAAATGTCTGTCGCACTATAATGCAGAACATCTGCTATACGGATTGATTCGAGCCCTTACACCAAAAGACAGAAAATTGTAATAGCTGCCAATCAAGATTTATTTGTGTTTCATTTTTGTCATATATATTTTTTTCAATGTTAGAATTTTTTCTCCACTTTGACATTGCAAAATATTTGGTGTACATTGTTGACAAAAATATCCCAATGAAATAAATTTCAATCCCACTTAGTAACACAATAAAATGTGAAGGGATCCAAGGGGGGTGAATACTTATGACTGCTGGTGGAATCTGGCTGATCTCTCTAATCTGCAGCATACCTTTACACAACCTACAACCATTATCGAATGTATGTGTCTAGAAATAAGACAGTGTCCGTGTCCAAATACCAATACTTGCGTTCTAAATAGTAGGCACTTTGGGTATGCGAAAAAAGTTTTATAGTACTGTATGTGAAATTCCAAAAATATACATTTACATTTACGTCATTTAGCAGATGCTCTTATCCAGAGCGACTTACAAATTGGTGCATTCACCTTATGATATCCAGTGGAACAACCACTTTACAATAGTACATATATATATTTTGGGGGGGGAGGATAGGGGGAGGGGGGGTGGTTAGAAGGATTACTTTATCCTATCCCAGGTATTCCTTAAAGAGGTGGGGTTTCAGATGTCTCCGGAAGGTGGTGATTGACTCCGCTGTCCTGGCGTCGTGAGGGAGCTTGTTCCACCATTGGGGTGCCAGAGCAGTGAACAGTTTTGACTGGGCTGAGCGGGAACTGTGCTTCCGCAGAGATAGGGAGGCGAGCAGGCCAGAGGTGCATGAACGCAGTGCCCTTCTTTGGGTGTAGGGACTGATCAGAGCCTGAAGGTACGGAGGTGCCGTTCCCCTCACAGCTCCATAGGCAAGCACAATAGTCTTGTAGCAGATGCGAGCTTCAACTGGAAGCCAGTGGAGTGTGCAGAGGAGCGGGGTGACGTGAGAGAACTTGGGAAGGTTGAACACCAGACGGGCTGTGGCGTTCTGGATGAGTTGTAGGGGTTTAATGGCACAGGCAGGGAGCCCTGCCAACAGGGAGTTGCAGTAATCCAGACGGGAGATGACAAGTGCCTGGATTAGGACTTGCGCCGCTTCCTGTGTAAGGCAGGGTCGTACACTGCGAATGTTGTAGAGCATGAACCTACAGGATCGGGTCACTGCCGTGATGTTAGCGGAGAGTGACAGGGTGTTGTCCAGGGTCACGCCAAGGCTATTAGCACTCTGGGAGGAGGACACAATGGAGTTGTCAACCGTGATGGCGAGATCATTGAATGGGCAGTCCTTCCCCGGGAGGAAGAGCAGCTTCATCTTGCCGAGGTTCAGCTTGAGGTGGTGATCCGTCATCCACACTGATATCTCTGCCAGACATGCAGAGATGCGATTCGCCACCTGGTTATCAGAAGGGGGAAAGGAGAAGATGAATTGTATGTCGACTGCGTAGCAATGATAGGAGAGACCAAGTGAGGATATGACAGAGCCAAGTGACTTGGTGTATAGCGAGAATAGGAGAGGGCCTAGAACTGAGCCCTGGGGGACACCAGTGGTGAGAGCACGTGGTGCGGAGACTGATTCTCGCAACGCCACCTGGTAGGAGCGACCTGTCAGGTAGGACGCAATCCAAGAGTGAGCCGCGCCAGAGATGCCCAACTCGGAGAGGGTGGAGAGGAGGATCTGATGGTTCACAGTATCAAAGGCAGCAGATAGGTCTAGAAGGATGAGAGCAGAGGAGAGAGAGTTAGCTTTAGCAGTGCGGAGAGCCTCCGTGACACAGAGAAGAGCAGTCTCAGTTGAATGACCAGTCTTGAAACCTGACTGATTTGCATCAAGAAGGTCATTCTGAGAGAGATAGCAAGAGAGCTGGCCAAGGACGGCACACTCAAGAGTTTTGGAGAGAAAAGAAAGAAGGGATACTGGTCTGTAGTTGTTGACATCGGAGGGAGCGAGTGTAGGTTTTTTGAGAAGGGGTGCAACTCTCGCTCTCTTGAAGACGGAAGGGACGTAACCAGCGGTCAAGGATGAGTTGATGAGTGAGGTGAGGTAAGGGAGAAGGTCTCCGGAAATGGTCTGGAGAAGAGAGGAGGGGATAGGGTCAAGCGGGCATGTTGTTGGGCGGCCGGCCGTCACAAGTCGCAAGATTTCATCTGGAGAGAGAGGGGAGAAAGAGGTCAAAGCATAGGGTAGGGCAATGTGAGCAGGACCAGCGGTGTCGTTTGACTTAACAAACGAGGATCGGCTATCGTCAACCTTCTTTACAAAATGGTTGACGAAGTCATCCGCAGAGAGGGGGGGGGATTCAGGAGGGAGGAGAAGGTGGCCAAGAACTTCCTAGGGTTAGATGCAGATGCTTGGAATTTAGAGTGGTAGAAAGTGGCTTTAGCAGCAGAAACAGAGGAAGAAAATGTGGAGAGAAAGGAGTGAAAAGATGCCAGGTCCGCAGGGAGGCTAGTTTTCTTCCATTTCCGCTCGGCTGCCCGGAGCCCTGTTCTGTGAGCTCGCAATGAGTCGTCAAGCCACGGAGCAGGAGGGGAGGACCGAGCCGGCCGGGAGGATAGGGGACATAGAGAGTCAAAGGATGCAGAAAGGGAGTATAGGAGGGTTGAGGAGGCAGAATCAGGAGATTGGTTGGAGAAGGATTGAGCAGAGGGAAGAGATGATAGGATGGAAGAGGAGAGAGTAGCAGGAGAGAGAGAGCGAAGGTTGCGACAGCGCAATACCATCTGAGTAGGGGCAGAGTGAGTAGTGTTGGAGGAGAGCGAGAGGGAAAAGGATACAAGGTAGTGGTCGGAGACTTGGAGGGGAGGTGCAGTGAGATTAGTAGAAGAACAGCATCTAGTAAAGGTGAGGTCAAGTGTATTGCCTGCCTTGTGAGTAGGGGGGGACGGGACGGTGAGAGGGTGAGGTCAAAAGAAGAGAGGAGTGGAAAGAAGGAGGCAGAGAGAAATTAGTCAAAGGTAGACGTAGGGAGGTTAAAGTCACCCAGAATTGTGAGGGGTGAGCCATCCTCAGGAAAGGAACTTATCGAGGCGTCAAGCTCATTGATGAACTCTCCAAGGGAACCTGGAGGGCGATAAATGATAAGGATGTTAATTAACCTCTATGGGACCGGCGGGACGAATTCGTCCCACCTACGTAACAGCCAGTGTAATCCTGTGGCGCGATTTTTAAAACGTTTGAAATGCTATTACTTCAATTTCTCAAACATATGACTATTTTACAGCTATTTAAAGACAAGACTCTCGTTAATCTAACCACACTGTCCGATTTCAAAAAGGCTTTACAACGAAAGCAAAACATTAGATTATGTCAGCAGAGTACCCATCCAGAAATAATCAGACACCCATTTTTCAAGCTAGTATATAATGTCACAAAAACCTAAACAACAGCTAAATGCAGCACTAACCTTTTATGATCTTCATCAGATGACACACCTAGGACATTATGTTATACAATACATGCATGTCTGTTCAATCAAGTTCATATTTATATCAAAAACCAGCTTTTTACATTAGCATGTGACGTTCAGAAAAAGCATACCCCCCGCAAACTTCCGGAGAATTTACTAACAATTTGCTAAATTAATCACGATAAACGTTCACAAAAAGCATAACAATTATTTTAAGAATTATAGATACATTACTCCTCTATGCACTCGATATGTCCGATTTTAAAATAGCTTTTCGGATGAAGCACATTTTGCAACATTCTAAGTACATAGCCCAGCCATCACGGGCTAGCTATTTAGACACCCGGCAAGTTTAGCCTTCACCAAAATCACATTTCCTATAAGAAAAATGGTCTTACCTTTCCTGTTCTTCGTCAGAATGCACTCCCAGGACTTCTACTACAATAACAAATGTAGGTTTGGTCCCAAATAATCCATCGTTATATCCAAACAGCGGCGTTTTGTTCGTGCGTTCTAGACACTATCAGAATGCTAAATCACGGTCGTGCGCATGGCCCAGAACGTGACAAAAAAATTCTAAATATTCCATTACCGTACTTCGAAGCATGACAACCGCTGTTTAAAATCAATTTTTATGCAATTTATCTCGTAGAAAAGCGATAATATTCCGACCGGGAATCTGCAATTAGCTAAACAGCCGAAGGAAAATACTCCACGGGTCGAATCGCGCACGCGCCTAATTCTATTGTCCTCTGATGGGACACTTGGAAAAGGGGATTCTGTGTTTCAGCCTGAGGCTGCCTCGTCATCGTTCAGGTTTTTCCCGGGTTCTGAGAGCCTATTGGAGCCCTAGGAATTGTCACGTTACAGCTAAGACCCTGACTCTTCAGTAAACAGAAGCAAGAACAACAAAACCTTGTCAGACAGGGTACTTCCTGCATGAAACCTTCTCAGGTTTTTGCCTGCCATAGGAGTTCTGTTATACTCACAGACACCATTCAAACAGTTTTAGAAACTTTAGGGTGTTTTCTATCCAAACCTGAACAATAATATGCATATTCTAGCTTCTGAGTTGGTGTAGGAGGCAGTTAAAAATGGGCACATATTTTTTCCAAAATTCTCAATGCTGCCCCCTAGCCCGTAGAGGTTAATCTAACCACGTTGTCCGATTTCAAAAAGGCTTTACGGCGAAAGCATAAAGTTAGATTATGTTAGGAGAGTACATTGACAATAGCTGTGTGTAATGTTTTGTCAATTCAAAGACAGGCGTCACCAAAACCAGAAAATCAGCTAAAATTATGCACTAACCTTTGACAATCTCCATCAGATGACACTCCTAGGACATTATGTTAGACAATACATGCATTTTTAGTTCTATCAAGTTCATATTTATATCCAAAAACAGCGTTTTACTTTGGCGTTGATGTTCAGGAAATCGTTTCCCTCCAATAACCGGCAGTCAAGTCAGCACAACAAATTAAATAATTACTATTCGAAAACATTGGTAAAATATTATATTGTCATTCAAAGAATTATAGATTTACATCTCTTGAACGCAACCGGCTTGCCAGATTTAAAAATAACCTTACTGGGAAATCACACTTTGCAATAATCTGAGCACTGCGCCCAGAAAAATACGCTTTGGGATACAGACTAACCGCCATGTTGGAGAGATCTAAAATCGAAAATACTATGTAAATAATCCATTACCTTTGATTCTCTTCATCAGATGTCACTTCCAGGAATCCCAGGTCCATAACGAATGTAGTTTTGTTCAAAAAAGCTCATCATTTATGTCCAAAAAGCTCCGTGTTGTTAGCACATGATCTATGCCCGCCGGACTTCACTTCATGAACGAGGGGGAAAATAATATTTACGTTCGTTCAAACATGTCAAACGTTGTATAGCATAAATCATTAGTGCCTTTTTTAACCAGAACATGAATAATATTCAAGGCGGACGATTGCGTTCTCTTTTAAAACGTATTGGAACGAGAGTACCCAACATGAACTCGCGCGCCAGAGTCTAATCGGCCATCACCGTTCCATGGCTCTTGTTCGGTCAGATCTCACAGTAGAAGACTCAAAACACTTTGTAAAGACTGGTGACATCTAGTGGAAGCAATAGGAAGTGCTCAAAGATTAATAAGCCCCTGTGTGTTTCAATGGCATAGGCTTAAAGGTAATTCAACACATCAGGTATCCACTTCCTGTCAGAATTTGTCTCAGAGTTTTGACTGCCATATGAGTTATGTTATACTTACAGACACCATTCAAACAGTTTTAGAAAATTCAGAGTGTTTTCTATCCAAACCTGAACAATACTATGCATATTCTAGCTTCTGAGTTGGTGTAGGAGGCAGTTAAAAATGGGCACATATTTTTTCCAAAATTCTCAATACTGCCCCCTAGCCCTAAGAAGTTTTAAGCTTGAATGGGCTAGTGACTGTGACAGCACGGAATTCAAAGGAGGAGATCGACAGATGGGTCAGGGGAGAAAGAGAGAATGTCCACTTGGGAGAGATGAGGATTCCAGTGCCACCACCCTGCTGACCAGATGCTCTCGGGGTATGCGAGAACACGTGGTCAGACGAGGAGAGAGCAGTAGGAGTAGCAGTGTTTTCTGTGGTAATCCATGTTTCCGTCAGTGCCAAGAAGTTGAGGGACTGGAGGGTAGCATAGGCTGAGATGAACTCTGCCTTGTTGGCCGCGGACCGGCAGTTCCAGAGGCTGCCGGAGACCTGGAACTCCACGTGGGTCGTGCGCGCTGGGACCACCAGGTTAGAGTGGCAGTATGCGGTGTGAAGCGTTTGTGTGGCCTGTGCAGAGAGGAGAGAACAGGGATAGACAGACACGTAGTTCACAGGCTACAGGAGAGGCTACGCTAATGCAAAAGAGATTGGAATGAAAATTAACTAAACAACTGGGGAAGCGAGAGAGCAGGGCCTCCCTCACTAACCATTCACTGAAACACTCAAATATAACTTTTCCAACTTCCACTTTAGAAATTATAATTGATGTAAACTACAGTGGTTCAATGTTTCCAGGAATAGGCTCAAACTTAGTTTATTCAGCTAGATAACTTGGTACAGTATTCTTCCGTGAAACCCACCCAGTGCACCATATCCTATGACGCCGTAGCTAACTAGCATCCAATAACACACGGTTAGCACCAATACTTGGTTACAACAAACTACCAATGGATCATTCGTGTCCGTGTCTAGTTCCTTTCATAACGCAGAAGTAATTAAACGTTGGCTAGCTAACACAAAGTCAGTCCTGCTAGCTACACACGTGGACACACAACTCGAAAGTTCAGAAAGTTAAGCTTACGTTGCAAAAATCTTGACTAAAAATGATACAGTACTGCTAGCTGGTAGAGTTGGCTAGCTAGCAGTGGCTGCGTTTACCTTTATCTTTGATACAGAGACAACTATGTAGCTAGCTAACATTACACTAATCAAATAGTTCTGTTGTAATGTATTTAGTTTCTACAGTACTGCTAGTTGGTAAAGTTGGCTAGCTAGCAGTGGCTTTAAGTTGGCTACAGCTAGCAGTGGCTGTAGTACGCTTTAAATGCCAGGATGTCATACTCATTTTGGCTTTTCATCTTGTAGAATTCGCTGCTCACTATTGAGGAACATTATCGTCTTTCGAGACACAGATGTACTGACAAAAGCTGATAATCAGGTGAGGGGACGGGATGTACCAAAATGAACAAATGGCGGGGATCAACGTAATTGCACATTAGATAAGTACACTCTTAGAAAAAAAGGTGCTATCTAGAACCTTAAAGGGTTCTTCGGCTGTCCCCATAGGGGAACCCTTTGAATAACCCTTTTTGGTTCCAGGTAGAACCCTTTTGGTTTAAGGTAGAACCCTTTCAACAGAGGGTTCTACCTGGAACCCAAAAGAGTTCTACCTGGAACCAAAAACAAAAAGTGTTCTATCTGGAATCAAAAAGGGTTCTCCTATGGGGACAGCCAAAGAACCCTTTTGGTACCCTTTTTTCCAAGAGTGTAGTCGCCGTGTCCGAAACATGTCTTGCCCATATACTATTTAAAACATTTAGAATGTACGGTTTAGTAAAAACATATGCAGTAACCAACAAATATCAATATACTACTCATCCATACTGAGAATGCGTCATGTAATGCACAATCGAGCTTGTTCCACGGCATTCGTAAATGTTTGTAGAGCATGTTGTCAAATACACGTGGGTGTAAAAAGATGATTCTCTTCCTCAATCGTGTGCAGCGAATTCTACTAGATGACAAGCCAAAACTAGTATGACATCCTTTCATTTAAAGCATACTACATTTCCGAGATGTCACATACTATAAAACGTTCTATTTTTGCATACCCAAAAATCATACTATTTAGAACGCAAGTATGCGTATTCGGACATGGTCATTCTTTCCTTCCTAAAAGGGTAGATTCATTAATCAATAGTATGTACAGTGCCTTCAGAAAGTATTCACACCCCTAGACTTTTTCCACATTTTGTTGTGTTATTGTCTGAATTTCAAATTGATTAAATTTAGTTTTTGTCACAGGCCTACACAGAATAACCCATAATGTCAAAGTGGAATTATGTTTTTTTACATTTTTACAAATGAATTAAAAATGAAAAGTCTAGAGTCAATAAGTAATAAACACCTTTTTTAAGGCAATTGTACATAAGTTCAGGAGTAAATATTAAGTCACACACACTCACTCTCTGTGCATTAATAATGTCTAACATGATTTTTGAATGACTACCTCATCTCTGTACCCAACACATACAATTATCTGTAAGGTCCCTCAGTTGAGAAGTGAAAAAGACCAGGGAGGTTTTCCAATGCATCGCTAAGAAGGGCACCTATTGGTAGATGGGTAAAACTATAAAAGCAGACATTGAATATCCCTTTGAGCATTGTGAAGTTATTAATTACACTTTGAATGGTGTATCAATACACGCAGTCATTACAAAAATGCAGGCGTCCTTCATAACTCAGTTTCCGAGAGGAAGGAAACCGCTCAGGGATTTCACCATGAGGCCAATGGTGACTATAAAACAGAGTAAAACAGAGGTACAGAGTTTGATGGCTGTGATAGAAGAAAAATTAGGTTTGATCAACAACATTGTAGTTACTCCACAATACTAACCGAATTGAAAGAGTGAAAAGAAACAAGCCTGTAGAATTAACTTTTTGTCCTGAATACAAAGTGTTATGCTTGGAGCAAATCCAACACAACACATTACTAAGTACCACACATCATATTTTCAAGCATAGTTTTGGAGAGTTTTCAGGATAAAAAAGAAACGGAATAGAGCTAAGCACAGGCAAAATTCTAGAGGACAACCTGGTTCAGTCTGTTTTCCACCAGACACTGGGAGATGAATTCATCTTTCAGAAAGGACAATAACCTAAAACACAAGGCCAAATTTACACTGGAGTTGCTTAACAAGAAGACAGTGAATATTTGACTTACATCTACTTGAAAATCTAGCAAGGATCAACAAGCAATTTGACAGAGCTTGAACAATTTTGAAAAAGATAATGGCAAATGTTGCACAATCAAGTTGTGGAAAGCTCTTAGAGACTTACCCAGATAGCCTCACACCTGTAATCGTTGCGAAAGGTGCTTCTACAAAGTATTGACTCAGGGCAGTAAATACTTGTGTAAACTAGATATTTCTGTATTTAATTTTTATACATTTGCAAAAATGTATTAAAACATATTTTCACTTTGTCATTATGGGGTATTGTGTGTAGATGTGTGAGAAAAAAAAATATTGAATCCATTTTGAATTCAGGCTGTAACATAACAAAATGTGGAATAAGATAAGGGGTATGAATACTTTCTGAATTCACTGTACATACAGTTCATGATACAGTACAACTGTCCTGGTTGTGGTACCATAGCACTTCATGCTAATCATTAATGGTGATGAGGACGTTTAACCTTCTCACATTTTCTATAGAAAAAGCTACGGAATGAGAACCTACACGCTACCCCTCCTCCTCCTCCACTGTCCCCATGTCTCAGAAGCAGAAATGGGACTCTGTCTTTATCACACAGATAATTACCACAGTTCATTAGGGAGGTTTAAGTAATCACACTCTACACTGTTACTGTTGTCTCTCTAGGTCTCTTTCTCTCCCTCTCTCTCTCTTCTATTGAATCAACATCATCACCCTCTCTCTTTCCTACTCTTTCTTTATTGTTAGTGTGCGTTTGTGTGTGTATCTTTTCCATTGCTGTATAAACGACCCAAACGAGTTAAATGAGCGCCAACTGCCCCCAGAGGCCTGGAAGCTACAACTGCGATGAAAATGCCTTTCCTTTAATTTCCCCTGATCCACAACCTCACAAACAAACACACACACACACACACACACACACACACACACACACACACACACACACACACACACACACACACACACACACACACACACACACACACACACACACACACACACACATCCCTATTTGTTTCACAGTCTGACCTCTGAACTATGACATCAGAGGTCAGTACGTCAGGGGGTGCTTGGAATGGGGACATTGCGAACAAGTACAGTAGGCAGGTTCACTAGGCAACTTTGTGGGCAACCCGACCAAATTCACATAGAAATGTGAGTTGTAGATCTGACATTCTCATCGGAGGCAAGTCTGATAAGCGGTAGGCCTGGCTATGGGTGCTATTTCTATTCTTTGCAGTCGTTAATTTTCACTTTTGCATCTTTTTACTGTTGGTTTTGTACATCAGCTTCAAACAGCTGAAAATACTATATTTTTGGTTATTGACATTTCAGATCGGTTTAGATTGTACAGTGATTTTTTTAAATCTTTAAAAACCTTATTTTCACCCTGAGTTTGTGAAAAGCTAAGACTTTCAATAAAAGATGATCAAGAAAATGTAAATATTTATACTTTTTTTAAAAGTACAGTTAAACATGGATTTTTGCAGTGACTGGGTGCATTGATACACCATCTAAAGTGTAATTAATAACTTCAACATTCTCAAAGGGATATTTAGTGTTTGCTTTTTTGGGGTTTTGACCCATCTACCAATAGGTGCCCTTCTTTGCGAGGCATTGGAAAACCTCTCTGGTCTTTGTGGTTGAATCTGTGTTTGAAAATCACTGCTCGACTGAGGGACCTCCAATTAGAAGGAGGTCAGAGACCTGGCAGTGTGGTGCCAGGATAACAACCTCTCCCTCAACGTGATCAAGACAAAGGAGATGATTGTGGACTACAGGAAAAGATGGACCGAGCACGCCCCCATTCTCATCGACGGAGATGTAGTGGAGCAGGTTGAGAGCTTCAAGTTCCTTGGTGTCCACATCACCAACAAACTATCATGGTCCAAACACACCAAGACAGTTGTGAAGAAGGCACGACAAAGCCTATTCCTCCTCAGGAGACTGAAAATATTTGGCATGGGTGCTCAGATCCACAAAAAGTTATACAGCTGCACCATCGAGAGCGTCCTAACTGGTTGCATCACCGCCTGGTATGGCAACTGCTCGGCCTCTGACCGCAAGGCTCTACAGAGGGTAATGCGTACGGCCCAGTACAACACTGGGGCCAAGCTTCCTGCCATCCAGGACCTCAATACCTGGCGGTGTCAGAGGAAGGCTCTAAAAATTCCCAAAGACTACAGCCACCCTAGTCATAGACTGTTCTCTCTGCCGCCACACAGCAAGCGGTATCGGAGCGCCAAGTCTAGGTCCAAAAGGCTTTTTAACAGCTTCTACCCACAAGCCATAAGATTGCTGAACAGCTAATCAAATGGCTACCCGGACTATTTGCATTGCCCCACACCCCATTTTTACGCTGCTGCTACTCTCTGTTTATTATCCATGCATAGTCACTTTACCTCTACCTACATGTACATATTATCTCAACTTACCTGTGCCCCCGCACATTGACTCTGTACCGGTACCCCCTGTATATAGCCTCGCTACTGTTATTTTATTGTTGCTCCTTAATTATTTGTTATTTTTCTTCTTTTTTTATATATATATTTTTACTTCAGTTTATTTTAGTAAATACTTTCTTAACACTTATTTTTCTTAAAAATGCATTATTGGTTAAGGTCTTCACCCGTTGTATTCGGCGCATGTGACATATACAATTTGATTTGAAATATCATGAAGGCCTATTGTTATCCAAATGCTGACGAAGGCTATCGCCGAAACACGTACGTTTGCTTTGACCTCTACTGACATTAAATTTTTTTATTTAAATACTATTTCAGTGAGCGCAGGTTTTTAATTTTCTCTGGAATAATCTGAATAGCCAGATCTAATTCCATGGTTGTACTGGTGTATAAAAGTGAGCCAAGTGAAAAGTGGCCTCTTTTAACCACAGGGGGGCAGAGAGGAGCATAGTAGGTAGCAACAGGGAATACAAACGTGTGTGTGTGTGTGTGTGTGTGTGTGTGTGTGTGTGTGTGTGTCAATCTTATGTTTTATGTTAAGGACCAGATGCCTACTCCTGGATTACAAGTAGCTTTATACTACCATTTTGTTTGCATCAACTGTTTGTTATCCTCCATCCCATGTTAATCAGAATCAATTGATTCCTCTGGGAGGGGAGACAGTACAGAGAGCTCCACATTTCACTGTGATATACTGTATTTTAAGGTGTCTTAAAGCATCATGTGACCATTGCCAAGAATTTCCACATCTGGTTTCTCTATTCTATTCTATTAACATTGTCTTACGTCAGATAGTGCGACAAACTGTCTGCAACTGTCAGTTGAGGGACGAGTAGGCTTGACGCCACCTGTTGGATGACATTGTTCTGTTGCTGTACAGTAACTTAATCTTTACAAAAGGAGTTAATGTAGGAAGAGCTTTCAATGTCATCCTGCACAACATTGGAAAAAGTGAAGTTTGCATGACTGTTACACCAGCCACATTTGACAAAGTGCTAACACTTTACATTAAGGTAGCTTTTATAACATATTGGTCAAAATAATGTGATAGCTGTTCAGTACATGCCAAATAATAAGCCAAATTTTACCTGCAGTTATTAACACTTTATAAAATGCACTTACACATGGTTATAACCTTTATCTGTCATCATGCAACCATAAAAAGGCTGGAAATGTCATTATTTTCAGTGTTCTATTCCTGAATTCCACAATTCAGCTCTGAGTTGGCTGCCAATTGTGGAGTCATCAGCTAGAGTATAAAGGGAGGAAGGGAAGGAGGGAAAGGTGTAAACTACATGTGATTTCAGATTAATCTGCATGAAAAGTAAACAACACTATATAACAGAAATTGGAAAATATAAACATTTTTGAAAGAGTGATTCCTGAAGGCCGTTAGACATAGTATATAAAGGGTTGTGTGTTGTGTAACACTAGTGGGCTAGGCATGGCCTAGAGCCAGCAGTAATACTAGCTCAGCACTTTAGCCTGGCCATTAAACCAGCAGGCCTGGAGTCTACTGGACCAGTCTGACCACAGCCTGAGACGAACCTTGCCATTCGGTTGGAGAGACAGACACAGGGACAGGTCACACACACATGCATGCGCACACACACACACACACACACACACACACACACACACACACACACACACACACACACACACACACACACACACACACACACACACACACACACACACACACAAGGCCTGCCTAACGCTTCTTAGGCAGCTTCAGCTGGAAATCTGCGGCTGTTCCAAAACACCACTCAGGAAACGACATTTCCCTACATTTAACAGGGGAAGGAGAGAGAGAGAGAGTGAGAATGAGAAAGAAAGAACTGAGGGGAGTTTCTAAGTGAGAACAGAGCATGTACTGTTTCATATTACACACACAGTGATTTTGGGAACGGAGAAAGAAAATGAGAGAGAAGAGACAAAACGAGAGAAAAGTAGAGTAGGCTAGATGGTGGCCTGGGCTCTGGAGGATGGTGTAACTACTGGAGAGTTGTTATGTGGCTGTGTCTGGATGTATAGCTACATCTTGTTGTATTGCGTAGTTTATTGTATAGGTGCAGTGTGCGTTTATGGATTGGTTGACTGTGGAAAATGAACTTCTCCTCTGTAATGTATGTTCTCTTGACTAGAGCTCTCATAGCAGGTAAGGTGCTCTACTTACATACTACCACTTTATTCACATACTGTACTACCTCTGTACTAACATACTACTACCCTGTACTTACTTGCTGTTAATTTATCTCTGTATAAATAGGGATAAACAAATAAATACTTTGCACATTCTTGAGTTCGAATTGTCAGGATACTCTTCACTCTCAACCATGTGAACTTATACAGTACATTGTCAGACCACTGTTTTATATGTTATCCCATACAAACATTCTTACATTAACAAAACAGCACCCTATACAGACGCCTTGAATTTCTTCACATTTTATTGTCTTACAAAGGGGATTAAAATTGATTTCATTGGAATTGTGGAAGAACCTCTTAATAAAAAAAATTATTCATAGAAATTAAATACCTAAAATATGGCTCCATGCATCAAATACATTTTAGAATCACCTATGGCATTGATTGCAGCTATGAGTCTTCTTGGGTAAGTCTATACTTGCTTTGCACACCTGGATTGTGAAATATTTTCCCATTATTCTTTTCAAAATTCTTCAAGCTCTGTCAAGATGTTGGGGATCAAGTCTTGCCATAGACTTTCAAGCAGATTTAAGTCAATACTGTAACTTGCCCACTCAGGAACATTCACTGTCTTCTTGGTAAGCAACTCCAGTTTAGATTTCGCCTGGTGTTGGAGGTTATTGTCCTGCTTAAAGGTGAATTATTCTCCCAGTTTCTGGTGTAAAGCATACTAAAGCAGACTGTGCTTAGCGCCATCCCATTTCTTTTAATCCTAAAAACCGGCCAGTATTTGCCGATGTAAAGCATACCTATACTATGACGCAGCCACCACCATGTTTGAAAATAAGGACGCAGATACTCAGTGATGTGTTGTGTTGGATTTGCCCCAAACACAAGGCTTTGCAATTAGGCCAAAAAGTGTATTCCTTTACTATGTTTTTTTTTGCAGTATTACTTTAGTGCCTTGTTGCATTCAAGATGCATGTTTTGGCATATTTTGTATATTTCTATTCTTCTTTTCACCGTGTCATTTAGGTCATTATTGTGGAGTCACTTGTTTTCTCCCATCACATCCCTGGAGCAGTTTAATTCCTGTCCTGCAGCTCAGTTCAGAAGGATGACTATCTTTGATGTGTCTGGGTGGTTGAATATATGATCCACAGCATAATTATTAACTTGACCATGCATGAAGAGATAATAAATGTCTGATTTGTTATTGTTACCCATCTACCAATCACTGCCCTTTTTATGAGGCTTTCAAAAAGCTCCCTGGGTCTTTGTAGTTGAATCTGTGCTTGAAATTCAATAGTTTACTGATTGACCTTACAGATGTTGGATGTATGGGGGACAGAGGAATGTCTAGACATTCAAAAATCCTGTCAACCCCTATTATTTCACACAGAGTGACTCCATGTAACTTATTATGTGATTTGTTAAGCCACATGTTACTCCTGAACTAATTTAGGCTTGCCTAAACAAAGGGTCTGAATACTTATGCAATGACTATATTTTAGTTATGAACTTCCACTTTGACATTAGAGTATTTTGTGTAGATTTTTGACAAATAAAAATCATAATTCAATTAATTTTAATCCCACTTTGTTATACTTTTGCAAGGCACTGTATCTACCATCTGTCAGCAACAGGAGATTAGCAGTCACAAACTCCTCATATATCAGTTTTGAAGTTCAGAGTGCAAGCGTCTCAAAATCAACACATATCAAAAGTATATAAGCTAGGTATATATATATATATAGTATATTCCATTGAGCAGATGCTTTTATCCAAAGTGACTTACAGTCATTTGTGCATACATGTTTTACGTATGGGTGGAACCCACTATCCTGGCGTTGCAAGCGCCATGCTCTACCAACTGAGCTACAGAGATGTGCGTGTGTGTGTGTGTGTGTGTGTGTGTGTGTGTGTGTGTGTGCGTGCAGTGGTTTTGTAAACAAAGAAACATCGCAGACATAGCTGTGGTTTGGTTGGTTGAATTCAGCCCTTGTTCTGACTTCACTGTGTCACCCTATTCCGAATAGTGCACTACTTTTGTCCAGAGCCCATGTATGATGACCTGTGGGCTTTTGTCTCTATGACGTGGTTATGGACAACATATGAACATGGTTATGACATAAAGATATTCCGTACATACACTGCAAAATAAATCTAGTTGTTTCAACTAATTATTCTTAAGTAACTGGTTCCAGAGCCATTTTGTTGTTAATTCAACTTTTCGGTCCAAGTGTTTGCCACGTCCTGACCAGTATAAGGGGTTATTTGTTATTGTAGTTTGGTTAGGGCGTGGCAGGGGTGTGTTTGTTTTGTGTTGTCGGGGTTTTTGGGTATTGTTCTATGTTTTTTATTTCTATGTTTTGTATTTCTATGTTATGTATTTCTTTGTGTTAGCCTGGTATGGCTCTCAATCAGGGACAGCTGTACATTGTTGTTGCTGATTGGGAGCCATACTTAGGTAGCCCTTTTTTCCACCTGTCTTTTGTGGGAAGTTGTTTTTGCACTGCTGTATTTTAGCCTGCAGAACTTTAGCTGTCGTTCGTTTTTTTTTCGTTTTCTGGTTTTGTGTCGTGTTCTCAATAAAAGTTAATGTGACCATTCACGTACCCGCTGCATTTTGGTCCAATCCTTACGATGGCCGTGATAGTGCTACCTGAACTAAAAAAAACAGTAGTTGGCCAAGACAGCTCCAACTTGAGAAAACTTAATTTGTCTTTTCATTCAATTATAAATTATTATCTGAGCATCTTAACTAAAAAAGGCTGTGTAACTAGTTACTCACACAGGGCTTTTAACATACAAAGCGTTGAACTTACATGATTACATTGTGCATGTTAATTTATACAGTAATTACTATTTAACATTTCCTCACCTTGGATTTGAACTCACAATCTCTTGGTTCATGGCATTCTGATCTTGCTGCTAAACAGCTATGTCTGTGTTCATTTTCTGTTAATCTTACTATTCTCTTATCATTGACTTATTTCAGCAATTTTTGTTTTTTCTGTAAAGTTGTCTAATGTTGGTGGGGCACATTATTCAGTTGTAATGTTACTCCTTAATCACTATGATCAATAAAATCAGTTTTCTTGAGTGTACTTTTAACAGAGCTGAGATTTACTTTGAACTGCTAAGTGTAGCAACACAGGTGAAATCAAGCATTGACACAGACATGGTTGATTGGAATGCTGTGAATCAAGAGGTTGTGAGTTCAACTCCCATGTGAAGACATGTTGAATATTAATTACTGTTTAAATGAGCATGTGCAATATAGTAATGAACTGTGTGTCAAATATGTAAATTGAAAACATTGTATGTTAAAAGCACTGTGTGTGTAACTAATTCCACAGCCTTTCTTAGGTAAGAAGCACAAATAATAATTCATACTTGAATGAACAGACAAGTTAAACAAACATGGTTTTTAATATACTTTTTTTGAGCAGATAACACCGAACTGTTGAGTAAACAAAAAAAAGCCCATGGAACCAGTTACTTAACTTTCCTGGACTAGGTGGGACGCTTGCGTCCCACCCTAGTCAACAGCCAGTGGAATCGCGTGGCGCGAAATTCAAATACCTCAAAAATGCTATAACTTCAATTTCTCAAACATATGACTATTTTACACCATTTTAAAGACCAGACTCTCGTTAATCTAACCACATTGTCAGATTTCAAAAAGGCTTTACAGCGAAAGCAAAACATTAGATTATGTAAGGAGAGTACCCTGCCAAAAATAATCACACAGCCATTTTCAAAGCAAGCATATATGTCACAAAAACCAAAACCACAGCTAAATGCAGCACTAACCTTTGATGATCTTCATCAGATGACACTCCTAGGACATTATGTTATACAATTCATGCATGTTTTGTTCAATCAAGTTCATATTTATATCAAAAAACAGCTTTTTACATTAGCATGTGATGTTCAGAACCAGCATATCCACTGAAAACTTCCGGTGAATTTACTAAATTACTCATGATAAACGTTCACAAAATACATAACAATAATTTTAAGAATTATAGATACAGAACTCCTTTATGCAATCGCGGTGTCAGATTTTAAAATAGCTTTTCAGCGAAAGCACATTTTGCAATATTCTGAGTACATAGCTCGGCCATCAAGTTTGGGGCTCACTAAACTCAGAATTACTATTACAAAAATTGGATTACCTTTGCTGTTCTTCATCAGAATGCACTCCCAGGACTTCTACTTCAACAACAAATGTTGTTTTGGTTCCAAATAATCCATAGTTATATTCAAATAGCTGCGTTTTGTTCTTGAGTTCAGGTCACTATCCGAAGGGTGACGCGCGAGTACATTTCGTGACAAAAAAATTCAAAATATTCCATTACCGTACTTAGAAGCATGTCAAACGCTGTTTAAAATACATTTTTATGCTATTTTTCTCGTAAAATAGCGATAATACTCCAACCGGGCAACGTTGTATTCATTCAAAGGCTGAAAGAATTTTTTTTAGAATTCTCGTGAACGCGCATCTCAGTCTCACTGTCCCCAGGCTAACCACTCACAAACAGAGCTGTTGTACTTTGCCCAGAGACAGCAGACACCCCATTCCACTTTCTGGCGGCTTTAGAGAGCCAATGGGAGCCTTAGAAAGTGTCACGTTACAGCACAGATGCTGTATTTTCGATAGAGATGCAACAGAAGGACAACAAATTGTTAGACAGGGCACTTCCTGTATGGAATCTTCTCAGGTTTTGGCCTGCCATATGAGTTATGTTATACTCACAGACACCATTCAAACAGTTGTAGAAACTTTAGAGTGTTTTCTATCCAAATCTACTAATTATATTCATATTCTCGTTTCTGGGCAAGAGTAGTAACCAGTTTAAATCGGGTACGTTTTTTATCCGGCCGTGCAAATACTGCCCCCTAGCCCCAACAGGTTTTAATAATAATTAGTTGAAACAACTAAAACAATTTTTTTTACAGATGTAACTTATCAGATGCATAGACCAATTCATATTTACAGTGAACATGCATCATATAGCCTTTAGTGGTTATGACGTAAACATATGTGCATGATGCGCAGTGCTAGTTCATACAGGAAACCAGAGTATTGGCATCAGCTGATAGCATATTTAGTCCACCAGGTTCTGCACACACTTCTCTGATGGCTGCCATGCGCAAACTATACACTGGTGTTCTCGGTGACATGCTATTGCAGGAACATGCGTTACTCGCATGCATGTCTGTTACTTGCTTTCCCACCACCCATCCCAGCCTCCACCTTTTTGGTTCTGTGTTTCCTTCCTGCAGGTGAATTAGTATAGCATGCTCTCTGCCTGTAATTATTATTATCTTAACAATATGCATGCACTGGCAGTGAGCTACCCTGAATGAGCAGAGCCTAATGCCAAGACTAACATATTGCATGTATTGTAATCTTTCTTATAAATGGTTAATTTAATACGTGGCGTTTCCTGTCTGAAATGTGTAACATATGAACTCTCAGGCCATGGACAGACTGTAGGGGTACTAGGGGTAGGAAATATTAATAAGACTAAAGCTCTATAGTAAACACTCTCACACACACACACACACACACACACACACACACACACACACACACACACACACACACACACACACACACACACACACACACACACACACACACACTATTTACGGAACACAGATGGTCCTTGTTATCCTGTCTTGTTTTTCTCTCTTCCCCCTTTCTCTCAGTGTACAGTAGATAAATGTGTTCCACCTGTAGCTGTTCTGTCTCCTCTGGCAAATTGTTCATATTGTTTCCAGACAGACTGACTCCCCTGAACAGACCTGACCCAGCTGGCAGCACTGGGCATCAACACACACAACCCCCCTTTAGAAAGTGTACAGTCTGTAAACAAGTCAAACTCTATGGACTTCTTTTAAACCTCTCCAGACCCTGTCTGGATTTTTATTTATCTATAAATGTACTGGAGTGTTACAGTATGAATGTTAGTTGTTATTCAAGAGGTGATAATGTATTTAGAATCTCAGATAGAGTAGATTTGAGCAATAGTGTCAGTACAGTCTCTGAGTAGGTGTGTGTGTGTGTGTGTGTGTGTGTGTGTGTGGGCATGTATGCGTGCATGCATGTGTGTGTGTGTGTGTGTTTGTCCCCACAGGTGTGTGTGAGGCCTTGAATGTGACCGTGACCCCTGGGCCAGTTGTCATGGTTAGGGAGGGAGAGAACCTGACCCTGTCCTGCCTCGTCTCCCAGAAGAAGAGGAGCAACAGCTTCCTCGTCCTCCGATGGCTCTTCTCTCCTCCTCCTCCCTCTTTCCCTCCTCTCCCTCCATCCCCCTCTCCTCCTCTTCCTGAACAGCTGATTGTGAAGTTGACCATGAAGAAGATACAGATCTATGGGAACTACAGTTGCCGGTTCTCCCAGCCCAAGTTCCATCTGTATGAGGAGAGAGAAGGGAGAGAGGGAAAGACAGAGGAGGGAGAGGTGTATGGACTGCTGGTTCTGAATGTGACTCGAAGGGACCGAGGGTTCTACACCTGCAGGGTCCAGGAGATACGCAGACACAGAAACAGCTGGAAGGCTTCGTCTAATGGCACCTCTGCAGCCCAGCTCACTGGTAAGAGTATGTGAGTTGTGTATGTGTGTTTTTTCATGTGTACCGATGGGTGTGTTCATGTGCTTGTGTGTGTGTGTGTGTTACTGCCCAGGATTTCTCTATGGCTATGTAAAGAAGGATGGTCTCAAGGTCAGTTACACAGCTGTTTCCTTCAGCTCAAAATCAGAGAGAGGTTACCACTAGACAGTCACAGCTCTCAGAATAGAGCTATCCTGGCCCTGGTTGTTATGCCACAGATAACTGACTAGCAGTAAAACTATCTACTTGTGTATACACACACACAATAATTTCCACTCTATAAGATGTTCCTGCCAATGTACAGTAAACATGCCTGTAGGCTAACAATATGAAGCATGGGGAGACCTGGGACCAACGTATGGAGATAGATTTCTATCAAATTGTTTCAAATATATGAGTAGGGAGTCACAAACAAAAGAGGTCTTGTGCAAATAAAGAATGAACTTTTAAATAAAAAAATCTGTCTTTAAATATACCCCTATAGTTTCACAAACATATGCCATGATCCAAAAGCAAATTAGTCAAAAACGAAATGCTGATTACCAAATAAATGCAAGACAGATTTTTTTCTGATTAACACAGCACATTACTACTGTAGTTGATTTCTTACCTTGCAAACACAATGTGAATGTGAAAACATTTGTGTCAGGTTACAGGATCTGAGGCGTTTGACGCCAGTTCCTACTTCACAGTAGGGCTGTTTTGCAGAAAAATGCCTTCTTGAACTTTCATGTGGCTTACTTACAAAGTTGAATAGGATACGAAAATATGTATACAAATGTTAAATTATGAGCCTAATTTAGCTAAGTAGAAAGCACTGCGCTATACAGCGAGAAAGAAAGGATCCTTCCTGGCTGAAATAGTGGAGTGGTTGCACATGCCGAGATATGAGTCCTGATTGGTCTGTCATGTTACAGGCTTCCTTAGTCAGTATATATAGTGCCTGCAGAAAGTACTTTCTCCACATTTTGTTGTTTTACAGACTGAATTTAAAATTGATCAAATTGTCACTGGCTAATGTCAAAGTGAAATTATGTTTTGGGATTTATTTATTTTTTACAAATGAATTAAAAGTGAAATGCTGAAATGTCTTGAGTGAATAAGTAATCAACCCCTTTGTTATGGCAAGCCTAAATACGTTCAGGAGTAAAGATTTGCTTAACAAGTCACAATAAGTTTCATGGACTCACTTTGTGTGGAATAATAGTGTTTAACATGAGTTTTGAATGACTATCTCATCTTTGTACCCCACACATAGAATTATCTGTAAGGTACCTCAGTCAAGCAGTGCATTTCAAACACAGATTCAACCACAAAGACCAGGGAGGTTTTCCAATGCCTCACAAAGAAGGGCACCTGTTGGTAGATGGGTAAACATTTAAAAAGCAGACATTGAATATCCCTTTGAGCATGGTGAAGTTATTAATTACACGTTGAATGATTTATCAATACATCCATGTCACTACAAAGATACAGGTGTCCTTCCTAACTCAGTTGCCGGTAAGGAAGGAAACCGCTCAGGGGTTTCACCATGAGCCCAATGGTGACTTTAAACAGTTAAAGAGTTTAAAGGCTGTGATAGGAGAAAACTGAGGATGGATCAACAACATTGTAGTTACTCCACAATACTAACCTAATTGACAGAATGAAAAGGAGCCTGTACAGAATTTTAAAAAATTGCAACAAGGCACTACAGTACTAATGTCTGAATACAAATAATTATGTTTGGGTCAAATCCAACACTGAGTAGCACTTCATATTTTCAAGCATAGTGATGGCTGCATCATGTTATGGGTATGCTTGTAATAATTTATGACTGGGTAGTTTTACAGGATAAAAAATAAATGTAATAGAGTTAAGGACTGGGCAGTTTTTCAGGATAAAACATTTACGGAATGGACTTCCTAGAGGAAAACCTGGTTCAGTCTGCTTTCCACCAAACACTGGGAGATGATTTCACCTTTCAGCAGAAAAATTACCTAAAACACAAGGCCAAACATACACTGAAGGCAGTGAATGTCCCTGAGTGTCCGAGTTATAGTTTTTATTTAAATCTGCTTGAAAAAAAGGCTTGAAATTCTATAGCAAGACCTGAAAATGGTTAACTAGCAATGATCAACCACCAATATGACGGAGTTTGACAAATTTTGAAAAGAATAATGGGCAAATGTTGCACAATCCAGGTGTAGAAAGCTCTTAGAGACTTACTCCAGAAAGACTCACAACTTTAATTGCTGCCAGATAATACTTTCTGGAAGACAACGCCATGCTGACTCATGTGTTTACATGTGTGGGTGTGGTGCGGCTAAGTCTTAAGAGGAACGATGGGCATTTTCTCCTACTTGTCTCTTAAGTTGAATAACAACTTTACGCACTTTTAAAGGTCCAATGCAGCCATTTTTACCTCAATATCATATCATTTCTGGATAACAATTAAGTACCTTACTGTGATTGTTATAAATAAAAATGGTCAAAAAGAAACAAAAAAGGTATTCTTAGCAAATAGCAATTTCTCAAGTATGAATTTTACTAGGAGTATCGGGGAGTGGGAAGGGGAAAACTGAAAACTAACTGTAATTGGCAGAGAGGTTTGGAAACCTCTTTTTTATTGGTATATTAGTAAGGTATAATCAATGAGGGGCTATGCCTTATATGGAAAATAATGAATGACGTGGAATGTGTGTTCCAAACGGAGTGGAACTCACCTTCCACGGAGTTGCATTATTTTTCACAGATAGTATAGAGCCCCTCTAGAAATGTGTTCATTTGCTGGTAGAAATGTGTTCAACATCCACTGAAGTAGCTAGCAAGTTGTGTGATAGCTACAGTAGTTGCCTTGGTAAGCTTAACTAACCAAACCAAACTATCAGTCCTAGTTGCTATTATGAAAAGCAAATTCAACAATGCCAATAATGTCTTCAATTATGCTTTGAAAAGCAGCTGAAACATACTGTAGAACATGCAAGAATGAACTTCATAGCCATTGAATGATACTGTGCATTATAGGGAAATAATGCACACTCTAAAATGGCCTTCAAGCCAATCAGAAATGATACAGTGTACAGTATGTAAGTTGGCTCACTTATTCGTGAGTTGCGTTTTACAGATCAGTTTGCGCAGATTAATGATACGGCATCAATATTAGGACATCCTCAGTTCTCAAGCCAATTTTCCTCAGTTCCTCCTTCTACAAAACTTCTACAGTCATACAACTAAGACTACTACTATTGCAGTGTGACTTTGGGTATTCTATACTACTACTACTGCTACTATTACAGTGACTTTAACAGTAGCAGCAAATCAGTGGCGAAGTGGTAGAGTGTCCACCCTAAGATTGGAAGGGTGGGGGTTCGATCTCTGGTTGAGTCATACTAAAGACTAAATAAATGTGAACTGATGCCTCTTTGCTTGGCACTCAGCATTAAGGAGATAGATTGGGGGTAAAGCCATACGACAGACTAGTGTCCTGTCCAAGAGGTCTACTTGTACGTCAAGCTGCCTCACACTACAGAATTTGGAGATGGGCCGTTCTGGCTTGGACAAAACTTACGTGTCCAAGGCTTACTTACAACAGTAGCAGCAGCAGCAGTGACAATAGTAATAGTAGTGGGTCTGACTCGTCACTTGACACCAATGCTTAGTACATTTGGCCTGGGCTTGAGGGCAGACTGACTCATCTATCTATTCAAAGGTGCGATAACAACCATTGGTTGTTAGTCAAACGTTGGTGCCTCAGTGTAGCCTACCATCAGTTAGCAAATGGGACACTGCCATTTTGTCCAGCAGTACAATGTGGAGGATCCAATGGCTTACCAACCAACCATTTCAAAATCTGGCAGCGCCAAAATGTTTTATTATAACAGGAAGGAAGGAAAACGCATCTCTGCCACATTCTAAGGCACTGCATCTCAGTGATAGAGGCGTCACTACAGACCCTGGTTCGATTCCAGGCTGTATCACAGCCAGCCGTGATTGGGAATCCCATAGGGCGTCGCACAATTGGCCCAGTGTCGTCCGAGTTATGGTTTGGCCGGGGTAGGCCATCATTGTAAATAATAATTTGTTCTTAACTGACTTGCCTAGTTAAATAAAGGTTATGTGTATATATATATAAAACCAAAGTTTAGGAGAACATTGAAATTGAGTTCAATAGCTGCAATAGCTGTGTAAGTCTCTACCCTATGGTGATTAGAGCAGTATAACAACCCCATCCCTTACTTTAAAACTTTGAATCTATGAAAAGCCATCTGACATTAGAATCTTGAAGTGTTGCACACTCTATAGCCATCATGGTTATTATCTGACCGTGCGGGTCATCTATGAACATCTTGAAAAACGATCTGGCCTTAATGGCCACATGTACTTTTAAATCTGGATTGGCCACTTCTCGGCGCCTGATTCCTCTCTAAGCTTTATCCATTTCATAGTAATACGTTTTTCTGCCAATTTTATCATACCGGCAACTTTTTACCGCTTTTTCTTTATATCTGAATGGTGTTGCCGGTATCAAAGCCCAAACTTTTCTTTCTGCCAAACGACCTTGTAATCATTTCGGTAAAGTTCTACAGCTTAATATGAAACGTAGCCCTAATGCTGATGCGGTTTTGGCACGCACTACACCCTTAAACTCTTGATGGTTGCTAGGCAGCGCCGGTTAACCATCCTCCTGCCAGTTCCAAACTTTGCAACGCATGTCACTTCACCCATCTCTTCGCATAGCCCACCACTAAGCATGCACTGTTTTCTTAACCACAACTGGATGGATCCATAAATAATTACAGTGGGAATAAATATCACTGAATGATGAAAATATTGGATAAAGTAGGCTAATCCAATTGAAAGCATGTATCAAATTGTTGCTTACTGAACTCCGAAAGTGATCCAATCCTTGTAATAAATTTGAAGCAATAGCTTACCCATGTGTGGTCATCGAGATGATTTCAGCGCCATTTTGATTGGGATAGCACCATCGTGTTGCTTTTAGACAAGTGTGGGGACTCATCTTGATATATCAATAAATGTCAGATTTTTGTTAACCGTGAATTTCCGTTTGGATGGTTAGGCTACAATTAGGCTGGGGAAATGTTAGCTAAGTTGAGGTTAGTGCTGCCCATGATCATCTTGTCTAGTTGGCTCATTTATTAGAGCATTTTGCCATGTTATGTAGTTTAACAAGTGGATTATTTTGCTCTTCATGCGTAGACGCTTAGTAGCATAGGCCTACTCCCAAACAAAAGCCTGTGACTTCATTGACTTGTCTGATAATCAATGTGATTTTGTTTCACAGAATCTCCATCTGTATAGGCTATTTGCTTAACTGGTTCTGGCTGGGCAAATAAGTGGAGGTGGTATAGCTCATCTATTCATTTGCTCACCGATCAGAAACATTTGCATGCAAAAATGTAGCCAAAATCAAGTGTAGGCCTATTATTTTGCTCAGTCGTATATAGGCAACTCCAAAACTCCGTGGAGGTTCTGAAATATGAAGGAGACTCACATGCTTTTGAAAATAGGAATTCTATCATTTTCAATCGGTATCATGATGAAGGTAAGACCATAGGCCTGCTCCCTAACAAAGCGGAGTGGGGGGTAAGAAAGAGATGAAAAAAGCATGGGCTTGGGCTCTGTTTAAAAATATCACTTTTTTATATGACAGCAGTTCCACACGTTCCTGTCACACAAGTTGTGTGGTAAAAAAATGTGTTGTATTTTATTCTGTTAAATTCCATTATATTCTTACCATAACATATGTGTGTTGACTGTGATTGGGTAGCTGTGTCTTGCCTGTTAAATAAACATAATATCAAACTATGATTTCATTTGGATGGCGCAGCCATGGCTGCACAGACAGGCCTAATTAAACAAAAAATATGCTATTCTATTGTTTTGAAAAGGCATTTTATTAGCCTTATAATGTTTCTTAGGACCTGTCTAAACAAATGAATAATGGATTTATTTTGATTGTGTATATTCTCAATGGATTTATTAAATTAGATGCCCACCCACATCTGCACACTACTACTGCCACAGTCATTGTACGCTGATGATTCATGCTTTCCTTTAAATCCACAATTTGGATCCCTCCACAGCCTCATAGATGATCTAGATACTTTTTCAAACCTCTCTGGATTGAAACCAAAATAAGATAAGATACATAAGGTATATCTCAAGATGTCTTGAGATTTTGCTTAAATATATCCACATAATTGTCCTACCTCATGATGCCATCTATATTGTGAAGTGCACCAGCCTCTGCTGCAGCAAAGCACCCCCACAACATGATGCTGCCACCCCCGTGCTTCACGGTTGGGATGGTGTTTTCGGCTTACAAGCCTCCCCCTTTTTCCTCCAAACATAATGATGGTCATTATGGCCAAACAGTTCTATTTTTGTTTCGTCAGACCAGCGGACATTTCTCCAAAAAGTATGATCTTTGTCCCCATGTGCAGTTGAAACCGTAGTCTGGCTTTTTTATGGCGATTTTGGAGCAGTGGCTTCTTCCTCGCTGAGCGGCCTTTCAGGTTATGTCGATATAGGACTCGTTTTACTGTGGATATAGATACTTTTGTACCTGTTTCCTCCAGCATCTTCATAAGGTCCTTTGCTGTTGTTCTGAGATTGATTTGCACTTTTCGCACCAAAGTACGTTCATCTCTAGGAGACAGAACGCATCTCCTTCCTGAGAGGTATGACGGCTGCGTGGTCTCATGGTGTTTTTACTTGCATACTATTGTTTGTACAGATGAACGTGATATCTTCAGGCATTTGGAAATTGCTCCCAAGGATGAACCAGACTTGTGGAGGTCTACAATTTTTTTTCTGAGGTCTTGGCTGATCTCTTTTGATTTTCCCATTATGTCAAGCAAAGAGGCACTGAGTTTGAAGGTAGGCCTTGAAATACATCCACAGGTGCACCTCCGATGGACTCAAATTATGTCAATTAGCCTATCAGAAGCTTCTAAAGCCATGACATCACTTTCTGGAATTTTCCAAGCTGTTTAAAGACACAGTCAACTTCGTGTATGTAAACTTCTGACCCACTGGAATTTTAATACAGTGAATTATAAGTGAAATAATCTGTCTGTAAGCAATTGTTGGAAAAATGACTTGTGTCATGCACAAAGTAGATGTCCTAACCGACTTGTCAAAACTATAGTTAGTTCACAAGAAATTTGTGGAGTGGTTGAAAAACTAGTTTTAATGACTCCAACCTAAGTGTATGTAAACTTCCGACTTCAACTGTATCTCTTAACACCATCCATATTTTATTTCAATTTGCCATGTGCTGGGATATTTCACAAAAGTCCTGAAGCTCTCTATTCTCATAGTTTCTACAGATTTTAAGTTAAAGATAAACATTATACTTATAGCTAAAATTAAAATATTCCATATATTCATTAAAAAAAATTACAAAAATATTTTGCCTAAAAGGGATGATGAGAACTGAGGAAGTCCTAATATGCATGCTGTGTTTTGATCTGCACAGCAACTCAGAAATATGTGAGCCAAATCGTAAATATGGGAGGGCAGTCACAAATGTAATGCAAGTCACAAATACATAAAATGCAAATCACAAAAGTAATCTGTTGAATCACAAATGTTGTCACATTCACGAAAACATATTTGACAACTGTTGTGTTCGCAAAGTAACAAACATAGTATGTTTGTAAAGTGTGCCGTGTTAATCAGAAAAAAATGTCTTGCATTTATTTGCGAATCATCATTTGTTGACTAATTTGCTTTTGGATCATGACATATTTTTGTAAAACTATATGGGAAAATGTACAGACTGTGATTTTTATTTAAAAGTTAAAAGCATTTTATATTTGCACGACACATCTTTTGTTTGTGACTCACTACTTGTATATTGTTTTCTATATACAGTATATATATAAATCTCCATACCGACGCCACACACACACACACACACACACACACACACACACACACACACACACACACACACACACACACACACACACACACACACACACACACAGTGTGGTTTTGGCTGTTTGAAGTCATTGTTTTGACATGGAAATGCCTGAAGCATACTGGGGTTAAGCTAGACTCACAGAGAGACAGACTAATTTCTTCCATCCATTCAGTGTTTCCTTGTGAATTACAGAGAATTCCTGGGTTTCCATTAAATTAAAATAGTCTATAATTTAGCTTTCACTTGTCTTTAGCAAATTAATTCTACCTGACGTCAGCTAACTAGCTTGTTTTTGTACTTGGGTCCAGGATCCCAGGCAAACTCATTTAGACTTGTGTTATATTCATTAAGGAAAACCTTATTATTATTATTATTATTGCTAAATACTGCATCATTTACGCACTTGTCCCCTAATCCCCCCCCCCCGTCCCCAAAACATGTGTAAATATTGGACTATAACTTCTGCCTTCCTGTATTATACTTATGTTAAAATGTTTATTCTATTTTACTGAGCCATTTACTTTATGTTCTTATTATTATATTATTTCTAATTGCTGTTGCATTGTCGAGTAAGAACCTGCAAGTAAGCATTTAGCTGGACAGTGTATACCATGTGCGTCCTGTACGACTAATAAAACTATTTTGCAATGGAAAACTATTCTTATTGGAGGACAACTTCAGGTAGTCCCTCCCTGTTTCAGAAAGGTTGTTTTTCTCTGTTTAGTGCCCAATGAATACGACCCCGGATTCTCAACACAGCAGGATGAGTGGGTCGTGGCATGAAAAAATCCCCCGGGCCCAGTTTCCTGATAGTGATGGAACAATAATGATAGAGTAGGATCGAAAGAAAGGGAGTGCTGCTCACGGATCAGCTTTCTCCATTCAAATCTTTCCTTAACATTATAATTATTTCACAATACTGACAACGGATCAGCTCCCACAGAGATATTTCTACCTACGGCTGCAAATATTGAGGCGGCTTATTATAATGCTTAGCCTATGAAAATGCACAAAATCACAGATTTGGCACATCGTTGCGCACATGTTAGGTTACACATCATAAAATATATTGAGGCAAATACAGACAGTAGCCTACAAATAGCAAAATATAACTAATTGATTCAAATAGTCTACTGTTTCTTTTTTAATGCGGTCATTTCTGTTTTCATTTGAAGCATATTTTTATATGTCGCTTGTTTATATCAATTGCAAATACATTGGCAACTTTGTATAAACCTTTGGCAATGTACTTACTGTAGAAAAACGCATGCAAGACAGTCTGAAGGAAGATCGAAAGAGAGAGAGAGAGAGAGAGAGAGAGAGAGAGAGAGAGAGAGAGAGAGAGAAAGAGGGGAGAGAGGGGGAGAGAGAACGAAAGAGAGAGAGAAAGAGAAAGGGGGGAAGAGAGAGGGGGGAGAGAAGAGAGCGAGAGGCGAGACATGAAGTGTAGTTGACTGTTCAACTCAGTCCCTTTCAGTCAGAAAACAAAGACTACACCCTGCTGAGACAGCCCACTCACTCACCTCGGAACAAATATGCTATACCAGATAGCCAACTGTTGCCCACACACTAAACCCTAACCCAAACCAGTCAGAGCAGAGATGCTGTAGCAAGCAGAGAGATGGCCAACTCTCGCCCACACACTCACCCCAGACCACTGTCTGCAGTCAAATGCTGACTTCTGCTCTTTTCAACTACGTTGCGGAGAACAGTCAGTGCTGTTCATAGACATGAACACAATCTTTCATTCAGTATGTTTATATGACATCATTGGTGCTGTTACATACAATCGTTCAACTGCCTTTTGACTACAGCAAACAGTATAAAAGGTTGAACATCTGGCCTCAGAAATGCTTTTATATTCTCAATGCACATCTGTCTGATGTAGAAGCTATAGGGCTAGTAGAAACAGCTGAAACCATGGCTGTGTCCAAATATCCATACCTGTGTTCTAAATAGTACACTGATTGGGTATGCTAAAATATAACGTTTTTATGGTAGCCCATGTGATATTTAGAAAATTGAGTATGATTTAAATGCCAGGATGTCATACTCATTCCGGCTTTTCATCTTGTAGAATTCACTGCACGCTATTGATGAAGAGAATCGTCTTTTCAGATCCATGTGTGTTTGACAACAGCTGATAATCAGATAAGGGTATGCACAGTACCAAAATGAACAAATGGCGGTAAACAGTGCATTTGCATATTAGATAATGCATCCTCAGTATAGGTGAGCCTAGTATTTTGATATTTGTTCCTTACTACATACAGCTTTACTAAACAGTACGTTATAAATAGTGTGTAGTATGATAAGTACACAGTAAGCAGTTTTAGTATGTGGTAGGTGAGACAGATTTCGGACACGGCCCATGTCAATCAATCAATAAATGTATTTATAAAGCTATTTTTACATCAGCAGATGTCACAAAGTGCTTTTACAGAAACCCAGCCTAAAACCCCAAAGAGCAAGCAATGCAGATGTAGAAGTACAGTGGCTAGGAAAACTCCCTAGAAAGGTAGGAACCTAGGAAGAAACCTAGAGAGGAACCTGTCTCTGAGGGGTGGTCAGTCCTCTTCTGGCTATGCTGGGTGGAAATTATAAGAGTACATGGCCATTAAGGCCAGATCGTTCTTCAAGATGTTCAAACATAAATATTTAGTAATGCGTGTGTTGTGTCTGTGTGTGTGAGCCCCTCACTAACAAGCCTGTACCTCATCTTTCTTGGAACAGCCCTCCGCATCACTTCAGTTATCAGCAAGGTTAGCCTCTGTTCAGACAAATACAGCTGTATGCGCTTTATCTCTACAGTATATCACTAACTATTACTGAGATACTGTAAATGTCAATATTTAGGTAAAAATGTAAACATGACAGCATTATCTCAATGTACCTGGAGTAGATATGCTATATGGGTGGTAAGAATAGAAAGCCATCTCAGGTTAACTGAAGTGAGTGAGTATTAATGTTGTATCACTCCCTGTTTTAAAGAGGCATATTAAAATCCCATTTACAGGTTCAGAGGCTAAGTATGTAGAACACCTCTCATCTCTCCTCTCCTTTGTCTATCCTCCATCTCTCCTCAATCTCACTCCTCTCCTCTGTTCTCCTAAATGCCCTTGGCTCATACTGAAAGCCTTATCTGGCACACTCATATCCACACACATTCATACTCATATCCACAAACGTTCATATTCATGCACACACTCATTCATAATCATGCACACACTCATATGTGCACGCCCGCACAAGCTCAGTAGACTTGAAGATGGGGGAACCCCCTCACTCTCCAGCCAGCCCTGTTTGTGGGGTTGTGTGGGTTTGGCAAGCCCTGCAGTCATCTCTCTCTGCCTCAGTCTGATGGCGGTCTGGGCCTGGGTGTATTTCAGTGTATTTCTGTAAACCACTGAGGGAGTCTGTCTGCTGCCATGGGTGAATGCACACAAAGAATGTACCATTTCACTAACATACATATTTCAGTTTTCCTCTGTCTTCAGCAAACACTCTACTGTTTTCATTGAGTTTCTTAGACTACATTAGATGAAATGCTAATGTTCAGACCTGGGTCAAATACATACAGTACACAAAATAGTATGACAAACACTTGATTTAGCACTTGAGGTGAACTTGATGTCAATTGAAACCAATTGAAAAGTCTAAAAAAGTGCTAAATCTGCCCACCCTGCACACAGGTGAGTAAAATAAAGCACTTGACATTTATATTACCAATGTCTACTGATTTTTCACTTACTGTATCCAATGTTCTCTTTTTATGTCAGTATACATCCCACTGGACAGGAGCGATGAGGGAGTGTGGCGTCTATTTGGAGGTAGAGTTTTCTCATCTGTCTTTACTCAGCCCATCATTGTCCTGTACTGACAACATTAGCGCTAGTGTTACACTTCTTTCATGACATTCCTGTGCCTGTCTTACTCTTCCAGATGTGTTATAGATGTGTCCCCACTTTGATAGTAAAACATGTATGTGTGTTCCAGATGTGTACCTGTGTGCAGTGCTCCTCTGCTCCTTGGGACTGCTCTCCATCTTCCTGTTCACGCTGGTCCTCACCTGCCAGTACCTGCACACACGTCATACACTCAAAAAAGGTACACACACACACTCAAAGGTTACAATTTTTCTTCCCCGTTACTTGTGTTTCGTAGCCTTGTGTGCCTGGTTTACAGAAAGAAACAGTGTTTCACTGTAATGCTGTACCATGATTGTTTTTTTATCTTTATTTAACTAGGCAAGTCAGTTAAGAACAATTTTTTTTTCAATGACAGCCTAGGAACAGTGGGTTAACTGCCATGTTCAGGGTCAGAACAATATATTTTTACCTTGTCAGCTCGGGGATTCGATCTATCAACCTTTCGGTTACTGGTCCAACGCTCTAACCACTAGGCTACCTGCCGCCCCCTGTTAGCCCCTAACTCTGACTTCTCTTCTCTACAGCCAGTTATTACCTGGTCAAGTGTCCAGAGAGCTGGTAAGTCTTTACCATGAATTCATAATCTCCATGATCAATAGCTAACACTCACATTAATACTGTACACAACTTGGAAGATCATAGATTAATACAATTTAGACAACGTCTTTCTAAAATAACTTATATCTTACAAGGGTGATTGATGGTCGTTGCTGCTTAAACACCCATTAATGTTAACCCCTGCTGTTCCTGTGTAACCCCAGCTCTGGAGAGACGGTGACCAGTTCAGTGAGCTCCACCAGCCTGTCTTCTGGAAACTACAGGAAGGAGAAGAGACACAAAGCATGCAGGAGAGACACACCCAGAGAACCAGAGGAGACACCGCCACACATACCAGAGAAAGGTACAATACATCTGTATACTCAAGAATGACCTCAAAACAGTAGCATTGAAATATAATGACTAGAACGGGAAACCCCTTTAGACCATGGCAATTTGACAATACATTCATGGCTATGTCCAAATTGGGCACCGGTCCGCAACCAGCACAGAACGTTGACCAGAATGGGAATGTCCATTCTAGTATTTCTATGAGAATAGATAGATAATCCTAGATAAACAAGAACTTAGAATACCTATTACAGTTTCGACCTAGTAGAAATCAATCATGTTCTTCTGTTCCAGTGCCTGTAGCTGCAGAGAGACAGAGTCCCAGGAAACCTCTACGCTTAAAGAGCCAGCCCAGGAGGCCGGTTAGGGTAAGAGCTCCTCTTATTGTTCACCCACACAGTCAGCCCATTACAACACATTAGTAATGTTATATTATTACATTACAGGATTTCTGCCTTCTGAGTCATATCCTTTATTAATAATTTTCTCAGTTTAATCTTTTTGTTACAAATTGTATAAGGTTTACATTTAAAAAGCACATTTTCCTATATTTTTCAATTGAGTTATTGGGCGTAGAAGCTAAGAAGGGAGCTGGTCTCAGAGGGCTGTTGTGTGTGTTCTCTACTGTTATTATTGCTGTTCTGTCCTCCTGTTATGAGCCTGCTAATTCTAGTCAATTTTATTGCTTCCCCAACACAATTATTTATTCAGTCATAAAATATTGACCATAACAAAAAAAAATCAGAGGATCACCAATCATTTTTCAATCTGTCGGTAGCTAAGGCTTGCTCTAATTGGTTGTAATTCACCTGATCTGAATTTGATTGGCCAGGAAGGAGTCACTCGCCGCAGATTGCTGATTGGATTAGTGTGACTAGAAAGGGATCTGAGGATATGGGATAGAGGTCCTTTTATACCGAATGATCTACCACTACACAAAATTCCCCCTCCTTAGATCCCTGTCCAGTTCTTCCACTACACAGAATGTTCTCCTGTTATACTAAATGGTATCCTGTTATAAAACAAATACCTTCAATGACTGCAAATTATAGGGAGAGAGGTTTTAACTATGTCAACCTTTAACTCTCCTTTTCCACTTCTCTCCTCTCTTCCAGTCGAGCGTCTATGAGGAGGACAGCCTGACGTATGCAGAGTTGGAGCTAGTACGACCCAGACCTGAACCTCCCTCCTCCTCCACCTCTCCGTCTTCTCTCTCCATCCCTGAGCCTCTAGCCTCCAGCCCTTCCAGCTCTGACACTGTCTACGCCCAGATCCTATTCCGGGAGAAACCGCTGTAGATATCTTATTTAACCAGGAAAGGACTTTGAGTTTGAAAACATATTTTTGTGTAGTCGACCTGGCAAGATACAGTACATAGACTCATCGGATCTTTGGCACTGCCTTTTGGCCTTTGATGTGCGCCAATAGACTGTGTTAGCCTGCTGAGCCAAAGTTTTGGCACAAGCTATGAACCTTCGAGGTTTCAGACAGAGCATAGTTCACCGAATCACATCCATTAAACAAACCATTATTATTTCAAAGGACTCAACGAGATAAACAAGAAAAACCTGCTTCACACCTTGACTCTGTTGACGAAATATCTATGAGGTTTTGTGTGTTGTTTGTGTGCATCGCTGGTGGTTTTGTCTAGGTGCCAGATTTTCTGTGTTAGAGATGTGTGTAAAATAATTGTTTCTGCATTCAACAATGCTAGCTACATGCTAGCTACTGTATATCATTACATTGCAAACATATTGGCAAAACAACAAGTTGGCTCAGGCAGAAAGCATTGGAACTCTGTTTAATGTTGAAATGTGTAAATAGGCTACTAATGTATCTAACGATTGTGGAGATGTTTCATATATAAATTGCTGTATACATCATTTTATAACTGAATTTAACCTGAAATACATATGATATGGTCCTTCTTTTCATATTTGTTTCCTGTTTCAATAAACTGTTTGTGTTCGTAAACAACTGTCCATGTTCTTTATACTCTCTTGAGCATATAGACCCACATCTACATCAGGGTAATCAGGAAAATATATGGCAGAAAATCTAAGGCTAAACACTAGAAATAGACAGAGATCTCATGGGACAGAAAGACAGACATCTTATTTAAGCACAGCAGCACTCCTCATTTTCAGTCTATGTTCTAGATTTTCAACAACACACCCATCATAAACACCACAGACATAAACACATGTGACTCATCCCGGAGGTAGGAGGTTCCATGCTCTATTGCCCACCAGGGGTGAAGGAGGAGGCCATTTTGTGAAGGTCAGATTGTGAAGGATGGATGGAGTGATGGGATGGATGGAGAGAACGAGAGAGAGAAAGTGAGGGCAAAGAGCGAGAAGAGCGATATGAAGGAGGAGGAGGTGGAGTCAGTGACTGGGATGAACCCTCTAATGGGAACATTTATTCAAATTAAATGAATTGTAATCACGCTTAATAATTATCTTTACAGTGCACTATAATTGGCTTAAACTACAAGATGGTTCTGGCTAGGTGCTATAATTTATTTGATTTAATTATTCTGAGGAACCCAACGGTGTGGCATTTAATATCATAAAGCCAGTGGAGGAGAGAGAACGGCCGTGGACTGTTGTCTCTGAGAAGGTCATAGCTGGCTCTATGGGAGAGTTATGGGACTATTTTCCAGTCTATTAAGCCACTCCACTTAGCACAATTAGCATCACGCTCAAAGGTTAAAGACAGAGCCCAGCAAACCAAAATTAATTCTGTAAAAGTTCCCAGAACATTCGCTAGGTTGAGGCAAATGTTCTCATAACAGTAGTGTTTGTTTCAAACATTCACCTGACGTTGTAAGAACTTTCCCATTACACAATTTAGTCTGTTCTTTAAAAGGTTCGCAGAATGTTTCATTAGGTTGTGGAAACAGTCTTGTGGGAACATTGTGGTGACATCACAAAATGTATTTTTGCCAAAACACCAAAACTGTCCAGTTGTGTGGAAGATTACACAATGTTTCTTTTAGGGTGCAAAAAACATTCACCTGATGTTACAAGAACACTCCCAGAATATTGTTTTTATGGTCTTTAATAGTTCCTAACATATTTATTTAGGTTGTGGAAACATTGTGGGGGCATGACAAGAGATATGTTGCCAAAACACAAACACTGCCCAGTTGTGCTGATGATTACAATGCTGTTATTACATAGAAAAAACATTTGTCTGATGTTGCAAGAACTTTCCCAGAACACATGTTTTATGTTCTTTCAAATTTCCTAAAACATTTATTTAGGTTTTGGGAACATTGTGGGATATGCCAAGATATTTGTTCCTATAACACTAAAACTGTCCAGTTGTGCTGACATTCAGATATTTGTTCCACGGTGCACAAAACATTCCTTTGAGGTTGCAAGAATGTTAACAGAACAGCCATTCTGCGTACTTCAAGGTTTCCCAGAATATTTCATTAGGATGTGGGAACAGTGGGTACATTACACTACATAGGTTCCCAAAATCTGTCCAGTTGTGATGACATTCTTATAATGTTTGTATCAGGGTGCACAAAACATTCCCTCAATGTTTATAGAATGTTCCCAGAATGATAAAAATCTAGTTGTCCCCAGTCCATGTGTTCATGTTCATATGTTATCTTACTGTTGAGGAAGTTAGTTGTACAACAATCTATGCACAAACACAAATGGCAATTATTTGGAATCACATGACAATTTATCTGAAATGTTATTGTACAAACATAGTTTTAGCATATTTTGTTGACCGATCCCTGGAATCAATCCACTGGGCCACTAGGACTAACACAGATTTAAAGCTGTTTACACCTTAACTCTGACTTCCAGGTTGTGGTCTTTGTCTTTGCAAAAGTGAAGATGACTAAATGTTGAAAAATAAGTATTGTCTATTATTTCCTACTCTACTAATCTTCTTTATATACTGTAAAGTTGGATGTTTTGGATTTTATTTCTCCTACAAACTTGATTTCAGAAATCCTGTCAAATTATTGCCTGGCAGTTTATGGTGAGGTTTACATAGATGTGCATATGTACTAAGACATATAGCCATAGTTTGGACTATGATTTAAGGATTTCAGTACAAAGGGAAATCCACTAGAAACATTAGGATCCTGGTGGCAAAGCCGACTAAGTAGCCTGCAGATCGCAGGTTCAAATCTGTCTTTAAAAAAGATATAGCTATGTTTGGACAATACTCTTATAAAATATGATGATGTAAGAAGACTGAAATGACATTTGTTTAAAAGTTTGGAAACTTGTTACATTACACATCAATATTAGCAGAACATTGCAGCAATGTTATACAGTAGGTGTCTCGTATGTCATCTCCATTAATGTTAGCGGGATGTTCCAGTAATGTCAGAACTAATTTAATAGAATCCAGACATGATTTCTGAAGAATGTTTAGGGAACGTTATTGGAACAATCATGTCATAACGTCATACTATAACTTTATGAGAGCATTGTGGGAATATTCCCTGTTTCTTGTTATGGGTGTTTTTAATCTCCATCAACATTAGCAGAATGTTCCAGTAATGTTTTCTGAGAACCATTTCTATTGCGTTCACATTTTGTTGCGGCAGTATGTTCTAAAATTATTACTGGTACATTGTGTTATTACATTACAGTACCTGGAAACCCAATGAGAACGTTTGGGGAATGTTCTGTGGTTACAGATTTTGTGCACAACATTTTAGTGAACGTTAGGAGAATATCAAGGATATTTAATTTAAAACATTTTCTGAAGAAAATTGAATGTTTTTGGGATGTTACTGTATCATCATAATGTTAGGATTTTATCTAACTAGAACTTAATGGGAATGTTAGGTAATGTTCTGGGAATGTTCCCAGTTTGCTGGGAGCCCTCCTCTATGGGCAGCCATGGAGCATAGTGAAGGAGGGAGAGATGGGGAGAGGGGAAAAGACGGAGAGAGAGCTGTGTTTGGGATTTTCCCTCTTAACATGCATCTCTCCCCCTCTCTGTCTAGAGAATGCTTGGTTAGAAATCTGGGTCTGAAGCATACCATACTGGTAATAAACAGGCCACTCAACAGGAAATGTTGTCAGTGCATGTTTACTGGGAAAAAATCCAGGCTCAGCTTTTTGGTTCTCTGCATACTTTCACATGTAAACAACAGTCTTAGATCGTACGACCACAGTTTTTTCTAAATGTAATTCTGTTTTGTTTATTTGTTCCACTTTCTATGTAATTGGCTGAAATAAACAATGTCGTATTGACATTGAACTTCCTGTTTTGACGCTCAGTGTGTGTGTGTTTGTGTTTGTGTGTCCAAAGCAACTCCAAATAAAGGATCCAGGACACCACAATAATAGCAAAGAGTTATTATAATTCAAATCAATTCATTGTATACAGTGCATTCGGAAAATATTCAGACCCCTTCACTTTTTCCACATTTTGTTACATAACAGCCTTATTCTAAAATGGATTACATAGTTTTTCCCCCTCCTCAATCTACACACAATACGCCATAATAACAAAGCAAAAACTGTTTCGATTTTTTTGCAAATGTATTAAACATAATAAATGGAAATATTACATTTACATAAGTATTCAGACCCTTTACTCAGTACTTTGTCGAAGCACTTTAGCAGCGATTACAGCCTTGAGTCTTCTTGGGTATGATGCTACAAGCTTGGCACACCTGTATTTGGGGAGTTTCTCCCCATTGTTTTCTTCAGATCCTCTCAAGCTCTGTCAGGTTGGATGGGGAGCATTGTTGCACAGCTATTTTTAGGTCTCTCCAGAGATGTTCGATCGGGTTCAAGTCCGGGCTCTAGCTGGGCCACTCAAGGACAATAAAAGATTAGTCCCGAAGCCACTCCTGCATTGTCTTTGCTGCCTGCTTAGGGTTGTTGCCTGTTGGAAGGTGAACCTTCTCCCCAGTATGAGGTCCTGAGTGCTCTGGAGCAGGTTTTCATCAAGGATCTCTCTGTACTGTGCTCTGTTCATCTTTCCCTCGATCCTGACTAGTCTCTTCTGACCAGTTTCCCAGTCCATATCACTGAAAAACATCCCCACAGCATGATGCTGCCACCACCATGCATCACTGTTGGGATGGTGCCAGGTTTCCTCCAGACGTGACGCTTGGCATTCAGGCTAAATACTTCAGTCTTGGTCTTATCAGACCAGATAATCTTGTTTCTCATGGTCAGAGTCCTTTAGGTGCCCTTTGGCAAACTCCAAGCGGGCTGTCATGTGCCTTTTACTGAGGAGTGGCTTCCGTCTGGCCACTCCACCATAAAGGCCTGATTGGTGGAGTGCTGCAGAGATGGTTGACCTTCTGGAAGGTTCCCCCATCTCCCACAGAGGAACTCTGGAGCTCTGTCAGAGTGACCATCGGGTTCTTGGCCACCTCCCTGACCAAGGCCGTTCTCCCTCAATTGCCCTTTGGCCGGGAGGCCAGCTCTAGGAAGAATCTTGGTGGTTCCAAACTTCTTCCATTTAAGAATGATGGAGGCCACAGTGTTCTTGGGGACCTTTAATGCTGCAGGAATTTTTTGGTACACTTCCCCAGATCTGTGCCTCGAGACAATCCTGTCTCGGAGCTCTACGGACAATTCCTTTGACCTCATGGCTTGGTTTTTGCTCTGACATGCATGAATTTACCACAGGTGGACTCAATCAAGTTGTAAAAACAAATTTAATTTACCACAGGTGGACCCAATCAAGTTGTAGAAACATCTCAAGGATGATCAATGGTAACAGGACAAACCTGAGCTCAATTTTGAGTGTCATAGCAAAGGGTCTGAATACTTATGTAAATACATAAATAATACATTTGCACAAATTTCTAAAAACCTGTTTTCGCTTTGTCCTTATGGGGTATTGTGTGCAGATTCAAGAGACTTTTTTATTTAATCCATTTTAGAATAAGTGAAGGGGTCGGAATACTTTCCGAATGCAGTGTAAACAGTTACTTTCACAAACACAGTTACATTCATCAACAAAATACCTAAACGTTAGTACTATAAAGTAAATTGAAATGTACGATCTGTATATAGGTTGAAACCACATGATTCATTGATCTGTTCCTTCCATGTCATGTGTTAATCTTGTAATAAGTGTAAATAGTTTGTAAACACTCAAAAAGAAAATCCTGATCCCCCTCTCTCCATTTCCTCCCTGTGCCTGGAGACTTTGAGAGAGAGAACATCTCTCTACGATTGGAGTGTGGTGGTCGGTCTGGAGGTGAGGCAGGGGCTGGTGAAAGAGTGCACATGTGCAGTGCAATAAGAGGTTCCTGAAGTGCAGGCTGGGTTTTGGTGTATTGTTGGTTGTATGGAACTCACACACGCACACCACGCACGCACGCACCCACCCACGCACACGCACCACACCCACGCATGCACGCACGCACAAACAGACACACCCAACTGCTCCTTCCCCATCACTCACAGGTCCAGGTGAAGACTCTACCCCAGCCATCTCCAACAAGCAGAGTAGCATGGGTCCTGTAAACACAGAGGCATACATTGAATGGTTTATCATAGCTGTGTGTGCATCATGGCCATGCACAGACCTTTTGGAGGGCATATGCTCAAACTCCAAAAGGGACACACCTCAAAAAACAATCTCGCAACCGGGTTCACAGAGTCGTTGAGCAATTATTACAAGAATAGGGGACAGCAGCACAATCTGAGGAGTTAAGTATTTTCCAAACCTATTTTGAGCTGGAATAAATGCTGCATTTATTTACAATGACCAACACAATTCCAGTCAAAAAAGAAGATTATAAGAAATGCCGTAGGCTACCATTACTATATTCAATCCAACTCCATTTGTTGCCACTATCCTTTATCCCAGTGGTTTTCAAACCTTTTGACCTGTGACCCCCAAAAAGGAGTGGTACAAAACGCACGCACATGAACGTACAGTGGCTTGCGAAAGTATTCACACCCCTTGGCATTTTTCCTATTTTATTGCCTTACAGCCTGGAATTACAATGGATTTTTGGGGGGTTTGTATCATTGGATTTACACAACATGCCTACCACTTTGAAGATGCAAAATAATTTTTATTGTGAAACAAACAACAAATAACACAAAAAAAACTGAGAACTTGAGCGTGCATAACTATTCACCCCCCAAAGTCAATACTTTGTAGAGCCACCTTTTGCACCAATTACAGCTGCAAGTCTCTTGGGGTGTGTGCATGCAGTACCTGGACATGGCTAGAGCAGTGACTGCAGGGTTGTTCTTGTAGCGCCGTCTGGACACTGCTTCACTCCTGTTTAGCGGCCGACACAACACCAGGTGTCTCTCCCAACTCTGACTCAGACCCGACATTCCTACACAGTAATTAACAATATTACAACAGTATAAAATCAGTCCTGCACTATTAGACCTACAGTACAGGGGATCTCCTGTTATACTGTATAACAACAACACAAGAGGTCTCTCTCAGACCTGACCTGCTAAACCTATAGTAAAGGACACAACAAAAATATAATATAACAACACAGACAACAGGGTCTCTACGCTTTCACCCATCTAATCATGTCAGAGTTATTCGAGGACGGAAGGATATATTTTTAAAGTAGTTGATCAGGGTCTTTTTCAACCTCTGACCCTGACAAACTAAAGGAACACAAAACCTTCAGAGGCATCAGAGGCTGTATTTATAGTAGTGTATATTACATGGTCAGCAGGCTGTTAGTGAGAACAATCCCTCTTAAATAAACCTCACAGTTACACCAGGACTGTTCTGTTGTAATGTACCAGGGTAATACTGCCATGAGCTGACAATAAACAAATAACAGCTGGGTATTATTGCATTCTAAATTACACACGCTCACGCATGCATGCGCGCCCGAACACACATCAGCAGAATTGCTCATCAGCGTTTACTGTCGGTATCTTTAATAATTGTAAAACTCCATAATTCCAGGCTAGATGTTATCTTGGAAGGAGCATTTTATTATAAACTTGATTCTGGAAGCTAACAGTCAGACTAAGAGATGGTTGGCTCTGAATTATCAGCTCACACTTAACAGCATATATAAACAGATATCTATGGAAGATATCTCAGAAAAATATTTGGTTATTTGAGTCTCTCTCATAGTTCACTTCTATCACAGTATCACTTCCCTGCATATTTATTTAGACAGTGAAGCTAAAAGTTTTAATTTAGCTATATACTCTAGCATTTGAGATAAAATGTTTCATATGAGGCAACAGTACAGAATGTCACAATGTATTTGAGGGTATTTTTAAACATATCTGATTTACCGTTTTAAAATGAAAGCACTTTATGTACAGTAACAGAATTAGGTAATAACCAAAAAAGTGTTAAACAAATCAAAATATAAATATATTTGAGATTCTTCAAAGTAGCCACCCTTTGCCTTGATGACACTTTGCACACTCTTGGTATTCTCTCAACCAGCTTCATGAGGTTTCATGAATTTCATGCATTTCAATTATCAGGTGCACCTTGTTAAAAATTAATTTGTGGAATTTCTTTCAATCTTAATGCGTTTGAGCCAATCAGTTGTGTTTTGACAATTTAAGGGTGGGTATACTGAAGATTTGGTAAAAGTTAAAGACTAAGTCCATATTATGACAAGAACAGCTCAAATACACAAAGAGAAATGACAGTCCATCATTACTTTAACCTCTCTTGGGTAGGGGGCAGTATTTTGACGTCCGGATGAAAAGCGTGCCCGTTGTAAACTGCCTGCTACTCAGGCCCAGAAGGTAGGCTATGCATATTATTAGTAGGTCTGGATAGAAAACACTGAAGTTTCTAAAACTGTTTGAATGTCTGTGAGTATAACAGAACTCATATGGCAGGCAAAAACCTGAGAAAAAATCCAACCAGGAAGTGTGGAAATCTGAGGTTTGTAGTTTTTCAAGTGATTGCCTATCTAATACACAGTGTCTGTGGGGTCATTTTGCAATTCCTACGGCTTCCACTAGATGTCAACAGTCTTTAGAACGTTGTTTCATGCTTCTAATGTGAATGGGGAGAGAATAAGAGCATATGGAGTCAGATGACTGAGAAAATTACATTAGCTCAATCGCGCCCGCTCCAGTGAGAGTTAGGTGTGTTCCTTTCCATTTCTGAAGTCAAAGGAATCGTCCGGTTGGAATATTATGGAAGATTTATGATAAAAACATCCTAAAGATTGATTCTATACATCGTTTGACATGTTTCTACGAACTGTAATATAACTTTTTTGACTTTGTCTGAACTTACTGCGCGAGCACAGTGAATTTGGATTACTCGACTGAACGCGAACAAAATGGAGGTATTTGGACATAAAGATTAACTTTATCGAACAAAACTAACATTTATTCTGGAACTGGGTTGCCTGGGAGTGCATTCCGATGAAGAGCAAAGGTAAGTGAATATTTAGAATGTAATTTTTGTCATTTCTGTTGACTCCAAAATGGCGGGTATCTGTATGGCTTGTTTTGATGTCTGAGCGCTGTACTCAGATTATTGCAAAGTTTGCTTTCGCCGTAAAGCTTTTTTGAAATCTGACACAGCGGTTGCATTAAGGAGAAGTGTATCTATAATTCTTTGAATAATAGTTGTATATTTTATCAACGTTTATGATGAGTATTTCTGTAAATGGATGTGCTCATTCACCGGAAGTTTTGGGAGGCAAAACATTTCTGAACATTACACGCCAATGTAAAATGGGGTTTTTGGATATAAATATGAACTTTATCGAGCAAAACATACATGTATTGTGTAGCATGAAGTCCTATGAGTGCCATCCGATGAAGATCATCAAAGGTTAGTGATTCATTTTAGCTGTATTTCTGTTTTTTTTGTGACGCCTCTCCTTGCTTGGAAAATGGCTGTGTGGTTTTTCTTGACTAGGCGATGTCCTAACATAATGTTATGCTTCGCCGTAAAGCCTTTTTGAAATCGGACACTGTGGTTGGATTAATGAGAAGTGTATCTTTAACCTCTCTGGGCTAGGTGGGACGCTTGCTTGCGTCCCACCTACTCAACAGCCAGTTGAATCCCGTGGCGCGTTACTCAAATACCTTAGAAATGCTATTACTTCAATTTCTCAAACATATTACTATTTTACAGCATTTTAAAGACAAGACTCTCGTTAATCTAACCACACTGTCCGATTTCAAAAAGGCTTTACAACGAAAGCAAAACATTAGACTATGTCAGCAGCCAGAAATAATCAGACACCCATTTTTCAAGCTAGCATATAATGTCACATAAACCCAAACCACAGCTAAATGCAGCACTAACCTTTGATGATCTTCATCAGATGATAATCTTAGGACATTATGTTATACAATACATGCATGTTTTGTTCAATCAAGTTCATATTTATATCAAAAACCAGCTTTTTACATTAGCAGGTGACTAGCATGTGAATAGCATTCCCACCGAACACTTCCGGTGAATTTACTAAATTACTCACGATAAACGTTCACAAAAAACATAACAATTATTTTAAGAATTAGAGATACAGAACTCCTCTATGCACTCGATATGTCCGATTTTAAAATAGCTTTTCGGTGAAAGCACATTTTGCAATATTCTAAGTAGATAGCCCGGCATCACAGGGCTAGCTATTTAGACACCCACCAAGTTTAGCATTCACCAAAGTCAGATTTACTATAAGAAAAATGTTATTACCTTTGCTGTCTTCGTCAGAATGCACTCCCAGGACTTCTACTTCAATAACAAATGTTGGTTTGGTCCCAAATAATCCATTGTTATATCCAAATAGCGGCGTTTTGTTCGTGCGTTCAAGACACTATCCGAAAGGGTAAATAAGGGTTACGAGCACGGCGCATTTCGTGACAAAAAAATTCTAAATATTCCATTACCGTACTTCGAAGCATGTCAACCGCTGTTTAAAATCAATTTTTATGCCGTTTTTCTCGTAAAAAAGCGATAATATTCCGACCGGCAAAGCCTGTTTACATTCAACGAGAGAGAAAGTAAAAGCATGGGATCCCCTTGTGCATGAGCCTTAGTCTGATGGCCCTCTGATCGGCCACTATCCAAACGCGCTAATGTGTTTCAGCCTGGGGCTGCCTCGATATCATTCAGCTTTTTCCCGGGTTCTGAGAGCCTATGGGAGCCGTAGGAAGTGTCACGTTACAGCAAAGATCCTCAGTCTTCAATAAACAGAGTCAAGAAGAACAAGAACTTGTCAGAGAGGGCACTTCCTGTAAGGAATCTTCTCAGGTTTTTGCCTGCCATATGAGTTCTGTTATACTCACAGACACCATTCAAACAGTTTTAGAAACTTTAGGGTGTTTTCTATCCAAAGCCAATAATTATATGCATATTCTAGTTACTGGGCAGGAGTAGTAACCAGATTAAATCGGGTACGTTTTTTATCCGGCCGTGTAAATACTGCCCCCTAGCCCTAACAGGTTAAAATGGTATATAATACTGAGAAATGTGAATTATGAGATTGTTGTTTTGCCCTGCTATTTCACTGGCTGTTGGCGAGTGTGTCCCGCTAGCATCCCACATACCCCAGAGAGGTTAAGACATGAGGGTCAGTCAATCCGGAAAATTTCAAGAACTTTAAAAGTTTCTTCAAGTGCAGTCGCAAAAACCATCAAACGCTTTGATGAAACTGGCTCTCATGAGGACCACCAAAGGAAAGGAGGACCCAGAGTTACCTCTGCTGCAGAAGATAAGTTCATTAGAGTGACCAGCCTAGGATTTTGGCAATTAACTGCACCCCAGATTGCACCTCTCGGAGATTGCACCTCTCAAGTAACAGACACATCTCAACATCAACTGTTCAGAGGAGACTGTGTGAATATGGCCTAATGGTTTAATTTTTGCAAAGAATCCACTACTAAAGGACACCAATAATAATAAGAGACTTGGTTGTGCCAAGAAACACAAGCAATGGACATTAGACAGGTGGAAATCTGTCCCTTGGTCTAATGTGTCCAAATTTGAGATTTTTAGTTCCAACCGCCGTGTCTTTGTGAAACGCAGAGTAGGTGAACGGAAGAGCTCCGCATGTCTGGTTCCCACCTTGAAGCATGAAGGAGGAGGTATGATGGTGTGTGGGTGGTTTGCTGGCGACACTGTCATGATTTATTTTGAATTCAAGGCTAGGGTTGGAAACTTTCCGGGAAATTTTCCATGGGAAGTTAAGCCCAGGAATTTGGGGAATTTCGCTTAAAATCATCAAAAAAGTTAGCTGATAAACGGTGAACCTTTATGTGGGATACACATAAGGCAATTCTAAGTCTTGTGTTATACAGTGCCTTGCAAAAGTATTCATCCACTTGCCATTTTTCTATTTTGTTGCATTACATCCTGTTATTTAAATCGTTTTTGGTGGGATTTCATGAAATGGACATACCCAAAATAGTCCAAATTGGTGAAGTGAAATTAAAAAATACCTTGTTTAAAAAATTTCTAAAAAACAAAAAACGGAAAAGTAGTGTGTGCATATGTATTTACCCACTTTGCTATGAATTCCCTAAATAAGATCTGGTGCAACCAATTACCTTCAGAAGTCACATAATTAGTTAAATAAAGTCCACCTGTGTGCAATCTAAGTGTCACATGATCTCAATATATATACACCTATTCTGAAAGGCCCCAGAGTCTGCAACACCACAAACAGGCCAGGGACAAAGTTGTGGAGAAGTATAGATCAAGGTTGGGTTATAAAAAAATATCCGGAACTTTGAACATCCCACGGAGCACCATTAAATCCGTTAAAAAAAGAAAGAATATGGCAATACAGCAAATCTGCCAAAAGAGGGCCGCCCACCAAAACTCATGGCCCAGGCATGGAGGGCATTATTCAGAGAGGCAATAAAGAGACCAAAGATAACCCTGAAGGAGCTGCAAAGCTCCACAGCGGAGATTGGAGTATCTGTCCATAGGACTACTTTAAGCCATTTTGCCACAACTTTAGAAGTATGCTTGGGGTCATTGTCCATTTGGAAGACCCATTTGTGACCAAGCTTTAACTTCCTGACTGATGTCTTGAGATGTTGCTTCAATATATCCACATCATTTTCCTCCCTCATGACGACATCTATTTTGTGAAGTGCACCAGTCCTTCCTGCAGCAAAGCACCCCCACAAAATGATGCTGCCACCCCCATGCTTCACGGTTGGGATGATGTTCTTCGGCTTGCAAGCCTTCCCCCTTTTCCTCCAAACATAACGATGGTCATTATGGCCAAACGGCTCTATTTTTGTTTAATCCGACCAGAGGACATTTCTCCAAAAAGTACGATCTTTGTCCCCATGTGCAGTTGCAAACCGTAGTCTGGCTTTTTTTATGGCAGTTTTGGAGCAGTGGCTTCTTCCTTGCTGAGCGGCCTTTCAGGTTACGTCGATATAGGACTTGTTTTACTGTGGCTATAGATACTTTTGTACCTGTTTCCTCCAGCATCTTCACAAGGTATTGCGTACTATTGTTTGTACAGATGAACGTGGAACGTGGGACCTTCAGGCATTTGGACATTGTTCTCAAGGATCAACCAGACGTGTGGAGGTCTAAAAAAAATTCTGTGGTCTTGGCATATTTCTTTTGATTTTTCCATAATGTCAAGCAAAGAGGCACTGAGTTCGAAGGTAGGCCTTGAAATACATCCACAGATACACCTCCAATTTTCTCAAATGATGTCAATTAGCCTATCAGAAGCTTCTAAATCCATGACATCCTTTTCTGGAATTTTCCAAGCTGTTAAAGGCACAGTCAACTTAGTGTATGTAAACTTCTGACCCACTGGAATTGTGATACAGTGAATTATAAGTGAAGTAATCTGTCTGTAAATAATTGTTGTAAAAATTACTTGTGTCATGCACAAAGTTTGTTAACAAGAAATTTGTGGAGGGTTGAAAAACAAGTTTTAATGACTCCAACCTAAGTGTATGTAAACTTCCGACTTCAACTGTAAATATTGCTGTACACCAGCGGAAGGTTTTAAGGCAACAAAATAGGAAAAAGGGGGGTGAATACTTTCGCAAGCCACTGTATTTTGGTTAAACTACCCCCAAATTAATGGAATTGAAACCCTCTGCTTGCACAGTCCATTCTTCCATCACATGTACAGCTGATTCTCAAGATCTTGCACACTAATGAGATGCTATTGAGCCCACACTACTACAATGTCTGAGCCAAGGACTACTTTCTGGTAAGTTTTGATTACAATACTGGGTGGGGTGAATATATTTTATATGACATACATGATTTTTTGTTAACTAGTAAATAGTAGTATACAGCAAAGTGTTTTTAAATAATTTCTAGCTTAACAATTTCTGCTAGTTAGTTTTTGCTACCATGTGGGTTTTAGCTTGCTTGAGCCTACTAACTGAGGAGTGTTAATTAACCTGTTTTTATCTTACAAATGAGTTGTTTAATCTAACTGCTTAACTATTTATCTGTACATGGAATTGTATTTGTTGTTTTTTTACAAAATGTTTTTTTGTTTTTACAGGGAAATGCCACGCCATCTGATGTGTGGAGAAATTTCACTGCATCAAATGTAGAAGGAAAAGCTGTGTACATTTGAAAATGCTGTGCCAAATCATATCTGAAGAATGCAACAAAGGTGCAGAATCATCTGGCCAAGTGCATAAAGTTCCCTCAGCAGTCACAACAAGCAACCTCTGACAAAGTCCCTCTACTTCTATTCGAAGGTAAAAATGATGAATCAGACACTTTATCGATAGCAACAGCTCATGGTTCTCCGGGAATCAGAAGTTTTTGACTCAATGGAAGAACATAGTCAGAGAAATGCTGATGAATGTCTTGCTCGAGCTGTGTATGCAACTGGTTCACCTCTGATGCTCACAGGCAATGAGTATTGGAAGAGATTTCTGAACATTTTTCGCCCAGCATACACCCCTCCAACCAGACATGCTTTATCTACTCATTTGCTGGATGCAGAGTTCATCAGAGTTCAAGTGAAGGTCAAGCAAATCATAGAGAAAGCAGACTGTGTTGCAATCATCTCTGATGGGTGGTCAAATGTTCATGGGCAAGGAATAATTAACAACATCATCTCCACCCCTCAACCAGTATTCTACAATAGCGCAGACACAAGGGACAACAGACACACCGATCTCTACATTGCAGATGAGCTGAAGGCAGTCATCAATGACCTTGGACCACAGAAGATCTTTGCACTGGTGACAGAATGCTGAGAACATGAAGGCTGCTTGGTCTAAAGTGGAGGAGTCCTACCCTCACATCACACCCATTGGCTGTGCTGCTCATGCATTGAATCTGCTCCTCAAGGACATCATGGCACTGAAAAAAATAGATACACTCTATAAGAGAGCCAAGGAAATGGTTAGGTATGTGAAGGGCCATTTTTATAGCAGCTATCTACCTCACCAAGCAAAGTGAGAAGAATAAGAGCACCACATTGAAGCTGCCCAGCAACACCCGTTGGGGTGGTGTTGTCATCATGTTTGACAGTCTCCTGGAAGGGAAGGAGTCTCCAAGAAATGGCCTGTAATGTCTGCTTCCAACTCACACACTCAAACACGCAGATCCCCTGAATGCAGCTCACTTTCCAGCCAACTTTCCAGCTCACACTCTCAAACATATAGATCCCATGAACGCAGCTCACTCTCCAGATCCCAATCACCTGAATTCTGATCACCTGTTCACACACCTGTATGCCATTATCACACACTATTTAGTTCAGTTCTTTGCACCCCATCATTGTGAGGTTTTGTTTGTTTTGTAACACACTTCTATTCAGAGCTCTGTTTTTCCCGTGATTTAATCCTCCCGTGTATGATAGTTTTGCCCTGCCTCACTAACGACGCCTTTTGCCTATTCCCTGCCTGTACTTTAGCCTTTTTGGATCCCCTGTGTATGACCTTCTGCCTGCCCCTGGACCCAGCCACCTGCCTCCATCTGTGGTCCCGTACAATGAAACACCTGCTGCGCCCTGTGCTTGAAACCAGCTCTCTGTCTCCCATCGTGTTCATTACATGGCCATATCACAGTCATATCACAGTCATCATCCAGGATCCTCCTGGATGATGTATTTTGGGAGAGAGTGGTAAGCAGCCTGAAACTCCTGAAACATATAGCAGTAGCCATTTCACAGATTTAGGGAGACAATACCATCCTGTCTGATGTTCAGACTCTGCTTGCAGATGTAAGTGAAGAATTCTGTACTGCCCTGCTCACTTCACTGTTGCTCCAAGCAGAGGAAACTGCAGTTCTGAAATAGATCAAAAAGCATGAAGACTTCTGCCTGAAGCCCATACACGCCGCAGCATACATGTTGGACCCCAAGTATGCTGGCAAGAGCATGCTGTCTGGTGCAGAGATCAACAAGGCCTATGGTGTCACCACTACCGTGTCTTGCCACCTTGGCCTGGATGAGGGCATGGTTCTTGGCAGTCTGGTGAAGTACACTTCTAAGCAAGGGCTTTGGGATGGAGATGCAATATGGCAGTCGTGCCAACATATCTCATCAGCCACCTGGTGGAAGGGACTTTGTGGATCTGAGGCTCTTTCCCCTGTTGCCTCCATCATCGTCCAAATCCCACCAACATCAACCACCCCAGAGTGCAACTGGTCCTTGTTTGTGAACACACACACCAAAGCACGCAACAGGCTGACCAATACAAGGGTTGAAAAATTGGTGGCCATCTGGGCAAATTTGAGGCTTTTTGAGCCTAACAACGAGCCATCCTCAACAAGTTGGAAAGTGACAGTGAAGATGAGGACTCAGAGTCTGGTGTTCAAGGGGTGGACATTGATGAGGTCCAGGGAGAAGACATGGAAGCCTGAGAGGAAGACAACCAAAGCTTTAGTTTCTCGACTATCATTTTACAGATGTATGTTGAAAACGTTTTTGGGAGATGCAATGGATCATTGGGGATCATTCAATATTCCCTTTTGTTTTTTAGTGAAATCATCCCATGTAAAGAGTCAACTCATTTAATTAAAGTTCAATTCGTAACCATTTTTTACATTTTATTTCTATTGGAAGGATTTAATAATTTGCAATCATGTCTACTTATGATAAGGTAAAATGTTTATGTTTCTGTCTTCATACGATATGGTAAATATATCCAATGCAAAAAACATCTACATTTAAATGGTATTATTATTAATTTGCATATATTTCTGTCAATTCCTGTTAAATCCCGTATAGTAACGTTAATTTCCACAGACAGTTTCCACCTCTGAATATTCCCCAAAATGTGTAACCCTATTCAAAGCACTCTTAACCAGCATGGCTACCACAACATTCTGCAGCGATACTCTATCCCATCTGGTTTGCGCTTAGTGGGACTATAATTATTTGTTTTTCAACAGGACAATGACCCAAAACACACCTCCGGGCTGTGTAAGGGATATTTGACCAAGAAGGAGAGTGATGGAGTGCTGCATCAGATGTCCTGGCCTTCACAATCACCCAATCTCAACCCAACTGAAATGGTTTGGGATGAGTTGGACCGTAGAGGGAAGGAAAAGCAGCCAACAAGTGCTCAGAATATGTGGGAACTCATTCAAGATTCACGCAATCTCCACTGTACAGTTGATGTTGAGATGTGTCTGTTAATTGAACTCTGAAGTACTTATTTGGGCTGCAATTTCTGAGAACGGTAACTCTAATGAACTTATCCTCTGCAGCAGAGGTAACTCTGGATCTTCCTTTCCTGTGGCGGTCCTCATGAGAGCCAGTTTCATCATACCGCTTGATGGTTTTTGCGACTGCACTTGAAGAAACTTTCAAAGTTCTTGACATTTTCCGGATTGACTGACCTTCATGTTTTAAGGTAATGATGGACTGTCGTTTCTCTTTGCTTATTTGAGCTGTTCTTGCCATAATATGGACTTGGTATTTTACCAAATAGGTCTAGCTTCTGTATACCCACCCCTACCTTGTTACAGCACAACTGATTGGCTCAAACGCAATAAGAAGGAAATAATTTCCACAAATTCACTTTTAACAAGGCACACCTGTTAATTGAAAGGCATTCCAGGTGACCACCTCATGAAGCTGGTTGAGAGAATGCCAAGTGTGCAAAGCTGTCATCAAGGCAAAGGGAGGCTACTTTGAAGAATCTCAAATATAAAATATATTTAGATTTTTTTTCAACTTTTTTTGGTTACTACATGATTACATATATGTTATTTCATAGGTTTGATGTCTTCACTATTATTCTATAATGTAGCAAATAGTAAAAATAAAGAAAAACCCTGGAATGAATAGGTGTGTCCAAACTTTTGTAAGATGGCGCCGGATAAGATGGCAGACGTTTTACGTGCCCCAGCCGATTGTGTTTTTTTCTTTGCTTATTTGCGTTGTTTGTAACTTATTTTATTACTTATTTTGTACATAATGTTACCACTACCATCTTTTATGACCGAAAATAACTTCTAGACATCAGGATTGCGATTTCTCACCTCGGACTAGCAGAATCTCTTTTTCCCTTCACGACTCTGATGAGCCCGAAGCAAAGGATACGCTGCTTCCTCGGGAACAGGCCCTGATCCCTGTGATCTGAGTGAAGAGGCGGAGAAAGAGGGGACGAAGGTCCCGCTGCCTTCTGAGAATTCGCAGGCAATCGAATAAACCCACACTTCCCTCCATTCTGCCAGCAAACTTGCAATCTTTGGACAATAAAATCGCCGAGTTATGTGGAAGACTAAACTACCAACGGGACATTAAAAACTGTAACATCTTATGCTTCAAGGAGTCGTGGCTGAACAACGACAACATCAACATACAGTTGGCTGGCTAAACGATGTACCGGCAGGATAGAACAGCGGCGTCTGGTAAGACAAGGGGCGGCTGTCTATGTATTTTTGTAAACAACAGCTGGTGCACGATATCTAAAGGAGTCTCGAGCTATTGCTCGCCTGAGGTAGAGTTTTTCATGATAAGCTGTAGACCACACTACCTACCGAGAGGGTTTTCATCTGTATTCTTTATAGCTGTTTACATACCACCACAGTCAGAGGCTGGCACTAAGACAGCACTGAATGAGCTGTATTCCGCCATAAGCAAACAAGAAAATGCTCAACCAGAGTCGTCGCTCCTAGTAGCCAGGGACTTTAATGCAGGGAAACTTAAATCTGTTTTACCAAATTTCTATCAGCATGTTAAATGTGCAACCAGAGCAAAAAGAACTCTGGACCACCTATACTCCACACACAGAGATGCATACAAGCTCTCCCTCGCCATCCATTTGGCAAATCTGATAAAAATTCTATCCTCCTGTTTCCTGCTTACAAGCAAAAATTAAAGCAGGAAGCACCAGTGACAAGATCAATAAAAAAGTGGTCAGATGAAGCAGATGCTAAGCTACAGGACTGTTTTGATAGCATAGACTGGAATATGTTCCAGGGTTTCCTCCAATGGCATTGAGGTGTACACCACATCTGTCATTGGCTTTATCAATAAGTGCATCAATGACATCATCCCCACAGTGACCGCACGTACATACCCCAACCAGAAGCCATGGATTACAGGCAGCATCCGCACTGAGCTAAAGGCTAGAGCTACCACTTTCAAGGAGCGGGACTCTAACCCGAAAGCTTATAAGAAATCCCGTTATCCCCTCCAACGAACCATCAAACAGGCAAAGCTTCAATACAGGACTGAGATTGAATCGTACTACACCAGCTCTGACGCTCCTCGGATGTGGCAGGGCTTGCAAACCATTACAGACTACAAAGGGAAGCACAGCCGAGAGCTTCCTGTAGACACGAGCCTACCAGATGACCTAAACTGCTTTGATGCTCGCATCGAGGAAAATAACACTAAAACATACAGTACATGAGAGCACCAGCTGTTCCGGAAGACTGTGTGATCACGCTCTCCACAGCCGATGTAAGTAAGACCTCTTAAAAGGTCAACATTTACAAGGCCGCAGGGCCAGACGGATTACCAGGACGTATACTGCGAGCATGCACTGACCAACTGGCATTTTCAACCTCTCCCTTTCCGAGTCTGTAATACAAACATGTTTTTTATTAAGCAGACCACCATAGTCCTTGTGCCCAAAAACACTAAGGTAACCTGCCTAAATGACTACCGACCCGTAGCACTCACGTCTGTAGCCATGAAGTGCCTTGAAAGGCAGGTCATGGCTCACATTAACACCATCATCCCAGAAACCCTAGACCCACTCCAATTTGCATACCTCCCCAACAGATCCACAGATGATGCAATCGCCATTGCACTCCACACTGCCCTTTCCCACTTGGACGAAGGAACACCTATGTGAGAATGCCATTCATTGACTACAGCTGAGCGTTCAACACCATAGTGCCCTCAAAGCTTATCAATAAGCTAAGGACCCTGGGACTAAACACCTCCCTCTGCAACTGGATCCTGGACTTCCTGACGGACCGCCCCAGGTAGTAAGGGTAGGTAACAACACATCCACCATGCTGATCCTCAACACAGTAGCCCCGCAGGGGTGCGTGCTCAGTCCCCTCCTGTACTCCTTGTTCGCTCATGACTGCACTGCCACGATTCCAACCCATCATTAAATTTGCCTATGACACAACAGTGGTAGGCCTGATCACAGACAACGATGAGACAGCCTATAGGGAGGAGGTCAGAGACCTGGCCGTGTGGTGCCAAGATAACAACCTCTCCCTCAATGTAATCAAGACAAAGGAGATGATTGTGGACTACAGGAAAAAGAGGACTGAGCACTCCCCCATTCTCATCGACGGGGCTGCATTGAAGCAGTTTGAGAGCTTCAAACTCCTTGGTGTCCACATCAACAACAAACTAACATGGTCCAAGCACACCAAGACAGTTGTGAAGAGGGCACGACAACACCTATTCCCCCTCAGGAGACTGAAAAGTTTTGGCATGGGTCCTCAGATACTCAAAAGATTCTACAGCTGCACCACTGAGAGCATCCTGACTGGTTGTATCACTGCCTGGTATGGCAACTGCTCTTTCTCCAACCGCAAGGCACTCCATAGGGTAGTGCGACCGGCCCAGTACATAACTGGGGCCAAGCTTCCTGCCATCCAGGACCTCTATACTAGGCGGTGTCAAAGACTCTAGCCACCCTAGTCATAGACTGTTTTCTCTGCTACTGCACGGCAAGCGGTACCGGGTCACCAAGTCTAGGTCCAAGAGGCATCTAAACAGCTTCTACCCCCAAGACTCCTGAACATCTAGTCAAATTGCTATCTAGACTATTTGCAGTCCACATTGTTGTAATTGCTTCAATATGGAAATCCATTGTTAAACATATGCTATAGCGTTCACACTGATATAGGGGCTAGGCCGACTGTAAATTGCAGTCTGAACATAGGACGAGGCAAACATAGTCAATAAGCAAGATTAAATTCACTAGGCTATCGATAAGGCCTAAAAAGACATGTATGATTCAAATCAAATTCTGATAAAAAACGAAACAACAACTTCTTTGAAATAGGTGTGTCTAAATACAGTTACAGGCACCATAATTGCTCCCCGTGGGCATATAATACAGACAAGGCTATTTAGACTATGGAGGGTTTTACGCACGTCCAAACGTTACACAGGAGCTGGATAAAGATCCAATATAAAGAGAAAATTGGAATGTCCACTCATTGCAAATATAATGTTTTATAAACATTACGGAACCATCTTACAGATCATATTTGCACTTCTCCAGAAATACCAGACATTGCATTCGAGCCATGTACGTTCTCACCATAAACCCATGGACGGTGAATCTTTCTAATAAGTTTGGTTTTTAATTAAATTAAACAAAAAACAATCCATCTGTTTTTTTAAACAACAATATTTCTAAATAGGAAGGGGTTCAAGAAGCATGATATTATAAATCACTTCCCTTGTTCCATGGCACTGTGTGCACATGTAGGCCTAAATACCTTTATGCATAAAATTCAAACGTCTTTACAAAATACTAGGCTCCTGTCAATTGCATCGTTGCCTATGTGCAAGGCAGATTCTCAAAAAAAATGGCATCATAGGAGGACTGAATAGTTTGGACTGGTAATCGGACGAGGGGCGCTCTTTGAAAATGTGGATGGATAGCCTACGTGAACAAGCAAAATACAGGTATGTGAATTGTAAATAATGAAAAAGCAAGAGGGCAAAAACCTCTTAGTAGACCATTTAAAAAGCACCCTCAGTAGACCATTTAAAACCCCTTTATTCTTAGTCTACTTTTGGTTTATGGCAAGGATAAAATAGACGCACCTATGCAATGCTGCTAAACCAGCCTTGATTAGCCTATGCTTTGTTTTTACTCAAATTAAACAAAATGGGGGAAACCAATATTTTTTTATGTTTTCTAAAAACGAGATTCACAGGCACAAAGGGCACATCTCTCCTTCCATGGGCACTGTGCGTCATGGCTGGATAGGCTGCACTTCCGCTCTCAAAATCCATCCATTTATAAACTGCGATACTATTAAGATCTGCTTTTTGTGTGTCTTAAAACTTCCCATTAGCGCTACATGAAATTGTCACTTTTGCACTTGTTTTAAAGGACACACTTCAAATAGTGCCATCCCTCCCACCTCAGCGCAAGCGAACTGATGTTAGACAGGTATATTACCAAACATAGTGTTAGGGCTGAAAAATGGCAGTGCGCCAGTTTCTACATGACGAAATGCAAACTAACGTGTGTTTGACACTAGTACCAGCCGAAAATAGAGCCCTTTTAAGTGAGTTGTCCAAATTCTTATGACACCTTCAAATGGGGGTACTAGATACATAAAGTGCTTTATTTTTAAAAACGCTAAAACAGATATGTATAAAAATACCCTCGAATAAAATGTGACATTCTGTTCTGTCGCCTCATATGAAACATTTGACTTCAAGTATAGAGCCAAATTAAAAGTTTTAGCTTAACTGTCCAAATTAATATGTGGGGGAGTGTAAAAGCACTTATTTGATTATGAACCAGATGTGTTTAAAAAAAATCATATTCTTCTCATTTGAGGAATATTTATGTCTTGTTGTTATTAGCATGAAATTAGCATTAGCATTACCGTCTATGTTCATTGCAGGCTGATCCTGTCCTTGGGATGTGGGCTGCTGTGGAGGATCTGGTGATGTTCTAGTGTACTCCGTCCTCCAGATCTGTTACACACAAACAATCCAACATAACTGAACACATTAAACACAGACACACATGCACATAGGCACGTGCATACACACGCAAACCTCCCACAACACCCTGATGCGCATGCACACATACACAAACAATCAGGCCGGGTCCGAATACTCGTACTTGTGTTCTAAGTAGTAGGCTGATGAACTGTGCGATAATATAAGGTTTTATAGTATATGAAATCTCAAAAATTAGATATGCTTTAAATGCCAGGATGTCAAACTCATCTCTGCCTTTCATTTAGTAGAATCCGCTGCACACTAGTGAGAAAAAAAGTATGTTCAAACCCACTTGTGTTTGACAAAAGCTGATAATTAGCTGATAATCAAATAAGGGGACCCATTGTACAAAATGAACGAATGGTAGGAAACAATGCAATTTTGCATTATATGACGCATTGTCATTATGGGTTAGCCTAGAATGTTGATATTTGATGCTTACTGCATACATTTCTACTAAACAGTAAGTTCTAAATAGTATTTAGTGTGATTAGTACACATTAGGTAGTTTTAGTAAGTAGTAGGCAAGACACACATACACAGTTGTCGAATAAGAACTAGCAAACACACACTCTCACTCTCTTACCCTCACTATCCCGTCAGCACAGCCAGTGACTATAACGTTTCGTGGATCCCACTCGTGTCTCTGAGTGAAGCAGACAGACAGGATGTCCCCATCTGAGCTGCAGGAAGTGACATCAGAGCCACAGGATGAGTCGAGCCAGGTGAGTAACTGACCCTTCATACTCCACAGGTACAGGACCGGCCCTGCACACGATGCTATCTCACCCTGAAGGAGAGAGGAGAGGGTTAACATACACACATACACAGGTAAAAGGGGTTGGCCACGCAACAAATCCCCAAGTGCAGAACAGACTATGGGAGGCACACAATACTACATAGAACCATGACTACATGGGACTCTATTCCACATCAAGTAACTGTCGCAAGCAGTAAAATTAGATTTAAAAAACAGATTAAAAAAACACCTTATGGAACAGCGGAACTGTGAAGCAACACAAACATTGGCACAGACACATGCACACACACACACACACATACATATGATGACATACGCAATCTACATACACATGGATTTAGTCATGTAGATATTTGGTAGTGGTGGAGTAGGGACCTGAGGGCACAGAGTGTGTTGTGAAATCTGTGAATGTATTGGAAGCAGCAGCTAACGGGGATCCTTAATAAATACAAATACAAACAAATGAGGGAATGAATGGAAACGTGTCTCTATCAGTGACCACACACATGGTAGGCCTATGAGCACCGAGAATAGTAGAGGATGTGTGTGCAGCCAGAAAAGGGAATCCTCCCTCCCTCATTCTGAGTTCCAGGAATGCTCGTGCAATAGACTGGCTAAACGATGATGGTCCCTATGTACTTGTGTGTTTTTTTTTTTTTTACATGTTTATCAGTCAGCAGGCAGGATCCAACAGGATCCCACTAAAGAGAGAAATAGAAAGTGGAAAGAAAAGCGATAGACGGATACAAAAGGAGGTATAGAAAGAGGTCAACTCTCAGATGTTGTTGATAGTTAGCACATGGATTCTAGCCTTGTGAGGGGAGAAAAAGAGAGAGAAAAAAGAGAGAGGGAGAGAGCGAGATAATGATGTGAAAGAGGTAAAAGAAAGTGTAGACTCACCGTGAGGTCATTGATAGCAAGTGCTGTGATGCTAGCCTTGTGTCCAGGTAGCTGAGTGATGTAGTTGAGTTCCTCAAGGTCCCACAGTATACAGGTGAGGTCACGAGAACCGCTGGCTATCACTCCATGAACGCCAGACACCGCCAGACACGTTACTGCATCGGTATGACCATACAGCGCCTGGGAGACCAATATGAGATTCACTTTATCAAACACACACACATTTTACTGTGTATTGGGCTAGATACATACTCATACCACATCACACACACCTGTCTGAGTTTCATGTGAGTGAGTTTGTCCTTGCTGATGGAAACATCCCACACACACACCACTGAACTGGTCCCAGCAGTGACTATGGTAGCTTGGTTGGGACACGCTGCACACAGCATCTCCCCCCAGTCACACACACTCTCGCATACAGCAAAGGTCTAGGAGAGGGAAATAGAAATACACACACAAATGTTACCCATTGTCTATGTTGGAAATGGTTTGGCCAACTTTAAAGCTTCATGTCGTGTTGCTACCTCATGATGGATGGATAGATGGCAATCTAATTGAACCTTTGTTAGTGTGAGTAAGTGAATAAAAGGCCTCCATTGTGTACATACTTTCTCAGTGGTGTAGTGTCCGAATGAGCAGGAGTTATCAGGGAAGCCCCAGGAGAAGTAGACATTCCACAGAGGAGGGATCAGTAGTCTGTTCTTCTCTACGACCAAAACCTCTTTGTCCACACAAACCACCTGGCCTACAGGACCACGAAGCAGCTCTGAAGGGGAGGAAGAGAAAAGAGGGAAAGGGTGAGGAGAAGAAGAGATATGAATCGAAGGAGGTAAAAGAAGTCCAGATCCTCTTTATCCACACAAACCACCTGGCCTAATGCACCACGAAGGAGCTCTGGGGGAGAGGAAGAGACGAGAGGGAAAGGGTGAGGAGAGGAAAAGATGGAGAGAATAGAGGGACGTAGGAAAGGTTTGTTGTTCTCTAAGATAAGAACCTCTCTGTCCCCAAAAACTATCTGGCCTACTGGGTCAGGCAACAGAAAATAAAGAAATCAGAAAGCAACTCTGGTAGCCTGCCTGGATTAGCGGTAATGCCGCAGCCTGGGCACACATATCTATGGTTTCGACATAGGTCAAATCCGGACTTTGACACAACTTCTCTCTCTATCTTTCCCCACTGTCATCCTCTCTCTATTTGTTCAATAAAAAATCTGAAAGTTCCTTAAAATGTATATAGATTTTTTTTTTGAAAGCAACTCTGGTATGTAGGAAAACAAAAAGTAGAGAGAGTACAAAAGCATCTACTATCTAAACCGAGACTATGATGATATGAGATGGATACAAATAAACTTGGTCTGCCAGTAAGCCTATGTCATATGGATTAAAAAGGGACTACAATTAGTTTAAAAAAAATTGTTCAGGTACATGCCCATTCATCAGATGGATACTCTTCCTCTCCCAGACCCCCACATGCATGTGTGTTTGAGCACACACAAACACACCTCACTCCTGTACACACACCTGCACCTGTACACAGCCCATCTGTAAATAGCCCACCCAACTACCTCATCTCCATATTGTTATTTATTTTGCTCCTTTGCACCCCAGTATCTCTACTTGCACATTCATCTTCTGCACATCTATCACTCCAGTGTTTAATTGCTAAATTGTAATTATTTCGCCACTATGGCCTATTTATTGCCTTACCGCCCTAATCTTACTACATTTGCACACTGTATATAGATTTTTCTATTGCGTTATTGACTGTACATTTGTTTATCCCATGTGTAACTCTGTATTGTTTGTGTTAACTGCTTTGCTTTATCTTGTCCAGGTCACAGTTGTAAATGAGAACTTGTTCTCAACTGGCTTACCTGGTAAAATAAAGGTAAAAATTTAAATTCAAATCCCCTTTTTGGTTTCCATGGCAACCTCCACGGGAACCTTTCCCCAATAGAATATTTCCCCTATGGGAACCACACCTGTTGGCATTCTCACAAACACTCGCAACATTGTTTCAATAATATATAGAACTTTTCTTGCAGCTCTGGTATATAAAGCTTTTTTGAGGCCTTGCTCACAATGACCAACCGATATACTGTATGTGAGGCTCTTAATCATATCTTTGATCATGACACTGGTGAGGAGAAAGACCTTGTTAAACTTTGACACAAAGTAGTCTGTGATACATAGCACAATATGTTTCATCTGAATATTTGTTATAGTCAAAATAATCCATACATTATGCTTTTTTCTACTCAAAAACTAGTTGTATGAGCTCATGTCAATGGGGCTGTCACGCCCTGACCATAGAGAGCCCTTGGTTCTCTATGGTGTAGTAGGTCAGGGCGTGACTAGGGGGTGATCTAGTATGTCTATTTCTATGTTGGTGCTAATATGGTTCCCAATTAGAGGCAGCTGTTTATCGTTGACTCTGATTGGGGATCATATTTAGGTAGCTATTTCCCCACCTGTGTTTTGTGGGATATTGATTGATTGTTAGTGTGTTTGGGCACTACGTCATCACCGTCTTTGTACGTTTTGTTTTGTTAGTTTCACTTAAATAAATATGTGGAACTATACTCACGCTGTGCCTTGGTCCGATCATTTTCAAGAACGTGACAGAGGCTTACAGGCCATGAATAGCAAATAGAAGTTCAAAACGTGTAATGTTCACAAGAACTTAAGTTCATAAAAAGATCTAACACAACATTAGGTGATAATATATGTATTATTGTGGATTTATAATCAGCTATAATGGGGTGGTCATTTTGGACCGGGAACACAGAATTAATTAACATGAAAGGAACACAACAGGAGGTTTAAGCTTAATGTACCAGGAAATGCAGTAATAGATTATTAGCTTCCAAAACCCACAATGCCGACAAAGAAAAGTCACACAAAAGCCAGACTTAACGATTTTAGAGTCTGAGGAGGAAGATGCCGTGCTAGCTTCATGTGCTAGTGGTGGAAGCAGGACTGAAGGGATAAACACGTGCAGTGCCGTTAGCTCCGAAATCCTCAAGGCCATCAAAGATATTAATGTATAATTCTATATCAAATTTGAAAATGTACTGTCTGCAGTGGACAATGTTAAAAATGAAGTCAAAGAATGTGCTGGGCAAATCTCTCAGGCTAAGGTACGCATCTCTGGAAGCGAAGACAACGTTATAGCCCTGCAGGCAACGACCATCACTCTTGAGGAAAAGGTTGAATCGCTTACCTCTAAACTAGTTGATTTGGAGGGCCACATTAGGAGATCGAACTTGAGACTAGTACATCTCCCTGAAGGCGCTGAGGGGACCGATGCTTGCTCATTCCTAGAGCGGTGGTTTCCCGAGGCTCTGGAGATGGAGCCACTCCGCTCTACTTTTATCATTGAAAGAGCTCATCGGAATTCTGGCCCACGATACAACCCCAACGCACCCCTGAGGGCTCTGATAATGATGTTCTTAAACTATAAAGATAAGATGCGCGTGGTGAATGCAGCCAGGGTGAAAGGGAGAGTACTCTACAAGAATCAGCAAGTTATGTTCTTCCCAAATCTCTCCATGGAAGTCAGTCCACAAGCAGCAGAAACGCTTCGACAGTGTCAAGCAGTGGCTACGGGCTAAGGCTATCCGGTATGGAGTCATCTTTCCAGCATGCCTAGGATCGCCGTGGGAGACCCGTTACTACATTTTTGAAACACCAGCCGAGGCAGAGCAGTTTCTTGAGAAGCTAGGCAGAGGGGTGGAAACGGAGCAATGCTGAAGAACTGGCAATAGCAATGTAAAGTTAAACTTTGACCTATTTTTCGGAAATTTTTCAAACTGTTGCTTTCGGTATTATCTAAACAGGTATTTCAAGTTTGAGCCAGTCAATCGAATCCTCTGCGCACAAACGGAACTCTTGGAAGAAAGATATTCGGGAGGACATAGTCTTGGATGAATGGAGTAGTATATATGTACTCAGGCTCTGACAGACTGAATACTCGGCTAAAATTATTGCAATACAATTGGTTGAATCGAACATATGTATGTCCTGCTAAGTTAAAAAAGCTTAATAGTACAGTTTCAGATATACGCTACAAGTGCAATCACTGTAACGGCTGACGTAGGAGAGAGAGGACCAAGGCACAGCGGGTTGCGTGCTCATCATTATAATTTATTAAATAAACGTGAACACGGAAAAAAATCAAGAAAACAAAGAATGACAGATTCACAGGCTAAATAATAACAGCAGTGTGAAATACAACTACCCACAAATCCCCAGGGTAAAACAAGCATCTAATATATGACTCCGAATCAGGAACAACGATGTACAGCTGTTCCTGATCGGGAACCACACAAACCACACAGAAATAGACAGACTAGAAAACCATAGAAAACCAACACTAGAACAATTACTCAAACCCCAGACTACATAAACCAAACACCCTTTAAATAACACACACAACCCGAACCATATGAACCAAATACCCCTCTGCCACGTCCTGACCAAATATAATACAATTACTCCCTCTGCTGGTCAGGACGTGACAATCACTCTAAATGGACTTTGTTTCATTGTCTGTGGGACTGTGAGAAACTTCTAGATTTTTGGGAGGAGGTATCACATATTATAGTAAAATTACAGTAATATTACAGTAAAATTGCCTCTCCATCCCAAAGTGTTTATCCTGGGGTTGTTCCCAATCAATCCTCATCTAAAGAACCAAGTACAAACACTTATAGATATGTGCTTGTTGCAAGCAAAACGCTTGAAAGCTCTTGCCTGGAAAAATGTGAACAGGCCTAGTATTGCCCAATGTCGTCTTGCCTAACAATAGAAAATATAACATACGGTTATGGGTAAACAAGACACTTTTGAAAATGTTTGGGGCCAATTTTGGGATTTTGTTGAGCAGTGTGATTGGGTGGGTGAAATATTGGCGAATGAAGGGAACTCTGGCTAGTGTACTATGCTTTGTGTGCATATGGGGTGGTGGTGAGATATCCGATTGGCTTGTGGCGCTGTGCTTCAAATGAAATTTGTCCCAAATATGTTCTATCCTATTGGATCAGACCACTGTAAAATTGACTTTTGGTGGTTTTATGCTTCTGTAACACGTTTGTTTTGTCTTACATGCTTCATAATTTAAAAAATATATATTTTTTGTTGCTGTTAACTTTTGATGTGGTTTTTGCTGTTATTTTTTAATGTAATATTTCTGCTTATGTTTCTTGACTCAACTATCCTCAACTATCTTTTTTCCTCAACTAGGTTTTTCCGGTCACAACTTGCAGACTTGTTTACGTGCTGCTGTGCGTTTTGTTGCCAATCTTACTTTGCTACCTGACTACTTCACGGTTTTTACTTTTTGATTACAGTATATTTTTTGTTTTTCCCTCACTCAACTTTTTTCATTCAACTTTTTCACCCCGGCGGTTTTATCTGGACATGGTTCGTCAGGACTTCAAACAGCCGAAGCTAAGTAGTAACATGAACATGATGCCTACTAATTGTAGTCGTTGTACTCATAATATACAGGAGAACGATCGCCTTACGGCGAGGATAGCGGTGCTGCAAGCCCAGCTTCAGACGCAATTGTTAGGCAAGGGTAATTTCAGTGTAGGAAAGGATGAAACAGCGTCTGTGCCACCAGTAAGTACAGATAGTAACGTTAGTATAAACCCCCTCACACGGTCCCCGCAGCCAGACAACTTTCTCATGGCTTCTGGAGGGAAACGCTGTAGGAATGCTCAACCGGTGTCGCTTATTCAGCCGACAGAAACTTTCAATCGGTTCTCCCCATTAAGCGAGTCGGAGTCAGAGGCCGAGATTTCTCTGGTCTCTGCTCCTCCCGTTATGGGGTCTGAGACGCCGAAGCCTCCCACCATTAGCTCTGAAAAATTGAAAACCCTAGTCATTGCTGACTCCATTACCCGCAGTATTAGACTTAAAACGAATCATCCAGCGATCATACACTGTTTACCAGGGGGCAAGGCCACCAACGTTAAGGCTAATCTAAAGACGGTGCTGGCTAAAGCTAAAACTGGCGAGTGTAGAGAGTATAGAGATATTGTTATCCACGTCGGCACCAACGATGTTAGGATGAAACAGTCAAGAGGTCACCAAGCGCAACATAGCTTCAGCATGTAAATCAGCTAGAAAGATGTGTCGGCATTGAGTAATTGTCTCTGGCCCCCTCCCAGTTAGGGGGAGTGATGAGCTCTACAGCAGAGTCTCACAACTCAATCGCTGGTTGAAAACTGTTTTCTGCCCCTCCCAAAAGATAGCATTTGTAGATAATTGGCCCTCTTTCTGGGACTCACCCACAAACAGGACCAAGCCTGGGCTGTTGAGGAGTGACGGACTCCATCCTAGCTGGAGGGGTGCTCTCACCATATCTACGAACATAGACAGGGCTCTAACTCCTCTAGCTCCACAATGAAATAGGGTGCAGGCCAGGCAGCAGGCTGTTAGCCAGCCTGCCAGCTTAGTGGAGTCTGCCACTAGCACAGTCAGTGTAGTCAGCTCAGCTATCCCCATTGAGACCGTGTCTGTGCCTCGACCTAGGTTGGGCAAAATTAAAGATGGCGGTGTTCGCCTTAGCAATCTCACTAGTATAAAGACCTCCTCCATTCCTGCCATTATTGAAAGAGATTGTGGGGCTACTTAATGTTAGATCCCTCACTTCAAAGGCAGTTATAGTCAATGAACTAATCACTGATCATAATCTTGATGTGATTGGCCTGACTGAAACATGGCTTAAGCCTGATGAATTTACTGTGTTAAATGAGGCCTCACCCCCTGGTTACACTAGTGACCATATCCCCCGCGCATCCCGCAAAGGCGGAGGTGTTGCTAACATTTACGATAGCAAATTTCAATTTACAAAAAAAAAACAACAACGACGATTTCGTCTTTTGAGCTTCTAGTCATGAAATCTATGCAGACTACTCAATCACTTTTTAAAGCTACTGTTTACAGGCCTCCTGGGCCATATGCAGCGTCCTCACTGAGTTCCCTGAATTCCTATCGGACCTTGTAGTCATCAGAGATAATATTCTAATTTTTGGTGACTTTAATATTCACATGGAAAAGTCCACAGACCCACTCCAAAAGGCTTTCGGAGCCATCATCGACTCAGTGGGTTTTGTCCAACATGTCTCTGGACCTACTCACTGCCACAGTCATACTCTGGACCTAGCTTTGTCCCATGGAATAAATGTTGTGGATCTTAATGTTTTTCCTCATAATCCTGGACTATCAGACCACCATTTTATTACGTTTGCAATCGCAACAAATAATCATTAAAAGTCATGCTATAAATTCTCAGACAACCCAAAGATTCCTTGATGCCCTTCCAGACTCCCTCTGCCTGCCCAAGGACGTCAGAGGACAAAAATCAGTGAACCACCTAACTGAGGAACTCAATTTAACCTTGCGCAATACCCTAGATGCAGTTGCACCCCTAAAAACTAAAAACATTTGTCATAAGAAACTAGCTCCCTGGTATACAGAAAATACACGAGCTCTGAAGCAAGCTTCCAGAAAAATGGAACGGAAATGGTGCCACATCAAACTGTAAGTCTTCCGACTAGCTTGGAAAGACAGTACCGTGCAGTATCGAAGACCCCTCACTGCTGCTCGATCATCCTATTTTTCCAACTTAATTGAGGAAAATAAGAACAATCCAAAGTTTCTTTTTGATACAGTTGCAAAGCTAACTAAAAAGCAGCATTCCCCAAGGGAGGATGGCTTTCACTTCAGCAGTAATGAATTCATGAACTTCTTTGAGGAAAAGATCATGATCATTAGAAAGCAAATTACGGACTCCTCTTTAAATTTGCGCATTCCTCCAAAGCTCCGTTGTCCTGAGTCTGCACAACTCTGCCAGGACCTAGGATCAAGGGAGACACTAAAGTGTTTTAGTACTACACTGCTCAAAAAAATAAAGGGAACACTAAAATAACACATCCTAGATCTGAATGAATGAAATAATCTTATTAAATACTTTTTTCTTTACATAGTTGAATGTGCTGACAACAAAATCACACAAAAATAATCAATGGAAATCCAATTTATCAACCCATGGAGGTCTGGATTTGGAGTCACACTCAAAATTAAAGTGGAAAACCACACTACAGGATGATCCAACTTTGATGTAATGTCCTTAAAACAAGTCAAAATGAGGCTCAGTAGTGTGTGTAGCCTCCACGTGCCTGTATGACCTCCCTACAACGCCTGGGCATGCTCCTGATGAGGTGGCGGATGGTCTCCTGAGGGATCTCCTCCCAGACCTGGACTAAAGCATGCGCCAACTCCTGGACAGTCTGTGGTGCAACGTGGCATTGGTGGATGGAGCAAGACATGATGTCCCAGATGTGCTCAATTGGATTCAGGTCTGGGGAAGGGGCGGGCCAGTCCATAGCATCAATGCCTTCCTCTTGCAGGAACTGCTGACACACTCCAGCCACATGAGGTCTCGCATTGTCTTGCATTAGGAGGAAGCCAGGGCCAACCGCACCAGCATATGGTCTCACAAGGGGTCTGAGGATCTCATCTCGGTACCTAATGGCAGTCAGGCTACCTCTGGCGAGCACATGGAGGGCTGTGCAGCCCCCCAAAGAAATGCCACCCCACACCATGACTGACCCACCGCAAACCGGTCATGCTGGAGGATGTTGCAGGCAGCAGAACATTCTCCACGGCGTCTCCAGACTCTGTCACATCTGTCACATGTGCTCAGTGTGAACCTGCTTTCATCTGTGAAGAGCACAGGGCGCCAGTGGCGAATTTGCCAATCTTGGTGTTCTCTGGCAAATGCCAAACGTCCTGCACGGTGTTGGGCTGTAAGCACAACCCCCACCTGTGGACGTCGGGCCCTCATACCACCTTCATGGAGTCTGTTTCTGACCGTTTGAGCAGACACATGCACATTTGTGGCCTGCTGGAGGTCATTTTGCAGGGCTCTGGCAGTGCTCCTCCTGCACAAAGGCAGAGGTAGCTGTCCTGCTGCTGGGTTGTTGCCCTCCTACGGCCTCCTCCACGTCTCCTGATGTACTGGCCTGTCTCCTGGTAGCGCCTCCATGCTCTGCACACTACGCTGACAGACACAGCAAACCTTCTTGCCACAGCTCGCATTAATGTGCCATCCTGGATGAGCTGCACTACCTGAGCCACTTGTGTGGGTTGTAGAATCCGTCTCATGCTACCACTAGAGTGAAAGCACCGCCAGCATTCAAAAGTGACCAAAACATCAGCCAGGAAGCATAGGAACTGAGAAGTGGTCTGTGGTCACCACCTGCAGAACCACTCCTTTATTGGGGGTGTCTTGCTAATTGCCTATAATTTCCACCTGTTGTCTATTCCATTTGCACAACAGCATGTGAAATTTATTGTCAATCAGTGTTGCTTCCTAGGTGGACAGTTTGATTTCACAGAAGTGTGATTGACTTGGAGTTACATTGTGTATTTTATGTGTTCCCTTTATTTTTTGAGCAGTGTATATCTCTTGACACAATGATGAAAATAATCATGGCCTCTAAACCTTCAAGCTGCATACTGGACCCTATTCCAACTAAACTACTGAAAGAGCTGCTTTCTGTGCTTGGTCCTCCTATGTTGAACATAATAAACGTCTCTCTATCCACCGGATGTGTACCAAACTCACTAAAAGTGGCAGTAATAAAGCCTCTCTTGTAAAAGCCAAATCTTGACCCAGAAATTATAAAAAACTATCGGCCTATATCGAATCTTCCATTCCTCTCAAACATTTTTGAAAAAGCTGTTGCGCAGCAACTCACTGCCTTCCTGAAGACAAACAATGTATATGAAACGCTTCAGTCTGGTTTTAGACACCATCATAGCACTGAGACTGCACTTGTGTAGGTGGTACATTACCTTTTAATGACGTCAGACCGAGGTTCTGCATCTGTCCTCGTGTTCCTAGATCTTAGTGCTGCTTTTGATACCATCCATTACCACATCCTTTTGGAGAGATTGGAAACCCAAATTGGTCTACATGAACAAGTCCTGGCCTGGTTTACAACTTATCTGTCGGAAAGACATCAGTTTGTCTCTGTGAATGGTTTGTCTTCTGACAAATCAACTGTAAATTTCAGTGTTCCTCAAGGTTCCGTTTTACGACCACTATTGTTTTCACTATATATTTTACCTCTTGGGGATGTCATTCGAAAACATAATGTTAAATTTCACTGCTATGCGGATGACACACAGCTGTACATTTCAATGAAACATGGTGAAGCCCCAAAATTGCCCTCGCTAGAAGCCTGTGTCTCAGACATAAGGAAGTGGATGGCTGCAAACTTTCTGCTTTTAAACTCGGACAAAACAGAGATGCTTGTTCTAGGTCCCAAGAAACAAAGAGATCTTCTGTTGAATCTGACAATTAATCTGGATGGTTGTACAGTCATCTCAAATAAAACTGTGAAGGACCTCGGTGTTACTCTGGACCCTGATCTCTCTTTTGAAGAATATATCAAGACTGTTTCAAGGACAGCTTTTTTCCATCTACGTAACATTGCAAAAATCAGAAACTTTCTGTCCAAAAATGACACAGAAAAATGTATCCATGCCTTTGTTACTTCTAGGTTTGGACTACTGCAACGCTCTACTTTCCGACTACCCGGATAAAGCATAAATAAACTTCAGTTTGTGCTAAATACGGCTGCTAGAATCCTGATTAGAACCAAAAAATGTGATCATATTATTCCAGTGCTAGCCTCCCTACACTGGCTTCCTGTTAAGGCAAGGGCTGATTTCAAGGTTTTACTGCTAACCTACAAAGCATTACATGGGCTTGCTCCTACCTATCTTTCTGATTTGGTCCTGCCGTACATACCTACACGTACGCTACGGTCACAAGACGCTGGCCTCCTAATTGTCCCAAGAATTTCTAAGCAAACAGCTGGAAGCAGGGCTTTCTCCTATAGAGCTCCATTTTTATGGAATAGTCTGCTTACCCATGTGAGAGACGCAGACTCAGTCTCAACCTTTAAGTCTTTACTGAAGACACATCTCTTCAGTAGGTCCTATGATTAAGTGTAGTCTGGCCCAGGGGTGTGAAGGTGAACGGAAAGGCTGGAGCAACGAACCGCCCTTGCTTTCTCTGCCTGGCCGGTTCCCCTCTCTCCACTGGGATTCTCTGCCTCTACCCCTATTACAGGGGCTGAGTCACTGGCTTACTGGGGCTCTTCCATGCCGTCCCTGGGAGAGGTGCGTCACTTGAGTGGGTTGAGTCACTGACGTGGTCTTCCTGTCTGGGTTGGCGCCCCCCCTTGGTTTGTGCCGTGGCAGAGATCTTTGTAGGCTATACTCTGCCTTGTCTCGGGATGGTAAGTTGCTGGTTGGAGATATCCCTCCAGTGGTGTGGGGGCTGTGCTTTGGCAAAGTGGGTGGGGTTATATCCTACCTGTTTGGCCCTGTCCGGGGGTTTCATCGGATGGGGCCACAGTTTCTCCTGACCCCTCCTGTCTCAGGCTCCAGTATTTATGCTGCAGTAGGTTATGTGTCGGGGGGCTAGTGTCAGTCTGGCACATCTGGAGTATTTCTCTTGTCTTTTCCAGTGTCCTGTGTGAATTTAAAATATGTTCTCTCTAATTCTCTCTTTCTCTCTTTCTTTCTTTATTTCTCTCAGAGGACCTGAGCCCTAGGACCATGCCTCAGGACTACCTGGCTTGATGACTCCTTGCTGTCCCCAGTCCACCTGGCGTGCTGCTGCTCCAGTTCCAACTGTTCTGCCTGCGGCTATGGAACCCTGACCTGTTCACCGGACGTGCTACCTGTCCCAGACCTGCTGTCCCAGACCTGCTGGAACTCTGACCTGTTCACTGGACGTGCTACCTGTCCCAGACCTGCTGTTTTCAACTCTCTAGAGATAGCAGGAGCGGTAGAGATACTCTCAAAGATTGGCTATGAAAAAGCCAACTGACACTTACTCTTGTGTTACTGACTTGTTGCACCCTCGACAACTACTATGCTTATTATTATTTGACCATGCCGGTCATTTATGAACATTTGAACATCTTGGCCATGTGCTGTTATAATCTCCACCCGGCACAGCCAGAAGAGGACTGGCCACCCCTCATAGCCTGGTTCCTCTCTAGGTTTCTTCCTAGGTTTTGGCCTTTCTAGGGAGTTTTTCCTAGCCACCGTGCTTCTACACCTGCATTGCTTGCTGTTTGGGGTTTTAGGCTGGGTTTCTGTACAGCACTTTGAGATATCAGCTGATGTAAGAAGGGCTATATAAATACATTTGATTTGATCTTGTTAAAACCTCTCTGGGATAGGGGGCGGTATTTTCACGTCCGGATGAAAAGCATGCCCAAAGTAAACTGCCTGCTACTCAGGCCCAGAAGCTAGGATATGCATATTATTAGTAGATTTGGATAAAAAAACACTCTGAAGTTTCTAAAACTATTTGAATAATGTCTGTGAGTATAACAGAACTGATTTGGCACAATCCATACAGGGATTTTTATTTTTTAGGTCAATCTGTTGTCCATTGGTTTTCTATGGCAAGTCCGTTTTAATAGAAATATCCTTGCAGTTCCTATAGTTTCCACTAGATGTCAACAGTCTTTATAAATTGGTTGATGTTTTTCTTTAGAGAAATGAATAAGTACTGCTATTCAGAACGAGGGTCCAGCCGAATGGACTATACTGTTTTGATGCGCGCTCCAGGTCATGCGCTTCATGTTGTTTTTATCCGGTATTGAACACAGTTTATCCCATCTTAAATTTTATTGATTATTTACGTTTTAAAATATCTAAAGTTGGATTAGGAAAGTTGTTTGATATGTTTGTACAACGTAAACAGGTAACTTATTAGATATTTTGTAGTCATGCTGGGCGAGTTGGAATCGGTGTGTTTCTAAATCAAACGTGCCAAATAAATTGACATTTTGGAGATATAAAGATGGAATTAATCGAACAAAAGGACCATTTGTGATGTTTATGGGACATATTGGAGTGCCAACAGAAGAAGCTCTTCAAAGGTAAGGCATGAATTATATCGTTATTTCTGAGTTTTGTGTCGCGCCTGGCGGGTTGAAATCTGATTTTCATGTATTGGTATTCTGGGCTCTGTCCTCAGATAATTGCATGGTTTGCTTTCGCCGTAAAGCCTTTTTGAAATCTGACACGGTGGCTAGATTAACAAGACGTTAAGCTTTAATTTGGTGTATTGCACTTGTGAATGTATGAAAGTGAAATATTTCTAATAATTGCTTTTGAATTTCGCGCTTTGCAATTTCACCAGATGTTGTCAAATCGATCCCGTTAACGGGATTTGATCCATAAGAAGTTTTAAAGAAGAAAAAACAATAAACATATTGTTAAAAAATAAATAAAACCAAACAGGTAAACAACGTTTAAGATCACACACGTCATGTAATGTTAGCCAATGAGCCAGCTAACGAGCCAAGCAACAATGAACAATGTGCCAACAATGCCACAGTGCTGGGGGCTAACCAACCAGGTCCATTGTTAGCTAGCTAACATTAGGCTCTAACTAGAAAAACAAACGGCTCTGGGAAACAAATAATAACGTCAGCTAGGGAGCCACCCAACTAACGTTAGCTAGCTAGCTAACAGTACACATTAGCTTGAAATGAAACCACTTTCTGTCAAAATTAGAAATGTGTAATACCTGAAAGTGTAGCTAGCTAGCGCTATCTTACCTGTATACATCAACATGCATCATGAACGCATCTCCCTGTCAGGAATGCCATACCACAGTTAACCTTAGTTTGAAGATGTAATCCGGAGACAAGTGTTTTCTCCATCTCTTTAGCTATCATGTTACTCAGGCCCAGAAGCCAGGATATGCATATAATTGGTAGCATTGGATAGAAAACACTTTGAAGCTTCTAGAAATTTTAAAAAAAATGTCTCAGACTAAAACACAATTGATATGGCAGGCAAAATTTTAAGGAAAAACCAACTGGATTTTATAATGGAAAGCTATGGGTTCTATGTAATTCATTTACATTTACATTACATTTTAGTCATTTAGCAGACGCTCTTATCCAGAGCGACTTACAGTAGTGAATGCATACATTTCATACAATTTCATAAAATGTTTTCTGTGCTGGCCCCCCGTGGGAATCGAACCCACAACCCTGGCGTTGCAAACACCATGCTCTACCAACTGAGCTACAGGGAAGGCTCCCAGATAGCGGGACGCCTATCCCTAAGAAGTTTTTAACCAACAAATCTCATAATCTACGGATGGCATATAAGTTTGTTATTAAAGCACATGAAGGTTCACATGTTCGAAAAGGCATTTCTGCCAAAAAACGCATTTTGATTAAAAAAATGTGTTTACGTTCAAACGGCTCTCCTGTGAAGTGGTGACTTGCGACATACACCTAGTTTCCTGAATCGAGTCACATATATCGTTTCGATATCTCACTATGGGGATTCACTCTATCCGATTCTCTAACTGAGGTACCAATCACAGCGTCTGTTGGAGACAGACGGGTCGAGTAACAAATGAGTTGAGCCCCTCTCCTCTTCATAAGACGCGACTCTGGTCATTCTCGCCTCTCTTCCTTGCAAAGAGTTCTCGAATGCTCCTGAAGCTCTCCTCAGAATGATTTCTGTCTCCTACTGAACTGTTCTCTGGCAAACCGCGAGGTTGACACTACCGAATGTAGTCGGTACTGACCAAAAGGAATGTTTTGCTTCGAGTAGAATTCATTTTCAGTCTCTGGTGGTGCCGAGAGTCACAGGCTAGCTATCGAGACTTGGTTAGCCCTCACCGAACTAACTTGCCCAGGTAGCTGGAAAGCTAACTAACAACACCAGCATTACTACCTGCAACATGGTACTATTGCTTTTTCCCTTTTGTCATGTAATTTTCACCTACATTTACTCGTTTGTGTTATTAATACCAACTTGTTGCCTCACGGCTCTACGTAATGGGAGTATATCTACCCAAAAGAGAACAGCCCCCACAAGGTTCCCTTCGGCTAGCACCTTACTAGCTACAGCACACCTTGGCCACAAGGTAACTGCTAGCTAGCTAACACATTACTAGCCTCGTGACTTAGCATTCAGACGGTGCTTACCCTAGCTAGTATTAGCCACAAGGATTCTAGCTAGCTTGCTCACACCTAACAGGTGTCTTCATATCTGCAAGCCCTGCCCTGTACAATGGCTACTGCTGCCCCATCCCAGAGTGAACCTACCTAGGCACTTGAAACCCCATCACTCTTGTGCTTGCGGTTCTATGATTGCTGGGTAGGATTTTCACCTTCTGTGCATCGATTGCCTGGGACGGGAACATGATCAGGCAGCACTGGACATCCCGAGTCCAGCAAGCATTGTAAAGTAATGACTAGAGCGGGTTTGAGAAGGAGGCTCAAATGCTACACTATCTCTAACCCCTCCCTCGCTTCTAAGCCACCGGCTGAGGTGGAGGCTCAGTCTCCCACAGCCAAGCCCAGTTGGGGCGAGGTTATGGATAGCCTTGATTCCACCCCCTCACTGTCTGATGACTTGGTGCCAAGGGATGGCGAGCTAGGGGATGACAAGGACAATGATGGGATTAATCTTGTGCGTATCCTCAACTTTGAAACTGAGATGGTGGGTGAAGACACCTATCTTCCACCACCTCTAATCCCTGTCTCCCTGCCCCCAGGACAGAGGAGCTGCAAATCTCCCCTCCTGGAATTTGGTCTCTTTGACGTTTTCAAGTGAGCCACAGCCAAACTCGGCATCGAGTGGCCGGCTGCCTTGTGGGACCAGAATTGCTTAATGAATCTGTACAATGGGAAGAGACTTCCATTCGGTTCGGCCCCTGTCATGCAACTGCTTCCCAAGATACCAGCTTGTCTCAGGGAGGCCAAGAGCTCATGGTACAAGGCCCTCTCCAGCAAGATCCAGGTAAGGGCGCCACTTTCCTGGACATAGTAGGAATGGAGAAATCTGGGTTTTTACACTTTTTCGGTGGAGCCATCTCTGCCTGACCACCTCAACCCAACACGGATGAGATCCATATGATTACAGACCTTAACTGCCGTGCTTCCCATAGCGCCATCAAAGGCTATGGTTGAACCATGAGCCTGGTGTTAGTGGGAGGGCACTTCGGTTAACCTGTTTGGTATAGGGGGCAGTATTGAGAATTTTGGAAAAAATATGTTCCCATTTTTAACGGCCTCCTACACCAACTCAGAAGCTAGAATATGCATATTATTGTTCAGGTTTGGATAGAAAACACTCTGAATTTTCTAAAACTGTTTGAATGGTGTCTGTGAGTATAACAGAACTCCTATGGCAGGCAAAAACCTGACAAGGTTTCAAGCAGGAAGTACCCTGTCTGACAAGGAGTCGTGCGTCTTACCTCTTTTTATTGAAAAGTAAGGATCTTAGCTGTAACGTGACAATTCCCAGGGCTCCAATAGGCTCTCAGAGCCCGCGAAATAACTGAAGGTTTACGAGGGAACCTCAGGTTGAAATATATTATCGCCTTTTGTAAGTGGATGCTCGGAGGACCTTTCAATGATGCGCGTGCATGAGTCGCTTCTGAGGAGAAATTTTATTCGGCTGTTTAGGCTCAATGCATACTCCCGGTCGGAATATTAACACTTCTCTATGACATAAATGGCATAAAAATTGGTTTTAAACAGCGGTTGACATGCTTCGAAGTACGGTAATGGAATATTTAGACATTTTTGACACGCCAATGCGCCATGCGCGACACCGCGAAAAAGCATTCTAGAACTCACGAACAAAACGTCGCTGTTGGAACATAACGATGGATTATTTGGGACCAAACCAACATTTGTTATTGAAGTAGAAGTCCTGGCAGTGTATTCTGATGAAGAACAAGCAAGGTAAGAACATCTTTCTTATAGGAAATGTGATTTTGGTGGAGGCTGACCTGGGTGGGTGTCTAAATAGCTAGCCCTGTAATGCCGGGCTATGTACTTAGATTATTGCAAAATGTGCTTCATCCGAAAAGCTATTTTAAAATCGGACATATCGAGTGCATAGAGGGGTAATGTATCTATAATTCTTAAAATAATTGTTATGCTTTTTGTGAACGTTTATCGTGAGTAATTTAGCAAACTGTTAGTAAATTCACCGGAAGTTTGCGGTGGTTATGCTTTTTCTGAACGTCACATGCTAATGTAAAAAGCTGGTTTTTGATATAAATATGAACTTGATTGAACAGACATGCATGTATTGTATAACACAATGTCCTAGGTGTGTCATCTGATGAAGATTATAAAAGGTTAGTGCTGCATTTAGCTGTGGTTTGGGTTTATGTGACATGATATGCTAGCTTGAAAAATGGCTGTGTGATTATTTCTGGCTGGGTACTCTGCTGACATAATCTAATGTTTTGCTTTTGTTGTAAAGCCTTTTTGAAATCGGACAGTGGGGTTAGATTAACGAGATTCTTGTCTTTAAATAGCTGTGAAATAGTCATATGTTTGAGAAATTGAAGTTATAGCATTTCTAACGATTCAAAAATCGCGCCACTGGATTTCAGTGGCTGTTACGTAGGTGGGACGAGTTCGTCCCACATGTACTAGAGAGGTTAAGCCTGTCTAGCCCCTGGATGCCCCTGTGACACCCAAGGAGTTGTCTGGGCACTCTGTCGTTGCCATGCGGCAGAAGTGTGACATGCGTAAGAAAGAAGGTGAAGCAGGTGTGTTGGAAGATGGGATGGCTGTGTGTTTTGAGTAAGGAACATGGTTGCAAATGCCAGAGCCCATGTTTGTCTGAGAGCAGGAGTTGTGACAGAGCGAGAGTCTTCACTTTTGTGCTGATATGGAACATACATTTTCAAATAAAAATACAACTGTACAGTTTGTTTATTTTTGTCCTATCATATCCTAGACACCCACTTGCGTGACCCAACCACTAAGTAGAAGTCCTTATCTGTTTTATAGGGCTATGCAGCCATGACAGAAAGGTGAATGCAGAGACCCACTAAAGCAGCACCACCCCCTCAAGAGTCTGAGCCTGCCTGGCAGGGTAGGTCCAAAAACCAAAGCCCCCGGAAGGCTGAGCATAATATTCAAGGATTTTCTCAAAGCTGCTAATGAGAACCTTGATGACCTTGTACCTAACTGGTGGGAATTCCAGTGGAGTACCCCCACCCAGGTAGTGGCAGTGCTGGCAACACTGCTTGCAGTAACCCATGGGGAGGGAGTCACACTCGGACAATAAGAGATTGGGCATATTAGTGGAGAGTGATGGAGTGATGCATCAGATGACCTGCCCGCCACAATCATCTGACCTCAACTCAATTGCTTTGGGATGAGTTGGACCGCAGAGTGAAGGAAAAGCAGCCAACAAGTGCTCAGCATATGTGGGAACTCCTTCAAGACTGTTGGAAAAGTGTTCCAGGTAAAGCTACTTGGAAGAATCTCATATAAAATATATTTTGATTTGTTTATTAAAACCTCTTGACGCACATTAAGGATAGGGGGCGCAACAGCAAATTTTGAAAAAAATACGTGCCCATTTTAAATGACCTCCTACTCAAACTCAGAAGCTAGGCTATGCATATAATTAGTAGATTGGGATAGAAAACACTCTAAAGTTTCTAAAACTGTTTGAATGGTGTCTGTGAGTATAACAGAACTCATATGGCAGTCAAAACCCCGAGACAGAGCCTAACAGGAAGTGGAATTCTGATTTGTGGAATCACTTTCAAGTCTTTGCCTATGAAACACACCGTGAGTTAGGATTCATTGAGCACTTCCTAAGGCTTCCACTAGATGTCAACAGTCTTTACAAAGTGGTTTGAGTCTTCTCCGGTAAAAACTGACCGAACGAGAGGCCTGGAAAGTTGGTCATAGGGGGAGGGCCATTACTACTATGATGCGGGCGTCCGTGGGTACCCTTTCGTTCCGAAACATTTAGTAAGACAATGCAATCATCCGCCTTGAATATTATTGAAACTCTGATTGAAAAAAGCCCTAAAGATTTATGTTATACAACGTTTGACATGTTTGAACAAACGGAAATATATATTTTTTGCACATTCGTGACGACAAGTCCCGCGCGCTTCAGTACATTTTGAGTAGCCATCGGAACGCGCTAACAAGAAGGAGCTATTGGGACATAAATTATTAACTTTTTCGAACAAAACTACATTTGTTGTGGACCTGGGATTCCTGGAAGTGCCTTCTGATGAAGATAATCAAAGGTAAGGGAATATTTACAATAGTATATTTGATTTTAGATGGTTCCAAGATGGAGCTAACCTGTATCGCCTAGCCTATTTTTCTGAGCACAGCACCTCGTTTATTGCAAAGTGTGATTTCCCAGTAAAGTTATTTTTAAATCTGGCAATGCGGTTGCATTCACGAGATGTTAATCTATAATTCTTTGAATCACAATATTACATTTTAAAAATGTTTTTGAATAGTAATTTAGTAAATTGTAGCGCTAATTCACCGGATGCATTTGAGGGAAAATATTTTCTGAACATCACGCGCCGATGTAAAATGCTGTTTTTATATATAAATATGAACTTTATCGAACAAAAGAATGCATGTATTGTGTAACATGATGTCCTAGGAGTGTCATCTGATGAAGATTGTCAAAGGTTAGTGCTTCATTTAGCTGTGTTTTGGTTATTTGTGATGCATGTGGTTGGTCGGAAAATGGCGGTGTGGCTATTTTGACAATGTACTCTCCTAACATAATGTAATGTTTTGCTTTCGCTGTAAAGCCTTTTGAAATCGGACAACGTGGTTCGATTCAGGAGAAGTGTATCTATAAAACGGTGTAAAATAGTCCTATGTTTGAGAAACAGAAATTATTACATTTGGTTATGAATATGGCGCTCTGATTTTTCGCTGGATGTTGATCCCGATTACGGGATCAGCGCTTCAAGAGGTTTAACACTTTTTTTTGGTTACTACATGATTCCATATGTGTTATTTCATAGTTTTGATGTCTTCACTATTATTCTACAATGTAGAAAAACCCTTGAATGAGAAGGCGTGTCCAAACTTTTGACTGGTACTGTATAGTGCTGCAAAGAGACAGAATTATTAAATCACTTGTTTTGGTACTGCCCATATGTAGCTTGTTTTTGGTCGCAGGTTCGGGAATTGCTGAAAAACAGTTACTTGAAGCTGACTCTGCAAATAGAATGCTGGGTGATTTACAATCTGTAGAAACTATGAGAATAGAAAGCTTCAGCACAGCACAGTGGAAAAATATATGGCAGCTAGAAATTAAAACTGGAGGTTCTTCAGAGATTAATGGGATGGGTTGAGGGTAGCTGAATGCTTGGACTAAAAACAAACAAAAGATATCTAATGTAAAATATACTGTGTCCGTAAAATGTATATAGTATGAATAAGCTAGAAATAGAAGTATTGTTGTACATTAGTTTACTCCAATTAGGGTAGGGTTAGGTGAAAATAACAAAGGAAATATATATTTCAAATAATATATATTTCCAAAATAATATATCTGGGGGATTGGAAATGATGCAGACAATTACAGATTGTGACTTTTATCAATCTGCAAAATTATAGCTGATCTACCCCCTACATACCTAAGGACCTATCATGGTCCAAACACAACAACACAGTCATGAAGTGGGCACAACTATGCCTCTTCTCACTCTCCCTGAAAAAAAGTGGCATGGGCCCTTTAGATCCTCAAAAAGTTATACAGCTGCACCATTGAGAGCATATTGACTGGCTTCATCACCACTTGGTATGGCAGTTGCTCGTCATCCGACCGCAAGGCGCTACAAAGGGTAGTGCGCACGGCCCAGTACATTACTCGGGGCCGTACTCCCTGTCGTCCAGGACCTCTATACCAGATGGTGTCAGAGGAAGGCCCTAAACATTTTCAAAGACATCAGCCACCCATGTTATATACTGTTCCTTTTGCTACCGCACAGTAAACGGTACCGGAGCGCTAAGTCTGGGACCAAAAGGCTTCTGAACAGATTCTATCCCCAAGCCATAAGACTGGTAAATATACTGAACAAAACATAAAAGGTACATGTAAAGGGTTGGTCCCATGTTTCATGAGCTGAAACAAAAGATCCCAGAAATGTCCATGCGCCCAAAAATATTATTTCTCTCACATTTTGTGCACAAATTTGTTTATATCCCTGTTAGTGAGCATTTCTCCTTTGCCAAGATAATCCATCCACCTGACAGGTGTCGCAAATTAAGAAGCTAATTAAACAGCATGATCATTACACAGGTGCACCTGGACAATACAAGGCCACTCTAAAATGTGCAGTTTTGTCACACAACACAATGTCACATACAGTCGGACGTTTACATACACTTAGGTTGGCGTCATTAAAACTCGTTTTTCAACCACACAAATTTATTGTTAACAAACTATAGTTCGGGCAAGTCGGTTAGGACATCTACTTTGTGTATGACACAAGTAATTTTTCCAACAATTGTTAACAGACAGATTATTTTATTCATAATTCACTGTATGACAATTCCAGTGGGTCAGAAGTATACATACACTAAGTTGACTGTGCCTTTAAACAGCTTGGAAAATTCCAGAAAATTATGTCATGGCTTTAGAAGTTTCTGATAAGCTAATTGACATAATTTGAGTCAATTGGAGGTGTACCTGTGGATGTATTTCAAGGCCTACCTTCAAACTCAGTGCTTCTTCGCTTGACATCATGGGAAACTCAAAAGAAATCAGCCAATTGTAGACCTCCACAAGTCTGGTTCATCCTTGGGAGCAATTTCCAAATGCCTGCAGGTACCACATTCATCTGTACAAACAATAGTACGCAAGTATAAACACCATGGGACCACGCAGCCATCATACCACTCAGGAAGGAGGCGCGTTCTGTCTCCTAGAGGTGAACGTACTTTGGTGTGAAAAATGCAAATCAATCCAAGAACAGCAGCAAAGGACCTTATGAAGATGCTGGAGGAAACAGGTATAGAAATGTCTATGTTCACAGTAAAACAAGTCCTATATCGACATATCCTGAAAGGCCACTCAGCAAGGAAGAAGCCACTGCTCCAAAACCACCATAAAAAAGCCAGACTACGGTTTGCAACTGCACATGGGGACAAAGATCATACTTTTTGAAGAAATGTCTTCTGGTCTAAAGAAACAAAAATAGAACTGTTTGACCATTAGGACCATTCTTATGTTTGGAGGAAAAAGGGGGAGGCTTTCAAGCCGAAGAACACCATTCCAACCGTGAAGCATGGGGTTTGCAGCATAATGTTGTGGGGGTGCTTTGCTGCAGGAGGGTCTGGTGCACTTCACAAAATAGATGGCATCATGAGGAGGAAGAGTATGTGGATATATTGAAGCAACATCTCAATACATCAGTCAGGAAGTTAAAGCTTGGTCGCAAATGGGTCTTCCAAATGGACAATGACCCCAAGCATACTTCCAAAGTTGTGGCAAAATGGCTTAAGGACAACAAAGTCAAGGTATTGGAGTGGCCATCACAAAGCCCTGACCTCAAACCTATAGAAAAATTGTGGGCAGAACTGAAAACGTGTTTGCGAGCAAGGAGGTTTACAAACCTGACTCAGTTACACCAGCTCTGTCAGGAGGAATGGGCCAAAATTCTCCCAACTTATTGTGGGAAGCTTGTGGAAGGTTACCCAAAACGTTTGACCCAAGTTAAACAATTTAAAGGCAATGCTACCAAATACTAATTGAGTGTATGTAAACTTCTGACCCATTGGGAATGTGATGAAAGAAATAAAAGCTGAAGTAAATCATTCTCTCTACTATTATTCTCACATTTCACATTCTTAAAATAAAGTGGTGATCCTAACTGACCTAAGACAGGATTTCTGAGAAGTGATATGACCTGAATAGATAATTTCTGCCAAAGTCCGTTTAAACCACTATCTTGGCCTGTCATGCAGGCTCTGATAGTTACACAGTATGGTTATATCAAATCACATGAAATTGTATTGGTCACATACACATATTTAGCAGATGTTACTGCAGGTGTAGTGAGATGCTTGTGTTCCTAGCTCCAACAGTGCAGTAATATCTAACAATTCACAACAATACACACAAGTCTAAAGTAAAAGAACGGAGTTAAAAAATATATAAATATTAGGACGAGCAATGTGGACGTGGCATTGACTAAAATACAGTAGAATAGAATACAGTATATACATTTGAAATGAGTAAAGCAGTATGTAAACATTATTACAGTGACTAGTGTTCCATTTATAAAGTGACCAGTGATTCCATGTCAATGTATATTGGGCAGGAGCCTCTAAGGTGCAGGCTAGTGATGGCTATTGACTATAGTCAATGGCTATAGTCTGATTTCCTTGTGATAGAAGCTGTTTTTTAGTCTCTTGGTCCCAGCTTTGATTCATCTGTACTGACCTCACCTTCTGGATGGTAGCAGGGTGAACAGGACGTGGCTCGGGTGGTTGATGTCCTTGATGATCTTTTCGGCCGTCCTGTGACATGTGTTGGGGAGATGTGTTGGGGAGAGTTGTGGGCAGTGCTGTTGCCGTACCAGGTGGAAATACAGCTCGAGCGGATGCTCTCAATTGTGCATCTGTTAAAGTTTGAGGATCTTAGGGGCCAAGCCGAATTTCTTCAGCCTCCTGAGGTTGAAGAGATGCTGTTGCGCCTTCTTCACCACACTCTCTGTGTGCCGAACACCTTCTCCACTGCTGTCTCTGCTGTTTCCTGAAGTCCACGATCAGCTCTTTCATTTTGTTGACGTTGAGGGAGAGGTTATTTTCCTGGCACCACTCCGCCAGGGTCCTCACCTCCTCTCTATAGTCTTTCTCGTCATTGTTGGTAATCAGGCCTACAACTGTTGTGTCGTCTGTAAACGTAATGATTGAAATGGAGGCATGCGTGGCCATGCAGTCATGGGTGAGCAAGGAGTACAGGAGGGGGCTGAGCACGCACCCTTGTGGGGTCCCTGTGTTAAGCATCAGCGAAGTGGGGGTGTTGTTTCCAACCTTCCCTGCCTGGGGCTGGCCCGTCAGGAAGTCCAGGACCCAGTTGCACAGGGCAGGGTTCAGACTCAGGGCCCCAAGCTTAATGATGAGCTTGGAGGGTACTATGGTATTGAATGCTGAGCTATAGTCAATGACCAGCATTCTTACATAGGTATTCCTCTTGTCCAGATGGGATACGGCAGTGTGCATTATGGTGACAATTGCATCGTCTGTGGATCTATTGGGGCTATATGCACATTAAAGTGGGTCTAGAGTATCAGGTAAGGTAGAGGTGATATGATCCTTAACTAGCCTCTCAAAGCACTTCATGATGACAGAAGTGAGTGCTACGGGGCGATAGTCATTTAGTTCAGTTACCTTTGCTTTCATGGGTACAGGAACAATGGTGGACATATTGAATCATGTGGGGACAGAAGACTGGGATAGGGAGAGGGAGAGATTGAATATGTTTGTAAACACTCCAGCCAGCTGGTCTGCGCATGTCATTGGTAGAGTATGCGCATCGCTTGCGCCTAGTCTCCAGGTGCCTAGTCTCCAGGCCTTTAGCCCAGTCTTGGGAATTTTCTATTGCGCTTGAGGCTTCCTGACAGCCGTTGGAAAGTGCGGAGTGGTAATACCTCTCCTTCTGTGCCGCTTTACCGCCTGCCCGCCTGCAAGCGAGTGAGCTACACAACAGATCAGTCCACAATGGTATCAAATACAACAAACACATGCTTTCCATGTGTTGATGCCATTCCATTCATTCCGTTCCATTATTATGAGCCGTCCTCACCTCACCTATTTGAACCACACCTGATACATTTATGAGGTTTTTACCTGCACCTCTCCCTGCACTTTTGTTGGTGCATACTTCCTTAGTGTCAGAGCTTCTGAAGGGTGATAGTGTTGGAAATAGTCTGGCTTTGGAGAGCATGTCTCGATACGGGGTAGTCTATATCCCCATAGTGAGATATCGAAACAATATATTTTAAATAGAACGTAGGTTTACTTGCATAACCATGGTTCTATGATAATATGAGTGAGATATTTCACTGTGCTCGCTAGAGCACAATGAAGAGAGGCATGATAGAGAATGACCAGTCTGTCTCCAACAGACTGTGATTGGTACTTCAGTTAGAGAATCCACTAAAGCAAATCCCCATAGTGAGATATCTCGCACATATTATCAGAACCAGGGTTACGCAAATAACATTTGTTTAAATTTAGCTATTGATTTGAATAGTTTTTTCTTTAGTATTTGGCACCATTTTGATTTGAGTAAGTTTAGTCCTTGAGCCGGTTGAATTTCTGTTATTCCTGACGATATAATATAGACTGATAGACCGAGTTATTCAGTGATTCAGACAATCATACTGTCACCAGTTTTCTCTGTCATGCAGTTATATGGATGTTACGAGTGGCCCTTATACGACTCCCCTAGAACTCGTTACGGGCGGCAGGTAACCTATTGGTTAGAGGTTGGACTAATAACCGAAAGGTTGCAAGATCGAATCCCCGAGCTGACAAGGTAAAATATGTTGTTCTGCCCCTGAACAAGGCAGTTAACCCACTGTTCCTAGGCCGCCGTCATTGAAAATAAGAATTTGTTCTTAACTGACCTGCCTAGTTAAATAAAGGTAAATAAATAAAAACTCCATAAAATCTCCTGACGTTATTTCAGGCTCGGCCTCCAGTCTGTGTGAACCAGGTTGCAAGCTCCCACCAGATTGTTTGTATCTGTGTGCTATATTTTTATGGAAAGAGTTCCTTAGTAAACTTAGGTGGCGTAGTATCGGCTACACTTATTCTCTGCCACCTACCACCAAGTATATGGATCAAATTACCTGGGAAAATAATAATAGTTGTCCTACTTCAAAACAATCACATTACAGAGAGTTTCCCAACTTCTGCTGAATTTCATTCAATTCAATTAATATCCCATATTGCATTGCAGACCATACACTGCCACCCTGCCCTAGGGGGTACACATACACAAACATCCTGATCCTTATAAAGGTGTATCTGGCTTCCTGTAATTGTGCCTTTAATTGATCTGCTCCAACCTGGATGGGAAAAATCTTTATTTTCCTATCGCCACCTTTACCTTCGAAATCCCCTGGAAGCAGAAAGAGCCTGGAGAATGTTTCAGCATTACCCTTAATAATATCACCTTAATATCTTTCTCTCTATTCATCTCTACATGCTTCTTGATCAGGCAACACTATGAGATGTAATATGCAGGAAGGTATGAATCGCCTCAAAATACACACACATTCAGCTCATCTCCTTCAGAATGGCTATTCCGATTATTAAGCAAGACTTCGCTGGTGGGTCCATCTCCATACTGTAGGTCCGTAGTAGCAGATCTGTGTGTGTGTGCTGTTTCTAAGTCCGTCTGGGTAAATTACCCTATGAAGAGTGTCTAGCCAACCTCTTCCTATTGCTCCCTATGGACCTGGCCCATCTAGCATATAAAATAATTGAGGAACGCTGTTAGATAAAATAATTGAGGTACAAAAACGTTATTTTGAAATAATAAGGTGAATGAAAATGATTAAATACAGGAGTCTTTCTTGCGTACACACACTGCATACGCGCGCACTTCTGTATACAAGTCTAGTTCTTTGTAATGCCTTTTAAATATTCACAGGAGATTGGTGGCACCTTAATTGGGGAGGACGGGCTCATAGCAATGGCTGGAACTGAATTTTTGGAATGGTAATCGAACTCATCAAGCACATGGTTTCCATGGGTTTGATACCATTCCATTCATTATTATGAGACGTCCTCCTCTCAGCAGCCTTCTGTGATTTCCACATAGTACTGCAAAAACAATTCTCCACAGGGACAATAAAGCCAGAAAAGTAAAGCACAGCACTCCTGATTCTACTGTTTTTGGGTATTGTTAGGGAAGTGCTTGGATACGGTTTGTTGGGATTGAATAGTGCTAGACAGTGTTGAGGGTGGTACAGAGGGTTTGAGTAACGTTATGATAGTTTTATAATTGGAACTTTACCTTTGAATGGTTGAATGGAGGGTTTGAGCTTGTCCAGTCTGAAGAAAAAGGGAGTTGGCTGGGCGGGTGCTGATCCCTCCTTTTTGGAGCCGGCACGAGGAGGGTGGGGCTTGTTGAACAGCTGAGGGTCAAAGGGTAGAGGTCATTCATAGAGACAACCCTCACTTTGGCCATCACTGGCTAAATCTGGCACAAATCAAGAGCCAACTGAAATATACCCAATTTCTACAACCAGTAACTACTAGATATGTGTAATGGTAGATGGTCAAGGCTTCTCTCCTTCCTACCTGTTTGGGAACCTGTCCAAAGTTATTGACGTATCCCTGGATGGTGCTCTTGATAAGGGGGTCTCTGAGTGCATCCTGACCCCGTGTCCCTTTCCCTCTCTGGGCGTAGAAGTAGGGGTGGAATGTGTTAAGGGACTCTACAGCGGCTGGTCCCTGCTGGCAGTGCCCAAAGATCAGGTCGATCCACAGGTGGAGGTGGGAGCTAACATACTCACACTCCAGAGCCTGGGGGACAGAGCAAAATAGTAAGATACAACACAAACGCACATGCACCCACATACAGTGGTTCTTCCTGTAAAAGTTGTGTTATACTGCAACACACCTTGCGGGCTGCCTCAGAATTCTATGGCACGTTATATAATTGTCAGCCATTGTTGCCATTAATGCTAGTTAGTGCTAGTTTGACCACGAGAGGGCATATTTGAGAAGCATAACTTTTTGTAATATTGGCTGTACTAGAGAATTTCTAAACTTTTTTGTAAGAACATAGTATATGGGATTGATTTTAAATTTAACTTAAAAAATTTGATTAACATTATGGTGTTTCTATTCCAAGAAAAATGAAAAACGAAACCCTGGCACTGTACAACATGACCGTTTCCACACCCTAATTGTAGGCTAACCAATACCCAAACAGCGATTCAGTGAAAAAAAAAATCTCATTGATTTATCAAGACCAGTCCCCATGCTTGTCTCAGAGCAGCGTGAAACGGTGCTAAAACAGTTACCCGGTAGGCTATTGCTTCAAATTCTATTATAACAATTGGATGACGGCGGGCCAGAACATAATAAGTATATAACATTAGCACAATTAATTGGCCTACACTACAAATGTAACATGTTTAACACATATGATTAGTGCATAATAATGCCGTGACAATAAGATAATCATTTTGATCTGATTACGCTCATAAAATCATTGTCTCTATTCAATTATTATTATTTCTCTGTGCATTGATTGGTGGGGAAAAACAGGTCTACGTAGACTACTGTAGGCTACACTACTTTTTTTAACATCCACATTTGTTCAGAACAATTTGCTTGATAGCAAGATAAAATGTTGCTATCAAAAAGTATCAAGAAGAAAGGTGAATAATGAAAATCTAAGTTTCAGAGAAGAATGTACACATTCATCTCTCCATCTTTTTCCAATGCCAAGTCAGTGTGTCTTATTTGCAATGAAAATATTGCTTTTTGCAAATAATTCAATCTCAGACGAATTATTATTAACTTTCAGTGGTCTTCCCACCCCATAGAGACCCGGCACAGAAACATTGAATCGTTAACAGCAAGCTGCACACACAGCTTTTTTTGCAGACATATTCTGTAACTTAAACGGGTTAAATCTGCAGCTACAAGGAAGAGGGAAACAGTCGTGGACATGGTGGAGAAATTTGAGGCCTTTACTAAGATGCTTGAGTTGTTCGATTTGGACTTGTCATCTGGAAGGCTACTGCACTTCAGCACACTGAAGAAAAGACAGGCAGAGGGACCAGGCCGCAGCATTGTCACAGAGGTGATGGAAGATTTCATCAAGCAGATGAAGGACAACTTATAGCATTATTTTGTTATGTTTAGGCCTATTTACATAGGCCTAAACATAACTAAACATTTATATTTATATTATTGTACCTAATATTGGCTGTTAGGCTAAATGTATTTTTTTCTTCTCCAAATGCAGACAATGACCCAAAACACACTGCCGCCCGGTTTTGCATTGCTAATGAGGGCATAAACTGCGTCAAGACGCCAGCAGAGTAAGTAGACCTTTATGTAGTAAAATATAAATAAATAAATAAAAGATCTACAACACCTATGATAGGCCTACAGTATATCTGAAAATATGTATTTCATCTCTACATGTATAGGTCTCCTGATTTAAACCCAATCTAACTTGTTTGGCATCAACTGAAAACATGAGTCCGTAACTCTGCCAAGCCTACAGTACAAGCGAAGATGAACTGGTTTTATTTTATCTTTATTTAACTAGGCAAGTCAGTTAAGAACAAATTCTTATTTACAATGACAGCCTAGGAACAGTGGGTTAACTGCCTTGTTCAGGGGTTAGAATGACAGAATTTTACCTTGTCAGCTCGGGGATTCGATCGAGCAACTTTTTGGTTACTGGCCCAATGCTCTAAACACTAGGCTACCTGCCGCACCAACCGGTGAAGGCCATCAAGATGTTTTGGCTTGAGAAATTGACGATACAACAATGCAACAAGTACATTGATCATCTCAGCAAGGTTTGACCTGTGGTCGTGGCGCTGGGGGGAAGTGCAACTACAATGTAGTGTAAATAAACATCTGCTTTTGAATGAAAGCATAAAGATGTTGATGAAGAACTGTTGGGGGATTTTCGCGCCTACAGCAGCTGGGCTATGAAGAGTTGTGTGTCAATTCATAAACCATGTGAGTTGGAATCTCTTCCCATCTATTTTGCAATCTATATGGTTCTCCGATATTTTGCGGTTGCATGAGGCCTTGAGTTAGAAAAATAACACCTTAGAGTACGTAAGCATCAAATACATTGCAAATTGGGGGATTTCTCACCTACAGTAGCCAGGCTATGAAGAGTCTATTGTCCTGCTAATAGGAAACATTGTTTGCATGATGGGCTACACTTACATGTGAAAAACAGGTGTTTGAAAACCTGTTTTCAAAATGCCTCCAGCTGTCCATCACTACTATAAATAAAAACAGCATCTTGTTTACATTCTTTATTGTAACCACAATGTCACAAATAATTTGCATCTACCTTTCCAATTACTTTTAGAGTTTGAGGTTTACAAATGTGCGCTGTGAGTATATCTAATAATAATCGCTTTGTAAATAAGGATGCATCATAAAAAGGAAAATGACATGCGCAAGAGACAGTGGTAATATTTTTCCTTTTAGAGACTATAATACTGTACATGGCATCCAGGTCCAGGTCATTTTCGTTTCTCTTAGAATTGAAACCTTAGTGTTACAACAGTTTTAGTAAGTAATACGCTACAATCCAGTAACAGCTTGTTCTGATCAAGTAGAAACAAAAAATATGTGTATTTTTTTGGGTGTGCGTGCAAGACAGAGGACAAGCAATTCTTACACTATTGTTCAGGGGGAACGGAAAATGTTGCTTCAATTCATAAAACGTGCCATTGAAAATCTCTTCCCAATTATTTTGCAATCTATATGGCTCTCAGGCTTGGGAACCAAAAGAATAATCAGGGCTCTAACTCCCCCTTGCGGTGGTCTGGAGCAATGAAGCAGTGACGCAGGGTATCGTACTAAACCACAAATTACCTCTATGTCCCGCAGCATAATCTCAAAACTTTTAGTTGAGCAACCACTGTATGAACATACGGATGGATGGACAGACAGACAGACACATGCACACACACACAGTAATATAAATGCGCTCAAGAAACATCCAATTCTTTGTTGACTGGCATTTACAGTATAGTTGAATATATGAAAATGTACGAGGAGGACCTTCTAGCCACATACAAACCAGGAGAAACTCGGAATATGAGAGTTAACCCTAAAACCATCATTAATCTGCAACAGTATGAGATACAAACAAATCTAAGCCTTTTACAACCTCTGAATTATAACTCAAAGTGTGAAAAAGGAAACAGAAACTCGTTAGAAAGCCCAGTATCTATCAGATTACACAGGTGTGATTTCCTACATAAGTCCATTTAAAAGTGAGGAGCAGGAAAATGTTGTGAGCTAATACTCTCATCACGACCGAATCACAGAATCATTTGCCTTGAATTAGCTTGAATTAGAGACATGTTTTGAACATTAGAAATAGTGGACATTATGACCAGAAGTCTCCGTTAAGGAGACCTTAATAACAACAGATCTCAGTCGCATAACTGCTTTCTATTGTTCATATTGTTCCATATATTATTCCATATGGAGTTCATTTGCATATCAGGAAGAACAAAACATGCAGCTAAAACAGCTCATTTGGTGGGAATTGGAGGCAATATGAGATTTTATGAGATTTCAGACTGATAAAGACCATACAGGCCTGGAGTGGAGGGGAGGGGGAGGAAATCTAGCAGAAAATAGAGAGAGAATGAGAGAGAGAGAGAGAGAGAGAGAGAGAGAGAGAGCAGGCATTCATCCCGAGTGTCAGGCAGTAGTAACAGAGTTATGAGAGAGTGTATTGTGTGTGTTCTTAATGGCTCTGAAAAGCCTGTTATCCTGTAATGCCAGTGGTTTTAAACACAGTAAAACAAGCCTTTAACCCATTTATAATAGGCATTTCTTGATGAGCAGAACAAGAGCTGATTATCTATTTAAGTGCAGAAAATAATTTCACTCATTCTGGTTCAACCCCGAGCCCAACTTAACGGGACAGCATGAATGTTTACCCCTTTCTTTAACATTGTTAAGAAGTGACTGGGCCTAAAGAATAAGGGATGTCTCCACTAAGATGGATAACAGCTAAAACACTAGCACACTGAGAACAGTCAGTCCTTAAAATATAGAATTAGAATGACAAGAACCGACATCCCCCATCCCTGTGCTATCTCCAGCCATTGTGCTCTCAAGAAAGGCACTTAACCCCTAAACTTCTCCAGGGGTGATGCACTGTGGGTGTTTGTGGGAATGTTTCTCAGGTGAAAAAATACAAAAAATATAAATTTAACAGTAAATGTTTCATCTTACTGTACTTCTTGTATTCATGGCAACTTTACATGGTCGGCAGACTAGCAGATATGTTTGGTGTACAACTAACAGCATGCGTGAAAGGCAACTGACCTCTCGGTGAACTCTGATGAACTCCCGGGGGTCTCCCTTAGCCCAGGGAGGGAGGACAACGTCCCCTAGAGTGGTACCGTCCTGCATACAGCCTGGAGACACACACACAACCATCTTCAAAATACATATTCACCGTCAAAACACACACACACACACACACACACAATACACACCTAGTTTGAAGTGGTTTGTGTTAACCAGGAAGTCAGGTAGGTAGTAGAACTCTGGGATCAGCTCTCTGACATCACTCATGTTGTCTCTGGAGGCGGAGTCCCAGTCCTTCTTCACGCTATGGAACATCCTCTCTGCTATGTCATACCCTCCCTGAGAGAGAGAGAGACAGAGAGAGAGAGAAAGAGACAGAGAGAGAGAGAGAGAGAGAGACATCAACTCAAGCTGTCCACTCAGTCACTCACACAGGCATGTCATTGTTACTTAAGCTACCTGTACCTTTGTGTGGCTGGATTGACATAAGAAGTGGGTAAGAATGTACAGTATGTCCGCGTGCTCTTGCCTGCACACATGCGTGCACATGTGTGCGTAATGGCAGAAGATGCAGCGTTTTTCATTGGAAACCAAATTTTGGAATAGAAACATTTAATAAAGTAACCTAAACCATATTAAACACGTTTCATTCTATTACGTTGGAGAGAGGAAATATCTGCCAGACGTTGACTGAAGCTTTTAATTTTTTCATAAAATCCTCTAACCTCCTGATAGAGATGCCATGAGGAGCAATGTAATTTACTGCAAAACAATTACCTTCATTCAATGAGAATAACACCCATACTGGCTAAACTCTGTTAGGGACATAAATCAAGTTATAGATATTACTGCAACTGCACATACTAGTCTGGGGTTGGAAGGAAAAAGTGAGCACTGTGTTTTCAACAAGCTAATATCTTGATAGTTTTATTGTTTGATGATGACTATCAAATATGCAGACCTTCTCATTAGCATCAATTGGATTCCTAGACTGTAAATCAGCAGCTTTTACAACCAAATGGGATTGTTCTTTTGTTTTGTAATGTTACCACATTTATTTGCTTAATATACACTGAACACATACAGTCGTATGAAAAAGTTTGGGCACCCCTCTGAGGCTGCTTAATAATTTACTCTGTCGTCACAGAAAATGATCACAGTGGCATGCCATTCATTTTCTAATAAAAGCTGAGTACTTGGGTATTGTCCAGACAAAGATTTTTAGTGTAGCAATATTAAGTTGTATGAAATTAAATCAGATGTGAAAAATAGGCTATGCAAAAATGTGGGCACCCTTGTCATTCTGTTGATTTGAATACCTGTAACTACTTAGCACTGATTAATTGGAACACACAATTGGTTTGGTGAGCTCATTAAGCCTTGAACTTCATAGACAAGTGCATCCAATCATGAGAAAATGTATTTAAGGTGGCCAATTGCAAGTTGTTGTTCTCTTTGACTCTCCTCTGAAGAGTGGCAACATGGGGGCCTCAAAACAACTCTCAAATGACCTGAAAACAAAGATGGTTCAACATTATGGTATAGAGGAAGGCTACAAAAAGCTATCGCAGAGATGTAAGCTGTCAGTGTCCACTGTGAGGAACATAGTGAGGAAATGGAAGACCACAGGCACAGTTCTTGTTAAGGCCAGAAGTGGCAGGCCAAGTAAAATATCGGTGAGGCAAAGACGAAGGATGGTGAGAACGGTCAAAAACAGCCCACAGACCACCTCCAAAGACCTACAACATCATCTTGCTGCAGATGGTGTCACTGTGCATCATTCAACAATTCAGCGCACTTTGCACAAGGAGAAGCTGTATGGGAGAGTGATGCGGAAGAAGCCTTTTCTGCACACACGCCACAAACAGAGTCGCTTGAGGTATGCAAACGCACATTTGGACAAGCCAGCTTCATTTTGGAATATGGTGCTGTGGACTGATGAAACAAAGATTGAGTTATTTGGTCATAACAAGGGACGTTATGCATGGCGGCAAAAGAACACAGCGTTCCAAGAAAAACACTTGCTACCCACAGTATAATTTGGTGGGGGTTCCATCATGCTGTGGGGCTGTGTGGTCAGTGCCGGTACTGGGAATCTTGTTAAAGTTGAGGGTCGCATGGATTCCACTCAATATCAGCAGATTCTTGTGAATAATGTTGAAGAATCAGTCACAAAGTTGAAGTTACGCTGGGGCTGGATATTTCAACAAGACAATGACCCAAAACACTGCTCAAAATCTACCCAGGCATTTATGCAGAGGAACAAGTACAATGTTCTGGACAGGCCATCCCAGTCCCCAGACCTGAATATCATTGAGAATCTGTGGGATGATTTGAAGCGGGCTGTCCATGCTCAGCAACCATCAAACCTAACTGAACTGGAGATGTTTTGTAAGGAGGAATGGTCCAAAATACCTTCATCCAGAATCCACACACTCATTAGAGGCTATAGGAAGCGTCTAGAGGCTGTTATTTTAGCAAAAGGAGGCTCTACTAAATATTGATGTGATTTTTCTATTGGGGTGCCCAAATTTATGCACCTGTCTAATTTTGTTTTGATGCATATGGCACATTTTCTGTTAATCCAATAAACCTCATTTCACTAGTGAAATATTACTGTGTCCATCAGTTATTTTATAGATCAAAATGAAATTGCTGATCCAAACACCCAATTATTTATAAATGGAAATCATGGAAATTGTCAGGGGTGCCCAAACTTTTTCATACGACTGTATATAAACACAACATATAAAGTGTTGGGCCCATGTTTAATGAGCTGAAAAAAAAGATCACAGAAAAGTTCCATAGGCACAAAAATATTATTTCTCTCACATTTTGTCCACAAATTTGTTTACATCCCTGTTAGTGAGCATTTCTCCTTTGCCAAGATAATCCATCTATCTGACAGGTGTGGCATATCAAGAAGCTGATTAAACAGAATGATCATTACACAGGTTAACCTTATGCTGGGGACAATAAAAGGCCACTCTGAAATGTGCCATTTTGTCACACCACACAATGCCACAGATGTCTCAAGTTTTGAGGGCATGCTGACTGCAGGAATGTTAACCAGAGCTTTTGCCAGAGAATTTAATGTTAATTTCTCTACCATAAGCCGACTCCAAAGTCGCTTTAGAGAATTTGGCAGTACGTCCAACCGGCGTCGTGTGTGCGAGCAGTTTGCTGATGTCAACATTGTGAATAGAGTGCCCCGTGGTGGAGGTTGGGTTATAGTTGGGCAGGCATAAGCTACGGACAATGAACACAATTGCATTTTATCAATGGCAATTTGAATGCACAGAGATACCATGACAAGATCCTGTGGCCCGTTGTTGTGCCATTCATCTGCTGTCATCACCTCATGTTTAAGCATGATAATGCACGGTTCCACGTCGCAAGGATCTGTACACAAATCCTGAAAGCTGAAAATGTCCCAGTTCTTCCATGGCCTACATACTTACCAGACCTGTCACCCATTGAGCACGTTTGGGATGCTCTGGATTGACGTGTACGACAGTGTGTGTCAGTTCCGGCCAATATCCAGCAACTTCGCACAGCCATTGAAAAGGAGTGGGAGAACATTCCACAATCAACAGCCTGATCAACTCTATGCAAAGTGTGGTGGTCACACCAGATACTGACCAACAGATGCATATCTATATTCCCAGTCATGTGAAATCCATCGGATTTAATGGGTCTAATTAATTTATTTCAATGGACTGATTTCCTTATACAAACTGTAACATCATTGAAATTGTTGCATGTTGCATTTATATTTTTGTTCAGTATATATTGAAATCTCATTTAAATTAATTTGTTTCTAAATTAAAAAGTTGATATGGAAACCAGCGAGTCCAAAATAAGGAGGCAGTCGTTAAAGACATGCTCCGCAACTTTGGTAGTTCATACATGCATAATCTATGAGCAGAATTATTGTCTTGCCTCAATTAGCCACAAAATCTCTAGTTTGAAAGCGACTGTTTTTCTGGAAGCTGTGCTGCGCCATTTTCCCTAACGTGGGCCAGCCCCCTAGCAATTCCAGTTCTAGCCAATGAGCTTCAGCGCCTTGCCATTTGAGTAACAGCTAGCAAGATGTACATACAGCAGAGCGATAGAGAGAGAGCAATGACGTGGTGCACATATGTGACGTAGTACGCAATTTTCAGGGACCACTTTTTGCTTGTGAGCGCTACTTTCAGAACTACTGGCTAAAAAATATACAAAAGTACCAGATAATATTTTTAAGAAGGATTATTTGTTTTATGACATCTACAGAAAAGCCAGAAATACTATTTCGACATTTTCTGGTAAAATATGTGTTGTATTTAATGTACTGTGCTTGCTCTTTAGCTCAGCATACACCAGTAAAACAGTACTATGGGAAAAAAAGAGCTACAGTATGTACAGGCCTCTGTTCCAGCCTAGCACGAATACAACTTCAAATGACCAACTGGCTGAATCAGGTGTGTTAGGGTTGGTCTGGAAAAAAGCCTGCACACCCTGTAGCTCTCCTGGACCTTGGTTGAAAAACACTGGCCAATGGGGGCACATGCCAAGATGTAATGAGCCAATCAGAGCAGCTGAACCTTGACCTCTCACCTGTAGGGTCAGAAAGGTGTGTGAGAAGGGTTCCATCCGAACGAGGAAGGACGACACGATGATGGCCGAAGAATAGTGGGTACAGTAGTGACACCTCATTGCCAGGTCACCTAGAATAGCCAAAATACTCAGCCATGAATCACCAATACAACACAAAATGCATCCTGTAATGTGAAATTAAAGTGTTGAGTTGTTGCAGTAGGGGTATGTATTAGTACAACATCAGCACATGGTATGGTACACTACCTTCACTATTTTCCACTTCATTAAATCTCTGAATAAACATGTCTCTCCTCTTCTCTGTCTGGGCTCCCATTGGTTTCGAAAGGTCACGAAATGTCGCCGGTTTGGTCAGATCCAGGGTCTATCAATAAATAGTATATGAGATGTAAATATGCAATCAATAATATAACAATTCACCCTTCGCTAAGCCCTGTCCCCTTGGTTACTGCTGCAACCTCGATCAAAGTTTTCCCAGGAAGCCCAATTGCCGTTTCAAACCACTGGAGAAAACCCCTCACAATGATAATAAACTGTGTTTTTAATACACAATGAAATTAAACAGACTACCCCTTACTAATCGAGCATGTTGTGGTGGACTGTCATTATAATTGCTTCACAGGAACCTGGTAAAATAAAGTTTGTAGTGTGGTTAGCTACTGGATGGCTCTGAATGCACAGTCAGCTGAGCATGCAGTCAAAGCTACTTACCACTTTTGGAGCCAACTAGTGCTCTCAAATCATATCCTCCTGACGTCGACAGCATAACTACCATAAAGAGCCAGGTCATTCCACGAATAGAGTGCCTATCATATCCTTCAAACATTATTTGTGTAAATACTGATAAAACAGTTGGATCACATACATCTATGCTCTAACTAAACCATGTTAGAAATTCCAATAGCAGAGTGTTTTCATTAAAGAAAATCCCATTATTGGCTGTCCCACATCCTGTTTGTCCAACTTCAAGGAAGATTTTAAATCCCTTAACCCCAAGATTTTACCTACGTTTTCACCATCATTGTAAAGCCCTAGTTATTTACTTATTTAAAGATGCACTATATAGAAATCGCTCTGCCATTTCCTGGTTGCTAAAATTTGAATATTTAGCCTAATTTCAGTTTGTGACAAAATAAGCAAGTATAATGTAGAGAATCATTGTACCATCTAAACCGCTGGGAAATACATTTTCCATAACCCCAAATATTATATTTTAAGCTGTTTGAAGCTGGTGTACAAAACTGAAAGTTAAAGTTGCACAAACAAAACCTAAGAATGGGAAGCATAGAAATAGCACAAATAGAACAGTTCAACCACTTTTTAGACTTTCTTTCAATGAGAGTGATAGATTTATAACAAAAAGTTCTATGTGAATTTAGTTGGGTTGCCCAAAAAGTTAGATATTGCAGCTTTAATGTGAATAGTGATTAATTTACATTTGTCCCTCAGATTTAAGGTTCACTGTAAAGTGAACTGAACTCTCGTTTTAATTTGGTAAAACTTGAATTTTGTACATTATTTTCTCAAAAGAAGCATCTTATAGTTAAATCATTGTGTAGAAGAAGGCATGCTGATTATACTCTATTTGGCCATTTTGTGGTGTGTTGTGATGGAAAACTGAGTGTGTCGGGACATAACACGTCAACCCTATTACATATAGGTAGATAGGCTAGAAATGTTTAAACAAGTTCACATTTTTGGTTAAACTTGCATTCAATTGCCTCTCCCTGATGCACACAAGCTTCCATATAGTCCTTTTTCTTAATTGAACTTCTTGAGATGGGAAATCATGCTTGTTATTAAGTTGAACATGTGCTCTTTATGACAAAATTAGGTTAAATAAGTAGTTACACAGCCAGTATTATTACAGATATGAGACATACAGAGACAGAGATGGACACAGAGAGAAAGACAGACAGTATTAATCCTCACCTCTGACTTGTAGTCAGCTAGGACCCAGGGGAAGACGGGGTACTGCATGAGGTCATTATAGGTTCTACCAGCCAGAGTGTTCAAATGCATCAAGTACTCAAAATTACTAATGTCCCCACGCTGTCAGAGTAAAAGAGCAAACAAACAAACACAATCTGTATTTAGATAATAATGCGCTGTCAGAGAGAACACACACATGCATGATATATCATGTTGATAATACTAGAAGCTGTTAAGAATATCAAAATATGATGTTTGCCACGTTTACAATAAATACAAACTTTTGTCAGTCATAGAAAAACGGAAGTTCTCAGTAGATCACTATCAATGATGTCAAACAGTACAGTACCTGCCATTTCACCTGCGCAGTCTTCTCCATCACTGGAGTCTTCCTGAATAACACAACAACAGAGCATCAGAATATCAACTGTCAACTGCATTAAGCCACATCCACCAGTTTACATAGGCTACTCGACAAGCTCATGTTAGTCATGACCTACAGTACCATTCAAAAGTTTGAACACACCTACTCATTCCAAGGTTTTTAATTATTTTTACTATTTTCTACATTGTAGAATCATAGTGAAGACATCACAACTATGAAATAACACATATGGTATCATGTAGTAACCAAAAAAGTGTTAAACAAATCAAAATATATTTTATATTAGAGATTCTTCAAAGTAGCCACCCTTTGCCTTGATGACAGCTTTGCACACTCTTGGCATTCTCTAAACCAGCTTCACCTGGAATGCTTTTCCAACAGTCTTGAAGGAGTTCCCACATATTCTGCGCACTTGTTGACTGCTTTTCCTTCATTCTGCGGTCCAACTCATCCCAAACCAACTCAATTGGGTTGAGGTCTTGTGATTATGGAGGCCAAGTAATCTGGCGCAGCACTCCATCATTCTCCTTCTTGGTCAAATAGCCCTTACATAGCCTGGAGGTGTGTTGGGTCATTGTCCTGTTGAAAAACAAATGATAGTCCCACTAAGTGCAAACCAGATGGGATGGAGTATCGCTGCAGAATGCTGTGGTAGCTATGCTGGTTAAGTGTGCCTTGAATTCTAAATAAATCACAGACAGTGTCACCAGCAAAGCACCTCCATACCATCACACCTCCTCCTCCATGCTTCACGGTGGGAACCACACGTGGAAATCCTAAGTTCACCTACTCTGCGTCTCACAAAGGCACGGCAGTCGGAACCAAAAATCTCAAATTTGGACTCATCAGACCAAAGGACAGATTTCCACTAATCTAATGTCCATTGCTTGTGTTTCTTGGCCCAAGCCAGTCTCTTCTTATTATTGATTTCCTTTCGTAGTGGTTTCTTTGCAGCCATTCGACCACGAAGGCCGGATTCACGCAGTCTCCTCTGAACAGTTCATGTTGAGACGTGTCTGTTACTTTAACTCTGTGAAGCATTTATTTGGGCTGCAATTTCTGAGGATGTTAACTCTAATGAACTTATCCTCTGCAGCAAAGGTAACTCTGGGTCTTCCTTTCCTGTGGCGGTCCTCATGAGAGCCAGTTTCATCATAGCGCTTGATGGTTTTTGCGACTGCACTTGAAGAAACTTTCAAAGTTCTTGAAAATTTCAGGAATGACTGACCATCATATCTTAAAGTAATGATGGACTGTCGTTGGACTTGGTGTTATACCAAATAGGGCTATCTTCTGTTTACCACCCCTACCTTGTCACAACACAACTGATTGGCCCAAACACATTTAAAGTAAGAATTAAACTCATTTTAGAGGAATTTAACTAGGATAAATTTTAAACTATGTTTAAAGTTTGGTGCAACAATATTTCTAGATAAATCTTGATTTAAACCAGTTTAAGAGTTAATCCATGTTGGTGCAACCCACCGTGAGAGTTAAACTTCAAACTTCAGAGCAGAGCAGTGGTGAGTGGGGAGAGAAGAGTTTGTGTGTGAAAGATAGTGTGTGTTACTGTGTGTTTAAAAAAACTAAAACAAGGAGACCCAGCTGTAAGCATCTTTTAGGGTGTGTTAGGTGAGTTCTCAAAGTAGTGTATGCATAACATTTCAGGTATGATCCAGATGCAGACAATGTCGAAGAAACAAAAGTTTATTTCTAATGCGGGGCAGGGAAACGACAGGTCAAAGGCAGGCGGGGGTCAGTAATCCAGAGAGGGTGCAAACGGTCCAGAACGCCAGGCAGTCTCAGGGTCAGGGCAGCCAGGGGTCAATAATCCAGTGAGGTGAGACAAGGTATAGAACAGCAGGCAGGCTCAGGGTCACGGCAGGCAGAAAGGGCAAAACAGGACCAAGAAACAGACAGGAGCAGGGGAACAAATGCTGGTAGGTTTCACGAAGAAAACAAACTGGCAACAGACAAACAGAGAAGACAGGTATAAATACACAGTGGATAATGGGGAAGATGGGCGACACCCAGAGGGGGGTGGAGACAAGTGCAAAGACATGTGAAACAGATCAGGGTGTGACAGAATGGTATAGTGTAGCGGAGTAGTGTATTGTGCCATCTATGGGTTTACAGGGAATTTGTTATTTTTGTCCCCCAAGACTACACAAATCTTACATAGAATATGATCAGACACTGTTGTTGGTCAAACACAGAACAGGCTACTACTGTATGACAGGTGAGCCAATGCTTTATATTGTTTTTTTGAAACAGGTGCTTGAAGATGTAAAGCCGCTAAGGAGCCTTCACTACACATTGGAAAGGTGCGTGCATGTGTGTGCACACGTGTATGTATGTGTGTGTGTGTTTCCTGCTTTTCAAAAGAGAATAACTCTTACTAAGCCATAGAGGCATATAAGTTTCCTCTCCCACTGTTTTCTAATTCAACTGTAATATCATGATCATTAAGCCAGGGTTTAAAAGAGGGGGGGAGACCTGTCAACTACTGAGCACTACTTACACTAAATATCTCATTTTAACAACGAAAGTCTGCAATATAATCATTGTGATTAAGCTACACTGTGTCTATGGCAATCTGATTTGGGAGAACATTACATTTTAACTGCTGCTGAAATTTCCCTCTTACTTTGTGGCAGTAACACACCTGTCTGTCTCTGTCTCTGGGGCAGTAAAATGGCTATAAAGTCAGTTGCTTAGTAACATCATTAAACAAGAGAAACATTTTCCTGCCCTCCTCTGTAGAGGGAGGGTGTGACTGGGGCGTTGAGAGACAGTGTGCATATTTCAGGACTTGACTCTACTCTAAATCTATTTATCCGCATACAAAAGGTGTTTTCAGGTTTGATAGTACTATAAACTATATTCTGATGTAGGACACAAAGCATAACAACAGAAGTGGTTTGCAATTGCAAGATGCAGTGCAGGATGCATTTTCTAGGATTGTTAGGAACAGAAAGGGGAATGTTTTAAAAGGTGGAGATTAGGGCTGTGGCGGTCACAACATTTAGTCAGCCTGTGATTGTCAAGCAAATAACTGGTAATTGACCATTAATTAACATAAACACATTTAGCATCTCCTGGCTTCCACAAATAGCCTACAAGCCACTGATGCAGACCTTTGGAACATCTACATTTTAAAAAGTGTAATAAATCCATGTAACATAGCCTACACATTTACAATAAATCCATTATTTATTTTAGACAGGTCTAAAGAAAAATTATATGAAGAAAATGTTGCCCATTTCAGGACTCTGAGTTGTCCTTATGTTAGGTCCTGGTCTGGCTATGCCATAAAGCTGTGGGCAACACTAGTTAATTTAGCAGACAAGATTTGCTTAGAATTCCTTGGCATTATTTTATAGTATGAAGAATACAACTGAACAAATCTGAAAAAATAGAAAGTATATTTTCTCCAAATGATTTGAGAGAGTGTGCACATGCGGCTATTCTGTGTTGAGTGGTTAACAAAGAATTAGGTACTCCTATATGCTTAATTTAGAGTTATTAATGTAACTTTAGTTGTTCTACAAATGTTGGGCTACATGTTTTGATTTTTAATACATTGTAAGGCTGCCTGATGCGACTCTAATGATGAAAAAAAGTAGCTTGAAAGGCATAAATAGGCTGTACACACTTCATCAGTCTCTCATTCACAATTTGACAAGCACTTGATAATGCCTCACATTTCCCAGCGGAATCCTCTTTGTGTGGCCATAATGCACCCTAAAAAATCCATGCCTCTCCCTGAGTGCTGCGTAATCCGAAGTACCTCTCACTCACATAGCACTCCATCACGTGATCAGGTCTCTCTCATAAGCTACAAGTGAATACAGACACATCCAGGACGAAAACTGCGCACATTGTTTTCCAATTCAGAGGTGCATATTGACGATGTTGGAAGAACTGTCCACATTTCCTTTTCGTCAGCCAACAAGATGAGTAGGCTTAACGAACACTAGCCTATGTCAATCTACTATCCCCCGTATTACAAAAGTTGACCTATTCTATTCTGTGCGAGAAATAAATATTCCAAACATAGTCTGGGACAGTTGTGGTATGGAATAGATCCCAAATTAATACAACCACTCGCATCAATGTTCCAAGATGGCGTAGCAGTGCAGACGAGGTTTGTCATTCTCATGTACTTATTTGTATTCTTCGTCTTTTTTTGTATATATATTTCAACTTATTTTCTATCTTTTTTCTATTTTTAAATAAAATATACCTTCCGGTAACCCACCTCACCCAACGTGATACGGATCCTCTATTTTTTTAGACCTTATAGCCAGAACCGCCATCAGAAGCTAACCAGCTAATTAGCTACTAGCTATTTAGTCATTGTCAGCCACTGCTATCGGCATTTACCTTCCACACACACACCAGACATTTTTTTAGCCTGTATAATACTTGCCAGCCTGCGAGTATCGTACTGTTTTCTCCACTACAACGCCGGATTCCTGCCATAAGCCCTGGACTATTACTCCTGATCATCACAGCTAGCTAGCTGCCACCGAGTGACCCAGCCCCGAAGCTTTGGACATTTGCATCAGATCATTGCTGCTAGCTAGCTGCTACTGAGTGGCTATAGTGGCTAATGCCCCGAAGCTAGCACCAGTTAGCCGCGAGACAGGCGCATCTCCCGGCTAGCAAACAAAATTACTACAACTACAATAAATCTTTCGCCATCTGGCCTGGACCCTTTGTCGACACGGCGCCCCGCCGTACCACCACGACTGGTCTGCCAACGGAACTCCATCCACAGTGCCCTCAACCGGCCTTTGCCGGACGTCGGAGCAGACGCTTCTACTAACCCCGGCCTGCTAACTTTAAACGCTGTGTCTCCTGCGTGCTAGCGTAGTAACGACTACCCCGCGGCTTCCCTGTTCCATCTATTGTTGTTCACTGGACCCTATGATCACTTGGCTACATAGCTGATGCCTGCTGGACTCACGGTACTCCATGTTGTTTATTTTTTTGTTTATCTGTCGGCCCCAGCCTTGAACTCAGGCCCTGTGTGTCGTTAACTGACCCTCTCTGCCCATTCATCGCCATTTTACCAGTTGTTGTTGTCTTAGCTGATTAGCTGTTGTCTTACCCATTGTTGTCTTAGCTAGCTCTCCCAATCAACATCTGTGATTGCTTTATGCCTCACTTTATGTCTCTCAATATGCCTTGTATACTGTTGATTAGGATAGTTATCATTGTTTTAGTTTACTGTGGTGCCCCTAGTCCCACGCAACATGCTTCAGCTACCGCCTTTGTCCCACCTCCCACACATGTGGTGTCCTCACCCAGTATAACTAGTGTGTCCAGAGATGCAACCTCTCTTATCATCACTTGGTGCCTGGGTTTACCTCCACTGTACCCGCACCCCACCATACCCCTGTCTGTACATTATGCCCTGAATCTATTCCACCTTATCCAGAAATCTGCTCCTTTTATTCTCTGTCCCCAACGCACTAGACGACCAGCTTTGATAGCCTTTAGCCATACCCTCATCCTACTCCTCATCTGATCCTCGGGTGATGTGGAGGTTAACCCAGGCCCTGCGTGTCAACAGGCACTCTCATTTGTTGACTTCTGTAACTGAAAAAGCCTTGGTTTCATGCATGTTAACATCAGAAGCCTCCTCCCTAAGTTTGTTTTACTCACTGCTTTAGCACACTCCGCAAACCCTAATGTCCTTGCTGTGTCTGAATCCTGGCTTAAGAAGGCCACCAAAAATTCTGAGAATTCCATACCCAACTACAACATTTTCCGTCAAGAGAGAACTGCCAAAGGGGGAAGAGTTGTAATCTACTCCAGAGATAGCCTGCAAAGTTCTGTCATACTTTCCAGGTCTATGCCCAAACAGTTTGAGCTTCTACTTTTAAAAATGAGTCTCATTTTTGCTGCCTGTTATCCTGTTGGGGATAGGGGGCAGTATTTACACGGCCGGATAAAAAACGTACCCGATTTAATCTGGTTACTACTCCTGCCCAGTAACTAGAATATGCATATAATTATTGGCTTTTGATAGAAAACACCCTAAAGTTTCTAAAACTGTTTGAATGGTGTCTGTGAGTATAACAGAACTCATATGGCAGGCAAAAACCTGAGAAGATTCTCACCAGGAAGTGGCCTGTCTGACAAGTGGTTGTTCTTCTTGCCTCTGTTTATTGAACATTTAGGATCTTTGCTGTAACGTGACACTTCCTACGGCTCCCATAGGCTCTCAGAACCCTGGAAAAAGCTGAATGACGTAATTCAATGCCCAGGCTGAAACACATTTGCTCGTTTGGCAAGTGCTCTATCAGACGGCCATTAGACGAGGCTCGTGCATGAGGGGATAGCATGCTTTTACTTTTTCTCTCGTTGAATGTAAACAGGCTTTGCCGGTCAGAATATTATCGCTTTTTTACGAGAAAAGTGGCATAAAAATTGATTTTAAACAGCAGTTGACATGCTTCGAAGTACGGTAATGGAATATTTAGAATTTTTTTGTCACGAAATGCGCAATGCTCGTAACCCTTATTTACCCTTCGGATAGTGTCTTGAACGCACGAACAAAACACCGCTGTTGGAACATAACTATGGGTTATTTGGGACCAAACCAACATTTGTTATTGAAGTAGAAGTCCTGGGAGTGCATTCTGACGAAGACAGCAAAGGTAATAACATTTTTCTTATAGTAAATCTGACTTTGGTGAATGCTAAACTTGCTGGGTGTCTAAATAGCTAGCCCTGTGATGCCGGGCTATCTACTTAGAATATTGCAAAATGTGCTTTCACCGAAAAGCTATTTTAAAATCAGACATATCGAGTGCATAGAGGAGTTCTGTATCTATAATTTTTTAAATAATTGTTATGTTTTTTGTGAACGTTTATCATGAGTAATTTAGTAAATTCACCGGAAGTGTTCGGTGGGAATGCTAGTCACATGCTAGTCACCTGCTAATGTAAAAAGCTGGTTTTTGATATAAATATGAACTTGATTGAACAGACATGCATGTATTGTATAACATAATGTCCTAAGATTGTCATCTGATGAAGATCATCAAAGGTTAGTGCTGCATTTAGCTGTGGTTTGGGTTTATGTGACATTATATGCTAGCTTGAAAAATGGGTGTCTGATTATTTCTGGCTGGGTACTCTGCTGACATAATCTAATGTTTTGCTTTTTTTGTAAAGCCTTTTTGAAATCGGACAGTGTGGTTAGATTAACGAGAGTCTTGTCTTTAAAATGCTGTAAAATAGTCATATGTTTGAGAAATTGAAGTAATAGCATTTCTAAGGTATTTGAATAACGCGCCACGGGATTCAACTGGCTGTTGAGTAGGTGGGACGCAAGCGCAGCTTTGGTTTCTCAAATGACTGCCTCACCTGGCTCACCAACTACTTCTCCGACAGAGCAGTGTGTCAAATCGGAGGGCCTGTTGTCCGGACCTCTGGGAGTCTCTATGGAGGTACCACAGGGTTCAATTCTTGGGCTGACTCTTTTCTCTGTATATATCAACGATGTCGCTCTTGCTGCTGGGGATTCCCTGATCCACCTCTATGCAGACGACACCATTCTGTATACATCTGGCCCTTCTTAGGACACTGTGTTTACCAACCTCCAAACGAGCTTCAATGCCATACAACACCCCTTCCGTGGCGTCCAACTGATCTTAAACGCCAGTAAAACCAAATGCATGCTTTTCAAACGTTCGCTGCCTGCACCCGCCCGCCCGACTAGCATCACTACTCTGGGCGGTCCTGACTTAGAATATGTGGACAACTACAAATACCTAGGTGTCTGGTTAGACTGTAAACTCTCCTTCCAGACTCATATTAAACATCTCCAATACAAAATTAAATCTAGAATCAGCTTCCTATTTCACAACAAAGCCTCATTCACTCACGCTGCCAAACATACCCTCATAAAACTGACCATCCTACCGATCCTCGATTTCAGCGATGTCATTTACAAAATAGCTTCCAATACTCTACTCAGCAAACTGGGTGCAGTCATTTATTTATTTTTTCACAGTGCCATCCGTTTCGTCACCAAAGCCCCTTATACCATCTACCACTGCGACCTGTATGCAGTCGTCGGCTGGCCCTCGCTACATATTCGTCGCCAGACCCACTGGCTCCATGTCATCTATAAGTCTATGCTAGGTAAAGCTCCGCCTTATCTCAGCTTATTGGTCACGATAACAACACCCACCCGTAGCATGCGCTCCAGCAGGTATATCTCACTGGTCATCCCCAAAGCCAAAACCTCCTTTGGCCGCCTTTCCTTCCAGTTCTCTGCTGCCAATGACTGGAATGAATTGCAAAAATCGCTGAAGCTGAAGACATACTAACTTTAAACATCAGCTATCTGAGCAGCTAACCAATCGCTGCAGCTGTACATAGCCCACCCAATCTACCTACCACATCCCCATATTGTTTTATTTACTTTTCTGCTCTTTTGCACACCAGTATTTCTACTTGCACATCATCATCTGCTCATCTATCACTCCAGTGATAATTTGCTAAATTGTAATTACTCTGTTACTATGGCCTACTTTTTGCCTTACCTCCTCAAACCATTTGCACATACTGTATATAGACTTTCTTTTTTTTCTATTGTGTTATTGACTGTACGCTTGTTTATTCCATGTGTAACTCTGTGTTGTTGTTTGTGTCGCACTGCATTGCTTTATCTTGGCCAGGTCGCAGTTGTAAATGAGAACTTGTTCTCAACTAGCCTACCTGGATAAATAAACGTGAAATAAAAAAAATGTAAAAACAATTTTTACACAATGAGGCTGACACAACAGATCGGAACGTTTACCTTAACATGTTGATAAAATATTAGGCTGTGTCTTAACATTATACGCGCAGCAATGCGCACACAGCAGTATCAATTTCCATTAGCTGGAAAACACCACTGTCAAAAGTGACCGCAAATGCAATTATGCATGTAATCTTTAATTATTAAGGCGTATTTTTATGGTGAAAATTATCTTCCCCAAAACTCAGGCACTGCTTATGTATGCCAGCTAGGCTCTACACCCCTTGTAAAGCGGATTAAGGTGCTTAATTTTAAGAAGTTATTTGGCTACTTAATGGGCTAGGCTACATGAGGTGTGTGACCAGGATTAGAAAAAGTTGCAAAAAAGGCTTTGTTTCTTGCCAATGCTGGGCATCATACACAAGTGATAACATTTATTTCACAAGTGATAGGCTAATATTGTCACCCATCAGACTATTCCTGATTTAATCATGTCTTTACATATACAAAAGAAATATAATGTGTGAAATTTGTTTTGATTTAGACTGGACCATTATCATGCATGCACCTGTCTCGAAACGGTTGAAGGGGAAAAAATAAATGTCATCTATGCACTTAAAATAGCAAATTGAGGACACTTTTCTAATGGTTCATCGTCATGCCAGCCAGGTAGGCTATACTCCTGTTGTAAAGATAAGCAATGTGCTTAATATTAGGAAAGTTGAGAAGTACTGTAAATATAGTAGGCCTAGCATATAGAAAGCTGATAGGATCCTCCTTTTTTAAATAGAGGCCATCACTGTGTTTTCTCATGCAATTGCATAGTCTATAGAAATGTTGCACAACATGATTAGATTTTCGCTGACACTTGCATAGATTAGAGGGACAATAGAGTACTGAGTACCAGGCAGTTAGCACATTTGGTAGACTACTAATGACCATCAGCAGCATCAGAGCTTGGAGTAGCCGAAATACCGTGACTAAGCGGTTGCTATATCAAATCCCCAAGCTGACAAGGTAATAATCTGTTGTTCTGCCCCTGAACAAGGCAGTTAACCCACTGTTCCTAGGCCGTCATTGTAAATAAGAATTTGTTCTTAACTGACTTGCCTAGTTTTTTTTTTTAAATGACTCGTGACCAACGGTCACCGCAACAGCCCTAGTGGAGATGAGTGTGTGTAATGTGTACCCAGCAAACAAAAATAGGTTCTGTGCAAGTTCCCAGAACATTTGTTCGGTCACGGCAAATGTTCTCATAGAATGTTTGTAGAAAACATTTGCCTGATGTTGCAGGAGCGTTCCTAGAACACATTTAATCTGTTCTTTAAAGGTTCCCAGAATGTTTCATTAGGTTGTGGGAACAGTCTGGTGAGAACAATGTGGGGACATCAAAGATATGTTCCCAAAATACAAAAACTGTCCAGTTGTGTGGATGATCTACAATGTTTCTTTTAGTATGCAAAAAACATTCACATGATATTTCAAGAACTTTCCCAGAACACATTTCGGAATCATACCGGGTGCGTTCTTTAAAAGTTGAACAGTCCATTTTTAGATAATGTTTATTTTTATTTTTTCAGTTAGTCAAATGCTGCATTTGACTGGATTTATAAATTTTGACTAAATAAATATTTACTCTCTTTTAGTAGAGTATAACTGAGCCTCAATTTCCCTTGTAACATTCTTGTAACATCACATGAATATTTTGCACCCATTCTCTGAACGTTTTGGGGATTTTATCATGCTAATGTTAAATAAAACCCTAACTAGCACTTAATGGGAATCTTAGCTAATGTTCCGGGAATGTTCCCGGTTTGCTGGGTAGTTAATACTGTGTGTTTGTGTGTGTGAACCAATGGAAGAGCTCTCAGGTGGTATGGAATGGCCAGTTAACTGGAGCTGCTGACAGACTACACTGACACCTAACTTTGCAGGCCATATCAACTGGTTGAACCTCTTCGATCTACTGTAAATAGAAAATGGTAAGTACTTATCATCATATATTACTACAGTACATAACTGTTTTGTACATAACAGTACAAACTATGCAGGCTTGGTTTACACAACTATGGTTGATGTGTATGTAAACAGGCGGGCTCAGTACAGCTTGCTTTGACTCAGCTTGCTTCAGCTCAGTCGTGTGAAAAGCCCTTAAATTTCATCTAATAATGGACATGGGCTTAATCCGGACAGGTTGCTTAACTAAGCTCAGAAACAGCAGTAATATTGAGTTATTTCTCACTCATACGGCCCAGAAATAATGTCTAAACAGCAGACTTGTAGTAAATGTTCTCCTTCTAATTTACAGATATCTCTGGGTTATATGATACTCATATAAAGTCATACACTTGATTTCACAAATCAAGAGCCATCTGAAGTATATCCAATTTCTATCTCCAGTAACTCTTTACCACATTATTTTGTAGAAAGCAGCCTAAATCAATCATTGCATTTGTCCTGCTGTACAGGAAAGTATAATTGCAGGTAGTAATTGCAAGCAATAATTTTCTACAGGAGGTTGTAGTGGAAACAAGCGATGGTGAATCCCTTCTCTGTGATCCTCAATATGATTAATGAGGTGATAGAGGGCCTTAGGGCTTTAATACAGACACACTCTGCTCTCTGAGGCACACACACACCTGCACACTCTGCTACACACACACACACACACACACACAAACACAAACGCTCTGCTCTCTGTGAGAGGAGCAGAGCCCTAACTGTAATTTATCAAAGTCCTGATTTGACTCAGTCTCTTTTCACACAAGCACACACACTCTCCACCTGGGAGAGGCTTCCCAGTTCAACAAGCTGGATCTTGTGGGCCTCCCGAGTGGCGCAGTGGTCTAAGGCACTGCATCGTGGTGCTAGCTGTGCCACTAGAGATCCTGGTTGGAGTCCAGGCTCTGTCGCAGCTGGCCGTGACCGGGAGACCCATGGGGTGGCGCACAATTGGCCCAGCGTCGTCCGGGGTAGGGGAGGATTTGGCTGGCAGGGATGTTCTTGTCCCATCGCGCACTAGTGACTCCTGTGGCGGGCCAGACAAAATGCATGCTGACACAGTCGCCAGGTGTACGGTGTTTCCTCTGACACATTGGTGCGGCTGGCTTCTGGGTTAAAATTCAGGCTAGGGTCTATTTTTCTCCACTTCCTGTCTGACTGACGTGCCCAAAGTAAACTGCCTGTTACTCAGGCCCAGAAGCCAGGATATGCATATAATTGGTACCATTGGTTAGAAAACACTTTGAAGTTTGTAGAAATGTTAAAATAATGTATGAGACTATAACACAATTGATATGGTAGGAGAAAATCAACAACAACAAAAAACGGGAACATTTTCTTTTTTGAGAGCCTATGCTCTTCCAATGGAACGTATAGGTTCATATCCAAATCCAGCTCCCAGATTACAATTCCTATGGCTTCCAGTAGATGTCAACAGTCTTTGTTCAAGGTTTCAGGCTTGTTCCTTCCCAAACAAGGAAGAATTTTGAGTTTTAGTACTGGGAGTCAGAGTTGGAAATCAGTCTTTGCGCGTGCGACCAAGAGGATGCGTACCTGCTAATTTTGATTTTCTATTGAACATACTTCTTTCCGTATGAAATATTATAGTTTAATTACATTTTAGGGTACCTGAGGATTAAATAGAAATGTATTTTGACTTGTTTTAACAAAGTTTAGCGGTAGCTTTTTGGATTCCTTTCTCTGCATGTTGAACGAGTCGATTACTCAAATCGATGGCGCCAACTAAACTGACTTTTTGGGATATAAAGAAGGATTTTATCTAACACAACGACCATGTATGTTGTAGTTGGGATCCTTTGGATTGCAAATCAGAGGAAGATTTTCGAAAAGTAAGTGAATATTTCAATGCTATTTGTGATTTTATGAAGCCTATGCTGGTTAAAATATATTTTTGATGAAGGGCGTCGTCTTCAAACAATCGCATGGCATGCTTTCGTTGTAAAGCCTATTGTAAATCGGACAATGCAGATAGATGAAGACTTTAAGCATTTAACCAATATAAGACACTTGTATGTACCTAAATGTTTAATATCCATAATTTTATGATTATTTACTTGAATTGACCGCCCTCCAATTTCATCGGAAGTTGTCGACAGGTGTCCCGCTGGCGGGACGCCTAGCCCTACGAAGTTTTTTAACCTCTCTGGGCCAGTGCGACGCTTGCGTTCCACCCTAATCAACAGCCAGTGGAATCGCGTCGCGCTAAATGCAAAACCTCATAAATGCTATAACTTCAATTTCTCAAACATATGACTATTTTACACCGTTTTATAGATACACCTCTCCTGAATCGAACCACGTTGTCCGATTTCAAAAAGGCTTTACAGCAAAAGCAAAACATTAGATTATGTCAGCAGAGTACCCAGCCAGAAATAATCACACAGCCATTTTCAAAGCAACTAGCATGCATCACAAATACCCAAAACACAGCTAAATGCAGCACTAACCTTTGACAACCTTCATCAGATGACACGCCTAGGACATCATGTTACACAACACATGCATTTTTTGTTCGATAAAGTTCATATTTATATATAAAAACAGCATTTTACATCGGCGCATGACGTTCAGAAAATCTTTTGCCTCAAATGCTTCCGGTTTATTAGCGCTACAATTTACAAAATTACTATTCGAAAACATTGTTAAAATGTAATATTGTCATTCAAAGACTTATAGATTAACATGTCTTGAATGCCATCTCTTTGCCAGATTTAAAAATAACTTTACTGGGAAATCACACTTTGCAATAAACGATGTGGTATGCCCAGAAAAAAAGTCTAGGCTATAAATGTTGGAGCCATCTTGGAACGATCAACCATCAAAAATACTATTGTAAATAATCCCTTACCTTTGATTATCTTTATCAGAAGGCACTTCTAGGAATCCCAGGTCCATAACAAATGTAGTTTTGTTCAAAAAAGTTAATAATTTATGTCCCAATAGTGTTAGCGCACTCCGAAGGCTAGTGAAAATATACCGTGTGCGTCTGACTTGTCGTCAGGAATGAGCAAAAAATATATATTTAAGTTCGTTCAAACATGTCAAACGTAGTATAACATAAATCTTTAGGGGCTTTTTCAACCAGGGCTTCAATAATATTCCATTGGGACGGTTGCATTGTCTTTCAAAACGTTTCGAAAAGGGAGAGTACCCATGGGCGCCGACGTCACCATGGTAATGGCCCATCCCCTGTGACCAAGATAAACAGGCTCTCTTTCAGTCTTTTTTGATAGTAGGAGACTCAAACCACTTTGTAAAGACTGGGGACATCTAGTGGAAGCCATAGGAAGTGCTAAATGATCCACAAGCCCCTGTGTGTTTCAATGGCAAATGTTTGAAGTGATATCCACACATCAGATTTCAGTTTCCTGTCAGGATTTGTCTCAGGGTTTTGCCTGCCATATGAGTTCTGTTATACTCACAGACACCATTCAAACAGTTTTAGAAACTTTAGGGTGTTTTCTATCCAAAGCCAATAATTATATGCATATTCTAGTTACTGGGCAGGAGTAGTAACCAGATTAAATCGGGCACGTTTTTGTATCCGGCCGTGTCAATACTGCCCCCTAGCCCTAACAGGATTAAGCGGGCGTTGTGTCAAGAAGCAGTGCGGCTTGGCTGGGTTGTGTTTTGGAGGAGGCACGGCTCTCGACCTTCACCTCTCCCGAGTCTGTACGGGAGTTGCAGCGATGGGACAGGCCTGTAACTACCAATTGGGGAGAAAAAGGGGTAAAAATAAATAAATAAAATAAAAGCTGAATCTTGTGGAAGCCTCACCACTCATTTGTTTGCCAGTATTATCTTATGTATAACTCTGTGTCTGTTCTGCCACCTCTCTTCTGTTTTTCCCTTGCATTAGCCTTAATTAGAGAAGCAAGCCCAGGCTGCAATGAGTGAACAGGCATACATACACACACACACACACACACACACACACACACACACACACACACACACACACACACACACACACACACACACACACACACACACACAGGTCTACATTTCTCTCATTCTACAGAGAGCATGGATCCCTCACTCCCACCCCAGGCCAGACATGAACACCTAGTGTTCCTGTGTAAATAACATCAGCCCTCTCGTTTTACTCTCACTCTTTCTCTCTCACGCACACATGTACACACGCACACGAACAGCTCAATATGGTTTGGTACTCAGTTACTTTGCAGGGAGGATTCATACGACACACGCACGCCCCAGCTGGGCACCTTTGGTACTGAAACAAGCTACGCAGTCTTGGATGCCGTTGACAGCTGGATGATCAATGATAAAATGTTATTGATTGTTTTTACCGTGTCTCCCTGCAGTACCAATGCTAAAGTCGTAAAAAAGGGAGGAGGTGCTAAGGGGAAGAAAGTGACTCTGAAGATGGCCAAGAAGGCTGTGCGTGTGACCGCTGAAGGCTGCCGTAGACTGGACCTCAGTAATATGGGCATCGCCATCTTCCCCAAGTGTCTCCTCAAAACTACCAGTCCTCGAAGAGCTGTACCTCAGGCACAACCAACTCAAGTAGCTACCAGACTTAATCTGCATTTATTTACTTTATTTAGTTCACTTGACCACAGACTCACACAATAATATCATAATACACAGTGGAAGGAAAGAATTCAAATAAAGGTGAAATAAAAATTTTTAAAAATTGGCAAAGAATTGATGCATGCCTTGAGGCATCGTTCAGCACCATAGTGCCATCAAAGCTCAACACTAAGCTAAGGATCCTGGGGCTAAACACCTCCCTCTGCAACTGGATCCTGGACTTCCTGACGGGCCGCCCCCAGGTGGTAAGGGTAGGTAACAACACATCTGCCATGCTGATCCTCAACATGGGGGCCCCTGAGGGGTGCATGCTCAGTCCCCTCCTGTACTCCCTGTTCACCCATGACTGGATGGCCAAGCACGACTCCAACACCATCATTAAGTTTGCTGACGACACAACAGTGGTAGGCCTGATCACCGACAATGATGAGACAGCCTATAGGGAGGAGGTCAGAGACCTGGCAGTGTGGTGCCAGGATAACAAACTCTCCCTAAACATGATCAAGACAAAGGAGATGATTGTGGACTACAGCAAAAGGAGGACCGATCACGCGATCACGCCCCATTCTCATCGACGGGGGTGTAGTGGAGCAGGATGAGAGCTTCAAGTTCCTTGGTGTCCACATCACCAACAAACTACCATGGTCTAAACACACCAAGACATTCGGGCACGACAATGACTATTCCTCCTCAGGAGACTGAAAAGATTTTGCATGGGTCCTCAGATCCTCAAAAAGTTATACAGCTGCATCATCGAGAGCAACCTGACTGGTTGCATCACCACCTGGTATGACAACTGCTCGGCCTCCGACCGCAAGGCACTACAGAGGGTACTGAGTACGGCCCAGTACATCATGGGGGCCAAGCGTCCTGCCATCCAGGACCTCTATACCAGGTGATGTCAGAGGAAGGCCCTAAAAATTGCCAAAGACTCCAGCCACCCTAGTCATAGACTGTTCTCTCTGCTACCACACAGCAAGCGGTATTGGAGCGCCGAGTCTAGGTCTAAAAAGCTTCTTAACAGCTTCTACTCTCAAGCCATAAGACTCCTGAACAGCTAATCAAATGGATGGCTACCCAGACTATTTGCATTGTTGCCCCCCCTCCCGCACATGTACATATTACCTCAATTACCTCAACAACCTGTGCCCCGCACATTGACTCTGTACCGGTACCCCCTGTATATAGCCACGCTACTGTTATTTTATTGTTGCTCCTTAATTATTTGTTATTTTTCTTCTGTATTTTTATTTTATTTATACATTTTTTACTTCAGTTTTTTTTGTAAATACCTTCTTAACACTTATTTTTCTTAAAACTGCATTGTTGGTAAAGGGCTTGTAAGTAATCATTTCACTGTAAGGTCTACCTACACCTGTTGTATTCGACGCATGTGACAAATAAAAATTTGATTTGATTGGAAGGAGCCAATCATACCTGTCCTGGTAGATTTAGATTCTGTTGTTGTTGATGTCTGTCACCCCGCTGTGTATGATTGCCATATTGCTGAGTCTACTTTTTTTTCTTTTTATTAAGGACCAAGCACATGCCTACATGAAGCAATCGAGGATGCCACAATTTAGTAAAATCTATTACCTTTGTGGTCGTCCGGGTGACCTGGTCCCGCTCTGCTGGCTGAATATCCTTAGCAACCAGTTGGAGGCCATACTGGAGACCCTCGGCTAACTGGTGGCGCTGTCGCACCTCTACCTATCCAACAACCACCTGACCTCCGTGGATCTACCCCCCTCGCTGGGCAACCTAGCCCCCTATGGAGCTTCAACCTGGGCATGAACTTCCTGGACACCCTACCTCCAACCACAGTGGGGCTTTGTAGCATCCATGAGCTGCGGCTGTTTGATAACCTGTTCCCATCCCTGCCTGAGTTTATCAAGGTGTTACTGAGCATTACCAGACTAAACACGAAGAGGAATCCTTTCTCCTACACCCAGGGAAATTTGGGGGGCATCGAGGGGTAAAGGGGGGCTGGAGGAGCGGGTGTACCTGGCTAAAGAGAAGAGTCTGTGTGGGTCCTATCTGAAGAGGTACGGAGGAGAGCGGGATGCGGAGGGCAGAAGCGGTCTGTACTCCAGGCTGATTACGTTCAACCCACTGGCCCAAGTTAATCAGAAACAGTGGAGGAGTGACCAATCGTGGCCTAGGGAGAGGTTTGACACTCAAGGACAGCCAATGAACAACTGGATATGCTGTAGTTCTACATAGCCAATGTGCAATTTAGCACAGTTCTATGATGTGGTGATTAATCCAAATGCACATTGCCCAAACCAACAAAATGGACAACATGTTGCAGTTGAAATTTTATAATAGATATACTTTTCTATCGAAGTCATGTCTGGTCAGCACCTGTACAGCACCTGGCGCTGTGTCACTGTTTGTGAAAATTGAAAATGAACATTAGCTGCATTTACAGGAACGTATTATTTTACTTGTGAAACAATGATTCCACAGGCCATGACGAAAGATGGCTTCAGTATTCATGTTGTAAAATGTTGAAATAACGAATGATAATTTGCAGTATATTTTCTGTTTCTACTATATAGAAGTTGGTCTTCTGTTTGCTGCTATAACAGCCTCCACTCTCCAGGGAAGGCTTTCCACTAGATGTTGGAACAGTGCTGCAGGGACTTTCTTCCCTTCAGCCACAAGAGCATTAGTGAGGTCGGGGGATTAGGCCTGGCCTGCAGTCGGCGTTACAATTCATCCCAAAGGTGTTTGATGGGGTTGAGGTCAGGGCTCTGTGCAAGCCAGTCAAGACCTTCCACACCGATCTGGACGATCTCGACAAACGATTTCAGTATGGAGCTCGCTTTGTGCACGGGGGCATTATCATACTGAAATAGGAAAGGGCCTTCCCCAAACAGTTGCCACAAAGTTGGAAGCAGAGAATCGTCTAGAATGTCATTGTATGCTGTAGTACAAAAGGGCCTAGACCGAACCATGAAAAACAGCACCAGACCATTATTCCTCCTTCACCAAACTTCACAGTTGGCACTATGTATTAGGGAAGGTAGCATTCTCCTGGCATCCGCCAAACCCAGATTCATCCATCGGACTGCCAGATGGTGAAGCGTGATTCATCACTCCAAAGAACGCATTTCCACTGCTCCAAAGTCCACTGGATGTGAGCTTTACACCATTCCAGTTGACGCTTGGCATTGCGCATGGTGATCTTATACCTGTGTGCGCTGCTCAGCCACACAAACCCATTTTATGAATCATTCGAAGAAAGGTTATTGTGCTGACTTTGCTTCCAGAGGCAGTTTGGAACTCGGTAGTGAGTGTTGCAACCGAGGACAGACAATTTTTATGTGCTTCACGCTTTAGCACTCGGCGGTCCCATTCTGTGAGCTTCTGTGGCCTACCACTTCGCAACTGAGCCAGTGTTGCTCATTGACGATTCCACTTCAACAGTACAACACTTATAGTTGACTGGGAAAATTCTAGCAGGGAAGAAATTTGACGAACTGACATGTTGGAAAAGTGGCATCCTATGACGGTGCCATGTTGAAAGTCACTGAGCACTTCCGTTTGGCCATTTTACTGCTAATGTTTGTCTATTGAGATTGCATGACTGTGTGCTCAATTTTATACACCTGTCAGCAATGGGTGTGGCTGAAATAGCCGAGTCCACTAATTTGAAGGGGTGTCCACCTACTTTTGGCCATGCAGTGTATCTACAGTTGGAGTCGGAAGTTTACATGCACTGAGGTTGAAGTCATTAAAACTCGTTTTTCAACCACTCCACAAATTTCTTGTTAACAAACTATAGTTTTGGCAAGTTGGTTAGGACATCTACTTTGTGCATGACACAAGTAATTTTTCCAACAATTGTTTACAGACAGATTATTTAACTTATAATTCACTGTATCACAATTCCAGTGGGTCAGAAGTTTACATACACTAAGTTGACTGTGCCTTTGAACAGCTTGGAAAATGACAGAAAATTATGTCATGGGTTTAGAAGCTTCTGATAGGCTAATTTACATAATTTGAGTCAATTGGAGGTGTACCTGTGGATGTATTTCAAGGCCTACCTTCAAACTCAGGGCCCCTTTGCTCGACATCATGGGAAAATCAAAAGAAATCAGCCAAGACCTCAGAAAAAAATTGTAGACCTTCACAAGTCTGGTTCATCCTTGTGAGCAATTTCCAAATGTCTGAAGGTACCATGTTCATCTGTGCAAACAATAGTACGCAAGTATAAACACCATGGGAGGACGCTGCCGTCATACCGCTCAGGAAGGAGACGCATTCTGTCTCCTGGAGATGAACGTACTTTGATGCGAAAAGTGCAAATCAATTCCAGAACAACAGCAAAGGACCTTGTGAAGATGCTGGAGGAAACAGGTACAAAAGTATCTATATCCACAGTAAAATTTGTCCGATATCGACATAACCTGAAAGGCCACTCAGCAAGGAAGAAGCCACTGCTCCAAAACCGCCATAAAAAAGCCAGACTATGGTTTGCAACTGCACATCGGGACAAAGATTGTACTTTTGGAGAAATTACCTCTGGTCTGATGAAACAAAAATAGAACTGTTACATGGATGAAAAAGGGGGAGGCTTGCAAGCCAAACATCCCAACCGTGAAGCATGGGGGTGGCAGCATCATGTTGTGGGGGGTGCTTTGCTGCAGGAGGGACTGGTGCACTTCACAAAATAGATGGCATCATGATCAGGAAAAGTATGTGGATATATTGAAAGCAACATCTCAAGACATCAGTCAGGAAGTTAAAGCTTGGTCGCAAATGGATCTTCCGAATGGACAATGACCACAAGCATACTTCCAAAGTTGTGGCAAAATGGCTTAAGGACAACAAAGTCAAGGTTTTGGAGTGGCCATCACAAAGCCCTGACCTCAATCCTATAGAACATTTGAGGGCAGAACTGAAAAAGTGTGTGAGAGCAAGGAGGCCTGCAAACGCCAGCTCTGTCAGGAGGAATGGGCCAAAATTCACCCAACTTATTGTGGGAAGCTTGTGGAAGGCTACCTGAAACGTTTGACCCAAGTTAAACAATTTAAAGGCAATGCTACCAAATACTAATTTAGTGTATGTAAACTTCTGACCCACTGGGAATGTGATGAAAGAAATAAAAGCTGAAATAAATAATTCTCTCTACTATTATTCTGACATTTCACATTCTTAAAATGAAGTGGTGATCCTAACTGATACAAGACAGGGAATTTTTACTAGGATTAAATGTCAGGAATTGTGAAAAACTTAGTTTAAATGTACTTGGCTAAGGTGTATGTAAACTTCCGACCTCAACTGTACTTGTTGTGTATGTGTCCACACTCACCTGATATTAGTTATGACCTCAGCAACCCCTCTACCTATCAATGCTGGCACCACTGAACACAGCCTATAGAAAGTAGTAGGAATGGAAAAACAGAGAGATAGAGGGAAAGAAAAAGAAGATCAAACCTGTCCCATAAAGCCACACTCTCAATCTCTCTCTCCATGTTTTCCTATCTCTCTCCATCTCTTACCTTTTAAAAGCAGACACATGGTCTTTGTTGAAGAAAACCAGGAAAGTAGAGTATCCGTTCTGCATAAAGATCTCCAGCGCATTTTCCTGAGGTGTCAGAAAACGGGAAACGTTTCTACAACATTGCAACAACTTTGTAATAGACACATGAAACACACCAACATGCAGACGGAGAAATATATATGTTTTAACATTTTACTCCAAAAAGTAGACTGAATAGGTGCCATTTCAGATGTGCCGTGTAAGTTCACCTCTAGAAGGAAACGCATAAAGCGGACATCTCTTATGTCCTGGTAGGGCCATCGTTTGCAGCTGGGGCTGGATGAAGACATGTCTTTAGTCAACATACTGGAAACGAACGCGTCACGCACACTGGGGGAAAGAGTGAACAATACGGGGTGTGAACAACAGTTCATAATCATTAATATTCAATAGTATAGTATGTAACCTCCCTATATGTAAGTACACACAGACATTGTCCAACTCATCTCTATCTCTCACAAACACAACCACACGTACGGACACACGCACACACAGTACCCAGTGGGGTGGTGTTTTCTGCAGCAGACATCTCCTGTGGGGGTTAGGGTGAAGCCCTCACACATGTACAGACTTTCTGTCCCAAACAACAGAAGCCCCTCTGTTACAGACAGCCCACTGACCACCACCACACACACCTTCGCTTTAACCTTGGGGGAGAGAGGACACAACAAATCATAATTATAAATGAAAAGTCAAGGTTATATTGATAAATAAAGGTTATATTCACAATCAGTGTTACATCATGATAGTTCTGAAGTGTCTGTCCTATATCTGAAAGATACAAGAAAGATCAGGAAACGTCTATATATATTTTTGTACATGTATTTAATACCTTATTTTTGGCACTAAACATGTATATACAGTACTTCCATTCATTTTTTCAACTGGTACCAGGGGACTTTCAGACAAGTCTTGTGAGGCCTGTGGGTGTCCTAGAGCAAAACAACTGACATGTACCTGTTCGTGAGAGTCGTATTAGTGTATAGCCCAAACTGTATGGACGCTAGAGACAGAAGTTGGCAGATTGGCTGTACCAACTTCAGGCGAGTCCCAAGATGCTTGTGGGGGTCATAGAGCAAAATGGAGAACACCATTGTGTTCGTGAGCGTCTCATCTTACCACAGAGGGGTAATAGTTTGTCAAAACATTTGGATGCAACAGATGATTTTGTGAGAAGATCGATTTTCGGGGTGTCTAATGGTCTGACAGCTCTAGCTCAGTCACCTTTCACCGCAGATGCGTAAGTGTGACATAGGCGGATGCGGTTGATTGAGACGCATACAATGCAAAATAGATATCTCTAGCTTAAACTGACATTTTTATGGGGATTGTTTTTGTTATGCTAATTAGATTTCCATGGGGGGCGCAGACATCAACCTTAGGGGGTTAATAGACAAGTACAGCACAAGGACAGAACTACATCAATTTAAAATAAGAATACACGCGTTCATACATTTATGCCTTAACATTCCATGCCTCATGTACTCATTATAACAGCAACACTGCAGCCATTATTTTCCCATATATTGCGATCCTTTGCCCTACTGTTACAATTGCTTTGACCAAGCACGTCCTGATATCCTAAATCGCATAGCACCAGTCGATCTGTGAACACCAGAGAGAATCTCACAACATCACAAACCATCCGTGTCCTTGTTTGTTCTATTTGACGTCAATACTATGCATAATAATGTGATTCATAGTCGAATGTAACAACCTTGTTTCTCTAAATTCTCCTGACGTAAATAAAGCAACCTTGTTTTGCTAAATTCCCCTGACATGAATAGAGCTACCTTGTTTCACTACATTTCCGAAAAGGCCCATGGAGTTGGTGGAAGAATCCTTTAATTCATGGCCACTTGCTCAGCTGGGCCAGGGGCACTTTAATTAGGTCAGGTGGAAATCTCCGACAGATCTCAGCTCCATAAAAGGAGGAAATCACCATCGCCCGATCTCACTGCTTTCTCTTCCTTAACTCCATCTAATCCCGAAGTGTTGTGCGTCCATGAATCCACGTAAATCCACCGAATCTGTTACCTTTCATCTGAACCTTTCACCTGAACTATCTGTTTCGATCGGGAGAGCGGGCCATCAGTTATTGTTTATAGTTATTACCGCGGAGCGCGGCTTGGAGCGTACGCTTCAAACCTATTGTGTAATGTAAATGGTCAATGATCACGGCCCTATAGATCATCACAGGCCAATTATGCCATCGATATATGGTATTATGTAATGAAATTACATGTACATATGAAGACAAACTTGAAAGGGTGAAATATGAAACGTCATTGTTTGCTGAACTGATCAATTCTGATATCAAACTAATGGGGATAATAGATTGAATAACCGATCACTGTTTGAATTATTTGTATTATTCTTCTCATTATTATGAGAAATTGTTACCAGCCTAAATGACTCAAGGATGATTCCTATTGACTTCTTATTGAACTGGATTGCTGAATTCCCTAATTATGTTAATAATGAATGATTGTTATGATTTGATCTTTGTGATTATGAATTTGATTGGATACATGTTATTCTGTTTCCTTTGTTATGCAGCACAGACCACCCAGTAAATATACCACTTCATGGTTAAAGGGATTCCTGCTGCCTCCTCATCCATTCCTCTGTCACCTGACCCCTGACCACCTGTTCACCTTCACTGTTTGTCATCCTACCTGTCCAGCTACCCACACAGATTCCACCAATCTTTCAGTAAACATCAGAGAGGATCTCACAACATCACGAACCATCCGTGTCCTTGTTTGTTCTGTTTGAGGTCAATACTATGCACAATTATGTGATTCACAGACGAATGTAGCAACCTTGTTCACTTCTCCTGACATGAATACAGCTACCTTGTTTCTCTAAATTCTCCTGACGTAAATAAAGCAACCTTGTTTAGCTAAATTCCCCTGATGTGAATAAATCTACCTTGTTTCGCTACATTTCCCTGAGATGAATAAAGCTACACGGTCATCTACAGTTATCGCCCTTAATAGGTAACATGGGGTACAATATAGACTTTTTACAGTACCACCCGCCATGGATTTCATTAGGTAAGATTCATACCTTGAATCGTGTGGAGTTTAATCCCACTAGAGTTTCAACTTAATGGTTTATTGACTGAGAGGCTAATGTCATACCATTGATTTCTCCCCAGAAACATTACCATCATAATCACACTATCGGCGGTGGAAGTCTAATCATGTTAAAGTTTGTGTGTGGGGGGGGTGCTGTGCTCCTGGATTAATAAGCGTGTAAATGCCTGTGTATCTGACAACGGCTCAGCAGGACACACACACATGCCAACTAGCTAGGAGACAGTTGATGCAACCATATACTGTTTTTTTTAATTAATTTATTAACATTATTAAAACACTCTGCTGGTTGACTTTGCTTTAACATGACCTGTTAATATGGTTTCCACCTCAGCAACTTGTCTTACATTTCCATTGTAATTCCCCTATATCACATTCACACCCAGCAGCATCCACCAGTCACAAACATACCACCAGAGGTTGGTAGCACCTTAATTGGGGAGAATGGGCTTATGTTAATGACTGGAGTGGAATTAGTGGAATGGTATAAATTATATCCAACACATTATTTGATGCCATTCCATTTGCTCTGTTTCAGCCATTATTATGAGCCATCGTCCCATCAGCAGCCTCCACTGGTACATACACTTAGGTTTACAAGTTATTTAGGTCAGTTAGAGGAGAGGTGTATGTATTAGGTAACCAGAGATGTTCCATGGTAAAGTTTCAAAAAGTAATGTGCAAACCATGAAACCCAGCCCACGTCTACCCTTATGCTCCCATGGGACGTAAAGACATCACCACTCCAGGCTGCACATGATTGATCATTTTAATCACACATCTTCATCATGATTAAAACGACACAGTCACCACTTCATTTTTCAGATTATTAACATTGATTGATGGATAAGTGAGAAACTGTCCCCCTTTTCACCAAGATGGCAGTGCTCCAGCTAGACTCAGAGCCTGAATGGACCCTGATGCTTGTATTATGTGACTCTGAAGACAGTCACTGCTACGAGTGTGATTATGTGTGACTAATTCTATTGTCTCCCCTCATTTACCACTGTGCGTGAGTGTGTGCATGCATGTGTGCGTGCACCTGCCCCTCCCTGTCTCTCTCCCTCTCTCGGCCCCAAGGGACCCACCACCCAAAAACCATATGGTGTGTTGGTGCCCCATATGGTTTTTGGGTGGTGGGTCCCTTGGGGCCGAGAGAGGGAGAGAGACAGGGAGGGGCAGGTGCGCGCACACATGCAGGCCTCTAACAATGAATACTAATCAAATCACACACACTGGGAGAGAGAGGGGCCTAGTGATTATTAAGGAAATTAATCACTGCCACACACACAATAGGAAACCTGCTAAGTGATCAGAGCCTCTCGTCTGAACACACTGAACAAACACGAACGAGTGCTCACACGCACACACACCACACGCACACTCACACAGTGTAATTGATGTAGAAAAAATGTGACAGGTTAAAGTAAATACTCATAGCCTGTTATACATTAAAAAGTATTAGTAAGTTCATAGTATGTGAGGATCTTAAAACATCTAAGGTTAAAAAGATCATGCATTCTGTATTAGTTGATAGAGATTGATAACATTCATATAATGGTGTTAAAAAGTTAAAATCCGTCAATCGTACAAAGGGTAAGAATTGTAAAAGGAATGTGTAGACGTTGTATTGATTACTTTATTTTGTGGTGCCTAATTGAAGGGGAAAAGTGTTAATCTGTGATCTACTAAATGCTCTTAATCTATGAGCCTGAGATCAATTGCTCTGGTCTCCACCCAAGTTCGCGGGGAAATCGTGGGTTTTTCCTCATTGCACTAAAGGTTATTGAGGAAACAATACCGTATCACTCTCGTGATTATTTCTCCCCTTTTTCAGGTACGTTAGTGATGATAAAACGGAGTAATTTAAATGTAATAACTCGCTAACATGTCAAGAGTGTTTAAGGTGTGTCTTAGTAACATCTTGAGGAAGTTAGAGTTAAGTTTGCAGAGAGTAATATGAGCCCTGCTCGGTTGCAGCGAAGGCTAGCTTCGTACTGAGAGTAGCTGCCATTTCATGTCGATCGTGAATGAACATGTGCGTTGTTAATAAGATCTTTTGCGGTGTTATTTGTATAATGGTTTTTCAAACACTTTATTGACTGTTGATAAATTGAGTTATGGTTTACTGAGTTAAAGCTTTGTGCTTGACAGTTATATTGAAATTAGTATATGTTTCAGTGAATCACAGTGTATACTGTTGTGACTTGAATAAGCCTTGTACCCTACAAAACTACCTATTTCCTGTAGATCTGTTGTTCTGTAAAATGTGTTACTTTTGTAAAATGATTGCACTAAAGGTTATTGAGGAAACAATACCGTATCACTCTCGTGATTATTTCTCCCCTTTTTCAGGGGCGTAACAAAAACATATATTTATTGCCAACAGAAGAACACCCCACAATAATATGCCTACAACCTACAGAGACCCTAACTAAAGTGACTATGAATTATCAAGCTGAAGTGATTCAACTAATGGAGAGAGAGGAGGAAAAAGGGAAGAAAAGAGGAGGACATCAGGTGAACTGAGGAAAGGATGAGTGGAACATAGAAGGGAAGAGAAGGAGAGGTGGAGGAGAGAGAGAGAGAGCAGTGGAGGAGTGAAGTGGAGGATAGGAGGGTTCTTATTGATTGAGATGCTAATGTCATACCATTGATTTCTCCCAAGAAACATTAACATCATAATCACACTATCGGCAGTGGCAGTCTAATCATGCCAAAGATTGTGTTTGTGTGTGTTGGGGGAGGGGGAGGGGGGGTGGCTCTAAGAATAGTGCTCCTGGATTAATAAGCGTGTAAAGGCCTGTGTATCTGACAACAGCTCATCCGGACACACAGCCACATCAGCCAGCTAGCTGAGAGACGGTTGATATAACCTCTTGCTGTTTTTTTTGTTAATTCTTCTGTCAGAAACATTAGTAAAACACTCTGCTCGTTGTCTGAGCTTTAAACAGCACAGGGTTACCACTGACTAACACAAATACACACATTAAACTAACTATAACAGATGAGATTCTGATAGCAGATGGGAGGTATTGGAATCCCATTGACTATCTGGATGATAAAAAAATATAGATCTCTCTCAAAGTGTGGGACTTTTCTGGTTGAGAAGATGTCATACTGGATTACAACCAACTGGTCTTTGTTACAACATGTTAAAGACGTCTTTTTTATGACAAGATCAAGACCTCATGGGAAAGACGTCACATTTTGTTTGATATCTGGTCAGATCTGATTAAAACATGATAAATATGTATTTTTCTGGTTGCTAAAAATACATTATTTAACCAGTATACAACCTGACACACACACACACACACTCACCTCTTCCTCAGGCTCCAGCTCCTGTAGTACGATGTGTGTGTGGCTGCAGGTGTGTGTATGTGAGCAGGGCTCAGGGGTGGTGGACGCTGGGGGGGAGGGCTCAGTGAGAGGTGCAGTAGTCTCAGTCAGGACAGGGAAAAAGGTTAGGCGGTTACAGTCCTCTCCACCATCCTCTTCCTCTGTCCCTGGCTCAAACAGGATCCTTGACTCTGGAACACACACAGAGACACATGAGTAAGTCGCTCTGGATAAGAGCGTCTGCTAAATGACTTAAATGTAAATGTAAATGAGTGTGGGCACAGGTGCTATGTTGGTAGAGCACAGTGCTTGCAATGCCAAGATCGTTGGTTCGATTCCCACTGGGGCCACCCATACAAAAAATGGATGCACACAAGTTGCTTTGGATAAAATTGTCTGCTAAATGACATTTTATATTATGTCAGGTGTGTGTCTGTGGTCTTACCTGAGTCAGTCTCTGTCCTTCCTTTGCTCTCCTCTGGCAGACTATTTCTCACACACATATCTGCCAACTACACAGCAACAGAGAGAGGACAGATGAAGCAATCACAATGGCGCCGTAGGGGAGGGCTGCCATCTTATCGGCTCTCAACCAACCATGCTATTTTCTTAATTTTTTTGCTGAGTTAAACTGAGTTTAAATGTATTTGGCTAAGGTGTATGTAAACTCCCGACTTCAACTGTAAGTCTCCAACTTTAGTGATTTTTGCAATTCGTTCCAGTCATTGGCAGCAGAGAACTGGAAGGAAAGGCGGCCAAAGGAGGTGTTGGCTTTGGGGATGACCAGTGAAATATACCTGCTGGAGCGTATGCTACGGGTGGGTGCTGCTATTGTGACCAGTGAGCTGAGATAAGGCGGAGCTTTACATAGCAAAGACGTATAGATGACCTGGAGCCAGTGGGTTTAGCGATGAATATGTAGTGAGGACCAGCCATCGAGAGCATACAGGTCTCAATGGTGGGTAGTATATGGGGCTTTGGTGACAAAATGGATGGCACTGTGATAGACTGCATCCAGTTTGCTGAGTAGAGTGTTGGAGGCTATTTTGTAAATGACATCGCCAAAGTCAAGGATCGGCATCATAGTCAGTTTTACGAGGGTATGTTTGGCAGCAAGAGAGAAGGAGGCTTTGTTTCAAAATAGGAAGCCCATTCTTGATTTAATTTTGGATTGGAGATGCTTAATGTGAGTCTGGAAGGAGAGTTTACAGTCTAACCAGACACCTAGGTATTTGAAGTTGTCCACATATTCTAAGTCAGGACCGTCCAGAGTAGTGATGCTAGTCGGGCGGGAGAGTGCGGGCAGCAATTGGTTGAAGAGCATGCACTTAGTTTTACTAGCATTTAAAAGCAGTTGGAGGCCACGGAAGGAGTGTTGTATGGCGTTGAAGCTCGTTTGGAGGTTTGTTAGCACAGTGTCCAAAGAAGGGCCAGATGTATACATAATGGTGTCGTCTGCGTAGAGGTGGATCAGAGAATCACCAGCAGCAAGAGCGACATCATTGATATATACAGAGAATAGAGTCAGCCCGAGAATTGAACCCTGTGGCACCCCCATAGAGACTGCCAGAGGTTCGGACAACAGGCCCTCCGATTTGACACACTGAACTCTATCTGAGAAGTAGTTCGCCTGAACCAGGCGATGCAGTCATTTGAGAAGCCAAGGCTGTTGAGTCTGCCAACAAGAATGTGGGGATTGACGAAAGCCTTGGCCAGGTCGATGAAGACGGCTGCACAATACTGTCTTTTACTGATGGCGGTTATGATATCGTTTAGGACCTTGAGCGTGGCTGAGGTGCACCCATGACCAGCTCAGAAACCAGATTGCATAGTGGAGAAGGTACGGTGGGATTCGAAATGGTTGGTGATCTGTTTGTTAACTTGGCTTTCAAAGATTTTAGAAAGGCAGGGCAGGATGGATATAGGACTATAAGAGTTTGGTTCTAGATTGTCTCCCCCTTTGAAGAGAGGGATGACCGCGGCAGCTTTCCAATCTTTGGGGATCTCAGACGATACGAAAGAGGTTCAAAAGGCTAGTAATAGGGGTTGCAACAATTTTGGCGTATCATTTTAGAAAGAGAGGGTCCAGAGTGTCTAGCCCAGCTGATTTGTAGAGATCCAGATTTTGCAGCTCTTTCAGAACATCAGCTGTCTGGATTTGGGTGAAGGACAAGCGGGGTGGGGGAGGGGGCTTGGGCAAGTTGCTGCATGGAGCTGTTGGCCGGGGTAGGGGTAGCCAGGTGGAAAGCATGGCCAGCCATGGAAAAATGCTTATTGAAATGATCAATTATCTGAGATTTATCGGTGGTGACAGTGTTTCCTATCCTTAGTGCAGTGGGAAGCTGGGAGGAGGTGGTCGTATTCTCCATGGACTTTACAGTGTTCCAAAACTTTTTGAATTAGTTCTACAGGATGCACATTTTTGTTTGAAAAATCTAGCCTTAGCTTTCCTGACTTCCCTGAAAAGTTGCATATCACGGGGGCTATTTGATGCTATTGCAGAACGCCACAGGATGTTTTTATGCTGGTCAAGGGCAGTCAAGTCTGGGGTGAACCAAGGGCTATATCTGTTCTAAGTTCTATATTTTTTGAATGGGGCATGCTTATTTAAGACGGTGAGAAAAGCACTCTTGAAGAGCAAGCAGGCATCCTCTACTGACGGGATGAGGTCAATATCCTTCCAGGATACCCGGGCCAGGTCGATTAGATAGGCCTGCTCGCTGAAGTGTTTGACAGTGGACCCATTATGCTCGCAGGCAATGAGGCAGTGTTCACTGAGATCCTGGTTGAAGACAGCAGAGGTATATTTAGAGGGCAAGTTGGTTAGGATGATATCTAAGAGGATGCCCATGGTTACGGATTTAGGGTTGTACCTGGAAGGTTCCGTGATAATTTGTGTGAGATTGAGGGCATCTAGTTAAGATTGTAGGATGGCCGGGATGTTAAGCATGTCCCAGTTTAGGTCACCTAACCGTACGAACTCTGAAGATAGATGGGGGCAATCAATTCACATATGGTGTCCAAGGCACAGCTGGTGGCTGAAGGGGGTCTATAACAAGCGGCAATGGTGAGAGACTTGTTTCTGGAAAGGGGGATTTTTAAAAGTAGAAGCTCGAATTGTTTGGGCACAGACATGGATAGTATGACAGAACTCTGCAGGCTATCTCTGCTGTAGATTGCAGCTCCGCCCCCTTTGGCAGTACTATCTTGTCGAAAAATTTTATAGTTAGGGATGGAAATTTCAGGATTTTTGGTGACCTTCCTAAGCCAGGATTCAGATACGTCTAGGACATCCGGGTTGGCGGAGAGTGTTAAAGCAGTGAATAAAACAAACTTAGGGAGGAGGCTTTTAATGTTAACATGCATGAATCCAACGCTATTACGGTTACAGAAGTCAACAAATGAGAGCGCCTGGGGAATGGGAGTGATGCTGGGAGCTGCAGGGCTTGGGTTAACCGCTACATCACCTGTCACGATTCTCAAAAGCTGAACCCAGAAGCAGACCAGGACAAGGTGAGTAAAATTAAGGTGAGTATTTATTTACAGACTCGAGGTGAAAATAGAATAATCCAGGAGACGGAGCGGCAGCGGAGGTGAGTTGATGAGAGTGAATAGGCAGATCCAATGATGTCACTGAAACCACTGATGACCAGGTAAGGGGGGTGAATGTTCCGGGAGGATGACTGTAGACAGAGTAAACGGGGGTGAGTAACCGGCAAAAAGTACAGAACAACAAAACTAACTCTGGTAACATGAGGCTTGATACGCTGACACAACATACTGTTCAATGCTAACGATCCGGCAGGGAATGGATGTCAGGCCAGAGCTTATGAAGAGAAGAGGTGATGATCAGGACCAGGTGTGCAGATGGCTGATGAGATGCAGCTGCGAGTAATCGAGAGATCACCCGCCTAGCTTCGTCGCCCAGCAACCAGACAGGGTGTGTTCAGAAACCTCAGGAAACAACTCCAAAACAGAAAACAGGCAGCTCAGGCAGAAAACAGACTCAGGAAGCGGGATTCATGACATCACCAGAGGAACAGAGGAGGAGTAGGATAAGGGTACGGCTAAAGGCAATAAGAACTGGTCGTCTAGTGTGTTCGGAACAGAGAGTAAAAGGATGATATTTCTGGGCGCGGAAGAATAGATTCAAGGCATGATGTACAGACAAGGGTATGGTTGGATGTGAGTACAGTGGAAGTAAACCTAGGCATTGAGTGACGATGAGAGAGGTTTTGTCTCTAGAAGCACCATTTAAGCCAGGTGAAGTCACCGCATGTGTGGGGGGGGTGGAACAAAAGGGCTAGCTAAGGCATATTAAGCAGGGCTGGAGGCTCTACAGTGAAATAAGACAATAATCACTAACCAAAACAGCAATAGACAAGGCATATTGACATTAAGGAGAGGCATATGTAGCCGAGTGATCATAGGGTGCAGTGAGTTGCTCGGCAAACTGGAGACACGGCGATTCAGACAGCTAGCGGGCCGGGGCTAGCAGGCTAGCAGATAGGCCTCCGGGGGACGTCGCAATAGAAGAGCCTGTTGAAACCCCCTCGGACGGTTACGTTGGCAGACCAGTCGTGATGGATCGGCGGGGCTCTGTGTCGGCAGTAAAGGGTCCAGGCACATTGGCAAAAGAGGTATTGCAGCCGAGGATTTGGCTGATGGATGTCTTCGGCTAGCCGGGAGATGGGCCTAGCTCGAGGCTAGCTCCAGGCTAACTGGTGCTTGCTTCGGGACAGAGACATTAGCCAGGAGTAGCCACTCAGATAGCAGCTAGCTAGCTCCGGTGTAAAGGTTCAGAGCTTGCGGTAGTAATCCGGAAATGTGGTAGAGAAAAAGCAGTCCGATATGCTCTAGATAGCTGGCTAGCTTCTGATGGAGGTTCCGGGTTCTAAAGTATAAAAAATAGCAGATCCGTACCACATTGGGTGAGGCGGATCTCAGGAGAGTATGTTCAGTCCGTAGATGGAAATTGAGATTAAACATTTAAAAAAATATATACGAAATATGTGCGAAGAAAACGATATACAAGGGACGGGACAAGACAAAACAGATGTCCAACTGCTACGCCATCTTGGTACGGGAGTGCATACCCCAACCAGAAGCTTCCAGGAGCGGGACTCTAACCCGGAAGCTTATAAGAAATCTCGCTCTGCCCTCCAATGAACCATCAAACAGGCAATGCATCAATACAGGACTAAGATGAAATCGTACTACACCGGATCCGACGCTCATCGGATGTGGCAAGGCTTGCAAACTATTACAGACTACAAAGGGAAGCACAGACAAGAGCTGCCCAGTGACACAAGCCAACCAGATGAGCTAAATAACTTATATGCTCACTTTGAAGCAAGTAACACTGAAACATACATGAGAGCATCAGCTGTTCCGGACGACCGTGTGATCACACTCTCCGCAGTCAATGTGATTAAGACTCAAAAAGGTCAACATTCACAAGACCGCAGGTCCAGACGGATAACCAGGACATGTACTCCGAGCATGCACTGACCAACTGGCAAGTGTCTTCACTGACATTTTCAACCTCTCCCTGTCTGACTCTGTAATACCAACATGCTTCAAGCAGACCACCATAGTCCCTGTGCCCAAGAACACGAAGGTAACCTGCCTAAATGACTACCAACCTGTAGATCTCACGTCTGTAGCCATGAAATGCTTTGAAAGGCTGGTCATGGCTCACATCAACACCATTTTTTCAGAAACCCTAGACCCACTCCAATTTGCATACAGCACCAACAGATCCACAGATGATGCAATCTCTATTGCACTCCACACTGCCCTTTCACACCTGGACAAAAATAACACATTTACATTTACGTCATTTAGCAGACACTCTTATTCAGAGCGAGTTACAAATTGGTGCATTCACCTTATGATATCCAGTGGAACAACCACTTTACAATAGTACATCTATATATTTTTTTTGGGGGGGGGTTAGAAGGATTACTTAATCCTATCCCAGGTATTCCTATGTGAGAATGCTATTGATTGACTACAGCTCAGCGTTCAACACCATAGTGCCCTCAAAGCTCATCACTAAGCTAAGGACCCTGGGACTAAACACCTCCCTCTGCAACTGGATTCTGGACTTCCTGACGGGCCGCCCCCCCAGATGGTAACAACACATCCACCACGCTGATCCTCAACACGGGGGCCCCTCAGGGGTGCGTGCTCAGCCCCCTCCTGTACTCCCTGTTCACTCATGACTGCACGGCCAGGCACGACTCCAGATCCTCAAAAAGTTCTACAGCTGCACCATCGAGAGCATCCTGACGGGTTGCATCACTGCCTGGTATGGCAACTGCTCGGCAAGGCACTACAGAGGGTACTGAGTACGGCCCAGTAGATCACCAGGGTCAAGCTTCCTGCCATCCAGGACCTCTATACCAGGCGGTGTCAGAGGAATGCCCTAAAAATTGTCAAAGACTCCAGCCACCCTAGTCATAGACTGTTGCCTCTGCTACCGCACAGCAAGCGGTACCGGAGCGCCAAGTCAAGGTCCAAGAGGTTCCTAAATAGATTCTACCCCCAAACCATTGCCCCCCCCCTGGAACGCTGCTGCTACTCTCTGTTATTATCTATGCATAGTCACTTTAATAACTCTACCTACATGTACATATTACCTCAATTACCTCGACACCGGTGCCCCCGCACATTGACATTGACTCTGTACCGGTACCCCCTGTATATAGCCCCGCTATTGTTATTCACTGCTGCTCTTTAATTATCTCTTACTTTTTTTGTATATTTTCTTGAAACTGTATTGTTGGTTAAGGGCTTGTAAGTAAGCATTTCACTGTATGGTCTACACCTGTTGTATTCAGCGCATGTGACAAATACAGTTTTATTTTATTTGTTACACACTACTCAAAGAACAGCCATTACACTCATAAAACAACTGGTTTCAACTGGGCACTAGTTCATTTAGCTGAGCCGATGATTTGTGCCGGTGATTTCAAAGGCAAAACTGGTCATAGATCAGCAATTCTACTTTGAAATGTTGCTTAATGAATACGTTCCCCAGTGTCCACATGCCAGGAGGACTTCACATAATCAAAGTTTGGTACTGATTCAAGTAGAATTGTCTTAAATTAATCATTGTAACTGTGTTCATTAATGACGTAACGATGTAAAACCTCATGGAGAGAGACGGAAAGAGAGAGAAAGCTATAGACTCGTAGAGAGAGAGGCTGACAAAGAGGGAAGAGAGAGAGATACAGTTGAGTGAGACAGCTATGGTATACAGTAAGTGCCAGTACCCGTTTGGAGCGTCGCTGGGCTCTCCTGCGGATGCGAGGCCTGGTGCGGTTGGGGCCCTCAGCTGCATCCTGGACCCAGCCTCGTGTCAGCACCACCCCCGGCCCCGGGCCGAACACACCCCTCTCCCTTAGCAGCTCCTCCTCCACACACAGCCACATAGTCCCCAAACGCTTCCACTCATAAGCACACAGCTGCAGGAGAGAGAGGGAAAGGAATGTAAAAAAAAAACGTTGGGGGAGATAAGAAGAGCGTGAAAATTACGTATGGGGAACATTAGATGCATGTCAGAATTATGAGGAATGTAAAATTATGCTCGGGGAACGTAATAGGAATACTGTAGGAATAGGCTGTTCAATCACATTCTATACTGGCACAAAAGATCTCGCAGTACCTGTGTGTGGTTCTTCCTCAGCTTCTCAAACATCTCCTGACCTCTCTTCAAATGGGCCTCCATACAAGACAGGAACTCCTAGAAAGGAGGAGAGAGACAGAGAGACAAATCAAATGTTATTGGTCACATACACGTTTAGCCGATGTTATTGCGGGTGTAGTTATTGTTTCTAGCTCCGACAGTGCAGTAACAAGTAACAAGTAATATCTAACAATTTCACAACATATACCCAATACACACAAATCTAAGTAAAGGAATGGAATTAGGAATATATAAATGAACAATGTCAGAGCTCTGGCCAAACGCTATGCCACTTGTAGTTTCTTCTCCGTAATGAGTCTGGATCTGAGTATCGCAAACACATTCTAACTGTTCTGATTGGTCCCAGAAACCAATGGGTTGGGCCAGAGCCTGAACACACGTGCTTAAAGTGGCGTTCAGAAGATGTCATTAGCCTCCCAAGTGGCACAGTGGTCTAAGGCACTGCATCACAGTGCGAGCTGTGCCACTAAAGATCCTGGTTCGAGTCCAGGCTCTGTCGCAGCCGGCCGTGACCGGGAGACCCATGAGGCGGAGCACAATTGGCCCAGCGTTGTCCGGGTTAGGGGAGGGTTTGGCCGGCAGGGATGTTCTTGTCCCATCGCTCACTAGTGACTCCTGTGGTGGGCCGGGCGCAATGCATGCTGACACGGTCGCCAGGTGTACAGGCACATCGGTGCAGCTGGCTTCCGGGTTAGGCGGGCGTTGTGTCAAGAAGCAGTGCAGCTTGGCTGGGTTGTGTTTAGGATGACGCATGGCTCTCGACCTTCGCCTCCCCCGAGTCCATACGAGAGTTGCAGCGATGGGACAAGACTGTAACTACCAATTGGATACCATGAAAAAGGGTTAAAAAAATATAATAAAATAAAAGACAATGTGTCATTGGCTTTGATACTCTGGTTAGAGATGAATCGCGGATTACTTTTTTGTACAACATACCTAATTTTGACATCAGCACAAATTACTTCAACAATAGCAGTCTAAGACTGTTCTGATTGTGCTTCCAACTTTACCTTTCTGCCACCTTTCTAACCTGCTAGAGCTGCCCCGGTCAACTGTAAGTTATGTTATTGTGAAGTGGAACAACTGCTCAGCCGAGAAGTAGCATGGAAAAATCATCTGTCCTTGGTTGCAACACTCACTTAACAAGTTCCAAACTGCCTCTGGAAGAACGTCAGCATAAGAACTGTTCGTCGGGAGCTTCATGAATTGGTTTCCATGGCCGAGCAGCCGCACACGAGCCAAGCGTCGGCTGGAGTGGTGTAAACCTCACCGTCATTGGACTCTGGAGCAGTGGAAAAGCGTTCTCTGGCAGTCCGATGGACAAATCTGGGTTTACCTGTCCCAATGCATAGTACCAACTGTAAAGTTTGGTGGAGGAGGAATGGTTGGGCTAGGCCCATTAGTTCCAGTGAAGGGAAATCTTAACTCTACAGCATACAATGAAATTCTAGATGATTCTGTGCTTCCAACTTTATGGCAACAGTTTAGGGAAGGCCCTTTCCTGTTTCCTTATCACAATGCCCCTGTGCAGAAAGCGAGGTCCATACAGAAATGGTTTGTCGAGATCGGTGTTAAAGAACTTGACTGGCCTACAAAGAGCCCTGACTACAACCCCATCGAACACCATTGGGATGAATTGAACCGCCGACCGCTAGCGAGGCCTAATTGCCCAACATCAGTGCCCAACCTCAATAATGCTCTTGTGGCTGAAAGCAAGTCCCAGCAGTAATGTTCCAACATCTAGTTGAAAGAAGAGTGTTAAAGCAGCAAAGAAGAAACCAACTCCATATTAATGGCCATGATTTTGGAATGAGATCTTCAACGAGCAGGTGTCCACATACTTTGGTCATATAGTGTATGTAGCGAACATAAAGAAGCGAAAGGATTCAGTTTGAGTCGTCAGGCAACACTACTAAGACTATCCCTCAAAGTGGGTTACATCATAAAACAAATACCTAACAAATCACTGAAAAAACAGAAAATTATAATCAATGTTCAGTGATCATTTAGACCAGTTCTACAGTACTGTGTGTGTAAAAACAACACACCTCAATAATTCTGTATGAAAAACAATGTCCCATCTTTTCCTTATGACCATTCTGTAGCCTAAAACAGCCACTTCCCATACTGCGTATTCATATTAGTATTGTTTGTTTCATCATGAAATTACCATACACTCATATAATTACAGCTCATATAAATTGCATTCAGTGGGTGAAATAAGCTAGTGGCTACACAGCTTTCCAATAATACTGTCTATGGATCTAAACCTTTGGTGTCTGTGATCTAATTAGCGTAAACATTAATATCTCAGTGGTACGCTGCGGCAGTGGGCAGGGTGCAGTGGTGTGTCTGTGTGCGTCCTTGTGTGTGTCTTTGTGTGTGTGCATGTCCTTCTACTACATTAGCGCTAGGTAGTGACACTTAGGACTCACATTGGCACAACTCACATAATCATTAAGACAATCATCTCAACATAGGCCACACTGAGAGGGTGAAACAACACATCTCCTGCCATAACGTGTGACCGAGAACGCACATTTCAGTCGGTTACAGACAGAACATTACAGACTAAATGAACATGCTGCAGACTTGAGCTTCAGTCATGGTCGTGCACGGCTAACTCAATTTCTTTGTGGTATTGGAAATCATATTTCTCTGCTCTACTGCCTCCACCTGGGGAAATAAATGCATAGTTTAATAAATACTTATTTTTTGTAAAAAAAAGAAACAGAATATAAAATCCTCGTGCGTCATTCAAAATAACATAATCACAAAATCCCCATCAATATCTGTCAGTTTAAGTTTGGCCTTCCGCATCTGGGGTGAAAGATGGCCGAGCTACAGCAGTGTTTGACTGACCATGAGACATTCTGAAAATCGGTCATCTCACGAAAATGTCTATAGAGTCCAAAAGGGTTGGCCTACAAACTATTTCTCCGGTTTGCTCTACAACCCCCACAACTGTCATGGGACACATCTGAAGGAAACCCATACAAACGAGTGGAAGTATGGAGGTAGGTTTGTGCCAACAAAAATAAGAGGATAAATGTGTCCAAAAAAAACAAAAATATTACCTGAGCTTTCTAGATATAGGACAGACATAGGACAGACACTTCAAAACCTTATTCCTTATGATTTATTTTTTACTGTCTTTTTTTGCCATTTATGAATGTGTTATTCAATGTGTTTCTATGGGCTATAGTAGTAAAGGCCGAATTCAATATTTTATCAAATATATTTTTTATACAATATTTTTATACCTAAAGGGGTACTAAAATTCAAAATCAAACAGCTGAATGATCCATGTTATGACCATATTAAAACAATTCAATATGTTAGCTTAGTACACCCCCGCCCCCAAACCCCAAGAGCTTGAACTCTCATCCCTGATACAGATTGAAACCCTAGTGACTGTATATGGCATTCCAAAAGCAGGCAAAAATGTGACAATACAGTATAGAAGACAGAAACAAATGAAAGAAGAATTGGAAACGAAATTGAAGAAATATTAAAGAGAGAGAAGGAATGGGCCTAATAAAGTTGATCAAATAAAGCCACATTTTAAAAGATAAACACAACGTTGCTGCCGTCACCACCATCTATAATTTTATTTCTTCATTTGGACAAACATAAGTAATATATAGCATTTATTACCTTAATTAGCAGATAGCAACCTCATTGGCTCTTTAAACACTGCATTAAATAACTCATCTCTTCCCCTATGCAATTAACATCACAACATCACACACTCTCATTTCCATTTTAATGACTTCTCAGCAACGCACCAACTCTGATGATTGTGTGTGTGTATGTGTGTGTGTGTAATGTCAACTTCTCTGTGTGCTGGCAGTGACTGGTAATGAACTTAACGTGATTATTAGTCCTATTAATTCTCTTTATAATGTGAAGACACAGATAGAATTATAGAACGCTGCTGAATCACTGAAAGCATTTGACTGCTTCCAGTCTGTCTGTCAGTCTCTTCATGCAGTATGCTGCTGCTATCTGTAACATTTACCATGGGCACCTTGTCTAAGGCACCAATGAAAAGCGGTTACAATCCTACACTCACCTGTAGTCATCTTCACACACTAGGACAGAAAGAGGAAGAAGGTGGTCCGAAAAAGAGTGGAAACGGGAGGTATTGTACTATCTAAATTATTTTGTGTCTAAGACGTTGGGGGGGTGGGGGGGGGGGGTTGTTTTAAGATGGTCATGCATTGGATCATTTAGCTACAGTTGAAGTCGGAAGTTTACATACACCTTAACCAAATACATTTAAACTCAGTTTTTCACAATTCCTGACATTTAATCCTACTCAAAATTCCCTGTCGTGGGTCAGTTAGGATCACCACTTTATTTTAAGAATGTGAAATGTCAGAAAAATAGTAGAGAATTATTTACTTCAGCTTTTATTTCTTTCATCAAATTCATACTGGGTCAGAAGTTTACATACACTCAATTTGTATTTGGTAGCATTGTCTTTAAATTGTTTAACTTGGGTCAAATGTTTCGGGTAGCCTTCCACAAGCTTCCCACAATAAGTTGGGTGAATTTTGGCCCATTCCTCCTGACAGAGCTGGTGTAACTGAGTAAGGTTTGCAGGCCTCCTTGCTCGCACACACGTTTTCAGTTCTGCCCACACATTTTCGATAGGATTGAGGTCAGGGCTTTGTGATGGCCACTCCAAAACCTTGACTTTGTTGTCCTTAAGCCATTTTGCCACAACTTTGGAAGTATGCTTGGGGTCATTGTCCATTTGGAAGACCCATTTGCGACCAAGCTTTAACTTCCTGACTGATGTCTTGAGATGTTGCATCAATATATCCACATAATTTTCCTTCCTCGTGACGCCATCTATTTTGTGAATTGCACCAGTCCCTCCTGCAGCAAAGCACCCCCACAACATGATGCTGCCACCACCGTGCTTCATGGTTGGGATGGTGTTCTTCGGCTTGAAAGCCTCCCCTTTTTTCCTCCAAACATAACGATGGTCATTATGGACAAACAGTTCTATTTTTGTTTCATCAGACCAGAGGACATTTCTCCAAAAAGTATGATCTTTGTCCCCATGTGCAGTTGCAAACCGTAGTCTGGCTTTTTTATGGTGGTTTTGGAGCAGTGGCTTCTTCCTTGCTGAGCGGCCTTTCAGGTTATGTCGATATCGGACAAATTTTACTGTGGATATAGATACTTTTATACCTGTTTCCTCCAGCATCTTCACAAGGTCCTTTGCTGTTGTTCTGGGATTAATTTGCACTTTTCGCATCAAAGTACATTCATCTCTAGGAGACAGAACGCGTCTCCTTCCTGAGCGGAATGACGACAGCGTCCTCCCATGGTTTTTGTACTTGCATACTATTGTTTGTACAGATGAACGTGGTACCTCCAGGCATTTGGAAATTGCTCATAAGGATGAACCAGACTTGTGGAGGTCTACACATTTTTTTTTCTGAGGTCTTGGCTGATTTCCCCATGATGTCAAGCAAAGAGGCACTGAGTTTGAAGGTAGGCCTTGAAATACATCCGCAGGTACACCTCCAATTGACTCAAATTATGTAAATTAGCCTATCAGAAGCTTATTACATACATTACATAATTTTCTGGAATTTTCCAAGCTGTTTAAAGGCACAGTCAACTTAGTGTATGTAAACTTCTGACCCACTGGAATTGTGATACAGTGAATTATAAGTGAAATAATCTGTCTGTAAACAATTGTTGGAAAAATTGTGTCATGCACAAAGTAGATGTCCTAACCGACTTGCCAAAACAATAGTTTGTTAACAAGAAATTTGTGGAGTGGTTGAAAAATGAGATTCAATGACTCCAACCTAACTGAATGTAAAATTCCGACTTCAACTGTATTTGATTTTGAATTTCAGGATCTTTAGGATATAAAAATATATATATAAAAATTTGGATAACATATAGATGTTGTCCTTTACTACTAAAGCCCATAGAAACGCATTACAGTGAGGGAAAAAAGTATTTGATCTCCAGCAGAAAACGCATGTCAAAAATGCTAGAAATTGATTTGCATTTTAATCAGGGAAATAAGTATTTGATCCCCTCTCAATCAGAAAGATTTCGGGCTCCCAGGTGTCTTTTATACAGGTAGCGAGCTGAGATTAGGCGCACACTCTTAAAGGGGGGGCTCCTAATCTCAGTTTGTTACCTGTATAAAAGATATCTGTCCACAGAAGCAATCAATCAATCAGATTCCAAACTCTCCACCATAGCCAAGACCAAAGAGCTCTCCAAGGATGTCAGGGACAAGATTGTAGACCTACACGAGGCTGGAATGGGCTACAAGACCATCGCCAAGCAGTTTGGTGAGAAGGTGACAACAGTTGGTGCGATTATTCGCAAATGGAAGAAACACAAAAGATCTGTCAATCTCCCTCGGCCTGGGGCTCCACGCAAGATCTCACCTCGTGGAGTTGCAATGATCATGAGAACGGTGAGGAATCAGCCCAGAACTACACGGGAGGATCTTGTCAATGATCTCAAGGCAGCTGGGACCATAGTCACCAAGAAAACAATTGGTAACACACTACGCCGTGAAGGACTGAAATCCTGCAGCACCTGCAAGGTCCCCCTGCTCAAGAAAGCACATATACATGCCCGTCTGAAGTTTACCAATGAACATCTGAATGATTCAGAGGACAACTGGGTGAAAGTGTTGTGGTCAGATGAGACCAAAATGGAGCTCTTTGGCATCAACTCAACTCGCCGTGGTTGGAGGAGGAGGAATGCTGCCTATGACCCCAAGAACACCATCCCCACCGTCAAACATGGAGGTGGAAACATTATGCTTTGGGGGTGTTTTTCTGCTAAGGGGACAGGACAACTTCACCGCATCAAAGGGACGATGGACGGGGCCATGTACCGTCAAATCTTGGGTGAGAACCTCTTTCCCTCAGCCAGGGCATTGAAAATGGGTCGTGGATGGGTATTCCAGCATGACAATGACCCAAAACACACGGCCAAGGCAACAAAGGAGTGGCTCAAGAAGAAGCACATTAAGGTCCTGGAGTGGCCTAGCCAGTCTCCAGACCTTAATCCCATAGAAAATCTGTGGAGGGAGCTGAAGGTTCGAGTTGCCAAACGTCAGCCTCGAAACCTTAATGACTTGGGGAAGATCTGCAAAGAGGAGTGGGACAAAATCCCTCCTGAGATGTGTGCAAACCTGGTGGCCAACTACAAGAAACGTCTGACCTCTTTGATTGCCAACAAGGGTTTTGCCACCAAGTACTAAGTCATGTTTTGCAGAGGGTGTCAAATACTTATTTCCCTCATTAAAATGCAAATCAATTTATAACATTTTTGACATGTGTTTTTGTGGATTTTTTTGTTGTTATTCTGTCTCTCACTGTTCAAATAAACCTACCAATAAAATTATAGATTGATCATTTCTTTGTCAGTGGGAAAATGTACAAAATAATAGGCAAAAATAAATAGGCAAAAATAATACGCAAAATAAATCATAAGAAACAAAGTTTTGAAATGTCTGTCCTAAATCTAAGAGATATATTTAAAAACTCGGGAAATATATACAGTGCCTTCAGAAAGTATTCTGACCTCTTTACTTTTTCCACATTTTGCTAAGTAACAGCCTTATTCTACAAATTATTCAATTGTTGTTGTTTTTCTTCATCAATCTACACACAATACCCCATAATGATAAAGCAAAAACAGTCTTCTTGGGTATGACACTATAAGCTTGGCACACCTGTATTTGGGGAGTTTCTCCCATTCTTCTCTGCAGATGCTCTCAAGCTCTGTCAACTTATATGGGCAGTGTTGCTGCACAGCTATTTTCAGGTCTCTTCAGAGATGTTTGATTGGGTTCAAGTCCGGGCTCTGGCTGGGCCACTCAAGGACATCAAATCAAATCAAATGTTATTTGTCACATTCGCTGAATACAACAGGTGTAGACCTCACAGTGAAATGTTTACTTACAAGCCCTTAACACTTATTTTTCTTAAAAATGCATTGTTGGTTAAGTGAAAAATGGAAAATTAAAGTAACAAAAAAATAAAGAGCAGCAGTAAAATAACAATAGCGAGGCTATATACAGGGGGTACCAGTACAGAGTCAATGTGCGGGGCCACTGTTTAGTCAAGGTAATTGAGGTAATATGTACATGTAGGTAGAGTTAAAGTGGCTATGCATAGAAAATAAACAGAGAATACAAGCAGAGTAAAAGAGGAGGGGGGGCAATGCAAATAGTCAGGGTAGCCAATTTATTCGCTGTTCAGGAGTCTTATGGCATTGGGGTAGAAGCTGTTAAGAAATATTTTGGTCCTAGACTTGGTGCTCTGGTAACACTTCCCGTGCGGTAGTAGACAGAACAGTCTGTGACTATGGTAGCTGGAGTCTTTGACAATTTTTAGGGCCTTCCTCTGACACTGCCTGGTATAGAGGTCCTGGATGGCAGGAAGCTTGGCCCCAGTGATGTACTGGGCCGTACACACTACCCTCTGTAGCACCTTGCGGTCAGAGGCTGAGCAGCTATCATACCAGGCAGTGATGCAACCAGTCAGGATGCTCTCGATGGTGCAGCTGTAGAACCTTTTGAGGATCTGAGGACCCATGCCACATTTTTTCAGTTTCCTGAGGGGGAATAGGCTTTGTCGTGCCCTCTTCACGACTGTCTTGGTGTGTTTGGACCATGACAGTTTGTTGGTGATGTGGACACCAAGAAACTTGAAGCTCTCAACCTGTTCCACTACAGTTGGCCGTGTGGTGCCAGGTCTCTGACCTCCTCCCTATAGGCTGTCTCATTGTTGTCTGTGATCAAGCCTACCACTGGAGTTGTGCCTGGCCATGCAGTCATGAGTGAACAGGGAGTATAGGAGGGGACTGAGCACGCACCCCTGAGGGGCCCCCCTGTTGAGGATCAGCATGGCAGATGTGTTGTTACCTACCCTTACCACCTGGGGATGGCCGTCAGGACGTCCAGGATCCAGTTGCAGAGGGAGGTGTTCAGTCCCATGGTCCTTAGCTTAGTAATGAGCTTTGAGGGCACCATGGTGTTGAACACTGAGCTGTAGTCAATGAATAACATTCTCACATAAGGTGTTCCTTTTGTCCAGGTGGGAAAGGTCAGTGTGGAGTGCAATAGACATTGCATCATCTGTGGATCTGTTGGGGCGGTATGCAAATTGGAGTTGGGGTTTCTGGTATAATGGTGTTGACGTGAGCCATGACCAGCCTTTCAAAGCACTTCGTAGCTACAGACGTGAGTGCTACGGGTTGGTAGTCATTTAGGCAGGTTACCTTAGTGTTACCTTAGTGTTCTTGGGCACATTCGGAGACTTGTCCGAAAGCCACTCCTGCGTTGTCTTGGCTGTGTGTTTAGGGTCAGTGAAGGTGAACCTTCACCCCCAGTCTGAGATCCTGAGCACTCTAGAGCAGGTGCACTTCAGTCGAGTCTCCTGACACATAGTGTTTGTGAAAGTCTCCCCATTCCATAAAGTGGTCATAATAGTGTTGTAGGTCAAACCGTTCAGTAGCTACAGACTATTACATGAGAATACCGATTTTCTGTGCTGAAAAATATATTCTGTTAAATCCTATTTCCTGACTGCTCTGCCTTTCAGAAGGTAGAGACCATTCATCAAGCAGTAGATGGTCTGTCAGCAGATGATATGATAAAGAAGAACACAAAATGAATCATGTTTTCATCAGATTTGTACCACTAAAATTACCAACGCCTGTTTAGGTGGTCCGAGACACGCACGCACGCACGCACACACACACACACACACACACACACACACACACACACACACACAGAGGAAGGGAGAGACATGCACAGACACACACACACAACAAACAGAGTTTGTGGGGCAAGACTGAAAGACAGACAGACGCTGTAATTTCATGCCTGTGCGCATGAGTAATACGTCTCTACGTCCTGATCCAGATGGTGCGACGTCTTCATCTGCAGGAGGAAATAATGATGTGGGAAGCGTGTTTCGGGAGGAAAACAACAAAAAGCACGTCTTTAACCTTCAACAGCAGCCTGAGTGTGTGTGTGTGTGTCTGTGTATTACTGCAGATAAAACGAACAGATATCAATTACTGGGCCCACTGAGGGGTGGTCAGATGGGACAATCCAGATCCATTTACAGAAATAATCAAAACACACCCACAGGGCTGGACGGACCAACGCACACAGCACAGTGACATTGGTGTGTGTGTGGAGCTTTAGGTGCATGTGGACGTGTTTGACTATACTTGTGGGGACTAGACGTCCCCAGAAGAATAGTAAACAAACAGTTGACCAACTGGGGACGTTTTGTTTTTCCCCACAAGGTCAAATACTATTTCTAGTGGATTAAGGTTAAAATTAGCATTAGAATTAGGTTTAGCGTTAGGGTTAGGAGCTAGGGTTAGTTTTAGGGTTAGTGTTAAGGTTAGGTTTTGGGGTTAAGGTAAAAAAAGATTTTGAATGGGACTGAATTTTGTGTCCCCACAAGGTTAGCTATGCAAGACAGTGTGTGTATGTGTCTGTGTGTGCATGTGTCTGCGTGTGTGAGGGTGTTTAGGGGAATGTGTGTGACAAAGAGGTCATGTAGCTAATGAACCGACACTCCCCTAAGGACACACACACTCAAGGTCCTCAAAAGTATAGTAATACCAACAAACACAAACACACCCACACTATGCTTACGCTACTTGTCCAGTGTAGTTTGGCTTTACTTCATACCTCCCAAACTATCATACACATTTTGATAGGTGAAACGTTGGCTCCATCTCATGCACCTTCTCCTGTGATGATGATGATTCATGATGAGTGTGTGTGTGTGTGTGTGTGTGTGTGTGTGTGTGTGTGTGTGTGTGTGTGTGTGTGTGTGTGTGTGTGTGTGTGTGTGTGTGTGCGTGTGAGTACGTGCGTGTGCATGTGAGTACGTGCGTGTGTGTGTGTGTGTTACCTCCACAGTGCCAGTTTCTCTCCCCAGTCGTTTGTGGACAGAGCGAATAGCAGAGCTGATTACACCATCTTTCCTCTGGATGGTGCTAGTCAGCTTCCTCTTCACATTGCCTGACGGGACAAAAACCATCAATCCTTCAGTCAGACATACAAGTGCAAATAAAAGTACAAATACAAGTGCAGGCCTGAGCATATTACAAGATCAGTAGATCATACTGATGTGGTTCACTTTTTCAGGCATAAAGATCTGATATTCTGTGCAGGCCTGCGTCTCACCTGTGTGTATACCTGAGTGATGTGTATGTACGTCCATTAATGTGTGTGGTTTCACCTGTGTGTATACCCGAGTGATGTCTGTCTACGTCCATGCCTGTGTGTGGTCTCACCTGTGTATAACTGCCACACCTTGAGTGCTGTCTCCTCCCACAGCGGGCTGATGTCACTCATGCTGACAGGTCCCATCCTCTGCGTCTGATTAGCTGAGAGCTCAATCTTATAGGTGTCTTCTAGAATGGTGCGTCTCTCAGTCAGGATCTTAGACCACACAGACTCTGCTAGGGACATCAGCTCTGTAACACACACACACATTCAGCTCAATCTCATGGGTTATGGATGCAGGCCTTGACCAGGGACATCAGCTCAGCTGTCACTACTGTCACACATGCACACACAGTCCTACCTGTGTCTGAATCAGGTACTTGGCTGAGTGTGGTAGTGTGGCTGGTCTTGAGAGGGAACAGATGAGACAGGATTCTCCGCTGGTGTTTCTTGTGCCTTTCAAACCCAAAGCCTTCTGGGTAGCTGTAGGGCACACAAACAATATCCCATAGCATAGACCTACAATTAATACAAAGCCAGTGGCAACGCGTCATTCAGGGCAGGTGGGGCTGATAATAATAATAACAATAATAATAAATATATATATACATACACAATTTTTGTTGTCTGTTTTGCACATTATTTTGGCATGAATACATGTCACAAATCAGTTTGCAAAATTAAAAAAAAAAAATCTTTGAGTTAATACAAACATGGTCTCTTTTTTGCTTTCTTGATTAAGACAGCTCCAAAATACAGGTGTTTCAGCCTAGCTCAGTGGTTTCTGTGGTGGTGGGGCAGCCAGCAGAAAATAGTGGTTGGTAATTTTCTCTAGTTGCGCTGTGATTGGCTCAGTGTTCTGTCACTTCAAGGGACACTCCGTCACCGCTAAATGTACAGGGAGAGTTTGAAACTTCAAGCCCCTTGAGTGCTGCCATAGATTTACATTAGAAATGCCCATCCAAGAAGGCTGAAGGTCAATGGCCACAGATAAAATTCCGTCAAATCACGTAGCTTTACCGTAGCTTTGATTGGACTGATCATGTCAACATCATACTTTCAAAATCTTAGCTAGCAAGCTAGACAAGTAGTGAATCATGAATCAAGTTGACAATCTACTGGCAAATCCATTATAGATGAAATAAATTATAGATAAAACGTATCGGTGCTCATCGGCCATTGGACATAAACATTACACAACAAGTAGGAAATCGCAAATTCAACAAAGAGTGGTTTGGAAGGAATCAGGGGCTAACTGCAAGCTTTGCAAAGCAATCACTAGCCTGCTAGTGGTCCAAGTCTGGGTTTAAGGTCTCTTTTCCAAGCTCAAAAGGATACATTTTCTCATGCAACACCATGGGCCAGAAAAGGTTGAATACATTGGCCATGCTGTCAATCCAGCATGACTTCTGCCGCATTCAAAACAACTGGAAACTCGGAACTGGGAAATCTCAGACTTCAGTGAGTTCAAAACAACTGGTCAATCTGAAAAAGATTTGCTCCGACTGGGAAGATATGTTTAGAACGGTATTCCAAGTCGGAAATTCCAAGTCGGGAACTCAGGCCTCTTTCTAAAGGTCCGACCTGAAGATCACTGATGTCATGATTCAATCTTGTTTTTTTCAGAGTTCCCAGTTGTCTTGAAAGCACCATAAATTCAGAGAATGCCACACATTGATGACAAAATTTGCCCACAAGAAGGACCGCTGTGCCACCTTCATGTTCAAATGAGCACACCACAACAAGGTGAGTCAAAAAATGTATTGTATGCTGCTGCATAAATTATGTAATAAGCCAGGGAGATATGTATACTGTAGCTAAGAAAGTAATACTAAGTGTATGTTGTGTAGTAAGCTGATAGTAGACCATGTGCCTCACCCTAATAATTTGGTAACTGCGGGGACAGGGGTTGGGATTTAAAATTATACATCAAAACCCACATCACGACAAGAGAGACACCACAACACTACATAAAGAGAAACCTAAGACAACAACATAGCATGGCAGCAACACATGACAACATAGCATGGTAGAAACACAACATGGTAGTAACACAACATGGCAGCAGCACAACATGGTAGCAGCACAAAACATGGTACAAACATTATTAGGCACAGACAAACTCACAAAGATAGAGACATCAATACATCACGCAAAGCAGCCACAACTGTCAGTAAGAGTTATCCGCTCATCGTTCCCTTATGCCATAGTTTGTACATCTCAATTGCCAGAAGAAATCTTTTCAAGACTCCGATGATAGCCAGGTGTAGCAACAGTAAGCATTCACTCCATGGTGCTGAAAAGAAAGCTCTGCTGTTGGGACAGCTTTATGTAGGACCTAACAGTTTGTGGGCACCATTCGTCACCGTTATAGTGCAATTAATGTATTGTTTAGTGTTGTGTTGTGTAGTGGCTTGCGTATAAAAACAATTGGGTGGGAGTTTGCCCCACCAAGATTTACATGCTAAAATCGCCACTGTACAAAGCATCCATGATCATAAAGCCAATCATAGGTCTGACTTTTTAACACCCTGTGTACGTTTGTGTGTGTATGAGTGCTCGTGCACACGTGTGTGTGTGTACACGTATGTGTGTAACCTACCTGCCAGATCGTATCAACAGAAGACAGTGCAGCAGGCAGGTAATGAAGTTCACGTTGGCATTGTAGGTTGCCATGACTACATCCCAGCGCTCCATGACCACCCGCAGCGTATTGACGACAGCTTCCTGTTCGGCCTGTGTGCGTTGTGGGCGGGACAGGAAGTAGAGCAGGGCTCGGTTGGTGCTGGTGTAGAGGGAGGAAACTGTGTTCTCTTTCTGTGATAGGCCCTTCTCCAGCACCTGACAAGAAACAGCAGGTGAAAACATTCAGATGGTTGCAGATAAACAGAAAGCCGGTGTTACATTGTAGTCGCGTTGTGTGGAATTGTGGTTGCATGATGTCCGACTTCGAAGTCGGACATCAGACTGCTAATTTGTTTAACACTTATCCAGGCGTTGTGAGATAGGGCAGGCGACTGCAACGTAGTCAGCCTGGAACGCTACCAGAATTGTTATGAATATAGCTGAATAGAGCTGACAAATCTTGACTTGGTAAATGAAGAACAATCATGTTTGTGTTTCACATTACAGTTTTATCTGAACATTCTTTAACATTACTTACACCCATGGCAGCACATAGCATTCAGAGTGTTTCTCACCACCACTATCTGGTCAGCTAGGAAGGTGAGCAGGTTCACTGGCTCAACCAGAAACATGCCGCTGTAGAGTTTCTCCAGAAACTTCTGACTGAAAAGCACCATGTTCTCCATCAGTGTGGCCATCTGCCCCTCAGGTCTCTGGGAGTTTGACTCTGATGACAGAGGGAGAAAGATCTGTTGAGTGACATGATACAATATTTTATTGTCCATTTGCATGGGAAATTATTTTGTGATTGTGTGCGTGTGTGTCTGTGTAGGTGCACGAGTGTGTGCGCATGTGTGAGGTGTGTCTGTGTGCCTGTGTGTATGTATGCTTTGTGGACATGTGTGAGTGCGTGTGTGCTCTACCCTGTGTGGTGAGGTGTGTGTTATGTCCATTCTCCTGGCTGGTCATGTGGATGATTTCCATGAAGAACTCAATCAATTCAGTCTGGAAGACCTGTCTCCGCTCCAACGATGCTCCTTCTGGGGAATACTGCAACACACGCACACACACACGCATGCACACACACACACACACACACACACACACACACACACACACACACACACACACACACACACACAGGGTTGAACATGTGCTCCTAAGATAGCAGCCATCCCTGTCTTCTCTCTATCTCCCCTGGTGTTTAGCTACAGGGACCACGTTTAGATGCATACCAATATCCCGTTATTATTCTGGATCCACAAGCATTCTGTTTTTGAGTTGACACATCCATTGCCTTCAGAAAGTATTCACACCGCTTGAATTTTTCAAAACAAAATTGTGTTACAGCCTCAATTTAAAATGGATTACATTTAGATTTTGTTTTGACTGGCCTACACACAATACCCCATATGTCAATTTTTACAAATTAATATAAAAAATGAAAAGCTGAAATATCTTGATTCAATAAGTATTCAACCCCTTTTTATGGCAAGCCTAAATAAGTTCAGGAGTCAAAAATAAAGCTTAACAAGTCATATAATAAGTTGTATGGACTCAACATCATTTTTTTATGACTACCTCATCTCTGTACCCCACACATACAATTATCTGTAAGCTGCCTCAGTGAATTTCAAACACAGGTTCAACCACAAAGACCAGGGAGGTTTTCCAATGCCCCGCAAAGAAGGGCATCTATTGGAAGATGGGTAAAAAAAAGCTGACATATCCTATTGAGCATGGTGAAATTATTACACTTTAGATGGTGTATCAATACACCGTCACTACAAAGATACAGGCGTCCTTCCTAACTCAGTTGCCGGAGAGCTCAGGGGTTTCAACCTTGAGGCTGTCACGACTTCCGCCAAAGTTGGTGCCTCTCCTTGTTCGGGCGGCGTTCAAGTTATTATTATTGCTCATCTCTGTGTCCTGCGCCTGACTCCTTCTTACCCACATCACCTAGACTCTGACAGAGGCCAACGGTGACTATAAAACAGTTACAGAGTTTAATGGCTCTGATAGAAGAACTGTGGATGGGTCAACAACATTGTTGTTACTCCACAATACTTACCTAAATGACAGATCGAAAAGAAGGAAGCCTGTACTGAATATGCATCCTGTTTACAATAAGGCACTAAAGTAAAACTGCAAAGCATGTGGCAAAGATAGAAACATTATGTCCTGAATACAAAGCACTATGTTTGGGGCAAATCCAACACAACACATCACTGAGTACCACTTCAAATTTTCAACCATGGTGGTGGCTGCATCATGTTATGGGTATGCTTGTCATTGGCAAGAACTAGGGAGTTTTTTAAATGTAATTTCCTAGAGTAAAACCTGATTCAGTCTGCTTTCCAACAGACACTGGGAGACAAATTCACCTTTGAGAAGGCCAATAACCTAAAACACAAGGCCAAAAATACATTGGAATGGCTTACCAAAATGACATTGAATGTTCCTGAGTGGCCTAGTTACAGTTTTAACTTAAATTGTCTTGAAAATCTATGGCAGACTTGAAAATGTCTATCTAGCAAAGATCAACAACCAACTTGACAGAGCTTGAAGAACTGAGGAAAGAATAATGTGCAAATATTGTACAATCCAGGTTGGGCTGACCCCATTTAATCGACTGGTAGCTAGGCTGTTGGTCGACAAATCTTCTTTTAGTCGAGCAGTCGTAAATATACAGTACCAGTCAAAAGTTTAGACACACCAACTCATTCAAGGATCTTTCTTTATTTTACTATTTTCTACATTGTAGAATAATAGTGAAGACATTAAAACTATAATAAGACATATATGGAATCCCAAAGCAACCAAAAAAGTGATACAAATATCAAAATACATTTTATATTCTATATTCTGCAAAGTAGCCACCCTTTGCCTTGATGACAGCTTTGCACACTTGGTATTCTCTCAACCAGCTTCACCTGGAATGCTTTTCCAACAATCTTGAAAGAGTTTCCACATATGCTGAGCAGTTGTTGGCTGCTTCTCCATCACACTGAAGTCCAACTCATCCCAAATCATCTCAATTGGGTTGAGGTCGGGTGATTGTGGAGGCCAGGTCATCTGAAGCATCTGACTCCATCACTCTCCTTCTTGGTCAAATAGCCCTTACATAGTCTGGAGGTGGGTTGGGTCATTGTCCTGTTGAAAAACAAATGACAGTCCAACTAAGCGCAAACCAGATGGTTTGCCGTATCACTGCAGAATGCTGTGGTAGCCATGCTGGTTAAGTGTGCCTTGAATTCTAAATAAATCAGTGACAGTGTCACCAGCAAAGCACCCCCAAACCATCACACCTCCTCCGCAATGCTTCACGGTGGGAACCACACATGCGGAGATCATCCGTTCACCTACTCTGTGTCTCACAAACTAACGGCAGTTGGAACCAAAAATCAAACATTTGGACTCATCAGACCAAAGGACAGATTTCCACCGCTCTAATGTCCATTGCTTGTGTTTCTTGGCCCAAGCAAGTCTCTTCTTCTCATTGGTGTCCTTTCGTAGTTTCTTTGCAGCAATTCAACCATGAAGGCCTGATTCACGCGGTCTCCTCTGAACAGTATATGTTGAGATGTGTCAGTTACTTGAACCCTGTGAAGCATTTATTTGGGCTGCAATTTCTGAGCCTGGAAACTCTAATGAACTTATCCTCTGCAGCAGAGGTAACTCTGGGTCTTCCTTTCCTGTGGCGGTCCTCATGAGAGTTTCATCACAGTGCTTGATGGTTTTTGCGACTGCACTTGAAGAAATATTAAAAGTTCTTGACATTTTCCGTATTGACTGACCTTTATGTCTAAAAGTAATGATGGACTGTTGTTTCTCTTTGCTTATTTGAGCTGCTCTTGCCATAATATGGACTATTTTACCAAATAGGGCTATCTTCTGGATACCAACCCTACCTTGTCACAACACAACTGATTGGCTCAAATGCATTAATATGGAAAGAAATTCCACAATAACTTTTAACAAGGCACACCTTTCAATTGAAATGCATTCACCTTTGAGAAGGCCAATAATAATTTTCTCAACCAGCTCATGAAGCTGGTTGAGAAAATGCCAAGAGTGTGCAAAGCTGTCATCAAGGCAAAGAGTAGCTACTTTGAATAAATATATTTAGATTTTTTGTAACACTTTTTTGGGTTACTATATGATTCCATATGTGTTATTTCATAGTTTTGATGTCTTCACCATTATTCTACAATGTAAAAAATTGTACAAATAAAGAAAAACCCTGGAATGAGTAGGCGTGTCCAAACTTTTGACTAGTACAGCATATATATTTTCTTATGGCAGATGAGACACCTGTCTGATTCACGCCTGTCCCAGTGAACTAATCCATTGCGGAGGCTGCGGGGATGGCACACCAGTGTCACCAGTAGTACATTTACCGTTAATTCCCATCATTTCTAATCTACAATGTTTGTTTGGTTAAGGTTATTTCTGTTAATGCATTCAATATATTATTATTAGTCTTTTACCATTGTCATTGTCGGAGTGGACAACGTTGTCTGAGGACTGCACAACCTAGGATACATTGTGAGGAACAAGTTTTGGTTTATTTCATTCCATTTACGATTCGTCAATTTATTCATTTTCTTTTGTTTGTAGCGCTCCTGTCAATGTTGAGTAAGGACACGGAATCACATCCTGATCTGTTTCACCTGTCTTTGTGCTTGTCTTCACTCCCTCCAGGTGTCGCCCATCTTCCCCATTATCCCCAGTGTATTTATAACTTTGTTCTCCGTTTGTCTGTTGCCAATTAGTTTTGTTTCGTGAAACCTACCAGCGTTTGTTCACCTGCTCCTGTCTGTTATTGCTCCTGTTTTCTAGTCCTTCCCGGTTTTGACCATCCTGCCTGCCTTAATCCTGAGCCTGCCTGTCGTTCTTACCTTGCCCCATCTCACTGGATTATTGACCCCTGCCTGCCCTGAGACTGCCTGCTGTTCTGGACCTGTTGCACCCTTTATGGATTACTGACCTCTGCCTGCCTTTGACAAATCAAATCAAATCAAATGTATTTATATAGCCCTTCGTACATCAGCTGAAATCTCAAAGTGCTGTACAGAAACCCAGCCTAAAACCCCAAACAGCAAGCAATGCAATACCTGCCTCTGTACTAGAAATAAAATGTTGTTTCTTCGACATTGTCTACATCTGGGTCATACCTGAAACCTGATAGTACGAACTGGCCATTACTGACCCAGCAGACTAAGACCAGGTCCACAACGCCCTCTCCTCCCAAGGAGCCATCATTGGAAGTCACGAGGAGTTGCTTCGTGGTCTTATGGAAGGGTTCCAAACCTTGGCTGAACGCCATGTCCGAGCGTTAAACACATTGCTGGAGAAATTCTGTGGGTTGTCTGTTAGGCAGCCTACCCCAGTGTCCTGAGAACCCCGCTTACCTCTTTAAGAGCACTACGCTGGAGATTCCAGAACCTGCCGGGCTTTTCTCTCCCAGTGCTCCCAGTGCTCCCGGGAGGGCACTCGCCTGGGCCACGGCGATGTGGAAGCAACAATCCGGCGTCTGCCTCAGTCTGGAGGAGTTCGTGGAGGAGGTTCGGAAGGTGTTTGATTCCCTGTTGTCCGGGAGAGAGGATGCTCGCAAGCTGCTCCAGCTACATCATGACTCCCATAGTGTGTCAGACTACGCAGTGTATTTCCACATGTTGGCAGCTGAGAGTGCTTGGAACCCGGAAGCGCTGTTCAACATGTTCCTACACGGATTATCGGAGGAAAAATGGATGAGCTTGCAGCCCGGGAACTACCAACGGATCTCGACTCGCTCATCGCCTTGACCATTCGGATCGATGGGTGACTACGGGAACGAAGGAATGAGAGGAGTTTCGATTCCACCTCACCTCCGAGGTATCCCAGAAGTCCCCGGCGGCTCCGCTGCCAAGAGAAACTTAGGCTACTCGAGTTCCCCCGAGAGCCTCCGAAGACTGCCGATTCACCTCTTCCCGAGCGCATGCAACGAGGGAGAGCTAGACTGTCTCCAGCTTAATGGCTATACAGGCTTCCCACTAAGAGCTTCCTCTATTGTGGGACTACTAGTCATTTTGTCTTCACCTGTCCACTAAAAGACCAGGCTCACCGGTAGGAGCGAGTACTCTGGTGGGCCAAATGGTGAACTTTTCCTCTCCCCTTACTGGCATCCCTTTTCATGCCATGTTGATGGTCCTAAGCTACAGGCAGTTAGATTTGGGTATGTCATTTTAGGTGAAAAATTAGAAAAATGGGGCGGATCCTTTTTAAAGGTATACTTCGGGATTTTGGCAATGAGATCCTTTATCTACTTCCCCAGAGTCAGATGAACTAGTAGACATTTTTATGCCTCTGTGTAAAATATGAAATAAGTTAGAGGTAGTTTCGCAAGCCAATGCTAACTAGCATTAGCAAAATGACTGGAAGTCAAATAAAATAAAATGTTATTCGTCAAATGCTCCATAAATAAAAGGTGTAGACTAACAGTGAAATGCTTTCTTACGGGCCCTTCCCAACAATGCAGATGTATTTTTTACAAATAATATAAAAATAATAACACAAGGAATAAATACAAAATGAGTAATGATAACTTGGCTATATGTACAGGGTGCCAGTACCGAGTTAATGTGGGGGTATGAGGCAATTGAGGTAGATATGTACATATACGTAGGGATAAATTACTATGCAACAGGATAGATAATAAACAGTAACAGCAGCGTATGTGATGAGTCAAAAGAGTGAGTGCAAATATGGTAAATGCAGATAGCCCGGGTAGCTATTGGTTAACTATTTAGCCGTCTTATGGCTTGGGGGTAGAATCTGTTCAGGGTCTGGTTGCTTCCAGACTTGGTGCATCGTGTGACGGCCCTGAATGTTTCTGAACCGTCTCAGTGCTTCTCCTTCCAATAGGGCGCTTCCCCTTTTAATTCCCAATTAAATAGCCAGCATCAGCTGCGCAAAAGTGGAGTTGTGATGGAAACATGAATGAGGATGTGTTCGACCCTCAGTTCTGAAGCTTCTCTCTTCCGTTTGTTGTGTTGCTGTAAAAGTGTGCTTTGTGTAGCCTAATAGAAAATCTACCCAGGATCGGATCCACTCTTTGCCTCCGTGGACTACACCTCCGTTGGTTTTCGTGGCCTTTCTCCGCTGGAGATCTGTCGGCGGATTGGCTTCTCTGACTGACCGACTGACTACAACCTTTTTTGTATACGGTATTTCATTTGTTTTGGGTGTGATGTATACCGTGATGATTTATGTAGTTAGTTGTAGTTGAGGACTTACTAAGATGTGATACGCTTTATAGTTGTGGTAGAATATTTGTTATTATGATGGTCCGATTGACACTGGATTTACACTACACTTTATGAACGGACAAACATTGCGTGACTAAGGTCACTTGAGTTCCCTGAACTTGTTTACCGGGCTGGACTCTTTTTAGGCCCGAGGTACAGGACATTTCTGGAGGAACTAGAGCTGTTTAAAGCTCATTATTGTTATAGTGTTGTGTGTGTGATCATTTATGTTGTTAATACAACCACGCAAAAGAATACAGTTGTTTTGCAGTTATTTCCATTGTTTTAAGGGTTCATGAAAAGTGTATTTCCATCCTGACATTTACATGAGTCCTTTGTATTGGTGTAGACTTGACGGACCAGATGGGACTCATTCCCTATCAAACTAAAAGGAGAACCTAATATTTTCTCTGGTAGGCACAACCTACCTGGCACCCCTATAAATTATAACCTCAAGTCAAAACTGTTACATAAAAAATGGCACCCCAGATGGGACCTCAACATTGAGAAATAACCAAAGCAAATCTTTTGTGTGGAATTAAAACAATGGATTCACCCCAAGAAAATGTGCTCATCCATATCATACCGGTCAATGGGAATACACAGGGCCAGTCTGACCATCGAGCCGACAATACAAATCATAATGTTAATGGAGTTGATTTGGGCCAGAGCCCTGGGAATCTGAAGGCTCGGTCTGGACCACAGGCCACAGGAGGTCTAACCAGCTACTCCCTTATTGACATGGATCTGTGTGGAAGTACTGAGCTAGCCCTCCCTCTGACGCCCAACCTTCCTCCATTGTCTGGTTTATCTCCAGAGGTTATAGTCTTACAACATGACATCCTTGATATTCGTCGGACTCAACAACATCTCCAAACTTTAATCCACCATATATTCAAATGTCTGAGTGAAGAGCAACAACAGAGTGCCATGGAATTCAGAAACTCACTGAGCACTCTAACCCACACGCTGACAGAGCTCAGTGAGAGTGGAAGATGGGATGTTACTGGTGCCATGGACAGGCAGTTTGACTACCAACAAACCCAACTCACTGCCACTCTCCAGTGGCGCCTGCAACATCATCACACAGAGGTCCTCAAGGACGTTAGTTCTGTTTTTTCTCCTCTGGTTAACACTGTAGACCACTTGCAGAAAGAGCTCTCTAATTGTGTTAAAATGTTGGATGACGTGTCTGTTGACATGGCCTCCATTAGGCACAACTCCTTGCACAGAGCTTCTCTGGTGTCCACTTCTGTTCAGACCACTGAGGGCCAAGCTGGAACCTCAGAACAGCTAAGACGAGGCCATGCTGCAGCCACCCCTTGCAGGATGCAATCCACCATGCATCCTGGTGTTCATTTTCATGGTCCGATAACTCCCTCACCCTCTACTTCCTCAATCCCTCCTAGCTCTTTTGTTCATGGTGATTTGATTAGATGTCATGTGGGGGCGATGCCCATTAAATTGCAATTTCCCACCTTTGGGAAAAAGGATGACAGTCCTGATCCGCTAATGTATCTGGAAAGATGTCGTGTCTTTCTTGCCCTCAATCCCCTGGCTGACGAAGAACTCCTTGCCACATTGAGGAATGTGTTGCATGGGACAGCTCGAGACTGGTGGGATGTGGCACGTCTCACCACTAACTCCTGGGCTGACTTTGAGGCCAAGTTTTCCTCTGCATTTCTGTCTGAGGACTACACAGATGAGCTGGCAGACAGAGTCAGGAATCAAGTGCAAAGAGAGAAAGAGAGTATCCGTGACTTTGCATGCGGTTACCACTCCCTGTGCAGAAGGTGGAAACCTGGCATTGAGGAGGAAGAGGTCATTAAATTAATCTTGAAGAACATCAACCCACTACTAGCCAGTCAACTCAGAGAAAGAGTCACCACTGTTGATGGACTGGTTCGCCTGGGACAGCAGTTTGAGAAGGACAGAGAATGCCAACAGCAATATGAACAGAGAAAGAAACAGACACCCAAACCGTTACCCAAGCCAGACCATCAACAACAGCCAGAGTATCCAGCCAAGACACCTCCCATGTTCTGTTGGAGATGTAGCCAAAAGGGACATTCTTCAGCCACATGTCCAAGACCATATCAAGTAAACCCTTCCAGAAACCACAAATCACAACAGGCCAACACACCTAACTCCCTTCGCATGAACGACCATCCTACTCTGGGTGCTTTGACCAGAGTTGAAACCCCAAGAGTCACTGCCTACGCCCCCCCATCGACATCCCCTTCCTTTCAGTTAATACCGCACCAACTGGTGGTACCCCTGTCCATAGGTCCATGGACAGGAAGAGCCATCCTGGACACCGGGTCATCCTACACACTGCTCAATGAGAAACTGTGGAAGGAGGTTAAAGGTCAACACTACAACTTGAAGCCGTGGACAGAAGGTCCACTCTATCTGGCTGATGGTGAGGCTAAACGACCACTTGGATGGAGTGAGGTAGAGTTCCGCCTGTGTAACCACTCCTATATGATTCCTTCTGTTATCCTACAAACCAAGAACCTTGCTTTTCCTGTCGTGTTGGGAATTGATTTCATGTACTTCAGTGGTGTCCAGATTGATATCGCACACAATTGCTACTGGTTTCCATACAATCCGAGCAAGAAGCATTTCTTCCAGTCAGAAGCTACAAAGTTACATGATTGGGGTCCAAATGTGGCAGTCTTCTCTGCCATTGCTCCAGTACCACTAACCCTTGATAATCCTTCGGATGATCTCCTTTTACAGGCTGTGAGAAGAGCTCAGCTGGAACAGCCAGAGGAGTTAAGGCTGTTGGAACAACTGCAGAATAACGCTGATGTATGTACTTCAAAGCTGGGACGTACCGGGCTTCTGAAGCACAAAATATTCCTTACACAGGAAATGCCGATCAAGCAGAAGCCATATCGTTTGTCCCCAGCAAAGCTAATCATCCAAAATGGACTCATTAATGATATGTTGACACAAAATATAATTGAACGTTCATCCTCTCCCTGGGCTGCTCCTGTTGTCCTCATCCCAAAAAAGACCGGTGGTCTTAGATTTTGTGTGGACTATAGGAAGACCAACAAGATTTCCCAGACTGATGCCTATCCTCTTCCCACCATCCAAGAGATCCTGGAGTCATTGTCTGGTGCGGTTGTGTTCACTACCCTTGACCTCAATAGTGGCTATTGGCAGGTTGAGATGGACCAGGAAAGCAAGGATAAGACGGCTTTTGTCTGTGCCGAGGGCTTGTTTTCCTTTAAGGTGATGCCTTTTGCATTAAAGAATGCACCTGCCACTTTCCAAAGACTGATGGAGATTGCGTTAGGTGAGCTCAAAGGGAAGATCTGTTTCGTCTACCTGGACGATATAATTATCTACTCCCAGACCAGAGAACAACACTTTCAAGATCTTCAAGCAGTGTTGGACAAGCTAAGGGAAGCTGGTCTGACATTGAACATGAAGAAGAGCAACTTCTGCCAAACCTCCCTGAAGTTCCTTGGCCATATTGTGTCTTTTGACGGCACTCATGTGGATCCCGAAAAGACCAAGGCGGTACAAGATTTCCCTGTCCCAACCACACTCAAGGCCCTTCAACGGTTCCTTGGGATGGCTGGATGGTACCATCGGTTTGTGTTGAACTTCTCCCAGGTGGCAGAACCCCTCAACGCATTGAAGCGAAAAGGTGCGAAATTCCGATGGACGGCAGAGTGCCAGACCTCTTTTGAAACCCTGAAACGACACCTCGTCACACCTCCCATTTTGGGTCATCCCAACTTTGATTGCCCTTTTGTTGTTTACACTGATGCAAGTGATGTTGGACTTGGTGCTGTCCTAGTCCAACAGACTGGACTTGGCACTGAAGAAGTGCTAGCGTTCGCCAGTCGAACATTGAATGGAGCAGAACGGAACTACTCCACAACCGAGCAAGAGTGCCTTGCAGTTGTCTGGGCTTTGGAAAAGTGGAGGTACTACCTGGAGGGAAGACACTTCACTGTGGTCACTGACCATTCCTCCCTTGTGTGGGTGTTCAAGACCAACAAACCAAGCACCAGACTTATCAGATGGGCTCTACGGTTGCAAGAGTTCACCTTTGCAGTAGAATACAGGAAAGGAAAATACAACACTGTTCCAGATGCCTTATCCAGAGCTCCTGCTGGTGGTAATGGTGGCCCTCATCTTACATGTGCTACTGTCCTGTCAAGCAGGCAAGACTCACCCAAAACTGACTTTCCCATCTCTGATGAGGCCATTTGGAAAGCCCAACAGGATGATCCAGAAGTACAGGCTTTGTACCAGACTATTCTGGAAGATGGAGAAAAGATGGTCAATCCTACCACCAAGCTGACCATCATTGAAGACAAAGTCTACCGCGTTGTACAACTACCTCACAGAACACTATACCAAATGTACATACCTGAAACTCTACGCCTTCAACTGCTGCAACATTTCCATGAATACCCATTAGTTGGTCATTTGGGCAGGTTCAAAACCTACAAGCGGTTGCAAGCATTACTGTACTGGCCACATCTGAGCATGGATGTGAAGTCACACATCCGAAACTGTCAGGTTTGTCAAATGTACAAACCAGAAGGTAGAAAGCCTGCCGGCAAGTGGCAGAAAACTGTGGTTACCCGACCTTGGGAAATATTAGGAGTGGATTTGATGGGTCCATTTCCTAGAAGCTCCAATCAGAATGTGTACATGCTTGTTTTTGTTGATTACTATTCCAAGTGGGTGGAGCTCTTTGCCCTGCGTCAGGCCACAGCAAGGACAGTCTCTAACATCCTTACGAAAGAGATCCTGACTCGCTGGGTAGTGCCTGATTACATCCTGTCTGATCGAGGTTCCCAATTCGTCTCTGATCTCTTTGAGGAGACCTGTCAAAGATGGAACCTGAGACAGAAGTTGACCACGGCCTATCACCCACAGACCAACCTCACTGAGAGAGTTAATCGAACCTTGAAAACAATGGTTGCTTCCTATGTAGGGACCCAGCACAAACACTGGGACAAGCACCTTCACGATTTTCGATTTGCCCTGAATTCTGCTGTGCAAGAGTCCACTGGAGTCACACCTGCAGAGCTGAACCTGAGTCGTCCCCTCCGAGGACCCTTGGAGATGGTGCTACAGCCCCAGCAGGTTACTCCAGACGCTGCTTGCTATGACCAGGTAGTCCATCTCCACAACTTGAGAGCTCTTGTCTCAAAGAACATGATCCAGGCTCGACTCAAGCAGAAGCGAAATTATGATAAGAAGAGACGAGACATGCAGTTCCAGCTTCGTGATCGGGTGTGGCTTCGCTCTCATCCTTATTCAAAAGCTGAACAATTCTTCTCGGCCAAGCTCGCTCCTAAATGGCAAGGACCATATAGGATTGTGGAGCAGAGTGGCCCTTTGAACTATCGAGTGGTGAAAGAGGACACAGGTGAAGATATGCGCGTTGTCCATGTCTCACGCCTTAAGGCCTGTTACCCCTCGGCTGAGGAATTTGAGGAGATTGAGCGCCGCAAGGTCCTGGAGATCTTTGAAGAGGAAAGTGAGGAGACTTTTCTCGGATTCCCAGACCCAGAAGTCTCACGCCTTAAGGCCTGTGACCCCTTGGCTGAGGAGCGTGAGCACCAAAAAGTAATTAATATTTTTGTAGAGGAAAGTGATGAGGAGACCTTTCTCGGTTTCCCCGACCAAGATGTGCCTTCCAGGGCAATGGTCGGCTTTTTCCAGGGGAGGGGGTGTGTGACGGCCCTGAATGTTTCTGAACCGTCTCAGTGCTTCTCCTTCAAATAGGGCGCTATCCCTTTAATTCTTAATTAATTAGTGCTTCTCCTTCCAATAGGGAGCTTCCCCTTTTAATTCCCAATTAAATAGCCAGCATCAGCTGCGCAAAAGTGGAGTTGTGATGGAAACATGAATGAGGATGTGTTCCGCTGTGTTCCGTTTCGACCTCATGTCAACCGCTGTTTAAAATCAATTTGTATGCCATTTTTCTCGTAAAAAAGAAATAATATTCCGACCGGGAATCTGCAATTAGGTAAACAGACGAAAGAAAATAAAGCATGAGGTCGACTCGGGCACGCGCCTAAGCCCATTGTCCTCTGATCGGCCACTTGTCAAAAGCGATAATGTGTTTCAGCCTGGGGCTGCCTCGATATCGTTCAGTTTTTTCCCAGGCTCTGAGAGCCTATGGGAGCCGTAGGAAGGGTCACGTTACAGCAAAGATCCTCAGTCTTCAATAAACAGAGGCAAGAAGAACAACAACTTGTCAGACAGGCCACTTCCTGCATGGAATCTTCTCAGGTTTTTGCCTGCCATATGAGTTCTGTTATACTCACAGACACCATTCAAACAGTTTTAGAAACTTTAGGGTGTTTTCTATCCAAAGCCAATAATTATATGCATATTCTAGTTACTGGGCAGGAGCTGTAACCAGATTAAATCGGGTACGTTTTTTATCCGGCCGTGTAAATACTGCCCCCTAGCCCTAACAGGTTTTAAGTCGGAAGATTGTAACTCATTAACCTCTTACATCTAGATGTTCCGCTAGCGGAACACCGCTCCAATATCCAATGATAGGGCATGGCGCGAATTACAAAGTCCTCAAAAATCCCAAAACTTCAATTTTTCAAACATATGACTATTTTACACCATTTTAAAGCCAAGACTCTCCTTTAAGAAGTATGTTTTTCATGTGTTTGTATGCGGGGCGCTGTCCTCAGATAATCGCATGGTGTGCTTTCGCCATAAAGCCTTTTTGAAATCTGACACAGCGGCTGGATTAACAAGAAGTAAAGCTTTAATTTGATGTGTTTACACTTGTGATTTTATGAAAGTTAAATATTTATAATACTGTAGTTTGAATTTCGCGCTCTGCAATTTCACCGGATGTTGGGACGCTACCGTCCCACCTGCCCATAAGAGGTTTTAAGCTGCTTACATGTCCTAATAATTATAAAGGTTGCTAAGAAAACCAGGTGTTTTAATCAGTGTATGCTTACTTGGATTTTGACCTTATGCTGATTTAAGATAAGCAGAGTAAAGTGTTTACATGACTATTGCCATACTTGGCCTACTGCCATAATCTGTTAAATATTGAATTATTAGTGTGCATGCTAAGGTACTCAATGAATACTCTCCCTCTGTCTTATAACTGGGCCAAGAGCGGCACCTCCTGGATAAAACAGGGGAATACAGTCGTTTATTAACCTGTCTGGGCTAGGGGGCAGTATTTTCACGGCCGGATGAAAAACGTACCCAATTTAAACAGGTTACTACTCTGGCCCAGAAACCAGAATATGCATATTATTAGTAGATTTGGATGGAAAACACTCTGAAGTTTCTAAAACTGTTTGAATTGTGTCTGTGAGTATAACAGAACTCATATGGCAGGCAAACACCTGAGAAGATTCCATGCAGGAAGTGCCCTGTCTGACAATTCGTTGTCCTTCTGTTGATTCTCTATCGAAGCTACAGTTTCTGTGGGGTGACGTTGCACTTCCTAAGGCTTCCATTGGCTGTCTAAAGCCTTCAGAAAGTGGTTTGAGCATTCTCCTGTCACTGGGCAGAGTATAGGAGCTCATTCACTGAGTGGTCTGCCTGGCAACAAAGTGATTGGATATGCACGGTCACGCGAGCACGCCGTTCCTTCTTTTTCTTCTTGAATGAATATGCTATTGTCTGGTTAGAATATTATCGCAATTTTAAGTTAAAAATACCATAAAGATTGATTTTAAACAGCGTTTGACATGCTTCTCAGTACGGTAATGGAACATTTTGACTTTTCGTCTCTCATTCCGCGCTCGCGTGTTATGCCTTTGGATAAGTGATCTGAACGCACGAACAAAACGGAGGTATTTCTACATAAATGTGGATTATTTTGAATAAATTTTCCGCCCTGATATTTCACTGGCTGTGTCCCACAGGTGGGACGCTAGCGTCACACGTAGCCCATAGAAGTTTACCTCACCTGTGTGTGTGTGTGTGTGTGTGTGTGTGTGTGTGTGTGTGTGTGTGTGTGTGTGTGTGTGTGTGTGTGTGTGTGTGTGTGTGTGTGTGTGTATACCTCCAGTAGCAGCAGTAGGGGGTGTATGTGTTCTTTGGCAGGCACGTTGAGCAGGCTGTCCATTAAGAGGATACGGATGAAGTCACACACCTGCTTCCTGGTTGGCTGACACACCCACTTAGGCACCTCCTCTTCACTCTGAGGAGACGAGAGCAAGAATATTACTATTTATCAAAACCCCCATCATAGGTCTGATGCCACTACAGAAGAAAGATGAAGTAGAGGAGGAGAAAGACACACACACCTCAGGGGGAAACACAGTGCTGGCAAGTGTGTGTAGAAACTCTGGAGACGTCCATAGTGGGTCTCGGGAGCGGTGATTGTGTACCAGACAGAGGAACTGCATCACACTGCCGGGAAACTGCAACTCCCAAGATGCATCAGCGGCAGATGACCGCTATACATGGAGAGCGACAACAAACAGGACAGTATTTAGATTGAGGAAGGGTGTATAGTAAGTTCAAACTGATGCCATTAATAGTAACCATTTACAATGTTAAGTGCTTTGAGACTACATTAGCGCAATTGTCTCAGAGTGAGAATGTAAAATCATTTCTGTGTTATGTTTTGAACCCAGTTGTCTCACCTGTGTGATGATGGCCTTGACCAGCTCCAGTAGCATCGCTGCAGACTTTGAACACAGCTGTAGGGGAGCAGAGTTTGTGTACGCTGTGCTGTCAATCACTGCCTGCAGAACTTCATCCAGATCCAGCTACAGAGGAGACCACAGAGGACATACACGTTTAAAGTCCAACACAGGAATCATCTCATGGATGCCAAAATAGATTTAGCTTTGTTTGATTTACTTTACAGTTAATCATGAGAATTGAATTGTGCAAAATAACCGGAGTGGTAGGAGCCCTATTAAAATGCTCCTAATATCTTGCCATTTCACTTCAATGTAACTTAAGTCACTTTACTGTACTTTAACTACTTTATATCCAGGTTAGTGTCATGTTACCTGTCCGGCAGGTGTTTCTCCTCCTCTCTTCCCCAGCAGTAGAGAGGCCAGCGCTCCGTACACCTGAGGCAGGTGAGCCTGGTGGACCAGAAGCCTTTGCAGCACGTCAAAGCCTGCGCAGGTGACACTCTGACACTCATAGGACCACTCATAAGCTCTCAGGTTGTCTAAAAACAAATACCATACAATACATTAAAGGAAAGAATACATCACCGGTGCCAGACTACGGTGGGTATTTAAGGTGTTTTACAATACATTCGGTTGGAGGGTAGTACACAAAACAACAATCTATTGATTAGAGAGTAAGTCTACACAGTCGACACGATGAGAGTATAAACTTCTTTGCATATCTACTCATGTAATGTAAACATTTAGAAAACGGGTTGTTTGGATCCTGGATGCTGATTGGTTGATAGCAGGGAGCTATAGCACCACAATACCCGCATTCCACAGGTAATGCCTGTTAACATCCATTCTCCCACAGGCGTGACTGACAGCTTCTCTGAGCAAGGCAAATTCAGTTATCAGGATCATTATAAAGGATATAAACAAAGAAATGGCGATAAAGAAATTATGGTAAAAGAAACAAATGTGCACACAGTTTGCAGTCATTTCAGCTGCTTGATGTTTTGTGTGTTAGCTTGCCTTTAGCCTAGCTATCCTCCATAACTATATTGTTGACTTGACAATCAGCTGGTTGTTGCCTATTTATACATTATTCATCAAATCATTAAGTTCTTGTTGCCTAGTTATATACTGAATAAAAATATAAATGCAACATTCAACAATTTCAACGATTTTACTGAGTAACAGTTCATATAAGAAAACAGTCAATGTTCATATAAGAAAACAGTCAATTTAATTCAATTCATTAGTCCCAAGTCTATGGATTTCACATGACTGGGCAGGAGCGCAGCCATGGGTGGGCCCACCTACTTGGGAGCCAGGCCCACCCCACCCACTGGGGAGCCAGGACCTGCCAATTAGAATGAGTTTTTCCGCACAAAAGGGCTTTATTACAGACAGAAATACTCCTCAGTTCATCAGGTGTCTAGTAGGTCTCAGATGATCCTGCAGGTGAAGAAGCCAGATGTGAAGGTCCTGGGCTGGCGTGGTTACATGTGGTCTGCGGTTGTGAGGCCATTCTGGACATACTGACAAGTACTCTAAAACGAAGTTGGAGGCTGCTTATGGTCGAGAAATGTACTTTGAATTCTCTCGCAACAGCTCTGGTGGAAATTCTCTGATGGACATCATGCCAATTGCACACTCCCTCAAAACTTCAGACATCTGTGGCATTGTGTTGTGTAGGAAATAAATGTACATTTTAGAGTGGCCTTTTACTGTCCCCAACACATGTAGACAAATTTGAAAAAACATTTTTGAGAGAAATAAGCGTTTTGTCCGTATGGAAGTATTTGGGGATCTTTAATTTCAGCTCATGAAACATGGGACCAACACTTTACATGTTGCGTTTATATTTTTGTTCAGTATAAATGATTTATTAAATCATTAGGCCTATTTATTGAAGTTCTTGTCTCTCGTCATTATTGATCCTCTGCTAGCTAGCTAGCTACATGCCAATGATTTCTTTAACATTGCAACGTGGAATGAATAGAATGAAAGACTGGGTCAAAATAATTAACAACGTGTTTATGAAATGTAATACAAATCATGTTAATGAACTATAAAACATACAGTATCTAAACAAAAGTATATCGTACCTATGACAACAGAGGGTTCATCCAGGCTCTCTACTAGGGTGCCTGGGAACACGCCCTCTCTGAAGCTGTTCCGCTCGCTCTGATTGGCCAGGAGGAGTGTGAGTAGGCGGAGCCCTAGGCACAGGGTGGAAGAGTGGAGGCGGGGCTGCAGGAACAACAGGAACCAATCACTGCCCAGTGTCTGGATCAGCTCTTTCTGCTCACTGCAGGTGGACACACACACACAGTAGAACAAACATGTTAAAAATGCAGTAGTTCCATTGAAACCCATGTTAACCCTATGGTGAGCGGTTTGACCCTGCAGGTACTCACTCTGCAGTGAGAAGACTGTCTGAGCTGATGAGGTCACAGAGAGAAGACAGCAGTTGATTACGGACCCACACTGGTCTGGCTGGACTGAAACTATGAGCTACAGGAGAGAGAGGAGAGAATTACTATACACTGACAGTGGTTGGGGTAATGGTTAACCCCTAAGGTCTAAGGGGCCCGGGGATGGGTTTCTACTAAGCTAATATATGTAATTGTTTTAAGATGACCATACCATGGATCATTTAGCTAATTGATTTTGAATTTTAGGTCCCCTGTAAGTATAAAAAAAATACACAAAAAAATTGTTGAATTTAGTCTTACTGCTGTTAGCCCATAGAAATGCATTGAACAACATATTCATACATGGCAAAAGGAAGTAAGTTTTGTGTCTGTCCTCCACTCAGTGGTCAGTGTATTAGGTTCAACCATCTAGAACCAGGTCGGACCTCCCTTTGCCACCAGAACAGCCTGGATTCTTCAGGGAAACGCTGCTCAATCGGTATCAAGGGACCAAACGTGTGTCAGGAAACATTCCCCACACCATTACACCACCACCAATAGTTGACACAAGGCAGGATGGGGCCAGGCAGGATGGTGCTGCAATAGCCCATCCGTGACAAGGACCAACATGTTCTGCGTTCCGAGATGCCGTTCTGCACACCACTGTTGTACTGCGCTGTTATTTGTCTCTTTGTGGCCCACCTGTTAGCTTGCACGATTCTTGAGCTCCCTTGACTGCTCATCAATGAGCTGTTTTTGCCCACAGGGCTGTCACTGACTGGATGTTTTTTGTTTGTCGCACCATTATCGTTAAACCCTAGACACTGTCATGTGTGAAAAGTCCAAGAGGCCTGCCATTTCTGAGATATTGCATACGGCGCGCCTGGCACCAACGATCACATCACGGTCAAAGTCACTTAGAATGGGCAAAACAAATTACCTAACATTCAATCGAACAGTAACTGAATGCCTTGTTGACTGTCAGCCTGCTTTATATAGCAAGCCACAGCCATGTGACTCCCTGTCTGTAGGATCTAACCATTTTTGTGAACGGGATGGTGTACCTAATAACCTGGAGACTGAGTGGATATCTGAGACATATAACAAGGATCAGGAAATTATTTATGTGTTTTTTACCCATATTTAAGCCCTTTTTTATGTCACTAAAGTACTTCCATATATACTGGATGTACAAAACATCAGGAACACCCTGCTAATATTGAGTTGCACCCCATTTTACTTCAGAACAGCTTTAATTAGATGGTGCATGCACTCTACAAGGTATCAAAAGCGTTCCACAAGGATGCTGGCCCATGTTGACTCCAATGCTTTCCACAGTTATGTCAAGTTGGCTGGATGTCTTTTGTGTGGTGGACCATTCTTGATACACATGGGAAACTGTAGAGCATGAAAAACCCAGCAACATTGCAGTTCTTGACACACTCAAACTGGTGCGCCTGGCACCTACTTCCATACCCCGTTCAAAGGCACTTCAATATTATATCTTGCCCATTCACCCTCTGAATGGCACACATTCACAAACCATGTCTCAATTGTCTCAATGCTTAAAAATCCTTCTTAAAACCTGTCTCCTCCCCTTCATCTACACTGATTGAAGTGGATTTAACAAGTGACATCAATAAGAGATCATAGTGTTCACCTGGATTTACCTGTTCAGTCTATGAACAGGTGTTCTTAATATTTTGTACACTAAGGGTATACTGTACTTCCATATATTTTTTAAAACTGGTACTGGGCTATGTTCAGACAAGTCTTGTGAGGCTTGTGGGCATCCTAGAGCAAAACAACCAACGTGATTGTGAGAGTCTCACCTTTCGATGTTGGGGTCACATTAGTGTGTAACCTAAACTGTTCGGACGCTACAGACAGAAATTGACAAATCGGCCGTACCGACTTCAGACGAGTCCCGTGACTCTTGTGGGGGTCGTAGAGTAAAGCATAGAACACCATCATGTTTGTCTTTCCACAGAGGGGTCATATTAGTTTCTAGGCCAAACCGTTTGGACTCTAGATACGTTTTCGTGAGAAGACCGATTTTCGGGATGTCTCCTGGTCTGACAAACACTGCTGTAGCTCTGCCACCTTCCACCGCAGATGCGGAAGGCTGACATCGGTGGATGTGGTAGATTGCAAAAAAAACAGATATCTCTAATTTAAACAGACAGATTTTGATGGGGATTTTAGTTGTTATGCTAATTAGATTTCTGTGTGGGCATTAGGGATGTGATTAGGGTTAGGCTAGAACTAAAATGTGCCGTCAGATGCTCGATTAAGTTCTGGGTGAGACGTGTTAGACAATACTAGAACGAGGAGTGGAAGCAGGGCGGTAGCTCCAACCTCTCTGCAAGTTACGGACAAGTCTATGGGCCAAATGTCCCCTCTCCTACCGAAATTAGAAAGACGCAGACACCTGCAAAATCAGAATTTATCTGAAAAAAAATGTGTGCTGGAACCAAGTTCCTTGTTTGTCATCGAATCCCACGGTCTGTTAAACACTATGTCACCAGTTTACGTGCATCTGTCCACGCGAGACTAGGCTGAACTGGAATAGAGCTATTAGCTACTTGTGGGGCTGTACCTTTGGTTTCCTCATCAAGAGAGTCAGAGAGTCCAGAGCTTTCACTCACACTTGGGGGAGGCACAGTGTACACCAGGAAGAGGCCAAGTCTGGAACAAATAGAAAACACACACTTGGTTTAGTACACTAGTGACATACACACAGCACACTAAGAAGAATGAATGGCTGTCCCATGAAAGACAACGCTAAAATGAAACACAGATGAGTATTTCCTATGTGTGTACTGCATATGCCTGTGACACAGAGGTGTGTGTGTGTGTACCTGCGTATGTCGGTGGAGGTGAAGTGTCCTCTAAGCAGGTTAGTGATGATACAGATGGCAACCTTTACTTTCCTGGGGGTCACCATGGGGTCAGCCAATAGGAAGAGCAGTTTAGGCACCAGACCCAGGTTATGCATGGCCTTTGCATTACCATGGTCACCACTGGGGGAAAGGGTGGGGGGAGGTGCAGAAGTTCCTTGTTCAATTTACTTGTGGTTGAAGTAAAGTAAGTGTGTAATTTTAACAAGGGTAGCACAACATTTTGTTTTGATGGCTCATGAAGATACTCTACCTTGATGATTTCAGGATTTCAGCAAAGTGATTGAGAACTGACAGGTCCAGACTTTCCGCAGTGTTCTTCCACACCTTCAAGGGAAGGAGCAAATGTTAGAACACCTTCCTAATATTGAGTTGCACCCCCCCCCCCCCCCCCCCCCTCACAACAATTCGTCAGGGCATGGACTCTACAAGGTGTCAAAAGCATTCCACAGGGATGCTGGCCCATGTTGACTCAAATGCTTCCCACAGTTGTGTCAAAGTGGCTGGATGTCCTTTGGGTGGTGGACCATTCCTGATACATACGGGAAACTGTTGATCATGAAAAACCGAGCAACATTGCAGTTCTTGACACACTCAAACTGGTGCGCCTGGCACCTACTTCCATACCCCGTTCAAAGGCACTTATATATGTTGTCTTGCCCATTCACCCTTTGAATAACACACATACACAATCCATGTCTCAATTGTCCCTTCATATACACTGATTGAAGTGGATTTAACAAGTGACAGCAATAAGGGATGATAGCTTTCACCTGGATTCACCTGGTCAGTCTATGTCATGGAAAGAGCAAGTGTTCCTAATATTTTGTACACCCAGTCTATATATAACAGGTGGTGTCTAGTTATCAGCTCTAGGAGTTGATTTGGGAATGTAGGGTTGGTGTAGGGCTGGTGGTAGTACGGTACCTCCAGGTCACAGAGCAGGGCATTGAAGGCGGGTCTGTTGTGTAGACAAGCGGCTCCAGATCCCAGGTGGTCCACTGAACCAGACAGAGACAGCACCAGCTGAAAGGTTCTACTGCTCAACACACCGCTCTTAATCTTCAGCAGGAATGCTAGGAGCTAGAGACAGGGAGGAGGAGATGAGGAACAGAGTCATCATCCCAAGGCAACCACTTTTTAATGTAATTACTGTCATCTACGTTTGGGGGCATCCAGAAGTTTGGGCTGTACAGATATGTCATGAGGCGCCAAAATTCTATCCATTCCGTTTCGTAAAGACCTGACTGGGTTGTGTTCATTAGGGGATGCAGTGGAAAACATTTTAAAACATTTTGCAAGAGAAGTCCAGTTAATCACTCCGTTTCAGTCCATTTTATTCCATTTGGTGCCTAATGAACACGACTTTAATGACAGGTGTTTGGGTTGTACCTACCTTGTAGCCGTTGATGCGTGTCATCTCCCGCTCCATGGCAGGGCTTGTCTCCAACACAGACAGCAGAACTTTCACTGCTGCGTACAGCGCTCCGTCGTCTGCCGCCATAGCAACCATGCTTAGGATCACCACCGGCCCACCAAGGTACAGAAAGCCATCCCCTGCGCTGCTGGGAGCGAACGTCCGCACTCCTGACCGACACCACAACACACGTTCAAACTGTATACTGTGAACAGTTAATAGTACCATACAGATTGACCTCTGATGAAAGCACACTTACATTTCTTAACTCTTTACACTCGTACCAGTATAAGGAATGGAAATGTCAGATTTGGGCACTAATAAGTGACAAAATTTGAACGTAGTGGCTGAACAATAACATCAGAGCTCTGGCTCTGCGCTTCTCAGCACTGTATGTGTTTTAACGGATATCCGTTCTAAACTTGACACTGCATCGAGTCATCTTAATTTTCAGCATTTCCCTCACTCAGACGTTGCCCCCGTCTCCCGGTAATTGGGCAACTTTTGCTAATGTTTTGTTGTCTGAGTGTGGAAAATGCTGTAAATTAAGATGACTCAATGTATTTTGAAAGATGAGATGTTGAGGACTATAATAAATACCGCTTTGATGTAAAACAAGCAAGTCAAACACCTGTGAGTCCAAATGTATACTTCACATCTCCAAATCATAAAACTCATGTCATATACAGTGTCAACATTTATGCAGAGTTACAAGATGTAGAGTTGGATGTAGAGTTACAAGATGTAGAGTTACAAGATGATGTAGAGTTACAATATGACATGCCGTCATACCAGTGGAGGCTCCTCAGAGGAGGAAGGGGAGGACCATCCTCCTCAGTGAATTTCATAAAAATGTAAATTGTAAAACATTAAAAAAGTTATCCTTTTTAGATAAAACTAACCTAAATATAATCAAGTCACCAAATAATTGATTAAAACACACTATTTTGCAAAGAAGTTCTACAGTAGCCTCAACAGCACTCCATAGGGTAGCACCATGGTATTGCCGGAGGAAAGCTAGCTTCCGTCCTCCTCTGGGTACATTGACTTCAATACAAAACCTAGGAGGTTCATTGTTCTCACCCCCTTCCACCGACTTACACACTAATTATAAGAACTTCTGGAGGACATCCTCCAGCCAATCAGAGCTCTTGCAGCATCAACTGACATGTTGTCCACCCAATCAAAGGATCAGAGAATGAATATAGTACTGAAAGCATAAACTACAGCTAGTTAGCACTGTAGTGTATAGAATGTGAAAAACAATAGTTGAACAGTTCTGAACAAATTAATTTCTTCCAAAATGAAGGAGAAGCAAGGGTTTACTAACGCATTAGCTCAATTATCTATGCTGACTAAGACGTTACCTTAGCTAATATGATGACAACGATGTAGGCTGTGTGTAGCGGTTTGGCTTGGAAAGTTTTTTTCACCTGGTCACATACAGCTGATGTGTTGTGCATTGAAGTCCAAAAGCGAAGGGAAGAGGTAAGAGGAGGAAAGCACTTAGATGCGAGAAGGAATACAACGTGGCTGCTATGAAAGTGAACTGTGTTTACGCGTGATCATGGGTGTATTCATTCCGCTGATTTTGTTGAAAAACCTTTCTTAAACGGAACAAAACGGGGATAAACATACCTGAATTTGTCCAATAGAAACTCTCGTTTGCAACTGTTGGACTAATGATTACACCCAATATTTTTTATTTTATTTTTATTTCACCTTTATTTAACCAGGTAGGCTAGTTGAGAACAAGTTATATCAGCTAGATGCAGGCAAGAGTTTGCAAGGTGATATTGAAAGTCACTGTCTGTCACCTCAAATTTGTCTCTCGAACCTGTGTGCACCAACGTTGTAAACCTTCATTCATAGGCTAGGTTATAGCAACTTCATGATGGGTATAGGGAAAATTTGAGTATCATGTAGTAGCCTAAATCTATCGATGTTACGTTGAGCTGAGTGAATGGAATATGAATGAGAGTCATTCAATATGCTCTAATACAAATAAGGCCATGCTCATGAAAAAAAAAATGGCCTTCCACATCTTTAACGGCACTGACAGCCACTGTGTAATACCCTGGGTTGTTCTGAACATAATTGACTTATTTGTTTATTTATTGTGAAGACAATTCACACGCCCCTGAATGCACTCATGACTCCTTTCTATGCGCACCAAAAATAAGATGTGTTTCTCTGAATTGCCTTGTGAAAGCCTAACACCATAAGATCATATTTTGTAACTTAGCTAGTCATGTTGGCATTAGAACAGGCTTTCAAATCATGTCCACCTGACCCATATTGCGATTTAGAATAGACCATTTTTGGATTGCGTAAACAATAACAGTAATTGTGTGATGGAGGGGTAGCAGAGTTGTGTTCCAAAACAACTACAAGTGTGCTTGCTCTAGTTCCTCAACGGCACAGCCAGGAAAGCTCAAAAAAGTACCTTAAAGTTATACTCTTCGTTAAGGCATAAAAAGTGCATTGAAATTGCTTAGCGACTGTGCACACTTTGGAGAGGTGTGTTGCCACTTGGAGACACCAGTTAGTCCTCTCACTCAAACTCTTGTCATTTTGTTGTCCAGGAAATGCTACTGAATGCATCCAGAGTATTTTCTGTAAATGTAAAATGGACATAAAATCAACAGTGCCATGTTTGGAATCGGTCTTGTCTCAGGTGACCTGTTGTGTACTCACCTTGTCTCCAAACTGTTCCCTTTCAATTGCTACCATGGTTATGCATTTCATATTTATTCTGTAAGAAACATTTCAATTTAGCCCTATCCATATCCATATAGGCCAATTCCCACGAGTGTAAAGGGTTAAACTGTGTATTTTGTTAGTCTTAGAAAATAATATGATCCGAATACGAAAGTTTCCCTTTACACAAATACAATTTCACACGTCTTCCACAACAGTTAAGTCCACCAAATTAATTTCAATGAATGCGCTGTTGGTTGTTTACCAAAGTGTCCAACCAGTGCAGCTCCTATGGTGCGTGCAGTGCCAGTCAGGTGGTGGCTGATGTTTTGAGACAGGAACACAGGGGTGGAGTTATCCCTGGACGTGATTCCCATCTGAAATAGAACACACAGGAGACAACATACAATTTGTTACGCTCTCAGTAGTGACAGGACAGCCCTGGGCCCTATATTTTTCTGATCAGGTATTGTCAAGACTTCCCCGGTCCTACTAATCACCCCAAACAGTTACCCCAAATATCCCCAAACAACCACAAACATATACACCAAACAACCACAAATAGGTACTCCAAACAACCCCAAACAAACACAAACCATAGAAATAGAATGAATAGAACTGGCGTCCTTTCAATGATGGCATAATGGGTGGACTGGCGGCCATTGCGAGTATACCCATAGGAGCAAAGCAGGAAGTAAAAGCAGGAAGTGGACCAATCAATATGTGATGTGATTTGTTAATTCACATCAGTTAACATAATTTGAATGAACGTTCTACATGACCATGGAAAAGATTGCATCACAATACCAGGCAGCCATTTTGAGTGTACCCATGAGTTTACCAGTCAAATTGCCAGCGTTAGAGGTTCCAAGCCGATTCTATTAATTATATGCATATGCCAACCCCAAACAAGTACCCCAAATAACCCCACATCAGAAATATGGGGTCCTACTAATCACCCCAAACAACCACCATAAACAGGTACCCCAAACAACCACAAACAGGTACCCCAAACAACCACAAACAGGTAACGCAAACAATCACAAACAATGCAAAACAACTACAAACAACCCCAAATAGATACCCCAAACAACCATTAACAATAGGGAAGCATCCAGCTGCAGATTATGCACGCTTAGGGCACTTGGTCTGCGAACCTCATAGCCCAAACCTTAACCCTGGACGGCAGGTAGCCTATTGGTTAGAGTGTTGGACTAGTAACCGGAAGGTTGCAAGATCAAATCCCTGAGCTGACAAGGTAAAAATCTGTTGTTCTGCCCCTGAACAAGGCACTGTTACTAGGCCGTCATTGAAAATAAGAATTTGTTCTTAACTGACTTGCCTAGTTAAATAAAGGTAAAAAAACATGTGTCTCAGTTGGTATGGGTGCCTGTAGTGCTCTAATGCTCTGGACCAGAGCTATAATCTGTCACTAGCTCTGATCAAGGGGATTTAAAAAATATTTTCAGTACCAGTCAAAAGTTTGGATACACCAACTCATTCCAGGGTTTTTCTTTATGTTTACTATTTTCTACATTATAGAATAATAGTGAACACATCAACACTATGAAATAACACATTGAATCATGTAGTAACCAAAAAAGTGTAAAACAAATCAAAATATTTTTTATATTTTAGATTCTTCGAAGTGGCAACCCTTAGCCTTGATGACAGCTTTGCACACTCTTGGCAATCTCTCAACCAGCTTCATGAGGTAGTCACCTGGAATGCATTTCAACTAACAGGTGTTACTTGAAATGTTAAAGTTAATTTGTAGAATTTCTTTCCTTCTTAATGCATTTGAGCCAGTTGGTAGGGGTGGTATACAGAAGATAGCCCTATTTGGTAAAAGACCAAGGTCCTGAGCACTCTAAAGCAGGTTTTCATCAAGGATCTCTCTGTAATTTGCTCCGTTCATCTTTCCCTTGATCCTGAGTAGTCTGTATTCAGACCTTTAGCTATGAGACTCGAAATTGATCACAGGTGCATCCTGTATCCATTGATCATCCTTGATATGTTTCTACAACTTGATTGGAGTCCACCAGTGGTAAATTCAATGGGTTGGTCATGATTTGGTAAGGCACACACCTGTCTTATATAGATAAGGTCCCAGAGTTGAAAGTGAGTGTCAGAGCAAAAACCAAGCCATGAGGTTGAAGGAATTGTCCGTAGAACTCCGAGACAGGATTATGTCGAGGCATAGATCTGGGGAAGGGTACCAAAAAATGTCTGCGGCATTGAAGGTCCCCAAGAACACAGTGACCTCCATCATTCTTAAATGGAAGAAGTTTGGAACCACCAAGACTCCTCCTACAGCTGGCCATCCAGCCAAACGGAGTAATCGGTGGAGAAGCACTTTGGTCAGGGAGGTGACCAAGAACCCGATGGTCACTCTGACAAAGCTTCAGAGTTCCTCTGTGGTGATGGGAGAATTTTCCAGAAGGACAACCATGCCAAGGGCACCATCCCTACGGTGAAGCATGGTGGTGGAAGCATCATGCTGTGGGGATGTTTTTCAGCGGCAGGAACTGGGAGACTAGTCAGGATCGAGGGAAAGATGAACGGAGCAAATTACAGAGAGATCCTTGATGAAAACCTGCTCCAGAGCGCTCAGGACCTCAGACTGGGGCAAACATTCACCTTCCAACAGGAGAACGACCCTAAGCACACAGCCAAGACAATGCAGGAGTAGCTTTGGGACAAGTCTCTGAATGTCCTTGAGTGGCGCAACCAGAACCCGGACTTGAACACGATTGAACATCTCTGGAAAGGCCTGAAAATAGCTGTGCAGCGATGCTCCCCTTCCAACCTGGCAAAGCTTGAGAGGATCTGGAGAGAAGAATGGGACAAACTCCCAAAATACAGGTGTACCAAGCTTATAGCATCATACCCAAGAAGACTCAAGGCTGTAATTGCTGCCAAAGGTGCTTCAAAAAAGTACTGAGTAAAGGGTCTGAATACTTATGTAAATGTAATATTTCAGTTGTAATTTTTTTATACATTTCCAAAAATTTCTAAAAAACTGTTTTTGCTTTGTCATTATGTGGTATTCTGTGTAGATTGATGAGGAAAAAAATGTGTAAAAAAAGCACAGAATCGTCTAGAATGTTATTGTATGCTGTAGCATTAAGATTTCCCTTCACTGGATCTAAGAGGCCTACCCTGAATCATGAAAACCAGCCCCAGACCATTATTCCTCCTCCACCAAACTTTACAGTTGGCACTATGCATTGGGGCAGGTAGCGTTCTTCTAGCATCTGCCAAACACAGATTCATCCATCGGACTGCCAGATGGTGAAGCGTGATTAATCACTCCAGAGAACGTGTTTGCACTGCTCCAGAGTCCAATGGCGGCGAGCTTTACACCACTCCAGCCAATGCTTGGCATTGCACATGGTGATCTGAGGCGTGTGTGCGGCTGCTCAGCCATGGAAACCTATTTTATGAAGCTCCCGACGAACATTTCGGTTCTTGTGCTGACATTGCTTCCAGAGGGAGTTTTTGAACTCGGTAGTGACTGTTGCAACCGAAGACAGACGATTTTTACATGCTACGTGTGTCAGCGCTTGGCGGTCCCATTCTGTGAGCTTGTGGGGCCTACCACTCCGTGGCTCAACGTTGTTAATCCTAGACATTTCCACTTCACAATAACAGCACTTACAGTTGACCGGGGAAGCTCGAGCAGGTTTTTTTATTTAGTATATAAACTCCTCCTGTGTTTGCCCCACCATTTATTGAGAAATCCCCCATCATAGTAATATTTCCTGCATCACATAACAATACCTTCCCCATTTCTACCCCCTATGGACTTCAAATCTCCCACAAATGAAATGTTCCCCCCTAAAATGGTTTAACCCATATCTGGCAACCCTGTTTAGCTTTTGCGCTACAGTTAGGCTAGGCAGTAGGCTTGTATTTGGGGTGATGATCTGTGGGGTGATAATATTTTATTTGCTTTGTGATTTGTCCAAAACTGTAAACAATTTGTCAAGTCATATGCTTCGGTTATTGTATACACTGTAACAAGTACATTGAAGATTTGGAATAGCTGAAAAGTGGCCAAACTCAGTTCATATTTTTCTGGCAAAGGACGCAGCCATCTTTGACTTTGTTTGTTTGCGTATTATAGTGATTGGCATTCTGGGATTAGGGAGTTTTCACTTGTCAAACAAACATGGCTGCCATCATAAAGAATTTAGTTCATGTTAGCTTCGCTGACACGCATCTCTTTTCTAAACAATATTACATTTCTCAATTTTTCTAACCAGAGATGTAGTACATTGTAAACAAGTCTAGCTACGAATTCAAAAAAAAAATGTATGAAATGAATTGAAATGTATACATTCACTACTGTAAGTCGTTCTGGATAAGAGCGTCTGCTAAATGACTAAAATGTAAATGTAATGTAGCTATTAGGTTGCTAACTTATGTTTAGTTTTTTTGTCAGCGCAACCTGTTATTTAGACTGGTTTATGGAATGAGTTTGGCTGTGGATGTGTTCCGTGTGATGCTTGGATGATAAAGTTTGAGTTTATCTTTTACAATAAAAGGTGAAATTGAGGGATAAAGTTGTAAAGACCTTTATTTCCCATCAGTACAAAACATTGTTTAGATGCTTTTCAGACAACAATGCTGTTTGAACATGTTTGTTGCATCATATGTTCTGTAGCTACTGTTCCAATCACATATTTGCGATGGTACACTGCAAGGACCATTCAACAATTATCACAAATATGTGATTGTATGCATCAAAAGGGTTAACCAATCATCTGTCATCTAAATCAGTGCAGTACAAGTTGAGTGCCCTTCTCTATATGCATGGTGACAGTCAGCAGTTGACTATTTAGAACCCATAGCGGCCGTCAACTGACTTTCTATAAATTACTATAGTGGCCGAGAATGGCCTTGTTTTCTTAAAATAATGTACATGTCAATATCGCAAAATTAACTTGCAAACAACCTGTTGTTGTATTCGCGTGGCTGTTGTCATCAACCAGAAACCGGAAACAGGGTATGCTGTCATTTGACTTTTTTTGGTGTTGTCGATGCAGTGAAACTTGGGGAATAGATTGTCATAATAACTTGGTTGGTACAGGCAAGCACATCAGCGGTGGAGCATGGAAATTGTTGAAGTGTTTAGCTAAGTATAGTCAGCTAACTAGTTGGTTGTTTATTCTTGTTTCTACCAATGTAAATTACATGGAAATGGCCCAAGCTGCTTGCTGTAGCAAGCTAGCTAGCAAATTAGTTAGTCTGTCAGGCAAGAACAGTTGTGTGTAGCGGTAAACATGGGCTGCACTCACGAAGCGTCAACCTCAGCTGTCACTTTCACTAGCTAGCTAAACAGACAAATAGCCACCGAAATGAAGGCTAGAATAATTAGTGTTTATCTGTTGGGCTTAGGTTATGGTTTGTAAATTCTGCTAGGTGCAGATACTAATATGCTATACATTGCCTTGTTTTCCTATTATTTGAAAGCTTAGCCTTCAGCCACGCTCAAGGTCCTAAACGATATCATTACCGCCATCGATAAAAGACAATACTGTGCAGCCGTTTTCATCAACCTGGCCAAGGCTTTCGACTCTGTCAATCACCACATTCTTATCAGCAGACTCAACAGCCTTGTTTTCTCAAATGACTGCCTCGCCTGGTTCACCAACTACTTCTCAGATAGAGTTCAGTGTGTCAAATCGGATGGCCTGTTGTCCGGACCTCTGGCAGTCTCTATGGGGGTGCCACAGGGTTCAATTCTTGGGCCGACTCTTTTCTCTGTATACATCAATGATGTTGATCTTGCTGCTGGTGATTCTCTGATCCACCTCTACGCAGACGACACCATTCTGTATACTTCTGGCCCTTCTTTGGACACTGTGTTAACAAACCTCCCGACGTGCTTCAATGCCATACAACACTCCTTCAGTGGTCTCCAACTGCTTTTAAATGCTAGTAAAAGTAAGTCGTTTTAAAAAGTGGTAGGAAGTTATATCTGTTCCAGAGCTTGTAATGGATTACAACAAGAAAATGGCCAAGGTTGACCATCTTGACCAATTGAGGAGCTATTACAATGTTGGACGCACAGGCTGAAAATAGTGGAAGTATGTGTTTTGGGGGAAGCTCAACATTGTCATCATAAATAAGTACATTGTGTGGGGGACCCTGCAAAATCCCCTTCCTAGAAACCGCAGACACTGGTCCCTGAAGGCATTCAAAATGCAGCTTGTGCATTCACATTGTGATATGGCTACAGTGGCATGAAGAGGGGAGCCAAGAGTGCGGCACCAGTGCGTGTGGACTGAGTTGTAACTAATTTGAAAGCAGGCTCCTTTGGGTGCTCTAAGTGTTCTGTGCCACTTTGCAGGATGGGGCATGCTTCCAGAAGATCCATGACATGTTGTAGGCTGAATGCAAACACTAAAGTGACATTGTGAAATATTAACCTCCCTGGGCTTGCGTCCCACCTAGTCAACAGCCAGTGGAATCGCGTGGCGCGAAATACAAATACCTCATAAATGCTATAACTTAAATTTCTCAAACATATGACTATTTTACACCATTTTAAAGACAAGACTCGTTAATCTAACCACACTGTCCGATTTCAAAAAGGCTTTACAGTGAAAGCAAAACATTAGATTATGTCAGGAGAGTACCCTGCCAAAAAGAATCACACAGCCATTTTCAAAGCAAGCATATATGTCACAAAAACCAAAACCACAGCTAAATGCAGCACTAACCTTTGATGATCTTCATCAGAGGACACTCCTAGGACATTATGTTATACAATACATGCATGTTTTGTTCAATCAAGTTCATATTTATATCAAAAACCAGCTTTTTACATTAGCATGTGATGTTCAGAACTAGCATACCCACCGAAAACTTCCGGTGAATTTACTAAATTACTCACGATTAACGTTCACAAAATGCATAACAATTATTTTAAGAATGATAGATACAGAACTCATTTATGCAATCGCGGTGTCAGATTTTAAAATAGCTTTTCGGTGAAAGCACATTTTGCAATATTCTGAGTAGATAGCCCGGCCATCACGGCTAGCTAATTTGACACCCACCAAGTTTGGCCCTCACCAAACTTAGATTTACTATAAGAAAAATTGGATTACTTTTGCTGTTCTTCGTCAGAATGCACTCCCAGGACTTCTACTTCAACAACAAATGTTGTTTTGGTTCCAAATAATCCATAGTTATATCCAAATACCTCCGTTTTGTTCGTGCGTTCATGTCAGTATCCGAAGGGTGACGCGCGAGCGCATTTCGTGACAAAACATTTCAAAATATTCCATTACCGTACTTCGAAGCATGTCAAACGCTGTTTAAAATCAATTTTTATGCGATTTTTCTTGTAAAATAGCGATAATATTCCAACCGGGCGACGTTGTATTCATTCAAAGAGAGAAAGAAAAACATGGAGAATTCACATGAACGCGCATCTCCAGTGTCACTGTTCTCAGCCTGACCACTAACAAATTCTCCTCCTGTTTTTCGCCCAGAGACTGGAGAGACGTCATTCCACTTTCTGGCGCCTTCTGAGAGCCAATGGAAGCCTTAGAAAATGTCACATTAAAGCAGAGATGCTGTATTTTTGATAGAGATGCCACAGAAGGATAACAAATTGTTATCCTTCTGGCGCTCGGCGGTCGTCGTCACCGGCCTACTAGCTGCCATCGATCCCTTTTTCTGTTAGTTATGTCTTTATGAGTTACACCTGTTTCCCATTAGTAATTAGTTGTATTATTTAAGCCCGCCTCGCCACCTGTTCTGTGTGCGGGCTTGTTACGTGTCGTCACTTTGTATGTTTTGTGGTACATGTATTTTGGACTTCGGGGTTATTGTTTCGCCCTGTTGTGTTTGGACATATTTCCTCGGTTTTCAGTACTTATTAAATTACATATTGTACCAAACATTTTACTGCTTCCTGCGCCTGACTCCACACCCACGAAGCCCAAAGTGTTACACTATTGACATGAACGCGGTGTCATTAAAGAGAGGTTGTACTCTTTAAAACTAAGTTAACTTTTTTTTGCTATGTCTGTTTGTTTTAAATGTGTGAGAACATGAGCTTTATCTTGAAAAACCTCAGTAAGCTACAGCAGCATTCTATAATTCTACTGGGGTCTAAAGGGTTAACTTCTTCTATGAAAAAGAGTATTATATTTGGTCAAACACAATTCTCTCCATCAGTTTACTAAGAACATGCAGGAAACTGATTGGGCGGCTGTTAGAGCCAGGAAAGGGTGTTTTGCTATAGCTTCCTTCCACACATGTGAACACACACACTCCTTTAGGCTTTGGTTAAAGACATAGCAAATAGGGGTGGCAATACAGTGTGATACCATTCTCAATAGTTTCCCATCAAGGTTGTCTATACTTTGTGGCTTATCATTATTGATGGATAACAATAGTTTTTCTACCTATTAACTTGGCCAAAATCAAAACATCAATCATTCTCATTCATTATTAGAAATTTTATACAAAAATCGGATGGTTCACTGTTCAATGTTGTAATTTAACTTCTGAGTTTGTCCACTTTAGAAGTGAAATAGTCATTGAAATGATTGGCAATATCGTAAGGTTTTGTTAAAAATTAGCCATCAACTTCAATGAACGATAGAGATTAATTGGGTTTTCTGCCCATGATATCATTTAGGTACTCCAAAGTCTTTTTCCATTGTGTTTTATGTCATTTATCTTGGTTTGGTAATATAATTTCATATTTTTTGTTTTGTTTAGTCACAACATTTCTCGATTTAGAGTATTTCAACTAATCAGCCCTGACCACCCTGATTTGTTTACCACCTCTTTTACATAATTTCTTTGAACCATATAATTTTTCAAACATCACCAATCCAAAGGGCACTAAAACAAAAAAACAAGCTCTCTCGTTCATTGCACACTATCAGGTTTCCAGGTAAAACCTGACAATATCGCAATGTTATTGTTTTGGTGCAGGCTGTACCTGCACCAAAACTCCAGTATTGTTCCTTCATAGCCTGTTCTCCCTTAAATAGGGAGCCAATAGGGAGTTTTCAGCACTTTTATTTCCATGATCAAAACAAATTTTCTCATAACTCTCTCATGTCCCTCTGCAGCATACATATGGTAAGAAACACTGTATGTTTGGAACATCGAATCGCAATAAAATCACAGTATCGAACCGCAATACATAACGTCATGGCACCTAAGTATCGTGATAATATCATGTTGTGAGGTCCCTGGCAATTCCCAGCCCTAGCGCAGACACAATCAATGAGGGCACCATCCTGTTCTGTACCCACTCTCCAAGGAGAATAGATTAAAAGGGAAACATGTAGCTCTCGTAGTCGATAAACTGTACATTGATAACCAAATGTTCCGAGACACCAAGACTACTCCATGGCTATTCTAAATATTACAAATTCCCATAGAGGAGTCGAATAATGGAATACCCAACACTATACATGGTAGGGATTGTAATAAAAAAAGATATAGTAAAACAATAAAATACAACAGTTCATAAAGAAATAAACTACACTATACCATTCAAGATAGGGAATGGTGTAAAATAATTAGTATTCAACTTTCTATTTATTGAATTTTATAAATAGATTAGACAGCATTAGAAGAAAGGATAATTAGCTAAATAATACATCTTCAAATATAAGGAACTGGAAACGCAAAATGACTTGAATATCAATGACTGTCAACACAACTACATACTTAGTTTGACGCTGAAGGACAGGGCGCATCAGTTGTCACAAAAGATTAGGCATTTTTCACTAGGTAGAAAGAAAGTAATATGAGCAAAATCAATGATTCATAATGTTTGAATCTATTTTCTTGGGGTCCAATGCAGTCATATCTTAAACATTTGAATTGGGGACCGATGTGTATCGGTGAATTACATCCGTAGTAAATTTGTGAACATATTCATTGTATGTTGTGACAATTGTTTCTTGTTATAGACTTGAAATATTGGACTCTGTCTTTTGACTCCATATCTAAGGTTTTTCTGTCATCGACATGAGGACCTTTTTGAATGTTGCGTACCCGCGAGTAGTCGGACCAACCAATCTGTGCTTTGCTTAGCCTAATTACTTAAACGAGAAGCAGCCATTCTAGAACAAAGAAATCCAAGACTCCCTTATCAGGTTAAGAGAAGGAAGTTATGTTCAGGGAATCCTGAATTTTTTCAACCATCTTTCTGGAATACCCGGCAGGTGGCCTCAGCGCGCATATCTGCAGTTGGATGCTTCTCATTGTTTGTGGTTGTTTAGGGTATGTTTCGGGTTGTTTGTGGTTGTTTTAGGTTGTTTGGGGTACCTGTTTGTGGTTGTTTGCGTTACCTGTTTATGGTTGTTTGTGGTTGTTTGGGGTGATTATTAGGACCCCATATTTCTGATCGGACATCATGAAGACAGCGCTGGACCCTCTTTACCTCTTTGGCGATGAGACGGCAGTCCACCTCGTTGTAGCTTTCTCGTATCTCTGCTACCGTGGTTAAAGTTGCTACAGCCGGGTTGATACCAAATGAGATCCTCTCCTCAGGGACCAGCCTGAGAGGGATGGGGTCTGGGCCAGAGCCTGGAGGAACACACAGAATTACATTGTGAGACACAAATCCTGGTCAAACTGACATTGGTAACACAACTGACTCAAATATGTTTCTGTATTTCTGGAAACACAACTGACTCAAAATGGCTGGCATATAGTCAAGGTCATCATGAGATGATTCTAATACATTATAAGGGGTCGTAGATGCTAAAGGAATCATAATGTATTATACAGTATCTGCAAGATTTAAGTAAATTGACTACACGGTCTTGAGTCCATGGCCAGGTAATGATCAGACAAACACCTGTGTTGCGTAGAGCCAGGTAGTTTCCCAAGTAGGCTGTTCCCTGGTTGTAGATGACTCCTACAGCCCCTGGACTCAGCACTTCCTCAAACAGGTAGGTGGGCCCGACACGCCACACCAACGAAGCGTGCTGTTTCCATAGAGACGGCGTTCCAATGAAGGCACACACGTCAATCACCGCCGTGGGTTCCATGGAAACGTACTGACCCGGGAACGGTTGGATGTACAGCATCTGACAGTGAATCAGAACACATAGAGAGTTCTCTGAATTTTCACAGCACAGAGTGAGTAAAGGAGTAGACAGTACTTCAACCAATGACATGAGCTACAGCTAAAATTCACAGTAGCAGCGGAAAAATCGCCAATGGCCTCCAACACAACAGAAGTTTATTCGATCATCTTTCAATGTAAAATGTATGAATTTACTCTCTCCTGCTCCTGTACCTTTGCTGCTCCCACCAGTTTCCCATTGAGGTGGGCCGTGACCTTACAGCTCTTCTTCACGTCCTTCGCCATGACAATGGCCAGATGGTGCCACTGACCTGGGGTCAGCTGACTGGAGCATTTGAACCTCAGAGAACCTGGCAGGGGGCTGGGGGGCCGCACCTCTGGCTCCATCATATCTGGCAATTAATACATCAATCAATTAATACAACAATCAATCAAACACAGAAGGAGTTGCAGTCCAGATCAAACAGTAATCAACTAAAATGACAAAAATCCACCTTTTGCTAAATCTTTCTAAAATTAGGTCATTCAAAGCAATCGTAGCCCCAATCCCAAATTGACCCCTAGACCACTTGTGGATATCTGAGAGAATTTGACTGGTGTAAGCAATAATGGTAATCTCTCTTCCTTGCCCTGTCATAAGATAGTTGGAAGTTATATCATAATGTTTATACCAATCAAATCCTTTCAAATTTCCAAGTGCACAGGGTGTAGGGCAGGGGTCTACAACCTTTTCAAGCATGAGAGCTACCAGTCTTCAATTTAATGATGCCAAAGACCCTTACAGTTCTAAACAGTAGCCAATAAATAGTCTATTGTGTATATTTGAGCATAATGTAGGCCTACCAACAAAACCAATGGAGCAAATCCCATAACATTTTCACATGGATATAGCTTTTGATTTCTATGATATAGCCTACAGTAACCTATATGTGACTCATTTCAGGAAACTAGGCGTATGTTGCACGTCACTACTTCACAGGAGCGGGATTTGAACGTAAACATCTATTTTTTTTATAAATAGTGTTTTTTTTTTATAGAAATGCCTTCTGGAACATGTGAACTTTCATGTGCCTTAATAACAAACTTGTATTCCATCCATAAATATTAAATTAGTCTGTGTAGTAATATTATTTGAATCAGAAAGCCATTTTCATTGCTAGTTATAGCCTAATGTTAGCTAGCTAACTTTGCACATAGTTTGTTAGCTACCTGAAGATTCTTTCCACAGCTATGACAATATTTGTATTGGTAGTAGTATGAGTTGGGATTATGCCAGTTCATTGTTTAGCTAGCTAGCTACATGTCTAAACAAAAGACTCCACCTCTGCCGGATTATTAGATGACCCATCAAATCAGCCAGGTGTGTCTGGGGGTGATTACAGCCATCTATTGTATTTCATTAAGATGTGTACATGTCAAGACAATAGTGACCCATCCACTTAGCTACAGTAGATGTGGCTGGGGGGTTGTTATAGCATTTCCTTCACATGACCCATCAATTTAGACACTTTCTGTTTTTGATATGGCTACTATGTAAGCAACCACTTCACTGTACTACACTGCTCAAAAAAATAAAGGGAACACTTAAACAACACATCCTAGATCTGAATGAAAGAAATAATCTTATAAAATTTCTTTACATAGTTGAATGTGCTGACAACAAAATCACACAAAAATAATCAATGGAAATCCAATTTATCAACCCATGGAGGTCTGGGTTTGGAGTCACACTCAAAATTAAAGTGGAAAACCACACTACAGGCTAATCCAACTTTGATGTAATGTCCTTAAAACAAGTCAAAATGAGGCTCAGTAGTGTGTGTGGCCTCCATGTGCCTGTATGACCTCCCTACAACGCCTGGGCATGCTCCTGATGAGGTGGCGGATGGTCTCCTTAGGGATCTCCTCCCAGACCTGGACTAAAGCATCCGCCAACTCCTGGACAGTCTGTGGTGCAACGTGGCATTGGGGGATGGAGCGAGACATGATGTCCCAGATGTGCTCAATTGGATTTAGGTCTGGGGAACGGGCGGGCCAGTCTATAGCATCAATGCCTTCCTCTTGCAGGAACTGCTGACACACTCCAGCCACATGAGGTCTAGCATTGTCTTGCATTAGGAGGAACCCAGGGCCAACCGCACCAGCATATGGTCTCACAAGGGGTCTGAGGATCTCATCTCGGTACCTAATGGCAGTCAGGCTACCTCTGGCGAGCACATGGAGGGCTGTGTGGCCCCCCAAAGAAATGCCACCCCACACCATGACTGACCCACCGCCAAACCGGTCATGCTGGAGGATGTTGCAGGCAGCAGAACGTTCTCCACGGCGTCTCCAGACTCTGTCACGTCTGTCACATGTGCTCAGTGTGAACCTGATTTCATCTGTGAAGAGCACAGGGCACCAGTGGCGAATTTGCCAATCTTGGTGTTCTCTGGCAAATGCCAAACGTCCTGCATGGTGTTGGGCTATAAGCACAACCCCCACCTGTGGACGTCGGGCCCTCACACCACTCTCATGGAGTCTGTTTCTGACCGTTTGAGCAGACACATGCACATTTGTGGCCTGCTGGAGGTCATTTTGCAGGGCTCTGGCAGTGCTCCTCCTGCTCCTCCTTGCACAAAGGCGGAGGTAGCGGTCCTGCTGCTGGGTTGTTGCCCTCCTACGGCCTCCTCCACGTCTCCTGATGTACTGGCCTGTCTCCTGCTCGCGCCTCCATGCTCTGGACACTACGCTGACAGACACATCAAACCTTCTTGCCACAGCTCGCATTGATGTGCCATCCTGGATAAGCTGCACTACTTGAGCCACTTGTGTGGGTTGTAGACTCCGTCTCATGCTACCACTAGAGTGAAAGCACCGCCAGCATTCAAAAGTGACCAAAACATCAGCCAGGAAGCATAGGAACTGAGAAGTGGTCTGTGGTCTCCACCTGCAGAACCACTCCTTTATTGGGGGTGTCTTGCTTATTGCCTATAATTTCCACCTGTTGTCTATTCCATTTGCACAACAACATGTGAAATTTATTGCTAATCAGTGGTGCTTCCTAAGTGGACAGTTTGATTTCACAGAAGTGTGATTGACTTGGAGTTACATTGTGTTGTTTAAGTGTTCCCTTTATTTTTTTGAGCAGTATATTTACACGTTCTGTATCCTGTGCATGTGACAAATGCACTTACATTCTGTTTGATATAGCATGTGTTTACCACATGGCCTCATGTGACTCTTTAAATAGAAGGGTGGGGCTAAGGCTTAAAAGAGTGTGAACGATGCTGAATTGGTGTAGACAAAGAAGAGCTCTCCAGTAGGTGTACCTAAACATTAATCAACTTTCAAGGAATAATTACTTTCCCATTGTTCCTCAACTGCAGTGTATGATATACCATTTTCTAGCTCTGAGTCTCTACTTTTATCCCATGTAAAAAAAAACACAATTTCAATTTCAAACACTGCCCCTTTAATTAAGACATCAACTTTTTACCTGAATAGGTTTTCAAAGACAGCTTGAAATGTAGCTGACGCGTTTTGTGCTCTTTTAGAAAAGCCGTATTTCCCCATTGCTGCTCTATTCTTAGATAAAACTGGGCTAATAACTCGCTAACTAGCAAAGAATATGAACAAATGCGCACAAGCGCAGCTCTGATCTGAAAAGCATGATTGAAGCCTGCTAGTCAGCTACCCCAGCCAATAGAATTCTACTCCGTTGCGCTTTGGCTCTGCCTACAACAAAATCATAGACTCAATCTTGCAAATTTAGATTTGTTTTGGTTTGTTTCATTGAAAAGCGGTTGATATAATGTTGATCCGATCACAGAAAAAACATTGATCTACACTACCGGTCAAACATTTTTGAACACCTACTCATTCAAGGGTTTTTCTTTATCTTTACTATTTCCTACACTGTAGAATAATAGTGAAGACATTACAACTATGAAATAACACATATGGAATCATGTAGTAACGAAAAAAGTGTTAAACAAATCAAAATATATTTTATATTTGAGATTCTTCCAATAGCCACCCTTTGCCTTGATGACAGCTTTGCACACTTTTGGCATTCTCTCAACCAGCTTGACTTGGAATGCTTTTCCAACAGTCTTGAAGGAGTACCCACATATGCTGAGCACTTGTTGGCTGCTTTTCCTTCACTCTGCGGTTCGACTCATCCCAAACCATCTCAAATTGGTTGAGGTCGGGGATTGTGGAGGACAGGTCATCTAATGCAGCATTCCATCACTCTCGTTCTTGGTCAAATAGCCCTTACACAGCCTGGAGGTGTGATTGTGGTCATTGTCCTGTTGAAAAACAAATGATAGTCCCACGAAGCCCAAACCAGATAGGATGGCGTATCGCTGCAGAATGCTGTGGTAGCCATGCTGGTTAAGTGTGCCTTGAATTGTAAATAAATCACAGACAGTGTCACCAGCAAAGCACCCCCACACCATAACACCTCCTCCTCCATGCTTTACGGTGGGAAATATACATGCGGAGACCATCCGTTCACCCACACCGCGTCTCATAAAAACACAGCGGTTGGAACCAAAAATCTCCAATTTGGACTCCAGACCAAAGGACAAATTTCCACCGGTCTAATGTCCATTGCTCGTGTTTCTTGGCCCAAGCAAATCTCTTCTTCTCATTGGTGTCCTTTAGTAGTGGTTTCTTTGCAGCAATTCGACCATGAAGGCCTCATTCACACAGTCTCCTCTGAACAGTTGATGTTGAGATGTGTCTGTTACTTGAACTCTGTGAAGCATTTATTTGGGCTGCAATTTCAGTGCTGGTAACTCTCATGAACTTATCCTCTGCAACAGAGGTAACTCTGGGTCTTCCATTCCTGTGAGGGTCGTCATAAGAGCCAGTTTCATCATAGCGCTTGATGGTTTTTGCGACTGAAATTGAAGAAACTTTCGAAGTTCTTGAAATTTTCCGTATTGACTGACATTCATGTCTGAAAGTAATTTCGCTTTGCTTATTTGAGCTGTTCTTGCCATAATATGGACTTTTACCAAATAGGGCTATCTTCTGTATAACCCCCTTCCTTGTCACAACACAACTGATTGCCTCAAACGCATTAAGAAGAAAATAAATTCCACAAATGAACTTCCAGGTGACTACATTCTGTAAACCTTTCCAAGAAGGTGCGCCTGACACACAGGTATCACTGCTGACGTAATTTCCTGTCACAACTTGGGAACTTGTTTACGTGCTGCTGTGCGCTTTGTTGCTAGCGTTACTTTGCTACCTGCCAACTTCACGGTTTTTACTTTTTAATTACTGTTTTATATATTTATTTTTTTCCCTCGCTCGACTTTTTTCATACAACTTTTTCCCCCTGGACGCTTTATCTTGACATGGTTCTACAGGACCTCCACCAGCCAAAGCTAAGTAGTAACATTAACATTATGCCTTCTAATTGCAGTCGCTGTACACATAATACCATCTCACCATCTTAAATAAGCATGCCCCATTCAAAAAATTTAAAACCAGGAACAGATATAGCCCTTGGTTCTCTCCAGACCTGACTGACCTTGACCAGCACAAAAACATCCTGTGGCGTTCTGCATTAGCATCGAATAGCCCCCGTGATATGCAACTTTTCAGGGAAGTTAGGAACCAATATACACAGGCAGTTAGGAAAGCTAAGGCTTGCTTTTTTAAACAGAAATTTACATCCTGTAGCACAAATTCAAAAAGGTTCTGGGACACTGTAAAGTCCATGGAGAATAAGAGCACCTCCTCCCAGCTGCCCACTGCGCTGAGGCTAGGAAACACTGTCACCACCGATAAATCCACTATAATTGAGAATTTCAATAAGTATTTTTCTACGACTGGCCATGCATTCCACCTGGCTACCCCTATACCCCGATCAACAGCCCTCCACCCCCCACAGCAATTCGCCCAAGCCTCCCCATTTCTCATTCACTCAAATCCAGATAGCTGATGATCTGAAAGAGCTGCAAAATCTGGACCCATACAAATCAGCCGGGCTAGACATTCTGGACCCGCTCTTTCTAAAATTATCTGCCGAGATTGTTGCAACCCCTATTACTAGCCTGTTCAACCTCTCTTTCATATCGTCTGAGATGCCCAAAGATTGGAAAGCTGCCGCAATCATTCCCCTCTTCAAAGTGGGGTCAGACACTCTAGACCCAAACTGCTACAGGCCTATATCTATCCTACCCTGCCTTTCTAAGGTCTTCGAAAGCCAAGTTAACAAACAGATTACCGCTCTCAGAAGGCGCCAGAAAGTGTAATGGGGTGTCTGCAGTCTCTGGGCTAAGTACAGCAGCTCTGTTTGTGAGTGGACAGGCTGAGAACAGTGACACTGGAGATGCACGTCCACGAGACTACTCCATTTTTTTCTTTCAGCCTTTGAATGAATACAACGTCGCCCGGTTGGAATATTATCGCTATTTTACGAGAAAAATAGCATAAAAATTGATTTTAAACAGCGTTTGACATGCTTCGAAGTACGGTAATGGAATATTTTGAATTTTATTGTCACGAAATGCGCTCGCGCGTCACCCTTCGGATAGTGACCTCAACGCACAAACAAAACGGAGCTATTTCAATATAACTATGGATTATTTGGAACCAAAACAACATTTGTTGTTGAAGTAGAAGTCCTGGAAGTGCATTCTGACGAAGAACAGCAAAGGTAATACAATTTTTAGGTGACCCCGAAGTTGGCGGATGTCAAAATAGCTAGCCGTGATGGCCGAGCTATGTACTCAGAATATTGCAAAATGTGCTTTCGCCGAAAAGCTATTTTAAAATCGGACATAGCGATTGCATAAAGGAGTGCTGTATCTATAATTCTTAAAATAATTGTTATGTATTTTGTCAACGTTTATCATGAGTAATTTAGTAAATTCACCGGAAGTTTGCGGTGGGTATGCTAGTTCTGAACGTCACATGCTAATGTAAAAAGCTGTTTTTTGATATAAATATGAACTTGATTGAACTAAACATGCATGTATTGTATAACATAATGTCCTAGGAGTGTCCTCTGATGAAGATCATCAAAGGTTAGTGCTGCATTTAGCTATGGTTTGGGTTTATGTGACATATATGCTTGCTTGGAAAATGGCTGTGTGATTAATTGTGTCTATGTACTCTCCTAACATAATCTAATGTTTTGCTTTCATTGTAAAGCCTTTTGTAAATCGGACAACGTGGTTCGATTCAGGAGAGTGTATCTATAAAATGGTGTAAAATAGTCCTATGTTTGACAACTTTGAATTGTGACATTTTGTGGTTTTAAATTTGGCGCTCTGATTTTTCACTGGCTGTTGAATAGTGTGGGACGATTTCGTCCCACCTCCCCTAGAGAGGTTAATGTTAGATCCCTCACTTCCAAGGCAGTTATAGTCAATGAAATAATCACTGATCATAATCTTGATGTGATTGGCCTGACTGAAACATGGCTTTTAAGCATGATTAATTTACTGTGTAAAATGAGGCCTCTCCTCCTGGTTACACTAGTGACCATATCCCGCAAAGGCGGAGGTGTTGCTAACATTTAAAATACCATATATCGATTTACAAAAAAACTGGCTGTCTTTTCGTCTTTCGAGCTTCTCGTCATGAAATCTATGCAGCCTACTCAATCACCTTTTATAGCTACTGTTTACAGGCCTCCTGGGCCGTATACAGCGATCCTCACTGAGTTCCCTGAATTGCTATCAAACCTTGTAGTCATGGCAGATAATATTCACATTTTTGGTGACTTTAATATTCACATGGAAAAGTCCACAGACCCACTCCAAAAGGCTTTCGGAGGTATCATCGACTGTCGGTTTTGTCCAACATGTCTCCGGACCTACTCACTGCCACAGTCATACTCTGGACCTAGTTTTGTCCCGTGGAATAAATATTGTGTATCTAAATGTTTTTCCTCAGAATCCTGGACTATCGGACCACCGTTTTATTATGTTTGCAATCACAACAAATAATCTGTTCAGACCCCAACCAAGGATCTTCAAAAGCAGTGCTATAAATTCTCAGACAACCCAAAGATTCCAAGATGCCTTTCCAGACTCCCTCCACCTTTCACTGCTATGAGGACGATACATTTCGATGAAACATGGTGAAGCCCCAAAATTGCCCTCACTGGAAGCCTGTATTTCAGACATAAGGAATTGGATGGGTGCCAAATTTGTACTTTTAAACTTGGACAAGACAGAGATGCTAGTTCTAGGTCCCAAGAAACATAGAGATCTTCTGTTGGATCTGACAATTAATCTTGATGGTTGTACAGTCCTCTAAAAAAAACTGTAAAAGACCTTGGTGTTACTCTGGACCCTGATCTCTCTTTTGACGAACATATCAAGACTGTTTCAAGGACAGCTTTTTTTCATCTATGTAACATTGCAAAAATCAGAAACGTTCTGTCCAACAATAATGCAGAAAAGTTAATTCATGCTTTTGTCACTTCTAGATTAGACTACTGCAGTACTCTATTTTCCGGCTACCCTGATAAAGCACAAAATAAACTTCAGTTAGTGCTAAACACGGCTGCTAGAATCTTGACTAGAACCAAAATATTTGATCATATTACTCCAGTGCTAGCCTCTCTACACTGGCTTCCTGTTAAGGCTATGGCTGATTTCAAGGTTTTACTGCTAACCTACAAAGCATTACATGGGCTTGCTCCTATCTATCTTTCCGATTCGGTCCTGCCGTACATACCTACATGTAAGCTACTGTTACAAGACGCAAGCCTCCTTATTATTCCTAGAATTTGTAAGCAAACAGCTGGAGGCAGGGCTTTCTCCTACAGAGCTCCAGTTTTATGGAATGGTCTGCCTTTCCATGTGAGAGAAGCAGACTCGATCACAACCTTTAAGTCTTTATTGAAGACTCATCTCTTCAGTAGGTCCTATGATTAAGTGTAGTCTGGCCCAGGGGTGTGAAGGTGAACGGAAAGGCACTGGAGCGACGAGCCACCCTTGCTGTCTCTGCCCAGCTGGTTCCCCTCTTTCCACTGGGATTCTCTGCCTCTAACCCTATGATGGGGGCTGAGTCACTGGCTTACTGGTGCTCATCCATGCCGTCCCAAGGAGGGGTGCATCACTTGAGTGGGTTGAGGCTATGACGTGATCTTCCTGTCTGGGTTGGCGCCCCCCTCGGGATCAGGCCTTGGGGGAGATCTTTGTGGGCTATTAGTTGGTGGTTTAAGATATGCCTCTAGTGGTGTGGGGGCTGTGCTTTGGCAAAGTGGGTGGGGTTATATCCTACCTGGTTGGCCCTCTCCGGGGGTATAGTTGGACGGGGCCACAGTGTCTCCTGACCCTTCCTGTCTCAGCCTCCAGTAATTATGCTACAATAGTTTATGTGTCGGAGGGCTAGGGTCAGTCTGTTATATCTGGAGTATTTCTCCTCTTATCTGGTGCCCTGTGTGAATTTTAGTATGCTCCCTCTAATTCTCTCTCTTTCTCTCTTTCTCTCTTTCTCTCTTTCTCTCCTTCTCTTCTCTCCGAGGACCTGAGCCCTAGGACCATGCCTCAGGACTACCTGGCCTGATGAGTCCTTGCTGTCCCCAGTCCACCTGGTCGTGCTGCTGCTCCAGTTTCAACTGTTCTGCCTGCGGCTACGGAACTCTGACCTGTTCACTGGACATGCTACCTTGTCCCGGATAAGCTGTTTTCGACTCTCTACCGCACCTGCTGTCTCTGACTCTGAATGATCGGCTAAGAAAAGCTAACTGACATTTACTCCTGAGGTGCTGACCTGTTGCACCCTGTACAACCACTGTGATTATTATTATTTGACCCTGCTGGTTATCTATGAATGTTTGAAAATCTTGGCCATGTATTGTTATAATCTCCACCGGCACAGCCAGAAGAGGACTGGTCACCCCTCAGAGCCTGGTTCCTCTCTAGGTTTCTTCCTAGGTTCCTGCCTTTCTTGGGAGTTTTTCCTAGCCACCGTGCTTCTACATCTGCATTGCTTGCTGTTTGGGGTTTTAGGCTGGGTTTCTGTATAGCACTTTGTGACATTGGCTGATGTAAAAGGGTTTTATAAATACATTTGATTGATTGATTGTTTGATACATCATGAAAAAGGTTGAGAGAATGCCAAGAGTGTGCAAAGCTGACATCAAGGTAAAATGTGGCTATTTGAAGAATCAACAATCTAAAATATATTTTGATTTGTTGAACACTTCTTTGGTTACATGATTACATATGTGTTATTTCATAGTTTTGATATCTTCACTATTATTCTACAATGTAGAAAATAGGAAAATATAAAGAAAAACCCTTGATTGTGTAGGTGTTGTAGTGTATATAGTGTAAACTAATGGGGCGAACTCAGTGAAGTTCAATCTCTTGCGTTTCTGTGTGGCACTGCCTTTCTTCTGCATGGCATTCCTGGAGGAAATGCGTGCACACGCACATCTTAGCAGGAACATTGTTCTAAAGCACGTGTCTAATTCATTCCACGGAGGTCCGAGTGTCTGTGGGTTTCCGCTCCTCCCTTGGACTTGATTGATGAATTAATGTCACTGATTAGTAAGAAACTCCCCTCACCTGGTTGTCTGGGTCTTAATTGAAAGGAAACACCAAGAACCAACACACTAGGCCCTCCAAAAATGAGTTTGACACCCCTGGTCTAGAGGTTGGTTTGAGATTGGTGTATTTTTGAGTAAATAGCATATTGTGCCAAAGAAAACATTACAGCACAGGTTTAGGTCATTCCAATGTCTCTTTAGCATATCTTTACCCAGGAAGGTGAAGGGCTCCTCCTCAGTGGAGATGACCAAACATCCGTCGCTGGCTGAGACGGAGACAGACAGACAGACGTACTGCTGTTCGGCACGGGACATATGGCGCACTATAGACAGCAGCCAGATCGGGTGGGAATCACAGGCTGAACTGAACCTGCTGATCAGGAACCAGCAGGAATATGACAGGCCTGCTGCCGGAGGGAAACCACGACAGTCTGGTTGAATGGAAAAGGAGGAGGAGGAGAGGGGACAAGCAGAGATAAAGTAAACCAAACATAGGTCATACAGCATTTTCAAAGCAAATCCATTTAAACAAGTAAAATAGGTAAACATATAGTTGTTAAAAGTAAAACGTAGTTGATACAGTACTAGGTGAACTCCCTCCCCTCCTGTCTTACCTCCTCCTATTCCCCCTATTGGGATGGAGTCAGCATTGACACCTTTCACTGTAGCCAGGGATGGTAGAAAAAGACAGCTGAAAACACACACACACAGACATGCACACACACACAGAGACACACATCATTGTCAAATCAATGGTGTGCAACAGAACATTTTGTATGACAATGACCATAGAAGTTGGCAAGACAGCACAAACAGATCTGGGATCAGGTTAGTGAATCATTGGAATCCTATGCAAACCTACCAGAACCCATCCCACTTCCAACCTACCCAGTACAGTGGACTCACCCATAGCCGCTCTCAGTCATATCAAACTCCACAAAGGCCGGAGAGGTGGAGACTCGGTGTGGTCGGAAGCTCCTTGATGACGTCATGGAGACAAGGCTAATGATTTGGTGCAGGGGAAGGGGCTGGCCGACAGGAGAGCCAATAGGAGGAGAGGAGCTCAGCAGGCTAAAAGAGCATTTCAATGTCTTCATGATGGAGCGAGTGGTGCTCTCACTGTCTGTTAAGCTGTCTGTCTTCTCTGGGCTGTGGTCTGCAAAATTAGATTAATTATACGATTACAACCATGTTTATTTCATTAGTAATTACAGAATTACATGTAAAGACTACACACAGTGTAGGCCTAAAGTTAAAAGCTACACTTTTTGGAACACAGATGTGCAACATTTCAAATGCTGTCTGCTTCCTCTAGACCAGTGTTTCCCAAACCTCTCCTCGTGTACCCCTAGCCAGTCCACTTCTTTGATGTATTCTAGAATTAGCACAGCTGATTCAAATGGTCATATAATTATGCCCTTATTAGTTGAATCAACAGTGCTAGTGCAGGACTCAAATTAAATGGTTAAAATCAGATAAAAGTTCTGTATCTTTACCATTGGAGGGAGAAAAGGGGCATTGTGTGTTGGATTCTGGAGCAGAGGTGGCAGCAATTTTGTTAGCTTGGCACATCAGAGGATCACAAAGACACAAGAAACGCCTGAAGAAGAAGGAAATAAGAGGTAAGATAACATTCGTCAAGCTTTGATTTTGGGGTGAACTATCCATTTTAAATACAAAAAAGATTCCTCAACGGTGGGTAGTGAGATCAACAGAGGGACAATGTTTTAAAACTTCTTGAATCAGAAAACGGAAACGCGTATCCAGATAGTCCTTCCCTGTTTCAGTAAATTTTCTGCCATTTGGTGCCTAATATACACACCCAAGCTTGGTGCCAAGAAAAGCAGCTGACCTGAGGTCTATGTGGGAGATGGAGTGTGAGGAGATTTTCTCCAGAATGCGTGTGTCAGGCAGGTATAGTGGGTGGTCCGGCCTGAGCAGGATGCTTCGACAGTGGGTTAGTAGAGTGGACACCAAACCCCCCTTGCAGACGATCTGCCGGTTCTTCTCTGATGTTACCATCACCTGCAGGTGGTGGGCTACTGAGTACTGGACCTCCACTGACAGCTGGGGGAGAGGAGGAGTGATGAAGAATTCAATTTAACCAAATTGAGTCAAATTCAAATGACAGCAAAGCAGTCTGAGAAGAGAGGAGCTATGAGTAATCCAATTGAACTGAGTTGAATTACAATTAACTGATTCTACATAATATGAAAGAGCAATACAGCGTGAATTAAATCTAACTGAACTGAGTTGATTCCTGAATTGATTCCTGCATATGACAGAGCAGTGTAGTCGGTCTGCTGATAGGTTACCTGTGGATCCTCTGCAGTAAAGACATGAGGCAGGAGAATCATGATGACCCTGAGGGCTCCAGGATGCAGTATGGTCTGGTCACAGGTAAACCTGGACAGATATATAGTATCACATAGTTATAAAGTGATTATAATATGAAGCAATCTTGCTTGGCCTCTGGTACATTGGATACGAGAGAAATTAACACTCATGCAACAACCTGGAACATACAGTAGATTCGGAAAGTATTCAAAACCCTTGACTTTTTCCACATTTTGATACGTTACAGCCTTATTTTAAAATGGATTAAATACTTTCCCCCCCACATCAATTTACACACAATAACCCATAATGACAAAGCAAAAACAAAGGTTTTTAGAATTTTTTGCAAACGTATAAAAAAAAATGAAATATCACATTTACATAAGTATTGAAACACTTTTGGTAGTGGTTACAGCCTCGCATCTTCTTTGGTATGACGCTACAAACTTGGCACACCTGTATTTGGGGAGTTTCTCCAATTCTTCTCTGAAGATTCTCTCAAGCTCTTTCAGGTTCGTTGGGGAGCGTCGCTACACAGCTATTTTCAGGCATCTCCATAGATGTTCGATCGGGTTCTGGCTGGGCCACTCAAGGATATTCAGACACTTGTCCCGAAGCCACTCCTGCGTTGTCTTGGCTGTGTGCTTAACGTTGTTGTCCTGTTAGGAAGTAAACCTTCGCCCCAGTATGAGGTCCTGAGCGCTCTGGAGCAGGTTTTAATCAAAGATCTCTCTGTACTTTGCTCCATTCATCATTCCCTTGATCCTGACTAGTGTCCCAGTCCCTGTCGCTGACACACATCCCCAAAGCATGATGCTGCCACCATCATGTTTCGCTGTAGGGATGGTGCCAGGTTTCCTCAAGATGTGAAGCTTGGCATTCAGCCCAAAGAGTTCAATCTTGGTTTATCAGACCAGAGAATCTTGTTTCTCATGGTCTGAGAGTCCTTTAGGTGCCTTTTGGAAAACTCCAAGCAGGTTGTCATGTGCCTTTTATTGAGGAGTGGCTTCCGTCTGGCCACTCTACCATAAAGGCCTGATTGGTGGAGTGCCGCAGAGATGGTTGTCCTTCTGGAAGTTTCTCCCATCTCAACAGAGGAACTCTGGAGCTCTGTCACCTCCGTGAACAAGGCCTTCTCCTCCGATTGCTCAGATTGGCTGGGCGGCCAGCTCTAGGAAAAGTCTTGGTTGTTCCAAAATAACAATGATGGAGGCCACTGTGTTACTTGGGACTTTCAATGCTGCAGACAGTTTTTGGTACCCTTCCCCAGATCTGATGTCTGAATACTTTCTGAATGCACTCTAAAAGCTTAGAAGAAAACCACTGAGATATGTAGGGAGGTGAAGATGGAAAGGGAGGTGGAGAAGGAGAAGGAAAGGAGAAGGAGGTAGAAAGGGAGATAGAGAGATATAGATGGACATTGAAATAGAGATACTCTGGTACAATAGTGTATCTCTTTAACAATAAACAACAGTTCCACCTGTAGTTAGTCTCAGAGCAGACAACAGCGACGCTGTGGGCTGCAGGTCTGGATCCCCCTTGTAGTTCATCCTCTGGTGTCTGTGAAGTCTGTGGGGTTGGTGGCACAGTCTGCAGCCTCTCTCCTCCACCACCATCCCCCTGGGTCTCCCCATCTCCCCCCTCCTCTCTCTTCTCTCCCACATGTCCAGCTGTCATCTCAAGGGCAGCGTAGGTCCCTGTAGCTAATTGGTACAGGTAGGAGAGGAGCCTGATACAGGTCTGTAAAGGGGGAGGCAGGGGTGGCTTGGAGGTGGAAGAGAGGGAGGTGAGCACAGGGGTCTCAGACAGCTCCAGAAACTGGTGGAAGCTCCTCCCAAAAGAATGATTGTCCTCTGTTCCTCTCTGACCCCATCTCTGGCCCAGGCCCCTACTCATCATACCCCCAGCGTGGCCCTCCATCATCTCTGTCGCCTCCTGGCCCTCAGTCTGGAAACAACCCAGCCGTAGTAAGGCTTCAGCCAGCCTCTCGTAGAACCCTTCAGCCTGGAACAAATTAATGAATTATTTTCATTTCTGGTCACATTCATACAACCCATCCTTTGGCTTATGAGGTTATTTGACACCTTATTTGAATGAATGACATCACAGTACAGTGGTGTTACATACCTGGAACTGGTGTGAGTTGACAGGGTGTACGTGGACAGCTAGGGCGAGGGTGTGTAGGGTGAGGAAGAGGAGGTCTAGTATCCCCTGCTGCCCCATAGCACCCCACACCCCACCCTGAGGGGGGTCACTCAGAGCCCCCTCCATGTCCACCACCAGGGACAGCAGGCCGGTGAAGCCCCTCGCACGTCGAAACGCCCCCCAACTGTTAGGGCTCTCCAGAACCTTCAAAACTGACTGGAGAACAGAGAGAGAGAGTTCAGTTACAGAAAATATGCACACACACGTCTCGCTCCATTTGTGCTTTAGTCCTCTCTGACTATCTAACAAACAAGGTAGACTATGTTATATTATACAGTTCTATGGATGAGGCAGATCGAGAAAGTCCGGTTAACATGGCTATTGAGAAGATTATATGACAAGATTACAGACATAGATTGAGGTCCTTGAACTTGACCCATACAGAATTAACCCTTTACAGACAGCACAAACAGAATAGCCTGGATCAAACTATTCAGCTCACACACAGTATTCTCTTTGAGATGTTTGAGATGTTTGAGGTTTGGGAATATGTTGTCACAAAGGCATCAGAGACCAACATCTAGATATGTACAATGCCTAGTGAAAGTCTTGCACTGTTTTTTTTGTTGCCTTTTTTACTAGTTATCTACACAACCTGCTCCACTTTCAAAGTGAAAGAAACATTGTAGAACATTTTCTAAATGTATAAAAAATGTAAACAGTATTTTTGAATTTTGAATAAGATTCTACCAACTTTGCACAACTCTTAAGGCAACATATGTTCATTGTTTTTGTCAAAATTGCTCAAGCTCAGTAAATTTGGTTGGGAATCATTGATGGACAGTAATTTTGAAACCTTGTCTTTGATTTTCAAGCAGACTCAAGTCAGGACTGAGAGTAGACCACTCAGGAACACTCAACGCCTCTTGGAAAGTCATTGTAATTGCTGCCAAAGGTGCTTCCACCAAGTATAAACTATGGGGTGTGGGGACATACCCAATCAAGACATATTTTTTTTAAGGCAGCAAAATGTGAATCTGTGCAAGGGGTGTGTAGACTTTCACTAGGCACTGTATAAACATTTTGAGTAATAATGTATAATGCATTCAATTGCCTATCAAGAAGTAAACAAAGCAAAATGCGAGCTTATCTCTTCCGTTCTATTCAGCCAATTAAAACAAGCAGGTCATGAAGGGATGAAAAATAGTCCTGACATAAATAAATAAAAAAATCATAAATTATTTGGGGTAACCGTTGTTGAGGACTAAGCTAAATGTGATTAGCTTCATCTAATTTAGTGGTCTAATCCATCTGATAGGTAATGTGTGTGGCAGAACGCAGAGAGAAATGTGATTAACAAGAACTAGACTAATCACAATGGCTCTCAACACACGCCAAACCAGGTCACACTAAATCTGACTGCCACCTGCTTTAATCAAGTTAACACACATAGACACACTCGCACACACACACACACACAAACTCGTATACAAATACACACACTCGCACACACACCAAACACACAAACACCCCACCACCACACACACACACACCCATACACACACACATATATCGTCTGCGAGTTAGTACCCCTCTCATTCTGATCTATAAAAATAGACACGAACAGTAAGTCGCTAACTCACTTAGACCTAATCAGGTTTATCAGGCATTCTCTGATGTGATAGAGGTCCTAATCTTCATAGAGCTACAGCACAGGGCTGGAGGGGTAATCAAATAGCGCCCCGGCTAACAGCTAAACCTGTATCAGCTAATCAATCTGCATTTGTCTATAATGCAATAAGGCTCCTGGAGGATGGGATAACAAATTCACTGCCTTATTATGTTTTAAACATGTTACAATTTGTTAAAATTTGACGTGAAAATGAAATCTGCAGATTAGTCGAGACCCTCACGTGTTTTTGTTGGCTGTCGTTTCTCCTCATGCTTTAGCAAAATGTGTTTTTGACAATAATCCATAAAACATTAGAGAGAGATCAATGTGTGTACCTGCAGCAGGTCTTGTTTGAGCCCCAGCTCCTGTTGTGTAGAGGAACAGAGAGCTCCTATAGCCGTAGACATAAACTCGTCAGGGTTTATCTCTGACAGCTGCTCCAGGATGCTGAGGGTTGGTCCTCTGTACTGCTCCTCATCTAGAAAGATCTTTATGTAGGGAACCATCCCAAGGTCACGGACTGACACTGAGAGAGAGGGGGAGAGAGAAAGCGAGAGAGCGGGGGAGAGCTGGAAAGTGATCGGATGTGTGTACCTGATAGATCATAGCATTTCTTTGGATAGACGCAGATATAAAAGCGAGGGGAGACAGATGAGAGTGGAATACAGAGAGGAAGGTGGCTAGTGGTGGACCCAGGGATCGGACCAGTGCCTTTGGGGGAAATGTTGGTTGTACTACCGCTAGACCAGATTCCGACACTTACCTGTGTTTCTGATGGAGCGTAGGGTGAGGGCAGCCACTACTGTGAGCATGCTGGTGGTGAGAGCTCTCTCATTGTCCTCTACAGCTGACTGATCATGGGGACCTGACAGAGAGAGAAGAGATCACTGTGAGGAAGAGTGAAAGGCTCTATAGGCTCTATATAAGTCTATATGTGGTAACATCATTGTTACAATAATATACACGTACCTGCTCCTCTAGCCTTCCTGAGTGTCTTGGCCCTCCTACGTAGTTCTCCAAGCAGAAGATCCAACAGACCTCCATCACTGAGAACTTCCGCTAGCAGACCACTACGCACTGTCAACCTGAAGAGGAATGGAAGAGATTTTGTATATTTTAAACTAAAGTCAAATCCAATCAAATTTGATTTGTCACATGCTTCGTAAACTGGTGAAGACTAACAGTGAAAAGCTTACTTACGGACCCTTCCCAACAATTCAGAGTAAAAAAAAGAGTAATATAAAAAGTAATATAAAAATTATTACACAAGTTATAAATGCACAATGAGTAACTGGATATACAGTGCATTTGGAAGGTATTCAGACCCCTTGAATTTTCCACATTTTGTTACGTTTCAGCCTTGCCACGTCTACTCCCACTCTCCCTCTCCGGCGCTCAACGTCACAGGTCTACTAACCACTGGTCCTGGAAGCCCATCTTTACGCACACCTGCGTCTCATCATCAGTCACACCTGGACTTCATTACTCCCTGACTACTTACCCTTAATATAATTTTTTTTGTTATCAGTTATCAGGCAGTATTGGTTATGTTTCCTTGTCAGACGTTTCTCTTGTTTTGTATCATTCTATGTTCGTTCATATTAAACTCACTAACTGCACCTGCTTCTTGACTCCCTGAATCGACGTTACAGAATACTGCCTCAACATAAGGAAGCATCAGTTAATCAGTACATCTCCCAGATAGTCAGCGAACAGGGACACCTACTTCGCCAACACTATGAACACCTGGCACAACTGGGGACGGCTATGGATGAGGTCCTCCACGCTCTTCAACATCTCGACATTTCCGGAAAGGCACCATCTCCAACAAGTGGAGGATTCTCTACCACAATTCGACCCAGCGTGCCAGCACCCCAGCCCATCCAACAGTCCACCGAGGTCAGCGATGCCTGTTTGTCCCTCCCGGACAAATATCACGGGTCTCCCTCCAAATGCCGTGGTTTCCTACTCCAGTGCTCCCTCTATTTCACTCATCAGTTGGGAGTTCCCACCATGGAGAGGTCCAAGGTTGCCATGGAGAGGTCCAAGGTTGCCACGGTTATTTCCCTGCTGACCAGACGGGCGTTGGAGTGGGCTATGGCCGTCTGGGAGAGAAGAGGATCTGGGTTCCAATGAGGGGTTCATGGCTCTGTTCAGAGGGGTCTTCCACCATCCACTAGAGGGCAGAGAGGACAGTGGCAGCATCCAGTGGATGGAATGAGCCGGCGCTCTGCACCCTATTCTGAAGAGGATTGCGCAAAGAAGTCCAGACGGAGATGGCTTGCTGAGATGAAAATCTAACCTTGGACACACTCATCACGATGGCCATCTGTCTGGATAACCTTCTTCGGGAGTGTCGGCACCCCCTCGCCTCTCTCCCTCCTTCGTTGGCCAGAGCCTGAACCCATGGCCACACGCTTCCCCGCGGCTGAGCAACGCCATTGGAGGCAGTTAGAGCTCTGTCCCTATTGCGGCCAGCTTCAACGGTGTCTGGTACGTCCCAACCCGGAATCCACGAGAGCAGAGGGACTTCCTGGGTTAGGCGTGAGTACTCCATCATCATCAATTTCCGTCAAACCTTTTTCAGTATCGATTTCACTAGGAGGCTGTCCCTCATCTATTGTTTCTACAGCTCTAAAGGGTTCTAGTGACACAGGGAATTTTATTGACAAGACCTTTGCCTCCTCCCTGCACATCACCTCATACCCGCTCTCTTCTCCATTTCCGGTCCAAGCGTTGGATATACGACCATTGGGATCCGGCACTATTATGCACGTCACAGTTCCACTCACCCTCACCGTGGGACCAAAGCACCAGGAAAACCTTTCCTTCCTCTTCACCTCCGCACCCGTGCACAAAGTCATCCTTGGCCTCCTGTGGCTCCAACTCCATAATCCCACCATCTCCTGGTCAGAGAGGAGGATTACCACCTGGGGACCAGGATGTCGGAGGACCTGCTTTCCCGCTCCCTGTGTTTCCACATCAGTAGAGGGCCCTGTGAGTGTCCGCCAGCTCATCAATCGGTCCTCCCGTATCATTGGCCCAGTGTTTTGGGACGTAGTTATGGACATCCGCCAGGCTCTGGGGAGGGAACCCGCCCCTGCACCGCCTGTACTGTCAGGTCTACTCCCGCTCCCCCTCTCCGGCGCTCAACGTCGCCGGTCTACTAAGCACCGGTCCTGGCAACCCATCTTTACGCACACCTGCATCTCATCATCAGTCACACCTGGACTTAATTACTCACTGATGCCCTTTATATAGCACTCTTTTGTTATCAGTTATCAGGCAGTTTTGGTTATGTTTCCTTGTCAGACGTTTCCTTGTATTGTATCGTTCTATGTTGGTTCATATTACACTCACTAACTGCACATGATTCCTGACTCCCTGCATCGACGTTACACTTATTCTAAAATGTATTAAATCATGTATTTCCCTCATCTACACACAATACCCCATAATGACGAAGGGAAAACAGGTTTCAGTTTTTTGCCAATGTATTAAAAATTAAAAACAGAAATACCTTATTTACATAAGTATTCAGAACCTTGCTATGAGTCTCGAAATTGAGCTCAGGTGCATCCTGTTTCCATTTTTCATCCTTGAGATGTTTCTACAACTTTATTGGAGTCCACCTGTGGTAAATTCAATTGATTTGACATGATTTGGAAAGGCCCACACCAGTCTATATAAGGTCCCACAGTTGACAGTGCATGTCAGAGCAAAAACCAAGCCATGAGATTGAAGGTATTCTCTGTAGAGCGACGAGACAGGATTGTGTGTGTCGAGGCACGGGCTACCAAAAAATATCTGCGGCATTGAAGGTCCCCAAGAACTCCATCATTCTTAAATGGAAGAAGTTTGGAACCACCAAGACTCTTCCTAGAGCTGGCCGCCTAGCTAAACTGAGCAATCGGGGGAGAAGGGCATTCTTCAAGAAGGTGACCAAGAACCCGATGGTCACTTTTTTTAATATATTTATTTTTCTCCCCAATTTCATGTTATTCAATTGGTAGTTACAGTCTTGTCCCATCGTTGCAACTCCTGTACGGACTTGGGAGAGGCGAAGGTCGAGAGCGGAGCGTCCTCCGAAACACAATCCAACCAAGCCGCACTGCTTCTTGACACAATGCACGCTTAACCCGGAAGCCAGCCGCACCAATGTGTCGGGGGAAACACCATACACCTGGTGCCCGTGTCAGCGTGCATTGCACCCAGCCCGCCACAGGAGTTGCTAGAGCGTGATGGGACAAGAACATCCCTGACGGCCAAACCCTCCTCTAACCCAGATGACGCTGGGCCAATTGTGCCCAGTTGTCTCCACGAGTCTCCCGGTCGCGGCCGACTGCGACAGAGCCTGGACTCGAACCAGGATCTCTAGTGGCACAGCTAGCACTGCGGTGCAATGCCTTAGACCACTGTGCCACACGGGAGGCCCGATGGTCACTCTGACAGAGCTCCAGAGTTCCTCTGTGGAGATGGGAGAACCTTCCAGAAGGACTCCACCAATCAGGCCTTTATGGTCTTCAGACAGAACCAACTCCTCAGAAAAAGGCACATAACAGCTCGCTTGGAGTTACTAAAAGGCACCTAAAGGACTCTGAACATGAGAAACAAGGTTCTCTAGTCTGATGAATCCAAAGTTGAGCTTTTGTCATTATGGGGTATTGTGTGTAGATTGATGAGAAAAACAACAATTCAATAAATATTCAAAATATGCTTTAACGTAACAAAATGTGGGAAAAGTCAAGGGGTCTGAATACTTTCTGAATGCACTGTATACTGTGAAAAAGTACTAGAAATATACACTCAGGGGCCAGTTTTTTAGGTACACCACCCCATTCACTAAAATGGTTTACTCGTACAGACAGTGAGTCACGTGGCTGTGGCTTGCTATATAAAGTAGGCAGAGAGGCATCGAGGCATTCAGTTACTGTTCGATTGAACGTTGAAATTAGCAAAACGAGTGACCTAAGCGACTTTGAGCATGGTATGATGCTCAAAATCAGCTGCATTCCTGTGGGCGAAAACAGATCGTTGATGAGGGAGGTCGAAGGAGAATGGCAAGACTCATGCAAGCTCACAGGCGGGACATAAATAGGCAAATAACAGCGCAGTACAACAGTGGTGTGCAGAACGGCATCTCGGAACGCACAACTTGTCGGTCCTTGTCACGGATGGGCTATTACAGCAGATTAAGAGGCTCCAATGGGCACACGATCACCAACACTGGACAATTGAAGCGTGGAAAAACATTGCCAGGTCCGACGAATCCCGGTTCCTGTTGCTTCATGCTGATGGCAGAGTCAGGATTTGGCGTAAACAGCATGAGTCCATGGCCCCATCCTGCCTGGTGTCAACAGTACAGGCTGGTGGCGTACTGGTGTGGGGAAGTGTACCTAATAAACTGTCCACTGAGTGCATATTGTATCATCCCAGTCATAGAGTCATTTATAAAATAATCAATGTGTCTTATACTGGGGACGAATCCAATTTAACCTCTGGGGATCAATAAAGTTTATTGCTTAATTTAAACCTGTGGAAGCAGCCGAGGGCAGCCACTCCAAACTGTGCCTCTCTGGCCACGGCCCCTGCCCAGCCCTGCTTCAGCACAGCCTGCACCGCACACACAGCCTCGTGGGGGATGTAGTTAAGATGGAATGCCACCTGGACAGACACATTAACGGGATAGTTCAGTCAATAGTGGTGAATCAACAGATAAGTATTTTACCAAAATATCAATTGCTGAATTAATTAAACATAATGGACATATGGAGAACTATAAATGTAGAGCTTGTTAAGGGGATAGCTTTCTTGAATGACAGGACATTGATAGATTCTGATGCGGATTTTGTGTGTATGTACATAACAAGTGTAGTTTCCTTGCGTGCATGCAAGTGTGTGTGCTTGTGCTCGCATGTGTGTGTATGTGCCTGCTTGCCCACACGTGCATGTGTCACTCAACCCACCATCTCTAACATAGAGAAGAACAGTCTGTGTACAGGAGGTGGTTTCTTCGACACACACTGAGCTAGCTGAGCCAGTGATTGAACAGTCCACTCTAACAGGAAGAAGTTGGCCCTGTTCCATGACCACACAGTCCTGATGGTGCTTAGGATCTGGCAGCAGAAAACACAGTCCTCTGACCGCTGGAAGGAACCCTGGAGCAAACGGAACGCTGATAGGTTCCTTACCGCGGAGCCTGGAAGTACAGGGGTTAAAAATGAGTGAAAAAAACTATACATTATTGTGGGAATCTCAAAATACTAAGTGCCTTAATCCTCTCATCATCTCCTTCCTGTAATTTGTTAGGAACTGAGAACACATAGGAAAATATTTTTGTGGGATTTATTTAAAATATATATATATATATAAAAAGTGACCATCCGGTTCTTGGTCACCTCCTTGAAGAATACCCTTCTCCCCCCTCTGCACTGCATCTTATGACACAAGGACACAAAGCCTGAAGCAGAAGGTTAACTAGGCTCAGATAGAGACAGATATGTAAAAGTGTAATAAACTAGGAGCAGTGTTTCCCCTAGCTAGAAGAAGAGAGACAGACACCCCCAAAAAAGGTTCAGTCAATGAGGATTTGTTTCAAATAGAAAAACACTGGCTGGGCTGGTTAGTTATAGTGTCTATGACCACTTTCCCTACCTGGAAAAATATGTTTGTTTTGTGTTTGATATTGACTGAGAAGGGGACTGGAAATACATTCTTATGCAGCTGACAAAGTAATATCAATGTGAAAATAATCTTATGGCATACTCAAAGGTCAATTTAAGCAAAGTTATGTTTTAGTTTAGGAACCATTTATCATATTTTGCTCAATTCCATAATTCCAATTCCATAGATGGTTGAACAATTAACCTAAACGGGAGAAAATAACCAAGGGAATCGAGTTACGCTCACATAGATTGATAGAAAACGAATATGTTAAGTTGCATAAAAACATTGGGAAAACATCATTATCCGGACTGATAAAGTTTGGAAGCACAGCATTGTCAGAATATTCCGAGATGGTCTTAGATTTAGGAGCGGGGACATGGATATGTTTGTGGTAAATAAATATATAAGTAGTTTGTAATAAGATTAATTTTCACCTGTAATGAAAATCACATCACAGACAAATAAGATCATCCTAAAACACCCTTGTCTCAACGCTGGTGAGAGAGGTGCTCCTGTAAGTGATAGATGGGCTCTGTGTGTGTGTGTGTGTGTGTGTGTGTGTGTGTGTGTGTGTGTGTGTGTGTGTGTGTGTGTGTGTGTGTGTGTGTGTGTGTGTGTGTGTGTGTGTGTGTGTGTGTGTGTGTGTGATAGATGGGTAGCCTCTGTGTGGTGGTGTTTTATGAATGCAGTGTGTCTGTTAACAGAGTTAGGACTGCAGACTCCACTTCATCATCTTAGACATAATCACCTCATGGCTCCAGTTAACCTGAGAGGTGGAGCAAGGGAGGGGAGAAGGAGACTGTTTGGGGAGTACAAGGGAAGAGTGTTAGAAGGGGTAGAGAGTGTTTGGAGGTGGGAGGCACACAAGGTTTCCCAGTAACCCACCTACATTTGTTCTTGAAAAGTGTGGGGGAAACGGGGGTGGGAGGGGGGAGAATAGAAGGAAGTGTTTTCTTACCTGTGGTGAGTGAGGGGTCAAACTTGAAGCCAGGTGGCTGAGGGTTGGTGACACAGAGAGCCACCTTCAGCTCTGACCTCCCAAAGAGACACAAAGATGCTAGCAGAGATAACAGGTCCTCTACTGGACCAAACTCCTCCGCAGGCACACCCTCCTCACACCTGCCATAGTGAAAAGTTGGAATTAATGGTATGGAGAGAGGGTGAAAGAGACACAGTAAAGGGTTTAGATGTAAAGTGAAAGATAAAATATTATTTGTAGCCATATATCTGTAAGCAGACAAACTGCAGAGACATAAATAGCATTGTGTTGTGGGCAGAATTGGCTTTAATCCCAAAATAAATCAAATTACATTATGTCTGTTGCACGCACCTTCATTCCAGGAAGCCTTATTTCCAAGAAATCTGGATAATTTCCCCTACTGACGCTTTCAATAAAGACAGATGTTTTCACTCTGTCCCTCTCCCTCCCACCTTCAACCACTCACTTTCTCTCCCTCACCATCATCCTTCCTCACCCTCTCTTTCTCCCTCAATTCCCTCCCCCATCTCCTTCTCTCTAACTCACCGGGTCATGATGGCCTGTAAGACAGTGTACCCATTGTTATTTTCAAGCTCGGTGAACAGAGCAGGGTTGAGCTGGTAGGAGTCTCTGATGAAGCTAAACACTGTGACAGCCACCTCAGCTAGGACTGGAGCTGGGGCACGATCACTGATACGCTGCAGGTTCTGAATACAGATACGCACACAGTTCTTAGCTGAGGAGAGAGTGGAAAAATAGAATATATATACATATATATATGAGAGCGAGAGAGAGAGAGAGAGAGAGAGAGAGAGAGAGAGAGAGAGAGAGAGAGAGAGAGAGAGAGAGAGAGAGAGAGAGAGAGAGAAGGGGTTACAGGGTCAATGAGTCATACGTTGAGTAATTCAAAAATACACACCAGACACATTGCCTGAATGCCTCCACCATCACCAAAACAAATCACCCATCATCACCAAAACAAACTGATAATCATCACCAAAGCAAACTGCTCATCATTACCAAAACCATAGAATTAAATAAAACACTAGCACAGTACATTGATTATATTCCAGGCTGTATCACAACCGGCTGTGATTGGGAGTCCCATAGGGCTGTGCACAATTGGCCCAGGGTCATCCGGGTTAAGGTTTGGCCGGGGTAGGCCATCATTGTAAATAAGACTTTGATCTTAACTGGCTTGCTTAGTTAAATAAAGGTTAAGTAAAAAATAAAAAATACAGTGGCACTATTAAATGCTCATTTCTGATTGGCTTGAAGGGCATTCTAAAGCGTACATTATTTTCCTCTAACGGCCGGTATATCAGCACGGTAGAATTCAATGGCTATTTCAATCTTACATGTTCATTGTTTGAGCTATTTTTGAAAGCAAAAGTTAAATTGTAAACATTGTTGACATTGTTGAATTCGATTTTCATAATAGCAAGCTAAGACTGATGGTTAGGTTAGCTAAACTAGCAAACAGACTTGGTTACCAAGGCAACTACTGTAGCTACTGTATCTAGTAAACTTGCTAGCTACTTCAGTGGATGTTGAACACATTTCTACCTGTAAATGAACACATTTCTTGCGGAAATGTGTTAAATTATAGCCATGGTATAAAAAGGATATTCAACTATGGGCTCTGCATTCTCTGGAAAATATGCAGCTCTGTGGAATGTAAGTTCCGTTTCACTCCACTAGCGCGTTGCGGAACACACATTTCGCACATTCCTGACTTTCCATAGAATGCATAGCCCCTCGTTGATTATCCCTTACATATGTCCTCCATGACCAAAACAAACTAATAACGATCGCCAAAACAAACCAGACAACAGTCATGTTCTGTGCTCTGGGCTGTGTATGGGAACAGCTAAGTAGATAATGAGGTCTGAGTGGATATCATGTGAATGTCTACTTCTGTGTTTGTCATGAGACCTGGGGCTCTGGTGACTGCTGCTTATCTTTACCCACGTTCCTGAGAGAGGAAAATCATCCCATCAATAAGGTGAGTGGTCTTAATGTTCTGGTGATTACTGCATCCCAGCAAACTGGGAACATTCCTATAACATTACCTAAGATTCCCATTAAGTTCTAGTATTTTTTGTCCAACAACCACCACATAAAATTCCTCAAAAGTTCTTGTTAGGTTTCCTGTTTACGTAATAACACAATGTACCAGTAATGTTTTACCAGAAAACCAAAATTGGTTCTGTGAAAGTTCCTAGAACATTCGTTAGGTCGCAGCAAATGTTCTCATAACACAAAAACTGTTAATTTGTGGTGATGATTATAGAATGTTTGTATAAAACATCCGCCCAATGTTGGAAGAACGTTTCTATAACCAAATTAACCTCTAAAAATCTAAGTCGTCTAAGCTAACATACAGAATTGTTTTTAGATGGTTCAATATTTAGATGGTTCAAAATTCAATATTTTATCAAATAATAACTACAAAAAATAGATACCTAGATGGGTCCTAAAATTCAAAATCAAATAGCAAAATGATCCATAGTATTCCCATTATGTTCCATTAGATTGTGGTAACATTGCGGGGACGTGACAAGAGGTATATTTCCAAAACACAAAAACTGTCCAGTTGTGCTGACATTCAGATAATGTTTGTATCAGGGTGCACAACACGTTTCTTTGATGTTGCAAGAATGTTGACAGAACAGCCTTTAAAGGTTCCCAGAACATGTAATTAGGTTGTATGAACAGTGTAGGTACATTACAAGAGATATGTTCCCAAAACATAAAATATGCTCAGTTGTGATAACATTTTACTAGGCAAGTCAGATAAGAACAATTTATTATGTACAATAATAAGAACAAATTCTTACTTACAATGACGGTCTAACGGGGAACAGTGGGTTCAGGGGCAGAACAACAGACTTTTACCTTGTCAGCCAGGGGAATTGATCCAGCAACCTTTTGGTTACTGGTCCAATGCTCTAACCACTAGGATGCCTGACACCCCAGGTTGCACAGGACATTCCCTTAATGTTGTAAGAATTAAATAAGTCAGTTTTTATGATGTTCATATCATATTTGTTTTAGGTTTAATATATTATTCCATTGATGTTCACGCAATATACATTTTACCTTGTCTTGGAGGTTTGTTACTCAAAACATTTCAAGAACATTTATAAAATGTTATATTTACGTTTGACCTTGGACTACATCCCCATTAATTCTCTCTCCAGATTTGTTTTCAATTTGCATTTGAGGACAGTATTGTAGGTGATATAGAGACACATGGCATTTTAATTTCATTTATAGGACATTTGAATAGAATTTAATCATACAAACGCAACCATATTTTTTACACTTCATATGTTGATAACCTGCACATTATTTCATTCATAGGACATTTGAACAGAATTTAATCATATAAACACAACCATATATGTTACACTTATGCTGACAATCTGCACATTATTTAATTCATAGGACATTTGAACATCATTTATTCCCACAATGTTTAACCAGGTCTTTTATCCTCTGCGCCACCAGGGACCACTCTTACATTTTCTTTTATCAGTATATAGCCATGGCAGTATGGTCAATCAGGAATTCTATGCTTCCTTTTTAGCCTTCTTAGACAAAACAAACCCATCGAAATATGGTTATTCACCATCAATCACTTCGCCCATCCTCTTTATATGCTGTGTACTTCTGGGCCGATATTTACAAGGTATCCAAGACTATGTGCTGATTTCAGGTTTCACTTTTGCTCTCGCTTTTCAGATCATGAAAAATAAGCCAGGGGTGACCATATCAATCATCTCAAAGTAGGAATTATATAGGGTGCGTTTTTTAAAGTTGAAGAGTCAATTTTTACACAAAAAATGACCTCTGATCTGTCAGACTCACTAAACACAAATGCTTTGTTTGTAAATTATGTCTGAGTGTTGGAGTGTGCCCCTGGCTATCCATAAAAAAAACAAGAAAATTGTTCCATCTGGTTTTCTTAATATTAGGATTTTTTTTATTATTCGTACTTTTACTTTTGATACTTAAGTATATTTAAAACCAAAAACGTATAGACTTTTACTCAAGTAGTATTTTACTGGATCATTTTCTGTAAGGTTCTGTAAGGATGACAACTGGATACTTTTTCCACCACTGTATTTCTGACTGGATTTATACAACTGGACGAAATATACTCTTTTAGTAGAGTATATCTGAGCCTCTATTTCACTTTTTTTTCAAAAGAAACATGGTTAAAGAAAATGGTGGATTGAACCTGCAATCTTTGGATCTGCAGCCAGATCATGAACCCTCTGCGTCACAAGAGGATAGCTGTGGCCTTGTAATTAAAATGTCCCTTTTCACTTCATATGCTGTGCACTTATAACACTGTATTTTATGATTTTCTTTCTTCACCACAGATGTTGAAAGCCTTTAACTCATATTCTTGTGTTTTCATATCCTTCTTAAATACAGACTCATAACCTTCAAACTACACCACACAAAAATATAAACCCAATATGTAAAGTGTTGGTCCCATGTTTCATGAGCTGAAATAAAAGATCCCAGAAACTTTCCATACGCACAAAAAGCTAATTTCTCTCAATTTTTGAGTACAAATTTGTTTACATTCCTGTTATTGAGCATTTCTCCTTTGCCAAGATAATCCATCCACCTGACAGTTAGGCATATCAAGAAGCTGATTAATTACATAGGTGCAGCTTGTGCTGAAGACAAAAGGCTAAAATGTGCAGTTTTGTCACACAACACAATGGAACAGATGTATCGGGTTTTGAGGGAGCGTGCAATTGGCATGCTAACAGCAGGAATGTCCGCAGAGCATGTGTATGGCGTCATGTGGGCGAGCAGTTTGCTGATGTCAAGTTGTGAACAGAGTGCTCAATGGTGGTGGTGGGGTTATGGTATTGGCAGGAATAAGCTACGGACAACAAACACAATTACATTTTATCGATGGCAATTTGAATACACAGAGATACCGTGATGAGATTCTGATCCCAATGTCTTGCCATTCATCCACCAACATCACCTCATGTTTCAGCATGATAATGCACGGCCCCATGTCGCAAGGATCTGTACACAATTCCTGGAAGCTGAAAATGTCCCAGTTCTTCCATGGCCTGCATACTCACCAGACATGTCACCCATTGAGCATGTTTGGAATGCTCTGGATTGTGTACAACAGTGTGTTCCATTTCCCCCCAACATCCAGCAACTTCGCAAAGCTGTTGAAGAGGAGTAGAACAACATTCCACAGGCCACAATCAACAGTTTGATAAAGTCCATGCGAAGGAGATGTGTCATGATGCATGAGGCAAATTATGGTCATACCATAATATTGACTATTTTTCTGATCCACACCCCTACCTTCTTTTAAGGTATCTGTGACCAACAGATGCATATCTGTATTACCAGTCATGTGAAATCCATAGATTAGAGCCTATTGAATTTATTTCAATTAACTGATTTCCTTATATGAACTATAACTCACTAAAATCTTCGAAGTTCTTGCATGTTGTGTTTATATTTTTGTTCAGTATAAATAAGAAAACTATTTAACCTTTTCTCAATTTCCAAATCACATTTTATTAGACTTTCAAAACGTGATGAAGAAGGACAATCATAAAATACAGTGTTACAAGTACACAGCATATGAAGAGAATAGGAAAATTTTAATAGCTCCAAAATTATGCTCTATGTCCTGATGGGCTTGATAAATGCTTGATAAATAGTGCATAAACTATTGTAAAGGATTAACTACATGAAGACATATTAATGGAAATATATACAGTGCATTCGGACAGTATTCAGACCCCTTCCTTTTTTACAAATTTTGTTACGTTACAGCCATATTCTAAAATGGATTAAATAAATAAAAATTACTCATCAATCTACACACAACACCTCATACTGACAGAGCAAAAAACGTTTTTTTAGAAATCTTTGCAAATTTAGTACCAATAAAATTTAGTACCACACAAAACGAACTTGACAGTCTTGTCAGGCACACATAGCTAAACAAGAACAATCTCCCACAAAATACTAACACAAACACATACCTATTTATAGGACCCTCAATCAGAGGCAACTAGAAAACACCTGCCTCCAATTGAGAGTCCAACCCCCAATTAACTAAACATAGAAATACAAATGACTAGACTAAACATAGAAGTACATGAACATAGAACAGTGCCCAAAACCCGGAATAATAAATCAAACACCCAACTACTAACACAACCAGCCCGAACCACATAAAACAAATACCCCTTGCCACGTCCTGACCAAACTACAATAACAAATAACCCCTTTTACTGGTCAGGACGTGACAGTACCCCCCCCCCCCCCCCCCCCACAAATAAACAAAAATCACCCCAAAACAAAAATAAATCCCCTAAACTAAAGGGAGGGAAGGGAGGGTGGCTGCCGTCACCGACGGCACTCGTGCATACACCCACCCCTCCCCAAACCTCTTACATTGGAGGTGGCTTAGGCTCGGGCCTAAGACCACCCCCAGACCAGTCCACTCCTCCCAAATACCTCGGCCTGACACATGTCACTGTAGACCCTGTACTATATTCTATGAGCTCTAGACTGTAGGACGACTCTATGAGCTCTGGACTGTAGGACGACTCTAGGAGCTCTGGACTGTAGCAGACTCACTCGGTTCCAGGCTGTAGGCAGACTCCCTCGGTTCCGGACTGTAGGCAGACTCACTCGGTTCCGGACTGTAGGCAGACTCACTCGGTTCCTGACTGTAGGTCGTCTCACTCGGTTCCGGACTGTAGGCCATCTCATTCGGTTCCGGACTGTAGGCCGTCTCACTTGGTTCCGGACTATACACTGTTGCCGGATACTCTGGATGGGGTACTGTTGCCGGATACTCTGGACGGGGTACTGTTGCCGGATACTCTGGACCGGGTACTGTTGCCGGATACTCTGGACGGGGTACTGTTGCCGGATACTCTGGATGGATCACTGTCGCCGCACACATTGGACGGGGCACTGTCGTCGGACACTGGACGGGGTACTGTCGTCGGACACTTTGGACGGGGCACTGTCTTCGGACACTCTGGACGGGGTACTGTCTTCGGACACTCTGGACGGGGCACTGTCGTCGGACACTCTGGACGGAGTACTGTCGTCGGACACTCTGGACTGAGCTGACGCACTGGAAGCCTAGTGCGTGGGGCTGGTAGTGGAGGTACCAGACTGGAGACACGCACTTTAAGGCTAGTGTGAGGAGCGGGAACAGGCTGAATAGGACTGGGCTGATGCACTGGAAGCCTAATGCGTGGTGCTGGTAGTGGAGCTACCAGACTGGAGACACGCACTTTAAGGCTAGTGCGAGGAGCGGGAACAGGCTGAATTGGACTGGACTGATGCACTGGAAGCCTAATGCGTGGGGCTGGTAGTGGAGCTACCAGACTGGAGACACGCACTTTAAGGCTAGTGCGAGGAGCGGGAACAGGCTGAATTGGACTGGACTGACGCACTGGAGGCCTGGTGCGTGGTGCTGGTACTGAATATACCGGGCCGTGGAGGCGCACTGGCGGTCTCGATCGCACCTCCTGCACAACCCGTCCTGGCTGGATGGAACTAGTAGCCCTGCACGAGAGAAGTGCTGGCACAGGGCGAACTGGGCTGTGCAGGGGCCTGATGGTTGCAGTGCGTAGAGCAGGCGTAGGGTAGCCTGGACCTAGGAGGCGCACCGGTGGCCAGATGCGCTGCGCAGGCATCCTTCTTCCAGGCTGGATGCCCACTGTAGCACGGCACTTGCGAGAGGCTGGGATCAATCGCACCGGACTGCGTGTGCGCATGGGCGAAATCGTGCGCACTTCCGCATACTCCGGCGCTCTCTTCTCCACCTGCTTCCCATAATAAGCACGGGGAGCTGGCTTAGGTCTACTGCCTGGCCTAGCCAACCTACCCATGTGACCCCCCCCAAAAAAGTATTGGGGCTGCCTCTCATGCTTTATCAGCGCATATATCGCTTCATACCGGCGCCTCTCTGCCTTGGCTGCTTCTATCTCCTCCGGTGGGAGACGGTAGTCCCCAGCCTGGTGCCATGGTCCAGCCCCATCCAGAATCTCCTCCCATGTCCAATTCCCCTGATAGTCCATATAATTTTTCCGTTGCTCCTTACCCCGCTGCTTGGTCCTTGGTTGGTGGGAGATTCTGTCACGGTTGTCGTAGGGTTGAGACCAAGACGCAGCGGGAAAATGTACACTCATCTTCTTTTATTTATGTGAAGAAGGAAAAACACCAAAAAACATATACAAAACACAAAACGAACTTGGCAGTCTTGTCAGGCACACATAGCTAAACAAGAACAATCTCCCACAAAATACTAACACAAACACATACCTATTTATAGGACAATCAGAGGCAACTAGAAAACACCTGCCTCCAATTGAGAGTCCAACCCCCAATTAACTAAACATAGAAATACAAATGACTAGACTAAACATAGAAATACATTAACATAGAACAGTGCTCAAAACCCGGAATAATAAATCAAACACCCAACTACTAACACAACCAGCCCGAACCACATAAAACAAATACCCCCTGCCACGTCCTGACCAAACTACAATAACAAATAACCCCTTTTACTGGTCAGGACGTGACAGTTGAAGCACCTTTGGCTGCGTTTACAACCTCGAGTCTTCTTGGGTATGACGCTACAAGCTTCGCACACCTGTATTTGGGGAGTTTCTCCCTTTCTTCTCTGCAAATCCTCTCAAGCTCTGTCAAGTTGGTTGAGGAGCGTCGCTACACAGCTATTTTTAGGTCTCTCCAGAGATGTTCGATCGGGTTCAAGATCAGGCCCTGAACATTCAGAGACTTATCCCGAAGCCACTCCTGCGTTGTCTTGGCTGTGTGCTTATAGTCATTGTCCTGTTGGAAGGTGAACCTTTCACCCCAGTATGAGGAGTTCCTGAACGCTCTGGAGCAGGTTTTCATCAAGGATCTCTCTGTAATTTGCTCCGTTCATCTTTCCTTCAATCCTGACTAGTCTCCAAGTCTCTGCCGCTGAAAAACAAACCACAGCATGATGCTGCCACAACCATGCTTCACTGTAGGGATTCTGCCAGGTTTCCTCCAGACGTGACGCTTGGCATTCAGATCAAAGAGTTCAATCTTGGTTTCATCAGACCAGAGAATCTTGTTTCTCATGGTCTGAGAGTCTTTAGGTGCCTTTTGGCAAACTCCAAGTCGGCTGTCATGTGCCTTTTACTGAGGAGTGGCTTCCGTCTGGCCACTCTACCATAAAGGCCTGATTGGTGGAGTGCTGCAGAGATGGTTGTCCTTCTGGAAGGTTCTCCCATCTCCACAGAGGAACTTTAGTGCTCTGTCAGAGTGACCATCGGGCCTTGGTCACCTCCCTGACCAAGGCCCTTCTCCCCCGATTGCTCCGTTTGTCCTGGCGGCCAGCTCTAGGAAGAGTCTTGGTGGTTCCAAACTTCTTCCATTTAAGAATGATGGAGGCCACTGTGTTATTGGCGACCTTCAATGCTGCATACATTTTTTGGTACCCTTCCCCAGATTGGTGCCTCGACACTAGCTCTACGGAGAATTCCTTTGACATAACGGCTTGGTTTTTGCACTGACATGCACTGTCAACTGTGGGACCTTATATAGACAGGTATGTGCCTTTCCAAATCATGTCCAATCAGTTGAATTTACCACAGGTGGACTCCAATCAAGTTGTAGAAACGTCTCAAGGATGATCAATGGAGACAGGATGCACCTGAGCTCAATTTCGAGTCTCATAGCAAAGGGTCTGAATACTTATGTAAATAAGTTTTTTTATTTTTTATTAACACACATTTTTAAGAACCTTTTAAGAACCTCACTTTGTCATTATGGGGTATTGTGAGTAGATTGCTGGGGAAATGTTTTTATTTAATCCATTTTAGAATAAGGCTGTAACGTAACAAAATGTGGAAAAAGTCAAGGGTTCTGAATATTTCCCCGAAGGCACTGTATATACAAAAGTATGTGGACACCCCTTCAAATTAGTGGATTTTACTATTTCAGCCACACCTGTTGCTGACAGGTGTATAAAATTGAGCACACAGTCATGCAATCTCCATAGACAAGCATTGGCAGTAGAATGGCCTTACTGAAGAACTTTCAACGTGTCACTGTCATAGGATGCCACCTTTCCAACAAGTCAGTTAGTCAAATCACTGCCCTGATAGAGCTTCCCTGGCCAACTGTAAATGCTGTTATTGTGAAGTGGAAGCGTCTAGGAGCAACAACGAATCAGTCGCAAAGTGGTAGGCCACACAAGCTCACAGAACGGGACCGCCGAGTGCTGAAGCATGTAGCACGTAAAAATCATCTGTCCTCGGGTTGCAACACTCACTACCGAGATCCAAACTGCCTCTGGAAGCAAAGTCTGCACAAGAACTGTTCGTTGGGAGCTTAATGAAATGGGTTTCCATGACCGAGCAGCGACACAAAAGCCTAAGTTCACCATGCACAAGGCCAAGCGTCGGCTGAAGTGGTGTAAAGCTCGCCACCATTGGACTCTGGAGCAGTTGAAATGCGTTCTCTGGAGTAATGAATCACACTTCACCATCTGGTGGTCCGACAGACAAATCTGGGTTTGGCGGATGCCCGGAGAACGCTACCTGCCCCAATGCATAGTGCCAACTGTAAAGTTTGGTTGAGGAGGAATAATGGTCTGGGGCTGTTTTTCATGGTCTGGGGCTGTTTTCATGGTTCGGGCTAGTTCCAGTGAAGGGAAATCTTAACGCTACAGCATACAATGACATTCTAGACAATTCTGTGCTTCCAACTTTGTGGCAACAGTTTGGGGAAGGTCCTTTCCTGTTTCAGCATGACAATGCCCCCATGCACAATTCGAGGTCCATACAGAAATGGTTTGTCGAGATTGGTGTGGAAGAACTTGACTTCCCTGCATAGAGCCTTGACCTCAACCCCATCAAACACTTTTGGGATGAATTGGAACACCGACTGCGAGCCAGGTCTAATCGCCCAACATCAGTACCCAAACTCACGAATGCTCTTGTGGCTGAATGGAAGCAAGTCCCCACAGCAATTTCCCAACATCTAGTGGAACTGTCACGGTTGTCGTCGGTGAAGGAGGACCAAAACGCAGCAGGTATGTGTATGCTCATCTTGAGATGTATTAACTTCCAATAATGAACGTACAAAATAACAAAAACAAAAGAACGAACGAACAACTACAAACAGTCTGGCCAAGCAAAGCTCAACACAGAACAATCACCCACAAATACCAAACACAAACACACCCTACTATATGGGACTCTCAAACAAAGGCAGATAGACAACACCTGCCTTCAACTGAGAGTCCCAACCCCAATTAACCAAACATAGACATACACTCACTAGACTCCACATAGAAATACCTAAACATAAACCAACACCCGGAATTACTAAATCAACCACCCTTTTAACAAAACACACCACCCTGAACCACATAAAACAAATACCCTCTGCCACGTCCTGACCAAACTACAAAACAATTAACCTTATACTGGCCAGGACGTGACAGGAACGCCTTCCCAGAAGAGTGGAGGCTGTTATAGCAGCAAAGGGGGGACCAACTCCATATTAATGCCCATGATTTTGAAATTAGATGTTTGAGGAGCAGCTGTCCACATACTTTTGGTCATGTAGTGTATACTAAAAAAGAGGATGTCTTTATTTCGTTCATATTTGTAAATCCAGTCAGAAATGCAGATTTTAGACTAACTGTAAACAAAAGAAAAATGTGTAAAAATGTACTGTTCCACTTAAGAAAATGCACCAAATATAATTCCTACTTTGAGATGCTTGAAATAGTCCCCCATTGCAAAAGTGATCCTAGATCAGCACTCAGTCATGGATACCTTGTAAAGATGGGCCCAGAAGTGTGCAGCATACAGTCCCTTCAGAAAGTATTCATGCCCCTTGACTTATTCCACATTTAGTTTTGTTACAGCCTGAATGCAAAAAGGATTAAATAGATTGTTTTCTCACCCATCTACACATAATACCCCGTAATGACAAAGTGAATACTTTGTAGGCACACCTTTAGCAGCAATTACAGCTGTGTCTCTTTTAGGGTAATTCTCGTAAGAGTTTTGCACATCTGGATTATACAATATTTGCCCATTATTGTTTTAAAAATTCTTCAAGCTCTGTCAATTTGACTGTTGATCATTGCTAGACAGCCATTTCCAAGTCTTGACATAGATTTTCAAGCTGATTTGGGTCAAAATTACAACTAGGCCACTCAGGAATATTCAATGTCATCTTGGTAAGCAACTCCAGTGGAGATTATCCCCAAAAACTCCTTAGCCCTTGCCAATGACAAGCATACCCTTGATGCTGCCACCACCATGCTTGAAATGTATGTGTTGTGTTGGATTTCCCCAAACACTTTGTATTTAGGACAAAAAATGTATTTCTTTGCCACATTTATTGCAGTATTACTTAAGTGCCTTGTTGCAAACAGGATACATATTTTGGAATATTTTTATTCACTCTGTCATTTAGGTTAGTATTGTGGAGTAAGTACAATTTTGGTGATCCATCCTGAGTTCTCATATCACAACCATTAAACTCTGTAAGTGTTTTAGAATTGGCCTCATAGTGAAAACCCTAAGCAGTTTCCTTCCTCTCCGGCAACTGAGTTAGGAAGGATGCCTGTATCTTTGTAGTGATTGGGTGTATTAATACACCATCCAAAGTGTTGTTAATAATTTCACCATGCCCAAAGGGATATTCAGCACCTGCTTTTTATATTTTTACAAATCTACCAATCGGTACCCTTCTTTGCGAGCTATTGAAAAACCTCCTTGGTCTTTGTGGTTGAATCTGTGCTTGAAATTCACTACTCAATTAAAGGGAACTGACATATAATTGTATATATGTAGGGTACAGAGATGGGGTAGTCATTCATAAATCATGTTAACCACTACTATTAAACACGGAATGAGTCCATGCAAATCTTGTGATTTGTTAAGCACATCTGAACTTATTTAGGCTTGCCATATCAAAGGGGTTCAATACTTATTGACTGAAGACATTTCATCATTAGGTACTTTATTAATTTCACACATTTTCTACAAACAAAATTCCACTTTGACGTTATGGGGTATTGTGTGTAGGCCAGTGACACAAAATCTAAATGTAATACATTTTAAATTCAGGCTGTAACACAACAAAATGTGGAAAAAGTGAGGGGTGTGAATACTTTCTGAAAGCACTGTATAAAGAGGATGGTGAAGTGATGGTGAATAACCCAGTTACTGGTATTTTCCTGGGTTAGTTATGTCTAATAAGGTTAAAAATGAAGCATGGAATTCCTGATTGACTATACTGCCGTGGCTATATACTGAGAAAAAACCCATTAAGGGTTCAAACCTCATATGTGAAGATTGTCAACATATGAAGTGTAAAAAATGTATGTTTTTGTTTGTATGATTAAATGCTGTTCAAATGTCCTATGAATTAAATATTGTGCAGTTTGTCAACATACAGATGTCGGATCTTAACTTGATCGTTCTTGTTGCAGAGAATTTTCTTGCTGCATGAGGAAATTCTATTGAGCCTTGTGATTCCTTGAAAATGAGCAGTTATCTTTCTCTCCGTGCAGGGGCAGTCGAGTCATTGGGATCAGGCCTGCTATCAGAGTAATATTCTCGCTCGCTCAAACACTAGGCTTAGGTCCTATTACTGCAACATTCAAATGTGCTAAAATGTATCTGAAATGCAGCCATACACATCAACCACCATCGTTAAATATATCTTAATATCACAAGATAGATATTGGTTTCCACTAAGCTACGACATACAAGTGTGAAGTGTATCCTAAAGTTACGAATTAACTGTCCAAATTGAGTTTAATCGTGGCCTGGTGTGGTCTAGTGGTTAGGGCCGCTGTCTTCAGTGCGTAAATATAGCCTTGCCATGGGTTTGATTCCAACCCATGACCTTCTGGCACAAATAACTCAATCCTACCGATTTACTTGATTTAGTTACACATTTCAAATATGGACAGTCCAGGGATATTTTATCCCCGATATTGATAAGAAACTACCATACCAGACACTTTGGATAACATAAATAGGAAACAAATAAAATAATAACAGCAGGCTACACCAACAGTTTTCATTCATAGAAGTTGTCGGGTAAATTGCTATAGTAGATTAGCCGTGGTAAACGCAGAAATACTTTATTTATTTTGTACGGAATGCTTGTCAAATAGATAAATGGCCCTTAGTCTGTTAAAAAAATTACTAAGTTGTTCCAATGACAACACCAACCAGAGGACGAACATATCTTGAAAGACTTTGGTTGCAAGCAGGACTAAGAAAGAGAGGAAGAGGCGAATAAGCCCAATGCGTTTCTATGGGCTTAATATGCAGACCTAAACTTCTCGCCTGCCTTCCTGCCTTTGGGACAACGACTCCCATTGTTATAGACATGAGCATCTTGTCATTATATACAGATCTTTGACTAAGGTATATGGTGGCAAAATTACAAGATTATGTTATAATACTTCTATTGCAGCAAATGGTTGTTTTATTCAACAGAATAGAGTATTCTTAACTATTGTGTGTGTGTTCTACTGAGGATGGGCCTCTGGGAGATAACACTGACAGGAGATTTACGATGTCTTTTGGGTGATAAAACCTAAAGAGCATTCCAGAGCATGGGTTAATGTTTCTGTTCTATACCGCACCAGGGAGAGATGGTTCCAGTTTGGAGTCGGAGGGCCAGACACTGCTCTATACAATGAAAACTGTTGACACAGCAGATACTGTCTGCTATGTATTATAGGTATCTTTCATACAGATCTTAACCTTGTGACCCATTCTATATATCTGTTGTTCGTCATGTAGGTTGAAAGGGGTGTATCTTGGCTATAAAAGACCTTTGTACTTTTGTCTCACCGCTCGCAACGAATCATCAGAGACCAGACATCGCCATTGCAAAGCTCTCACTATTAAAGATTTAGTTTAAGTATAACTCTGACTTCTGTGATAAGTTTGTCTCTCCTCATTTGAGAGTAAAGAAATGAACCACCACAGGTATCACTGACATCAGCTTTTAGGGAGCGGTAATGAGGTGACCTATAATGGTTGAAATTGAGATCAGCTGTGCGGGTGAATTTAGCGCATATTAATAGTTAATGAAACATCAGCCGGTGATAATCTAGTGCCATCAATGGTTGCAATAGGCCCTTTGTTAATTGATCATATTCCAATAGTCTACATTTTGTAGGCAACCCGTTAACCTATCCATTGTCACATAATGAAAGGTGTGAAAACTGATAATAGGCTACTGTTTGTGTTTCCCTGGCTGAGTTGATGAGCTGATTTGGGCTATCAGATGATTGACAGATGTAGGTCTACTGTGGAACGATAAGATTTCTTCCAGTGTGGATGCTTGCACACATTTTATATATATCATTTGCAGAGGTGGGTAGAGTACTGAAAATCTGTACTGAAGTAAAAGTACTATTACTTAGTTTGAAATGAACTCAAGTAAAAGTAGTCCGCTTAAGAAACTACTCAAGTAAGAGTAAAAAAGTATACGGTCAGAAAACTACTTAATAACCTGTTTGGTATAGGGGGCGGTATTTTCACGTCCGGATGAAAAGCATGCCCAAAGTAAACTGCCTGCTACTCAGGCCCAAAAGCTAGGAGAGGCATATAATTGGTAGATTTGGATAGAAAACACTCTAAAGTTTCTACAACTGCTAAAATAATGTCTGTGAGTATTACACAACTTATTTGGCAGGCAAAACCCCGAGGACAAACCATCCAGGAATGTTTTTGTTGTTGAGGTGACTCTGTTTTCAATTGGATTTCTATGGGAACCTAGATTTTTGTGGCACTTGGTTGCAGTTCCTATTGCTTCCACTAGATGTCAACAGTCTTTAGAAATTGGTTGATGTTTTTCTTTAGTGAAATGAAGAAGTACGGCTATTCAGAACGAGGTTCCAGCCTTATGCTCTCTACTGTTTTCATGTGCGCTCCAAGTCACGCGCTTCATGTTGTTTTTATCTGGGAATTGAACACAGTTTATCCCGTCTTAAATTGTATTGATTATTTACGTTTTAAAATACCTAATGTTGGATTAGGAAAGTTGTTTGAAATGTTTGGACAGCGTTTACAGGTAATTTATTCATATTGGCCGAGTTGGAACCGGTGTTTTTCTGAATCAAACGCGTCAAATAAATGAACATTTTGGAGATATAACGACGGAATTAATTACACAAAAGGACCATTTGTGATGTTTATGGGACATATTGGAGTGCCAACAGAAGAAGTTCTTCAAAGGCATGAATTATATCGTTATTTCTGAGTTTTGTGCCGCGCCTGGCGGGTTGAAATGTGATTGTCTTGTCATATGTGTTTGTTTGATGGGGTGCTGTCCTCAGATAATCGCATGGCTTGCTTTCGCCGTAAAGCCTTTTTGAAATCTGACACGGTGGCTAGATTAACAAGAAGGTAAGCTTTAATTTGCTGTATTGCACTTGTGAATGTATGAAAGTTAAATATTTCTAATCCATTTTTTTGTATTTCCCGCTCTGCAATTTCACCGGATGTTGTGGAAATGTTCCGCTAGCAGAACCCCTAGCCATATTAAGTACTAGTTACAAATTTAGTTTGGTAATTGTTTACAACTTCTTGTAAACTGTAAGAACCCATGAACAAAAATATCCTCAGGTGTGAACACCTGCGCTTCACTTCAAGAGCCTTGGTGGAGATACAGGGTTTGATGAACAACTTTGAGAGCTGTGATGGAAATGTTGAATTTCCACGACAGAGCCAATTGATTTAAGAGTTTTGATGACAAGCAAATTTGAATACATTTCATTGGTCAAGGGGTCATGAAATGTTCATACAGACGTGCCATAAACATAAAACTTGAAAAGGGGAACCAATAGTATACATTCATGCAAAAAAATGTAAATCATCAAATGTTGAGTTGTGAGGTTTTCATCCGACAGTGATGATATAATAATATAAATCTATGTAACTGAAGTTATTTGGTAAAATGTAATGGAGTAAAAATTTCCTTTAGAAATTACTTGAGTAAGAGCACTCAGTACAACCCACAGAGCGTAACTAGTACTAGTTCCACAAAAAAAATCTGATGGTAGTGAGTTAGATTCAAACCCATGCCGACTCTGGCATATGAGTGTCAGGGTCACCAGCTGTAACCGGTGGACCACACAGGCACTGAAGAAACCAACACCTTACTCAGCCTATTGGTTGCATTGAACATATAATAAAACAATTTATACAAATAAAAACAATTCCCCTAATGAAAAATACATGTACCCCCTACAAATATGTAAATGTATTATAATCCACATGAGACGCACTGTAGCCTGCACGTAGCCTGCACGTAGCCTAAATAGGCTACTTGAACTAACGCCCAGTGGACCTGCAGTCTAAGTTATTGTAAAGCCTACAAACACCATACACCATACCCCAGCTGCCCCCCCAGGCAATTCTAAATATTCAATATTCATTAAAATCCTCCTGCTGCTGCATTATTTTCCTTCTGTGACAAAAAAGGTCAAATTAAGATCTGACATCAGTATGAAGTGTAAGAAAATATGGTTGCATTTGTATGATTAAATGCTATTCGAATGTTCTATGAATTAAATTAAAATGCCATGTGTCCCTATATCATCGACAATACATTCCTCAAATGTGAATTACTATTAAATATGGAGAGAAACATAATTTGGGGAGGCATTCCAATTTGCTTTCTTATACTTTATGGAGCAACAAATTCGCATGCTGAGAATGTTGTGGTTATACAGATGTTTGATCTTAATTGAGCCAGTTTGTTACAGCAGGAAAATCATCCTGTGGCAACAGGAAATGTCAATTTTTATGTTCATTATAAATAATGGACATTTCTGTAGGGGTGGATAAATGGTTCATTAGGGCAAATAAAGTCAGACATTTCAAAGTGGAAATTACAAACTTAAGAAGCCTTTTCAAAACTCAAATACACTACAAGTTTGCGTTTCCTGTAGTGCTGGAAAATTCTCAGCAACAGAAGAGTGATCAAATTAAGATCCTACATCTGTATTAGGTAAAACTTAAATATATAATGTTCTTAATGTTCTTGAAATGTTATGAGGACCTCCAAGACCAGGTAAAATGTATATTGCCCGAACATCAATTGAACATTATGTTAAATCTAAAACAAATATGCTATGAACAGCATACAAATGTATTTCATTCTTACAGCATTAAGATAATATCCTGTGCAACCTAACTTAAACATTGTATGAATGTCATCGCAACTGAGCATATTTTGTGTTTTGGAAACCTATTTCTTGTAATGTACCCACACTGTTCCCACAACCTCATTAAAAATTCGGGGAACCTTTAAAGAACTCAGAAAGGATGTTCTGTCAACATTCTTGCAACATCAAAGGAAAGTTTTTTGCACCCTGATACAAACATTATCTGAATGTCAGCACAACTAAACAGTTTTAGTGTTTTGGGAATCCTCTTGTCATATCTCTTGTCATATCTTCACAATATTCCCACAACCTAAATAAATGTTTTAGGAACTTTTAAAGGACAGAAAAAATGTGTTTTGGGAATGTTCTTGCAACATCAGGCAAATCTTTTTTTGCAACCTAATAGAAATATTGTAATAATGTTTGTGTTTTGGGACCATATCTCTTGCCATGTCCACATGATGTTTCAACAACCTAATGAAACAGTCTGTGAATGTTTTTCTGCACCCAAAAATAAACATTGCAGAATCGTCCGCCCAACTGGACAATTTTGATGTTTTGGGAACATATCTAATATGATGTTCACACAGTGTTCTCAGCAGACTGTTCCCACAACCTAATTAAACATTCTGGGAACCTTTAAAGAACAGAATTAATGTTTTCTAGGAGCGTTGTTGCAACATCAGGTGAATGTTTTATACAAATATTCTACAATCATCACCACAACTGGTCAGTTATTTGGTTATGAGAACATTTGCCACCACCTAAGGAATGTTCTGGGAACTTTCACAGAACCAATTTTGGTTTACATCACTGATGGGAAAAATATCCAACCAATAATTGAAGCTAAACTGATACAGACTCTCTACCACTCTCAATTGAGGAATTGTATGTTGCAATCAAAAACCAGTGTTGCATTGATTAGGCAAACATTTAAAAAATAATAATAATAGGAAATGGCCATGATCAGATCATGTTGGTTGACTCTGATGATAATGTCAGCCCTTTCTTCTCAACTCAACTCCTGTTCAATACCTACACGAGAACCATGTTTTTTGTTTTGAACACAGTGGTTGCAACAACAAGCTTGTGGGTTTGATTCTTGCATGGGCCACTAATACTGAATATATTAGTGTAATTGACTACTAAAATTAGAATATTTACACTTCAGCTCACCCTGTAGGAAGGGGACGGTATTGGGTGTCTTAGCAGCAGAGACAGCTCTGAGGACACGTGATGCCTGGTGCCTCCAGGGGGCACTAGTCTGGTCGTGTAGTGATGTGAGCGAGATGATCAGACACTGCAACTCCTCAGTCTCCACCATCTCCTCCACACTGGAAGGGTGACTGCACAGCTGTAACAGGACCTAAGGAGGAGAGGAGGTTAGGGGTTAAGTGCCTTGATCAAGGTCACATGACAGTAGGTGGCACACTGTATATTAATAATAATATACATCATTTAGCAAACGCATTTATACAAAGCAACTTAGTCATGTGTGCATACCTTTTTTTTACATATGGTTGGTCCCGGGAACCAAACCCACTATTGTAAGCACCAAAGCGCCATGCTCTACTAACTGAGCTACAATGGACCACCTGAGATTCTATTGCCAGCACTGTTCACTATGGACTGATATTCTCTATCAGCACTGGGATTCGAACAGACAACCATTCTCTTACTGGCCAGCCTCTCTAACCTTGAGGATACCGCTGAAATAGACTAGAGGACTCACCTGTATGAGCAGTTCTTGAAAGGTCTCCTCTACTGCTGCTCTCTCCTTCCGGGCCGGTAGACACACTAGCAAGTAGAGACACTTCACCAGGGCCGCCGGCAGACCTGGCTTTACTACAGACATCAATTCCTAAAAATAATGAAGAACACACAACAATCTGATATTACTGACCAAATCACCTCCCAGAGAAAGAGAACACAATATAACCTGGCTTTATTGAAGACAGCAATTCCTAAAGAGAGAAAAAAACAAAATAAAATAAAACAGAAGGAACTTTTACTCTTAGAAATCTGATAAGCTTTTATGACTTGCCTTTAAAACTTGTAACTGTCAACAAAAACACAGACATTGCATTGCTTACTAAAAATATGCCACCAAGGAGATGTCTGTCTGTGAGGGGCTTGCCACTGGGCCAACTCTGATTTATTAACTAATTAACACACACTGAATCATCATTTAACTAAACAACACTGGGAGTTTCCAGATGGTTTCACTTCCAGTTACCTAGGACTTCAGACTACAGTACACAGGATAAACTATAATGTGATAAACCACAGTCAGTCTGTTAAAGGGTCAGGGTAGCCATGCTTTAGATTCAAACGTGTTTAACTTCACTCACGGTAGAGTTTGTAGCAGTCAGGAAAGACAGAGTCTTCAACAGAAGCCATCCTGCATTGTCTGTCTGTGTTGTCTGGCTGTGTGACTCTCCCCTGTCTGTCTCCTCTGTCCTGTCTGTCTCCCTGCTGTCTATCTCACTGTTGTCTATTTCTTCTGTGTTGTCCGTCTCGTCTCTTCTCTGGAAGAACTGCTGCACCTCGTAGCGAGCCTCCTCTAGGAGAGGAGACACAACAGGGGTTCGAATCACAGATACACCCAAGGCTTAGAAACACATACAAATCTGTCCAGGAACAACCCCATAACACCTAACCTTAGACACTGAAGCTTATCAAAGGGCAAGGTGGAGTAGCTACTACCATATTTCTTACACTGTATGTAGCCATTCCTTTTAGATCTACTTGAAGGGCCTAGTGGATAGGAAAGGAAACCCTTACCTTCAAACTGAAAGCACACTTACTAACAGAGTTCTCAGAGAGCCTGTTCTAACGCAGAGGGTAAAAATAGTAATAGTATTTTTAACAACCACTGAAACTACTCTCACTTTCTAGTCTCAAACACCAAGGTCTGCATGTGGTATATTTCTGTTTTGTTATTCAGTTTGACTGAGTTTCTAAACCACACTGTATTGGTGACTTTCTAAAGAGTTGCTCTAGTACAGTTACTGTACTGTGCTGGTATGTAAACACTAAACTATTAAACCAATAACTTCAAGACACTATGTTATCTGTATAGAGGTTCTGGTACAGCAGAGAAACACACAGCTAACAGAGAAACATGACATACAGTACAACACTAAAACATAGTTTGGAATTAAAAACAGAAGTATCCACTTCTCTTAAGAAGTCAGGTAGTACTAACATGCAAGCATGCTCACACACAAACAGTCACGCTCGCACACACTTCCTTCTAATAACCTGCAGTAACCCAGTAAAGCTTATCAGAGAAATATGACTGAAGAGAACTCTAGTGGAGCAGAACACAGAGGGAAGTCATGCCATAACCCTAATAAAGGCATGATGACCATAAAATACCTGCAGGTTTTTCTGCCAGTATGTCATGGATGTTGGAGACCACAGTGTCTGCAGTCAGAGCAGCTAGACTCCTCAGATCCAGCTCCTCTGTTCCACCACCACTTTCACATACCTACAGTAGAAAGAGAGGGAGAGAGGGAAGGGAGAGAGAGAGAGAGAGGGAGAGATGGTTACTGTAGTTAGGTTTGGCTAGGATTGAGTGCTGCTAGTTTACTTTACAGTGAATAGTCTTACTGCAGTAAATGTATTGATACAGATAAAAACCTGAACCGAGGCAGACTGGAATAGTGGATGCAACGAATTAGTATTCAGCAGAAGTACAGATGCAGGTTTCGTTTCTCTTTTTATGCACTGCAGAATCAGATACACCAAATAACAACTACACAAATACCAGACATACAATACCAACAATACAAATACACAACACCAAATGTATTGAAACCTGTAAGAAGATATGGATATGGGTGATGTGTTTGAATGGGCCCCTATATACTGGTGAAATCCCATTGCGCAGATCATGGAGCCTGTGTGTGTGTTTATGTGTGTGTGTGTTTATGTGTATGTGTGTGTGTGTGTGTGTGTGTGTGTGTGTGTGTGTGTGTGTGTGTGTGTGTGTGTGTGTGTGTGTGTGTGTGTGTGTGTGTGTGTGTGTGTGTGTGTGTGTGCGCATACACACACCAGTCACACGTGAAAACTCACTCCTTTAGTTCAAGGGAAAGACTCAGAGACTGCTTACGCCTGTGGCTACAGTTATCACCATGGTTCTAACCAGATCAATGCGCACGCACAAGCGCACACGCGTGCGCACACGCTCGTCGCGCGAGCACATGCACACACACAGCAGCCTGCTCAATGGGCACACAGATCAGTGCTGGAATTCAGCCAAAGGACAGTACTTGCCATGATGATTGTCATTGTCATTAACTTGCTATTATGGGAGCAAATCGTAGGATAAATCCTATCAGTTTGTCTATAAGCATGGTCAAAGGGTCTCTGATTGGGTTATAGTAAAGAAGTGACTTTATCATCAGTCAACCAACATGATCTGATAATGGCCATTTCCTATAGTTAGAGAGAAAGATAGCAAGGGGATACCTAGCCTGCTTCCACATCTGTTTGTGACATATAGCCAACTCCTGTGGCTGTTTGGCATGACAATAACCACAGAAGTTGGCAAGATCGCACAAACACATATGGGACCAGAGATACCACAGTACTGTACCTGTATGTAGAGAGGCAGGACTCGGAGCAAGTGTTCCTCTTTTTGGTCGAGGGGGAGGGGTGTGTCTATCTCGCTCTGGTCCATGGTTTCCTTTTGGGTATGTGTGTGGTCAGGGGAGAGGTGTGTGTGTTTCTGGCCAGAGGTGTTCATACTATCCTTGTGTGTGTGTGTCTCCATCTGTTGGAGCATCTCTCGGAGGACCAGTAGGGGATGGGGCTGGGGTCCTCCACCTCTTCTCTCCCCCCCTCCCTCCTTCAGATCCAGGGGGGCAGCTAGCTCCCCTGAAGCGCTCAGCTCCCCTGTCTCCTTGTTGATCCTCTCCACGTCAGCCATCTGCTCCTGACAGACAAACAGAGAGGAGAGACACAGGGTGAAATAGAGAAAGAGAGAGACGGAAAGAGGAAGGGGCGGGGGGGTAAAACAGGTTGGAGGATTCCCAGAATCAGGAGCAAATAAGCTTGGCGGGAATCATGGCGGGAGATACGTTTCTGGAATTTCACAACCCTAGTTCCAACAATAAACGCAGACCTCTGAGTATTCTCAATTTTCTTTTAATGAGATATAGTGTCACGCCCTGACCTTAGAGAGTCTGTTTTATTCTCTATTTGGTTAGGTCAGGGTGTGACTTGGGTGGGCAAATCTATGTTTATATTTCTTTGTTGGCCTAGTATGGTTCCCAATCAGAGGCAGCTGTTTATCGTTGTCTCTGATTGGGGATCATATTTAGGCAGCCCTTTTTCCCACTTGAGATTGTGGAATCTTGTTTTTGCATTGTGCTGTCTAGCCCTACAGAACCTTGCGTTCGGTTTTGCATTTTCTTGTTTTGTTGGTGTTCATTATTAACCTGTTGGGGATAGGGAGCAGGATAAAAAACGTACCCGATTTAATCTGGTTACTACTCCTGCCCAGTAAGTAGAATATGCATATAATTGTTTGATTTGGATAGAAAACACCCTAAAGTTTCTAAAACTGTTTGAATGGTGTCTGTGAGTATAACAGAACTCATTTGGCAGGCCAAAACCTGAGAAGATTCCAAACAGGAAGCGCTCTCTCTGACTATATCTTGGCCTTCTTGATCATCTCTAACCAAAACAGGGGATCTCTGGCAAAACGTGACATTTTCTAATGCTCCCATAGGCTCTCAGAAGGCGCCAGAACGATGAATGGTGGCTTTGCAGGCCCTGGCTGAAAAACATTAGCGCATTTGGATAATGGTCGATCCGAGGACAATGAGACTGGAGGCGCGTACACGAGCCGACACCATGTTTACTTTCTCTCTCTTTGAACGAAAACAACGACTCCCGGTCGGAATATTAATGCTTTTTTTACGAGAAAAATAGCATAAAAATTGATTTTAAACAGCGTTTGACATGCTTCGAAGTACGGTAATGGAATATTTTGACATTTTTTGTCACGAAACGCGTCGGGCGCGTCACCCTTCTTTACCCTTCGGATAGTGTCTTGAACGCACGAACAAAACAGAAGATATTTGAACATAACTATGGATTATTTGTAACCAAAACAACATTTGTTATTGAAGTAGAAGTCCTGTGAGTGCATTCTGACAAAGAACAGCAAAGGTAATCAAACTTTTCTAATAGTAAATCGGAGCTTGGTGAGTACCACACTTGGTGGGTGTCAAAATAGCTAGCCTGTGATGGCCGGGCTATCTACTCAGAATATTGCAAAATGTGCTTTCACCAAAAAGCTATTTTAAAATCGGACATAGCGAGTGCATAAAGGAGTTCTGTATCTATAATTCTTAAAATAATTGTTATGTTTTTTGTGAACGTTTATCGTGAGTAATTTAGTAAATTCACCGGAAGTGTTCGGTGGGAATGCTAGTCACATGCTAGTCACATGCTAATGTAAAAAGCTGGTTTTTGATATAAATATGAACTTGATTGAACAAAACATGCATGTATTGTATAACATAATGTCCTAGGATTGTCATCTGATGAAGATCATCAAGGGTTAGTGCTGCATTTAGCTTTGGTTTGAGTTTATGTGACATTATATGCTAGCTTGAAAAATAGGTGTCTGATTATTTCTGGCTGGGTACTCTGCTGACATAATCTAATGTTTTGCTTTCGTTGTAAAGCCTTTTTGAAATCGGACAGTGTGGTTAGATTAACGAGAGTCTTGTCTTTAAAATGGTGTAAAATAGTCATATGTTTTTAGAAATTTAAGTAATAGCATTTCTAAGGTATTTGAATATCGCGCCATGGGATTACACTGGCTGTTGAGTAGGTTAAAGGAAATGATGTACGCCTACCACGCTGCACCTTGGTCTCCTCATTCAAACGACGAGCGTAACAGAACATCCCACCACCAAAGGACCAAGCAGCGTGGCCAGGAGGAGCAGACATCCTGGGCCCGGGAGAAAAGGGAGTGGAGGACATCATGGACATGGGAGGAAGTTATGGCAGGGGACAAGACCCTGCCATGGAAGCAGGCGGAGGCAGCGAAAGAGGATCAACGGCAACTCCGAAGTTCACGACCATGACAGAAGCCCGAGAGGCAGCCCCAAATGTTTTTTTGAGGGGGCACACGGGTTGGTCGGCGAAGCCGAGGGGCAAGTCTGAGAGCGAGGAGGAATATTGGGATAGACTGAGCGAGGAGTATTGTGAGGTAGTTGAGGGGAGGTGATGAGGTAGAGTAGATGCATTGTTGTCTGGAGCAAGACAGTCGCCGTGAGGAACGTGGGACCAGTCAGGCACCATGTTTTGCGGAGATGTGTCTCCATTGCACATCCACAGCCCGGTGCGTTCTGTGCCAGCTCCTTGCACTTGCTGTGCGAAAGTGAGCATTCAGCCAGGACGGGTTGTGCCGGCTCAGCGCTCCTGGTCTCCAGTGTGCCTCCTCGGGCCAGGATATCCTGCGCCAGCTCTACGCACTGTGTCGCCAGTGCGCCTTCACAGCCCAGTGTGTCCTGTGCCAGCGCCCCGCACTTTCCGGGCTAAAGTGAGTATCCAGCCAGGATGGGTTGTGCCAGCTCTACGCTCCAGACCTCCAGTGCGCCTCCATGGTCCAGTATATCCTGCACCGGTTCTACGCACCAGGTCTACAGTGTGCCTCCACAGCCCAGTACGTCCTGTGCCTGCTCCTCGCACTCTTCCTGAAGTGCGTGTCCCCAGTCAGGTATGTCCTGTGCCTGCTCCCCGCACTCGCCCTGAGGTGCGTGTCACCAGTCTGGTGCCACCTGTCCCTGCTCCACGCACCAGGCCTCCAGTGCGCCTTCCCAGTCCAGAGCTTCCGGCGACAGTTCCCAGTCCAGAACCTCCGGAGACGGTCCATGGCCTGAAGCCTCCAGTGACGATCCATGGCACGAAGCCTCCAGTGATGATCCATGGCCCGAAGCCTGCAGTGATGATCCATGGCACGAAGCCTCCAGTGAAGATCCATGGCCCAAAGCCTTCAGAGACGAGCCAAGGTCCGGAGTCTCCAGCGACGGTCCGCGGTCCGGAGTCTCCAGCGACGGTCCCCGGTACGGAGCCTGCAGCGACGGTCCCCGGTCCGGAGCCTGCAGCAACGGTCCCCGGACCGGAGCCTCCAGCAGGGGTCCCCGGTCCGGAGCCTCCAGCGGGGGTCCCCGGTACGGAGCCTGCAGCGACGTTCCACCGGTCCGGAGCCTCCACCAGTGATCCATGGTCCGCGACGATGATCTATGGTCCAGAGTCCGCGACGACGATCTACGGTCCGGAGTCCCCGGTGACGATCCCCGCACCAGAGGCGCCACCGAAGTGGGGGGAGCCTCAAGCAGAGTGGGGTCTGCGTCCCGCACCAGAGCCTCCACCGAGATGAGATGCCCACCCGCACCCTCTCCTATAGGTTCAGGTTTGCGGCCGGAGTCCGCACCTTTGGGGGGGTACTGTCACGCCCTGACCTTAGAGAGTCTGTTTTATTCTCTATTTGGTTAGGTCAGAGGGTGACTTGGGTGGGCAAATCTATGTTTATATTTTGTTGTTGGCCTAGTATGGTTGCCAATCAGAGGCAGCTGTTTATCGTTGTCTCTGATTGGGGATCATACTTAGGCAGCCCTTTTTCCCACCTGAGATTGTGGGATCTTGTTTTTGCATTGTGCTGTCTAGCCTTGCAGAACCTTATGTTCGGTTTTGCATTTTCTTGTTTTGTTGGTGTTCATTATTAAAGGAAATTATGTACGCCTACCACTCTGCACCTTGGTCTCCTCATTCAAACGACGAGTGTAACATATAGTCACCATGTGACTCACAATAAAGACAAACTGGAACACGCCAAAGGAACTAAGTGTGCCTAATGAACTCCTTAAGGGTGTGATTTGAAAGTGCACTATAAAGAGATAAGAACAGTAAGGGGTTAGAATGAAATGCAACACAAACGTATACCTGGGAGCCAGCCAACTGTTCAAATCATTTGGTTCAATTCATTGAGAGTGTAGCTCACCTTTTGGATCACCGGCACTTTAATTTCTGAAGAATGTTGAGATTTATGACATCACTGACTAATCCTTCTACAGCTCGTGCTAGTCTCCCACACAGCGGTGAGGGAACACACGCACACCCTCTCCCTATCAGCTGTTCACAGTCACATTAGGATGTAATTGTTGTCTTGTGATGTAACACTGGGCTTGCTGAAGGGAAGGAAATCTGCTTCTGTTTGCTCATACTGGTTGTCCCGTGTGTTTGTGTGTGTGGGGGGGGGGTGATGTGTTTAGGAACTACGGTGATCGAGCGAACACACACACACGTACACACAGGGCCTTTTGTGCTGCCCATTATCCCTGCTCTATTGGTACACACAGAGACAGATTTAAACATAACTGAGTAATGAGAATGAGCTTCACATGAAGTTGAACTGTGAAAACCATGTAAGGGGACCAAGCGCTGTTCTTTCTCTCTAGCCCTCTCTCTCTCTTTCCCTTTTGCTGAGCTCTTCCTCATACCATGACAGAACTGGTTTGTTCCAGTACAGCAAAGCAGTATTGAGTGGAGGAGCAATATGTCTGTTCACGAGAACATAAACCTGTTCTCCCAAACACAAAAAAAGTAAAAACTTCACTATAATACAACCTCACTGTAATAAAACCTCATCCTGGTACAAAGACAGCCTGACAAGTCTAGTCTCAGAGCAGGCCCATAGCATATACTGTAACTGTACCTACCTGTGTGAGAGTCATCTATGAGTCCACTGACAGCCAGGGGGATCGGAGTTGTTAAATCCAAACAAGGGTTCTCTCTCTCTTTCCCTCTCTCTGTTCCCATGTCAGGGCATGCAGGCTTTGACCATTAGGGACATGACTTCTCTAGCCCTTTAGTACAGTGTGTGAGTCCTCAAACCTCTCACTAATCTGTGTCTCCTCCACTACAGCAGTCCCCTCAGTAATCTGCAGAGAGAGAGCAAGAGTGGGCTGATTTGAACTTTGCTCCGTCTTACATCAGCAGGGCCAGGTCATGTGCTTCATTTCCTACGAGCCGAAAGCAGAAGTGAAAAACCCTGTTGTTCTGGTAACTATAGCAGAACCCTCCCAGCTCTCGCCACTCCACATTTTGACTGCAATAGAGACCTGTTTGGCTTTTTATAGACCTGTCATGTTACTTGTGCTGATGAGGAGTAATGAAAGCAGGACAAACGTGTTGCCAAACATCAACAACATATTTTTTCCTATGATTAGCACTTCCCTACCAGTAGCGATGTGTGGGTAAAATCGCCAGAAAAAAAGCCATATTACAACCTGTGTTGTGATAATTGCGTAACATATCATACTAAATGGAGTGTCTCAGATTTACATACAGAATAATACTAAATGCTATGAGATCAGGTTGCAGCCAGCCAGCAGCGTGCAGTCAAAATATAAAAAAATGCTTGCTAACATGGTTAACTTCTTGATGAAATTAGTATGTTTACAACAAATCAATTGTTTTACACTATTATATTCTATCCAAACAAGATAAATAAACATGCAATCACTATTGAGTGAATGAACAAAATAATTTTGGAACTAACTCTGGTCTGTCGAAGTCAAGGTGTTAAAATCAGGATTCATAGCGTAATGGTCAGTGCATGACTTGGGCTGGAGTGTCACGACTTCTACTGAAGTTGATGCCCCTCCTTGTTCGGGTGGTGTTCGGCGGTCGACGTCACCGGCCTTCTAGCCACCATTGATCAGTTTTTCATTTTCCATTGGTTTTGTCTGGTCTCTTTACACACCTGTTTCATATCCCAGTAATTATATGTTGTGTATTTAACCCTCTGATTCCCCTCATTTCTCTGTCGGTGATTGTTTATTTGTTATGTACGCGTTGTTTCTATATCGGTGTGCGACGGGTTATTGTTTTACCCGGATTCTTTTCTACGTTGGTTTTGGAAATAAATATTCCATTTTTTAAACCACTCTGTTTTTCTCCTGCGCCTGACTTCCCTGCCACCTACATACACGGACTATGACAGAATCACCGACCAATTTTTTGAAGTCAGCAGGAGAAGAGATCCCGGACAGGGAGGTGGAGGAGCGCATCCAGAAGAATGCAGAAAGACTATTACATCTATGCGCTGCTATGGATCGCGCTGTTCAGCTGATGGACCGCTTAGAGAGACGGGAGATTCAGCCAGCACCTCCACCAGCCCAACCGGGGTCGATCCAAAACACCCCTTGTCAACCTGAACCGGGTGGTATCCGTCTAGCCATGCCTCGGGGTTACGACGGAAGTACTGCCAACTGCCGGGGTTTCCTGCTCCAATTAGAACTTTCTCTGGCCACGGTCCACCCAGTACCATCAGACCGAGAGAAGATTTTTGCCCTCGTCTCGTGCCTCACCGGGAGAGCCCTGGAATGGGCCAGCGCTATGGTTGAAGGAGGAGATAAGGCGTTGGACCGATATGAGGAGTTCATCCGCCGTTTCCGGGCAGTCTTCGACCATCCACCTGAGGGCAGAGCGACGGGTGAGCGCCTCTACCATCTGAGGCAGGAGACGAGGAGCACCCAGGATTTCGCATTGGAGTTCAGGACCCTGGCAGCCGGTGCAGGATGGAATCACGGGGCCCTGATAGATCATTATCGCTGCAGTCTGCGGGAGGACGTCCGTCGGGAGCTGGCCTGTAGAGACACCACCCTAACCTTCGACCAGCTGGTGGATCTGTCCATCCAGTTGGACAACGGGCTGGCTGCTCGTGGACGTCCAGATCGGGGTCTGGTGGTTTCATCCTCCTGCACCCCCTCTCCTATAACCATGGAGCCAGGAGAGAGGGTGCACAGGGAGACCGGAGGGAGTTCCCGCTCGCGTACCATCAGTGACCGCAGAGGACACACTACTGGTCGGTGCCGGGCAGGTTCTTCTGGGAATCGAGGTAACAGGCAGGGCGCTCTGGCGCCACCCCAGGTGAGTAGGCACCATTCTCATCCAGAGCCCTCTGTTGCTCATATATTTGTGTCTGTCACTTTTCCTGATTTTTCCCCTCATTCCCAGCATAAGGCACTAGTAGATTCAGGCGCGGCTGGGAACTTTATTGATCAAACGTTGGCTCATAGTTTAGGGATCCCTATTGTACCGGTGAAAGTACCTTTTCCCATTCACACCTTAGATAGTCGACCATTAGGGTCAGGGTTGATTAGGGAGGCCACGGCTCCATTGACTATGGTTACGCAGGGGGGTCACAAGGAGAAAATTAGTCTTTTCCTTATCGACACTCCTGCGTATCTGGTGGTGCTGGGTCTTCCCTGGTTAACTAGTCATAACCCCTTGGCCACAGAGGGCTCTTACGGGGTGGTCGCGAGAGTGCTCAGGTAGGTGTGTAGGGGTTTCCGTTGGTGCTACTACGGTGGAAAGTCCAGACCAGGTCTCCACCGTGCACATTCCCCCTGAATATGCCGATTTGGCTCTCGCCTTCTGTAAAAAGAAGGCGACTCAATTACCACCTCATCGACAGGGAGATTGTGCGATAAATCTCATGGCAGACGCTGCACTTCCCAAGAGTCACGTGTATCCCCTGTCGCAAGCGGAGACGGTGGCTATGGAGACATATGTTTCCGAATCCCTGCGTCAGGGATACATTAGGCCCTCCATCTCACCCGTCTCCTCGAGTTTCTTTTTTGTGAAGAAGAAGGATGGGGGTCTGCGACCGTGCATTGATTATCGAGGTCTTAATAAAATTACAGTGGGGTACAGTTACCCGCTACCTCTGATCGCCCCGGTGATTGAATTAATGCACGGCACGCGCTTCTTCACAAAACTGGATCTCAGGAGTGCGTATAACCTGGTGCGTATCCGAGATGGAGACGAGTGGAAGACAGCATTTAGTACCACCTCAGGGCATTATGAGTACCTTGTCATGCCGTATGGGTTAAAAAATGCTCCATCAGTCTTCCAATCTTTTGTCGATGAGATTTTCAGGGACCTGCACGGGCAGGGTGTAGTGGTGTATATCGATGACATTCTGATTTACTCCGCTACACGCGCCGAGCATGTGTCCCTGGTGCGCAAAGTGCTTGGTCGCCTGTTGGAGCATGACCTGTATGTCAAGGCTGAGAAATGCTTGTTCTTTAAACAGTCCATCTCTTTCTTAGAATATCGCCTATCTACGTCAGGAGTGGAGATGGAGAGTGACCGTATTACAGCCGTGCATAATTGGCCGACTCCCACCACGGTAAAGGAGATGCAGCGATTTTTAGGGTTTGCCAATTACTACCGGAGATTTATCCGGGGTTTTGGTCAGATAGCTGCTCCCATTACCTCACTGCTGAAGGGGGGTCCGGTGTGCTTGCAGTGGTCAGCTGGGGCGGATAGGGCGTTTAGGAAACTGAAGGCTCTGTTTACCTCGGCTCCTGTGTTGGCTCATCCGGATCCCTCTCTGCAATTCATAGTGGAGGTGGACGCATCTGAGGCTGGGATAGGAGCTGTGCTCTCTCAGCGTTCGGGTACGCCACCTAAGCTCCGCCCCTGTGCCTTCTTCTCGAAGAAGCTCAGCCCGGCGGAGGAAAACTATGATGTGGGGGACAGGGAGCTGTTGGCTGTCGTCAGGGCTCTGACAGTGTGGAGACACTGGCTTGAGAGGGCTAAACACCCTTTTCTCATCTGGACTGACCACCGCAATCTGGAGTACATCCGGGAGGCGAGGAGACTGAATCCTCGCCAGGCAAGGTGGGCCATGTTTTTCACCCGTTTTGTGGTTACCCTCTCTTATAGACCAGGTTCCCAGGACGTCAAGGCAGACGCACTGTCCCGGCTGTATGACACAGAGGAGCGGTCCATGGATCCCACTCCCATCATCCCAGCCTCTTGTTTGGTGGCACCAGTGGTCTGGGAGCTGGACACGGACATTGAGCGGGCGTCACGTGCAGAGCCCGTTCCCCCTCAGTGTCCAGCTGGGCGTCTGTACGTTCCGTCCGCTGTCCGCGACCGATTGATCTACTGGGCTCACACGTCACCCTCCTCTGGTCATCCTGGGATTGGTCGGACAATGCGCTGTCTTAGTGGGAAATACTGGTGGCCCACCTTAGCTAAGGACGTGAGGGTTTATGTTTCCTCCTGCTCGGTGTGCGCCCAGTGCAAGGCTCCTAGACACCTACGCAGGGGTAAGTTGCAACCCTTACCCGTTCCACAGCGGCCGTGGTCGCACTTGTCGGTGGATTTTATAACCGATCTTCCACCATCACAAGGTAACACCACGATCCTGGTCGTTGTGGATCGCTTTTCTAAGTCCTGTCGTCTCCTCCCTTTGCCCGGTCTCCCTACGGCCCTACAGACGGCGGAGGCTCTGTTTACACACATCTTTCGGCACTACGGGGTGCCTGAGGATATAGTGTCTGATCGAGGACCCCAGTTCACGTCAAGGGTTTGGAAGGCGTTCATGGAACGTCTGGGGGTCTCGGTTAGCCTTACCTCGGGTTTTCACCCCGAAAGTAACGGGCAGGTGGAGAGAGTTAATCAGGATGTGGGTAGGTTTCTGAGGTCTTATTGCTAGGATCGGCCGGGGGAGTGGGCGGAGTTTGTGCCCTGGGCAGAGATGGCTCAGAACTCGCTCCGCCACTCCTCCACTAACCTCACTCCGTTTCAGTGTGTGTTAGGTTATCAGCCGGTTCTGGCCCCTTGGCATCAGAGCCAGACCGAGGCTCCTGCGGTGGACCACTGGTTCCGGCGCGCGGAGGAGACCTGGGACGCAGCTCACGTCCGCCTTCAGCGCGCCGTACAACGTCAAAAAGCTGGTGCAGACCGTCGCCGCAGTGAGGCCCCGGTGTTTGCACCGGGGGACAGGGTCTGGCTCTCGACCCAAAACCTGCCCCTCCGCCTGCCCTGCCGGAAGCTGAGTCCGTGGTTTGTGGGGCCGTTTAAAGTCCTGAGGAGATTGAAAGGGGTATGTTATAGGTTAAAGCTTCCCCCCAATTACCGCATTAACCCCTCGTTCCATGTGTCTCTCCTCAGGCCGGTGGTGGCTGGCCCGCTCCAGGAGGCCGAGGTGCGGGAGGTTCCTCCGCCCCCTCTGGACATTGAGGGGGCCCCGGCGTACTCCGTTCGATCCATCCTGGATTCGAGACGTCGGGCGAGGGGTCTTCAGTACCTCGTGGACTGGGAGGGGTACGGTCCGGAGGAGAGATGCTGGGTTCTGGTGGAGGACGTGTTAGATCCTTCCATGCTGAGCGAGTTCCATCGTCTCCATCCGGATCGCCCGGCGCCTCGCCCTCCGGGTCGTCCCCGAGGCCGGTGTCGACGCACTGCTGGAGCCGCGCGTCAGGGGGGGGGGTACTGTCACGACTTCTACTGAAGTTGATGCCCCTCCTTGTTCGGGTGGTGTTCGGCGGTCGACGTCACCAGCCTTCTCGCCACCATTGATCAGTTTTTCATTTTCCATTGGTTTTGTCTGGTCTCTTTACACACATGTTTCATATCCCAGTAATTATATGTTGTGTATTTAACCCTCTGATTCCCCTCATTTCTCTGTCGGTGATTGTTTGTTTATTATGTACGTGTTGTTTCTATATCGGTTTGCGACGGGTTATTGTTTTACCCGGATTCTTTTCTACGTTGGTTTTGGAAATAAATATTCCATTTTTTAAACCACCCTGTTTTTCTCCTGCGCCTGCCACCTACATACACGGACTATGACATGGAGCTGTCCAGAGCGCCATATTAGCACTTCAAATTTTGGGGGGAATTGCGTACCGGCTCCTCTATAAAACAAAGTAGCCTATCGCCGGACCAGATTCACACACCGAGGCAAAATAAGGTTGATCAAAGCAGAATGAAGGCGGGATCTGCAATGAATAGCAATGGAGAGTGGGCATTCATTTCCTGATTCCGCTTTGTTAAAGTTTAATTGCTGCTAATCTGTGAATCTGTGAGTGACAGTAGGCTGTTTGAGATCACGCAGATAGAAAATCTGTCAGTGTAACGTAGATGCAGGGAGTCAGAGAGCAAGAGCAATTAGTGAGTTTAATGACGAAGAACATTGAACGATATAAAACAAGAAAAGCGTCTAAACATGGAAACATAAACAATATTGCCTGGTGGATGATAACAACGGAGTGCTATATAAAGGGGAAGTAATCACGAAGGTGATGAAGTCCAGGTGTACCTAATGAGGCACAGGTGTGCATAATGGATGGGTTGCGAGGACCAGTGGTTAGTAGACCGGCGACAGAGCGCCGAAGAGGGAGTGGACGTGACAGGAGGAGCGGGAGTGGATGCGTAGCTCAAGCCGCAGGACGACGCTGACCAGGAGGACGGCACCGAAGGACGAGGAGCGGGCTGGTCCGGACGGCAAAGGTGGAAGTCTCGGATTATGTTGGGATCTAGATTGACGTCCGCTGGAACCCAACACCTCCCCTCTGGACCGTACCCCTTCCAGTCCACCAGGTACTGGAGCCGACCCCCACGATGTCTGGAGTTCAGAAGGGACCTGACAGCATTGGCAGGACTACACTCGATGTCCAGGGGAAGTGGAGGGGTGTCGTGGGGGACGGCATCAGCAAGGGGACCAGGAACCACCAGCCTGAGGAGGGAAACGTGAAAAAATTGTGAGATCCTATAGTCTTTGGGAAGCTCTAATCGGTAATTACCTCATTGACCCTCAAGAGGACTTTGAATGGCCCCACAAACTGGGGGCTCAGCTTCTGCAGGGCAGGCAGAGCAGGAGGTTCTTGGTGGAGAGCCAGATGTGATCACCAAAATGGAAAACTGGTGCCTCACTGCGGTGGCGGTCCGCCTGCTCCTTCTTGCACCAGATGGTGCATTAGAGCCTCAAGTGGGCAGCTTCCCAAACCTCTCCTGCATGCCGGCACCACTCATCCACTGCAGGGGCTTCGGTCTGGCTCTGGGTCCACAGAGCCAGGGACAGCTAGTACCCCAACACGCACTGGAAGGGAGACAACAAGGTGGAGGAGTGACGAAGTGAGTTCTGGGCGTACTCCACCCAGGGAAGAAATCGGGCCCACTCCCTCTGACGGTCCTGACAGTGACTCTTCAGCAACCTCCCCAGCTCCTGGTTGGTCCACTACACTTGCCCATTGAACTGAGGCCGGTACCCATATGTGAGGATGACCATAACCCCCATCTTCTCCATGAAGGGTCTCCATACACGTGACGTGAATTGGGGATCACAGTCGAAGACGATATCCTCCTGAAGGCCATAGTGTGGGAAGACCTGCTGAAACAGTGCCTCAGCGTCCTGGAGAGCAGTACAGAGACCAGAGAGAGGGATAAAATGACAGCATTTGAAGAATCTGTCCACATCAACCATAACAGTGGTGAAACCATCAAACAGGGGAAGATCAGTGACAAAATGTGTCGACAGATGGATCCAAGTCTGCTGAGGCACGGGGAGGGGAAGGAGTTTCCCTGCTGGTGCGTTCCAGGGAAAACTGGTTTGGGCACATACAGAGCAGGAGTTGACATTGCAGGAGACGTCCAATACCAAGGTGGGCAACCAGTACTTAATGGAGATGGACTGAGTGGTACAGGTGATACCTGGGTGTCCAGCAGCAAGGGATGTGTGCGCCCAGGTATAAAGCCGATCCCTTACCTCTGTGGGAATGTAGGTGCGCTCCGGAGGAGAGGTAGCCGGTGGCGGTTCCCTCCTCAGAACCTGACGGATATCCACGTCCCAGAGCATGGAGGCAACGATTCAGGAGGGCGGTATGATGGGACCACTCAGGACAAGAACCTCTCCTGAATCGTGAAGTTGGGACAGGGCATCGGCTTTGATGTACTTTGAACCTGGGCAGAAGGCCAAGGTGAAGTTGAATCTAGTAAAGAAAAGGGCCCACCTTGCTTGGCGCAAGTTCAACTGTCTCGCTGTCCGTATGTACTCCAAGATCCAATGGTTGGTGAGGATGAGAAACCGGTCCGTGTCCAGCCAGTGTCTCCAATCCTCTAATGCCAACTTCACCGCCAGGTGCTCCCGATCACCGATGTCATAGTTCCTCTCTGCAGGAGACAGTTTTTTAGAGTAGTCTGCACATGGATACAGTTTTTGTGGATTACCTTGGCATTGTGATAGGACGGCCCCCACGCCCACTTCTGAGCTGTCCACCTCCACCACGTAGGGCCGTGTAGGGTCTGGATGTTTCAGCAACGGGCAGAGGTGAAATGCCCCTTCAGCAGGCAGAAGGCCTCATCAGCTGCAGGATTCCATGCCAACTTACGGGAATCACCTTTGAGGAGAGAGTTGAGAGGAGAGGTGATGGTGCTGAAGTTCCTGATGAAGCGGCGGTAAAAGTTGGCAAACCCTTTATGGTGGTTGGGACTGGCCATGACCTGACTGCATCTACCTTCCTTTCCTCCATAACTACTCACTGCGGGCTGATCTGATATCCCAAGGAGACAGCGACCTGATGGAACTGGCACTTCTCCGCTTTCACGTACAGATGATTCTCCAGGATGCATCCCAGGACTACCCGGACGTGGGCGATGTGCTCCTCCAAGTTGGCCAAGTAGATCAGGATATAGTCAATATACACGACCACTTGGCGCCCAAGCATATCCCGAAACATCTCGTTTAAGAATGCAAGGAACAACGATGAATCATTGGCTAAACCATAAGACATCACCAAGTACTCAGAGTGCCCAGACACCATGCTGAAGGCCGTCTTCCATTCATCCCCCTCCCGGATGCGGATCAAATTGTAGGCACTCCATAGGTCCAGCTTGGTAAAAACCTAGGCCCCGGGGAGCTGTTCAATGGTGGCCGGGAGGGGGTAGCGGTACTTGGTGGTGATGGCATTGGTGGTGATGGCATTGTAGTCTATACACGGACAAAGACCACGAAGAAGAAACCAGCCGTCGCAGGGGAGGTGGATGGGCAAATTAAACCCTGTGGGAGAGCCCCCTGGATGTTCTTCTTCAGAGCCTTGGTTTCAGCCACCTTCATAGATACAGGTAGTATAAAATTATCTTACAAAAATACTCTACCCTTCATTAGTGTGACACGACAACATAACACACCTTCCTAGCTTTTTTGTTTTACATCATAAATCATAAATAAATAAAAAGAAACATTCACCTGTAAATTAAATACTTCCATTTAAAAATATATCTAAATTAGACAACATTTATAAAAAAGGGTTAAAAACATTATGGGGTATTGTGTGTAGATTGTTGAGGAAAAAAATTTACTTAATTAATTTTAGATTAAGGCTGTAACCTAACAAAATGTGGAAAAAGTCAAGTGGTCTGAATCCGAAGGCACTGTATCTATATAATTTGGCTGTATGTATTTTTAGATATAGGCCTATTGTAAATGTGTCTTATTGTACAAATATAGCTAAGCTACATATTATTTTGACAGAGGTAAAAAACTATCCATTGATCAGCACAGCAATTGATAAAACAGGACCATGTTTGAAACACAAGTGGTTCTGAGCTTAATTCAATATTACATACTATAGGTAAGCTAACAATAACAGAAATCAGGAATGCAGGCAGGCATAGTAGCTCATCTATCTGAGCTACTGTGTCCAACACACCACCACCTGTTGTTATGTTGGGCACCTACTTATCAAAAAAGGATGTTATTATGATTATTTTTTCATTACATGTTTTGCTAAAATAAAGAAATATGGGCATGAAACTCGTTACTACACGACAAAACAGCTCAATCAAGCCTGAAGGTCTAAGTATAAAAGCAAAGCTTGCATTTATTTATTTTTAAAAAAGCATGAAAAGGTAGCTTAAAACCTGTTGGGGCCACCCCTTCCCGTTCGGATCCCGGTAACGGGATTGCTTGACAAGATACATGGTGCGAAATTCAAAACTGCAAAAATCTAATAATTTAAATTTCTCAAACAATCAACTATTTTACACCCTTTGAAAGATAAACATCTCCTTAATCTAACCACGTTGTCCGATTTCAAAAAGGCTTTTCGGCAAAAGCATAAAGTTAGATTATGTTAGGACAGTACATTGACAAAACATTACACACAGCTATTTTCAATGCAAAGACAGGCGTCACCAAAAGCAGAAAACCAGCTAAAATTATGCACTAACCCTTGACAATCTTCATCAGATGACACTCCTAGGACATTATGTTAGACAATACATGCATTTTTTGTTCTATCAAGTTCATATTTATATCCAAAAACAGCATTTTACAATGGCGGTGATGTTCAGAAAATATTTAGCCTCCAAAACTGCCGGTGAATCAGCGCTACAATTTACAAAATTACTATTCGAAAACATTGGTAAAATATAATAATGTCATTCAAAGAATTATAGATTAACATCTTGTGAATGCAACCGCATTGCCAGATTTCAAAATAATTTTACTGGGAAATCACACTTTGCAATAAACAAGGCACTATGCTCAGAAAAATAGGCTAGGCGATACAGACTAGCGCCATCTTGGAACCATCTAAAATCAAATATACTATTGTAAATATTCCCTTACCTTTGATTATCTCCATCAGAAGGCACTTCCAGAAATCCCAGGTCCACAACAAATGTTGTTTTGTTCGAAGAAGTTCATAATTTATGTCCAAATAGCTCCTTCTTGTTAGCGCGTTCCGAAGGCTACTCAAAATGTACGAAGCGCGCGGAACATGTCGCCACGAAAGTAATTCGTTCAAACATGTCAAACGTTGTATAGCATAAATCTTTAGGGCCATTTTCAATCAGAACTTCAATAATATTCAAGGCGGACGATTGCATTGTCTTACAAAACGTTTCGGAATGAAAGAGTACCCACTAAATGAATGAATAAATGAATCCTATCTCACTGTGTGTTTCATAGGCAAAGGCTTGAAAGTGATTCCACACATCAGATTTCCACTTCCTGTTAGGATTTGTCTCAGGGTTTTGACTGCCATATGAGTTCTGTTATACTCACAGACACCATTCAAACAGTTTTAGAAACTTTAGAGTGTTTTCTATCCAAATCTAATAATAATATGCATATTCTCGTTTCTGGGCAAGAGCAGTAACCAGTTTAAATCGGGTATGTTTTTTATCCGGCTGTGAAAATACTGCCCCCTAGAACCAAGATAATGTCTTAAGGAGATAATGTGTGAAGAATCCAATACTTTACCTTGAGTGCGGTACAAATCACATTATTGTGGAAACACCTGCTCTAATTAGTATGTTTGAGAAGGTTTGAATCCCAAGCAACTTGCCTACACATAGTTTGAAGTACAATACCAATAGAGCTACTGCAGTAAGTCAAAGCTGTGTGCTGGAAAACCTTGGTAGAGCATTGGTGGAATAGGCACTGTAGTACTCATGTGAATTTCCTTTGTTTTTCGGCTTCAGACCAATGCCTATTCTCACTTAGAACCAGTGGAGGCTGTGTTTGATGTATTTGATACCATTCCACTGTTTCCGCTCCAGCCATTAGCACGAGCCCGTCCTCCCCAATTAAGGTGCCACCAACCTCCTGTGCTTAAAACATAGTTGTTTTTTTTAATAGGCCTAAGGCCGAGACAATAAGAAGACACAATTGCAGAATAAATTCAACCACATATATGTTTAATTACAAAACAGGAGAGCAACAACATCTGTCTGTTGAAGTCTACAAAACATATTGCATGTAACTAACAGTTACATGACCTACAGCATGGTCAAGCAAGGTAATGTTTACCGCAAGTCGCAAAGAAAACAGGAGCTGCCGCCACTATTCCAGCACCGTTTTAACATAATCGAATCACTTATGCTTAATCTAATACAGTGATAACTAAAAGATGCCAAAAACGATTTAGTCCAATCAACGTCAGGTAAATATGATGTGGCTGTCCATGGTACTGATTTGTGTGTGTGTGTGTGTGTGTGTGTGTGTGTGTGTGTGTGTACATGTGTGTGTGTGTGTGTACGTGTGTGTACATGCAAGTAGAAAAAACATGTTGACTCACCCTGCCTGTAGAGAAACACCAATGTAATCCTCCTCTTTCATGTTGACTATATGGTCTATGACTGTCATATAGTACACACCTTTAATTTTTGTTATCCTAGGCTACCTGGCTAAAATGCTTGCACGCTAGCCTAACTACCTTTCATGGGCGACGATGCACCAGGCCAGCTAGTTAAGATTAGCATACTACCATAAATTCCGCACTATAAGCCGCAACGTTTTTCCCAGCTTTGAACCTCGCGGCTTAAACAATGATGGGGCTAATATATGGATTTTTCCCACTTTCAATTTTTTTTTCTACAAAAAAACACATTCTGTGACGTGCTCAGTTTTTTGCCGGCATGAAGCTTTCATTAGACCAATGAAATTGCCGAACGGGTTAAGGTCAAACAACTTTTTGGTTTACTGTTTAGATTAAATCGAGCGCTCTCAAACTTCCCATCATTCTGATTACGGTAGTGATTTTGTCACCCTCATCGTGGCAAAGACACGGAGAAATGCATATGATGCAGCTTTCAAGTTGAAGGTGATTGATCTGGCTGTTGGAAAAGGAAATAGAGCTGCTGCACGGGAGCTTGGTCTTAATGAGTCGATGATAAGACGTTGGAAACAGCAGCGTGAGGAATTGACTCAGTGCAAAAAGACAACTAAAGCTTACTGCTAATTTTTTATTTTTTGTTACAAGCCATGTTTCGTTAAAGCCTATTTATTTTTGTTACAAGCCGTGTTTCGTTAAAGCCTGTGTAAAGTTAATTTGTTTCAATGTACCGGTAGGCACCTGCGGCTTATAGACATGTGCGGCTTATTTATGTTCAAAATATATTTATTTTTTTAATTCAGTGGGTGCGGCTTATATTCAGGTGCGCTTAATAGTCCGGAAATTACGGTACACCTAGATTCATGTTGAACTTCCATCTTCTCAGCCAAGGGGCACAATGTATGAATTTATGGTTGGATCAGAATCGCCATTATAATCATTGGCCAGTACAAAGAATTAAGTAAAACCACAATACCAAATCCCTATCTCCATCCATGTCTAATTTAGGAAAGGGACAATTCTAGCTAGATACCGGAAGACAACAACACAAGATACAACAATACATTTTTTGGGGGTCGATAATGACGTTTGGCTTGTTATGTGATTGGTCTGAAGCCAAATCCAAACTGGCTTCCATTGACACGTTTTTTTGATGGGCCAGGACCATTCACAGCTGAGCTTACTCAGTTTAGCTCAACGCTGATTGGCTATTATTTTTTCATCAAGGGAGGCCAAATGCTCGCTGGCTTCCCTTGCATTCAATGCTATTGGTGGCAACAATGTCTTACTCTTTCTGACCAGACAGTATCAGATAAATAAATCTACACCTACTGAGACAGAGGGGCGCTGTTTTGTTCGCTCAGATGCTTTCTCCGGGAAGATACATTCAGCCTCTTGCGAATTGAAGTACATTTATGAAACACAGAGAGACGAAAGATACAGTATTTTGTATGTTTTTTTCTTGGTCAATTGTTTTGGGAAAGCCTGGCTTCCCTTGGCATTCATGAATTCATGCCACTGTTCTCTACACGTAAGCTGAGGAAATATGTCCATAGTAATGATCATTACTTCACAAGTACTGGTTGTTTATTCACACTAAATATGCACTCCAGGAACTATGTAAGAGTTTAGAAGTGACTGTAGTCTACATCAAAGGCAATCACTTTGTGTAATGCTGCAGTTTTTCATTCAGTTGTAGCTTTCTCAAAGGGTGGAGAAGTAATTAAAGGAGAACCGCACTTCGCCTTAAAGGGGAATTCCGCTACTCTTCAACTTTATAGTCCTTGTCTCCAGCACAATAACAGTGTCTATTTATGTGAAAACTGCACAGTTCTATGATCTGTGGTTGAAAGGATAAGAACGGTCCTAAAAAATGCTTATCTGTGACATTACAGGGTAGGGTTAGAAGTAAGAAAAATAGATACAGAAAAAAATGTATTTTATAAATTGTTCTTTTATAAACGAGTTTCTATCCAGAGGGAAGGTATTTCCTTTTTCCCCACATCACTGCAACTCTCATAATGTTTGAAAAAGTTTTTTTGTTTTACTTTTGATTATGTCATCACGTATAACTTTTTAACTTTATATATTTATTCTACAAAACGTAGAAATGCACCGTTTTCACATACACTCCTGGCCAGTTCACATACTCTCCTGTAGGAGCAGACAGTCTCCTACAGACAGTGAGTCACATGGCCGTGGCTTGCTATATTAAGCAGACAGACAGGCATCGAGGCATTCAGTTACTGTTCAATTGAACGTTAGAATGGGCAAAAACGAGTGACCTAAACGACTTTGAGCGCAGTATGATCTTCGGTGCCATGCGCGCCGGTTCCAGTATCTCAGAAACGGTCGGCCTTCTGAGATTTTCACACACTACAGTGTCTAGGGTTCCCCGAGAACAGTGCTATAAACAAAAAACATCCAGTCAGCAGCAGTCTTGTGGGAGAAAAATAGCTCATTGATGAGAGGTTGAAGGAGAATGGCAAGGATCATGCAAGCTAACAGGCGGGCCACAAACAGACAAATAACGGCAAAGTAAAACAGCGGTGCGCCGAATGGTATCTCGACACGCACAACTCGTCGAGCCTTGTCATGGATGGGCTATTGCAGCAGACGACCACACCGGGTTCCACTCCTATCAGCCAAAAACGAGAAGAAGCGGCTCCAATACTGGACAATTGAGGAGTGTAAAAGCTTTGCCTGGTTCTATGAATACCGGTTCCTGTTGAGTCAGGATTTGGCGTAAGCAGCATGAGTCCATGGCCCCATCCTGCCCAGTGTTAACGGTACAGGCTGGTGGCGGAGATGTAATGGTGTGGGGAATGTTTTCCTGGCACACGTAAGGTACCTTGATACCAATTGAGAAACATTTCCATTCCCCAATGAATTCAGACTGTTCTGGAGGTACTAGCCAGGTACTAGATGGGTGTACCTAATAAACTGTGTATGTAGACACCGGTATTGTGCTGGATATAATACAAATTTGGTTGAAAAGTGGTGGAGTTGCATATTAAGAGACATTAGAAGAAGACACAAATTAATTTTACCAATTGAACAACATCTATTGCAGGGTAAATCAATGTTAAGAGTTTACATAGCTGGACATAAATGGATGTTGCATTTTACTTTTTGGGTTGGTAATGTAGGCTTCTTCTAACCCATTGTCTTCTACTACAGGTAATAATACAATTAGGCTATATCTTTAAATAAAAACAAAAGTCTGTCAGATTTGCAGTCATTCCAATTAATGCAATACTCCTTAATCTTGCTGAATACTGCTATAGGCCTTTTCAAGAAATTAGGTATAGGCATATTGTTAACTTTGTGCTTTGATATCTTGATAATATGCAGCTGTTAAAGTCTATCAAAAGTTTGCGAGTTTAAGCATGTGTCTGTTAGGCCTATGAGCACAAATTAGATTGAGCAATAAGAGCCCCACTTGTGGTTTTCTTAAATTAAACTTGTTTTTGACAGTATGGACTGGAGCACAATGTACAGTATGAGGCAATTTAGCAATTAGGATTCACTATCTGTAATGGTTATGATAAATTAGGCATTGCTGCTCACTGTTGACATATAGATAAATGCGCACATTTTTATGTATATATTTTTGTTGTTGAGTACTCTAGTACTCGAACAGTCAAAAAAGGTAAAATGCCCATCCCTTGTCTGGAAATAATCTAAGTATTGTTTTTAAACAAGTGCGCATGTGCCAAATCCACCTCTTCATTGTCGAACTGGAGCCAGAGGGAAACTGTGGGCGGAGGGGCGATTTGCACATGGAACTTGGCAAAGGAGGGCATAAATTGTTGTTATTATTGTAATCCAAACCCAACCTTCATTTACTCGTTGTGACACACTCAGGTTCCAAACTCAGTTTTAGACGAGACTGACATTAGGACCAATATTATCCTATTTACACATTGTAGTCAATTTTGACACTTTAATACATTTTTCTGACTCATGCCGATGCCATATTGGCCATTTTCAAACGGATTAGTTGTTTTTTAGGGTCAGTCACTCTTTAACTCTCACATAATTGCTATACATTTGTAATACTAGTGCCGTGTGTATGGAGAAGCCTGCCTCTAGTCCTTGTAGATAGCACCATCATGTGGTGTGTAAACTATACTGACCAAAAATATTAAATGCAACATGTTAAGTGTTGGTCCCATGTTTCATGAGGGGCAGTAAAAGACCCGGAAATTTTCCATACATACAAAAAGCGAATTTCTCTACATTTCTTTGCACAAATTTGTTTACATCCTTGTTAGTGAGCATTTCTCCTTTGCCAAGATAATCCAGAAGATGATTAAACAGCATGATCATTACACAGGTGCAACTTGTGCTGGGGACAATAAAAGACCACTCCAAAATGTGCAGTTTTGTCACATAACAAAATGCCATAGATGTCTCAAGTTTTGAGGGAGCGTGCAATTGGCATGCTGTTTGCAGGAATGTCCAACAGAGCTGTTGCCAGAGAATTGAATGTTAATTTCTCTACCATAAACTGCCTCCAACGTCATTTAAGAGAATTTGGTAGTACGTCCAACCGGCCTCACAACAGCAGACCACGTGTGACCACGCCCACCCAGGACCTCCACATCTGGCTTCTTCACCTGCGGGTTCGTCTGAGACCAGCCACCCGGACAGCTGATGAAACTGAGAAGTATTCTGTCCGTAATAAAGCCCTTTGTGGGGAAAATCTCATTCTGATTGGCTGGGCCTGGCTCCCCAGTGGGTGGGCCTATGACTTCCCAGGCCCACCCATGGCTGCGCCCTTGCCCAGTCACGAAATCCATAGATTAGGGCCTAATGAATTTCTTTAAATTGACTGATTTCCTTATATGAACTGTAACTCAGTAAAATCGTTGAAATTGTTGCTTTTATATTTTTGTTCAGTATATAAATGTGCAGGTACAACCAAGGACTATAGTGAAATAGGTTAATTAGGCATAGGCCTTTATAAACTGGGTGGTTCGAGCCCTGAATGCTGATTGGCTGACAGCCATGGTATATCAGACCATTACCACAGGTATGACAAAACTTTTATTTTTACTGCTCTAATTACATTGGTAACCAGTTTATATTAGCAATAAGGCACCTCGGGGGTTTGTGGTATATGGGTAATGTACCACTGCCAAAGGCTGTGTCCAGGCACTCCAAGATGTGTCGGTCATAAGAACAACCCTTAGCTGTGGTATATTGGCCATGTACCACACCCTCTCATGCCTTATCGCTTAAATATACGATGTATTTAAGATGTATTTAAGGTCCTTAAGAGCTGCTTCCTGTGCTTGGTCCTCCTATGTTGAACATAATAAATGGCTCTCTATCCAACGGATGTGTACCAAACTCACTAAAAGTGGCAGTAATAAAGCCTCTCTTGAAAAAGCCAAACTTTGACCCAGAAAATATAAAAAACTATTGGCCTATATCGAATCTCTCATTCAACTCAAAAAAAATTGAAAAAGCTGTTGCGCTGCAACATATATGAAATATATGAAATGCTTCAGTCTGGTTTTAAACCCCATCGTAGCACTGGGACTGCACTTGTGAAGGTGGTAAATGGCCTTTTAACCTGTTATGGATAGGGGGCAGTATTTTCACGGCCTGATAAAAAACGTACCCGATTTAATCTGGTTATTACTCCTGCCCAGAAACTAGAATATGCATATAATTGTTTGATTTGGATAGAAAACATCCTTACTTTTCTAAAACTGTTTGTATGGTGTCTGTGAGTATAACAGAAGTCATATCTGGAGTATTTCTCCTGTCTTATCCGGTGTCCTGTGTGAATTTAAGTATGCTCTCTCTAATTCTTTCTTTCTCTCTATCTCTCGGAGGACCTGAGCCCTAGGACCATGCCTCAGGACTACCTGGCCTGATGACTCCTTGCTGTCCCCAGTCCACCTGGCCGTGCTGCTACTCCAGTTTCAATTGTTCTGCCTGTGGCTATGGAAACCTGACCTGTTCACCGGACGTGCTACCTGTCCCAGACCTGCTGTTTTCAACTCTCTAGAAACAGCAGGAGCGGTAGACATACTCTGAATGATCGGCTATGAAAAGCCAACTGACATTTACTCCTGAGGTGCTGACCTGTTGCACCCTCGACAACCACTGTGATTATTATTGTTTGACCCTGCTGGTCATCTATGAACATTTGAACATCTTGGCCATGTGCTGTTATAATCTCCACCCGGCACAGCCAGAAGATGACTGTCCACCCCTCATAGCCTGGTTTCTCTCTAGGTTTCTTCCTAGGTTCTGGCCTTTCTAGGGAGTTTTTCGTAGCCACCATGCTTCTACACCTGCATTACTTGCTGTTTGGGGTTTTAGGCTGGGTTTCTGTACAGCACTTTGAGATATTAGTTGATGTAAGAAGGGCTTTATGAATACATTTGATTTGATCTCCACTCCGCTGATCCTCAACACTGGGGCCCCACAAGGGTGCGTCCTCAGCCCTCTCCTGTACTCCCTGTTCACCCATGACTGCTTGACCATGCACGCTTCCAACTCAATCATCAAGTTTGCAGATGACACTACAGTGGTAGGCATGACTACCAACAACGACGAGACGGCCTACAGGGAGGAGGTGAGGGCCCTCGGAGTGTGGTGTCAGGAAAATAACCTCTCACTTAACGTCAACAAAACAAAGGAGATGATCGTGGACTTCAGGAAACAGCAGAGGGAGCACCCCTCCCCATCCACATCGACGGGAAAGTAGTGGAGAAGGTGGAGAGTTTTAAGTTCCTCGGCGTACACATCACGGACAAACTGAAATGGTCCACCCACACAGACAGCATGGTGAAAAAGGTGCAACAGCGCCTCTTCAACCTCAGGAGGCTGAAGAAATTTGGCTTGTCACCTACAACTCTCCCACACTTTTACAGATGCACAATCGAGAGCATCCTGTCGGGCTGTATCACTGCCTGGTATGGCAACTGCACCGCCCTCAACCGCAAGGCTCTCCAGAGCGTAGTGCGGTCTGCACAACGCATCACCAAGGGTAAACTACCTGCCCTCCAGGACACCTTCAGCACTCGATGTCACAGGAAGGCCAAAAAGATCATCAAGGACAACAACCACCATTGCCTGTTCAGTCTCTGGCCACTTTAATAAATGGACTTAATAAAGGTATCACTAGTCACTTTAAATAACGCCACTTTAATAATGTTTACATATACCACATGTATATACTGTTCTATACCATCTACTGCATCTTGCCTATGCTGCATGGCCATCGCTCATACATATATTAATATGTACATATTCTTATTCACCCCTTTACATTTGTGTGTATAAGGTAGTTGATGTGAATTTGTTAGATTACTTGTTAGATATTACTGCATTGTCGGAACTAGAAGCACAAGCATTTCGCTACACTCCCATTAACATCTGCTAACCATGTGTATGTGACCAATAAAATGTGATTTGATTCAAACTGGGCAGTTACATTCGCCTAAACTGTCTTTCACAGTTTTAAACGTGTTCAGGGTTTTAAATAGATAGGCAAGTCATGTAATTGTCTATTTACCATAATAAATGCCTTCTATTTGTTTGCCTGAAGTGTCAATCAACCGATACGTTCCTAACCTTTGGTCTTATTGCATCAACAAAAGCTTCATAGGAGGAGCTTTAAAACAATAAACGTATATTATCCCCAAAATGTTGATGCTGACTTTCCGCTGAACAGTAAATTGAGCAAGTGGTTATTAAACATTGTCAACCTACTGTCTTTATTCTGAGTTTATGATTTCAATGACACCACATTCTTGTGTTCTTTTTCAGGCCGCTCCAGTCCAAAGCGTTGGAATGTTGACACAATATTGATACAATGTTACTCAACGTTGAGTGAGGCTATAACAGTCCCGTGTCTTGAGGTAGGCGTTTATCCGACAGGCAACGTTTGCAGCCACAGCCAGCAACATTCATTTATGTTTAAATAGCGCATTCAATGGAAGAAAATTCCTTTTGAATGTTTCAGTTTCACGGATATAATCGGCGAGTCCATACTGTCAAATTACCACAGCCACACAGTCATAATTGGCTATGGTAAAAAATAAAACAGAAATGTGATTTTTGGTCTTAATTTAAGGTTAGTGTTATGCATAAGATTAGCAGTGTGGTTAGGTTTTAAATACTATTTTAAGAAGATACATTGTAGAAATAGGCGGTGTTTATGACTTTTTGGCTGTGGTAACTAGTGACGATCCCATGTTGAGATTACGAAAACGCAGAGCCAGGTCACATGTGTCTCTAGCCAATCAGATTCCCTAGGAGGAGTCTGTAATGCTTCTGCAGTACAATCGTTTTTCACAAAATGAAATATCCAGCTACGTAGTCGCGTAGGGTCGCTGTTAAATGAATGTGTAATTGTTGTTACAATGTTTCGTCTCTGTATAGATATGTTGTTTACATTGACAGAGTAATAGTCAGGCGGCACAGGGGTCGATCGTATGCAGTATTCGCATAATGCTTCCAATGCCTAGTGTCGATGGGGACATTTTTGACTGTGTTCAACGAGGGAACGTTGAACATTGTGCACATATCATTCAACATGATCGATCTATCCTCAAAGAGAAAGGTAAGGCTTGCCTATGCATGTTTGGGGTATGCATTCGCCTATATAATTTACTGCACACACATTTGGGGAATATGGGGAGTCGATTCTATTTTTCAACTAGCCTAGCTACCCGACTGTAGCCTATTCTAATGTCACTTCCGGGAAAGGTGCTTACCATACCATTATTCTAGGGAATTTGTTATTACTTTCTGTAGTTAAATGCTGAATAAAAAGGATGTCAGTAAAGATGTCTGTCGTCAGATCTTTACCATTAGCATGTGTTACCCAGTCACTTAGTTGCATCAAATATGCATGAGTAAATTGCTTTGGTACAGGCAGCAGATATTGCTTTATAACCAATCTAACTATCTTACAACTACTGGCCATATTAGGCCTAGTTTTAATTATGTCAAGTTTTAAAAATGGCAAGTTTCAGAGTCCCATCACAGTTACAGAATGCATCAACACCAGCTTTTCAAGATGACAGCTGAAAGCTGACTGCTGATGTCCCCTGTTGTGATTTTGTCATGTTGTCAGAGAGAGGGATACCTTAACCTGTCTGTGTTTTATCAGTGATCTGAGATGGGTAGTTGTTCAGTCTATTCTCTCAGACACTTACAGCTCCTGACAGTAGTAAAGAGACAATAGTAGGCCTACTGTTCTTTGGGTGGTTAGGGAGTGACACTATTTTAAAGTAATAGAATAAATGTGATCATTTACAGTCATAGTACTTGAAATATCTTTAAACACCAACATTTATTTTACTGTGAGATGTTCAATATCTTCTCCAAAGTTCTTCAGTAAAGACTGTCTCCTTTTAACAACAAAACACAGGCTGATGAGACTTGTTATGTGTGTATGTGTTTGTGTGTGTAGGTTGGGGTGGTTTTAGTCCTCTCCACTTTGCGTCCCTACATGGTAACCGTGCCATGGTTGACATGTTGCTAAGCAACGGAGCTGACCCCAACCTGACCTGTGATGCAGGAATGACGGCCTTCCATTTCGCCTGCAGGTCAGTAACGCTGATTGGACTGGGTAGGCCCCACTAGCCACTCCTATTAAATCTGTGGAAAGGGACTAGGGGAAGAGCGTTGGGCCCCTGTAGCGCTGTGACGGGCATGGAATTTTGGGTGAAGGTAATTGGCTAGCCAAATGACTGCGGTCAGGGTAATGACCGTTCAAATATCAAAAAAATAAATGAAGACACATTTTCTCATAGAATGAATAGAACTGGTGTCCCCATTCAAGTCATTGATGGCGTAATGGGTGGACGGGTGGCCATTGCCATAGGTGCAAAGCAGGAAGTTAAAGTAGGAAGTAAAAGCAGATATCACAGCAAATATTGATTTACCAATCAATATTTGCTGTGATTTGTTGATTCAACTCGACTGACATTACAAAAAATACATTCCATTGCATGAGCCACATCATCATTTGAATGAACATTCTACATTACCATGGAAATTATTGCATCACAATACCAGGCAGCAATTGCGAGTGTACCCATGAGTTTACCAGTCAAATTACCGGGGTTAAAGGTTCCAAGCCTGTTCTATTCATTCTATTTCTATGTGTGCTGCTGCTGCAGGGAGAGGGGTGTTGCCTAGGAAACCGAAGACTCATTTGCTACAACACCTTGCTTGTTTCAGCAAGGAGCAACAACGTTTCATCATGTTGTTAAGAGTCCATGTTACAGCAGAAACGGACTCAACCGCACGAACGCCCGGCTGTTTGTTCCACACAAAATAACAGGTTATGATGGTTATTTTATTTTCATGACGGTCTTAATCTCTAACCGTTGGTTATATGGTAATTGTGTCAGCCCAAGGCACCTGGAGCAGAAATGCCGCTCTCTCCTAGAAATGCCCCTCTCTTCTTCTCTCTGAAGTGTGCACTCGTACACTTCTAATTAATGCTATTAATATATTATTGATGGTAATGTATCTGTCTCTCTAGGCATGGTAATGTATACGTGATGCACCAGATGATGCAGCATGGAGCTGACCTGCGCATGGTAGACCATCAGGGAAAAACCGCCTTACACCATGGAGTATGTGGAGGGAACATGTAAATACACACACAGACATCATGCACACACACACACACACACACACACATAAACAGACATTAACACACACACATAGCTGCATAATGTTATATATTATATATCAACTAGCCAATTACCGACAGATTTTAAATCTCCATCATTAAAATGTTTTGTTTGTTGTTTTAACTTTTTATGCACTTTAAAATGATTTGAAAAGCACTATACAAGTAAAAAAATGTACGTGTATATATACTGAACCAAAATATAAATGCAACATGCAACAATTTAAAATATTTTACTGAGTTACAGTTCATATAAGGAAATCATTACATTTAAATAAATTCATTAGGCCCTAATCTATGGGTTACACATGACTGGGCAGGGGTGCAGGCATGGGTGGGCCATGGGTGGCCAACCCACTTGGGGGGCAGGCCCACCCACAAGGGGGGGCAGGCCCAGCCACAAACAGGCTTTATTACAGACAGAAATACTCCTCAGCAAACCCCCTCCCTCCCCTCAGACGATCCCACAGGTGAAGAAGCCGGTTGTGGAGGTTCTAGGGTGGCGTGTTTACACGTGGTCTGTGGTTGTGAGGCCATTTGGACGCACTGCCAAATCCTCGAAAATGACGGAGGCGGCTTGTGGTAGAGAAATGAACATTCAATTCTCTGGCAACAGCTCAGGTGGACATTCCTGCAGTCTCTCAAAACTTGAGACATCTGTAGCATGGTGTTGTGTGACAAAATGGCACATTTTAGAGTTGCCTTTTATTGTCCCCAACACAAGGTGCACCTGTGTAACGACCATTCTGTTTTATCAGCTTTTTGATATGCCACACATGTCACGTGGATGGATCATCTTAGGAAAGAGAAATGCTCACCAACAGGGATGTAAACAAATTTATGGACAAAATTTTAAGAGAAATACAGTGGGGGGAAAAAAGTATTTGATCCCCTGCTGATTTTGTACGTTTGTCTACTGATAAAGAAAGGATCAGTCTATAATTTTAATGGTAGGTTTATTTGAACAGTGAGAGACAGAATAACAACAAAATATCCAGAAAAACGCATGTCAAAATGTTATAAATTGATTTGCATTTTAATGAGGGAAATAAGTATTTGACCCCTTCTCAATCAGAAAGATTTCTGGCTCCTAGGTGTCTTTTATACAGGTAACGAGCTGAGATTAGGAGCACACTCTTAAAGGGAGTGCTCCTAACCGCAGCTTGTTACCTGTAAAAAAGACACCTGTCCACAGAAGCAACCATTCAATCAGATTCCAAACTCTCCACCATGGCCAAGACCAAAGAGCTCTCCAAGGATGTCAGGGACAAGATTGTAGACCTACAGAAGGCTGGAATGGGCTACAAGACCATTGCCAAGCAGCTTGGTGAGAAGGTGACAACATTTGGTGCGATTATTCGCAAATGGAAGAAACACAAAAGAACTGTCAATATCCCTCGGCCTGGGGCTCCATGCAAGATCTCACCTCGTGGGGTTGCAATGATCATGAGAACGGTAAGGAATCAGCCCAGAACTACATGGTAGGATCTTGTCAATGATCTCAAGGCAGCTGGGACCATAGTCACCAAGAAAACAATTGGTAACACACTACGCCGTGAAGGACTGAAATCCTGCAGCGCCCGCAAGGTCCCCCTGCTCAAGAATACATATGCATGCCCGTCTGAAGTTTGCCAATGAACTTCTGAATGATTCAGAGGACAACTGGGTGACAGTGTTGTGGTCAGATGAGACCAAAATGGAGCTCTTTGGCATCAACTCAACTCGCCGTGTTTGGAGGAGAAATGCTGCCTATGACCCCAAGAACACCATCTCCACCGTCAAACATGGAGGTGGAAACATTATGCTTTGGGGGTGTTTTTCTGCTAAGGGGACAGGACAACTTCACCGCATCAAAGGGACGATGGACGGGGCCATGTACCGTCAAATCTTGGGTGAGAACCTCCTTCCCTCAGCCAGGGCATTGAAAATGGGTCGGGATGGGTATTCCAGCTTGACAATGACCCAAAACACACGGCCAAGGCAACAAAGGAGTGGCTCAAAAAGAAGCAGATTAAGGTCCTGGAGTGGCCTAGCCAGTCTCCAGACCTTAATCCCATAGAAAATCTGTGGAGGGAGCTGAAGGTCCGAGTTGCCAAACGTCAGCCTCGAAACCTTAATGACTTGGTGAAGATCTGCAAAGAGGAGTGGGACAAAATCCCTCCTGAGATGTGTGCAAATGTGGTGGCCAACTACAATAAATGTCTGACCTCTGTGATTGCCAACAAGGGTTTTGCCACCAAGTACTAAGTCATGTTTTGCAGAGGGGTCAAATACTTATTTCCCTCATTAAAATACAAATCATTTTATAACATTTTTGACATGGGTTTTTCTGGATTTTTTTGTTGTTGTTCTGTCTCTCACTGTTCAAGTGGGCAAACGTACAAAATCAGCAGGGGATCAAATACTTTTTTCCCCCACTGTAAGCTTTTGTGCATATGGCAAATTTCTGGGATCTTTTATTTGAGCTCATGAAACATGGGAATAACACTTTACATGTTGCGTTTATAGACCCCTTGACTTTTTCTACATTTTGTTACGTTACAGCCTTTTTCTAAAATGGATTAAATAAAAAATGTCCCTAATCAATCTACACATAATACCCAATAATGACAAAGCAAAAACAGGTTTTTAGAAATGTTTGCAAATTAAAAACATTATACAGAAATGTACAGAAGTATTCAGATCCTTTGCTATGAGGCTCGAAATTGAGCTCAGTTGCATTCTGTTTCCATTGATCATCCTTGAGATTTTTCTACAACTTGGAGTCCACCTGTGATAAATTGCTATTGATTGGACATGATTTGGAAAGTCACACACCTGACTATATAAGGTCCTACAGTTTACAGAGTATGTCAGAGCATAACCCTTCTCTGGGGAGAAGGGCCTTGGTCAGGGAGATGACCAAGAACCGGATGGTCACTTCAACAGAGCTTCAGAGTTCCTCAATGGAAATGGGAGAACCGAAGGACAATCAAGCCTTTATGGTGGAGTGGCCAGAAAGGAGCCACTCCTCTGTAAAAGGCACATGACAGCCTGCTTGGAGTTTGCCAAAAGGCATCTAAAGGACTCTCAGACCATAAGAAACAAGATTCTCTGGTCTAATGAAACCAAGATTGAACTATTTGGCCTGAATGCCAAGCGTCACGTCTGGAGGAAACCTTGGACCATCCCAACTGTGAAGCATGGTAGTGGCAGCATCATGCTGTGGGGATGTTTTTCAGCGGCAGGGACTGGGAGACTAGTCAAGATTGAGGGAAAGATGAACGGAGCAAAGTATAAAGAGATCCTTGATGAAAATTGCTCCGAGTGCTCAGGACCTCAGACTGGGGTGAAGGTTCACCTTCCAACAGGACAACACACAGCCAAGACAACGCAGGAGTGGCTTCGGGACAAGTTTCTGCATGTCCTTGAGTGACCCAGCCAGAGCCCAGACTTGAACCCGATTAAACCCGATCAAAATCTCTGGAGAGACCTGAAAATAGCTGTGCAGTGACACTCTCCATCCAACCTGACAGAGCTTGAGAGGGTCTGCAGGGAAGAATGGGAGAAACTCCCCAAATACCGGTGTGCCAAGCTAGTAGCGTCATACCCAATAAAACTTGAAGCTGTAATCGCTGCCAAAGGTGCTTCAACAAAGTACTGAGTAAAGGGTCTGAATACTTATGTAAATGTAATTATTTTTATTTTTTAGTACATTTGCAAACATTTCTAAAACCTGTTTGTGACTCGTTTCAGGAAACTAGGCTATTTTGGGGAGGGGGGGTAGAAATGCTTTCTGTAATATATGAACTTCCATGTGTCTAAGTAACAAACTTGTATGCCATCTGTAAATACGAATACAAGTGTTAATAGTATTCGAGCCTAGTTGGTGTAGCCACAGAAAAAGTCAGCAACCTTCCCGCTAGCCATGATTTTCTGAGATAAGGAGTGGGCTGGACATGCCGATAGATGAGTTTGGATTGGTCTGCCATGTAGCATGCTTCTGTCTATTTGAGCTGGTCAGTATGTGTAGGTAAACTAAGGGCAACCATGGCATCCGTGACAGAGAGGGAGACGCGTCCATCCATGTATACAGATGGTCTAGCTACAGTGGTTCTTCCTTTAAAAGATACGAGCTTGTGCCACGCCGTTAGTGGTAGATGGTGGCATTCTGTCATTACACCACACTATCACAAGGGGGAGTTAGAACGCTGATCTGTCGGTAGTCTAAACTGTGGCAATTATTGGAGCCGTTTTCAGTCTAAGAGTCTCTCCTCTGGTACTAGAGTCCTGCATCAGGCAACAACAAAAAAACTGTCGGTGGGCCTGGAGTTAAAAGAGAACTTGGGTAAATACAATGGGGGAATTTAACTTGACATTTGGACTGACGATTTCTGAAAATAGCCACGCTTTTCGTTTCTCTCCCTCTAAAAACAGAAATTAATAATTCTAAATAACAAACTGGCTTTATTTACAAATTAGTAAGAATGTCTCAGCCCATGTTCAAGAATGGCCTTTTTTACAATTACAATCGCTCACTTTCGGTTATTTGAAACAAAATCCTCTCCGAAAGATTTTTATTTTTTAAACAAGCCATAGAAATTTGGTTGCAATTTCAGTAAAATTAAAAAAATGTAAAAAAGAAAGTAAGAACTTGTCTGTCGGCCCTGCATTAAAGACCAAAATTGTTTAAAGAAAATTGTGATGAATACAAATATATATACCAGTTTAATTTAAGGACCAAAAAATTGACAGCTGTGCCGTATAGATTGCAAAATAGTTGGGGAGAGATTTTCGATGTACCGATTCCATGGCACATGGTTTATGAATTAACACGCAATTTTCCATTTATTATAACCTACTGCAGGCCTAAAACCTATGGGTTTAACCTTCTGAATTAATTATTATGTTGAAGATAGAAGGCGGGAAATGAGGCGTTGAAGATGGCGAGGAACGAGATGGAGTCACAATCCATGCCAGGCACACCTGTAAGCTCTGGAATTCCACCTCCTGTTTGTGGACTCTGCATGAAAATACCTGTCTATTTGTGGAAAAATCACCCTGATTAACATATTTTGTCATTCCAATATGGGTTATTAGCAGGACAATAGACTCTTCATACATCGATTTATTTACAAAATGGTCATTTAATAGCCTGGCTACTGTAGGTGTGAAAATCCCCCAACTTGCAATGTATTACATTCAACTACATTTTAGTTGCACTTTCCCCCAGCTCCACGACCACGGGTAAAACCTTGCTGAGATGATCAATGTATTTGTTGCATTGTTGTATCGTCAATTTCTCAAGCCAAAACGTCTTGATGGCCTTCACCAGTTCATCTTTGCTTGTTGGCTTGGCAGAGTTACGGATGAATGTTTTCAGTAGATTTTTAGATATACTGTAGGCTTACCGTAGGTGACATGAGTCTCACTAGTGTTGAGTAATGTGTTGTAGGTCTTTTATTTATTTATTTGTTTATTTATTTTTATTTAACCTTTATTTTACTACATAAAGGTCTACTTACTCTGCTGGCGTCTTGACACAGTTTATGCCCTCATTAGCAATGCAAACCCGGGCGGCAGTGTATTTTGGGTCATTGTCTGCATTTGGAGAAGAAACAAATACATTTAGCCTAACAACCAACATTAGGTCCAATAATAGAAATATACATGTAAATAGGCCTAAACGTAACAAAATATTGCTATAATTCTACCTTGAAAGAAACGATGTGTACCCAGAAACACCAATGACGTAGGGTCCAGCGTATTTCTTGATGATTTCTTCCTCAAAGAAATCTCGAGCCATGATTAAAAAGGAGGCAACAGCGAGTTATTGTTGAACACAGAGCAGTCCGTGAGGTGTAGGCTACAGTATTTTGTGTACCTTTGGCTTTGTAAATAGCTAAACTTACCATCAAAAATCAAATATGGGCCTGGTCCCTGGTGAGAAATTGACAGCTTCATTAAATAGTACCCGCAAAACACTAGTCTCAACGTTAACAGTGAAGAGGAGACTCTGGGATGCTGGCCTTCTAGGCAGAGTTCCTCTGTCCAGTGTCTGTGTTCTTTTGCCCATCTTAATCTTTTATTTTTATTGGCCAGTCTGAGATATGGCTTTTTCTTTGCAACTCTGCCTAGAAGGCCAGCATCCCAGATCACCTCTTCACTGTTGACGTTGAGACTAGTGTCTTGTGGGTACTATGTAATGAAGCTGCCAGTTGAGGACTTGTGAGACGTCTTTTTCTCAAACTAGACACTCTAATGTACTTGTCCTCTTGCTCAGTTGTACACCGGGGCCTCCCACTCCTCTTTCTATTCTGGTTAGAGCCAGTTTGCGCTGTACTGTGAAGGGAGTAGTACACAGCGTTGTATGAGATCTTCAGTTTCTTGGCAATTTCTCACATGGAATAGCCATAATTTCTCATAAGAATAGACTGACAAGTTTCAAAAGAAAGATCTTTGTTTCTGGCCATTTTGAGCCTGTAATCGAACTGACAAATGCTGATGCTCCAGATACTCAACTAGTCTAAAGAAGGCCAGTTTTATTGCTTTTTTAATTAGAACAACAGTTTTCAGCTGTGCAAGCATAATTGCAAAAGTCTTTTCTAATGATCAATTAGCCTTTTAAAATTATATATTTGGATTAGCTAACACAATGTGCCATTGGAACACAGGAGTGATGGTTGCTGATAATGGGCCTCTGTACGCCTATGTAGATATTCCATAAAAAATCTGACGTTTCCTGCTACAATAGTCATTTACAACATTAACAATGTCTACACTGTATTTCTGATTTAATTTGATGTTATTTAATGGACATAAAATTAGCTTTTCTTTCAAAAACAAGGACATTTCTAACTGACCCCAAACTTTTGAACAGTGGTGTGTGTGATTATATAAAATGTCTTTACCAAGCCTTTCCATAAGTCCACACAGTTTATTCAACTGCCTTCTGACTGTGATTAGAGCGATGGTGCCGTGATGCCAGCAGATTCCAGATAGCCTTTGCCGATCGCTCATCATCTTCATCCATCAGTGAGTCGATCGCTTGAATAGTCTTGCTGGAAATGGAATACAATGTAAAAATGTGCAGCAGAGAGTAAATACCAGCAGTGGGTTTATTTTATCATTATTTTTTATAATTATTAGGCCTACGGTACAGTATTGTAGCCTACTATACCTGACCATTTTCCTGGGATTTCTTGTTTGGCGTAACACAGGCATCTGATGATAGTGTTTGTGAATAGCACTGTCCGTGACCAAGTCTAACAGTATTTTTGAAATGTCTCCAGTAGATTTTCCATTCCTCCTGAAAGCCCTAATCTGATCACTTATAAATTAATAGAGATCCTGGTCATGGTGCTACAGTATGTTGTTACATTAGAAATTACTTTATCAATCGGAACCTTTATCAAGTGGTAGGGGAAAAAGTAAGGAACTTGTCTGTCAAACCCTGCATTAAAGACCAAAATTGGTTAAAGATAATTGTGATAAATGAAAATATATGCCAGTTTCATTTAAGGACCAAAAAATTGACAGCTGTGCCATATAGATTGCAAAATAGTTGGGAAGAGATTTTTGATGTAAGGATTCCATGGCACATGGTTTATCAATTGACACACAATTTTCTGTTCCTTCTGAAAGCCCTAATATTAAAAGCAGTCAAATGCATTCTCTCCGTCGCCCACACGCACTTTTAAACATTTGGATAATAAAGCATTTAAAGGCTGACATTAGTTGATTTTAATACTTCTGACAGCCAAAATTATAACTCCACCCATGACTTTTAAACATTCCCAGAAGGCATGGATTATTATAACCTACTGCAGGCCTAAAACCTATGGGTGAAAACGTTTCCATGATGGTTATTAGTAGGATAATAGACTCTTCAACCTTTACAAAAGGATAGCTTGGGCTAGGTGTGAAAAATAAAAATCCCCCCAACTTGTAATGTACTCTAAAGTTTTTTACATTTCTAACTACTAACATCATGCAACCGCAAAATGTTGGGTAAAGCATATGCTGCACAGTATTTCTTCATCAACATCTTTATGCTTTCGTTAATAAAATAATGATAAAAATACTCTTTCAAAATGCAGATGTTTATTTCAACTATAGCAGGGCCATAGACTCTTGCTGAGTTTAGGGACTTTAAATATATTAATGAGCCATAACGAATTACTATGGGAATAAATAACACTGATTGACATAGCATGGGGGCTGGTCTTGATAAATCAATCATGGGCCTATTTATATAATGAATATGAATTCGAAGGGCAAAAATTATTAAATATTAAGGCATTAGACCTCTCACTAAAGGCGTCAGTCATACAAAAGTTATACTTAAATCCGAAATGTCTTACAGAGCCTTTCCATAAGTCCACTCAAGTTTCTTCAACTGTCTTCTGACTGTTGATGTTGTGCGGTGATGCCAGCAGATTCCAGATTGCCTTGGCCGATCGCTCATCAACCATCAGTGAGTCGATGGCTTGAATAGTCTCGCTAGAAATGGAATACCACGGTAGATGCTGTGTTTTTGGTTGATGGCCAATATTAAAAATAGTCAAATGTATTTGTGAATTAAATCGCTTTATTGTTACATTTTTTTAAGGCTACTTTCTCTTCTTTGTGCTGGAGTACTTTTAATAATAAAGTAGGCTAATGAAGGCAACAAATTGTTGCTTACAGGAACACGCAAAGTCATCCAATTGTTGTAATAAGATTTGAAGCAATAGCCTACCCGCGTGTGGCCAACTATTTCAGAGCTGCTCTGAGACAAGCATGGGGACTGGTCTTGATAAATACATTTTTATTGATTGATTTTTTTATTTTCACTGAATCTCAGTTAGTAGCCTACTCCCGACCAGTTACGTTGTACAGCGCCAACTTTTGAAAGCCAGTCACAAGTTCCCCCCCACCCCCCCGTGTTAACAAAACTTATTCTCTTTCTTATTCTCCTATATTCTTCTCGCTAATCAAAGGTACGGTAGTTGCCCAGATACTTCCCACCTTTCCCTCAGCTACACATCAATGGCTCCTCCTATAACGTCTGCCTCCATCTAATCCTTGTTTAGTGTTACATCTGACAAACAGCCCCTGATTCAGTATCATTTTTTGTTTTTCTTGCAATGGAAACACCATAATGTAAATCAAATTAATTAAGCTACATTTCTTAAAATCAATCCCATATACTATGTTCTTACAAAAAATAGGTGTTAAATTCTCTAGTACAGCCAATATTAAAAACAGTCAAACGCTTCTCAAAGATATCCTCTGGTGGTCAAACTAGCACTAACTAACATTAATTGCAACAATGGCTGACACTTAAATAACATGCCATAGAATTTTGCGGCAGCCCGCAAGCTGTGCTGCAGTACGCAACTTTTAAAAGAAGAACCACTGTAGCTACATTTTCAGATATTACACGTTTCTAATTTTGTCAAAGTTGTTTTCATTTAAAGTTAAAGTATACTGTTAGCTATCTAGCTAACATTAGCTGGCTGGCTTGCTAGCTAATGTTACATGTATGATCTGTGTAGTAATATTATTCGTATCTCAGCCATTTGCTTTGCTAGTTATAGCCTAATGTTAGCTAGCTAACATTAAACTTGGTTCATTAGCTACCTGTAGATTCATGCAGGGTAGTAACGTCATGAGTTGGGATTATGGTTCATTGTTTAGCTAGCTAGCAACATGTCTTAACAAAAGACTCCACTATGCAAGTAACCATTTCAATAGAATGTTCATGATGTCACTGGGACAACTGTTGATAGAAAATTCTCTCTGGCTATCTAGTCTGATTTCGGGGGCACTCTCGTCTGAGTGTGCCAGAGCGCAGAATAATTGATGAAAAAGCGTACTTAAATTGTTGCCAGCAGCACAGTTGCAGTCACCAACACCCTGGATAACATAAAACAGCCTAACCAGCTCTGCTACGGCGAATAAAAGGGTCAGAGTGAGCTGTTCTCTCATTTGTGTCTGGAAGTAGCTAGCCAACGTTAGCCAGTTAGCTTGGGTGCTTGACTGCTGTTATTAGTACAGAATGCTCAGATCAACCCTACTCCTCGGCCAGATCGTCCAGTGTGCGCTCTGAATGCTCCAAGAGCGAAACGCTCTGAATTGACGAACTGATAATCTGACAACGCTCTGAGTTTATGGGCGGGGCTAAGGCTTAAGAGGGTGTGAATGATGCTGAATGGGTGCAGACAAAGAAGAGGTCTCCAGTAGGTGTACCAAAATATTCAAAGGCCATTTTCTCAAAAGTGAGGTTTATCAAGTTTCAAAGCAGAATTACTTTCCCAATGTTCCTCAAATATAGTGAATGATATACCATTTTCTAGCTCGGAGTCTCTACTTTTATCCAATGTAAGAAACACAATTTCAAATTTTGCTACATAAGACCGATTTGAGCCGGTCGGTCATATTTTTGCTTTGCCATTATGGTGTATTGTGTGTAGATTGATGAGGGGGAAAAAAATATTTCATCCATTTTAGAATAAGGTAATAATGTAACAAAATGTGGAAAAAGTGAAGGGGTATGAATACTTTCCAAATGCACTGTATTTGTTCAGTATACTGTATATATGTAGTGCATAAGTGACATGATGTGATAACATATGAGATGATATTCATAAGCTATAAAAATAAAGAGTCACACACTAATATATATTTATTTATATATAAATACAGTGGCAAGAAAGTATGTGAACCCTTTGGAATTACCTGGATTTATGCATAAAAAAACCTAATAACACACAAACAATAATATATTTTAATGCCTTTATTGAACACACCATGTAAATATTCACAGTGCAGGGTGGGAAAAGTATGTGAACCCTTGGATTTAATAACTGGTTGACCCTCCTTTAGCAGAAATAACCTCAACCAAACGTTTTCTGTAGTTGCGGATCAGACCTGCACAATGGTCAGGGGGAATTTTGGACCATTCCTCTTTACAAAACTGTTTCAGTTCAGCAATATTTTTGGGATGTCTGGGGTGAACCGCTCTCTTGAGGTCATACCACATCATCTAAATCGGGTTGAGGTCTGGACTCTGACTGGGCCACTCCAGAAGGCGTATTTTCTTCTATTGAAGCCATTCTGTTATTTTACTTCAGTGTTTTGTGTCGTTGTCCTGTTGCATCACCCAACTTCTGTTGAGCTTCAATTGGTAGACAGATATCTTTACATTCTCCTGCAAAATGTCTTGATAAACTTGGGAATTCATTTTTCCGTCAATGATGGCAAGCTGTCCAGGCCCTGAGGCAGCAAAGCAGCCCCAAACCATGATAATCCATCCCTCCACCATACTTTACAGTTGGAATGAGGTTTTGATGTTGGTGTGCAGTGCCTTTTCTCTTTACATAGTGTTGTGTGTGTGTGTGTGTTCCTTCCAAACAACTCAACTTTTGTTTAATCTGTCCACATCCAGGTGCTCTTTTGCGAACTTCAGACGTGCAGCAATGTTTCTTTTGGACAGTAGTGGCTTCGTCTGTGGTGTCCTCCAATGGAACACCATTCTTGTTTAGTGATTTACGTATCGTAGACTCGTCAACAGAGATGTTAGCATGTTCCATAGATTTCTGTAAATCTTTAGCTGACACTCCAGGATTCTTCTTGACCTCATTGAGCATTCTGCTCTGTGCTCTTGCAGTCCTCTTTGCATGATGGCCTCTCCTACGGAGCGTAGCAACAATGCTGAACTCTCTCCGTTTATAGACAATTTTTCTTACTGTGGACTGATGAACATCAAGGCTTTTAGAGATACTTTTGTAACCCTTTCCAGCTTTATGTAAGTCAACAATTCTTAATTTTAGATCTTCTGAGATCTCTTTTGTTCGAGGTGTGGTTCACATCAGGCACTGCTTGTTGTGAATAGCAAACTCAAATTTTGTGAGTTTTTTTTTATAGGGCAGAGCAACTTTAACCAACATCTCGTCTCATTGATTGGACTCCAGGTTAGCTGACTCCTACTCCAATTAGCTTTTGGAAAAGTAATTAGCCAAGGGGTACACATACTTTTTCTAACCTACACTGTGAATGTTTAAATTATTTACTCAATATAGACATGAAAAATACAATAATAATAATTTGTGTGTTATTAGTTTAAGCACAGTGTGTTTGTCTATTGTTGTGACTTAGCTGAAGATCAGATCACATTTTATGACCAATTTATGCAGAAATCCAGGTCATTCCAAAGTGTTCACATACATACTATATGGTACCAGTCAAAAGTTTGGACACACTTACTTATTCAAGGGTTTTTCTTTATTTTCACTATTTTCTACATTGTATATTAATAGTGAATACATCAAAACTATGAAATAACATGGAGTCATGTAGTAACCAAAAAAGTGTTAATCAAATCAAAATATATTTTAGATTCTTCAAAGTAGCCACCCTTTGTCTTGATGACAGCTTTGCACACTTGGAATTCTCTCATCCAGCTTCACCTGGAATGCTTTTCCAACAGTCTTGAAGGAGTTCCCACATATGCTGAGCACTTGTTGGCTGCTTTTCCTTCTCTGTGGTCCAACTCATCCCAAACCATTTCAATTGGGTTGAGGTTGGGTGATTGTGGAGGCCAGGTCATCTGATGTAACACTCCATCACTCTGCTTCTTGGTCAAATACCCCTTACACAGCCTGGAGGTGTGTTGGTTCATTGTCCTGTTGAAAAACAAATGATAGTCCAACTAGGCCCAAACCAGTTGGGATGGCATATCACTGCCCAATACTGTGGTAGCCATGCTGGTTAAGTGTGCCTTGAATTCTAAATAAATCACAGACAGTGTCACCAGCAAGGTACCATCACACCTCCTCCTCCATGCTTCACGGTGGGAACTACAAATGCAGAGATAATCAGTTCACATAGTGGTTCCTCCTTTAAAAGTTGCGGGACTTAGAGGTACCCAGTGTCACGGCTTCATTGCTCCAGACCACTGCAAAGGGGAGTTAGAGCACTCATTATGCATTTGGGTCCCAAGGTTTTTATATGACCAATCATATCGAGTGGTTCCAATGACGAATTTGACGCGAGCCACCCGTCCCTGGTGATGTTCTTCAGCAAAGATGGCTGACAAAACATTACGGTGGAAGCTAATTTAAGGAATTATAACGTCATAACGAGTCAAGCAAAAAATGTACAATTGAGAGGAATATGTTAGTTAATGTAGAGACAAACGATTGTGCATATTTTTTTGTCATAAAGTTAATTTAATTCAGTCATTTCCAATACCAGGTGTATCAAACTCCATTCTTTGAATGATGCTGTGTCTGCATGTATGTATTATAATTATACACTTCAACAGTGTTTACCACTGCTGCTCCTGGGACATCAATGATTACACATTGTAACTATGAAATACACTAGAAACATGATTTAAGTAAAGGCTGATTTGTAATTCATCTATACAGAATAAAAAAAATCCTGCCAGCACGCCCACAAGCAAGCCGCTCCGGTGGAGAATGAGACGTGGAAGAGAGAAGGAACGAGATGGAAGCAACAATCCAGGCTATTTGCTATGAGACTTGCATAATAATGTAATGAAACAAGCAGGGAGCAGGTTTCGAACCCTCAACATTCTCGCCAGAAGTCCAACACGCTATCGACTGTGCCCAAATGTATTAATTGGGGTTGGGGCCAATTGTGGCCAAAAACACTTTAGCAATTGGAATCTTTAACATGTGGAAAGGGGAAAACTAATATTAATTATAATTTTTTCACAAGTGTAGCAGGATGGGCTATTAGCTGAACAATTCAACCTTTTCTAAAGAATTGTCTAATAGCCGAGATATGTGTGAACCCCCCCATCTTGCAACAAATCATTTGTATCTATCTTTCCACATCTACCTACACACGGTTAATGTTCTGAAAAAATATACAAATAAATGTATGCGTCAGTGTATATACAGTTGAAGTCAGAAGTTTACATACACCTTAGCCAAATACATTTAAACTCAGTTTTTCACAATTCTTGACATTTAATCCTAGTAAAAAGTCCCTGTCAGTTATTATCACCACTTTATTATAAGAATGTGAAATGTCAGAATAATAGTACAGAGAATGATTTATTTCAGCTGTTATTAGTATTTGGTAGCATTGCCTTTAAATGGTTTAACTTGGGTAAAACGTTTCGGGTAGCCTTCCACAAGCTTCCCACAATAAGTTGGGTGAATTTTGGCGCTTTCCTCCTGACAGAGCTGGTGTAACTGAGTCCGGTTTGTCGGCCTACTTGCTCGCACACACTTTTTCAGTTCTGCCCATACATTTTCTATGGGACTGAGGTCAGGGCTTTGTGATGGCCACTCCAATACCTTGACTTTGTTGTCCTTAGGCCATTTTGCCACAACTTTGGAAGTATGCTTGGGGTCATTGTCCTGTTGGAAGACCCATTTGCGACCAAGCTTTAACTTCCTGACTGATGTCTTGAGATGTTGCTTCAATATATCCACATAATTTTCCTCCCTCATGATGCCATCTATTTTGGTAAGTGCACCAGTCCCTCCTGCAGCAAAGCACCCCCACAACATGATGCTGACACCCCCATGCTTCACGGTTGGAATGGTGTTCTTCGGTTTGCAAGTCTCCCCCTTTTTCCTCCAAACATTATTCTATTTTTGTTTCATCAGACCAGAGGACATTTCTCCAAAAAGTACAATCTTTGTCTCCATGTGCAGTTGCAAACCGTAGTCTAGTTTTTTATGGCGCTTTTGGAGCAGTGTTTTCTTCCTTGTTGAGCGGCCTTTCAGGTTATGTCGATATAGGACTAGTTTTACTGTGGATATAGATACTTTTGTACCTGTGTCCTCCAGCATCTTCACAAGGTCCTTTGCTGTTGTTCTGGGATTGATTTGCACTTTTTGCACCAAAGTACGTTCATCTCTAGGAGACAGAACGTGTCTCCTTCCTGAGCGGTATGACGGCTGCGTGGTCCCATGGTGTTTATACTTGCGTACTGTTGTTTGTACAGATGAACGCGATACCTTCAGGCGTTTGGCAATTGCTCTCAAGGATGAACCAGACTTGTGGAGGTCTACATTTTTTTCTGTGGTCTTGGCTGAGATCTTTTGATTTTCCCATGATGTCAAGCGAAGAGGCACTGAGTTTGAAGGTAGGCCTTGAAATACATCCACAGGTACACCTCCAATTGATTCAAATTATGTCAATTAGCCTATCAGAAGATTCTAAAGCCATGAAATAATTTTCTGGAATTTCCCAAGCCGTTTAAAGACACAGTCAACTTAGTGTATGTACACTTCTGACCCACTGGAATTGTCACACACTGAATTATAAGTGAAATAATGTAATGTCTTTAAACAATTGTTGGAAAAATTACTTGTGTCATGCACAAAGTAGATGTCAAAACTATAGTTTGTTAACCTAAGAAATTAGTGAATTGGTTGAAAAACGAGTTTTAATGACCCCAACCTAAGTGTATGTAAACTTCTGACTTCAACTGTGTATGTGTATATATATTAGAGGTCGACCGATTATGATTTTTCAATGCCGATACCGATTTATAGGAGGACCAAAATAAGCTGATACCGATTAATCGCCCGATTTATAAAAAAAATAAATAAATAAAAAAAATAAAATAAAAAATGTATTATTATTTTTTATAAAAATAAAAAAATGTTGTTTTTTTTGTAATAATGACAATTACAACAATACTGAATGAACACTTATTTTACCTTAATGTAATACATCAATAAAATCAATTTAGCCTCAAATAAATAATGAAACATGTTCAATTTGGTTTAAATAATGCAGAAACTAAGTGTTGGAGAAGAAAGTAAAAGTGCAATATGCGCCATGTAAAAAAAGCTAACGTTTAAGTTCCTTGCTCAGAACATGAGAACATATGAAAGCTGGTGGTTGCTTTTAACACGAGTCTTCAATATTCCCAGGTAAGAAGTTTTAGGTTGTAGTTATTATAGGAATTATAGGACTATTTCTCTCTATACGATTTGTATTTCATATACCTTTGACTATTGGATGTTCGTTTAGGCACTTTAGTATTGCCAGTGTAACAGTATAGCTTCCGTCCCTCTCCTCGCTCCTACCTGGGCTCGAACCAGGAACACATCGACAACAGCCACCCTCGAAGCAGCGTTACCCATGTAGAGCAAGGAGTAGTTTTTCCCCAAGTCTCAGAGCGAGTGACGTTTGAAACGCTATTAGCGCGCACCCGGCTAACTAGCTATCCATTTCACATCGGTTACACCATAAACAGCGCAATGCATTGCGAAGGGCTGCTGGCAAACGCACGAAAGTGCTGTTTGAATGAACGCTTACGAGCCTGCTGCTGCCTACCATCGCTCAGTCAGAATGCTCTATCAAATCATAGACTTAATTATAACATAATAACACACAGAAATACGAGCCTTAGGTCATTAATATGGTCGAATCCGGAAACTATCATCTCGAAAACAAAACGTTTTTCCTGTCAGTGAAATACAGAACCGTTCCGTATTTTATCTAACGGGTGGCATCCCTAAGTCTAAATATTCCTGTTTACATTGCACAACCTTAAATGTTATGTCATAATTACGTAAAATTCTGGCTAATTAGTTCGCAATGAGCCAGGCGGCCCAAACTGTTGCATATACCCTGACTCTGCGTGCAATGAACGCAAAATGACACAATTTCACCTGGTTAATATTGCATGCTAACCTGGATTTCTTTTAGCTAATATGCAGGATTAAAAATATATACTTCTGTGTATTTATTTTAAGAAAGGCATTGATGTTTATGGTTGGAGCAACATGTCCCTAAGTGATTATATGCAACGCAGGACAGGCTAGATAAACTAGTAATATCATCAACCATGTGTAGTTAACTAGTGATTCTGATTGATTGATTGTTTTTTATAAGGTAAGTTTAATGCTAGCTAGCAACTTACCATGGCTTCTTACTGCATTCGCATAACAGGCAGGCTCCTCGTGGAGTGCAATGTAAAGCAGGTGGTTAGAGCGTTGAACTAGTTAGCCGTAAGGTTGCAAGATTGAATCCCGGAGCTGACAAGGTAAAAATCTGTCGTTCTGCCCCTGAACAAGGCAGTTAACCCACCGTTCCTAGGCCGTCATTGAAAATAAGAATGTGTTCTTAATTGACTTGCCTAGTTAAATAAAGGTTAAAAAAAAAAACGGCCAAATCGGCGTCCAAAAATACCGATTTCCGATTGTTATGAAAACGTAAAATCGGCCCTAATTAATCGGCCATTCCGATTAATTAGGAGTGCCATCGGGCGGCGCACAATTGGCCTAGCGTCATCCGGGTTTGGCCAGGGTAGGCCTTCATTGTAAATAAGAATTTGGTCTTACCAGACTTGCCTAGTTAAATAAAGGTTACACTAAGAGCATAACATTTTTGCACCCGAATTTTCAAATTCTTGTCTAACCAATACCCAAACGGAGATTAAGTGAAATTTAAATCTCATTGATTTATCAAGACCAGTCCCCATGCGTACCTCAGAGCAGAGCAAAACGGTGCTAAAATAGTTGTAGATTTTTGCTTCTAACTTCAATAAGCTCTTTAAATAAATAAGACCGACACCATTTTTAACAGCACATTACTCAACACTAGTGAGACTCATATGGCCTATGGTAGGCCTACAGTATATCGGAAAATATTTTTTCAATGTGACTCTCCGCCAATAATTACATTTACAGGATTGCAGGACTCTATATTAATATCTAAGGGGCATTTTCTGTTAGATATTCTCAGATATTCTCACAGATCCTAAGGGGATTTTTTTATCATTCTAAATGAATTAATAACAATAAAAATAATAAATTGCTTTGCTTAAAAAGTAACGATATTTTGGAGATTTCTTTTTCATTTAACCTAGAGTGAACGAGAAAAAGGCAATTCTTGAACATGGGGTGAGACATTCTCACTCATTTGTAAATAAAGCCAGTTTGTTATTTGTAAATATTTATTTCTGGAGAAACCTAACTTGATTATCTAGCAAACATCACCTGCTTATATTCAGTTAACATGAAGATTATTGTTGAAATGAATTGCTCAACTGGTGTAGGTTTTCTCCATCTGTTGGTGTGCAACACTTGCATAACAAGTTAGCAATATTTTCAGCACCGGCCACTGTTCACCTCCTATTGATTGCACTGCGGTTGCCACCAGTTGTTTTTTTTTTAATTGAACCATTGTTTTAACTAAGCAAGTCAGTTAAGAACAAATTCTTATTTACAAGGACAGCCTACTCCTTCCTCCCGTTGTACAGCGCCATATTTTCCATTCCATCCAAACGGAAACCCTGAGGGTTTTGTTTTTCTCTGAATAGAACCACCATAATATTAAACCAATATATTAAGCCAAATGTCTTAAAATCAATCCCATATACTATGTTATTACAAAAAGTTTTTAAATTCTCTGTTAATGCCAATACAGAAGACTATCAAATGATTCTCAAAGATGCCCTCTGGTGGTCAAACTAGCAATAACTTGCATTAACAGAAAAAATGGCTGACAAATAGATAATGTGCCACAAAATGCTGCAGCAGCCCGCAAGGTGTACCGCAGTATGACACAACTTTGAAAGGAGGAACCACTGTACTCTGCGTCTCACAAAGACACGGCTGTTGGAACCAACAATTTCAAATTTGGACTCATCACACCAAAGGACAGATTTCCACCGGTCTAATGTCCATTGCTCGTGTTTCTTGGACCAAGCAAGGCTCTTCTTATTATTGGTGTCCTTTAGCAATGGTTTCTTTGCAGCAATTCGATCATGAAGGCCTGATTCACGCAGTCTCCTCTGAACAGTTGATGTTGAGATGTGTCTGTTACTTGAACTCTGTGAAGCATTTATTTGGGCTGCAATCTGAGGTGGTTAACTCTAATAAACATATCCTCTGCAGCAGAGGCAACTCTGGGTCTTCCTTTCCTGTGGCGGTCCTCATGAGAGCCAGTTTCATCATAGCGCTTGATGGTTCTTGAAATTTTCTGGATTGACTCACCTTCATGTCTTAAAGTAATGATGGACTGTCGTTGTCTTCGTTTATTTTGGCTGTTCTTGCCATAATATGGACTTGGGCTTTTACCAAATAGGGCTATCTTCTGTTTACCACCCCTACCTTGTCCCAACACAACTGATTGGCTCAAACGCATTAAGAAGGAAAGAAATTCTACAAATGAACTTTTAACAAGGCACACCTGTTAATTGAAATGCATTCCAGGTGACTACCTCATGAGGATGGTTGAGAATGCCAAGAGTGTGCAAAGCTGTCATCAAGGCAAAGGGTGGCTACTTTGAAGAATCTCAAATATAAAATATATTTTGATTTAATACTTTTTTGATTACTACATGATTCCTTATGTGTTATTTCATATCAAAAGACACACACTCTAACCCCGAGTTGTGTCTCCCAGTGTAGCGATGCAGTACCTGTGGGAGACAGGAATGTTTAGGTGGTGTGATGGAGACATGTACGATGTTACACCTCTACACCTGGCTGCTGATACTGGCAACACTGAGGTGGTCCGTTACCTGCTCCGAGGAAAGGTGAGATGTACACACTTGCTTGGTAAGTAAGTCCGATGATGACTTCCATGTTTCACTTCTATTGGGGAGTTTCGCTATGGAGTTTCCCTTAGAGTTCCGTTCCTCAAATCACATTATCTCTTACGAACAGGGCATGTAAGGTTGTTGGTTGTGTACCAATAATATCTCCTTTCTCCTAAAAGCATTGGATTTGTGGAGGCATGGGCAATTGGGAGTTTCCACCATATTTATTATACCATATTTATTATTGAAATCAGTGATGGGATGGAGAATCTCAATTGCATACTTATCGTGTCCTCTCTTGGTGACGACTGACTGCACCTGAGATGGTCACTGTCCTCGGTTATGTGGTGCTGACTTTCTAGTGGACGTCGCTGTCCACTAGAATGGTGCTGAATCTCTGACATGCGCTCCTTGCTGAAAGATCTGGAGCCCGATGGAGCCCTCGGCAGTAGTATCCTTCAGCTTTTTAGGATTGTTGCTGCACTGTTTTAAAGTATTTTTTGTTTGTGTGTGTGGCAGAGGTGTATGGTGGAGACTGTGGATGAGGATGGGTTGACAGCGGTCCATGTGGCAGCTGAGAGGGGCTGTGTAGAGGTGTGTTGGACGCTGTTACAGAGATCCGGCTTCAGGATGCTACACTTGAAGACCTATAGCGGACACACGCCTCTGGACCTCTGCAGGCAGGGAAAGACATTCAGGTGGGTCCCAATATCTATAAACTTTATCTTCAAATTGGTTTTGTTCATTAGGCACAAAACAGAAGAAAACTGATCAAAATATAATTTTTATTTTCAGTTGTGAAACATTTTAAAAACGTTTTCCATTGTGTAACCTAATGAATACAACCCAGGATATATAACACTGTCAACGTCTTCTGTCCATCTAGCTGTCCCATTGCCATACCGTCACCTGGAACAATTTTAACCATCTCTATTGTGTTGGGGATGTATTTCCACAGACACTTGCAGCTGACCAAACTACTGACCCGCTACATGAGGGAGCCACCATTCAACAAACCTGACGAGTCCCACCGTAAGTGCTGAGGCTGTGATAAGTTTAACTGTAATGAACATTGTGTGCCATTGAATTGTGTTTCTCTGTATAATTGTGTGTGTGTATGCGTGGGTCTCTCTCTCTGGGTGTGTGTGTTTGCGCGTGCATGCATCCAGTCCTTTACTACTGGACGTTATTCTTCCCATGTCTGATTGGAGGAGCTATTCTGATTATCGCAACAATGTTGGGGGGCTACGGAGGGATAACGTGCGCCGTGCTCTTCCCCTGGCTGGCCAGGAGTATATTTTCCCAGTTCCACCGCATGACGACCTACCAGAGGTATAGACACTGTGTGTGTGTGTGTGTGTGCTAACTATGTGTGTATCTGCACTATACAGTAAATTCATCCATTGTATTGGTCTTTGTTCCATTACCTGTCCTATGTTGTGTTGCAGGTTGGCCAACCCCGTCTACCTAGGGACTGTGATAGCTGGATTGTTCCACTCTCTAGTCTGCTTCTACTACAGAATACTACCGCCTAATATCCTTTATATTTCAGTAATAGTATAATACCTAATATTGTGTACTGCCTAATTCTATTACAAAGTATATACTTTTCACATACATTGAATGCCTGATGAAGACTGGCTTTAACCACATCAAATTGCAAACCTTGCTAGTGACCGTAGTTACTGGAGGTTGTGGTCAATTATTCTGTAGCTGAATTATGATGAATATACTTTACACTGACTATCCATCATACATCATATGTATGTAGCCTAAATGTAGTATATTTAAGCAATAATGCACGAGGGGGTGTGGTATATGGCCAATATACCACTGCTAAGGACTGTTCTTATGCACGACGCAATGCAGAGTGCCTTGATACAGCCCTTAGTTGTGGTATATTGGCCATATACCACAAACATCCGAGGGGCCTTATTGCTCTTATAAACTGGTTACCAACGTAATTACAGCAGTAAAATAAATGTTTTGTCATACTCGTGGTATACGGTCTGATAGACCACGGCTGTCAGCCAATCAGCATTCAGGGCTCGAACCACCCAGTTTATAATGTTGGTTGAGTCTTAACCCGCTGTGACGCTTGTGGGGTGATGGTGTTCTGGGTCATGTGTCACTGGTCCAGTTCTCTGTGGTTCTGGTCTTGTTCTGGATGGTTCTAACCCAGGATCCTGGAGAGTTGGGACCGGGAGATGCAGATCCTCGCTACTCCTCCATAACAGACCTGCTGGAGAACAACCAGAATCCTCAGAGGTTCTGCATCTACTGTGAGGTGAGGAGAACCAGTCAATCAATCTTTATTATGAGTTGAAACAGACAGAGGTTCTGTATCTACTGTAACATGAGGAGAGCAAGTTTAAGTTAGTGTTGCAGCTGAGAATTGATTTGTGGCCAGTTTATCCTGCCCTCCTTTTGTCATGGTATTATAGTGGCGACTATAGTCCCCACTATAGTAAGTGTTGATTGGGCAATGCATGTTAAGTTGACTCGTCAATCCTCAATATTCTTGAACTAAACTGTGCGCATCCACAGAGAACTACGTTCCCTAAATGCTCATCAAACAGCGCCTCGATCCATTCAGCAGTTTTCTTTTACAAAGATAGGTTTATGGCATTCTGCCATTTCTAGTTGACTCAACTTTGGCAAATGTGTTGAGGCAACTCAGAAGTGTATGTAAGCAGACCTTTCCTGCCCCAAAGTAAACTAGAAATCGTGTTGCAGCTTGTTGCCTTGATTTTTTTAAAGTTGACTCAACTCAAATTGTACAGTGTATGCACATCAATAGCAGTAGCTATTGTTCATATGTCAAATTTAGGGTAGGTTGCTTATTTGAATTTCCTTCATTTTTTGGGAATTGCCAACACTGTCACTTAGAACATATCATTTTTATATTTATATATGATATGATTATAGAAAAGATATGTGTTTCTCACTGCTATTCCCTCTCTCTCCATCTAGTTGTTCCAGCCAGACCATACTAAACACTGTAAATTGTGTGATGTGTGTGTGAGGGATTACGACCACCACTGCCTGTTCCTGAACCGCTGTGTTGGGGGTGGCAACCACCGCCTCTTCATCATCTTTATCCTCTCCATGGCCACAGCACACCTCCTTTTCGTTGCTGTGGCAACTTACCACCTGTATGTGGTCGTGGTGTCCCTCGAGGACCAGTCATTGGTTAGGGCAGTAGCTGCACAGTTCTGGGTGGTCTCCTTGACGATAATGAACGTTCTGACAATCCTTTGGGAGGTGTGGTTGTTGACGGAACAGTTTGACGCCATCGCCATTGGGACTACCACCTACTTCAAACCTACCTGTGAGACTCGGCCACGGTCGCTAGGACAACGCTGGACAACGGTGCTTACATTCCTATTGGAGGGGAGGAGACGGTTAGATTATGGACTCACAGGGGACAAGATCTCCATAGACATTTAGATAATATGGACTCTAAAACCTATGGTGAAATGAAGAACAATGTATATTTTGTCAGTTTTCCATTCTTAAAACCAGCTGGATCTTCTAGCCTGTTGAGCTAATGCCTAGGCATTTCCTCGGGAAGCAAATATCGCTATTAAACATATAACAAGTGGTGTGTAGGCCAGAATGAGTTCTAAGAGATCTTAACATTAGAGATAACATGTTACTTAGATTGTCTTTTGAGAGTGCGGTCGTGAACATGTCTGTTAAACATTATACTGGAACATACACTGCCGTTCAAAAGTTTGGGGTCACGTAGAAATGACCTTGTTTTTGAAAGAAAAGCACATTTTTTTGTCCATTTAAATAACATCAAATTGATCAGAAGTACAGTGTAGACATTGTTAATGTTGTAAATGACTATTGTAGCTGGAATGGAATATCTACATTGGCGTACAGAGGCCCATTATCAGCAAACATCACTCCTGCGTTCCCATGACACGTTGTGTTAGCTAATCCAAGTTGAGCATTTTAAAAAGGCTAATTGATCATTAGAAAACCCTTTTGCAATTATGTTAGCACAGCTGAAAACTTGTTGTCCTGATTTTAAAGAAGCAACAAAACTGTCCTTCTATAGACTTCTTGAGTATCTGGAGCATCAGCATTTGTGGGTTCAATTACAGGCTCAAAATGGCCAGAAACAAAGATCTTTCTTCTGAAACTCGTCAGTCTATTCTTGTTCTGAGAAATGAAGGCTATTCCATACGAGAAATTGCCAAGAAACTGAAGATCTCAACAACGCTGTGTACTACTCCCTTCACAGAACAGCTTAAACTGGCTCTAACCAGAATAGAAAGAGGAGTGGGAGGCCCCTGTATACAACTGAGCAAGAGGACAAGTACATTAGTGTCTAGTTTGAGAAACAGACGCCTCACAAGTCCTCAACTGACAGCTTCATTAAATAGCACCCACAAAACACCAGTCTCAATGTCAACAGTGAAGAGGCGACTCCAGGATGCTGGCCTTCTGATAATGGGCCTATGTAGATATTCCATATAAAAAAATCTGCCATTTCCAGCTACAATAGTCATTTACAACATCAACAATGTCAACACTGTATTTCTGATCAATTTGATGTTATATTAATGGACAAAAAAATTGCTTTTCTTTAAAAAACAAGGACATTTCTAAGTGATCCCAAACTTTTGAAAGGTGGTGTAGGTATTGAAAAATGTATACTTTTAATATATAGACTATAGTAGAATGAATGTGGAAGTCTTGCCAGCGAACAAAACAACATGTCAAACTCCTCACATAACGCACTGACTTAACCCCTGTCTGTCTTGGTAAGCATTTCCTATGTATGCATTTGGAGCTAGTTCTCTGTTTTATGTGATGCTCTGAGCTATTTTAAAGCCGACAGTACTTCTACAACGATGTAGCTAGTTTAGGAATAACTGACTGATTTTTGCCTGGTCTGTGAAGGATCCCACTATTTAACTAGTATATCCTGTGGCGTTCATTCTCTGTTTCACATTTTAATGCACTGATGTATTTTAAAACTGCTTCATTGGAGATAACTGTTCACTTGAATTGTTACCTCAGTTTTTTTTAATACTTCCCACTAGAACATTTATTTTTAACCTAGGTGTCATTGTTGTTTTAAATTAAAGTTAAATATGATGAAATGATGATGCTTGCCTTTGTTATTGGTGGTGTAAACCATTGGTAAGTGACTAGTGTTAGCTTATAACCGCAATGTCATTTGGATAATTACATGCCCTTTGAGCTAAAAAGGCATTAGCACTAGGCACAAACACAAGTCTTCAGGTCTCAGGCAACATTACTTATTAGGCGAGAGGGGTTCACTGTGTGAAACATCCTTCGTGACACGTTATCATTAGCTACCTCTCGTTACCTCTCTGACCTGCTCCTTTATAGCAGAACCACATCCAGTCATCTGCCATTACTATCACTGATTTCCTCAATATCCCACAAGGACATACCATATTACTACTAGATTAGAGGATGATGATTCAGTAGTCATCTGAGCCTGTATGTATCTGAGCGGTTTAGCCATTTATGTCACATCATTTTATTGAATGTCCTCTATGGCCTGCTCTATATACAGAGTGTTTACGATGGGAGAAAGGAGTCTGTACAGGTTGAGGAGGCCAGAAGACCTCTAACTCTCCATAACATCCATCCTGCCTCTGACAAGACATTACCCTTTCTATTGCTGTTTGATCTCTCTCATGCTCTTTTTTTCCTCTTTTTTATTTATTTATTTCACCTTTATTTAACCAGGTAGGCTAGTTGAGAACAAGTTCTCAGTTACAACTGCGACCTGGCCAAGATAAAGCAAAGCAGTGCGACACAAACAACAACACAGTGTTGGAATAAACAAATATACAGTCAATAATACAATAGAGAAAGTCTATATACAGTGTGTGCAAATGAGGTAGGATAAGGGGTTAACCTCTCTAGGGTATGTGGGACGAAATCGTCCCACCTACTCAACAGCCAGTGGAATCCCGTGGCGCGTTATTCAAATACCTTAGAAATGCTATTACTTCAATTTCTGAAACATATGACTATTTTACACCATTTTAAAGACAAGACTCTCGTTAATCTAACCACACTGTCTGATTTTAAAAAGGCTTTACAACGAAAGCAAAACATTAGATTATGTCAGCAGAGTACCCAGCCAGAAATAATCAGACACCCATTTTTCAAGCTAGCATATAATGTCACATAAACCCAAACCACAGCTAAATGCAGCACTAACCTTTGATGATCTTCATCAGATGACACTCCTATGACATTATGTTATACAATACATGCATGTTTTGTTCAATCAAGTTCATATTTATATCAAAAACCAGCTTTTTACATTAGCATGTGACGTTCAGAACTAGCATATCCACCGCAAACTTCCGGTGAATTTACTAAATTACTCACGATAAACGTTCACAAAAAACAAATTATTTTAAGAATTATAGATACAGAACTCTTTTATGCAATCGCTATGTCCGATTTTAAAATAGCTTTTCGGCAAAAGCACATTTTGCAATATTCTGAGTAGATAGCTCGCCATCACAGGCTAGCTATTTTGAACCCCACCAAGTTTGGCCCTCACCAAACTCCGATTTACTATAAGAAAAATTGGATTACCTTTGCTGTTCTTCGTCAGAATGCACTCCCAGGACTTCTACTTCAACAACATATGTTGTTTTGGTTCCAAATAATCCATGTTATATCCAAATACCTCCGTTTTGTTCATGCGTTCAGGTCACTATCCGAAGGGTGACGCGCGAGCGCATTTCGTGACAAAAAAATTCAAAATATTCCATTACCGTACTTAGAAGCATGTCAAATGCTGTTTAAAATCAATTTTTATGCTATTTTTCTCGTAAAATAGCGATAATATTCCAACCGGGCAACGTGGTTTCATTCAAAGGCTGAAAGAAAACAATGGAGAAGTCTCATGACTGTGCATCTCCAGTCTTACTGTCCCCTCCAGTCTTACTGTGTGATAAGGCTCCTCATTTGATAATAAAGTAATTAACCATCCAGTTGGTTCATTCTCCCACCACCAGCACGTGAAGTCCACCAGAACGTGAGCAAGTGTCAAGACGTGGCAACTTACAGGTCTTCTAGTGCGACTTAAGCCTCGATCACACCGACAGTGTCATTGCGCAAAATGGTACGCAGCATCGTCTGGATATGTGTGCAACAAAAGTTCAACATTCACCTTCTGCTACCATTTCTATCAAGCATTCTATGCATAAAGTTTAATGCATATGTTCGATAAAACCAACGTATGCACCACACAGAACGCACTGCCTCTGCAACGCAATTCTGCAAGGCAAACGCAGCGTTCCATTGGAAATTAATGTACTTCTGGTGTACCAAAATGCAATGACTGTCAGTGTGATCGAGTGTTAGTGACTGATTGAGTGGAAAATGGCTAAAGTTATTTAGACAAAGGTTGTTTTGGCAGACTGAAAACGCTAGCGACAGAGTGACATAACTCATGCATGACTGCATGGACATGGACATGGACACGGAGGAAGTAAATCTGAAGACTGAGACTGGGCATAGACTGTATGGTGTACTACCAATTGAACTTGTCGTTCATGCACTTGTCTTTTCTTAGCAGCCCTGATTTTCCAGATAGCTGCTATTTAAATCATATTTTACTTGAAAATGATTGTGATCAGTGGTTATTTGTGGCTGGATATAGGTTATATGCGTTACTCTTACATCTAGGCGTTCCGCTAGCGGAACCCCGTTCTGCCAGCGGAACCCCTAACCAACAGCCAATGGGATCGCATGGCGCGAAATACAAATACCTCAAAAATCCAATAATTTCAATTTTTCAAACATACGACTATTTTACACCATTTGAAAGATAAACCTCTCCTGAATCCAACCACGTTGTCCGATTTCAAAAAGGCTTTACAGCGAAAGCAAAACATTAGATTATGTTAGGAGAGTACATAGGCCAAAATAACCACACAGCCATTTTCCAAGCAAGCATATATGTCAATAAAACCCAAAACACAGCTAAATGAAGCACTAACCTTTGATGATCTTCATCAGATGACACTCCTAGGACATTATGTTATACAATACATGTATGTTTTGTTCAATCAAGTTCATATTTATATCCAAAAACAGCTTTTTACATTGGCGTGTGATGTTCAGAAAATGTATTCCCACCGAAAACTTCCGGTGAATTTACTAAATTACTCACCATAAACGTTGACAAAATACATAACAATTATTTTAAGAATTATAGATACAGAACTCCTTTATGCAATCGTTGTGTCAGATTTTAAAATAGCTTTTTGGCGAAAGCACATTTTTCAATATTCTTAGTACATAGCTCGCCATCACGGTGAGCTATTCAGACACCCGCCAAGTTCGGGGCACACTAAACTCAGAATTAGTATTAGAAATATTGTATTACCTTTGCTGATCTTCGTCAGAATGCACTCCCAGGACTGCTACTTCCACAAAAAATGTGTTTTTTGTTCGAAATAATTCGTAGTTATGTCCAAATACCTCCGTTTTGTTTGTGCGTTCAGGTCACTATCCGAAGGGTAACGCGCGAGTGCAATTTGAGACACAAAAAGTCCAAATGTTCCATTACCGTACTTAGAAGCATGTCAAACGCTGTTTAAAATTAATTTTTATGGTATTTTTAACGTAAAGTTGCGATAATATTCCAACCGGACAATAGTGTATTCATTCAAGGAGGAAAAGAAAAAACAGCGTGCTCGCGGGAACGTGCATATCCAATCCCTTTGTCCTCAGGCAGACCACTCAGTAACTGAGCTCCTATACTCTGCCCAGAGACAGGAGAAGGCTGAATTCACTTTCTGAAGGCTTTAGACAGCCAATGGAAGCCTTAGAAAGTGCAACGTAACAGCACAGATACTGTAGTTTTGAAAGGGACTAGAAAGAAGAACTACATTTCTCAGATCCTACACTTCCTGGTTGACTTTTTCTCAGGTTTTTGCCTGCCATATGAGTTCTGTTATACTCACAGACACCATTCAAACAGTTTTAGAAACTTCAGAGTGTTCTCTATCCACATCTACTAATAATATGCATATTCTAGTTTCTGGGCAAGAGTAGTAACCAGTTTAAATCGGGTACGTTTTTTCATCCGGCCGTGAAAATACTGCCCCCTATCCATTTCAGGTTAATGTTCATGTTTCTCTTTTCAGGTCATTCTACATATATTAGGACTGTATTATACTCTCTAAAATAGTTAATTATATGTTCTCTAATATCAGAAACAGGACACTGACTCTGTTGTATCTCCATGTAAGTGTCTCCTCAGGCCAGTCGATCTGTTATCTCTCTCTGTATCTCTGGCTCCTCCAGTCTGGCTTCTGTGTACCTAGTTATCCAGCCACACTGGTTAGTTATGAAGGCTACATTTTTATGTGGTAACTGGCTCCACCATTCCAGCTCTGCAGGCTGTATAGTTGCTGGCTGTTTGACTGCCAATGTGGTAACTGGTTGGCCTCTGGCTAGGTTGGGTTATAAGTCAGAGTCTTTAGTATCTGACCCCAGACCTGCCTATACTGGAGGGCATGGTAATGCAGAAGAGATGGAAGGGATAAATTGATGTAGAGATGTTTTCCTGAGTCATCCATCTCTCTGCCTTCAATACTCCTTCAGTTGGACTCCTGCCAAGACTTAAGCAGATAATGGAGTCGGTAATGTTTGGGAAAGCTTCTGTAATGTTTGTCATGCACAACATGTCTCCCTCTGTGTAAAATATATCAATTTCAAACAGAGACATAAGTAATGTTTCTATTTTGTTTTACCAAACCACACAATGCTCCAACATGAATATTTTGTTCTCTCCTTTCTGTCTCTGTCTCTCTCTTAGGGATGCATCCTTCTCCAGGGCAGTCAGGTCAGCAAGCTGTCTGCCAATCAGGATGAAGCTGGTGCCACCTGTTTGAGACTGTTCCAGGTAAGTCACCATAGTGGTATCTAACCCTTCCCTCTGATGAGGTACTACTTGAACTTATCCATCAAGAAGCACTCATTTTTGTTTGCCGTTTAAAAATATATTACTACTGTGTGCCCTATGCTGAACAAGACCCATGTAAAGCCTAAATTATGAAATTATAGAGTTTCTCAGGGAACTCTGGGTAGCAAAGCAGTTCACAGACTATAAAGTTATCGGTCTTGGTTAATATTGTGCAGTGCATAATACACTCAATACTTTGAATGAAACATAACTTGCATAACATAAACAAGATGTCAGACATTCCAACAAGGGATCTATTTAGTTCGGTTCTAAACATGGCAGCGTAGGCATGGTGGTATTGTGGAAATACACACACACACACACACACACACACACACACACACACACACACACACACACACACACTGGTTGTTGTTTGATAAAGATTAGCTATTTTGTGCAAGCTATTTTGTCTGTGAGAAAGGAACAACAGTGAAGTAGAGAGAAAGAGAGAGGAAGAAGATAGAAGGGGGGCCATTTGGAAGAAAAGAAGGGAAAAAAACAACAACTTCCTTTTTCTGAATGAATCAATGAATGCATGAATTGAATAAATGAAGATTACTTTTTGTATGACTTGTAAGGGGACTTGAAAGGAGATTTGAAACATGACTTGTAAGAGGACACATAAGGACTTTGTGGGCTTGTGTACTGTGCTACACTGGGCTGCTAACTCTCTATGTCCTGTCATGGCCTGCTGGCACACAGGACCAGCCCTGCTTGGCACACACACCTGGCTGCGTGTGGACTGTGGACTCTACCCCCTGCAAAGCCAGCCAGCTGATAACTGACATGGCACAGCTGTAGCCCCTCTCCCCTCGTCCTCTCTCCCCTACCAACCTCTCCACTTGCTCTGCTCTCGCTGCTCTGTGACTGTCACCCAGCTGGGTGTGCACTCTCTTGTCGGCTACCCTCGCCCTCTTTCCTTGCTCGGTTGCCCCGTTGTTACACTGTCGCCTGCCTGTCTGGCCCTGCTTCTCCAGAGCTAGTATGGGGCAAGACTGTTGCAAGCTCCACAAACCCCAGATGGTCTACACTGTGGGTAAGGGCACCTTGTGCGTGCGTGTCTGTTTGTCTTTCTGCCTGCCTGCCTGCCTGCCTGCCTGCCTCTGTGTGCTGTGTCTGTGCAGTGTTTAGGTAGTGAACAGGTTATTGAGGATTCTGTATATGTTCAGCGACAATCATGCAATGTGTGGTTATCTCAATTGTAAATCACTGTGTGAAGCAGCAGAGCAACCAGAAGAGAAGCAACAGAACTCTAAACTGCTCGTATGTGTTCAGACACACACAAATACACACACCAAACAGCCGGACACACACACACACACACACACACACACACACACACACACACACACACACACACACACACCCTGTCACTACTTACTGTTGGGGGTTGCATGTGTCTCTGACAGAACAATCAAGAATGCAGTATCATCACAATTAATACATAACAGAATATCCAAATCAATCACTTTAATCTGGGCTCTTTCCACCTTCTCTGCTACTGTATTTACACATACATTTGGCTTTGGTGTATGTATGTGTTCTAGCTGACCCTCCCTCCCTCCAACTCAGGTGATAAATCTGTCTGTCCCTCTGTTCAGAGAAGGGAAAGTGCTAACCCTGTTGACCGGCATTCATGAACAGCCACTGACAGCCTATATAAACCACATGAATGTCAGTAACGTCAACACCCACTGGTTGCTAGACGACCGCGCATGTGACTGCTTCATTCTGGGACTGGAGTGTGAGAGAGAGAACGCGTGTGTGTCCAGTGTCACCTTGGGCCATTAACTACTACCAAAACAAAAACAGGGTGCCCATCCTCTCACGAGAGAGAGAATGGCAGGCAGACAGACAGGACTGAAAGGGAAGGGGAGACAGTGAATGTAAAACTAACAAATGCAACAAGGGATAGGGAGGGCGATTACTTTTTTTTGAGCATGGCGTTATTTCTCTTACAGCATATTGGATGACTGTCATTCAGATTCCATTCACCCAGCTCAATGTAACATCGATAGGTTTAGCCTACTACATGATATTGGAATTTGCCTTATACCCATCATGAGGTTGCTACAACCTAGCTACAAATTAACGTTTATAACGTAGGTGCACATGTCGAGAGACAAATTGGAGTAATCAAGGTGACAGACAGTGACACATTAAATACCGCCTTGCACACTCTTGCCTGCATCTATCTGATCTGGGGTGTAATCATTAGTCCAAACAGTTGCAAAACGTTCAATTTTTCAACTAAAACAAAAGTTTCTATTGGACAAATTCAGGTGGGTCCCTTGCCATTTCATTCCATTTGCATCAGTTTAAGAAACATTTTGCAACACAATTGGTGGAATGAATACACCCCTGATCACTCACAGTTCACGTTCATAGCAGCCACATACAGATTCATCACTTTGCTCATTGTATAATTCCTTCTCACATCTTGTGGACTTCAGTGCACAACACAATCGCTCTCTGTGACCAGGTGCAAAAGCTTCTCCAAGCCAAACCTTCATACCATAACCGCTAACCGCAACACAGCCTACATCGTTGTCAACATATTGACGTTATAGTCAACAAACTACACTGATCAAAAATATAAACGCAACATGTAAAGTGTTGGTCCCATGTTTCATGAGCTTAAATTAAATATCCCTAATATCCCCTTTCCATATGCACAAAAAGCTTATTTCTCTCAAATTTTGTGCACAAATTTGTTTACATCCCTGTTAGTGAGCATTTCTCCTTTCCCAAGATAATCCATCCATCTGACAGGTGTGGCACATCAAGAAGCTGATTAAACAGCATGATCATTAAACAGATGCAGTTTTGTCAAATGGTCTCAAATTTGGAGGGTGTGTGCAATTGGCATGCTGACTGCAAGGAATGTCCCCCAAAGCTGTTGCCAGAGAAATTAATGTTCATTTCTCTACCATAACGTTGTTTTAGAGAATTTGGCAGTACGTCCAACTGGCCTCACAACCGCAGACCATGTTTAACCACGCCAGCTCAGGAACTCCACATTCGGCTTCTTCACCTGCGGTATTGTCTGAGACCAGCCATCCGGACAGCTGATGAAATTGTGGGTTTATACAACCGAAAAATTTCTGCACAAATTGTCAGAAACCATCTCAGAGAAGCTCATCTGCATGCTCGTCATCCTTTCCAGGGTCTTGACCTGACTGCAGTTTGGCGTCGTAACTGACTTGATGGCCAATGCCACGCTGGAGAAGTGTGCCAGTGTGCTCTTCATGGATAAATTCCGGTTTCAACTGTACCGGGCAGATGACATGGCATTGTGTGGGGAAGCGGTTTGCTGATGTCAACATTGTGAATAGAGTGCCCAGTTGGGGCTGTGGGTTTATGGTATGGGCAAGCATAAGCTACGGACAACGAACACAATTGTGTTTTATTGATGGCAATTTAAATGCACACAGATACCGTGACGAGATCCTGAGGCCCATTGTCATGCAATTCATCCGCCACCCTCATCTCATGTTTCAGCATGATAATGCACGGCACCATGTCACAAGGATCTGTTCACATGTCCTGGAAACTGAAAATGTCCCAGTTTTTCAATGGCCTGCATACTCACCAGACATGTCACCCATTGAACAGGTTTCGGATGCACTGGATCGACGTGTACGACAGCGTGTTCCAGTTCCCGCCAGTATCCACAAACTTTGCACACCCATTGAAGAGGAGTGGGACAACATTCCACAGGCCACAATCAACAGCCTGATCAACTCTATGTGAAGGAGATGTGTTACGATGCATGAGGCAAATGCTGGTCACATCAGATACTGACTGGTTTAAGGTATCTGTGACCGACAGATGCATATCTGTATTCCCAGTCATGTGAAATCCATAGATTAGGGCCTCATTTATTTATTTGACAGATTTTATTTTATGAACTGTAACTAAGTAAAATCTTTGAAATTGTTGCATCACGTTTATATTTTTGTTCAGTGTAGAACTAACGCGTTAGTAAACCCACAATCCAATCCACGAGTACAATGACTTAGTACAGTGTACAGCAACAGTTTAGCAGTTACACCGGTGGGCCCCGGTGGCAATAAATTAATAAAACCGACAGCTTACCTTGACTTGGATGAGTTGCAGTGCCTTAGCCAGCTACCTAACATAAATATAATTCATTATATTTAATTATAATTATAAATAAATTGTCCATTTGAGTCAGGTTGTTGAGTAGACTAAATTAGCTGCATTATCTCTAAGGTAAACTAAAAGGGGGGAAAAAATACAAAATATATCTATCTCTCTCTGTCTCTGATGCTTCTCCTTAATTTTTTAAGAAACTGTTCAACTATTGTCTTTCTCTCTCTTTGAGTCAACTACTCACCATACTTTATGCACTGCAGTGCTAGTTAGCTGTAGCTCATGCTTTCAGTACTAGATTCATTCTCTAATCCTTTGATTGGTTGGACAACATGGAGGACGTCCTCTGGAAGTTGTCAAAGTAATTGTGTAATCTATGGAAGGGAGTGAGAACCATGAGCCTTCTAGGTTTTGTATTGAAATCAATGTACCCAGCGGACATAAAATAGCTATCCTCCGGCTACACCATGGTGCTACCCTAGAGGGTGCTGTTGAGGCTACTGTAGACATTTATTGCAAAAACAGTGTGTTTTAATAAGTTATTTGGTGACGTGTATATATTTAGTATAGTTGTATCTAAAAAAAAGTCTAACTTTTTTTATGTTTCACTATTTTTCTTTTTCAGAAATTCACTGAGTAGGATGGTCCTCCCTTTCCTCCTGAGGAGTCTCCACTGATGTGTGTGTGTGTGTGTGATTGTTTGTAGGCGGCAGTGGAAAGAAGGATCGTTCAGGTCTGAGCGAGTCTTTCCTGTTGATGGCTTACTCTCAGAGAGACATGGAGGAGTGGGTCAGAGCCATACGAAGAGCTATACGGGCCCCGCTAGGAGGAGGTAACACTCTCTCTCTCTCACACACACACACACACACACACACACACACACACACACACACACACACACACACACACACACACACACACACACACACACACACAGACACACACAGACATACACACACACACACACACACACACACACACACACACACACACACAGACACACACAGACACACACAGACATACACACACACACTCACACACACACACACACACACACACACAGACACACACAGACATACTCACACACACACACACACACACACACACACACTCACACACACACACACACACACACACACACACACTCACACACACACACACACACACACAGACACACACAGACATACACACACACACACACACAGACACACACAGACATACACACACACACACACTCACACACACACACACACACACACACACACACACACACACACACACATACACACACACTCTCTCATACACATAGACACAAACAGTGGCAAGAAAAAGTATATGAACCCTTTGGAATTACCTGGATTTCTGCATAAATAAGTCATCAAATTTGATCTGATCTTCATCTAAGTCACAAGAAAAGACAAACATAGTGTGCTTAAACTAATAACACACACATTATTGTATTTTCTTGACTATATTGAATACATAATTTAAACATTCACATTGTAGGTTGGAAAAAGTATGTGAACCCCTAGGCTAATGACTTCTCCAAAAGCAAATTGGCGTCAGGAGTCAGCTAACCTGGAGTCCAATCAATGAGACGAAATTGGAGATGTTGATTAGAGCCTCTTTGCCCTATAAAAAATACTCACAAAATATGAGTTTGCTATTCACAAGAAGCATTGCCTGATGTGAACCATGCCTCGAACAAAAGAGATCTCAGAATACCTAAGATTAAGAATTGTTGACTTACACAAAGCAGGAAAGAGTCTCTAAAAGCCTTGATGTTCATCAGTCCACAGTAAAAGGAGAAAGGTCAGCACTGTTGCTACTCTACCTAGGAGTGGCCGTCCTGCAAAGATGGCTTCAAGAGCACAGCGCAGAATGCTCAATGAGTTTAAGAAGAATCCTACAGTGTCAGCTAAAGACTTACAGAAATCTCTGGAACATGCTAACATCTCTGTTGACGAGTCTACAACACGTAAAACACTAAACAAGAATGGTGTTCATTGGAGGACACAATGGAAGAAGCCACTGCTGTCCAAAAAAAACATTGCGGCACGTCTGAAGTTTGCAAAAGTTCACCTGGATGTTCTACAGCGCTACTGGAAAAATATTCTGTGGAGAGACAACAGTTGAGTTGTTTGGAAGGAACACACAACACTAAGTTTGGAAAGAAAAAGGCACAGCACACCAACATCAAAATCTCATCCCAACTGTAAAGTATGGTGGAGGGAGCATCATGGTTTGGGGCTGCTTTGCTACCTCAGAGCCTGGACAGCTTACTATCATCGACGGAAAAATGAATTCCCAAGTTTATCAAGACATTTTGCAGGATAATGTTAGGCTATCTGTCTGCCAATTGAAGCTCAACAGAAGTTGGGTGATGCAACAAATCAACAACAGAAGGGCTTCAACAGAAGAAAAAACGCATTCTGGAGTGGCCCAGTCAGAGTCCTGACCTCAACCCGATTGAGATGCTGTGGTATGCCATCAAGAGAGCAGTTCACACCAGACATCCCAAGATGATTGCTAAACTGAAGCAGTTTTGTATAGAGGAATGGTCCAATATTCCGTTGTGCAGGTCTGATCCGCAACTACAGACAACATTTGTTTGAGGTTATTGATGCCAAAAGAGGGTCAACCAGTTATTAAATCCAAGGGTTCACATACTTTTCCCACCCTGCACTGTGAATGTTTACACGGTGTGCTCAATAAAGACATGAAAACGTTTAATTGTTTGTGTGTTATTAGTTTAAGCAGACTGTATTTGTCTATTGTTGTGACCTAGATGAAGATCAGATCAAATTTGATGATCAATTTATGTAGAAATCCAGGTATTTCTAAAGGGTTCACATACTTTGTCTTGCCACTGTACATGCACACATACCTTCACACACACACGCACACGCACACACACACACCATGTAACATCATGTAACAGCCAGTTTATTGTGTGTGTGTGTGTGTGTGTGTGTGTGTGTGTGTGTGTGTGTGTGTGTGTGTGTGTGTGTGTGTGTGTGTGTGTGCCTGCGTTTGTGTGTTTGCTTGGAATCTGGGTGCCATTGCTCTAGGTATCTTCGGGCAGCATCTGGAAGAGACAATGCAGTGTGAGAGTGGGTGTGGCAGCAGCAGCAAGACTGTGGTGCCTCTGCTGGTGCACCGGTGTGTGTGTTTTATACACCTGCACGGCCTCACAGAGGAGGGGCTGTTTAGAATGCCTGGACAGACCAATCATGTACGAGAGCTGCAGGATGCCTTCGACTGCGGGGAGAAACCACTATTTGATAGGTAACACAAAATTATGTAACACCACACACACAACACGGACAGGTAGATGGGCTCAGTTATAATGATGTGTAACAGATTATCTACAGATACAGAATATTTCAATATTATCATGTAAAGAGGAAAACACAATGTATGACCGTGAACTGTACTGACCTCTCACCCTGACCTGTCCTGATTTGAAAGTAACACTGATGTCCACACGGTGGCATCCCTGCTGAAGCTTTACCTCAGAGAGCTGCCGGAGCCTGTGGTGCCTTTCAACAAATACACAGAGTTCCTCTCCACCGCTCAGCTACTGACAAAGGACAAGGAGGAGGTGTGTGTGTGTGTGAGAGTGACACGAGCCTCAAGTAGTAATGCTCTCATTCAAACCCTAATGAATAATGATAGTGACATGTGTCCTTTTGAAGGGGATCTTTGAGCTGGGCAGGCAGGTGAGGACTCTTCCTCAGGTCAACTACAACCTCCTGAAATACATCTGCAGGTAAACAGATTATAATTATGTCATCTATGAGAACTGAGTATTGCAGAGTCTCTCCTACAGTATCTCTATCTAGTCTCCTCCATCTCTGTAAATATTATTAATGCATAATGACATAACATAATCTCTATAGATACTGATGTTAATACATGTCTGGCTTCCATCTCTATGATTACTATCAATACATCTTCAATGACATCATCATTCTGATATAAATCTTTAATGACATTACCTAATACTATCTATAGGTGTTTAATGACATCAGAAGGCAGCTGAGGCAGCAGAACAAGGCAGATCACACAGACGGTGCAAACAGCATGACTCACCACCACCTCTCATACTAAATCTGTCTCAGTCTGTATCATACTGAACATACAAGAAATTTGATATTCAGACAATCTTGGATGAAATAAAATGTCCTTCAGGGGGCTTTTTTTCTATGTGTTTTACGCTTACCAGCCTTTATATATATATGTGTGTGTGTGTGTGTGTGTGTGTGTGTGTGTGTGTGTGTGTGTGTGTGTGTGTGTGTGTGTGTGTGTGTGTGTGTGTGTGTGTGTGTGTGTGTGTGTGTGTGTGTGTGTGCAAACCTGCGTGCGTGTGTGTGTTTCTGTGTATTTGCACTATAGATTCCTAGATGAGGTTCAGTCTCACTCCAGTCAGAACAAGATGAGTGTTCAGAACCTGGCCACTGTGTTCGGACCCAACATCCTCCGACCCAAGATGGAGGATGCACAAACCATGATGGAGGGTAGATACCAAAGCATGTTCCACTCGAATGACACGTGATATTTTTTATTTTTTATTTCACCTTTATTTAACCAGGTAGGCTAGTTGAGAAAAAGTTCTCATTTACAACTGCGACCTGGCCAAGATAAAGCAAAGCAGTTCGACACATACAACAACACAAAGTTACACATGAAATAAACAAACATACAGTCAATAATACAATAGAAAAAAATGTCTACATACATTGTGTGCAAATGAGGTAAGATAAGGGAGGTAAAGCAATAAATAGGCCATGGTGGCAAAGTAACTACAATAAAGCAATTAAGCACTGGAATGGTAGATGTGCAGAAGATGAATGTGCAAGTAGAGATACTGGGGTGCAAAGGAGCAAGATAAATAAATAAATGCAGTATGGGGATGAGGTAGTTGGATGGGCTATTTACAGATGGGCTATGAACAAGTGCAGTGATCTGTGAGCTGCTCTGACAGCTGGTGCTTATAGCTAGTGAGGGAGATATGTGTCTCCAGCTTCAGGGATTTTTGCAGTTCATTCCAGTCATTGGCAGCAGAGAACTGGAAGGAAAGGCGGCCAAAGTGGAATTGGCTTTGGGGATGACCAGTGAGATATACCTGCTGTAAAATGATAAGAGGAAGCAACATTTAAGTTCTATCTTTTCTTTTACAATGTCAGTGAAAAGGAGTAATTGTTTAACCAGAGTTTAAAGCCAGTATGCGTAATTTATTTCTCAGCTAATCGGCAACCCTGTCACTTTTGTTTTGATAATCTGAAGCATTGGGCTGGAGAAAGCATTTTCAGAGTCTGGAGAAACACTATATATAAATCCTATCAATAACGATTTTCTTTTTTTCTACCCTGCAGGTAGTTCCCAGGTGCATCACCTGATGACCATACTGATCAGTGAACACTCTCGTCTGTACCAGGGAGAGGCAGAGACTCCCAGGGAGGACCAATTTGCCCCTCCTCCAACTCCCTATCTCCAGCCCCCCCCAATTCAGCACTGCATGGTGGAGTGGCTCTCACAGGAGAGCCCCACCAACCCCATCCAGTCCTATCCCTCCCTGGGACAGACCCCTAACACCCCAAGTCAGGAACCACTTCAACCCATCCCAACCTCCGGTGGCTCCTCTCTCGATACTGACCACCCTGGATCAACTACCCAGGGAAGAAAAGAGGGGTATTCTGAGGGAAAGAGTGACAGAAGAACAGACGGAAAGATGGAGAGAAAGAGTGAAGGAAAGAACGAAAGAAAGCTCTCGGGCGGAAGTGGTGCAGCCCTCTGTCCCAGTAAACAGTCCAAAAGCCTGTCTTCATGGAGGTCCTCATTGAAGGGCGGGTCTGGGTCAATAGGGGTGAGGGGGAAGATAGGAGGGTCAGCAGTTGACATGTCGACTGTCACCGGGGGCAACTGGCGGATGAATGACTTGTCACCCTTCCACAGTCACCGACGGACCGCTTCGACCGGCAAACGACTCAAAGAGTCCTCGCTTTCCCTGACAGAGACACATAAAGACTCTCTGCCAGACTCCTATACTGGGTCCTCGTTGTCAAAAAAATGCTATTCACACTCTCAAAGAAGCTCGCTAAAAGACTCATCTCCTTTACATATAGACTCTTCCTATTCTAGTATAGACTCCTCCTTTCCCAATATAAAGCCCTCCATCTCTGTCAAAAACTCCTCCCATTCCAACAGGCTCTCGACCTATGACAACGTTACCACCACTTCCTGCAGTCTGAGCTTGCCCGGTGGAAGCCCCTCCCCATGGACCTCCTGTGAGATCTCATTGGCTGAATCTACAGGAACTGATCGCACCACACTGAACTCTGGGTTAGGGTCCGGCAAGGCTGTGGCGGGGTCCTCGGTGGCTGGGTCGAGTAGCTCTGCTCTGGAGCTGTGTGTGAGCAGCGCTGGCTGCAGCAAGGGTGACCCTGGAGATGACATCACAGGTCTGAGGTCAGGGGTCAACGAGGGTCTGTTTAGACTGGTGACAGATCTGAAGGAGGAGCTGAGGGGACAGAGGTTCAGCTATGAGACACAAATACGCAAGTAAAAACGAACTTCTTGTTGCAATGGTAATGGTACAGTATGTTGTGTTATGTGTGCATGTGTGCACATAATATAATATATGTCATTTAGCAGACACTTTTATCCAAAGCGACTTACAGTCATGCAGGCAAACATTTTACATTTAGGTGGTCCCATGAATCAAACCCACTGTCCTAGCGATGCTCTACCAACTGAACTACAGAGGACTTATGTGTGTGTGTACACATCCATGTGTGTCTGCTGTACTCTCTAACCCTCTCTCTCTTTCTTCCCAGATTGGAGGAGTCATGTTCAGGTCTTCGTCTCCAGTCTGGTCGTTTAGAAGAGGATCTTAACCAGGAGAAGAAGAGGTTCCGCATGCTGGAGATCCGACTGGGGAACTCTAAACGCGCAAGGCAGGATGCAGAGACTTGGAATATTCTTCTGCAGAAAGAGAAAAAGTTCTGGGAGACCTGACCACTGGCACACAAACCAGCTAGACCTGAGCTGACATTGTCAGCCCACCGAGCTAAAGCCTAGGCATTCACTATGGGAGCTAACACAGGTCAGGTCTCAGGTGAGGTTAGCCACCAATGAGTTTAATTCTGCTACACTCAGAAAAAAAATAAGAAAAATAATGAAAAAGTCTTTAATTAAACAGGAAAGTACTAACTGAGCTTGTTCAATAAGAAATGCTATATTTTGTGTTCCATTGCAAAATGTTTTGCTACTGTGTGCTCTAATAAACACAACCTAAGTATCTCTCCGCCTGTGCATTAGGACTAGGCTTAATATGTGTTCATGAAACCGGACCCTGGAGTATTCATTGAGGTTTCTCAAGACTGTTGTGATACAGAAGGGGTTTTATGTGTTTCTTATCTGAAGCCTACTGCTGTCTATTACTCTGTATGCATCGTCATTCTTGGTAACTGTGGGCCAGTTTCACAGAAACAGATTATGCCTAGTCCTGGACTATGAAGCACTTTCAATGGAGATGGCCCATTGAGTTTATTTCAGGACTAGGGTTACGCCAGGATTCAGTCCGTTCGCACTTTGTTGGCTATGCACCTCTTAAAGGTAATTGTCCTGCGTTTGTGGTAAATGTGGTATGTTGGTGGTATGTTGGCTAAATCGGAAATTACCTTTAAATGTCAAGCGCATTATAACACGGATCTCCTACTGATAGGTTTGAATCCCTGCCTTAATCTTTGTCTGGGAAACCACCTCTGTGTGTACTAGACTGTTAGTGATCTCTTTAAAGATGAACCTCTAAATGGTTAAATGTGATACTTACTGAGCTAACACTGTACTGTTAAAAAATAAACTCTCAGGTGTTCTAAATATTCTGGTCTGAGAGATGATGTATCTCTATTCCCGTACTTGAATTCTCTTCTGAAATAGACGACTTTTACCATGCCACGGTTTCACCACACTACAGAACATTTTGCTGACTGTTGTTTCTGATTTAAGATACAGGCCTTGTTTATCATAGCGATATCAGGTACAGACTTTTGTACAGACACAAACTGACCAGACTCTAGTGAAAGCCTCTGAGCATTTGTCATTATCAACTAATGTCCTTACAAGAAGTATGCGTTGAGAATAAAAACAATTCAAACAGAATCAAATTCAACCCTTTATTTGCAGAAGTTGCAGGTTGACATTGACCGACCGTTTCCAGTGTGTACATTACTGTAGGTCTGTAGTAAGAACTGAATAAGAACTGAGATGCTTCCATATCTATTTGCACGTTCCACAATGTTGTACCCTCCTGAATGCAGCCTTGTTTCTGGTGTGCAATAGGCCTGACCACAGCCAGGGAATGGGTCCAGTTCCAAACATAAACAGGGCCTATAGGGATTGAACGGCGAGGAGCCATCAAATACATTTTCATCTAGAAAAGGAAAAAATGTCGAGCAGCAAACCTTTTCAATCCCCTGGAGAACATCCATCTAACATACAAATCAACCACTCATTCATTACCTACTCTATAGTCTACAAATCATATTACAAAAAATAGATAAATGAATAGACATAGTACTTTTGAATTAAATATACATTACATACAACTCTAGCAGTCTTCTAGCATTGACAATGGTACATTTTCAAATATATATATATTTTTTTAACTTTCACATTGTTTTTTTTTTTTAGACCATATGCTGTGGACTTTTATGTCATTCAGAAACTCATATCGGTGAGGTAGTTAATAAAAACCAATTCCTCTAACAGAGACATCACAGAGAGAGGAGCTGACACTAACTAAGCTAACTATAAACACTGAGTGCCTCTACTCTAGAGAGAAATATAGAGGGGTTAAAAACAGAACTCAGGGATTCTTAAGAGACGGGACAATCTCAAATTTCACAAATATTTTTCTTAATATTAACAACAATTGAAATATATATTTTCAAATACCGTCCTGACTGGTTGCATCAAGGCCTACTATGGGAATTGCGCCGTCCACGACTGCAAGGCTCTCCAGCGGGTGGTGAGGACGGCCCAGTACATTAATGGGACCGTGCTGCCACCCATCAGGACATCTACTCAAAACGGTGCCTGAGGAAGGCCTGCAGCATCATCCTCAAGGACCCCACACAACACAGCCTCGAGCTGTTCACTCCCTTACCGTCGGACAGATGGTATCGGAGCATGATGTCTAATACCAAAAGGCTCAGAGGCAGTTTCTATCTACAAGCCATTTGCTGAACACTTGAACTGGACTGACCACCTTCACTGACTCTCTGCATTTCAGCACACATGCGCTCACTCATGTACACACCCACACAGATATACACACACACACACACACACACACACACACACACGCACACGCACACGCACACGCACACGCACACGCACACACACCACAACTGCTGCTACCAGACTTAATATGATTGCTAAATACTTCACAATTTAAACACTTGATCCCCCATTCCCCAAAACACGTAAATATTGGACTATAAATTGTGCCATCCTGTTTTATACTTATGCTCAAATGTTTATTGTATTCTACTGAGACATTTACTTTATGTTCGTATTCTAATCTTTTATTATTTCTAATTGTTGTTGCATTGTAAAGAAAAAACCTAAGCATTTCATTGGACGGTGTATACCATGTGTATCCCGTACATATGGCTAATAAAACTTTAAAGTATCAGCTATCACATCATGTAAAGGAAAAACCTCATAATTCAACAAAAACAAAATCATAAAATGCAACTAACTGGATTGTCAACCCCGTCAGACACCATAAAAACCATTTCATTTCTACATGCATTGTCCAACAAGTGTTTAAAGTATTGATTGTTTAATTCTAACAGTAGATTATAGAAATATGTAATTTAAACTTATTTTTATCTTATTTTATAACACTATACTGTATAATGCTCCAGGGCAAATTTTGGTAGCATGTCTTTCTAGATTCAGAATATAAAACAACATTTAAAAAGTAAACATTATCAATTAGATCTAGCACAACAAATATCTCAATAGTTTAACCATATGTTGCAGAAGAGTGATATATACAGTTGAAGTCGGAGGTTTACATACACTTAGGTTGGAGTCATTAAAACTCGTTTTTCAACCACTCCACAAATTTCTTGTTAACAAACTATAGTTTTGGCAAGTCGGTTAGGACATCTACTTTGTGCATGACACAAGTAATTTTTCCAACAATTGTTTACAGAGAGATTATTTCACTTATAATTCACTGTATCACAATTCCAGTGGGTCAGAAGTTTACATACACTAAGTTGACTATGCCTTTAAACAGCTTGGAAAATTCCAGAAAATTATGTAATGGCTTTAGAAGCTTCTGATAGGCTAATTGACATAATTTCAGTCAATTGGAGGTGTACCTGTGGATGTATTTCAAGGCCTACCTTCAAACTCAGTGCCTCAAAGGCTTGACATCATGGGAAAATCAATAGAAATCAGCCAAAACATCAGAAAAAAAACATTTATAGACCTCCACAAGTCTGGTTCATCCTTGGGAGCAATTTCCAAACGCCTGAAGGTACCACGTTCATCTGTACAAACAACAGTACGCAAGTAAAAACACCATGGGACCACGCAGCCGTCATATCACTCAGGAAGGAGACACGCTCTGTCTCCTAGAGATGAACGTACTTTAGTGCGAAAAGTGCAAATCAATCCCAGAGCAACAGCAAAAGACCCTGTGAAGGTGCTGCAGGAAAAAAAGTATCTATATCCACAGTAAAACGAGTCCTATATCGACATAACCTGAAAGGCCGCTCAGCAAGGAAGAAGCCACTGCTCCAAAACCGCCATAAAAAAAGCCAGACTATGGTTTGCAACTACACATGGGGACAAAGATCGTACTTTTTGGAGAAATGTCCTCTGGTCTGATGAAACAAAAATAGAACTGTTTGGCCATAATGACCATCGTTATGTTTGGAGGAAAAAGGCGGAGGCTTGCAAGCCGAAGAACACCATCCCAACCGTGAAGCACGGGGGATGACAGCATAATGTTGTGGGGGTTCTTTGCTGCAGGAGGGACTGGTGCACTTAACAAAGTAGATAACATCATGAGGAGGGAAAATTACGTGGATATATTGAAGCAGCATCTCAAGACATCAGTCAGGAAGTTAAAGCTTGGTCTCAAACGGTCTTCCAAATGGTTAATGACCCCAAGCATACTTCCAAAGTTGTGGCAAAATGGCTAAAGGAAAACAAAGTCAAGGTATTGGAATGGCCATCACAAAGCCCTGACCTCAATCCTATAGTAAATTTGTGGCAGAACTGAAAAAGTGTGCGTGAGCAAGGAGGCCTACAAACCTGACTCAGTTACACCAGCTCTGTCAGGAGGAATGGGCCAAAATTCACCTAACTTAATATGGGAAGCTTGTGGAAGGCTACCCAAAACATTTGAACCAAGTTAAACAATTTAAAAGCAATGCTACCAAATACTAATTGAGTGTACAGTGAGGGGAAAAAGTATTTGATCCCCTGCTGATTTTGTACGTTTGCCCACTGACAAAGAAAGGATCAGTCTATAATTTTAATGGTAGGTTTATTTGAAAAGTGAGAGACAGAATAACAAATACTTATTTTCCTCATTAAAATGCAAATCATTTTATAACATTTTTGACATGCGTTTTTTTGGATTTTTTTGTTGTTCTGTCTCTCACTGTTCAAATAAACCTACTATTAAAATGATAGACTGATAATTTCTTTGTAAGTGGGCAAACGTACAAAATCAGCAGGGGATCAAATACTTTTTTCCCCCACTCTATGTAAAACTTCTGACCCACTGGGAATGTGATGAAAGAAATAAAAGCTGAAATAAATCATTCTCTATACTATTATTCTGACATTTCACATTCTTAAAATAAAGTGGTGATCCTAACTGACCTAAAACAGGGTATTTTTACTAGGATTAAATGTCAGGACTTGTGAAAAAATGAGTTTAAATGTATTTGGCAAAGGTGTATGTAAACGTCCGACTTCAGCTGTATATATTTTCAGAATATTGACCTTAAGGGGGTTAGCCATCAGTGACGGAGATGACAAGCCACTAACGGAGTTGACAACAAAACAGACATATTTTTGCTTCTAAAAATAAAACTTCAATACAAACATTTGTAAAATATAGAAAATCATTTATTTGAAAATTCCCAATAAAAATATAACCATTCTATCATATATTTCAGCACTCTGACGGAGTTGACGTTAGACAAAAATCTGACGGACTTTGATTTCAATATTGTTTCTTTAAATCTATCAAAAGTAGATCAACTTTGCAGACCATGAGTGGTTTTGTTGCACTATATGTAATGAGGACATTAAGAAAAGGTCCATGAGCTGACCCGGATCATTCTTGATTAATTTATGATTGTAGACAAATCAGACGGAGTTCATCAAATCTCGTGACAATTTTTTTAGGAATCACAGTTTTGAAAGAAATATTATTTTAAGTCAGAGGTCTAATGCAAGAAACTACCTAAGATCCCTTTTCAGTTAATATTCATTATTGCCGTTTTAAGAATTTTTTGGAGAGTTTGAAATTGCCCTCCTTGGCTCCGGACAAGGTGATTTCCAGGCATAGAGCCAACATGGAAATTTGTAATTTTGAAAATATTTAGAAAATTCCAAAAGCAAATCTTTCCCCTTATAAAATTCCCCTAAATTTAATTTTTAGGATCAAATAATGCAACAAAATAAACAATCAAAATAAAGTTTATCTGCCGGTCAAGGATTGTCCCAACTTTCAAGAATTCCTGAAATGTAAGAGCACTTAAATCAAATCAATGGGGCTGTGAGTTTTTCCTGGTCCTGTGACCTGGGGAAATCCTCCTGGCCCCGCCAATAAAACATAAGCAGCCTTCGTCCCTTCCCCTTGGCCCCAACCCTTTGATGTTTGCAGACCTGTACAGGTGTTTATACCAATCCAAAACCTAAAGATCTGCAAACATTGAAGGGTTAGAGCCAAGTGGGATGGGCCACTGGTTGAAGAAATAAAGCAACAAAGATGATTAAGTGACAAAGGTATTTGGGCCTGGTGATTTAATGCTTTGATTTAATGCAAAATAAATGTTTTGTCATACCCGTGGTATACGGTCTCATATACCAAAGCTGCCAGCCAATCAGCATTCAGTGCTCGAACCACCCTGTTTATAATAGAAAATAAATATGTGTTTGTAAGAAAACACTTTCTAATAGGGAAAAGGGGAAAAAGTTCCATCTACTGTGAGATTTGAACCACTATCATTTACAGCATAGACATACACAGCTTGGGGGGACAGAAGCTGACACAAGAAAATAAATAAATATAGTAATTTACAGCATGTACACAATCGGCAATGCCTGATATAGGGGACATAGCAAATAAAAAAAGCTGTACATTTAAAAAATAAATTAAAACTTTTTTTTTTTTACTACAGACCCTTAAAGGGGCAATCTGCAGTTCAAACAACAATAAAGCAGTCACCCTACCACTGTTTTTGGTAAGCAGCTTAGGGTTGCGGCTAGAGAAATGTAATCGCTTTGAAATTCATAGACAAAGCTATGGATGCAAGGACTGACCATCCATGATACAGTATCAAAAGTATAATTTTAACCATGTTTTGAGGCTATACACAGTGTTTGTTTACAATTACATTGTTTACAAACAATGGAGTAAAAGCATTTATATATTCTTCAAGAATCAATTGGAATATATCATTCAATAAAAAGGCAAAGAAATATATATGTATCCCACCGCAGATTGCCCCTTTAAGTGTTTTAAACTATATACCGTGACAGGAGTGTGTGTGTGTTATCTGCAGCAGGCCAGTGCTCCCAGAGAGGTGTGGCTGTCCAGGCTGCTGTCCGTGTCAGAGGTCATGGTGGGTTCACTAGGGTCACTGGGGTCAGTCGACATGGAGGATACGTCATTGGCCGAGTAGGAGGACGAGGGGTACTGAGGGGAGCTGTCAATCACTGCTGCACCTGTGCTGCGAAAAACACACAGGATGACTGATACACCTGTACTAGGAACTAGCATGCACATGCGCAAACAAACAAACAAACACACACAGACCTGCGAGATACACACATAATAACGCACACACACCATAGGGTGCCTTTCTTTTCTCGTGCCTTTCTTTTTTCTAGTGTGACTTTCTGTCCCTGGACATTAGGTTGGACAATGTTTTCATATGACCTCAATATTCGAAAAGTGTTACTGAGTTAAACAAGGACTAAAGGACTAATAAACTGAGGCTAGAATGTTAAAATTGATTTTTAACTGATATGCTCTTAATAATAAGGATCGGACCCTTTTTTTCAATTTTCCCCTAAAATTACATCCCTACATTAAGTCTAAAAATGCATTGTAGATTAGACTGAATTATTAATGTTGTGTGTGATATTAGGTTGCTTCTTGTGTAAATGTTTTCTGTCTGGATTTTAATGATTTAATGATTTGTATGAACACCTCTGAGTCTGTGAGGGATGCAACGACCCCCCCCCCCCCCCCCCCCCATAGAGCAACCTACTACATTTATTCACCTCCCTCCTATGAGTCAGCTGTGCATGCTCTCGTTCAGCAACAGCAACTTTAGAAACTGTTCATTCTTATGATTATTCCACTGGAACCTCTTTAATCTAGAAACACCACTCAAACTATAAAACGTGCAGATTGGTCTGGAATAGTGTGCTTGCCTTGCATACAGATTTTTTATATATTTTTTTAACTATAAACATTTTCATTGTGCATAAAATCTCCATAGGCTTTAATGGGAAGTATTTGGATTCGCCACTGCTCTTGAACTGTTAAAGCTACCAGCTATGTAACAACTTTAAAACATGCAGACTGGTACTTGTACTGTTGCGTGATTTTGTTTTTATATATACTACTTATACTTTTCACACTACAACCATATTTTCATAAATACCTATGCATTTCTGGGGCCATAGTTTTGAATTTCTGGTCGCTACGAGTCTTCAACTGTTTAAGCTTGAAATGCCATTCAAACTAAATTGTGCAGACCAGTCTGGAATAATGTGCTTGTATACAACTTTTTGATATCATTTATACTTTTTGAACTAGACCAACATTGAAATGTACAAATGGACTCAACTTCGATTGATTGTCAAAAGATTGTTGATGCTATTTGTACTCTTTGAACTATAACGGTTTAAAATTTGCATAAAAGCTTAACCTTTTACACTCGTGGTAATTGAGCTATATGGATAGGGATAAATTGAAATAAACCATGGTTACAATGGGAACAGTTTGGAGATTATGGGAAAATTATTAGACCAAAGGTAAGTACACAACAGTACACCTGACACAGACTGAATCCAAACATTACACTGTTGATTTAATGTGGATTAGGTATTTACTGTACCTTCACCACATTTGTTTATAACGCAATCTGAAAATACTCTGGATAAATTCAGTAATATGATAAACATATTTTTAGAACATGTGGAGTAGGTGCAACATAAGACAAAAAAATGAGAAGGGTTTGAGTGAGAGGTCTAACTGGTGTCTTCAAAGTGTGACTTGTAGTTACTTCAAAAGTAACTTCAATGCACTTTTATGACTCAAAGAAGAGTCTGTGCCGTTGAGGAACTAGAGCAAGCAGACTTGTAGTTGTTCTGTTTGGAACACAGCCCTGCATCCGCGCCATCACACAATTATTGTTGTTGTTTACGCAATCCAAAAACAATCCATTATAAATCTAAATCTGGGTCAGGTCGTCATCATTTGAAAGCTTGTTATATTGCCAATATTACTAGCTAAATGATCAAATATGATCTTACAGTGTTAGGCTTTCACAATGCAATTCAGAATAGCAGATCGTAATATTGGTGCGCATAGAATGGAGTCATGAGCGCATTCAGATGCGTGTTCCATGGCAAATTTTCTTCACAATACAACAAACCTAGGCTCACTCTGTTCAGGACAACCCAGCGTATGACGCAATGTCATCTTGTAACTGCACATCAAACATAGTGATCATAAACATTGACACTGTATATGACATGAGTTTTATGATATGGAAATGTGAAGTGCACATTTGGACTCACGGGTGTTTGGCTGCTTGTATGACATCAAAGCAGTATTTTTTGTAATCCACAACATCTCATCTTTCAAAATACTATGAGTCCTCTTAATTTACAGCATTTGCCTCACTCAGACAACAGAACATTTGCTAAATTTCTGTGAGGAATGAGAGTAACTTCTTGTCGCATGCAGTGCTCAAGTTCAGAACGTCTGTCAGTCAAAACCCATACAGAGCTGTGAAGGAGAGACATTGAGCTCTGACATCATGTATAGCAGGTTACTGTACAGTCACTCCGTTCCAATTTAGGTGCTTATCAGTGTCCAAATCTGCCATTTTCAACCCGTATATGGGTACGACGGTGAAGGGCTACATAAAGAAAGTTTTGATTCACCACTGCTCTTGGTCAGTTTCAGCTACAAACACCACCCCAGAAATTGTGCTTTACAATGGTATTCACATTACAGTTGACCTGGAAGTGTTACGTTTTTGGGGCACTAAAATAAGGTAAATTGTACAGAATAGCACGATGTACAAAAGTGCGTTAGTTACTGTTACTTGTCAATTTTTTTGCTTTCTGGGGGGGTTGCATGGTTTTTTATTGGGCACAGGGGACAGTTGTGTGTTTTTCCCTGGCTTGCTACTTGCCCGGCGGGCCATGGCATAAATATATATTTTTATCCCTTAGCACACGGGATGGGTAATCAATAAACTCAGCACAGACCAGTCTGCGAGCCTGTCGCGCATCTCTGACTCCCCGAAGCATCTTTGTAAAAAAAAAAAAAAAAAAACACACCCACAACACGAGCTGATTCGATGGACTTGACGTGAATATTCTGACAGTAACCATTGTAGTTACAGTGGCAGGCTAGCCTACATAGACATGATATGCAATTTCCAAAAACATGAATGTGACACACGAGTCATTGAGTAATTGCCATTTTAGCACATTGACTAACCAGGATTTACATGAGATATTTGAACAGGCGAGTACATAGCCTATGGTCAAATAGCTACTGTAAGCAAAAAAATAAGCCTCTTGTTTCTTTAGCCAGCTAGCATCAGGTATCCAATAATGGTGAGTTGAAATGTTATTAGTATTCTCCCAAGTGAAGCTTGCATGCCTATGAAATCAGAAAAAAATACAAATTATTATTATATTATTTCAAGTTAATTAAATGATGAGGAAGGGAAAAGCATGTACAAGGGGAGGGTCACGTGAAAATATGTTTTATGATGGGGAGGGGGGTGCATTTCTTTAAATGGCACCTCAAGTTGGACCATCCCCAGTAATTGTTGTACGGTCTCATACCATAAACAATATTTTAATCCATGTTTTTTCACAGTGAAATATACAGATTTTGTCAACATTAACACAATAACAGCAGACACCAGCTCACATAAGCAAAATAAACTAACCTAAAAGAGGTTGTCCTCTGATCACACCATTCTGCTTGTTCCACTCATCCCACTCATACACCTCCTTCCAGATCAGGTCTACAACAGGGCGAATACAGGGAGCGAGAAAGAGAGAGAAAGAAAGAGAGAGAGAGAGACACAGAAACACAGAGACAGAGACACAGAGAGCGAGAGGGAAAGAGGGGGAGATAAAGGGGGAAATGAGAGAAAGCGAAGACAAGGAGAGAAAAGAAGAGAGGTGGAGAGAGAGACATAAAGGAGGGGAAAGAGACAGTTCAGAGAGGAGGGAAAGAAGGAGAGAGAAAAAAAATGACATGTTTTAAGGACATTATCAACATACATATTTAACTTATTAATTGTCATTATCAACATTATAATGGAATAATATGCATTTTAGCTAAGAAAATGTAGCCTTTTTCTAAACCAAGTAGCAATTTTCATTCACTATAGAAATAAAAATGTAAATGCTCAATCCTAAAATGTGCGCATTCATTAACAAACATAACAAACATCCGGTAGCAGAGAGAACAGTCTGACATGGCTGGCTGGAGACTGACCACCGTCGTGTCGTCAGCAAACATAATGATGGTGTTGGAGTCATGTGCGGCCACGCAGTTATGAGTGAACAGCGAGTGCAGGAGGGAACTAAGCACGCACCCCTGAGGGGCCCCCGTATTGAGGGTTAGCGTGGCAGATGTATTGTTGCCTACCCTCACCATCTTGGGGTGGCCCGTCAGGAAGTCCAGGATCCAGTTGCAGAGGCAGCTGTTCAGTCCCAGGGTCCTTAGCTTAGTGATGAGCTTGGAGGGCACTATGGTATTGAATGCTGAGCTGTAGTCAATGAACAGCATTCTCACATAGGTGTTCATTTTTTCTAGGTGGGAGAGGGCAGTGTGGAGTGTAATAGAGATTGGGTCATCTGTGGATCTGTTGGGGTGGTATGTGAATTGGAGTGGGTCCAGGGTGTCTGGGATGATGGTTGTGATGTGAGCCAGGACCAACCTTTCAAAGCATTTCATGGCTACAGATTTGAGGGCTACAGGGCGATAGTCAAATAGACAGGTTACATTGGAATTGTCAGGCACAGGGACTATGGTGGTCTGCTTGAAACATGTAGGTATTACAGACATGGTCAGGGAGTTTAAAATGCCAGCTGGTCAGTACATGCTCTGTACGCGTTCTGGTAATCCGTCTGTGAATGTTAACCTGTTTAAAGTTCTTACTCATATCGGCTATGGAGAGCATGATCACACAGTCATCTGGAACAGCTGGTGCTCTCATGCATGGTTCAGTGTTGCTTGCCTCGAAGCGAGCATATAAGGCATTTAGCTCGTCTGGAGGCTTGCGTCACAGGGCAACTCGCGACTGGGTCTCCCTTTGTAATCCGTGATAGTTCGCAAGCCCTGCCACATCCGACAAGCATCAGAGCCGGCATAGTAGGATTCAATCTTAGTCCTGTATTGACGCTTTGCCTGTTTGATGGCTTGTCAGAGGTCGTAGCAGGATTTTTTATAAGTGTCCTGATTAGTCTCCTGCTCCTTGAAAGTGTCAGCTCTAGCCTTTAGCTCAGTGCGGATGTTGCCTGTAGTCCATGGCTTCTGGTTGGGATATGTACATACAGTTACTCCTCAATGCCATTGGATGAATTCCGGAACATATTCCAGTCTGTGTTAGCGAAATAGTCCTGTAGCTTAGCATCCACTTTGTCAGACCTTCCTGTTTTGAGTTGTTCCTGTTTTGAGTACTTCACTGTGTCATGGAAATTGCAAGATTATGTTATAATGCTTGTATTGCATTATAATATTTGTTTTATTCGACAGAATAGAGTATTCTGTTAACTATTGTGTGTGTGTTCTACTGAGGATGGGCCTCTATGAGATAACACTGACAGAGGAGATTTATGATGTCTTTGGGTGAAACAACCTAAAGAGCATTCCAGAGAACATGAGGTAATGTTTGTGCTATACCGTACCAGGAACGAGATTAGAATCTCGTTTTAGGGACCAAACTGAACGATAATTTATAGCGAATGCTATCTGGCTACGGGATACTCCTTTCTCATTTATAAAGTCTTCCTTTGTGAACTGTTCCTAATATCTGTGGTTTGTTATGTTGAGTAGGGGGTGGATCTTTGCTATAAAAGATCTCAGTAGCCATTGTGTTGTCACTCTCAACGGTTCATTAGAAATAGGGAATCGTTGAAAGTCATTGCTATTGCAAAGCTCTTATTATTAAAGATGTAGTTTAAATATAACTCTGACTTGTGTAAAGTTTGTCTCTCCTCGTTTGATAATACAGAAATTAACCACCACACTGGTACTTCATGTTTGAGTTTTTACTTGTAAGCAGGAATCAGGAGGATAGCGTTGTAGTCAGATTTGCCAAATAGAGGGCGAGGGAGAACTTTGTAGGCATTTCTGTGTGTGGAATAAAGGTGATCTAGTTTTGTCTTTAGTTGTACAGTTGACATGCTGGTAGAAATTAGGTAAAACATATATCAGTTTCCTTGCATTAAAATCACCGGCTACTAGGAGCACCACCTCTGGATGCTATTCTACACATTTTGCCATGAGGCTGAGAGAAAATGTTGCATTTTTAAAGCTAATTAATGCAAACAAATATAGGTGTGTTGACTGTTATAAAGGCACTGGATTATGAGCTGTTTTGTTTGCTAAATGAACAAATTAAGTATGCAGTGGCATGGTGCATACAGCCATAGAAGCAGAGGGACATATGCCTCAACGCGGCCATATTTGTGGCTTATTGGCGTTGTGGCTTTTAGTTAGTTATTTTTGGCCAACCATCCCATGAAAGTGAATGTCATTCCAGTTCATCTGAATGTCATTCCAGTGCACTGCTTGCTAAGAATTCTAGCTGATGGTGTTTGGAAGTTTAGGTTAAAATACAAATAAATACCCCTTTTGGAACACTGACAAGTAGAGAGCATAATACAGTGGATTCGGAAAGTATTCAGACCCCTAGACTTTTTCCACATTTTGTTACATTACAGCCTTATTCTAAAATTCATTAAATAAAATGTCCTCATCAATCTGCTCACAATACCCCATAATGACAAAGCGAAAACAGGTTTATAATTTTTTTTGCAAATGTATACAAAAACAAAAAACAGAAATGCCTTATTTACATATGTATTCAGACCCATCGCTATGAGACTCGAAATTGAGCTCATCTGCATCCTGTTTCAATTGATCAACCTTGAGATGTTTCTATGAATTGATTGGATTGTGGTAAATTCAATTGATTGTACATGATTTGGAAAGGCACACACCTGTCTATATAAGGTCCCACAGTTGACAGTGCATATCAGAGCAAAAACCAAGCCACGAGGTGGCATATATATATATATATATATATATATATATATATATATATATATATATATATATATATATATATATATATATATATATATATATATGCTCTCTACTGGTCAGTGTTCCAAACGGGACATTATTTGTATTTTTACCTAAACATGCAAACACCATCAGATATAATTCATAGCAAGCAGTGCACTGGAATGACATTCAGATCAACTGGAATGACATTCACTTTCATGGGATGGTTGGCCAAAAACCAAAAATGTGTGTGTATATTATATATATATATATATATATATATATATATATATATATATATATATATATATATATATATATACATACACATACACACACACACACACACACACACACACACACACATTTTTTTAATATATATATATATATATATATATATATATATATATATATATAAAAATTGCACAATTTGATTGGGTGGGCCTGTGGGTGTACAAATAGTGCTGTAATTTCTAAACGGTTCACCCGATATGGACCCTAAAATGAAAGCTGACAGTCTGCACTTCAACCTCATAGTCATTGTATCATTTCAAATCCGAAGTGCAGAGCTAAAACAACAAAAAAAGATGTCACTGTGCCAATACTTTTGGAGCTCACTGTTTGTATGTGACACATGTCTAGTGAAAAGTGATAGTTGTAGTAACATCTTTAACCTTTCCACTCCTCCACCGTATGCTCTCGCTCATCCAGCTGCTTGTCTGTGATCTTCGGAGGGGGCTGAGACGAGAAAGAAAGCAAAAGAAAGAGGAAAAGAGCAGAAGAGAGCACAGGAAAAGGAGAAGAGAGGGAAGAAAGGTTCATCCCTACATCAAACCATCAACCGTAGTTCACTCTTCTGACTAAAAGTGTCAACCGTGTCGGTCCAATTTCCAAGTTCCCCCTCCAACAGATTGTACCATTTGTTAAACACTTACCGCCTCCACTTCTGCTGGGTCGTACCACACGTTGATATAGGGGTGTTTCAGGGCCTCGTCCACAGAGATCCTCTTAGACGAGTCGATCACCAACATCCTAGACAGCAGGTCTCTGGCCTGGCTCGCTGGAAGTGGAAAGTGAATATTATTCATACTAGCATGCACACACACGCACACCACACACTCACCCTACCCACACACAAACACACTCCATTTCCAGTACCTTTCAGTTTGTTGTGCTCTGAGTCTGCAGGGAAGAGGACGTCAGGGAAGAGTTTGTCAAAGCTGTATCCTGCGTAACGCGGCCTGTTCTCTACGTATGTCCTCACTGATTGGTTGAGCTTCATCAAGAACTCCTGGGGCGGAGTCCCAAGCTGCTCTATCACCTTGTTCCACTGGTCAATGTCTGAGCAGGGGGAGTTAGGGAAACACTACACAGACATAGCCTTCTCCACAGACACACATAACTATGCTAGAGAACTACTGTTCCAGAACTATTCCTGTTTTCTAGAACTATCTCTGTGTATTGGCAGAAGCTTAAGTGGTTATGGGGAGGGAGGATGGGAGTATGGGTGTACTTGGATATGGTGGATATGATGGTGGGAATAGTGCAAAAGGAGTGCTCCATGGGGCAGTGGTTGGTGGTAAAAACAAGGTAAAAACACAGACATGGTGGAATGATAACACAGGAAAATAGGAAAGGATACGGTCAGAGCCTGGGAACAACACACTACCTCTGACCATCTCAGCCACAATACAACCCACTGACCACACGTCCACTGCAACATGAATGAAGGGATGACATGCAAACACAGAGAGAAAAAAAATGAAGAAAAGATTAAGGAAATGAGAGAGGAATGTGAATGAATTTCAAAAAATGTACAACACAAATAAATCAGACACATGAAACTGAAAATGGAAAGAGGGATACATCTGATGAATGAAGGAGAACAAGGAAAGCATGAACGAGTAAATTGGGTGAACGAGAGTGAAAATGGATGCAGCATTCAGGGTCTGCCAGTCTCCAGGCACAGGAAGGAAATCAGGACGTGAAATAAATGTCCATCTCATAAACCGAGAGACTGAAGAGGAATGGCCTCATAGAGGAGGCAAACTGTTTAAGTTCGGCAGGAGACGATTTACAACCAGAAGCACCAAGGATACAGTCCCTTCCTGCGAACAAGATTTTGTGGCGGATCATTTCTGCCAGAATACACCCCACAGACCATATGTCCACTGTTACAACATGGGCAGGAGAGGGGGAGGGGTGGGGTAGCTTTTAGTAGTTAGCAAAGAGACCATTGTTTCTCATTGTGAACAACTTTCCCAGAGGCTTGAATAGAAGTGGATGGCTAATGTATAAGCTGGCAAAAGAAAACAGTGTTGTTATTGATTTAATTTCCATGATTTATAAAAACATAACTGTAATGAAAACAGTGCTGTTGTTGTTAGCTAGGTTTACATCCAATTGGCAACAGATTTTCAAGAGAATAGAAAATAATCTGCATATCAACAATATGAGCATTTTCCCACCAGAGATGTGTTTCCATCAAATTGACTTGTTGCGGATAAGAGGCTGTGCGTGATGATGTAGTGTACATAAAAATAACTTTTACCGGTTAAATTCCCATGTACCAAATAAAACATACAAGCTAATGGAATTCCATATATATTTGTGCATAAAGGCATTTCCATCTCCACTTTGTACTGAATACCCAGGGTGAAAGAGGTGTAGATTCACGCGCAAAGCGCAGCAAATGTTTATTAAGCCGTCGCAGAAGGCAGGAATCGTGGTCACAGGCAGGCAATGAATGGTCAAACAATACCTCACAACCATACAAACAGAAAGAACTGAACTAAATAGGGAGCTGATGAGACCAGGTGAGAATCGAACACAGGTGAAATCAATTAACAAAAATGAAAGACAGGGCTACGTTCCAGAACACAAGGTTGACTAAGAAAATAAAAGCAAAACCTTACACACTTCTCACAGAGTTAATGTTACAGACACAAAAATATCCCACCTTGTCTAGTATATTTTGTTGAGTCAACATTTGGAAAGTTTACTGACAAATTTGCTGTTTGCAACAGGCCTTTCGTGACATTTTATTTCCGATGTACTTTACTGACATCTTTTAAATCTTTTTATTTAACCAGGCAAGTCAGTTAAGAACAAATTCTTATTTACAATGACGGCCTAGGAACAGTGGCAGAACTGCAGATTTTCACCTTGTCAGCTCAGGGATTTGATCTAGCAATCTTTCGGTTACTGGCCAAACGCTCTAACCACTAGGCTACCTGCCGCCCCAAAAAGGTTGGATGGAAACTTGATTATAGCTGTGATTTGCAATGTATCATTATAAACATAATTAATATTTACAAGAGTAAAACAACATTAAAACAATGTCATGAAAGAATCTGCAGTGATGGATAATGAATAAAATCATTTTGGTGAATTAATATTTGCTTGATTGATTGACAGGTACTGACCGTTGGCCTGGTAGCCCATCCCCAGTATGACCTCTGGTGCTCTGTAGTATCTGGTCACTACGTAGGGGGTCATCAGCAAACCTGTAGCCGCCGTCCGAGCCAAGCCAAAGTCCAAGATCTTCAACGTACAGTCTGACTTCACCACAATGTTACTGGGCTTTAGATCCTAGAGAAGGGACAAGGAGAGAACATCATCATTGTCATGATCTTTGTCGTCATCATCGTCATCATCATCAATGGCAGCGGCATATTTTAAAGCCCAGGCACAGCGAAAATTGTCTATAGCCTGGGCAGTGTGTTCCAGAGCATTCTTTACTAAAAGATTATGGCAGACAATCCCGTCAGAGAGCACTATTTGCCGTCTTGGCAGTTTGTTTTAGCTATTATAGCATGGGAACACAAGCTCCCCAAACAACGAGAGAGGCAGATGGGGGACATCAGTGAAGCTATGTAGGAGTATAGGAGTGTTGTCATCATAATATTATAAAACAGGGCAGCATCCATATTCATCACCATCTTACAACAGTAATGAGTCACTCCAATTTAACTACAGTTACTGAGTAGTGAGTCATCTTTCACAGATTTGCATGTAGGCAAACAGCCTGGTAGTATGACATACAAACCAGTTACATTATTCTAGCATCTAGATTCATCTCAGAATGATCTCGGTAGTTATTTGTTTTTTCCATCCTTGAGTCAACTTTACATGCTCCATTGGGCCAAGCATGTATCCCAAATCGCACTCTATCACTCCCTATACATTGCATTTATTTGACCAGAGCCCAGGATTAGGGTGACATTTCGGATGCAATCCCAGTCATTAAATCTGAATGAGTATTTAGATCATTAGCAGGTTCCTCCTGCTCTCCTGTGGATATAGCCAATATCACAGCTCTGACAAGGAGGAGTTACTGTAAATCTGGGCTTTTAGCTTACAGTATAATCTTTGGAAATACAACAATCCCCCATTATTAGTTTAGTGTTACCCAGTATGAGCCATACCCTGTGTCTACCTGTTATCTTATTGTTATTGGTGTGAACTATACCCTGTGTCTACCTGTTAGCTTAGAGTTAGCATGCATGAGCCATTCCCAGTGTCTACCTGTTAGCTTAGCGTTAGTGTGTATGAGCCAGTATGAGCCGTACCCTGTGTATGATGCCGGCAGCATGGAGGTGTTTGATGCCACACAGCATCTGGTAGAGCAAGTAGGACAACCTCTCATGATCCAGCTCCATCTGAATCACCTGGCACAAGTTGGCATCCATCAGCTCCATCACAATGTATCTACACAGGTAGGAAAAGAGATGAAAATACACACACACACACACACACTGAGCAGGCGCACACACCCACATCTGTGGAGCCAGCTGGAAGGCTTAAACAGAGAGGGATACAGTATGCAGAGAGATTTCAGACAGTTATTCTGGTAATAGCTGAGTAATTATTTAATTGATGACAGACAGGCCCTATTAAAATATCATTCTATGATCCTTCTATGTCTTAATTCCTAACAGCATGTAATCATTTTACACTGTCAAAGGTTTATCATGTTATTATACATCAATTAAGGTGCATTTCCACTGAGGATTTTCCCCCAGTGTTTTATGCAAAAGGCTCAAGACTTTTCTTATAATGTACTTACACATCTGCAAATTCTTCTAATGATTTTTGTGGGCTGAATACGTTTAATAGGCCAATGATCTGTAACAACATGAACACACATGAGTCATACACAATGTTTGCTAAATTAGTTTCCTCAATATAAGGAAAACAGTCCATCATAACATGTTTGTAATCAAGTAATTTTCAAATGTATTATGCAATATAACAATAAAAAATATAAAAACGGGTAACTGCAATTCTGGATGCTGGTTGAATGAATCTGCATTTTAGCTGTGTGTATATTAACTATATGGGCTACCAAAGCAAATGCCTGTTTACTGTTCCTTCTGAAGTACCATTATGCATTCATAAAATAATATTCTTAGAGTGTCTCTCTATGTCCAGCCAGGCCATTCATAAAATAATATTCTTTGAGTTTCTCTCTATGTCCAGCCAGGCCATTCATAAACATAATTGAGGATAATTGTCAGAGTCATACCTAGACTATAATAAAACAGCAGGAAAAAGTCATTGACCAGTGTTGGTAGGCAGACTTACATTTTTGTGATTGACACATTTCATTAACACCAGTTCTCTGTACGCTCTCTTGGCATGCGTCTGGTTCTGGAACGGCCGACTCAACTTCTTAATAGCCACATTTCTCTCAAGGTTGTGGTCATACGCTGAACTGAAAAGGCAAGACCAAGAGCATGGCAATACATGAACACATCCCTAACAATAGGGTGATACAAACTGTAGGAAATAGGAATTTAAATGGATGTCTAATTTGTGTTTCTTTCCATTGGATGTTTTACAGCATGTGACCTTGAAACATTTCATGGTCCATTGTGCCATTGATGGACCAGCTTTGGCATCAACCTTCCTCTATTGATTAAGCACCACAGTATTTAGACAAATTCAAACTGGGGTACTTTGGTATGTAGCTTTTAATTTTATGTTGCCTTATAAACTAATTGAATATGAAAAAAAAGTATTTCATGGGGCAACAAAAAAAAGATTTGAAAACAATACATGGTGACACTATATTTTGTATCCTGTTGTTTACTGGTAATTACCTAGTACAACCTGCTGTTAAAACAGTAATTAACCAGTATATGACAGGCAGAAGAAACTAAAAGGGTATGAAGGCCACCACTTAGTTAATGAAAAATGTAGAAACATTTATCGTGGGGTTTACTTTTGCCCATCAAGGCAAACGGAGGGATGAACTTCTTTTCTGGGCATTTATTTTCTGGGGTATTTCGTTAGAAATAGTTAAAAACGGCCTCCTGAGTAGCACTGTGGTCTAAGGCACTTCATCACAGTGCTTTAGGTGTCACTACAGACCCGGGTTCGATCCCAGGCTGTGTCACAACCAGCCGTGACCGGGAGTCCCATAGGGCGGTGCACAATTGGCCCAGTGTCGTCCGGGTTAGGGGAGGGTTTGGCCGGGGGGGCTTTACTTGGCTCATCGCGCTCTAGCGACTCCTTATGTTGGGCCGGGTGCCTGTTGAACGACTCGGTCGTCAGTTGAACAGTGTTTCTTCTGACACATTGGTGTGGCTGGCTTAAGGAGCGCGGTTTGGCGGGTCATGTTTCAGAGGATTAATGACTTGACCTTTGGCTCTCCCGCAGCAATGAGACAAGATCATAATTGATTCGCAAATGGATATCACAAAATTGGGGTAAAATTCCCAACAAAATAAAAAGAAAATAGTTAAAAACATGACAAACAAACCCCAACGCATTTTGGCATTGTGTCAGCCTTCATCAAGGCATAAAGATTTCAGTGTCCACATGGGAGCTCTGTGTGAACCTAAAGTAAATTATTTATGAATAATAAAAGTAGCAACATAAATGTAAAAGATAGCATAAACAATAAAAAATATATAGACAAAAATGACTATGCCAATCCAACAACTTTCATTTACTAAGAGGTGACCTCTTCTGTCAGTCATAGACTACCCTTTTCAAAAAGTACCTTGTACCAAGTCTCTACGGCCTTATAGTTTTCTTTAAAGCAGCACATTGTTTTTTTCTTCTCAGTAACTAGTAATTGCATAGTGATTACACTTACCAGACGATTCCCTGTGCTCCTGAGCCGATGGGCCTTAGATTCTGGTAGCATTTCAGAACTGTGAAGGTGGAATCTCCGACATCTAAACTGTAGAACTCCCTCTCTTCTCCTCGCTTGTTGTTATTCATGATGAAACCTTGAGGAGCTGCTTTCTGGGCATCCAAACTATGCTCTCTGGACTATTGACCCACATGCACGCACTCACACACAAAAATGCACAAACGCATGCACACACACACACATAAAGAGAATAACATATTTTTAGGATACAGAACACAGGTATGCACAAACGCATGCACACACACACACATAAAGAGAATAACATATTTTTAGGATACAGAACACAGGTAGCTACGGTATGTTGTGAAGTGCATATTTTTTAGCTTTAAAGATCAAATCTGCATTAGGGGAAACAGAGCCACTGTTCGCCCCAGTGCCTTTGTTATTGTTTTTGCTTTGTTATGGTAATCACATTGCAGATACTTTTGGAAAAAAAATAGATGATTACTTGTAGGATTACCTTTAGATTTAAAAAATATGTTTGGTCCTTATCTATATTTTCAAGTCCTATTCTTGAATATCAAGGGCTATTAAATTCATTGGAATAACTGACTGGAAATCTGACAGACTTTGATTTTGTAAAGATATAGCCTAATCATATTATTATCTGTATTAAAGTAGAAAGCAATGGGTTAGAATAAGCCTAGTTAACCAACCCAAGTAAAATGCTACAACCATTTATGGACAGCTATGTAAACTCTACCATTGATTTATCCTGCAATAGAAGTCGTTCAAATGGTAAAATTAACTTATGTATTCTTCTAATGTGAAAGTAATCTAAAAGAAACTGAGTTTGGGTAATCCAAAAGTTCCGTAACCTACCCAACTCTGCTGGTGACATCACCAGGCAGTACATTAGTTAATAGACCAATAAGAGAGTTCCAAACCTCTATGCCAATAACAGATCATTTCCAGTTTTCTCCTCCCCACTCAGACCACTCAGTCCTATCAAAATTACTGCTAAAGGGTCATTACACTCCAAAATCAGATGATATTTTCAAACCTCAAAAGCGATCTTCTCTTCAGATAAGTCCACATCCCCGGCATTCTGTTTTGTAGAAGGAGCTACAGTGTAAATGCCACAATCCAAAATGAATAGCGAAGATAAGCATAATGCAGATCTGCGGTGCTAATCTTTACCATTCATTTGATGGTTGAGGTATATACAGTTTATATTGCTGCCTTACATTTTATTTTCCTTACAGATCTACATAAACTACTCCACATTTTAAAATTGTAAGAACATTTTTAGACATTTGCTGATATTAATAAAACATTAAAAAAAACAAATATATTGTGAACGCGTAAGTCTTTTTGTGAAGAGCAAATATTTTCATCAAATTTCACACCATTTATTGAATAGTGTCCACCTGTTCGCATAAGTAGTGGTTCTCATGATTTAAGAATAGATGACCTTGTCTTTATAAGGTCCCTCTGTTAGATAGTGATATCCAAACAATAATTTGATCTCAGAGCAACCAATTAGAAACATGTCAGTGATACATTTTTAGATAGGCACATATCAGGGGAGGTTACGAAATAATTCCAAGACACTGAATATCACTTTAAGTATTGTCAAATACGGTAAATAATCTGTAGGTGGAGTATCGCATCACCCTGGCACTGTGAGGATCTGGCCATCCTTCCTAACTGAGCTGTAGGAGAGAAGGGAAACTGCTAAGGGATATCACTATGAGGCCAAAGATGATTTTAAAACAGCCACAGAGTTCATTGGCTGAGCGGAGAGAAAACTGCATGGATCAACAGCCTTGCATTCATTCCACATTACTGGCCTGTTTGACAGAGAGAAAAGAAGGAAGCCTGTGCTAAAGAAATCCATTCCAAATCATCACACCTGTTTGAAACATGGCCCTTGAGTTATACCTCAAGACAGCATGGCAAAATACTTAACTTTTTGGCCTAAATGAACAACTTACGTTTGGGCCAAATCTAACACATCACAGAGTGAAACCCTATATAAACTCAGCAAAAAAAGAAACGTCCTCTCACTGTCAACTGCGGTTATTTTCAGCAAACTTAACATGTGTAAATATTTGTATGAACATAAGATTCAACAACTGAGACATAAACTGAACAAGTTCCACAGACATGTGACTAACAGAAATTGAATAATGTGTCCCTGAACAAAGGGGGGGGTCAAAATAATCAAAAGTAACAGACAACATCTGGTGTGGCCACCAGCTGCATTAAGTACTGCAGTGCATCTCCTCCTCATGGACTGCACCTGATTTGCCAGTTCTTGATGTGAGATGTTACCCCACTTTTCCACCAAGGCACCTGCAAGTTCCTGGACATTTCTGGGGGGAATGGCCCTGGCCCTCACCCTCCGATCCAATAGGTCCCAGACATGCTCAATGGGATTGAGATCGGGGTTCTTCGCTGGCCATGGCAGAACACTGGCATTCCTGTCTTGCAGGAAATCATGCACAGAACGAGCAGTATGGCTGGTGGCAGTGTCATGCTGGAGGGTCATGTCAGGATGAGCCTGGTGGAAGGGTACCACATGAGGGAGGAGGATGTCTTCCCTGTAATGCACAGCGTTGAGATTGCCTGCAATGACGACAAGCTCAGTCCGATGATGCTGTGACACACCGCCCCAGAGCATGACGGACCATCTACCTCCAAATCGATCTTGGACCAGAGTACAGGCCTCGGTGTAACGCTCATACCTTCGACGATAAACGCGAATCCTACCATCACCCCTGGTGAGACAAAACCGTGACTCGTCTAAGAGCACTTTTTGCCAGTCCTGTCTGGTCCAGCAACGGTGGGATTGTGCCCATAGGCGACATTGTTTCCACTGATGTCTGGTGAGGACCTGCCTTACAACAGGCCTACAAGCCCTCAGTCCAGCCTCTTTCAGCCTATTGCTGACAGTCTGAGCACTGATGAAAGGATTGTGCGTTCCTGGTGTAACTCGGGCAGTTGTTGTTGCCATTCTGTACCTGTCCAGCAGGTGTGATGTTCGAATGTACCGATCCTGTGCAGCTGTTGTTACACATGGTCTGCCACTGTGAGGACGATCAGCTGTCCATCCTGTCTCCCTGTAGCGCTGTCTTAGGCATCTCACAGTACGGACATTGCAATTTATTGCCCTGGCCACATCTGCAGTCCTCATGCCTCCTTGCAGCATGCCTAAGGCATGTTCACGCAGATGAGCAGGGACCCTGGGCATCATTCTTTTGGTGTATTTCAGAGTCAGTAGAAAGGCCTCTTTAGTGTCCTACGTTTTCATAACAGTGACCTTAATTGCCTACCATCTGTAAGCTGTTAGTGTCTTAACGACCGTTCCAGAGGTGCATGTTCATTAATTGTTTATGGTTCATTGAACAAGCATGGGAAACAGTGTTTAAACCCTTTACAATGAAGATCTTTGAAGTTATTTAGATTTTAACGAATTATCTTTGAAAGACAGGTTCCTGAAAAAGGGACGTTTCTTTTTTTGCAGAGTTTATTTTCAAGAATTGTGGTGGCAGCATCAAGTTATAGGTATGCCTGTCACAGGCAGGGACTGGGGAGTTTTGTCAGGCCCAAAATTATTGGGGAAATGCTCATGTAAAAACTTTGAGGAAAACCTGCCTTAGTCTTTGAAGACCTAACACTGTGGCAGTTTTATTTATTAGTGGGACGATTACACACATTTTAACACTTAGGACAAACCAGAATGACTTTCTAATAGATGTTGAGTGTTCCTGAGGGTCCAGTCTTAGTGCTGACATAAATATGTTTGAAAAGTTGAGATAAGACTTGAATATTGCTGTCCATCAATGATCCCCAACCAAATTGAACATTTCAGCAATTTTTCCAACCACAAAGGATATGTGTTGCTACAAGATATGTGCAAAGTTAGTGAAATCTTATTCAACATGATTCACAGCTTTAATTATTGCTGCCAAAGGTGATTCAAACAAGTAACTCAAGACATCTTAATTTTAATATACCTAGAAACTCCTAGGTATAACATTGGATGACGAAGTTGTTGTGAAGATGGAAAGTCTGTTCTAAAAACAAAAATCAACTGTACCAGTTGTTCAGGCTCTAGTCTTGTCCCATATTGATTACTGTGCAGTCATATGGTCAAGTGCAGCAAAGGAAGACCTAGAAAAGCTGCAGCTGGCTCAAAACAGAGCAGCAGGCCCTTAACTACACATACAGAACTAACATCAATAACAAGCATGCCAGTCTTTCCTGGTTGAGGGTTGACGAGAGACTAACTGTGTGCTTCTCTTCTTGTTTTAATGAGAAGTATTACTGTCATGAAAATGTTAGATTTTCTACATAATCAAATAACATTAATCTTGGACACCCATACATACCCCACAAGACATACACATACATACCCCACAAGACATACACATACATACCCCACAAGATATACCACAAGGAGTCTCTTCACAGTCCCCAACTCCAAAATGAATTCATGGCAACACACAGTATTATACAGAGCCATAATCGCATGGAACTCCCTTCCATCTCCAATTACTCAAGCAAACAGCAAAAGGACCTTCAAAATGATTAAACAACATTTCATAGAACGGCAGGGACTGTAAGGGGGACACACACAAACACATGCACACAGACACAATAACACACACATTCTTTTTGTTGTTGTATTGTATTATTTTTTTATGTTTGTATATTGTTGTATTTTACATGTGTGTGATTGTCCTTGTCTATCAGTGTATCAGTGTTTTTTTATTTGTCATGTTTTGTGTATTTTGTGGACCCCAGGAAGAATAGCTGCTGCTTTGGCAAAAGCTAACGGGGATCCGAATAAACCAATAAACTACACACTAACACACACACACACACATACACACACACACACACACACACCCACACCCACACACACACACACACACACACAGTGTCACAGTATAATCACACCATTCCTCATATCAATCATCAGACAGAAGCCAGGCAGTCATAAGATCATTGTTCAGATGTATTAGCTGGGTGGATGGAGTGTGGTGCTTAGCTTTACTGCTTTTAGTTGTGGGTTATATGCCTGCATGGGTCATATACAGTTACTAACATGCATATATAGTGTAAGTCTGAATGAATAAATGAACAATTGCTGTATAATGATTTACAAACACACAATGGTTAATGAATGAAGCATAACCTTGTGTAGCCAACATTATGCTATAATAATGGAGCTAAAGTGCTTAGTTCTTGGGTGTTGTCAGTTACTGTGAGTTGCAGTCACCAGTAAACAGTAACACCTGCTAATGTTTTACAGTGACTGTTTATTGTGAGTAATCAGTATGAGACAAAAGGATGAATACTGGCTATAACTGCAGTATCTTAGCATTTCATTTCAGTCAGTAACTGGCTGCACCAAGAACAGCTCTCTTGCGCTCTCCTTCTCTCTCTCCTTTATCTCTCCATCTCCAATCAGCAGTCAGAAGGTTTGGGTAGTCTATCAAGGGGTCTGTGAGTTAGGACAGCTGATACACTTCTACAGCCCTGCAATAACAGTAAGCGACCCTCCATTTCAGCCTCCACTCCATTGTAATGACCGATAACCATGACAAACAGCCCGTCAACACTGGCAGTCAAACCTGAGCCCCACCCATAGGAACTGACTATAGCTTACATCTGGCAAAACATCCACAATCATTAATCTTATCTCAAACTATTAATACAGTATAACTGACCAATGAATAACATTGGAACATACACAGTACGCATCTGATTTAATTCCTAAATAGAAAATTCCTACTGCATTTAATATAGAATAATACATTGCTTACAAGTGGCATTACCTACAGTTGAAGTCGGAAGTTCACATACACCTTAGCCAAATACATTTAAACTCCGTTTTTCACAGTTCCTGACATTTAATCCTAGTAAAAATTCTGTGTCTTAGGTCAGTTACGATCACCACTTTATTTTAAGAATGTGAAATGTCAGAATAATAGTAGAGATAATTATTTATTTCAGCATTTATTTATTTCAGCACATTCCCAGTGGGTCAGAAGTTTACATACACTCAATTAGTATTTGGTAGCATTGCCTTTAAATGGTTTAACTTAGGTAAAACGTTTCGGGTAGCCTTCCACAAGGTTCCCACAATAAGTTGGGTGATGTAACGCCCTGGCCATAGAGAGGGGTTTTTTGTTCTTTATTTTGGTTAGGCCAGGGTGTTACATTGGGTGGGCGTTCTATGTTCTGTGTCTATGTGTTTGTATTTCTTTGTTTTGGGCCGTGTGTGGCTCCCAAATCAGGCACAGCTGATGTTCGTTGCTGTTGATTGGGAGTCACACATAAGTGCATGTTTTTCCGTTGGGGTTTTGTGGGTAATTGTTTCTGTTCAGTGTGTTAGCTGTCAGTTGTTTCTTGTTTTGTAATTATATCGTGTTCTTTCTGAATTAAATTATGAACACTAACTCCGCTGCACCTTGGTCTTCTTCCGACGACAGCCGTTACAGGTGAATTTTGGCGCTTTCCTCCTGACAGAGCTGGTGTAACGGAGTCCGGTTTGTAGGCCTACTTGCTCGCACACGCTTTTTCAGTTCTGCCCACAAATTTTCTATGGGATTGAGGTCAGGGCTTTGTGATGGCCACTCCAATACCTTGACTTTGTTGTCCTTAAGCCATTTTGCCACAACTTTGGAATTATGCTTGGGGTCATTAACCATTTGGAAGACCCATTTGCGACCAAGCTTTAACTTCCTGACTAACATCTTGAGATGTCGCTTCATTATATCCACATAATTTTCCCTCATCATGATGCCATGTATTTTGTGAAGTGCACCAGTCCCTCCTGCAGCAAAGCACCCCCACAACATGATGCTGCCACCCCCGTGCTTCACGGTTGGGATGGTGTTCTTCGGCTTGCAAGCCTCCCCTTTTTTCCTCCTAACATAATAATGGTCATTATGGCCTAACAGTTCTATTTTTGTTTCATCAGACGAGAGGACATTTCTCCAAAAAGTACGATCTTCGTCCCCATGTGCAATTGCAAACAGCAGTCTGTCTTTTTTATGGCAGTTTTGCTGAGCAGCCTTTCAGGTTATGTCGATATAGGACTTGTTTTACTGTGGATTTAGATACTTTTGTATCTGTTTCCTCCAGCATCTTCACAAGGTTCTTTGCTGTTCTGGGATTGATTTGCATTTTTCACACCTAAGTACGTTCATCTCTAGGAGACAGAACACGTGTCCTTCCTGGGCGGTATGACAGCTGCGTGGTCCCATGGCATTTATACTTGCGTACTATTGTTTGTACAGATGAACGTAGTACCTTCAGGCCTTTGGAAATTGCTCCCAAGGATGAACCAAACTTGTGGAGGTTTACTATTTTATTTTTTCTGTGGTCGTGGCTGATTTCTTTTTATTTTCCCATGATGTCAAGCAAAGAGGCACTGAGTTTGAAGGTAGGCCTTGAAATACATCACAGGTACACCTCCAATTGATTAAATGACTGTCAATTAGCCTATCAGGAGCTTCTAAAGCCATTACATAATTTTCTGGAATTTTCCAAGCTGTATAAAGGCACAGTCATCTTAGTGTATGTAAACTTCTGACCCACTGGAAAAGTGATGAAGTGAATTATAAGTGAAATAATCTGTCTGTAAACAATTGTTGGAAAAATTACTTGTGTCATGCACAAAGTAGACGGCCTAACCGACTTGCCAAATCTATAGATTGTTAACAAGACATTTGTGGAGTGGTTGAAAAACAAGTTAATGACTCCAACCTATGTATATGGGAACTTCTGACTTCAACTGTATATTGGGCTAAGTATTAAAAATGTTCTTGAAATGTTAATATTATATGTGGAATAGATCATAAAATGCTATGTGCCTATTTTGGCTATATTTTGGCTTCAGTTAGTGCTAAACAAGGCTGCTACAATCTTGACTAGAACCAAAACATTTGATCATATTACTCCAGCGCTAGCCTCTCTACACTGGCTTCCTGTTAAGGCAAGGGCTGATTTCAAGGTTTTACTGCTAACCTACAAAACATTACATGGGCTTGCTCCTACCTATCTTTCCAATTTGGTCCTGCCGTACATACCTACATGTACGCTACGGTCACAAGACGCAGGCCTCCTAACAGTCCCTAGAATTTCTAAGCAAACAGCTGGAGGCAGGGCTTTCTCCTATAGAGCTCAATTTTTATGGAATGGTCTACCTACCCATGTGAGAGACGCAGACTCAGTCTCAACCTTTAAGTCTTTATTGAAGACTCATCTCTTCAGTAGGTCCTATGATTGAGTGTAGTCTGGCCCATGAGTGTGAAGGTGAACGGAAAGGCACTGGAGTAACGAACCGCCCTTGCTGTCTCTGCCTGGACAGTTCCCCTCTCTCCACTGGGATTCTCTGCCTCTAACCCTATTACAGGGGCTGAATCACTGGCTTACTGGTGCTCTTCCATGCCGTCCCTAGGAGGGGTACGTCACTTGAGTGGGTTGAGTCACTGACGTGATCTTTCTGTCTGGGTTGGCGCCCCCCCCTTGGGTTGTGCCATGGCGGAGATCTTTGTGGGCTATACTCGGCCTTGTCTCAGGATGGTAAGTTGGTGGTTGAAGATATCCCTATAGTGGTGTGGGGCTGTGCTTTGGCAAAGTGGGTGGGGTTATATCCTGCCTGTTTGGCCCTGTCTGGGGGTATCGTCGGATGGGGCCACAGTGTGTCTCCTGACCTCTCCTGTCTCAGCCTCCAGTATTTATGCTGCAGTACTTTGTGTCGGGCGGCTAGGGTTAGTCTGTTATATCTGGAGTATTTCTCTTGTCTTATCCTGTGTCCTGTGTGAATTTAAGTATGCTCTCTCTAATTCTCTTTCTTTCTTTCTCTCTCTCGGAGGACCTGAGCCCTAGCACCATGCCTCAGGACTACCTGGCCTGATGACTCATTGCTGTCCCCAGTCCACCTGGCCGTGCTGCTGCTCCAGTTTCAACTGTTCTGCCTATGGAACCCTGACCTGTTCACCGGACGTGCTACCTGTCCCAGACCTGCTGTTTTCAACTCTCTAGAGACAGCAGGAGCGGTAGAGATACTCTGAATGATTGGCTATGAAAAGCCAACTGACATTTACTCCTGAGGTGCTGACCTGTTGCACCCTCAACCACTGTGATTATTATTATTTGACCCTGCTGGTCATCTATGAACATTTCAATATCTTGGCCATGTTCTGTTATAATCTCCACCCGGCACAGCCAGAAGAGGATTAGCCACACCTCATAGCCTGGTTCCTCTCTAGGTTTCTTCCTAGGTTCTGGCCTTTCTAGGGAGTTTTTCCTAGCCACCGTGCTTCTACACCTGCATTGCTTGCTGTTTGGGGTTTTAGGCTGGGTTTCTGTACAGCACTTTGAGATATCAGCTGACGTACGAAGGACTTTCTAAATAAATTTGATTTTATATGTAAATACTAGTCCTACAGTATGCAACGGTTATGGACCCTAAATATATCCCAGGCATAGCTGTCTTTATCACCTAATTGACTGTACACTGAATTAACAATGTTGTAGACATGGTGTTGTAAAGACTTCAAGAGTGGCAGAGGGAAGATTCTAAGGCTTAAGCTACACTAGTGGTTCTGGGGGGGGGGGGGCAGTGCCCCTGTGACAACAATTTTGGACCCCCTTGTGGCCCCCCTAAATGTGGAGTATGAAATCATTTCTACGGAACTAATTATTGCTATCGTTCTTTTTTTTTTACATCCGTTATTAGACAGTGGCAACGATGATGATTATGAACATGGTATTTTGCCTGCTAATGCCTGCAATGCAGTGAAGAAAACGATATGACAGCAATAACGTCTAATGTAACTGGCCCCTCTAACAGTACAACTGGCTCCAGCTTGGCCCCCCCAGTTGAAATGGTCTAGAACCGCCACTGTTAGGCTATACATTGACCATTCAGATTGTTTAAAACCAATAGTGATCAATTGCTATAAATGGCCCTGACAAGCCACAGTGTTTTAATACCGTCATAATAACCTTGGCCAGCCGACCTTTTACCGTTATACGCCCCTTACGGTGGCTGTCAGGTAAAACAAAACACCGGCGCCTTGACAATATGATGATGATATGACGATAACCAACCTCGCTAAAAATGTAGCAAATATGTCTATAATTCCCAAGCAGGCATTTTGGTAATAGCCTGGTTTTTACAGCCTGTATGTAGTCTATGCGATACGTTATTAACCTACACATAGCGGGATAGCTTATTTTGAGCACTATCCTATGCCAATCCAACAATCGAATATATTGTGGTAGCCTTCCCTGTTACATTGAATCATGGACTATTAGGTGAATAGGATAGAATAAATTGAACCATTATAATATATTGACAACAAACCGCATCTGTAGTTGCGTGCGATTCGCCGCAAACGACCCTCCCCACAGCTAAACAATACCATGGACAGCGGCGCAAAAACGTAAGCGCTTACCTCCGTCAACAAAATACAGAATGATCACTCCTCGATTCTCCACAATAGTCGGCGTCCTTGACGATGAATTCAGTTTATTTATAAGGATAATACAAATTTCGCTATTATGTTGTCCAGCTACAAACATGACCTCACCGAATGCACAACGCTCTCTGCATTGCCAGGCTGTGCGCGCACTGCAGAAGACATGCGTACCACGTCACTCAAGTCCTACGCTTCCGTAAAAACGGAGCTACCAAGAGGAAGAGGTGAAGCGAGAGGTTTCCCTCCGACCAAAATCGGTCCACGAAAAAGAAGTCCACTGTTATAGTGTGGACACTATATAAATAATTACATGGTTATTATTGGCATTAACCTTGACCTTTCCCCTTTGATGATGTCATCACCAAGAGTGAGTTCTGTGCAATGTGATTCTACCACCGGCTGAGTGGGCTATATAGTTCTGTTATATTTGTACCGTTTGTACCTGGCAATACACCTTTAGGTTTGGGTTGAAAGTAAAGGAAAGTAATATCGAAATGCGTGTGGGCATTCCTTGTCAAGTTACTACACCTTTTTGGCGACGAGGATAAAACTTTATCAACTTGTACAGGGCGAGTTAGCTAGCTAGCTTAATGAGCGACGGAGAGCAGGTGCCACTGGACGGAAACGCCGACGGGGACAATCAGCAGCAAGTGCAAATCGCTAACGAGGATCAAGGACAGGTTGGCGTTATAATGGCAATGTTTGGGACTATCACTGAGTTTGTGGAAGAGAACGAAGACTGGACGGAATATGTGGAAAGGTTGGGACACTTTTTCTTGGCAAATGGAATCATAGATGAGGCTAAACAGCGCTCTATTCTCTTGAGTGTGTGTGGGGCTAAAACCTACAAGCTAATGAGGAATTTGGCTACACCACGGAGACCGGGAGAAATTCCTTTTGGGGATCTAGTAACTCTCGTTCAGACTCACCACAATCCAAAGCCTTCAGTGATTGTCCAGAGGTTCAAGTTTAACTGCCATTTTCGGAAAACAGGTCAGTCTGTTGCTAACTTTGTTGCTGAATTACGGGAACTCTCTGAACATTGTGAGTTTGGGGCTATGTTAGAGGACATGCTCCGTGACAGATTAGTCTGTGGCATTAATGAGGACAGCATACAGCGCCGGTTGCTTGGGGAAGCCACACTGACTTTCAAGAGGGCATTGGAACTATCTCAAGGGATGGAGATGGCCGCTAGTAATGTGAAAAATATTCAAAAGGCCAACAGTGAAAGTTGTGCAGTGCATCAGGTGACAAAAGAGGCGGCAGGAAAAAGGGGAAAAGCAGTGGAATGTTTCAGATGTGGAGGGACACATTATGGTAACAACTGTAAGTTCATGGAGACTGTCTGTCACAATTGCAACAAAAAGGGACATTTAGCAAAAAAATGCAGGGGTCCTAGGAGCAAGCCAGAGGGTGGGCGGACTGGGCTGGGCAAGTTCACAGCACCAAAGCCTCAGTCAGCAGCGCACCACCTAGAGAGCACAGAGGAGGAGGACGAGCATTGTTCCTACAACATGTTTAATGTGAGGGAGCCGCGCGCAGAGCCTATTTATGCTACAGTGGAGGTAGATGGAAAGCAGATGAGGATGGAGGTTGACACGGGGGCCTCTGCCTCTGTCATAAGTGAGGAGACCTACAAACAAAAATGGGGCTCAAGACAGGTTTCTGCCCTCACACCGGCAGGGATCAGACTGCGTACGTACACCGGGGAGACCATACCATTGCTTGGGGCTCTAGAAGTGAACATTGCATACAACAGCCAGGAAGCGAGAGCACGGCTCCTGGTGGTGAAAGGGAATGGGCCTAGTTTACTAGGGCGTGACTGGCTAAACAAAATACAACTGAGCTGGGGTGAGATAAAACACACCCGAGTGACTGAGGATGTCATTCAAAAATACCCAGAGATTTTCAAAGAGGAACTGGGCACACTGCAGGGCACTACAGTTAAGCTGGTCGTGGATCCTCAGGCCGAGCCTCGCTTTTTCAAGCCCAGGACAGTGCCTTACGCCATGAAAAAGAAAGTGGAAGATGAGTTGGAGCGGCTGCAGGAAGCAAACGTCATTACTCCCGTTCAGTTCTCCCGCTGGGCAGCTCCTATCGTTCCCGTTCTGAAAAGTGACGGCACGGTGCGTATATGTGGGGACTACAAACTCACCATCAACAGGGCCTCTAAGCTAGACGCTTACCCGCTGCCACGGGTGGAGGACTTGTTCGCGACACTGGCAGGAGGCAAGACGTTCTCAAAGCTTGACATGAGTCACGCCTACCAACAGCTCCTCCTGGACGAGGACTCAAAAGAGTATGTCACAGTCAACACGCACAAAGGCTTGTTCAGGTACAACCGCTTGGTTTTCGGAGTGGCGTCCAGCCCAGCCATTTTCCAGAGGACAATGGACAATCTGCTGCAGGGGATCCCTCATGTAGCAGTGTACCTGGATGACATCCTGGTTACAGGGGAGACGGAGGAGGAGCACCTCCACCATCTGGACCAGGTGTTAAAGAGATTCTCTGAGGCAGGGCTGCGCCTGAAGCGTAGCAAGTGCACATTCCAAGCACAGAGTGTGACATACCTAGGTCACAAGATCACAGCGCAGGGTCTGTGTCCTGTGGAGGACAAAGTCAGGGCAATCAAGGATGCTCCAAACCCCAAGAATGGGTCAGAGCTCAGGTCGTTCCTGGGCATGGTGAACTACTATGGGAAGTTCCTCCCTGAGCTGTCAACAGTGTTGGCTCCACTTTATCAGTTGCTCCACAAAGACTGTAAATGGAAGTGGGGGCCAGCACAAGAGAAAGCTTTCAAGGAAGTGAAAGCACTACTACAATCAGCACAACTTCTGGTTCATTTTGACCAAGACAAAGAGATCATCCTGTCATGTGACGCCTCACCCTATGGCGTCGGGGCAGTACTCTCTCATCAGATGGAGGACGGGTCAGAGAGACCCATTGGATTTGCATCACGTACGCTGACGAGTGCTGAGAAGGGTTATTCACAGTTAGACAAGGAAGGTCTGGCCATAGTCTTTGCTGTGAAACGCTTCCATCAGTACCTCTACGGTAGTCATTTCACCATATGCACTGACCACAAACCACTGATGAGCCTTTTTAGTGAATCAAGATGCATTCCGCCCATGGCTTCAGCAAGGTTACAGCGTTGGGCCCTGACACTGTCGGCTTACCAGTATACGATAGTGTATAGAGCGGGGAAGGACAATGCAAATGCAGACGCGCTCAGCCGTCTCCCGCTACCAGAGATGCCTGCCACAACTGTGGTGCCTCCCGAGACAATTTTCCTAATGGAGAGATTGTCAAACTCACCTGTGAATGCCAATCAGATCAAACAGTGGACAGACCGGGATCCTATCCTGTCCCAAGTGAAAAGATTCCTGATGCAGGGTTGGCCTCCTGTCATAGAGGATGATGGACTAGGACCTTACGCAAAGCGCAAAACGGAGCTGAGTGTGCAGGATGGCTGCATACTCTGGGGGTCCAGAGTGGTTGTTCCACCCCCTGGCCGTGCACAAGTCATGGATGAGGTCCATGAGGCTCACCCGGGTGCCTCCCGGATGAAAAGTTTAGCCAGATCTTACATCTGGTGGCCTAACATGGATCAGGAGGTAGAAGACAAAGTTAAATCATGTTCTGAGTGCCAGATCAACCAGAAGATGGCGCCGCCCGCGCCACTACATCTGTGGGAGTGGCCTGACCACCCATGGTCTAGGCTGCATATAGATTTTGCAGGCCCTTTCATGGGTCACATGTTCCTTGTCATGGTGGACGCACACTCCAAGTGGCTGGAGGCGCACATCATGAGCAACATCACAGCGACCACAACCATCGAAAAGCTTCGGCAGGTGTTTTCAACCCATGGTCTGCCGGACTCTCTGGTGTCCGACAACGCAACAACGTTTACCTGTGATTTGTTCCAAGAATTCAGGCGGAGAAACGGGATCCGCCATGTCCGCAGCGCCCCGTTTCACCCGGCCTCAAACGGCTTAGCGGAGCGGGCTGTGCAGACACTGAAAGAGGGGCTCAAAAGGATGACTGGGGGAACCATCACTACTAAGCTCTCTCGGTTCTTGTTCCAGTACCGCATCACGCCACAAACAACAACAGGACAGGCTCCAGCGGTGATGTTAATGGGCAGAAGGCCAAAAGCTCACCTGGATCTACTGCGTCCGAACATCAGAGCACGAGTGGAACGGAAGCAGGAGAAACAAAAAGAGAGACATGACCACCACGCAAGGGAGAGACAGTTAAAACCCAATGACACTGTCTACATCCGCAACTTCACAAGCAGCCAACGCTGGTGGCCAGGTATCATTCTGAGTCAGAGTGGTCCCGTCTCCTTTGTGGTCAAACTGACTGATGGTCGAGTCATGCGCAGACACCAGGACCATCTCCGCCTGCGCTATGACAAAGACAAGACCATGTTTTCAGACGGAACAGCTGTGGGTGGTAGTATACAAGTTGAAATCCCACAGGAAACAGCATCTGAGGAACAGGGGCATTCAGTGGTTCCAGCAGAGGGTGATGGACATTCTCTCACGAACACCCAACCCGCTCCTGTGCCCTCAGACCCAGCTCCACTGGGACATGCCTTACCTGTGTCTCGTAGCACACCAGGAGTACTGCGCAGATCACAGCGTAGTCACAAGCCTCCTGAAAAACTAACTCTGTAGTTGAGACTGAGAGACTCGTGGTGTTAGTGTTTGTTTGGAGCAGCAGACCTAGTTGAAAAGAAATAAGGACTGTCATTTTATTGTTGTTGTTTTGGTTACATTTACCGTAACACCAGCAGAAGTTCTACAGTGTGGTGTAGTAAAGAGAAGAAAACACTAATGTGGTTTACTTGTTAACCTTATGTTTTCCTTACAGGGGGGGATTTAAATTGAGGGGGGAGAAGTGTTATAGTGTGGACACTATATAAATAATTACATGGTTATTATTGGCATTAACCTTGACCTTTCCCCTTTGATGATGTCATCACCAAGAGTGAGTTCTGTGCAATGTGATTCTACCACCGGCTGAGTGGGCTATATAGTTCTGTTATATTTGTACCGTTTGTACCTGGCAATACACCTTTAGGTTTGGGTTGAAAGTAAAGGAAAGTAATATCGAAATGCGTGTGGGCATTCCTTGTCAAGTTACTACACCCACAAAGTGAGGATTGTTTTGTATTGGAGGTCAATGAGAAAGTGTCGAATTTGGTCAGCAAAACATGTAATTGATCATTTGCACATTAGGCTTATTTGATAGAATTTAAATGCCTTAATGGCTAAATTGTTAGTTCTGAATGCACTGATATAAGTGGACGTACGTGGCATTTCGGCAACTTACCGAAAAACGACTTTATATCGGAGTTGTGCCTGTTGTCATAAAAATAGATAGAGGACTCCTCATGGATATAACGCATTTTAGTATCGACATTGCCATTGAGGGCTTCTACCATTTGAAATTAGTTAACTGGGTGGAGAGTCCTATGAGTTGGAAGCAATCAGCCAATGAAGAAGAAAATTGACTATTTTACATTTAAGATAGCATGGGCAGCACCACTGAGGCGGTCACAGACGCTATAAAGGCACAGATACAAAAATGAGTCTTCTATCTATCTCTATGGCCGGTTGTTCGCACATGCATGTGCCCTTTCATTGATCAGAATGGTTACACTTGATCTCGCCTCCTCCCGCCTGCCTTCCATCTTTGAGGACGTGCATTTCCATTGTTAGAATGGCCAGTCGAATATCTTATCAATATAATAGACAACATTTGGAGGTTCTTCTTCTTCTTCTTCTTCTTCTTCTACATTATAATGGTGGTCCACCAACAAATGTTTAAGGTGCATGCAGCCACCTACTGTGCTGGAGTTTGTGATCAATCATGATTTGCCTAATTCTGTACTATAAAGAAAATGTTTTATAATAATAAACATATAAATCCCTACTAACTTCTAACAAATTGTCCCTTATCCCCAAAACCATTCCAAACCCCCCCAACCTCTTCAAACGTTCCCTCTTTCATGCTGAAACAATCCATCTTTAGGATTATGTTGAGAATAACATCTGTTACCCCTAATAACTATGTAGCTGTATCCACAAGAATCTTCAACCTGGCATTTCTGCTTTCCACAATCTGAGTTGTGTTGATAACCTTTCCAATGAAAGCTTTAAAAGTGCATTCCGGTTTTGGTGGCATGCATTGCGTGGCCTTTTTGTTGCTTTCTTTTGCAAATTACTATGAATTAACAGATGTATTTCCTAAAACTTGTCAATGCTAAACATCATATTGCCTAAGGTCGATGTCCACGCCCCCTCAGAAATCGAATTAGCATCATACAAAAATCCCAATAAAAATGTGTCAGTTTGAGCTAGAGATATGTTTTTTTGCATTGGATGAGTCTCAATCCGCTGCATCCGCCTATGTTGCACTTCCACATTCCACATTCAGCCCTTTCTGAATCCCTTAACTCAATGCTCTCGGAGTTTGCACTATTAGTACAAATAAACATAACTGCTTATTTGGACATAGCTAGCTATTTTACAGTAAAAGTGAGGTAAATTATTTGAAAAGAAATTAACAATAATCTAGTATTTTATGTATTTCCACCCGCATAATTCTAGACTATTATTTTATCTTAATCAGTTTTGTGTATTGCTTTATCATATTGTATGCTGGAAGTGATTTTTATTCGCTCTGGCCAACATTATTGTTGTATACTAACATTAACCTTAGCTTGTTGGTTCCTGTGAGAGTGTAGGCCTTTTAGCTAGCTGTTTAAAAATCTTCTCGCTGTTGCTATCATTATGTAAAAAGACAATCAATAATATCAATCGCGTAAGTACATGGAAATACTTTTTAGCAAATTATTCATTTATTTCAGACTCATGTCTTAAGTGGCGGGCTGTGATTGTGTCAGTGCTGTGATTGTGTCAGTGCTGTGATTGTGTCAGTGCTGTGATTGTGTCAGTGCTGTGATTGTGTCAGTGCTGTGATTGTGTCAGTGCTGTGATTGTGTCAGTGCTGTGATTGTGTCAGTGCTGTGATTGTGTCAGTGCTGGGTGTAGCTGGTGCATGGAAGTCAGGCGCTGTAAGGGGTGTTTAACTGGCGGCAGAGAAGTCAGACACAGGAGAGAAATAACTGTGTTTCCAACGACGCAGTTTATTACAAAAAACCCACCGGAAAACATAATAATAAAAATCAATGGGTAAACATAACCCGACGCACACCAGTACAGACGTACACAAACGCTTACAATAAACAATCTTCGACAAGGACATGAGGGGAAACAGAGGGTTAATGTAATTGATGGGATTGGAACCAGGTGTGAAGGAAGACAAGACAAAACCAATGGAAAATGGATCAGTGATGGCTAGAAAGTCGGTGATGTCAACCGCCGAACACCGCCCGAACAAGGAGAGGGACCGACTTCGGCGGAAGTCGTGACAGGAGCAGGAGAGCAGAGATGAGTGGACAAAGCACTTTACTGAGGCAATTATTTGAACAGAACGCAACCGCGTCACAAAAACAAATGCCCAAAGAACAAGTGAGGCAGCACAAAGTACAATAGCCAAGTACAAAGTACCGGCTGCCACAAACCACGGGTGTAAAACACAACCCAGCGCAAACCAGCCGGAAGCGTGCCAACCTGACAATAAACAATACCCCACACAGACATGGAGGGAACAGAGGGCTAAATACACATAGTAATTAAGAGGAGATGTAAACCAGGCGCCCGAACAAGGAGAGGGACCGACTTCGGCGGAAGTCGTGACAGATTGATGGACTGTGAAACTCAATCTCCCATGATTCCATAGTACCGAAATTGACCGTGTTGTCATTTGTAATATAATTACTTTGCATATATTACTCTGCATATAATGTATAATAATAGAAGTAACAATTGTATTTAGCATTTTCTTTAGATCTGTGATAGTGTAGCTAGTTTACTGGTATGTCCTGAAAAATTACTGGTATGTCCTGTCTGCACAACCATTAAAGTGATTAGAGAGAAAAAAAAGGAGAATATTTGAGCGTTAGTAGTTGCTCAAGGAAACCTTGCTGGCAGTATATTGAGATGTTAGTCCCAGTAGACTCAGGGAAAAAAAGAGTGCTTTGGGGCACCATTTGTGACTGTAGGGGAACCCTCTAAAAATAGGTTCCAGATTGAACCATTTAAGATCAGATAAAACTCTTTCTGAGAGTGTTGGTTGTTCATTGTCCCACAGCTCACTGTCTTTATTGACGATCAGGTAAAACACAGAATGACTGTTGTAGCCTAAGTTTGTGCACTGGGACAGCATCAACGGCAGCATCAGTGGACTAGACTGTGAAGGCTTACTGTCCAAGTCTACAGGGGCAACAGGGATGTGACCCGACATTAGTGCAACCAATAACACTATATGACTTTGGCAAGACTGCCCTACAAAGGCAAAACGCAGTAACTTCAAATTTGGTCAAACATATTTCATCTGTTGTAATGGTTTCCTGACAAGAACAAGCCAGTTGATCAGAATATATCATGGATTATCAGATATTGCTGTCTGTCTAGATTTTGCAGTGAAAACAATTGCGTAGTTCCTGCGTTTTAACTTTTTAGGGTAGACGTGGGAGCCTTATAATCATATCTTACTATGAATATATAGCAACTATATAATAAAATATAGGCCTACCACATTTTACAAACATGGAGGAACCCAGTCTAAGTAGGCTATCCCTCAAGTATAGTCATAAAATAAAATAGACCTCCTAAATCTTTCTGTTGAGCACTTTGGCATTACAAGCCAGTTACTAAAAGTACTCATAGAGTCATTGGAAGTACTATACAGATATTCAGTTTCTGTCTGGTTCTCTGCCAATAACTAATTCCAATAACTGAATCAGCCTTCTTAATCAGTTTATTGATCTTGTTCCTGACGTGGACAACTTAATATCCAAAATAACCCTTTACGTACTACCTCATTCTGGAATTATGATTCACATAATATGACATGATGGTATGAGTATGATATTAAACAATTAGCCTTTTGTGTTGACATTGATAGATTACAAAGATGCAAATTGTCCTCAATTTCAGAAATTCAGGGGTTAAAAAAAAAACGTGTCCAAGCTGTGCCCAAACCCTTGGGGTAGGACTCCACAGCACTACAAAGAAAGAACAAATAGAGGCTTGAAAAAGGTACGGGGGAAAAAATCAAACATTGTTTGTCACAAGCACATCTGTTGATATTTTGTTTGTTGAGGCAGACTGGAAAATATACACTGAGTGTGCAAAACATGATGAACACCTGCTCTTTCCATGACATAGATTGTCCAGGTGAAAGCTATGATTCCTCATTTATGTATACCGGCTATTCCCAAACTGGGGTACGCGCAAAGCCGTCACGCCAAATAAAATGTGATTCACATATTTATTTTATATGTGCAAAAGTACTATCTCACAACTCAATAAAACCTTCACTCTTGCGCAGACATTTAGAAACAGAACATGCCAATTTGAAAATAAGCCACAGAAGATTTTTGAGGGGCTAGAAGCTTCTTATATGGTGAGCTGTGGAGGACTTATTTCTTCCTGCTGCCGCAGATAAGGCTGGGACAGTGCTGGGGGAAAAGGCCAAAAAAACTATACAGACAATGGCTTCATCAAACAACACTGTTTCACAACGCATCAGTGACATGGCAGGAGATGTTCTGAAACAATTACTGCTTCGCATCAACAGACATGGCGGGCCTGGCACAGCTCCTGGCATATGTCCGTTACGTTTATGGGGATCAATTAAGGAAGATATTCTCTTCTGCAAACCGCTGGAAACCAGGACAACACGAGAGGATATTTTTAAAGTACTGGACAGCTTTGTGACATCAAATGGACTTTGGTGGTAAAGATGTGTTGGTATCTGTACTGATGGTCAAAAGCCATGACAGGGAGACATAGTGGAGTGATAACACGCATGCAAGCAGTTGCTCCCAACGCCACTTGGGTACACTGCAGCATCCACCGTGAGGCCCTGGCTGCCAAGCGAATGCCTGAAAGTTTAAAAGACTTTTGGACGCTACAGTGAAAATTGTTAACTTTGTTAAAGCAAGGCCCATGAACTCTCGTGTATTTTCTGCATTATGCAATGATATGGGCAGAAACAATGTAACGTTTTTTACAACATACAGAAGTGCGCTGGTTATTAAGGGGAAAGGTATTGACAGTTTTTTTTTATTGAGAGACGAGCTTAATGTTTTCTTTACTGACCAGAATTTTGACTTGTCTGACCGCTTGCATAATGACGAGTTCCTCACACGACTGGCCTATCTAGGTGATGTTTTTTTTTGCCTGAATGATCTGAATCTAGGATTACAGGGACTCAAATCAAATCAAATGTTATTGTCACATGCGCCGAATACAACAGGAGTAGACGTTACAGTGAAATGCTTACTTACAAGCCCTTAACCAACAATGCAGTTTTAAGAAAATACCTAAAAAAACTAAGAGATAAGAATAACAAATAATTAAAGAGCAGAGGTAAAATATCAATTGCGGGGCTATAAACAGGGGGTGCCGATATAGAGTCAATGTGGGGGGGCACCGGTGTTAAGGTAATATGTACATGTAGGTAGAGCTATTAAAGAGACTCTGCATAGATAATAACAGAGAGTAGCAGCAGCGTAGAGGGGGGGCAATAGAGATGGTCTGGGTAGCCATTTTATTAGATGTTCAGGAGTCTTACATGCTGACCACACCGCTCGCATCGCGCGTGAGAGAATTGCAAAATAAATGTAAACATACATGTTATTCAATTATTGCACCCACACTGCTCACGTGCACCAACAAGCGTCTGCGTTGGCAAGCGCTAAAATAGAAGTCAGTTCTATTTGTGACACACGATGCAAGTCCTGCCTCTCCAATATCATCACTGGTTTATAGAAGCAGATACACACATCCCATCTCCTCAATGGATATACCCACGTGGGTGATTGAAAGATTAACTGAGTTCGGTCGGTCATCGTGGTAACTATGAAAGTTAGATGCCAATCGCCATATAAAGTCCAAAGAATAAAAAGCCTGGAAGGAGGAGAGATTACTAGAAACGATTCGGTTGACCGTTTTATGTGTGGATTAATTGTCAGAGTAGAGGACCTTGTGCATTTCAGGTAAAATAACAACTCAACGTTCATATATCAGGACAAATTAGCTAGCAACAGCAAGCTAGCTAAATAGGACAAATTAGCTAGCAACTGCAAGTTAACGAGCTAAATTGCCATTAATGTTTAATGCTTTTCGACCTGTCCCCAAAACAATATAATTGGTTCAGAGTTTGTTTCAATATTTTAACCTGTGTGTCGTGATCACGTTTGGTGTGGGGGGACAAAATCAATTTGCGCACTATAGAGCACAATAGCGCACACACGTGGCCCGGTTTCGGTACGGTGTTATGGCTTGGGAGTAGAAGTTGTTTAGAAGCGTCCTGGACCTAGACTTGTCACTCCGGCACTGTTTGCCATGTGGTAGCAGAGAGAACAGTCTATGACTAGGGTGACTGGAGACTTTGACATTTTTTAGGGCCTTCCTCTGACACTGCCTGGTATAGAGGTCCTGGATGGCAGGACGCTTGGCCATGGTGATGTACTGGGCCGTACGCACTACCCTCTGTAGTGCCTTGCGGTCGAAGGCTAAGCATTTGCCATAACAGGCAGTGATGCAACCCGTCAGGTTGCTCTTGATGGTGCAGCTGTGAAACCTTTTGAGGATCTGAGGCCCCATGCCAAATCTTTTCAGTCTCCTGAGGGGGAATAGGTTTTGTCGTGCCCTCTTCATGACTGTCTTAGTGTGCTAGGACCACGTTAGTTTGTTGGTGATGTGGACGCAACGGAACTTGAAGCTCTCAACCTGCTCCACCACAGCCCCATCAATGAGAATGGGGGCGTGCTCAGTTCTCCTTTTCCTGTAGTACACAATCATCTCCGTTGTGTTGATCACGTCTTGGGCGAGGTTGTTGTCCTTGAATCACACGGTCAGGTCTCTGACCTCCTCCCTATAGGCTGTCTAATCGTTGTAGGTGATCAGGCCTACCACTGTTGTGTCATCGGCAAACTGATGATGGTGTTGGAGTTGTGCCTGGGCATGCAGTCATGAGTGAGCAGGGAGTACAGGAGGGGACTGAGCACACATCCCTGAGGGGCCCCCATGTTGAGGATCAGCGTGGCGGATGCATTGTTACCTACCCTTACCACCTGGGTGGCGGCCCGTCAGTAAATCCAGGATCCAGTTGCAGAGGGGTCCTTAGCTAAGTGATGAGCTTTGAGGGCACTGTGGTGTTGAACGCTGAGCTGTAGACAATGAATAGCATTCTCACATAGGTTTTCCTTCTGTCTAGGTGTGAGTACGATAGAGATTGCATCATCTGTGGATCTCTTGGGGCGGTATGCAAATTGGAGTGGGTCTAGGGTTTCTGGGATAATGGTGTTGATGTGAGCCATGACAAGCCTTTCAAAGCATTTCATGGCTACAGACGTGAGTGCTACGAGTCGGTAGTCATTTAGGCAGGTTACCTTAGTGTTCTTGGACACAGGGACTATGGTGGTCTGCTTGAAACATGTAGGTATTACAGACTCAGACAGGGAGAAGTTGAAAATGTCAGTGAAGACACTTGCCAGTTGGTCAGTGCATGCTCAGATTACACGTCCTGGTAATCCTTCTGGCCCTGCGGCCTTGTGAATGTTGACCTGTTTAAAGGTCTTACTCACATCGGCTGCGGAGAGCGTGTTCACACAGTCATCCGGAACAGCTGATGCTCTCATGCATGTTTCAGTGTTACTTGCCTCGAAGCGAGCATAGAAGTGATTTAGCTCGTCTTGTAGGCTCTTGTCACTGGGCAGCTCTCGGCTGTGCTTCTTTTTGTAGTCTGTAATAGATTGCAAGCCCTGCCACATCCGACGAGCGTCGGAGCCGGTGTAGCACATTTCGATCTTAGTCCCGTATTGACGCTTTGCCTGTTTGATGGTTTGTCGGAGGGCATAGCGGGATTTCTTATAAGCTTCCGGGATAGAGTCCTTCTCCTTGAAAGCGGCAGCTCTAGCTCTAGCTCAGTGCGAATGTTGCCTGTAATCCATGGCTTGTGGTATGTATGTACAGTCATATGAAGATGACGTCATCGATGCACTTATTGATGAAGCCATTGACTGATGTGGTGTACTCCTCAATGCCACCGGAAGAATCCCAGAACATATTCCAGTCTGTGCTAGCAAAACAGTCCTGTAGTTTAGCATCGGCTTCATCTGTCCACTTTTTTATATAGTGAGAAACTGGTGCTTCCAGCTTTAAATTTTTGCTTGTAAGTAGAAATCGGGAGTATAGAATTATGGTCAGATTTCCCAAATGGAGGGAGAGGGAGAGCTTGTACGTGTCTCTGTGTGTGGAGTAAACGTGGTCTAGATTTTTTTCCCCCTCTGGTTGCACATTTAACATGCTGATAGAAATTAGGTAAAAGTGATTTACGTTTCCCTGAATGAGCGTTTGAATGAGCGTTTTCCTGTTTGCTTATGGCGGTATACAGCTCATTGAGTGCAGTTTTAGTGGCAGCATCGGTCTGTGGTGGTATGTAGACAGAGACGAAAAATACAGATTAAAACTCTCTAAGGAGATAGTGTGGTCTACAGCTTATCATGAGATACTCTACCTCATGTGAGAAAAACCTTGAGACTTCCTTAGATATCATGCACCAGCTATTGTTTACAAATATACATAGGCCCCACCCCGTGTCTTACCAGGGGTTGCCGTTTTATCCTGCCGATAGAGTGTATAACCCATCAGCTGTGTGTTATTCGGAAAATCTGGATTACTGAGGTGCCCAAAGTAAACTGCCTGTTACTCAGGCCCAGAAGCTAGGATATGCATATGCAGGGTAGTATTGGATAGCAAACACTCTAAAGTTTCTAAAACTGTTAAAATAATGTCTGTGTGTATAACAGAACTGATTTGGCAGGTGAAATCCCGAGGACAAATTATTTTTAGGTCATTGGATTTTCCAATGCTTTTCTATGGAGAAGCCGAATTATTAAGACCCAGATTGCAGTTACTATGGCTTCCACTAGATGTCAACAGTCTTTAGAAATTGTTCAATGTTTTTTTGTTGTTGAAAAATTAAGAAGTAATTGTATTCTTTCTAAGTGTCACTCAGGTGGACTCTAGTCTTTTGGAGCGCGTGAATGTGTGCGTGCTCCGTGTTGTTTTTTAGAAACAGTTTATTCCGTCTTAAATTTTATCAATTATTTACATTTTAGGGTACCTGAGGTTGGATTAGAAATGTTGTTTGAAATGTTTGGACCAAGTTTACAGGTAACTTATTAGATCCTTTGTTGGCATGTTGGGCGAGTTGGAACCGGTGTATTTCTGAATCAAACGCACCAAATAAACAGACATTTTTGGGATATAAAGAAGGACTTTATCGAACAAAACGACCATTCGTTGTGTAACTGAGACCTTTGGGATTGCAAAAAGATGAAGATCTTCAAAGGTAAGCAAATTATTTTATCGCTATTTCTGACTTTCGTGATGCATCTGTTTGGTTGGAAAATGTTTTTCACGCTTTTGTATGTGGGGTGCTTTTTGAAATCTGACAAAGCGGCTGGATTAACAAGAAGTTAATCTTTAAGCCGATGTATAACACTTGTATTTTTTATGAATGTTTATTATGACTATTTCTGTATATTGAATTTTGCGCACTGCAATTTCACCGGATGTTGTCGAGGTGGGTCGCTAGTGGAATGCCTGCGCCAGAAAGGTTAATTTCATCGATAAACCACGACTCGGTGAAACATTAGATATTACAGTTTTTAATGTCCAGTTGGTAGGATATACTCGCTTTCAGTTCTTCCCATTTATTTTACAGCGATTGAATGTTGGCTAACAGTACGGATGGCAAAGGCAGGTCAGCCACTCGTCACCTGATCTTCACAAGGCACCCCAATCTCTTTCCATGAAATCTCTGTTTCTTTCTCCAGCAAATGACGGGGATGAGGGCCTGTTAGGGTGTTTGGAGTAAATCAGCCCCAGTCCGACTCATTAAAGAAAAATTATTTATCCAATTCGAGGTGAGTAATCGCTGTTCTGATGTCCAGAAGCTCTTTTTGGTCATATGAGACGGTAGCTACAACATTATGTACAAAATAAGTTACAAACAATGCGAAAAAATGAATAAAATAGCACGGTTGGATCAGAGCTAATAAAACGGCAGCCCTCCTCTCCGGCCTCATCTTTATGATGTCACAACTATATTCAATGTGAGGGACAAAATTGAGGCTATGATTAAGAATTTGGAGCTCTTCTCTGTCTGCATTAACAAGGACAACACACAGGTCTTTCCATCATTGTATGATTTTTTGTGTGCAGATAAACTCAAGCTTACGGACAATGTCAAATGTGATATAGCGTTAGCACCTGGGTGAGCTGGGTGCACAATTACGCAGGTACTTTCCCGAAACGGACAACACAAACAACTGGATTCGTTATCCCTTTCATGACCTGCCTCCAGTCCACTTAACAATGTCTGAACAAGAGAGCCTCATCGAAATTGCAACAAGCAGTTCTGTGAAAATGTAATTTAATCAGAAGCCACTGCCAGATTTCTGGATTGGGCTGCGCTCAGGGTATCCTGCTTTGGAAATTGCGTTGTTAAGACACTGATGTCCTTACCAACCACATACCTATGTGAGAGTGGATTCTCAGCCCTCACTAACATGAAACCTAAATACAGGCGCAGACTGTGTGTGCAGCTGGAGGTTGAATGTTTGAAGGGGTACGGGACTATAAAAAGTTTGGGAACCACTGATGTATACTGAACAAAAATATAAACGCAACATGGAACATGGAACAATTTCACAAATTTTACTGAGTTACAGTTCATATAAGGAAATCAGTCAATTAAAATAAATAAATTAGGCCCTAATCTATGGAATTCACACTGGGGAGCCAGGCCCAGAAAAACAGAACTCGTCAGCTGTCCGGGTGGCTCGTCTCAGACGATCCCGCAGGTGAAGAAGCTGGATGTGGAGGTCCTGGGCTGTTGTGGTTACACGTGGTCTGCGGATGTGAGACCATTTGGAAGTACAGCCAAAATCTCTAAAATGACGTTGGCTTATGTTAGAGAAATGTACATTAAATTATCTGGCAACACCTCTGAGGGACATTCCTGCTGTCAGCCTGCCAATTGCACTCTCCCTCAAAACTTGAGACATCTGTGGCATTGTGTTGTGTGACAAAACTGCACATTTTAGAGTGGCCTTTTATTGTACCCAGTACAAGGAGCACCTGTATAATGATCATGCTGTTTAATCAGCTTCTTGATATGCCACACCTGTCAGGTGGATGGATTTTCTTGGCAATGGAGAAATGCTCACTAACAAACAAATTTCTGCACAACATTTTTGAGAAAGAAATATGCTTTTTCTGCAGATGGAACATTTCTGGGATCTTTTGTATTAGCTCATAAAACATGGGACCAACAGTTTTATATTTTTTTGTATTTTTTTACACCTTTTTCTCCCCTATTTCATGGTTTCCAATTGGTAGTTACAGTCATCGCTGCAACTCCTGTATGAACTCAGGAGAGGCGAAGGTCGAGAGCCGTGCGTCCTCCAAACACAACCCAACCAAGCCGCCCTGCTTCTTGACACAATGCCCACTTAACCCGGAAGCCAGCCTCACCAATGTGTCGGAGGAAACACCGTACACCTGCCGACTGTGTCAGTGTGCACTGCACCCGGCCCGCCACAGGAGTCGCTAGTGCTCGATGGGACAAGGACATCCCTGCCGGCCAAACCCTCCCCTAACCCGGATGACGCTGGGCCAATTGCGCGCCACCCCATGGGTCTCCCGGTCGAGGCCGGCTGTGACAGAGCCTGGACTCGAACCTAAAATTTCAATGAACAGGTTTAATTTATTTAAACTTTATTTAACTAGGCGAGTCAGTTAAGAACAAATTCTTACTTACAGTGATGGCCTACCAAAAGGCCTCCTGCAGGGACAGGGGCCTGGGATAAAAAATGTAAATAAATACAATATAAATATAGGATGAAACACACGTCACAACAAGAGAGACAACACAACACTACATAAAGCGAGACCTAAGACAACACAGCATGGTAGCAACACAACATGACAACAACATGGTAGCAGCACAAAACATGGTACATACATTATTGGGTACAGACAACAGCACAAAGGGCAAGAAGGTAGAGACAACAATACAACACACAAAGCAGCCACAACTGTCAGTAAGAGTGTCCATGATTGAGTCTTTGAATGAAGAGATTGAGATAAAACTGTCCAGTTTGAGTGTTTGTTGCAGCTTGTTCCAGTCACTAGCTGCAGTGAACTGAAAAGAGGAGCGACCCAGGGATGTGTGTGCTTTGGGGACCTTTAACAGAATGTGACTGGCAGAATGGGTGTTGTATGTAGAGGATGAGGGCTGCAGTAGATATCTCAGATAGGGGGGTTTGAGGCCTAAGAGGGTTTTATAAAAAGCATCAGTCAGTTGGTCTTGCGACGGGTATACGGAGATGACCAGTTTACAGAGGAGTATAGAGTGCAGTGATGTGTCCTATAAGGAGCATTGGTGGCAAATCTGATGGCCGATAGGTAAAGAACATCTAGCCGCTCGAGAGCACCCTTACCTGCCGATCGATAAATTATGTCTCCGTAATCTAGCATGGGTAGGATGGTCATCTGAATCAGGGTTAGTTTGGCAGCTGGGGTGAAAGAGGAGCGATTACGATACAGGAAACCAAGTCTAGATTTAACTTCAGCCTGCAACTTTGATATGTGCTGAGAAGACAGTGCACCATCTAGCCATACTCCCAAGTACTTGTATGAGGTGACTACCTCAAGCTCTAACCCCTCAGAGGTAGTAATAACAACTGTGGGAAGAGGGGAATTATTCTTACCAAACCACATGACCTTTGTTTTGGAGGTGTTCAGAACAAGGTTAATGGTAGAGAAAGCTTGTTGGACACTAAGAAAGCTTTGTTGTAGAGCATTTCACACAAATTCCAGGGAGGGGCCAGCTGAGTATAAGACTGTATCATCTGTATATAAATGAATGAGAGAGATTCCTCATGCCTGAGCTATGTTGTTGATGGAAATTGAGAAGAACGTGGGGTCTAGGTTCAAGCCTTGGGGTACAGGCAGGGGCTGAGACAGCTCATTTTCTGACTTTATACACTGCACTCTTTGGGAGAGGTAGTTAGCAAATCAGGCCAAAGACCCCTCAGAGACAGCAATACTCCTTAGCCGGCCCACAAGAATGGAATGGTCCACCGTATCAAAAGCCCTGGGCAAGTCAATAAAAACAGCAGCACAATATTTCTTAGAATCAAGGGCATTGGTGACATCATTGAGGACCTTTAAGGTTGCAGTGACACATTTTTAACCTGAGCGGGAACCTGATTACATACCCGAGAGAATACTATAGACATCAAGAAAGCCAGTGAGTTGAAGCCAGCGTTATCTCCCCCTTTTGTCAGGAACTCAATAAATGCAGGAGGGGTGAAGTCAGGCGCAGGAGACCAAGGTACGTAAAAACACGTTTAATAGACACCAGTCCAAAATGCTGAACACAAGGCAGGGAACAAGGAATCCAACAATAGGCAAAAACACCCAAACCGAGTCGAGACACAGCCCAGGAAACCCGTATGCAAAATGAATGAAAGGCAGAGAAAAAAAACAATCCCCAACCCTACGATAGTAGACACAAATAACCCCACACAACCCTAAACCTAAACAGACAGACTAAATACCCCCACAAACGAACTAACTCAAAACAGGTGCTAACACAAAACAGACATCACCAAATGAAAATGAAAAGAAGATCGGTGGCAGCTAGTAGGCCGGCGACGACGACTGCCGAGCGCTGCCCAAACGGGGAGAGGCGCCACCTTCCGTAGACATTGTGACACCTTTAAATAAAGGACGAACCGTGGATGCCTTCCAAGCAATGGGAGCCTGTCCAGAAAGGAGAGACAGGTTAAAAAGGTTGGAGATGAAGAAATGTTGGACGGGCAAGAAGGCATGGCTGAGTCAAATAGGAATCCTGTCTTAATGAAGTGGTGATTATAGAGCTCAGCCATGTGCTTCTTGTCAGTAACAACCACATCATCAACATTAAGGGACATGGGAAGCTGTGAGGAGGAGGGTTTATTCTCCAGGTCTTTAACCGTTTCCCAGAACTTCTTGGGGTTAGACCCACAGAGAGAGAACTGCTCCTTAAAGTAACTAACTTTGGCCTTCCGGATAGCCTGAGTGCACTTATTTCTCATTTGCCTGAACGATAGCAAGTCAGCCTGAGTATGCGTGTGCTGAGCCTTTCGCCAAATGCAATTCTTGAGGTGGAGTAATTCTGCAAGATCACGGTCGAACCAGGGGCTGAACCTGTTTTTAATTCTCATTTTCTTTATGGGGGCATGTTTGTTAACAATACCACTGAAAATATAAAAAAAGAAGGTCCAAGCGTCTTTGATAGAGGGGATCTGGCCTATGTACTGCTTTACATAGGCCAGTTCATGAAGGAAGGCATTAAAGTTTTTTTAGCAAGCGTCTATGACAAATCAGGACAGGTTGTTTCATTGAGCAGCCATTACGAACACAGGCTGTAAAACAGTGATCACTAAGGTCATTACAGAAAGCACCAGACTGATACCTATCAGGATTATTTATGAGGATAACATCGAGGAGAGTAGCCTTTTCTGGGTGTTTGGGGTCATACCTTGTGGAATTGGTAATAATCTGAGAAAGATTTAGGGAGTTCCATTGCTTTAGGACTTGGTCAGGTGGTTTAAGCATGTCCCAGATTAGGTCACCTAGCAGGACAAATTCAGACTTAGTGTAAGGGGCCAGGAGAGAGCTTAAGGCAGGTAGGGTACAGGCCGGTGCTGATGGAGGACAATAGCACCCAGCAACAGTCAACAAAGAGCTATTTGAAAGTTTAATGCTTAAAACCAGCAAATCAAATTGTTTGGGGACAAACTTGGTGGAGACAACCGAGCACTGAAGGTGATCCATGGTAAAGAAAAAGGTTATAACCAGAAAGGTTAACATCAGTATTCAAAACACTCTTCCTTAACCACGTCTCAGTAATGACCAACATGTCTGGATTGGAGCTGTGAACCCACACTTTCAATTGATCCATTTTAGGTAATAAGCTTCTTGTGTTAACGTGCAGAAAACACAGGCTTTTACGAGAGCAGAAGTCAGTGAAGCAGATGTCAGAACACAAGTCAGAATTGGGGCTAGCAACTGTAGATGGGCCAGGGTGTACATGTACATTTCCAGATATCATCAACAGTAATACAATCAAGGCATGGCATAGGACAAGGAGAGCTCTGCAGTGCTGATTTATGACATCTGAATGTGCATTAGATGGATACAAGATCATATTGTACAGCAACTTCATCATGTAACATGAGTACAAAGGTGGTTAGAATAGGATGGGAGGCCAAAAGTCTGTGTAACCAATAGAGTCAGATTCCTGAGTGTGTGAACAAACATAGTCTGTCCCACGGTTGGGTGAAGAAAGTTTGTAGTCAACAAAGTATGCAGGAGTCATGAGGCAAATAGCTAAATAGCAAAATGCACAAGAAAAAAAATATATATAACGACTTGGGGCTAGCCATTGTAAGTTCAGAGTCACTCGCCCCAACAGTGCGTGTGTGATGGAGGCGAGCGAAAGCTCGGGAGAGAGGGGTGAGTGTGGTGGAGGTACCTGCACCAGACAGGGGGAGACAGGCCAGGGCAGACGGTGAACAGATCGCCAGGTGGAATCCAAGCAGCAGTGCAGTAGGCAACGGGAGTAGGTGTCACACCAACTTGAGAGAAGCATTTTTTTCTGGATGCAGATTTCTTGTAGAAAATGCCAGTGAATGGTCTTTGAACAGCAGGAGGGGGCTTCAGAGGACACTTCAAAGACTCCTGCCACATGTTGGGCCCAAAGGCCTCAACACCTTTTACTTCACACCTTCACACTGATTGAATTTGTATCTGGTCTGTCCTTGCAAGCCTGGGAGCCTTAACTCAGCATTCAGTCCCCATAAAGTAAAATGTATCATTGTAATGTACTTTTTTCATTTTTTCTTTTTCTTGGCTTTCAAAATAGCATCAGCCCAAACACTGCTCATTCAGTTCCAGGTTAGATGGTGTCCTCGGGTCTCTGCTGTTTGTTTGCTAGAGCATCCTCCGTACGGCTTGGAAAAAGGAAACCTTGCAAGCATTATTCTCTCCGGTTAATTTTGGTCAAAATAAGGTTGTAGGTTTGAAGTTTTGATCTGGAGCGAAGGCCATGCTCTGGAGGGTAGCATCCTGCATATGTATCTGCCAATAAATCCAAGTTTATCTAACTCCAAATCTATACTTTTGTAAAAAACATGTTGAAAAATGGGAGAGCTCACATGCAGCTGTGTCTCTCTCTGAGGGGGTGTGTGTCTTCTTAAAAGTTCATTTGTGGAATTTCTTTCCTTCTTAAGTTGTGTTGTGTTGTGACAAGGTAGGGGTGTATACAGAAGATAGCTCTATTTGGTAAGACCAAGTCCATATTATGGCAAGAACAGCTCAAATAAGCAAAGAGTAACAATAGTCCATCATTACTTTAAGACATTTCAAGAACTTTGAAAGTTTCTTAAAGTGCAGTCACAAAAACCATCAAGCGCTATGATGAAACTGGCTCTCATGAGGACTCCCACAGGAATGGAAGACCCAAAGTTACCTCTGCTGCAGAGGATGAGTTCTTTAGAGTTACTAGCCTCAGAAATTGCAGCCCCCAACATTTTTTCACAGGGTTCAAGTAACAGACACATCTCAACATCAACTGTTCAGAGGAGACTGTGTGAATCAGGCCTTCATGGCCGAATTGCTGCATGGAGGAGGTGGTGTGATGATGTGGGGGTGCTTTGTTGGTGACACTGTCAGTGATTTATTTAGAATTCAAGGCACACTTAACTAGCATGGCTACCACAGCATTCTGCAGCAGTACACCATCCCATCTGGTTTGCCTCTAGTGAGACTATCCTTTGTTTTTCAATAGGACAATGACCCAACACACCTCCAGGCTGTGGAAGAGCTATTTGACCAAGAAGGAGAGTGATGGAGTGCTTCATCAGATGACCTGGTCTCCATAATCACCCGACCTCAATCCATTTGAGGTGGTTTGGGATGAGTTGGACCGCAGAGTGAAGGATAAACAGCCAACACGTGCTCAGCATATGTGGGAACTCCTTGAAGATGTTGGAAAAGCATTCCAGGTGAAGCTGGTTGAGAGAATGCCAAGAGTGTGCAAAGCTGTCATCAAGGCAAAGGGTGAGTACTTTGAAGAATCTAAAATCTAAAATATATTTGGAATACTTTTTTGGTTACTACATGATTATCTTATGTGTTATTTCATAGTTTTGATGTATTCTTTGATGTCTTAGAAAATAGTTAAAATAAAGAAACTTACTCATTCAAGGATTTGAGTAAGTGAGTCCAAACTTTTGACTGGTACTGTATATAAATATATATTTACAGAAAATATATATGGGGCATTGGAAATGACGCAGACAATTACTTTGATGGAAGCTACAATCTGCAATATATATGAACAAATGAATAATAATATTGTAAGCACCAAGAGAGTGCCGGAATCTCCATCTACAATTATCGACCTGTGTGTCATTTTAGGCTTTTATTTTTCCCAGATTCCCACAGTGGCATTACTAGTAATTATAATTATTACAATGTATGTATATTTTCTATGATGTAGGCATATAGCCAGTCACATTTACAACCACATTATTTTACTGTAACTGGTCATACACAGACTTTTGTGGTCATACGTGGTTATTGAAAATGTGTAGCCTAATAAGTCTCTCCATGTCCCCAGTCACATTTGGAACCAAATCATTTGAACCATTCAAAATATAGTTGTATATGTCATTCCACATTTTTGGGGAAATGAAATATGGCACTTGTTTCCACCACAAAGTGTATTACTTAAATAGTATGCATGCTTTTCAGTATCGGCTTGTGAGCCAGCCAACCAGGTGAATGTGGTCACCATTGAGGAGGCAGTTGAGGAGGGCGCCGTGGTAATGGAGGAGGCGGAGCAGGTGACCGTGGTTACCATGGAGGAGGCAGTTGAGGAGGGGCCCATGGTCACCATGGAGGAGGGAAATGATCCCAATCAGGGCAGGTAAGCCAGAAAGCTGAGTCTTAAGCAGAAATAACACAGGGGACTCTGTTATCCACATGCGACAGCAGTAAGCGTTCATTCACATAGACAGCGTAGTGTATGCCAGTGTAATTGTCAGGAAAAGCTATTATAAAGAGTTGTATTCTCTTTTGAAATCTGAGTTACATCATTCCTTAAGTTTTCCAGCCGTAACCTAGGCTACATGCCCATGATCTTAATAAACAGTAGTAACTGGTGCATTTCTTTCAAATAGGTAATCTATTTGTCAGATAAACCATTGCCCACAGCTCAAATTTATTTTTTAACCTTTACTGAGCAATGTAGGGAAAATCATAACAATTCCTTGAATTCTCTTTCCACAAACAACTCACTCAATCTCTAAACCAGATGTGATTAATTTGAACCACTTTGTTTGAACTGTGCAATCAAATCGGCTGTAAGCAACAACGGTGATGAGGTCAAGAAAATGACATTGACAATGTGATATATCATTCAAAACACAATCCAGTTTATAAATGTAGAATAACTGTAACGACGCCTCTCGGGAAGAGGGGGGGGTGTGGAATCAGGAGCAGGAGAGCAGATGGGTTTAAGGGAAACAACCGTTTATTCCAGGTGTGTCCAACAGCACAGCACAAAACACAACGGGAAGACTGCACAAATGGAGCCTCCACCCACAAGGGAGAAATTACAGCACACACAGCGGAGAAACCTCTATGCCGCAAACTAACGAGCCAAACTGCCCACGGTAAACATACCGTATGAAAATGAAACAAAGCCCGTGGTGCAGGCACGCACCCCTTACAGCACAAAGCAGTAACAATCCCACACACAGCCTAACCTGCAGCGGGGAAAAATAAACCCCCCACAAACAGAACAACTAAACACAGGTGTGTAAAACTAGACAGTACTAAACGAAAAAGGAAAATGGGATAGGTGGCAGCTAGTAGGCCGGCGACGACAACTGCCGAGCACCGCCTGAACAGGGAGAGGAGCCACCTTCGGTGGAAGTCGTGACAATAACGTTGCATTCATACATTGCTAAATTGTTTTCATAAGATCTAGCCTATATATATATATATATATATAAATACATGTAACTGCAAGCCAATATATATATATATATATATATATATATATATATATTGGCTTGCAGTTACATGTATTTACACTAAATTGACACTCTGTAATGAACTTCACAAAGCATGTTGACATTTGTCATCAGTCTTGTCCTGGAGGCAGAACTGAGTGATTTCCCCTTAGATAGGCCCACTGGCTATATTGTAAAAATGTATTGGCCTTGTTTGAAGGTTAGGGTTCAGGTTAGGGTTCGGTTTAAAATCAGATTTTATGACTTTGTGGCTGTGCCAGCTAGTGACAGCCAGCTAGTACTCTGCAGAACTGCCTCCAGAACAAGATTCATGATGAAAAACAGTCCACAATTCCAGACTTGGTAACAATGCACATAGTCTATTTTCAGAGAATTTATCAGCTCATTTTATCAGCATTGAGCCGTGAGAACATTTGTATTCCAATTTGGCGTTCTATATACTTGTGATGCCATTGACACTCACAGCAGGTCTGTTTTCTCTTATTGACTCCCATGCATTCTATTTCCAGCATAGACATGCTCATTCACGCACGTATAAAAAAGGCTTTACTCATAGTGAATCAGCCGGTCCCAGTTCACTCCCTAACTCTTTTCCCTTTCGATGGTTCTTCCTTTAAAAGTTGCATCATACTGCAACACAGCTTGCGGGGTGCCGCATAATTCTATGGGATATTAGAATGAATGACATCATATTATTTTACTGTCAGCCATTGTTGCCATTAATAGTAGTTTGACCACCAGAGGGCATCTTTGAGAAGCTAAGTTCTTGAAATGACATGGAGTTGTAAGCCTAAGAGTCCTGTTTGCTGTAGCTGTTTTAGCATAACTTACTGTACTTATTGGCATAAAGGCCTCCTTTATAGGTCTACATAAATCATACAAGTCATCCATGTTTTTAAATACAGTCAAGCATTTTAGTTATAAAATGAGATAACAAAAGGAAGCCTTAAATAATTAAACAATGAATAAACCGCAACGTGTCGGCAAAAGCGATTGAATTTGACAGTTTTTTTATTGGCTGTACTAGAGACTTTAAAACGTTTTTTTTGTTAGAACAGACTGTATTGGATTGATTATAATTTGTTTTAATATGTATATAGTATTTGTTTGGTCAACATTTACAGTATTTGTTGTGCTGTTTACACTGTTAGAAATTTAGCTTAATTAAAATAATCAATATTATGGTGTTTCTATTCCAAGAAAAATGAAAATGAATTTTACAGTAGCCTCAGGGTTTCCGTGACCGGTCAGGTGACTGCAATTCAGAGAAAAAAAAAGTCCCCATGCTTGTCTGAAAGAAGCGCGAAACGGTGCTGAAATAGTTGACCACACGCAGGTAGGCTATTGCTTCAAATCCTATTATAACAATTGGATGTTATAATGTTTCAGCAAGCAGCAATTTGTTACCTTCATTAGCCTACTTTGTTCCAATATTTCTGTCATTCAGTGATATTTCTGTCATTCAGTGATATTTCTGTCATTCAGTGATATTTCTTCCCATAGAAATTCATTACGGATCTATCCAGATGTGGTTAGAAAACAATGCATTTGGTGGGCTATGCAAAAGAGGCAGCAAAGCAGCTCCAAACCATGATGCTTCCTTCACCATACTTTACAGTTGGGATGAGTTTTGATGTTGGTGTGCGGTGCCTTTTTTTCCTCCACACAGTGTTGTGTGTTCCTTCCAAACAACTCAACTTTAGTTTAATCTGTCCACCGAATATTTTGCCAGTAGCGCTGTGGAACATCCAGGTGCTCTTTTGCGAACTTCAGATGTGCAGCAATGTTTTTTTGGACAGCAATGGCTTCTTCAGTGGTGTCCGCCAATGAACACCATTCTTGTTTAGTGTTTTACATATCGTAGACTCATCAACAGAGATGTTAGCATGTTCCAAAGATTTCTTTGTCTTTAGCTGACACTAAGATTCTTCTTCACCTTACTGAGCATTATGCGCTGTGCTGAACTTTCTCCATTTATAGACAATTTGTCTTACCATGGACTGATGAACATCAAGACTTTTAGAGATACTTTTGTAACCCTTTCCAGCTTCATGCAAGTCAACAATTCTTAATCTTGGGTCTACTGAGATCTCTTTTGTTCAAAGCATGGTTCACATTAGTCAATGCTTCTTGTGAATAGCAAACTCAAATTTGACACTTTGTGAGTGTTTTTTTATAGGGCAGGGCAGCTCTAACCAACATCTCCAATCTCGTCTCAATGATTGTACTCCAGGTGAGCTGACACCTGACTCCAATTAGCTTTTGGAGAAGTCATTAGCCTAGGGGTTCACAAACTTTTTCCAACATACAATGTGAATGTTTAACTGATGTATTCAATATAGTCAAGAAAATACAATAATGTGTGTGTTATTAGTTTAGGCACACTATGTTTGTCTTTTGTTGTGACTTAGATGACGATCAGATCAAATTTTAAAACCAATTTATGCAGAAATCCAGATAATTTCAAAGGGTTCACATACTTTTTTTGCCACGGTATATTATTGAATTCTATAAAAAAAATCTAATAAAATCTAAATACATATGTTTGTTAGGCTACTGTGCAGTTTCTTTAAATATAATGCTCCTCCTACCCTCCTTGCCTACCCTCCCTCTTGATCTCCTTGGCAAGACTCTACCATTCTGCTAATATCCCATGATGGCTGGATGGCTTCTTTTGTATTCCATGTATTGAATGAACATACACTGCTCAAAAACATAAAGGGAACACTAAAATAACACATCCTAGATCTGAATGAATGAAATAATCTTATTAAATACTTTTTTCTTTACATAGTTGAATGTGCTGACAACAAAATCACACAAAAATAATCAATGGAAATCCAATTTATCAACCCATGGAGGTCTGGATTTGGAGTCACACTCAAAATTAAAGTGAAAAACCACACTACAGGCTGATCCAACTTTGATGTAATGTACTTAAAACAAGTCAAAATGAGGCTCAGTAGTGTGTGTGGCCTCCACGTGCCTGTATGACCTCCCTACAACGCCTGGGCATGCTCCTGATGAGGTGGCGGATGGTCTCCTGAGGGATCTCCTCCCAGACCTGGACTAAAGCATCCGCCAACTCCTGGACAGTCTGTGGTGCAACGTGGCGCTGGTGGATGGAGCAAGACATGATGTCCCAGATGTGCTCAATTGGATTCAGGTCTGGGGAACGGGCGGGCCAGTCCATAGCATCAATGCCTTCCTCTTGCAGGAACTGCTGACACACTCCAGCCACATGAGGTCTAGCATTGTCTTGCAGTAGGGGGAACCCAGGGCCAACCGCACCAACATATGGTCTCACAAGGGGTCTGAGGATCTCATCTCAGTACCTAATGGCAGTCAGGCTACCTCTGGCGAGCTCATGGAGGGCTGTGCGGCCCCCCAAAGAAATACCACCCCACACCATGACTGACCCACCGCCAAACCGGTCATGCTGGAGGATGTTGCAGGCAGCAGAACGTTCTCCACGGCGTCTCCAGACTCTGTCACGTCTTTCACATGTGCTCAGTGTGAACCTGCTTTGATCTGTGAAGAGCTCGGGCGCCAGTGGCGAATTTGCCAATCTTGGTGTTCTCTGGCAAATGCCAAACGTCCTGCACGGTGTTGGGCTGTAAGCACAACGTTTGATTTCACAGAAGTGTGATTGACTTGGAGTTACATTGTGTTGTTTAAGTGTTCCCTTTATTTTTTGGAGCAGTGTATTAATTACTGTCATTTACTATTCTCATTCTCGGATTGGAATTATTGTTTGCAGAGTTCACAACCTGCTACACTTGTGAAAAACAGTGTTTGAAAACATGTTTTCAAAATGCCTCCAGCTGTCCATCACTATGTAAGGGCTGTCGTCATGGAGAGAAGAAGACCAAGGTGCAGCGGAGTTAGTGTTCATGATTTAAATAAAAAAAGAACACTGGAACACTACAAAACAAGAAAACACCGACAGCTCAACAGCACTGACAGCTGAAACACAACTGAACAGAAACAATTACCCACAACCACAAGGAAAAACACACACTACTATATAGGACTCCCAATCAAAGGCAACTCAACACACCTGCCTTCAATTGGGAGTCCAACAACCAACTCACACGTAACACAAAATCTCTGCCACGTCCTGACCAAAACTAATACAATTGCCCCCTCTGCTGGTCAGGACGTGACAGTACCTCCCCTAAAGGCGCAGACCCCGGGCTGGGCCGGAGGACAGGCGGGCCACTCGGGCTGGGCCGGAGGACAGGCGGGCCACTCGGGCTGGACCGGAGGACAGGCGGGGCACTCTGGCAGATCCGGGCAGGCGGGCCACTCTGGCAGATCCGGGCAGGCGGGCCACTCTGGCTGATCCGGGCAGACGGGCCACTCTGGCAGACCCGGGCAGACGGGCCACTCTGGCAGATCCGGGCACACTACTGTAAACCGAGAACTGTATTTAAAAAAAAAAACACAGCATCTACAGCGGTACAAATATATTATTGAATTTGTTAAAAATAAATTACCTGTTTTAAAGTGTATATGTTTATTAGGCTACTGTGCTGTCTGACAAAAATCAACAGGACAATGAGACTGTAGCCTACAAAGTAAACATAGTAAAGTGCCTAAGTCCTTACATAAGGGAGAGCAGGTCATGTCCAGACTTTCTCCGTTACCTCAAGTATTCATTAACTCTGTCTTTAATGCTTTTTCGGGTTGCATCACTCATGGACAGAAACTTCTGAGACACAGTATTAATGATGAACACTCAGAGGTTCACTGGTAGGCCACATTTGCCTCTGGATCCATCCCAGTTGGTATTCTGTGTCCACTCATGGTATCCCTCTTCTGTTACACATCCTTAGAATAGCAGAAGAGCATAATGGTCCAGACAACTCTTGCTGTGCCTGGTGAGCAGTTCCTCAAGTTGCAACAAATACATTGATCATCTTAGCAAGGTTTTACCCGTGGTCATGAAGCTGGGGGGAAGTGCAACTAAAATGTAGTTGGGATGTAGTTGAAATAAACATCTGCATTTTGAAATAGTCATTTAACGAAAGCATAAAGACGTTGATGAACAAATACTGTATATGCATCTATATGTGTGATACATGGTCCAGTTACAGCTTCTTCTGAGAAAGAAGGAAAAAAAGCGTATTTTTTGTGTGAAGTTGCTTTGTCCAACATTTTTCAGTTGCATGAGGCTTGGTGATCACAGAATCAGTAGGATATTAAACTAACACTCAAATAGGCAACGGAAGCAGGAACAGCAATGGGCTGAGTGACTCACTCATTCCTGACTTCAATTCAAAATAAGTTATATTATTAAAACGGAGTCTGGTGCTCTCTAATGTGTGGATAGGCCACTGGGAGTAAACAGATTCCCGGACTGCACTCTGGTCAAAGAGTGATGACAGACACAGAAACCCAGTCTAGGAGTTTAATGATGAAACAGTATACATGTGGTCTGTGTACAGAGGGCAACAGGATAAAAGAAATAGAAAATTACTACAATTTAAATCCAATATACAATATTACATTAAGCAGTAATGTCAACAATCTCTACACCCAATTGACAATGAAATAATGCACAATAATTCCTCTCAAGAGAATGAACGTTTGTCACGCTGTATAATGATAAGAGACAGGCGCAGGAATATGTAATCGTTTTTTTTATTTCTCCACCCAAAATAAAGTACGTCATGAAAACGACAGGGACAAAGCCCAAAACAAACACGTAAACTCAGCAAAAAAAGAAACGTACATTTTCAGGACCCTGTCTTTCAAAGATAATTCGTAAAAATCCAAATAACCTCACAGATCTTCATTGTAAAGGTTTTAAATACTGTTTCCCATACTTGTTCAATGAACCATAAGCAATTAATGAACATGCACCCGTGGAACTGTCATTAAGACAATAACAGCTTACAGACGGTAGGTAATTAAGGTCACAGTTATGATTCAGATGACCATCCTACCCATGCTAGATTACGCAGACATAATTTATAGATCGGCAGGTAAGAGTTCTCTCGAGTGGCTAGATGTTCTTTACCATTCGGCCATCAGATTTGCCACCAATGCTCCTTATAGGACACATCATTGCACTCTATACTCCTCTGTGAACTGGTCATCTCTGTATACCCGTCGTAAGACCCACTGGTTGATACTTATTTATAAAACCCTCTTAGGCCTCACTCCCCCCTATCTGAGATATCTACTGCAGCTCTCATCCTCCACATACAACACCCATCTCAAGCTGAGCCTCGGCAAGACGGAGCTGCTCTTCCTCCCGGGGAAGGACTGCCCGTTCCATGATCTCGCCATCACGGTTGACAACTCCATTGTGTCCTCCTCCCAGAGTGCTAAGAGCCTTGGCGTGACCCTGGACAACACCCTGTCGTTCTCCGCTAACATCAAGGCGGTGACCCGATCCTGTAGGTTCATGCTCTACAACATTCGCAGAGTACGACCCTGCCTCACACAGGAAGCGGCGCAGGTCCTAATCCAGACACTTGTCATCTCCCGTCTGGATTACTGCAACTCGCTGTTGGCTGGGCTCCCTGCCTGTGCCATTAAACCCCTACAACTCATCCAGAACGCCGCAGCCCGTCTGGTGTTCAACCTTCCCAAGTTCTCTCATGTCACCCCGTTCCTCCGCTCTTTCCACTGGCTTCCAGTTGAAGCTCGCATCCGCTACAAGACCATGATGCTTGCCTACGGAGCCGTGAGGGGAACGGCACCTCCGTACCTTCAGGCTCTGATCAGTCCCTGCACCCAAACGAGGGCACTGCGCTCATCCACCTCTGGCCTGCTGGCCCCCCTACCTCTGAGGAAGCACAGTTCCTGCTCAGCCCAGTCAAAACTGTTCGCTGCTCTGGCATCCCTATGGTGGAACAAGCTCCCTCACGACGCCAGGACAGCGGAGTCAATCACCACCTTCCGGAGACACCTGAATCCCCACCTCTTTAAGGAATACCTAGGATAGGATAAAGTAATCCTTCTACCCCCCTCCCCCCTAAAAGATTTAGATGCACTATTGTAAAGTGGTTGTTCCACTGGATATCATAAGGTGAATGCACCAATTTGTAAGTCACTCTGGATAAGAGCGTCTGCTAAATGACTTAAATGTAAATGTAAATGTAGATAACAGCAATTTTTAACTTGGGGTCTTTTGTTAGCTAGCTAGCTAAACAATGAACTATAATCCCAATCCATAGAGTACTAGCAATACAAAGTAATTGTCATAGCTAGCTAAAGTTAACCAAATAGGTTCAATGTTAGCTAGCAGGCCAGCCATCGAACTTCAGCTAGCCAGCTAACAGCAAGCTTTAATTTGCAATGAAAATAACTTTGACAAAATTAGAAACGTATAATATCTGAAACTGTAGCTAGACTATTACCCGTAGACATGGATGAAAGCTTCACAGTAGACTGCAACCCAATTAATAAAATAAGACATGCTGTATCGTTTCCATTTACTTTGCACAGACATTCCACTGATTTCAAAACTCGGTCAACTTCTTCCATGACAACAACACTGTTGATTGTTGTTTCTTCCCCCATCATTGTCATCAGAAGTCTCTATAATGTATTTTTCAATGAAAATGTTTTTACCTAAATCAGGGATTTCCTCACCGTCTGATTCATTTTCAGAGTCAGAGAGTCAGCATGGCACGATCGTCCTCCAGAAAGTAGTCCATCACAACTTTTTCCCACTAACCTTTGTCGATAGCACCTGATAAATTCAGGGCAGCAATGTTATTGAGAGCAGTAGCAACATATTTTCAGTTTTCCATGGCTAACATTATATCTTTTGGGAAAAAACTGCAGTAGAAAGGATTATCTACGCATAACGACCAGCTCATGTTATAGACACAACGCTAAACCGCAGAACAATCTGAAACCTCTCTCTCAGCATGTCCAGCCCACTCATTATCTCAGCCAATCATGTCTAGTGGGAAGGTTCCTGACTTTTTCTTTGGCTAAACCAACTAGGCTCAAAATTTAACAACTTTCTTCGTATTTACAGATGGCATAAACGTTTGTTATTAAGGCACATAGAAGTTCACATGTTCAAGAAGGCATTTCTGCCCCAAAATGCATTTAGATTTAAAAAAATTGCATTCAAATGGCTCTCCTGTGAAGTCGTAACTTGCGACATACACCTAGTTTCCTGAAGCGGATCACATTTTGTTACGTTACAGCCTTATTCTAAAATTGAGAAAAAACTGGTTTTTCCTCAATCTACGCACAATACCCCATAATGACAAAATGAAGATAAATTAGCAAAAATTGACAAACCTATTAAACATTTTTAAAACTTAAATACCTGTGATAGGAAAATTACAAGATTATGTTATTATACTGTTTATGCATCAATTAGCTATGATGAGTACTCTCTCATCTGTGTCTGTGGGACTGAGTTGGGCCTCTGGAGCTTGAGCTGACAATTGATTTCAGCATGCATTCCAAAACTTATGCAAATGTGATTTTTCAGTTTTACCCGGATATCGGTCTGACAGACACCGCTCTAGCTCTGCCACCTTTCACCGCAGATACATAAGTGTGACGTCGGCGGATTAAGATGAACTCATCCAATGCAAAAAAACCAGATAGCTCTAGCTTAAACTGACAGATTTTGATGGAGATTTTTGTATTATGTTACTTAGATTGACGTACTGGGAGGTCAATCGACTCTTGTGGGTTACTGCAATATTCATTAATAAATTGTGCGACAGGGTTTGATTTTTTTCTCCCAAATCTTTTTTTTTCCCTCGGGGTTGAGACCTCTCATTGTTTGGATTTTAAAATCCAACCATTGTTATAGAAGGGGCACTCAGGGTCTGTGTGTGGGTGTTTAAGTGAGAAAGACAGAAAGGAGAGCCAACCAGTAAAAGCACAGACCCCCTTCATTATTGACGCATTGTGCTAACAATATCAAAGAGCCATTCCAGACTCTGAAGTCAGGAGGACTTCAAAGAATTTGGTTTTAGCTAGACTAGTAATTAACTGCAATGGAAAAGTAATTGTTTGTCTGGAGCGATACTACTTGTATTTGTCAAACGGCAGACAAGGATCAATCATCATGTCACCAGAATAAGACCCTCAATATTTATTGGAAAGGAGCATCAAGCTCATCACCTTGCACGTTCACCATCCTGTGAAGTTCATCCTAATTTATTTAATCTGTAGTCTAATAAACTGCATGCTTGTTGTAGTGGAAAGACTACAAAACATATCACTCCAAGTTTACTTCGATATGATGGTTTTTATATCAATATTTACGCTTAAAGCGGTTTCCTCCGCCATTTATCGCATAATTATTTTTAACAACCCAAAACTATCCCACCATGTCGAACGAACAAATTGTCTGTAGGCATTTATTTGAATTTCATGTTGCCATCAGCCCCGTCGTGACTTTTTTAATGAGTCAGGTAATTAAACCCTGTAGGATGGAAACGTCGTTAGTGTTGTGTAAATGAACCTATGAGCCCCAGCCCCAAATTCATGAACGATGTTGGCATCAAACAGGGATTGGGTCTTGATTGATTTAAATGGCTATAAAAAATACAAAATAAATTGTGTGTGATGGCATTGTCAGTGTGCCTCCATGCTTTGCACAAGTCCTCATATTCTAAAATCAAATGATTTCTCTAACATGTTGGGATCAACATGGTTGAGTACCTGCACCAGGTGGAGGTGACCAGACCCTACCCATTTGTGTTGGCTCTTGGGGACCGCTCAAAGGTGTTTACAGTTATTAGTGGACTGGCATTGAAGCAAGGTACACTGCTTGGGGCACTGGATGTGTGCTTCAAGTTCTATTATGTGTTTGATATCAACTTTCCCACTGTGCCCCAGCATGGGAATTCCTACAGACCACGGTGTATCAACTGTCAGGAACGAAATCCCCCACAGTAAGACTGTTTTGAGCATGTCTCTTTTCCGCTGAACAAGTATCTGCTCTTGTATGTAGTGTGAGAAGGGACAGGAGGGAAAGCACAGCCCTGTTTCTGTGAATTAATAGATCAATGGATGGATGAGTGTCTCATTACAATGCTGTTCATGCCATTTGGACTTACCAACGCCCCTGCTGTGTTCCAGGCCCTGGTTAATGACATTCTCCGTGACATGTTGAACCCGCTTCATTTTCGTCTACCTAGATGACATCCTTGATTAGGTGAGAGTGGTGGTGGATTGGCCTAAGCCTATGTCCGAGTGCAGCTACAACGTTTCCTGGGATTTGTCAACTTCTATCGTCGCTTTATCCGGGGTTACATGCCCTGGCTTCCCCCTTGTCTGCACTCACCTCTCCCAAGGTTCTGGTCACATGGTCCTCAGCTGTTGACTGGGCATTCCGGGATCTCAAGCACTGCTACACCACTGCTCCCAAATTGGTTCATCCTGACCCATCCCATCAGTTCATGGTGGAGGCTGATGCTTCGGATGTAGGAGTGGGGGCTGTCCTGTCCCACTGTTCTGCCCTGGATCTGAAGTTACAGTTGAAGTCAGAAGTTTACATACACTTGTATCTATTAAGATAAATGACATCAAAAGCTGCACTGAAGTCTAACAAAACAGCCCCCACAATCTTCTTACTCTTAATTTCTTTCAGCCTATAATCAGTCATTTGTTTCAGTGCTGAGCATGTTGACTGCCCTTCCCTATAAGCATGCTGAAAGTCTGTTGTTAATTAGTTTTTTATAAAATAAAGTTTTTTCCAAAAGTTCGCTAGTGTAAGCACCTAACAGGCTGATTGGTCAGCTCTTTGAACCTTTAAAGGGTGCTCTACTACTCTTGGGTGCAGGGGTGGTTCTGGGGGGCGGGGGGGGCATTGCCCCTGTGCCAACAATTTTGGACCCCTTGTGGCCCCCCTAAATGTGGAGTATGAAATAATTTTTACATAACTCATTTTTGCTATCGTTCTTTTTTTACATCCATTATTAGACAATGGCAACACGGAACACTAATGATTATGAACATGGTATTTTGCCTGCTAATGCCTGCAATGCAGTGAAGAAAATGATATGACAACAATAACGTCTAATGTAACTGGCCCCTCTAACAGTACAACTGGCCCCAGCTTGGCCCCCCCAGTTGAAGTGGTCTAGAACCGCCACTGCTTGGGTGGCGGAATGACCTTTGCCTCCCTCCATGTCTGAGGGCTCACACTGTCTTCTAGGCTTAAATTGAAGATGTGACAAAATGGAGTCACAATGTATTCTGCTACCAACCTCAGCAATTTACCATCCAGGTTGTTATGAACAAGCCATCTGCCTCAATGAAAGATGGAACCAAGTTTGCGTTCTTGCCTAGCGTTTTACTGTCATTCTTTATATCATTTATCTTTGTTCCATAGTATAGTTTCTTCTTCTTTTTTTCAGTTTAGTTATGTGATTTTTCAATTTACTATATGTTTGCCAGTCTGCTGTGTTGTCAGACTTATTTTTTATTCCCTTTGCCTCATCCCTCTCAGCCATACATTTTTTTAATTCATCATCTATCCATGGGGATTTGGTAGTTCTAACAGTCAGTTTCATGATGGGCCTATCATGCTTATCAGTAACCGAAAGAAGTAGTTTCTTAAATGCGTCAAGTGTAGCGTCCGGATGTTCCTCATTACACACATCAGACCAACAAATATTTGTAACATCTTCAACATAGGAATCATTACAAAACCTGCTGTATGATCGTTTATACACAATTTTGGTGTGAACTGGAACACACTGTCATACACGTTGATCCAGAGTATCCAAAACATGCTCAATGGGTGATATGTTTGGTGAGTATTCAGGCCAAGGAAGAACTGGGAAATGTTGAGCTTCCAGGAATTGTGTACAGATCCTTGTGGCATGGGGCCTTGCATTATTATGCTGAAACATAATAACATGAAACATAAACATCAGGATCTCATCATGGTTTCTCTGTGCATTCAAATTGCCATCGATAAAATGCAATTGTTCGTAGCTAATGCCTGCCCATACCATATCCCCACCGCCACCATGGGGCACTCTGTTCACAACATTGACATCAGTAAACCACTCGCCCACACAACGCCATACACGTGGCCTGTGGCTGTGAGGCCGATTGGACGTACTGCCGAATTCTCTAAAAGGACGTCTCAGGCAGCTTATGGTTTAGAAATGAACATTAAACTCTCTGGCAACAACTCTGGTGGACATTCATGCAGTCCACATGCCAATTGCACTCTTCCTCAAAACTTTTGTAGTGTGATAAAACAGCACACCTGTCAGGATTATCTTCGCAAAGGAGAAATGCTCTCTAACAGAAATGTCAACACATTTTTGCCCAGAATTTGAGATAAATAATATATTTGTGTGTGTTTAAAACTTCTTAGGGATAGGGGGCAGTATTCGGAAGTTCGGATGACTGACGTGCCCAAAGTAAACTGTCTGTTACTCAGGCCCAGAAGCTATGCATATAAAGGATATGCATATAATTGGTAGTATTGGATAGAAAACACTCTGACGTTTCTAAAACTTAAAATAATGTCTGTGAGTATAACAGAACTGATATGGCAGGCGAAAACCCGAGGAGAATTCATCCTGGAAGTTTTTTGTTGTTGAGGTGACCACCGATTGAAATGCTTGTCTATGGGAAATTCAAAGGAAATCCTCCCAGATTGCAGTTCCTATGGCTTCCACTAGTTGTCAACAGTCTTTAGAAAGGGTTTCAGGCATGTTTTTTGAAAAAGGAGCTAGAATTTGTAGTTTTTCAAGGTGGCTCTCATTTTGACTGTAGTCTTGTGGCACGAATGGATGAGGGCGCGCACTTCATTATTTATCTCCTGTATTGAACACACTATTCTCCGACTTAAATTTGATCGTTTATTTACAATTTAGGGTAACTGAGGATTGATTAGAAACGTTGTTTGACTTGTTTGGACGAAGTTTATTGGTAACTTTTGGGATTCCTTTGTATGACTTTTTTGGGATATAAAGAAGGACTTTATCGAACAAAACGAGCATTTGTTCGCATTGCAAACAGAGGAAGATCTTCAAAGGTAAGTGATTTATTTTATCGTTATTTCTGACTTTTGTGACACCTCTGTTGGTTTGGAAAATGTTTTTAATGCTTTTGTATAATCGCATAGTATGCTTTCGCCGTAAAGCCTTTTTGAAATCTGACAAAGTGGCTGGATTAACAAGAAATTAATCTTTTAAATGATGTATGACACTTGTATTTTCATGAGTGTTTAATATAAAAAAAAATGTATTTTGAATTTTTGTATTTTGAACCTCCCAAAGAAGTTTTAACATTTCGGGTATTTTTTTATTTCAGATCATGAAACATGGGACGTTGCATTCATATATTTGTTCAGTGTGGTTTAGAGCAATGATGCCCGGACACCACCGTCTTGTGGTTTTGTTTGAACAATATCAGTCAGTTAACATGACCTTTATAAATTATGAAGTCTTTATGTGCTTGTTTTGATTACATACACTTTTCAAAATTCACATAAGGTTATCTCATTGAACAAAACGTATACAATCTCCTACGGCTGTGTTTACCACAGACCTCGGCATTTATACAAAAAACCCTACAAAACCCCCATTCATTTCCTCATAGGCTTTGGCGAACGGAGTAAGTGCCTGTTAAAAGCCATTAGGTTACTAGTGCTTTCTACAGCTACTACTGTCTTGCGGCTTTGATGGAACAGGTCCTGTATTTTCTAGCGCTGGTTCTGGGGGTCAGACGTATTAAGTAAATGGGGACTGTTAACACAGATCTTCCCTGCTCGGTATTGGCGGTCGCGCCTCTGACCTGATGCCTGTCAAACTGCGTGTGTGTAATCCAATTGACTTCTTAGTGCCAGGGCGGGCTAATAATAGCGGCAATTTAAAGGAAGAAACAAAACTTTTGAAACACCGTAACATTTCAAGGATCTGGTAATGGAAGAAATGGATTTGGCTGTTTTGTGTTGAGGCACTGGCATGGTGTACAGTTTGGTTACAGTCTTGCGTTGCTTGATGGACTGTAGCTCCTAGTTACAGAGAGGACGACAAAACTACATGCAATGATCACGAGGATTATGTTGGAGCAGTGTTGAAGACGCTAAGGATATTACTGAACGTTCGAGTTCTTCACATATCGATTGTGACCAGGTAAAATGAAGCCCACATAAACATAATGTTCTTCTTTCTATCTCTTTAAACCGGGAAGTGTAATTTAGTCTATCACCTGCTAATAAAATTTGATAATTGGATAGTTAGGGGCTGTTCTGTATCCCGTTGTAAACCCACTGTATCACTTTTTGTTGTTGATACAAGTAGGCCTAAACATTATAGACCATACAGTATATTGCCATGTCCATGTTGGCTTCATGCCAAACAAAATACAAAAGGTAGACTTAAAGTTTGTGGGCTTATATAGGCTACTAAACAACTGCATACTTACTTCCAGTCTTTGCCTTTGTAGGTTGTCCTTTGGTACAGTGGGCGGAAAAAGTATTTGATCCCCTGCTGATTTTGTACGTTTGCCCACTTACAAAGAAATGATCAGTCTATAATTTTAATGGTAGGTTTATCTGAACAGTGAGAGACAGAATAACAACAAAAAAATCCAGAAAAACGCATGTCAAAAATGTTATAAAATGATTTCCATTTTAATGAGGCAAATAAGTATTTGACCCCTCTGCAAAACATGACTTAGTACTTGGTGGCAAAACCCTTGTTGGCAATCACAGAGGTCAGACGTTTCTTGTAGTTGGCCACCAAGTTTGCACACATCTCAGAAGGGATTTTGTCCCACTAGTCTTTGCAGATCTTCTCCAAGTCATTAAGGTTTCGAGGCTGATGTTTGGCAACTTGAACCTTCAGCTCCCTCCACAGATTTTCTATGGGATTAAGGTCTGAAGAGTGGCTAAGCCACTCCAGGACCTTAATGTGCTTCTTCTTGAGCCACTCCTTTGTTGCCTTGGCCGTGTGTTTTGGGTCATTGTCATGCTGGAATGCCCATCCACAACCCATTTTCAATGCCCTGGCTAAGGGAAGGAGGTTCTCACCCAAGATTTGGCGGTACATGGCCCCGTCCATCGTCCCTTTGATGCGGTGAAGTTGTCCTGTCCCCTTAGCAGAAAAACACCCCCAAAGCATAATGTTTCCACCTCCATGTTTGACGGTGGAGATGGTGTTCTTGGGGTCATAGGCAGCATTCCTCCTCCACCTAAACAGCGTAGTTGAGCTGTGTTAATACACCACTGGCATAATGTGTAAGGGCAGTGTGCAATATGCATTATGTATGTGGTTATACGAGACATGTACAATATGTATGACATGGGTAATGTATGTATTATGTTGAGTGTGTAATGTACAGTGTTTATTTTGGATACAGTAAGTCGTACTGTATACAAAGTAGTCCTATTGTCACGAATCCCACCGAAGGTGGCTCCCCTGCCTGCTCGGGCGGTGCTCGGCGGTTGTCGTCGCCGGCCTACTAGCCGCCGCTGATCCCTTTTTCCTTTTCTGTTTGTAATGTCTTATTGGTTGCACCTGTTCCTTACTGAGTGTCTTGATTTGTGTTTTTTTAAACCTGCTTAGCCCGCCCAGGTTTGTGCGGGAGTATTTTCTGTCAGTGTGCTTTTTTGGATGTGCTGGCTATTCGCCGTGATTCAGCTTTCCGGACTGTGTGCCCGTTGTTACTGGGTTGGTCATTTTGTTCACGCGCCTGTTGTGTTGGCGTTGACCGTTTTTTTGTACCTGAAAAAATAAACGTCATTATTTCCTTACCTTTGCTCTCTGCGCCTGACTCCTACCACCATTCCTAGCAATTTGTGACACCTATCCTATTCTCTAATCTACTATTCTATTACATATGCTACTATTCTACTAAGTTTATAGGGGAGCCTTCCCCTTCCTGGCTGATAGGGTTCTTACTTCCTGATTAGGGCTTTTCCCATTTATCTTTAAGGATTTTCTAGAAATGAGTGGGCTGCTGTACCTGAGAGGTTGCTCTTCACTGCCTTGTGGTGCTGAGCTTCAGAATTCTGATTATCCCGCTGTTCGCTTCAGTGGTGTCTGCTAATTGTTTGCTTTAGCACCCTCAGAACTTCTACACATGTGACAAATTTGCCATAAATGTCTCAAACGGCCAACATGGGCCTAAGCGATGGACTGGGGAGTCACTCTGGAAAATTATGTTGCATGGATGTTACTACTTGAACCATAATCACCAGTAGGAAGCCTCTTCTTGAAATATCCTGTAGTTTTCAATCCATACATTTTATTAAAAAGAAATGTCTCCTATCAGTAGATGCAATCAAATTGAAGATTGCAGTCAGAAGCCTACATTTCCATGGAGTGTGTCTGCCCCAAGTCCCACCATTCACCCTTGTACCACACAACCTGGGTCTAAAGTGACAGCGGCAGGGGTTTTGGAGTTGTTTTTAAAAGTGGTAGGAATTTACAGTATATCTGATCCAGAGCTTGTAATGAATTACAACAAGAAAATGGGCAGGGTTGACCATCTTGACCAACTGAGGAGCTATTACAATGTTTGACACACAGACAGAAAATGGTGGAAGAGAGGGTGTGTGGTGTGCATCCGGAGTGGATGCAGTGCAAAGAGTGGGAAATGTGTAGAAACCTCCTGAAGCTGTCATCAAGTCAAAGGGAGGCTACTTTGAAGAATTTGATTAACACTTTTTTGGTTACTACTGTGTTATTTCATAGTTTTGATATCTTCACTATTATTCTACAATGTAGAATGTAGTAAAAATAAAGAAAATCCCTTGAATGAGTAGGTGTGTCCAAACTTTTGACAGGTCTCTGTACTTCCTTATATTTTTTCAACTGGTACCGGGGGATCTTCATACACGTCATGAGGCCTGTGGCCGTCCTAGAACAAAACAACATGTACAAGTTCGTAAGAGTCACCTTTCCACAGAGTGGTCATATTATTGTGTAGCCCAAACTGTTCAGATGCTATAGACAGAAGTTGGAAGATGGGCTGTATCGACATCAGACGAGTCCCGAGACTCTTGTGGGGGTTGCAAAATGGAGAACATAGAGGGGTCATAATTAGAGGTTGACCGATTATGATTTTTCAATGCCAATACCGAAACCAATTCTTGGAGGACCAAAAAAAGCCGATACCGATTAATCTGATGATATTTATATACAGTTGAAGTCGGAAATGTACATACACCTTATCCAAACACATTTAAACTCAGTTTTTCACAATTACTGACTTTTAATCAATGGAACATTTCCCTGTTTTAGGTCAGTTAGTGTCACCACTTTATTTTAGGAAAGTGAAATGTCAGAATAATAGTAGAGAGAATGATTTATTTCAGATGTTATTTCTTTCATCACATTCCCAATGGGTCAGAAGATTACATACACTCAATTAGTATTTGGTAGCATTGCCTTTAAATTGTTTAACTTGGGTCAAACGTTTTGGGTAGCCTTCCACAAGCTTCCCACAATAAGTTGGGTGAATTCTGGCCCATTCCTCCTGACAGAGCTGATGTAACTGAATCAGGTTTGTGGACCTCCTTGCTCGCACATGCTTTTTTAGTTCTGCCCACAAATCTTCTATGGGATTGAGGTCAGGGCTTTGTGATGGCCACTCCAATACCTTGACTTTGTTGTCCTTAAGCAATTTTGCCACAACTTTGGAAGTGTGCTTGGGGTCATTGTCCATTTGGAAGACCCATTTGCGACCAAGCTTTAACTTCCAGAGTGATGTCTTTAGATGTTGCTTCAATATATCCACATAATTTTCCTCCCTCGTGATGCCATCTATTTTGTGAAGTGCACCAGTCCCTCCTACAGCAAAGCACCCCCACAACATGATGCTGCCACCCCCGTGCTTCACGGTTGGGATGGTGTTCTTCGGCTTGCAAGCCGCCCCCTTTTTCATCCAAACATAACGATAGTCATTATGGCCTAACAGTTCTATTTTTGTTTCATCAGACCAGAGGACATTTCTCCAAAAAGTAGGATCTTTGTTCCCATGTGCAGTGGCAAACCATAATCTGTTTTTATGGCGGTTTTGGAGCAGTGGATTCTTCCTTGCTGAGCAGCCTTTCAGGTTATGTAGATATTGGACTCATTTTACTGTGGATGTAGATACTTTTGTACCTGTTTCCTCCAGCATCTTCACAAGGTCCTATGCTGTTGTTCTGGGATTGATTTGAACTTTTCGCACCAAAGTACGTTCATCTCCAGGCGACAGAATTCGTCTCCTTCCTGAGAGGTCTGACAGCTGAGTGGTCCCATGGTTTTATACTTGGGTACTATTGTTTGTACAGATGAATGTGGTACCTTCAGGCGTTTGGAAATTGCTCCCAAGGATGAACCAGACTTGTGGAGGTCTACAATTATTTCTGAGGTCTTGGCTGATTTCTTTTGATTTTCCCATGATGTCAAGCAAAGAGGCACTGAGTTTGAAGGCAGGCCTTGAAATACATCCACAGGTATACCTCCAATTGACTCAAATTATGTTAATTAGCCTATCAGAAGCTTCTAAAGCCATGACATAATTTTCTGGAATTTTCCAAGCTTTTTAAAGGCACAGTCAACTTAGTGTATGTAAACTTATGACCCACTGGAATTGTGATACAGTGATTTATAAGTGAAATAATCTGTCTGTAAACAATTGATGGACAAATTACTTGTGTCATGCACAAAGCAGATGTCCTAACCGACTTGCCAAAGCTATAGTTTAAGTTCCTTGCTCAGAACATATGAAAGCTGCTGGTTCAATATTCCCAGTAAAGAAATATTAGGTTGCAGTTATTATAGGAATTATGCCTGGTCGACTATTTCTCTCTATACCATTTGTATTTCATATACCTTTGACTATTGGATGTTCTAATAGACTCTTTAGTAGGAAGCATAGTGGGGCAGCAGGTAGCCTAGTGGTTAGAGCGTTGTACTAGTAACTGAAAGGTTGCAAGATAAAATCCCCGAGCTGACAAGATAAAAATCTGTCGTTCTGCCCCTGAACAAGGCAGTTAACCCACTCTTCCTAGGCCGTCAAAGAAAATAAGAATTTGTTCTTAACTGACTTGCCTAGTTAAATAAAGGTAAAATAAATACAAATATATTGCCATTCTAATCTCAGGAGTTGATAGGCTTGAAGTCATAAACAGCGCTGTGATCAAGCATAGCTAAGAGCTGCTGGCAAACAAAGTAAAGTTTGAATGAATGCTTACGAGCCTGCTGCTGCCTACCACCGCTCTATCAAATCAGAGACTTAATTATAATATAATAATCACAGAAATACGAGCCTTTGGTCAAATCTGTAAACTATCATTTCGACAACAAAACGTTTATTCTTTCAGTGAAATAAGGAACCGTTCTGTATTTTATCAAACGGGTGGCAACCCTAACATGCTGACCAGACCGGACACGTCACGTGCGCGAGCGTCGCAAAATAAATGTAGAAATCCATGTTATTCAATTATTGCACCCACACTTCTTGCGTGCGCCAACGAACGTCTGCGTTGCCAAGGGCTAAAATAGAAGCCATTCCTATTTCTGACGCAGATCGCGCTGCAAGTCCTGCCTCTCCCATCTCTTCATTGGTTTATAGAAGCAGGTACCCACGTGCCATCTCCTCATTGGTTATACCCATGTGTGTGATTGAAAGACTAAATGTTTTGCCTGGTAGTCGTGGTAATACTATGAAAGTATAGATGACAATCACCATATAAGTTCAAAGACGAAAAAGCCTAGAAAGAGGAGAGATGACTAGAAACGATTCGGTTGGCCGTTTTATGTGTGGATTAATTGTCGGAGTAGAGGACCTTGTGCATTTCAGGTAAAATAACAACTCAGTTTTTATATCCCAGGACAAATTAGCTAGCAACAGCAAGCTCAAGCTAACTAGCTAAATTGCCACACATGTTTAATGCTTTTCGACCTGTCCCCAAATTAATGTCATTGGTTCAGAGTTTGTTTTGATATTTTAACCTGTGTGTCGTGATTGCGTTTGGTGTAGGGGGACTAAATACATTTATGCACGATAGCGCACAAAGGCGCACGCACGCAGCCGGTTTGGGTTCCGTGTTAGTCTAAATATTGCTGTTACATGGCACAACCTTCAATGTTATGTCATAATTATGTAAAATTCTGGAAAATTAGTTTGCAACAAGTCAGGCGGCCCAAACTGTTGCATATACCCTGACTCTGCATGCAATGAACACAAGAGAAGTGACACAATTTCCCTAGTTAATATTGCCTGCTAACATGAATTTCTTATAACTAAATATGCAGGTTTAAAAAATATACTTCCGTGTATTGATTTTAAGAAAGGCAAAAGATGTTTATGGTTAGGTACATTCGTGCAACGATTGTGCTTTTTTCGCGAATGCGCCTTTGTTAAATCATCACCATTTGGCAAAGTAGGCTGTGATTTGATGATAAATTAACAGTTGATAAATGTCTCAGTTTCCAGGTGTGTGAGCAGGATGAGCAGAACATTTGTGACGCTAGCAGAGGTGTTGGAGACTCGAGGAGGTCCCCTTCTGGAGGATGAAGTGTGGTCCTTCCTCCTGGGCACCACAGAATCCCTGGTTGATGTCTCATACAAAGGTACAGTAATACTACTGATGTGCTAACTCAGTACTATTAAATACTAAATAACACTAATACTCCTCCTGAGAACCCTTACTGAAAAGCCACATGATTTTACATTAACTTCACATAAGATCACATGTGATCACAGAAAAACATTTTTGGAACACTTACGTGATCACATCAGTGGTGTTTCGCAGGTCCCCCCCCACAAGGTACGAGCAAGGGTTGCTGTTTTAGATTTCAGGAATCCTTGAAAGAAGGGACAATCTGAAATATTTGGATTTATATTAATACAATTTGAAATATACTGCTCAAAAAAATAAAGGGAACACTTAAACAACACAATGTAACTCCAAGTCAATCATACTTCTGTGAAATCAAACTGTCCACTTAGGAAGCAACACTGATTGACAATAAATTTCACATGCTGTTGTGCAAATGGAATAGACAACAAGTGGAAATTATAGGCAATTAGCAAGACACCCCCAATAAAGGAGTGGTTCTGCAGGTGGTGACCACAGACCACTTCTCAGTTCCTATGCTTCCTGGCTGATATTTTGGTCACTTTTGAATGCTGGTGGTGGTTTCACTCTAGTGGTAGCATGAGACGGAGTCTACAACCCACACAAGTGGCTCAGGTAGTGCAGTTCATCCAGGATGGCACATCAATGCGAGCTGTGGCAAGAAGGTTTGCTGTGTCTGTCAGCGTAGTGTCCAGAGCATGGAGGCGCTACCAGGAGACAGGCCAGTACATCAGGAGACGTGGAGGAGGCCGTAGGAGGGCAACAACCCAGCAGCAGGACCGCTACCTCCGCCTTTGTGCAAGGAGGAGCAGGAGGAGCACTGCCAGAGCCCTGCAAAATGACCTCCAGCAGGCCACAAATGTGCATGTGTCTGCTCAAACGGTCAGAAACAGACTCCATGAGGGTGGTATGAGGGCCCGACGTCCCCAGGTGGGGGTTGTGCTTACAGCCCAACACCGTGCAGGATGTTTGGCATTTGCCAAAGAACACCAAGATTGGCAAATTTGCCACTGGCGCCCTGTGCTCTTCACAGATGAAAGCAGGTTCACACTGAGCACATGTGACAGACGTGACAGAGTCTGGAGACGCCGTGGAGAACATTCTGCTGCCTGCAACATCCTCCAGCATGACCGGTTTGGCAGTGGGTCAGTCATGGTGTGAGGTGGCATTTCTTTGGGGGGCCGCACAGCCCTCCATGTGCTCGCCAGAGGTAGCCTGACTGCCATTAGGTACCGAGATGAGATCCTCAGACCCCTTGTGAGACCATATGCTGGTGCGGTTGGACCTGGGTTCCTCCTAATGCAAGACAATGCTAGACCTCATGTGGCTGGAGTGTGTCAGCAGTTCCTGCAAGAGGAAGGCATTGATGCTATGGACTGGCCCGCCCGTTCCCCAGACCTGATTCCAATTGAGCACATCTGGGACATCATGTCTCGCTCTATCCACCAACGCCACGTTGCACCACAGACTGTCCAGGAGTTGGCGGATGCTTTAGTCCAGGTCTGGGAGGAGATCCCTCAGGAGACCATCCGCCACCTCATCAGGAGCATGCCCAGGCGTTGTAGGGAGGTCATACAGGCACGTGGAGGCCACACACACTACTGAGCCTCATTTTGACTTGTTTTAAGGACATTACATCAAAGTTGGATCAGCCTGTAGTGTGGTTTTTCACTTTAATTTTGAGTGTGACTCCAAATCCAGACCTCCATGGGTTGATAAATTGGATTTCCATTGATTATTTTTGTGTGATTTTGTTGTCAGCACATTCAACTATGTAAAGAAAAAAGTATTTAATAAGATTATTTCATTCATTCAGATCTAGGATGTGTTATTTTAGTGTTCCCTTAATTGTTTTGAGCAGTGTATATATTTTTTGATGGACCAAAGTATCAGCTATGGCACCATGTAAAGGAACAACCTCAATGTCACGCCCTGACCTGAGAGAGCCTTTTTTATGTCTCTATTTAGGTTTGGTCAGGGTGTGATTTGGGTGGGCATTCTATGTCCGTTTTTCTATGCTTTGTATTTCTTTGTTTTGGCCTGGTATGGCTCTCAATCAGGGACAGCTGTACATCGTTGTCGCTGATTGGGAGTCATACTTAGGCAGCCTGTTTTCCTTTCGGGTTTGTGGGTAGTTAATTTCTGTTTAGTGTTTTGCACCTGACAGAACTGTTTGGCTGTCGGTTTCTTGTTTTTTTGGTTAAAGTGTTCTATCTTTAATAAATTAATGATGAGCACTAACCACGCTGCGCCTTGGTCTACTCTCTTCAACGACGGCAGTTACACTCAATAAAAAAATTTAACTAACTGAATTTATGTCAACTCTGTCAGCCACCATTAACCTGTTTGGGATAGGGGCAGTATTTTTACGGCCGGATAAAAAACGTACCCGATTTAATCTGGTTCCTACTCCTGCCCAGAAACTAGAATATGCATGTAATTAGTAGATTTGGATAGAAAACACTCAAAAGTTTCTAAAACTGTTTGAATGGTGTCTGTGAGTATAACAGAACTCATATGGCAGGCCAAAACCTGAGAAGATTCTATACAGGAAGTGCACTGTCTGACCATTTGTTCTCCTTCTAGGGCATCTCTATCAAAAATACAGCATCTCTGCTGTAACGTGACATTTTCTAAGGCTTCCATTGGCTCTAGGAAGGCGCCAGAAAGTGGAATGAGAGCTCTCCAGTCTCTGGGCGAAAAACAGCAGCGGTTTTTGTCAGTGGTCCTTCTGAGAACAATGACACTGAGGCGCGCGTTTCTCGAGACGACTCCATTTTTTTCTTTCAGTGTTTGAATGAACACAACGTCGCCCGGTTGGAATATTATCGCTATTTTACGAGAAAAATTGCATACAAATTTATTTTATACAGCGTTTGACATGCTTCAAAGTACGGTAATGGAATATTTTGAATGTGTTTGTCACAAAATGCGCCGGCGCGTCACCCTTCGGATAGTGACTTGAAGGCACGAACAAAACGGAGCTATTTGGATATAACTATGGATTATTTCGAACCAAAACAACATTTGTTGTTGAAGTAGAAGTCCTGGGAGTGCATGCTGACGAAGAACGGCAAAGGTAATTCAATTTTTCTTATAGTAAATCTGAGTTTGGTGAGGGCCAAACTTGGTGGGTGTCAAATTAGCTAGCCGTGATGGCCGGGCTATCTACTCAGAATATTGCAACATCTGCTTTCACCGAAAAGCTATTTTAAAATCGGACACCGCGATTGCATAAAGGAGTTCTGTATCTATAATTCTTAAAATAATTGTTATGTATTTTGTGAACGTTTATCGTGAGTAATTTAGTAAATTCACCGGAAGTTTTTGGTGGGTATGCTAGTTCTGAACATCACATGCTAATGTAAAAAGCTGGTTTTTGATATAAATATGAACTTGATTGAACAGACATGCATGTATTGTATAACATAATGTCATAGGAGTGTCATCTGATGAAGATCATCAAAGGTTAGTGCTGCATTTAGCTGTGGTTTTGGTTTTTGTGACATATATGCTTGCTTTGAAAATGGCTGTGTGATTATTTTTGGGAGGGTACTCTCCTGACATAATCTAATGTTTTGCTTTCGTTGTAAAGCCTTTTTGAAATCAGACAATGTGGTTAGATAAAGGAGAGTCTTGTCTTTAAAATGGTTTAAAATAGTCATATGTTTGAGAAATTGAAGTTTTTACATTTTTGAGGTATTTGTAATTCGCGCCACTCTATACCATTGGATATTGGTGAGGAGTTCCGCTAGCGGAACGTCTGTCCCTAACAGGTTTTAAAGGCATTTCATTTTTACAATTATTGTCCAACAAGTGTTTAAATGCTTTGATTGTTTCCTTCTAAAATGTGATTATTGAAATATGTAAAACATATCTCCAGACTTCTTTTTTAAAATTTTTAGAGCAATATTAAATGCTCCAGGGCTAATTTCATTAGCATGTTGTCATGTTTTCTAGATTTAGAACGTAAAACATTTATAAAGCAAACATTATCCCTTAGGTCTAACACAGCAAATACTTAAATTGTTTTAAGCATACATTGCAGAACAATGATTACAATATTTTTTTCACAATATTGACAAAAAAATCTATCTTGAGGGAGTTAGCCATCAGCGACAGAGTTGACAAGCCACTGACAGAGTTGACAAAAGATACTGAAAACATACATATTTTTGCCTCTAAAATTAAAAGTTCAATACAAACATTTGTAAAATATGGAAAATTATTTTTGGGAAAATCCCCAATAAAAACAAACATTCTATCAGATTTTTCAGCACTCTGCCGGAATTGACGTTGGACAAAAATTTGACTGAGTTCATGTTTTGCGAAGTAAACAAAAATGTAATTTTTCTTCTTCATTCAAGTGATATACAAAGTGGCAATTTAGTTGTTCCTCAGTTGCTTTATGACTCTTCAACCTAATTACATGTAACAGATTTGAACCAAAATGTATATTCTATCAGGCAGATGGAGTTGACAGTTTATGGTTGTGACCATGGTGATTCCAATATTGCTTACAGACATCAATGGTCTTGTTGCACTACATGTAATGAGCACATGAATAAGGGGTCCTTATGGTACAGCTGACCATGCTCATTCCTGATTAATTTAGTAAACCAACTCTCTGGACAGATCTTTTGGGAATGTAATTTTTGACATGAAAGTTATTTAAAGTCAAACGAGGGCTATTACAATAAACTCCATAAGAAAATGTTTCAGTTAATATACATTTTTGGCATTTTTTCTTTTTTTTCTTACATTAAACACTTTTTGTGAGATGTTGAAATTGGAATCCTTTTCTCCGGACAAGGGCATTTCCAGGCATTGAGCCGGCATGGAAATTATTGATACAGAAATTATTTTGAAAAAAAAAATCTTTTCACTTTTTAAAATTCCCATAAATGTAAATTTTAAGCTCAAATAATGCAACAAAATCATTTTTAAAAATTTCAAAATAAAGTTTCAATGCCGGACAAGAATTGTCCTGACTTTCAAGAATCCCTTTGCTAATTTCCTGCTATTCTACACATTTTACCATGAGGCTGAGAGAAAATGTTGCAGTTTTAATTCTAATTTCCTGTAATTCTAAACATGTTTTTAATTAATAAAAAAACATGTTCAGAATTACAGGTAATTACAGTATATTTGCTCATGAGCTTTGAGGGCCCCCAACCCCCAGAAGTCGGACCCCCCAGATAGCATAGCCATAGCATAGTTGTCTGGGGGCCTGACCCCTGGGTTTGGGGGCCCTCAAAGCTTGTGAGCCCGCCCGCTTTGCAATATTATTTACTTTGCCAGTGGATCACATGTGAAATTCATATGTTTTTTATGTAAGGGTACCCACTACAATACTGTTCTATACAGCTACTAATAATAATGTAGGAACTACCGCATACTAAATACTACTTCAGTTGTACAACTTAATATTCCATACTGACCACATGCTAACTAAGGGGATATGGATTTGTGGAGAAACATGATTTAGAGACATTGATCAGGTATTGTATGTAATTTCCAGTGTCTTTATTTCTGTTCCCTTCTCAGGACATAACAGTATGTGTAGCATCATAAGCCCCTCCTCCCTGCTGCTCTCGGGCACCGGCACACTGGCGTTTAAGAACTGTGCCCTATCAGACGAGGCGTGCACCTTTACTGCGCCAGAGATGCTGCAAGGCCGTGCTTCCTCAACCAAAGATGTTATGGAGAAGGTTAGCACACACCGGACACAAGCCCCAGCTCCAAATACATGTTTCCCGTAGGCACAGATCTAGAATCAGCTAACCCTCCCAAATCCTATCCTTATATATCAGGGGGCATAAATTTAAACCTGACATTAGATTAGCGTCTATCACAATGTGGTTTCTGATGTTGACATTAGTAGCAGTTCTGCTGTTGACCGTTAGAGAGGTGTGAATGTGGTTTTTCATGGTTCACCTCAGAGAGAGAGAGGATTTACAGTATGATGTAATCCATCCCTCACATGGCCTCGGGCCAGCACCACTAACTTAAAGCATTAATGGCACTATCAGCACAAACACTTCTGCAGCGAGCTAAATCCTTGTACTGAAGCTAATACACAAGGGAGCAGCACTAACATTGTGTGTGTGTGTGTGTGTGTGTGTGTGTACTCCTGATACAGTAGATGGAAGCACTTACAGCATTGAGCCTCAAGTAATAACTCGCACATAACCCCATCTAGTGGTACTCGAGAGGAATACCGTTTTTTTATGTGCTGCCCTTGTGTAGACACTGCTTTGCCTGTGTAAACCAAAAACAATACACCAGGATACACCATCTGCGCTGTTGAGGTGAATTGTTTTGGCATAGAGGGGTGTTTTCAGAAGGATTTCATGTCTGACTCATATTAAGTGTCATGCTCTAATCTGTCTGTCTTCTGTCAGATGCTGGTGTATTCACTGGGTATGACTCTCTACTGGTCTGTCGATTATCATCTACCTCAGAATCAGGTGAGACAATTTTATTTTCAAAACACCACATATAGACTTATAAGACTTATCAGAGCAGTGATACCAAATGTGGCTCTCTGACATTACTGTGGCCCTCAATGTTAATTGATTTCATATCAGAGAAGCATTAAACTTGTTACACAATAAAGTTAGTCTCAAGTTTTTCTCTCAATCATGTTCTGTCTTCCAGTGGTTTCAGGCACACCACTACACTTGTCTTATTCTCTCTATTCCCGTATTGATATTAGTACCTGGAGAGATATTGATACCTCGTATATCGTCTCTATTCCTGTCTCTCCTAGCCAGTCCAGTTGAGTGACCACCTGAACAGCCTGCTAGTGAGTATGTGCGAGGACCTGGCCCACCGCAGGGTCAATCTGAACAGTATCCTGGAGTCCTGTGAGTCTCAGCACAAAGCCTCTCTCCTGCCTCCGCCCAACAGAGTCATACGACAGCTGGTGGAGGATGTCATTCACGAAGCTGTGAGTGTGTGTTGGGGGGGGGGGAGTCTATCTGTGTGTATGTGTGTGTCTGTCTCTCTGTAATGCCGCAATCTAACCAGTAGAATGCTCTTCTCTCAGGTGGACCATGGGTCTGAGCTCTTTGTCCCGCTGTGTGGGAGGAGTCAGATGATCAGAGAAAGGGTTAACGGTAAGGACCGCTTCTAAACGATCTCTATAGCCCTGTCTGGGATCTTGTCTGATTAGCTTTTTATGACATTATGTCCAGACCTTTCATTGGACCTAATCTCCAGACTTTACAATAAACTAATCCGGTAGTAGTACTAGTAAACTGGGACAGGTCAGAGTGTCCAGGCCCCCTATCACTGTTAGACGCTCTTAGCTCTAGATTTGAACTATTACCCTAACAAACAGCAGCATGACATCATCGTACATCACATTCTCTGTCAGCTCTTGTTTCCATGACAACAGAGTGAAAATAGTGGGTAATAGGCATAATAGAGTGGTAAACAAAAACAAAATTCTAATCCCCCTGACTGCCACTATTGGATCTTCCCAATGTGATTTGACTTCTGTTTGCTGAGTCTTCAAATTGCTGAGTCTACCTTTAATCGCATCTAATAGTTTGGATTAGGTTGTTGTATGTCGCGTGTAAACGTAAAAAGGTCATTTTTACCTTTTATTGTTGCTGACAACACAAAGACGTAGACCAGCTCTATTGCTCCTGCGGTAAAACTTTGGTAAAAAAAGATGTGCCCCAAGTTTAACCTTGGGGCACAGCAAGGATTAGGACCTGCAGTGATAACTAGTAATCTACGGATGCAGAGTAGATGCACACACACAAACACACACTTTCAGACTCGAAGATGGAGTAGTTACCCAGGTCAAACGGACAGGCAACCATACTTACCCCTATTTCTGGAACTTTGTGCTAGAAGCAATAAAGAAAATAAACTGTAAACTCTTTGATCGTGGACCATACTATTTTGGCATCTATGGACTAACTGGCTTTAACTCCACAAACAAAGACATAGACAGCTAACGAAGCTGGGTAAGATTTGCGTTTTTCCACTGAAAAAACAACAACACTGTGCTATGGAAAGTATATGGTATTTATGGAACGTGGAACATTGGTTTGAACCTTTAAACCAGGTAAAGCCATTAGTCACCTGGTTGTTTACCTGGGTTGTATTCACAAAGCACTAAACGGAAGAAAACTTGTTTCCATTTCCTGCTGCAAAACATATTCTTATATTTTGCTACGATGTTCACTAATGAATACGCCCCTGGTTTTACCTGTTGTTTTACCTGGTATTTCACCTGTTGTTCTACCTGGTATTTTACCAGGTGTTTTACCAGGTAAGCATGATCGGTATCCTGACTACAGTGAGGGCTGGAGCAGGGAGCAGACAGTACTCTAACAACTCTGATACCAAGTCAGGTAAAATGCATGGGTTAGAATGCTTTGGTAGGAACAAATGATAGAAAGTGTTTTGAATAGGAGAATTAGTGTTCTTATTGGACAATTGTTTTCTCTCATTTAGTGACTCCTGAAAAAAATTACTGATGCCATTCGGAAATGACTTTTTCCACATTTTGTTACGTTACAGCCTTATTCTAAAATTGATTAAATGATTAACACACATTAAATGATTAACAATACCCCATAATGACAAAGCGACAACATTTTTTGCAAATGTATTAAAAATAAGAAACAGAAACCTTATAAGTTTTCAAAATTGAGCTTGGTGCATCCTGTTTCCATTGATCATCCTTGAGATGTTTCTACAACTTGATTGTATCCATTCAATGTATTGGACATGATTTGGAAAGGCACACACCTGTCTGTATTTTTTTATTTGATCTTTATTTAACTAGGTAAGTCAGTTAAGAACAAATTCTTATTTTCAATGACAGCCTAGGAACAGCAGGTTAACTGCCTTGTTCAGGGGCAGAACAACAGATTTGTACCTTGTCAGCTTGGGGATTTGAACTTGCAACTTTTCAGTTACTAGTCTACACTCTAACCACTAGGCTACGCTGCCGCCCCAGCATAAGGTCCCATGTCAGAGCTTGAGAGGATCTGCAGAGAAGAATGGGAGGAACTCCCCAAATACAGGTGTGCCAAGCTTGTAGAGTCATATCGAAGAAGACTTGAGGTTGTAATCGCTGCCAAAAGTGCTTCAACAAAGTACACACAAAGGGTCTGAATACTTATGTAAATGTGATATTCCCGACTTTCATTTGTAATAAATTTGCAAACATTTCTAAAAACCTGTTTTTGTTTGGTCGTTATGGTGTATTGTGTGTAGATTGATGAGGAAAAAAATCAATTTACTCCATTTTAGAATAAGGTTGTAACATAAGAAAATGTGGAAAAAGACAAGGGGTCTTAATACTTTATAAATGCACTGTACATTATGTGAATTCATTTTGGATGTGCAAAGGGATAGCTAGACAGAGCTCAGTGTTTTTAAAACTGTATATTTGTTATTACTGTACAATAAATTAGATTTCTATGTTTCATCTGTTTTTGAAGAATATTGTAGATGGTCTAGATTAGGCACTCCTCATGGTTCATTTGCTCAGTACAGTTAGTGAGATAATATTGCAGTGAACCATGGAAGCTGCTGAAATGCATCCAAAGGGAAACCTTCCTTTTTTAGTAAATGAGTGATATGTGTATACTTTTTATAGGTTCAACAGTATGTGTGATAAATGTTTAGAATATTTAAGTATCTTTGAACGAAACAAAATGTTTGTATTAGGCCTATCTTTTCGTTAAGTATGTGTTTTATCAGTGTCATTTGGTGTTTGTGTTACAGAGAGTTTACTTCACAAACCCTGGAGACACAAACCCAGGAGTTCTCCCACCCCTAAATACCCACCTAACATAGACAGGTATACATGCCTAACAAAGCAGATAAACACACACACACACACACACACACACACACACATTTACACACACACACATTTGCACACACACACCCACACACACACACACACACACACACACACTGACCTGTGTGTGACCTTAGGCAGTTAACAACAAGTAAGACTCTGGGGAAAGACGCACTCCCACATCCGTTACTGTGTCCTATACAATAATGGACATAAATAAATAATTTTATGTTGATTACAATCAACTTGATAATGAGCAACTAATGTTGTGAACGTATTGGAAAATGTGGACAAGTGTTTAGATTTTTTTGGATTGAGGTGTACGGTTGAAGCACTTTTTCTGAACTTTCTATATCTGTCTCTCGCTACCTGTCGTCTTTGACTTGAGTGTCTGTCACTCATCTCCCCTTTCCCCTTCTGAATGTTCTCCTTGTTTATCGCTCTCGCTCTCTCTCTCCCTCTCTTTGAATCTCTCTCTCTGACTCTCTTTTTCCACTGTCCCTCCAGACTGCCACGAGGTCTCAGACACATGGAAAGTAGCAGTAGCTGGCTGTGTCAGAGCCCCTACATTGGTGCCCCCTCAAAGGGGGCACCCCAACCCCACAGTCCCTCCATCACTTTCAGTGACTCCTCAGCCAGCCTCACCGAGAGGAAAGCCAAGGTAAATCTGTCTGTCTGTCTGTCCGTCACTCCATACATACGTCCATCCATCTATGATCTATCTATGGCAGGGTTCCTCAACTGGCGGCCAGTAGGCTGAATTTGACCCGCAGGGTTTTTTATTTGGCCCCCCAGGTTTATTTATTTGACATTAAAGACTGTAAAAAACCCAGCAAATCAGCTCCAAGTGATCTTCATTTTGGAAATCTGTTCCAAAGTATTCCCAATCACAATAAAGAGATGTGATAGTATACATACAGTACCAGTCAAAAGTTTGGACACAACTACTCATTCAAGGGTTTTTCTTTATTTTGACTATTTTCAACATTGTAGAATAATAGTAAAGATATCAAAACTATTAAATAACACATATAGTAACCAAAAAAGTGTAAAAAAAATCAAAATATATTTCATATTTTACATTCTTCAAAGTAGCCACCTTTTGCCTTGATGACAGCATTGCACACACTGGGCATTCTCTCAACCAGCTTCACCTGGAATGTTTTTCCAACAGTCTTGAAGGAGTTCCCACATATGCTGATGTCGTGTTTTGGACTATCATTAATGTGAAGACTGTTATATTATCAAATCAATTCTCTATGTGTAATTATTATATGATTAAACTAATCATGTAAGCATTACTTAACTAGGAAGTCGGGGCACCACGGAACAATGTTGTTTAAAGAGTTACTATTTCCCGAATTTAACTCTCTTCAGATATTTTCATATCTTATCAATAACAGTCACTTATTAATGTATTATTACCTCATCAGTCATATTCTGAATGTTGCAAACTCTTGGATATCTAGCATAAATGATGAATCAGCGATATACCAATTGGCTTAATAATTTATTTACTAACTAACTAAATAATCACACAGAAGTACATAAACACACACAGGCTAGGTTATACATTGGTTACTAACATGATACAATGAAAAATCCCCAGTAGACTAAACCGATATGACGGCTTGTTACACCAAATGAAAAGGGAGGGGCATGTAAGAAAAAGAGGGAGAAAAGACAAAGGACTCCACTATCGTACACACAGCTGATAACAATGCTCACGGAAATGCTAATACAGCCACTCATTCGAAAGGATTTGCAATTTACATATTTACGATGGTATGCCTTTGTTGTCTCTCTGTTGAAATTGAATGGAGAGTCAGTTGACAGAAAGTCTCTGGTTTGTCCCCCAGATCCTTTGTAGTTATACAGTTGAAGTCAGAAGTTTACATACAGCCTTCCCTGTGGCTCAGTTGGTAGAGCATGGTGTTTGCAACGCCAGCATGGTGTGTGCAACACCAGGGTTGTGGGTTTGATTCCCAGGGGGGGCCAGTACAAAAAAATATTAAAAAAAAGAATGCATGAAATGTCTGCATTCACTACTGTAAGTCGCTCTGGAAAAGAGTGTCTGCTAAATGACTAAAATGTAAATGCATACTTAGGTTGGAGTCATTAAAACCTGTTTTTTAACCACTCCAAGGAAGAAGCCACTGCTCCAAAACCGCCCAAAAAAAGCCAGATTACGGTTTGCAACTGTATATGGGGACAAAGATCATACTTTTTGGATAAATGTCCTCTGGTCTGATGAAACAAAAATAGAACTGTTAGGCCATAATGACCATCGTTATGTTTGGAGGAAAAATGGGAAGCTTGCAAGCCAAAGAAGACCATCCCAACCGTGAAGCATGGGGGTGGCAGCATCATGTTGTGGGGGTGCTTTGCTGCAGGAGGGACTGGTGCACTTCACAAAATACATGGCATCATGAGGGTGTCACGGTTGTCGTTGGGAAAGGAGGACCAAAATGCAGCAGGTATGTGGTTGCTCATCTTGAACTTTTATTAAACTCAAAAATGAACACCAAAATAACAAAACGAACTCACGATCAACAAACAGTCTTCTCAGGCTCACATACGCTAGACAAGAAACAATCTCCCACAAAACCTACACCAAACAATTACCCATATATAGGACTCTCAATCAGAGGCAACGAGGAAGCACCAGCCTTCAATTGAGAGTCCCAACCCCCCCATTAACCTAACATAGAAATGATGTGATATATTGAAGCAACATCTCAAGACATCAGTCTGGAAGTTAAAGCTTGGTCGCAAATGGGTCTTCCAAATGGACAATGACCCCAAGCATACTTCCAAAGTTGTGGCAAAATGGCTTAAGGACAACAAAGTCAAGGTATTGGAGTGGCCATCACAAAGCCCTGACCTCAATCCTATAGAAAATTTGTGGGCAGAACTGAAAAGGCGTGTGCGAGCAAGGAGGCCTACAAACCTGATTCAGTTACACCAGCTCTGTCAGGAGGAATGGGACAAAATTCAACCAACTTATTGTGGGAAGCTTGTGGAAGGCTACCCAAAACGTTTGACCCAAATTAAACAATTTAAAGGCAATGCTACCAAATACTAATTGAGTGTGTGTAAACTTCTGACCCACTGGGAATGTGATGAAATAAATAAAATATGAAATATATCATTCTCTGTACTATTATTATGACATTTCACATTCTTAAAACAAAGTGGTAATCGTAACTGACCTAAGACAGGGAATTTTTACTAGGATTAAATGTCAGGAATTGTGAAAACTCAGTTTAAATGTATTTGGCCAAGGTGTAAACTTCCGACTTCAACTGTAACTTCTGTCTGTTATAATGGATACGTCAGACGTACCAAATACTTTCCTCTCATCTTCGGTTGAGTTTCCTAGACAATTTTACATACACTGCTCAAAAAAATAAAGGGAACACTTAAACAATACAATGTAACTCCAAGTCAATCACACTTCTGTGAAATCAAACTGTCCACTTAGGAAGCAACACTGATTGACAATAAATTTCACATGCTGTTGTGCAAATGGAATAGACAACAGGTGGAAATTATAGGCAATTAGCAAGACACCCCCAATAAAGGAGTGGTTTTGCAGGTGGTGACCACAGACCACTTCTCAGTTCCTATGCTTCCTGGCTGATGTTTTGGTCACTTTTGAATGCTGGCGGTGCTTTCACTCTAGTGGTAGCATGAGACGGAGTCTACAACCCACACAAGTGGCTCAGGTAGTGCAGCTCATCCAGGATGGCACATCGATGCGAACTGTGGCAAGAAGGTTTGCTGTGTCTGTCAGTGTAGTGTCCAGAGCATGGAGGCGATACCAGGAGACAGGCCAGTACATAAGGAGACGTGGAGGAGGCCGTAGGAGGGCAACAACCCAGCAGCAGGACCGCTACCTCTGCCTTTGTGCAAGGAGGAGCAGGAGGAGCACTGCCAGAGCCCTGCAAAATGACCTCCAGCAGGCCACAAATGTGCATGTGTCTGCTCAAACGGTCAGAAACAGACTCCATGAGGGTGGTATGAGGGCCCGACGTCCCCAGGTGGGGGTTGTGCTTACAGCCCAACACCGTGCAGGACGTTTGGCATTTGCCAGAGAACACCAAGATTGGCAAATTCGCCACTGGCGCCCTGTGCTCTTCACAGATCAAAGCAGGTTCACACTGAGCACATGTGACAGACGTGACAGAGTCTGGAGACGCCGTGGAGAACGTTCTGCTGCCTGCAACATCCTCCAGCATGACCGGTTTGGCGGTGGGTCAGTCATGGTGTGGGGTGGCATTTCTTTGTGCTTGCCAGAGGTAGCCTGACTGCCATTAGGTACCGAGATGAGATCCTCAGACCCCTTGTGAGACCATATGCTGGTGCGGTTGGCCCTGGGTTCCTCCTAATGCAAGACAATGCTAGAACTCATGTGGCTGGAGTGTGTCAGCAGTTCCTGCAAGAGGAAGGCATTGATGCTATGGACTGGCCCGCCCGTTCCCCAGACCTGATTCCAATTGAGCACATCTGGGACATCATGTCTCGCTCCGTCCACCAGCGTCACGTTGCACCACAGACTGTCCAGGAGTTGGCGGATGCTTTAGTCCAGGTCTGGGAGGAGATCCCTCTGGAGACCATCCGCCACCTCATCAGGAGCATGCCCAGGCGTTGTAGGGAGGTCATACAGGAACGTGGAGGCCACACACACTACTGAGCCTCATTTTGACTTGTGTTAAGGACATTACATCAAAGTTGAATCAGCTTGTAGTGTGGTTTTCCACTTTAATTTTGAGTGTGACTCCAAATCCAGACCTCCGTGGGTTGATAAATTGGATTTCCATTGATTATTTTTGTGTGATTTTGTTGTCAGCACATTCATCTATGTAAAGAAAAAAGTATTTAATAAGATTATTTCATTCATTCAGATCTAGGATGTGTTATTTTAGTGTTCCCTTTATTTTTTGAGCAGTGTATACAGCTGCAGACTGTGAATGTGTCGTCTTTAGTTTTGTCGAGATGTTCTTCTTCTCTGTTGAAAGTTTCAAAGTTCTAGCCATTACGTCCCTCTCAGCTCATGCTGTTGGTATCATTGGCCTAATGTACATTTTTTCGGAAGTGGGTTTTATACACTCCATGATGCCAATGTAATGTCTGTGCTCACGTGGGCATGGCCACTGGCTTGGTTAAGACTTCATATGAAAAATAATGATCTCGTTTAGAATGCTAACATTACATTACACCTTCTCACAAATAGTTTCATATTTAGTTATTTACGTTCTCCCACATTTGAATGTGACGCTGAAAACTGGGAAATATATACATTCAGAGATACAGTTATGTTGTTATGCTGACCTTCATGTGATCCCCAGACACAACTGATCTGACATAATTGTTCTTTGAGTACCCACGGACCACTCCAAATGTTTGGATTACAGAAATACTGTTTAATTATTAAACCTTTTGATGTTATCATACTGCAACGTTTCTCTCTGTGGTAACAAAGGGATTTAACTTCCATTTCTGAGAGTGGGAGAGACAGTTTTCCTGCAGGTATTTATGACTGTCATAAAACTGTGGATAAAGAGAGAGAGGGGAAAGGGGGTGGCGCCTATGATCCTCCCCCAAAGGGCACATCATGACACTGAGCACTTGTTGGCTGCTTTTCCTTCGCTGCAGTCCAACTCATCCCAAACCATCTCAATTGGGTTGAGGTTGGGTGATTGTGGAGGCCAGGTCAGGTCATCTGATGCAGCACTCCATCACTCTCCTTCTTGATCAAATAGCCCTTATACAGCCTGGAAGTGTATTTTAGGTCATTGTCCTATTGCAAAACCATTGATCGTTCCACTAAGCGCAAACCAGATAGGATGGTGTATCGCTTCAGAATGCTGTGGTAGCCATGCTGGTTAAGTGTGCCTTGAATTCTAAATAAATCACTTTCAGTGTCACCAGCAAAGCACCCCCACACCATCACACCTCCTCATCCATGTTTCACAGTAGGAACCTCACATGTGGAGATTATCTGTTCACCTATTCTGCGTCTCACAAAGACACGGCGGTTGGAACCAAAACTCTCAAATTTAGACTCATCAGACCAAAGGACAGATGTCCACCAGTCTAATGTCCATTGCTCATGTTTCTTGGACCAAGCAAGTCTTTTCTTATTATTGGTGTCCTTTAGTAGTGGTTTCTTTGCAGCAATTCAACCATGAATGCCTGATTCACGCAGTCTCCTCTGAACAGTTGATGTTGAGATGTGTCTTCACTATTATTCTACAATGTAGAAAAAGGTTTAAAAAAATAAAGAAAAACCCTTGAATGAGTAGGTGTCCACACTTTTGACTGGTACTGTATGTAAGCAAGGTTTCACATGATTATGTTTTAGTCAAATATTGGTTCTGCTTTAAATGATGTGCAGCTGATAAAGGCTTCGTAAAGCCTTCATAAATCCTTCAGAAACACTACATAAATGTGTTACAAGTCATCTACAACTATATGTTATGCTTTATAAAGAGTTCAAAAATGTGGCATAAGCACCGCTTAATAAAGGCCTTATAAATTATATTAAATTAAGGCTTCACAAAACATTTATAACCCTGACATGCATATTGGTTGAGCATTGCAATACCAGAAAATTGGGTTCGATTCCAGGGGACCACCCATACATTAAAAGAATATTCCCACATGACTGTCACTTTGGATAAAAGTGTCTGCTAAATTGTATATATTATATTTAACTAAAACATTTCTAGGATGGCCCAACCTCTTTTCCTCTTTTGTGCGTAGTCAGTATTGGACCTGACCACAACATCCCCCAAAATGCTGTCCTGCTGGATGATACACACTCTAAAGTGCAGCAAAAAACGTTTTGGTTTTTCCAGGTCTCGGATTTCCACATTTATTTTCTGGTTGAACAGTCTTTTTTCACACTTTTTAAATAGAAAAAGTATGTTTTCTGTGTTCACAATAATGCTTAAACCATATTAGGGGCTAACTTTTAAGGTCTGGGAAAAATCTAAGAAACTTAGATTTGAGTGTAGTTGCCCTTTAATTTAGTAAGCATGCCCTGCACTGTTGTTTGGTTAGTGTGGTAGCTTTTCCAGTCATCTGGTGATTTCTCAGTAACTATACTGTTCTCTTTGAAATAGAAAGAATAATCAATATAAGTTTAAATATTATACATGTGTAAGCAGAATGAAGGCTGAAGCCCATGTGAGTGTACAATGCTGGATCAAGATCAAATTGACCATTGGACATGTAAAAACAGAATGTAAGCAGAATCTGTGTGGATTAAGCAAGGTAAACCAACAGGACGTGTCTGGTCTGGGCCATGTCTGATCTTGTGAAGGCTAATGGACACGCACATGGGTTAATCATACATAGACAAAACAGGTCTGAACTTGTGAAGACCTTTGGACAGGAACATTAGCTAAGGGGTATGCATGTCACGCCACCAATAGAATCTATGCCCCAATATCTGAGCCAATAAGAGAATGGAAATTATGTAACAAAACAAGATTCGTAAAATGGGGTGATGACGTTATGTAAGGGAAAGACTGTACAAAAACCAAGCACTAAGAATGAAGATTCAGTTCTTCCATGGAACTGCTCGGCTTCTGTTACTTTTGTAATAAAAGTCTAATTGAATTCACAAACTCCGGTATCTGAGAAGTATTTGATTAAACATTTTCCACAACATTAGCGGGTTTTCTGTTGTGCAGTAAGCACACATGATGTGATTTGGCCACCTATAGACTGGGTGAAGTAAAAGGCCAGCAACACCGTATTATTCAGAGCCCAATGAAATGACACCACATATACATAACTAGCCTGCATAACACATTATAGACTTATTTGTCGATCTGTAATGCTAGCTAGCTGTGCAGCCTGTTTGCAATGGGCAGCAAGTTAGCTAGATATTTCTAGCTAGTAGAGCTGGAGAGACATTATCCAAATAGAAGTTAAATATTAGCAGTGGTGAAGGATCTGTTATCCAGCCAGCTCAAACTTTACTTCAGGACATCAGTCAGTCTGCTGTCTGCAGGTCACACAAGCCAACATAAAATATCAATAGCATCTACCCGACCTCTTAGCTGAATGGTTATTGACACGTTTCTACTATAACTTGTGGGACGTTTATTTTGAAAATGTATGAAATTTCGTGACCTGGAAGCACTTTTTTAGTGTTGCTGATGAGTCGCTGATCATGTGAGGAGTTCACAAATCACAGGCCCCACTTGTACTGCCACTGGACAGCGAAAAACAGGTAAGTTAACCTTTATTGTAATTTAAATTAGCTTGTAGTAGTAGTTAAGTGCTGAGTTACATTACAAACAATTTCGGTGACTTCACAGCAATTGCTATCTAGCCAACATTTTGCTAGCTAGAAGGCTCAGCTAAATGCAAATCCCCCTAGATACAGCCATGTCTCAGTCATGCCATGAGATCAGTACATGAAAGAAGAATATAATAATACAAATTCTCATTTAGAGTTTCTGGCACAGCACATAATTTCCCTTATCCAGATGGTGTGACAAAGGAATTTCCTAACAGACCTGCTAACTTACTTTGTTGTTACTTTTAAGGTTGGAACCAACATTCAGTGCCTCCAGTAGGAAGAGAGGCTAGAACCATGTGTCTGCCAGCACAGGGACAAGCTACACTATTCACAGTCCTGTGTAATGTTCAATGTAATTTTATTGCCAGACTTTTTGAAACTTTTTGAAACTATTTGTATTGTTTTAACAATGTACAAATAAAAGGAAATGTATGGTTTAAACATGTCTTTAATGTTTATTTGCTTTAGCTGTTAGTGATAATTCCCTAAGTGTTAATACACTTGTGTTTACGTCATTAAGCCTTTATGTATGGGTTATGAATGCCCAAAGGTGTCTGACTTTATAGTAAGTAAAGCGTCATATGATATAAGACATTTATATATGTGTTATGAATGATCAAAGGTGTCTGAGTTTAAATTAAGTACAGCGTCATGCGATATAGAGTCTTTATGGATGTGTTATGAATTATCTGTTAGGTTCTAAATATCAGAGTCTAAACTCAATGGACACTATGAAAGCTTGAACCAAGTTTATTCACCCCAAAGGATCGAACAGCTGAAAAGAAAAAAGACACATTCACACAAGCACTGATATTTAACCCTTTCTAATATGCTGAGTCTCCTCCTACATATCTGAACAGCCAATGCATCTCTGTTGCTAGACAGAAACTTAGTGATATCTGTTCTTCCTCACTTCATCTGACCTGACCTCTGCCCCAAAGTGCTCACTCCTTCCCAACTCACTGTCATATTGACTCTTACCAGGCTGCGTCTTTCCTCCTCCCATATGATCCCTGATGGCTAACAAGAACATGTCTCGACATAATGTAAACATTATAAATTACCCTCTCGCCCTCAGTGAAAGGAATACGTATATTTCATGAATCAGAACCCAACAGTCCCTCCTCTTGAACAATAGCTTCCTACTGTTCAACTTACATAAACTTGGACATTACTTATAAATTAACAAACATGATTAACATTCACAGTGAGGTTTACAAACTCAAGAGACTTATGGTCTCTGTTCCATAGTCACCCCATGCACACTGTTATTTCCATTTCTCATAGAACACTGATAATAACTTGTCCACTGGAGCTGTTGATTTCTTCCATTTCAACTTTCTCCTGGTTCCTAGGAGAGGGATAGCACAAGACTTGAAAAGCAAAAAGAAACACAAGACATAACAGTATTAACAATGTGGCAAGATATGCATAATTATACATGCACAGAAAAACCAAAGTCTGACAACATGCCAATTCCCACTCTCTCTTCGCTGGACTCTATGCCTCCATGAGTAGGTCCTAGAGAACCTCATGCTTTCACCCAGTCACCCTCTTTCTGGCCACAGGCTCCAAGAGGTGTTCCCAAGTTATGTCATTTTCACTTTGTTCCCCATCTCCATCTTCCTCCATCTGATAGGCAAGTGCATATCCCTAATCAACGCTACATCCTATTGAGGTAACTCAGCACTGTACAGTCGTGGCCAGAAGTTTTGAGAATGACACAAATATTAATTTTCAGTCTGCTGCCTCAGTTTGTATGATAGCAATGTGCATATACTCCAGAATGTTATGAAGAGTGATCAGATGAATTGCAATTAATTGCAAAGTCCCTCTTTGCCATGCAAATGAACTTCATCCCCCAAAAACATTTCCACTGCATTTCAGCCCTGCCACAAAAGGACCAGCTGACATCATGTCAGTGATTCTCTCGTTAACACAGGTGTGAGTGTTGACGAGGACAAGGCTGGAGATCACTCTGTCATGCTGATTGAGTTCAAATAACAGACTGGAAGCTTCAAAAGGAGGGTGGTGCTTGGAATCCTTGTTCTTTCTCTGTCGACCATGGTTACCTGCAAGGAAACATGTGCCATCATCATTGCTTTGCACAAAAAGGGCTTCACAGGCAAGGATATTGTTGCCAGTAAGATTGCACCTAAATCATTCATTTATCGGATCATCAAGAACTTCAAGGAGAGCGGTTCAATTATTGTGAAGAAGGCTTCAGGCGCCCAAGAAAATCAAGCAAGCACCAGAACCGTCTCCTAATGTTGATTCAGCTGCGGGATCGGGGCACCACCAGTACAGAGCTTGCTCAGGAATGGCAGCAGGCAGGTGTGAGTGCATCTGCACGTACAGTGAGGCAAAGACTTTTGGAGGATGGCCTGGTGTCAAGAAGGGCAGCAAAGAAGCCACTTCTCTCCAGGAAAAACATCAGGGACAGACTGATATTCTACAAAAGGTACAGGGATTGGACTACTGAGGACTGGGGTAAAGTCATTTTCTCTGATGAATCCCCTTTCCGATTGTTTGGGGCATCCAGAAAAAAGCTTGTCCGGAGAAGACAAGGTGAGCGCTACCATCAGTCCTGTGTCATGCCAACAGTAAAGCATCCTGAGATCATTCATGTGTGGGGTTGCTTCTCAGCCAAGGGAGTGGGCTCACTCACAATTTTGCCTCAGAACACAGCCTGTCACGTCCTGACCAGTAAAGGGGGTTATTTGTTATTGTAGTTTGGTCAGGGCGTGGCAGGGGGTGTTTGTTTTATGTGTTTCGGGGTTTTTGGTTTATGTTCTATGTTAGTATATTTCTATGTTTGTTCTAGTGTGTCTATTTCTATGTTTAAGTTTCTTGGGTTGACCTTCAATTGGAGGCAGCTGTTCCTCGTTGCCTCTAATTGAAGGTCATATTTAGTAGGGGTGTTTTCCATGGGTTTTGTGGGTAGTTGTCTCCGTATATTGTCAGTGAACCTTACAGGACTGTTTTTTGTCATTTGTTTAGTATAAGTGTTTTTGTTTTCTTCAATAAAAGAAGACGAGCATACATATACCCGCTGCGTTTTGGTCCACTCACTACGACGATTATGACACAGCCATGAATAAAGAATGGTACCAACACATCCTCCGAGAGCAACTTCTCCCAACCATCCAGGAACAGTTTGGTGATGAACAATGCCTTTTCCAGCATGAGGGAGCACCTTGCCGTAAGGCAAAAGTGATAACTAAGTGGCTTGGGGAACAAAACATAGATATTTTGGGTCCATGACCAGGAAACTCCCCAGACCTTAATCCCATTGGCCATGACTGTATATGCTTTCACATCAATGCCTCCAGAATGTTGTCCAGAGTACAATTACCCCAACATCTATCCTTTTATATGATGCATTAACCAATAAAGCAACTAACCCAACCCAACTATTGCAGTTAAGGTAGCTCCCAGACCCAACCCCTCTGCATGTCTACAGTGGAATCTAGTATTTCTCTCTCTCTTTAGCTCCACTTCCTGTGTCATGGCATCTTCAAGCTCACCCATTATGCATGAGAATTGTGAACCCACCGACGAGAGACATGACGATCATTACCGCTGTAGGTGCTGCAAGGAGTACTGTGTGTGGACCAGACCAACGCTGTCCCAACACCCCTGCCTGGTGTATCTTTATATACACTCAATCTCCAGAATTCAGCCCGTGCTCTCAGTTATCTCCTGTGTCTCACTTCAAATTAAGTATTACAGGACACTACATGAAGTGTCAATAAATAGGTTATTAACGTTCTGCTTATTTATAAAGTTCTCTCATGATCCACAGGGTACTGTAGGGTATTTGTGATAGAACACATACCACAGTCAAAAAGTCACAATTATTGTTAAACCCTGCCCATTTCCACAAGTTTATATTTATATTTATTTTTAAACCTAACTAATGAAGTCCAAGTTTGATGTGTTGGTCCACCAGACCTTCTGCACTTTGGAAAAAATTCGTTCCCATTTTCAACGGCCTACTAATCAAACTCAGAAGCTAGGACATGCATATACTTATTTTATATGGATAGAAAACACCCTAAAGTTTCTGAAACTGTTTGAATGGTGTCTGTGAGTATAACAGAACTCGTATGGCAGTCAAAACCCCGAGACCGATTGAACTAGGAAGTGGGATTCTGAATTGTGGACTCGACTTCACAGCCTTCCCTATAATTTACAACGTGACAAAATGATAATTGAGCACTTTCCAGTGCTTCCACTAGATGTCCCCAGTCTTTACAAAGTGTTTTGAGGGTTCTACAGTCGAAACTCAGTGAAGGAGACGATGTGGCAATTGGTCACAGTAGTAGGGCCATCAGCATTGTGACGTCGGCGGCCGTGTCTGCCCCCACCTTTGGAAACGTTTTGAAACACAATGAAATCGTCCCACTCGAATCTGATTGGCTCTCTTGTTGAAACAGGCCCTGAAGATTAATGTTATACAACGTTTGACATGTTTGAACGAACCTAACGGAGCGAAAACAGTCATTTTTCGTTAGCCAGCTGCCGCGCACGGATCAACATTTGATTACAGCCTTAGGACGCGCTAACAACAGCAAGCTAATGGAACATAAAGGATGGACTTTTTCGACCGAAAATACATTTGTCATGTACCTGGGATATTGGGAAGTGCTTTCTGATGAAGACAACTAAAGGTGAGGGATTATTGGCAATATTATACAAGATCAGATGTGATGTGCGATTTTTCAAAGATGGCGAGGAGCTAGGCTTTCTAGCTCACTTTCTGGGTATCGCATCCCCTTTTATCTCAAAGTGTGATTACCCTGTAAAGTTAATTTAAAATCTGTTATGACGGGTGTTTTCAAGAGATATTCATCTATAAATCTTAGATTGACAATATAAAAAAAAAAATCGTTTTCGAATAGTAATTTATAAAATTGTAGCACTGTTTCCCAGGACGCATTTTATGGGAAAATAGTTAGTCAACGTCAGGTGCCGATGTAAAATGCTGTTTTTATATAGAAATATGACTTTTATTGAACAAAAGATTGCATGCTGTGTGTAACATGTCCTAGGTGTGTCATCTGATGAAGTTTGTAAAAGGTTAGTGCTGCATTTAGCTGTTTTTTGGTTATATGTGATGCATGTGCTTGGTTGGAAAATTGATATGATGCAACTTTTACCATGTACTCCTCTAACTAATATTGTGCTTTTCCTGTAAAACCTTTTTGAAATCGGACAACGAGGGTCGATTCAAGAGAGGTGTATCTATAAAACGATATGAGACAGCCCTATATTTGAAAAAATATATATATTGAATTTCGTTATGCTAATGTCGCTAGGAGTTTTCGCTGGAAAATGATCCCGCTAACGGGATGATATGCGCAAGAACAAATTCTTATTTACAATGACAGCCTAGGAACAGTGGGTTAACTGCCTTGTTCAGGGACAGAACAACAGATTTGTACCTTGTCACCTCGGGTATTCGATCTAGCAACCTTTCGGTTACTGGCCCACCGCTTAACCACTAGGCTACCTGCCACCCCATAATGGATTAGGTTCTCCATAAAATCCTGAGAGGTTGTATGGCTCTTAATCATTCTTCCAGCCAAAGCAGTATGTTTATGAGGAAGTAGTATCTCATTGATAGACCTGTTATATCTGTCCAGTACAACATCAATGGCAATATATCTTATTGACAGACCTGGGTAATGTTCAGTATGGCACACAGTACCAAAACATTTTGAAACAGAAAAAAAATTAAGTAAAGGGAGTCCCTCCCTGTTGCAGTTAGTTTTATTGAGTTTGGTACCTATTGAATGCAATCCTGTTATATCTGTATGGTAAAGACTACTACATTAGTGGCAGTATATGTCATTGACAGGCCTGTTATCTCTGTTCAGTTGTATGGTAGGAACTACTACCAGCCGGAGCAGTATGTGTCTAAGAGAATCCTGGAGAAGATGGCTCTGCCCACTCTAAAGGAGGAGTTGTCACGGTTCCACACTAACAACACCCAGATGCTGCCTGAGGCGGCTGAGACCGAGTTCCTAAAAGTAAGAAAATTGAACAGTGGTTGAACACTGTATTAAATGTATTATTATTTGCAGAAATCAACATTTTGGAAATGAATCCCCAGTTCAGATACATAAGACGAGACAAGACGGTTTCCTGCAGTTTAGAACAAAGTTTGCTTGATCTGAATGGCCTAGTTTTAGAATGGCTCATGTCTGCTGCTGGAGTAAACATGTCAAATCTTTAGCTAAAGTCTTGCGACGAGACGGATCTGTTTAGCCAGTCAGAGAACAATGTGCTGATGTTCTGTTTTAGCCAAGCAGTTAGTTAGCAAAGCAGTTAGTTAGCTAGCCTAGCTTACTGATACTTCTCTGGCAAAATACCAATGTGTGGTCTGTTTCTGGTGCATGTATTTCATGATACTCATTTGCTACAACAACTTGCTACAACAAGTGGCCACTTGTTTCAAAATTTCATCACATATGGTAGGAACTACTATATATGTAAAGAGGCACCATTAAAGTGGAAATGGTCTCAACTCCACGTCTCGTTTGTTTGATCTGAACGCCCAGTCTTCAGTCAGTTTTACAACACAACATTCTAAAACTGGGTAGTTTTGTCTCGTCTTATTTCGGCTGATGTATCTCAACTGGGCTTAAAGATACAGTAAAACAAACTTCTATTATTGCAAATCATAATCAATTGAGTGCTTGCCTTTTCAATTTTCTTTAATCTATTTTGGTTCCCAGGACCCATTTTACATGTCTACACAAGAAGATTTGGAATTGAGCATGTTCTCCTCCTTTACTGAGATCAACCTCGCAACACACTTGTTCTATCTACTCTCTAGATCGCTCAGCAGCTTCCAGAGTATGGGATGGTGTTCCATCGGGTAGGCTGGGAGAAGAAGCCGGTGGTGGGGGAGCTGGTGCTGGGAGTCTGTGCCACTGGAATCCTTGTCTATGAGCTGAAGAACCACCTCCGTACCGTCACACGACGATTCCTCTGGAGGGAGACCGATACCATCTCTGCCAATGTGAGTACTACTGGAATACTAGTGTTGTATTCTATACTGTGCTTTCAGAAGTGTGTTTGACATTAACAGCTCCAATGCTCTTGATTTATTAAAAGACAAGCCCCTGATGGTTGTCTCTCCCCCCCTTCCCCAGCGTCGTAAGCTGACAATAGAGTGTGGTGGTCCCAGCAGTAAGAAGCACAGTTTTGTGACAGAGAATTCTAAGATTGCTCAGTACCTCCTTAGTCTCTGCTCCGCGCAGCACAAGTTCCACAGTGAAATGACCTCCAGGCAACTCAACTACAGCATCGCTCAAGGTACGGGGCTCTTAGAGCACAAAGTCAGGCAGGAAGGCACGCATGGACGCACACACACAAACACACACACATTTGTTTATTCATTATGATTATTTGTTGTCCTTTCAGATGAGAACATTGAGAAGTACCAGTCTATCTGTCGGACACGTGACTCCCATATGAAGCGTCTTTCATGTTCCGAGGTTGTCCTGAACAGTGTAGAGATACCGGCCAACCTCAGCCAACGCAAGTCGCTAAGGAAGTTGTGTGATGACATCACAGCGAAGGTGGAGGCGTGTCTACGGCAACAGAGTGAGTTGAGGGAAATCAACAGAGATCTACCCGAGCCATGCCCACTGTCAGAGGTGAAGGAACAGGCCTGGAGGTAACATTACATAACACTACATAACACTACCGACACTAATGCAGGTAACTGCCAAAATAAAGGAAACACCAACATAAAGTTTCTTTATTTTAATTTTATTTTCACCTTTATTTAACCAGGTAGGCTAGTTGAGAACAAGTTCTCATTTGCAACTGCGACCTGGCCAAGATAAAGCATAGCAATTCGACACATACAACAACACAGAGTTACACATGGAATAAACAAAACATACAGTCAATAATACAGTAGAACAAAATAAAACAAAAAGTCTATATACAGTGAGTGCAAATGAGGTAAGTTAAGGCAATAAATACGCCATGGTGGTGAAGTAATTACAATATAGCAATTAAACACTGGAATGGTAGATGTGCAGAAGATGAATGTGCAAGTAGAGATATTGGGGTGCAAAGGAGCAAGATAAATAAATAAATACAGTATGTGGATGAGGTAGGTAGATAGATGGGCTGTTTACAGATGGGCTATGTACAGGTGCAGTGATCTGTGAGCTGCTCTGACAGCTGGCGCATAAAGCTAGTGAGAGAGATATGATTCTCCAGCTTCAGAGATTTTTGCAGTTTGTTCCAGTCATTGGCAGCAGAGAACTGGAAGGAAAGACGACCAAAGGAGGAATTGGCTTTGGGGGTGACCAGTGAGATATACCTGCTGGAGCGCGCGCTACGAGTGGGTGCTGCTATGGTGACCAGTGAGCTGAGATAAGGCAGGGCTTTACCTAGAAAAGACTTATAGATGACCTGGAGCCAGTGGGTTTGGCGATGGATATGTAGTGAGGGCCAGCCAACATGAGCATACAGGTCGCAGTGGTGGGTAGTATATTGGGCTTTGGTGACAAAACGGATGGTACTGTGATAGACTGCATCCAATTTGCTGAGTAGAGTATTGGAGGCTATTTTGTAAATGATATCGCCGAAGTCAAGGATCGGTAGCATAGTCAGTTTTATGAGGGTATGTTTGGCAGCATGAGTGAGGGATGCTTTGCTGCGAAATAGGAAGCCAATTCTAGATTTAATTTTGGATTAGAGATGCTTAATGTGAGTCTGGAAGGAGAGTTTACAGTCTAACCAGACACCTAGGTATTTATAGTTGTCCACGTGTTCTAAGTCAGAACCGTCCAGAGTAGTGATGCTAGACCGGCGGGCAGGTGCGAGCAGCGATCGATTGAAGAGCATGCATTTAGTTTTACTTGCATTTAAGAGCTGTTGGAGGCCAAGGAAGGAGAGTTGTATGGCATTGAAGCTCATCTGGAGGTTAGTTAACACAGTGTCCAAAGAAGGGCCAGAAGTATACAGAATGGTATCGTCTGCGTAGAGGTGGATCAGATAATCACAAGCAGCAAGAACAACATCATTGATGTATACAGAGAAAAGAGTCAGCCCGAGAATAGAACCCTGTGGCACCCCAGTAGAGACTGCCAGAGGTCCGGACAACAGGCCCTCCGATTTGACACACTGAACTCTGTCTGAGAAGTAGTTGGTGAACCAGGCGAGGCAATCATTTGAGAAACCAAGGCTGTTGAGTCTACCGATAAGAATGTGGTGATTGAAAGAGTCGAAAGCCTTGGCCAGGTCGATGAATATGGTTGCACAGTATTGTCTTTTATCGATGGCGGTTATGATGTTGTTTAGGACCTTGAGCGTGGCTGAGGTGCACCCATGACCAGCTCGGAAACCAGATTGCATAGCAGAGATGGTACGGCGGGATTCGAAATGGTCGGTGATCTGTTTGTTAACTTGGCTTTCGAAGACCTTAGAAAGGCAGGGTAGGATAGATATACGTCTGTAACAGTTTGGGTCTAGAGTGTCTCCCCCTTTGAAGAGGGGGATGACTGCGACAGCTTTCCAATCTTTGGGGATTTCAGACGATATGAAAGAGAGGTTGAACAGGCTACTAATAGTGGTTGCAACAACTGGGGCGGATAATTTTAGAAAGATTACATTAGTTTACCCTTTAGTTTATCCCAGAGAACTGAGAATCAGGAAGGGACTCTCTCTCTGTACTGTATACAGTCAAGACAGTGCTGTCAGGAGCCTACCCAACCATGACTAGCCCACCATGACTGTCCAGCCTTGTGGTAGTCCTGACTCTATTCTACTTCACCTGTAGAGATTTTTTTGAGAAAGAGAGAATCCTCTCTGTTCCTGGGCATGTGTGAGCTATGACGTTATTTACAGTGACATAGCCCTACCTTCACAATAAGCTACTCAAATGAATGTCTACACTGCATTTTTCTAGACAAACTCGTGAGGCTGAATTGTTGTTGTCTGTTGACTCCTGAAACACAGACACAAATGTGGAGTTAGTGAATAGTCGCATTGTCTGTCTGTCATGGATCAACGTATAACCTAAAATATATGAACTTGACAATAAGATACAATGACATACTCAAGTGTTCTCCGTGGAGAGGAAGGTGTCTGTCTGGCCATGGTTTCACTTCTGTGGCCATGCAGAGCAGAGGGGGGCTGGGATGGGTCCTGTATGGCTCAGTTGGTAGAGCATGTCGCTTGAAATGCCAGGGTTGTGGGTTCAATTACCACGGGGGAAATGTATGCACTCACTACTGTAAGTTGCTCTGTTTAAGTGTGTCTGCTAAATTACTAAAATGTATATGGGTGGCCTAAGAGAAAATGGCATATAGGCAACTACAATATTAGTTCTCACATCTGGTGCCTGTTGGATAGGACAGAATGATGCTCTGCTCAACACAGAAGTGGAAAATTTAGGGATTCATTAATTTCACTAGCTACAGTGCACTCGGAATGTATTCCGAGTGACTTTTTCCACATTTTGTTACGTTATAGCCTTATTCTAAAATTGATTCAATTGTTTATTACCATCAGTCTACACACAATACTCCATAATGACAAAGCAAAAACAGGTTTTTAGAAATATTTGGAAGTTCATAAAAATTATAATAACTAAAATATCGGGGGAGGCAACTACATGTTCACATAGACATGCGTTTTTGATTGGACACCCTATATATAGCTAGCTAACTTTGAACCTAGTTGGTTAGCTCTTTAATTAATTTTAATCTTAGGGCTAGGGTCCTTTTTTCTGAATTTCCACCTGACTGACGCGCCCAAAGAAAACTACCTGTTACTCAGGCCCAGAAGCCAGGATATGAATATAATTGGTATCATTGGATAGACAACACTTTGAAGTTTGGAGAAATGTTAAAATAATGTATGAGACTATAACACAACCAACCGGAAATTCATTTTTTTTTTGATCCCATGCTCTTTCAATGGAAAGCTATGGGTCCTATGCAATTCCAGCTCCCAGATTGCAATTCCTATGGCTTCCACAAGATGTCAACCATCTTTGTTCAAGGTTTCAGGCTTGTTTCTTCCAAAACAAGGAAGAATTTTGAGTTTTGGTACCGGGAGTCACAGTTGGAAATCAGTCTGGTGGGCACGCGACGAAGAGGGCTCGCACTTGCTAATTTTACTTTTCCATTGAACATACTTCTTTCCATATGAAATATTATAGTTTATTGACATTTTAGGGTACCTGAGGATTAAATAGAAACATAGTTTGACTTGTTTTAACAAAGTTTAGCGGTAGCTTTTTGGATTCCTTTGTCTGCATGTTGAACGAGTTTATTACTGAAATCGATGGCGCCAACTAAACTGACTTTTTGGGATATAAAGAAGGATTTTATCTAACAAAACAGCCATGCATGCTGTAACTGGGACCCTTGGGATTGCAAATAGAGGAAGATTTAAAAAAAATAAGTGGTTATTTAATCGCTATTTGTGATTTTATGAAGCCTGTGCCTGTTGAAAAATATGTTGATGTGGTGCGCCGTCCTAAAACAATCGTATGGTATGCTTTCGCTGTAAAGCCTATTGTAAATCAGACAATGCCGTTAGATTAACAAGAATTTAAGCTTTTAACCTTTCTGGCGCAGGCGTTCAGCTAGCGACCCACCTCGACAACATCCGGTGAAATTGCAGAGCGCCAAATTTTAAATATAGAAATGGTCATAATAAACATTCATAAAAAATACAAGTGTTATACATCGGCTTAAATATTAACTTCTTGTTAATCCAGACGCTTTGTCAGATTTCAAAAAGGCTTTACGGCGAAAGCATACCATGTGATTATCTGAGGACAGCACCCCGCTTACAAAAGCATGCAAACATTTTACAACCAAGTAAAGGAATTACAAAAGTCAGAAATAGCAAAACAATTAATCACTTACCTTTGAAGATCTTCATATGGTTGCAGTCACAAGAGTCCCAGCTACACAATAAATGTTTGTTTTGCTCGATAAAGTCCCTCTTTATACCCCAAAAACTCTAATAATCCACTGGCTCAAAGGCTGTCAAAACATGCAGACCAATACATCCTAATAGTACCGGTAAAGTTCGTCGAAACATGTCAAACAGCGAAGGGTGTGCACTTGGTCACCCGCGCAAACCAGCACTGCATGTTTCTACAGTCCACTGACAGAAAGGTCTCATTCGTCTTCATTTTTCAGAAAACAAGCCTGAAGCAATGTCTAAAGACTGTTGACATCTAGTGGAAGCCATTAGATACTCTAGAGGCATTCAATTGAAAATACCCACATCAAACAAATCCCACTTCCTGGATGGATTTTCCTCAGGCTTTTGCCTGCCATATTAGTTCTGTTATACTCACAGACATTCTTTTAACAGTTTTGGAAACTTTTGTGTTTTCTATCCAAATCTACCAATGTGCATATCCTAGCTTCTGGGCCTGGGTAACAGGCAGTTTACTTTGGGCACGCTTCTCATCCAGACATCGAAATACTGTCCCCAAGCCATAAGACACTTGTATGTTCATAAATGTTTAATATTACGATTATTTATTTGAATTGCGTGCCTTCCAATTTCACTGGATGTTGTCGACAGGACACAACTTCTACCCGCAAGCCATAAGACTGCTGAACAATTAATGAAATGGCCACCGGATTATTTACATTGACACCCCCCCACCACCATTAGTTTTTTACACTGCTGCTACTCGCTGTTTATTATCTATGCATAGTTACTTCACCCCTATCTACATGTACAAATTACTTCGACTAACCTGTACCCACGCACATTGACTCGGTACCAGTACCTCCTGTATATAGCCTCGTTATTGTTATTTTATTGTTATTACTTTAGTTTATTTGGTAAATATTTTCTTAACCCTTTCTTAAACTGCACAGTTGGTTAAGGGCTTGTAAGTAAGTAATTAACGGTAAGGTCTACACATTGTGTGACAAATAAAGTTTGAGTTGATTTCATATGCATAGCAGCATGAGTAGGCCTAAGGGTCACTAACTAACATTAGGCTATGACTAGCAATGCAACTGACTTTCTGATTCGAATAATATTACTACATTGATCATACACGTAATGTTAGCTAGCGAGCCAGCAAGCTAACGCTCGCTAGCTACTGTAGCTAACAGTATGCTTTAACTTGCAATGAAATCTATAATATCTGAAAATGTAGCTAGACTCTTACCAGTAAACATGGATGAATGCTTCACATCAGACTGGAATCCTTTAACTCTGTGTTGTTTGTAGCTACCAACTGATCTGTTGATAGCACCTGCTAAATTCAGGGCATCAATGTTGTTGAGAAAAGTAGAAATCCTTTTGTAGTTCTCGATGGCATACACGTTTGTTATTAAAGCACATGGAAGTTCACATGTTCCAGAAGGCATTTCTGGCCCAAAAAAATGCATTTTTGATCAAAATAAATGTTTACGTACAAATGCCTCTCCTGTGAAGTAGTGAGGTGTGACTTCACCTAGTTTCCTGAAACGAGTCACATTTTTTAAACGGTCTGTTTGAGATACAAGTTTGAGGTAGGGTTTTTGAAGTGTTTTTTTTTCTCCAATTTATGCTTTGTCCAAATTTGAATATAGGACGAGTCAACAACATTATTTGGGTATGAGTTAATGGAATATTAACTTTTAAAAGTGAGATTTTCACTGAATAGTTACTTTAAAATGAATCACTAATCACATTAAGAGGGTGTGAACGATGCTGAATGGGTGTAGACAAAGAAAGTCCCTCCAATAGTAGTAGCAAAATATTCAAAGTCCATTTTCTCATTAGCGAGTTTATAAACTTTCAAAGCAAAATAACTTTCCCATTGCTCTTCAACTGGAGTGTATGATATACCATTTTCTAGCTCCGAGTCTCTACTTTTATCCAATGTAAAAAACACAATTTCAAATTTTGCTACATAAGACTGATTTGAGCCAGTCGGTCATGTTCTTTTCCAGGTGTGCAAAGCGCTTAGAGACTTACCCAGAAAGACTCACAGCTGTAATCACTGCCAAAGGTGATTCTAATATGTGTGAATACTTTTGTAAATGAGATATTTCAGTACTTAATTTTCAATACATTTGCAAACATTTCTAAAAACATGTTTTTACTTTGACGTTATGGGGTATTGTGTGTAGACCAGTGACACATCTCAATTTAATACATTTTAAATTCAATCTGTAACCCAACAAAATGTGGGAAAAGTAAATATATTTTGTATGCAACAAAATGGTTGCGCTTTAGAGCCCTACACACATATACACACACACACACACCACTGTAACATTGCAGTGTATCTTAAGAGCCACCTGTCACCTCACTCTCTCTCTCTGTGTGTGTGTGTTTTGTGTAGGAGAGCTGTAACAGTACACCCTCTCATCCGGCTTGCTGCCTGTCTAGCAAGAGTGTGACTAACTTGCTGCATTAAGCCTCTGACAGGTAAGACTCATTTTATCCTCCTCTTTTCCTCTTCTCTTCCTCTGCTCCATCTGTCTCTCAATAACAATCGCACATTTGGGCCTGTACGATTTTGATTCTTAACGCTAAGTTCACTTTACTTGAATGATCAGTTTCAGACGCAAAATAGATGTTTCCTTGATGAGTTAACTGCCCTGTAAGCTCTGTATATTAATATTGAAGTCATGTTTCAGTTGTTGTTCTCAGAGTACACTGTGTACACACTGTTACTCTACGTTACTGTAGTGTAGACTGACTTTGACCACAAGGAGGGAGCAAAGAGTCACTAATAAGAGTCACTAATAAAACACAAACTCATGTTTCCTATGATGATATAACCATATCACAATAGAATGTTCTAGTTGAATAGAAGTTGACTTGACTCTTAAAGGCTCTTCATGGTCAATCCGAACTGCAGTGGCCATACAGTATTTACTGCCTCCCCAAAAGTCAGAGCATTCATGCTTTTTGCACTTCAGGGAGCTGTCATACACATCCAATACATTTTTCTGTACTGCGCTACTCGTAATGATTGAGGGCTAATCTCTATAGCCATCCAGTTAATTACAAGCAACTGGCTCAATGAAAATACCTTACCTCTTCTGAGGTGTTGGAGTTCATTTCCCGGTGCTTGACATAGGAGCTGAAATAAAAAGACTGCCCTGTTTCCCACCTGCATCTCAATCCCAAATTTCTCAGCAAAAATAGCCTACATTTAGGCTATTGTTTATTTGTGTATTTCAAACTAAGTTCAAGTAAAAATCTGAGTATAATGCTTGTATGGATTTCAACCCCATCGTCATCAATCAACTACATAACAGTTAAAAACTACTTTGACTACCATAACTGATTTCTGTGTGCCAGCTAGGCTACCAGCTTATACGAATGGGAGTTAGCATTTGGCAGTCACTTTTTCTAACCTTAAAAGGGACAACTTCTAAATGCTATGCTGCCAAATATATCTAAATCATATTTTAGTAACCACATTGTGGGCCTGATACAATACATCAATCATGACAGATTTGACAAATATCCACTTTGTTAGATCAGATGTGTTAAATGTGCGCCAATCCAGTGTCGTTCTTTCTCCCATTTTCTGCATTTGATTGACCTTTTTACTACTAAATTGTATTAAACTTCATCTACTTTTTAATGGGATTTATTGACCATTGTAAACCTCCCATTGTTAAAAACTCCCATGCCGAAGCTATGACTTTCAACATTATATTCATTTTAAATAGTGTAACTTTTGATGCAAATCAGCTACTTTAACCACTTTCCCAACAACTTAGAGAAATACTTAAAATGTATGAAATCTTAGGCTTCTCTGCTATTCAAATCTGGAATCAGAACAGAATTATCTACTACCTATCAAGAGGTAGAGCTGTTTTAGTAACCCACATCAACTACTTTCATTAGCTAACTTCCTACTGTTGACTTAACTGTCAAAGACCTTTCAGAAATGTCTAATTATAGCACTGTGTGAGCACATTCTAAGCATTGTGACTTTTGTTACAAATCAGCTACTTTGACCACTTTCCCATAATTTAAAACAAAACTTAAGTGTATGAAATCTTTGTCTACTTCTCTGCTTTTCAAATATAAAATCAAAACAATACAGCTGTTTTAGTAACTGCATCAACTCCATTTTTTTTCAACTTTTAGAAACAACTGAAATTTTGACCACTTTCCCAGTACTTTAGACAAAAACTTAAAGGGTATGACATCTTGATGTACTTCTCTGCTATTTAAATCTGGAATAAGAACACAATTATCTTCTACCAATTAAGAGTGTCGTGACTTGACTTTAACATCAATCTGAAGACTGTTATTTATCTAATTAACTAACAATGTTTAATTGTTACCTGATTAAATTAATGTAACAATTAACTCATTCGGATCTGGGGCACCACGAAAGCAGTTCTTTAGAGTTACCATCTCTCGAATTAAACTCTAACATGTCTTTAGCTATCACATCTATAAACAGTTAACTGACATCACAAAATAACAAACAAAATTACATTAGTGTTTTATAGATCGCCTCTGACCATTCCCCACGTTCTATGTTAGACAGTCTGTTTGAGATACAAGTTTCTGGTGGGTTAACAGAATATTACTCTGGACAGTTACTTTCAGCTAACTTTCCACTGTTGAATTTACTTTCAGAAATATCTCATTATAGCACTGGATTAAGACATTCTAAGCCTGAGACGATGAATAAACATTATGCCTTTTGATACATATTTGCTACTTTGACTACTTCCCAAAGACTTAGACACAAACTTGGAGGGTATGACATCTTGGTCTACTTTTCTGCTTTTCAAATCTAAAATCAGAACAGAAATCAGTGTGACCTCTGTTTTAGTAACCGCATCAACTATTTTTCAACTTTTACAAAAAACATAAATTTTGACCATTTTACCAGCACCTTTGACACAAACTTAGTGGGTATGAAGTATTGATCTTACTTCTCTACTATTCACATCTAAAGCCAGAACACTTCTTACAGTACTAGAAAAACAATTTTAAAGAGCTGAAGCAAGGCACATCATTTTACTTCATGTAAAATTACCATCTAGTTTGATATCAGATATAATAGCAGCTTTTCTAGACCATATTTGGTCCCGCTTTGAATGACATGCAGCTTATAAAGCCTTCATAAACCCTACATAAATGTGTTACAAATCATCTATAACCGTATGTCATGCTTTTATAAAGGGTTCATACATTTTACATTTTCATACATTTTATAAAGGGTTCATTTGGCCTAACTCTGGCCAAACCCACTATGTCAAATATGACATTAACCTGTGTTTCATAAAGGCTGACATATTGGGTTCAATACCCTGGACAACCCATATGTAAAAATGTATTCACGCATGACTGTATCGTACATTTTATGAAATATATTATATTTCACTAAAACATTTTTAGGATTGCCCAACCTCTTTCCCACTAGGGTGCATAGTCAATATTAGACCTGATCTCAACTTCCCCCAAAATGTTGGTAGGGTCTTTTAAAATCGGCTGAAATGTTTTGCCTATTTCTGTTTTTTCTAAAATTCAATTTTCTTGGTTTTGGTTTTCCAGATTTCGGTTTAACCCAGTTTTTTCACACTTTTTTCATAGAAAAACAACAGCATTTGATTTTCTGTGTTAACAGCAATGCTTAAACCACATCAGGGGATGTCTTTTGAGGTCTGGAAACAATCTAAGAAACGTCGATTTTTGAGTGTACTTGCCCTTTAATTGAGCATGCCAGTGAGCATGCCCTCCACTGTTGTTTGGTTAGCAGGTTTTCTGTAATGCAGTATGCGCACATTCAATGTGATTCGGCCGCCAATGGAATGGGTGGAGTAAAAGGCCAGCAACACTCCGTATCATTCAGACCCCGATGAAATGATACCATACAGTACACTATACAGACCCTACTGAGTATTCACTACATTTCTTTTGCTGTTGCAGAATTAGTTATTTCTCTAAGCCAATATGTATTCCTTATACAGTGATTCACATTGTCTTCATTTATTTGACCATGGAACATGTTTTAAAACAGTCATTTAATGCATGCCACTTAAATATGAAGAAATATGAATCATTGTTAATGTTTAGACAATTATTTCACATATATCATGAATGGTTATTGACACTTTTCTACTATTACGCGGGGGACTTTTATTTAGATTTTGTATTTTAATTTCGTGACCCGGAAATACTTTTTTAGTGTTGTTGATGACACTGATTTTCCCACATTTTGTTATGTTGCAGCCTTATTCTAAAATGTATTAAATATTTTTTTTAAATTCAGGAATCTACAAACAATACCACATAATGACAAAGCGAAAACAGGTTAAGACATTTTTGCAAAATATATATTTTTTAAAACAGAAATGCATTATTTACATTAGTATTCAGCCCCTTGGAGTTTGCCAAAATGCACCTAAAGACTCTCAGACCATGAGAAACAAGATTCTTTGGTCTGTTGAAACCAAGATTGAACTCTTTCGCCTGAATGCCTTGTGTCACTTCTGGAGAAAACCTGGCACCATCCCTACGGTGAAGCATTGTGGTGGCAGCATCATGCTGTGGGGATGTTTTTCAGGGGCAGAGACTGGGAGATTAGTCAGGATCGAGGGGAAGCTGAACGGAGAAAAGTACAGAGAGATCCTCGATGAAAACATGCTCCAGAGCGCTCAGGACCGCAGTCTGGGGCGAATGTTCACCTTCCAACAGGACAACGACCCTAAGCACACAGCCAAGACAAAGCAGGTGTGGCTTCGGGACAAGTCTGAATGTCCTTGAGCGGCCCAGCTAGAGACCGGACTTGAACCCGATCTAACATATCTGGATCGACCTGAAAATAGCTGTGCAGCAATGCTCCCCATCCAACCTGACAGAGTTTGAGAGGATCTGCAGAGAAGAATGGGTGAAACTCCCCAAATACAGGTTTGCCAAGATTGTAGTGCCATACCCAGGAAGAGTCGCTGCTGTAATCGTTGCCAAAGGTGCTTCAACAAAGTACTGATTAAAGGGTCTGAATACTTATGTAAAAGTGATATTTCAGTATTACATTTTTGAGGTAGGTAGATAGAGGTAGGTAGATAGATGGACTGTTTACAGATGGGCTATGTACAGGTGCAGTGATCTGTGAGATGCTTTGACAGCTGGTGCTTAAAGCTAGTGAGGGAGATATGAGTCTCCAGCTTCAGAGATTTTTGCAGTTTGTTCCAGTCATTGGCAGCAGAGAACTGGAAGGAAAGACGCCCAAAGGAGGAATTGGCTTTGGGGGTGACCAGTGAGATATACCTGCTGGAGCGCGTGCTACGAGTGGGTGCTCCTATGGTGACCAGTGAGCTGAGATAAGGCGGGGCTTTACCTAGCAGAGACTTGTAGATAATCTGTAGCCAGTGGGTTTGGCGACGAGTATGAAGCGAGGGCCAACCAACGAGAGCGTACAGGTCGCAATGGTGGGTAGTGTATGGGGCTTTGGTGACAAAACGGATGGCACTGTGATAGACTGCATCCAGTTTGTTGAGTAGAGTGTTGGAGGCTATTTTCTAGATGACATCACCGAAGTCGAGGATCGGTAGGATGGTCAGTTTTACGAGGGTATGTTTGGCAGCATGAGTGAAGGATGCTTTGTTGCGATATAGGAAGCCGATTCTAGATTTAACTTTGGATTGGAGATGCTTAATGTGAGTCTGGAAGGAGAGTTTACAGTCTAACCAGACACCCAGGTATTTGTAGTTGTCCACGTATTCTAAGTCAGAGCCGTCCAAAGTAGTGATGCTGGACGGGCGAGCAGGTGCGGGCAGTGATCGATTGAATAGCATGCATTTAGTTTTACTTGCGTTTAAGAGCAGTTGGAGGCCACGGAAGGAGAGTTGTATGGCATTGAAGCTCGTCTGGAGGTTAGTTAACACAGTGTCCAAAGAAGGGCCAGAAGTATACAGAATGGTGTCGTCTGCGTAGAGGTGGATCAGATAATCACCAGCAGCAAGAGCAACATCATTGATGTATACAGAGAAGAGAGTCGGCCAGAGAATTGAACCCTGTGGCACACCCATAGAGACTGCCAGAGGTCCGGACAATAGGCTCTCCGATTTGACACACTGAACTTTATTAGAGAAGTAGTTGGTAAACCAGGCGAGGCAATCATTTGAGAAACCAAGGCTGTTGAGTCTGCCAATAAGAATGTGGTGATTGACAGAGTCGAAAGCCTTGGCCAGGTCGATGAATACGGCTGCACAGTAATGTCTCTTATCGATGGCGGTTATGATGTCGTTTAGGACCTTGAGCGTGGTTGAGGTGCACCCATGACCAGCTCTGAAACCAGATTGCATAGCGGAGAAGGTACGGTGGGATTCGAAATGGTCGGTAATCTGTTTGTTAACTTGGCTTTCGAAGACCTTTCAAAGACAGGGTAGGATAGATGTAGGTCTAGCAGTTTGGGCCTAGAGTGTCAACCCCTTTGAAGAGGGGGATGACCGCGCCAGCGTTCCAATCTTTGGGAATCTATGACGATATGAAAGAGAGGTTGAACAGGCTAAAAATAGGGGTTGCAACAATTTCGGCAGATAATTTTAGAAAGAGAGGGTCCAGATTGTCTAGCCCGGCTGATTTGTATGGGTCCAGATTTTGCAGCTCTTTCAGAACATCAGCTATCTGGATTTGGGTGAAGGAGAAATGGTGGGGGCTTTGGCGGATTGCTGTGGAGGGTGCTGGGCAGTTGACCGGGGTAGGGGTAGCCAGGTGGAAAGCATGGCCAGCCGTGGAGAAATGCTTATTGAAATTCTCAATTATAGTGGATTTATCGGTGGTAACAGTGTTTCCTAGCCTCAGAGCAGTGGGCAGCTGGGAGGAGGTGGATACCCGCCATTTTGGAGTCATCTAAAATCATAAATGTCATTATTAATATTCACGTACCTTTGATGATCTTCATCAGAATGCACTCTCAGGAATCCCAGGTCCACAATAAATCTTGTTTTGTTCGATAAAGTCCAGAATTTATGTCCAAATACCTCCTTGTTGTTTCCGCGTTCAGTAAGCTACTCCAAATGTAGGAAGCGTGCCGAAAATTTCACGACAAAAAGTAAACAAAGGAATATTTACATTCGTAGAAACATGTAAAACGTTGTATAGCATCAATCTTTAGGGCCTTTTTAACCTGTTAGTGACCCCTTAACACGCGAATCCCGTTAGCGGGATTGATTTGACAACAGCCAGTGAAAAATCAGAGCGCCAAATTCAAAACAGCAAAAATCTCATAATTAAAATTTCTCACACGTACAAGTATTATACACCATTTTAAAGATAAGATTCTCCTTAATCTAACCACATTGTCCGATTTCAAAAAGGCTTTACGGCGAAAGCAAAACATTAGATTATGTTAGGACACCACCTAAACAAGAAAAGCCACATTTTCCTAGCAAGGAGAGATGTCACAAACACCAGAAATACAGCTAAAATTAAGCACTAACCTTTGATGATCTTCATCAGATGGCACTCATAGGACATCATGTTACACAATACACATATGTTTTGCTCGATAAAGTTCATATTTATATCCAAAAACCCCATTTTACATTGGCGCGTAATGTTCAGAAATGTTTTCCCTCCAAACCGGTGAATGAGCACAATGAGCACACATATTACAGAACTACTCATCATAAACTTTGATCAATATACAAGTGTTATGCACAGAATTATAGATACACTTCTCCTAAATGCAACCGCTTTGTCAGATTTCAAAAAGGTTCACGGCGAAAGCACAATTTGCAATAATCTGAGTACAGCCCAGAAGACACCAACAACAAGCAAACAGAAACCCACCATGCTGGAGTCAATAAAACTAAGAAATTACATTATAAATATTCACTTACCTTTGATTATCTTCATCAGAATGCACTCCCAGGCATCCCAGCTCCACACTAAATGTTCGATAAAGTTTATCTTTATGTCCAAATACATCCATTTTGTTCGCATGCTTACTTAGTCCAGATGACAAGTCAAAAAAGTTATACTACAATTTGTATAAACATGTCAAACGATGTATAGAATCAATCTTTAGGTTGTTTTTAACACATATCTTCAATACAATTCCAACCGGACCTATCCGTTCTCTTTAGGAATGAATATGAACTCAGCTCGCTCCCAAGTCTCTGCGCGTGACTGAACCCATGCCTTATAATGGGACACCTATTTCCTTGGGCTGTTATTCCCTTCAAATTCACCATAGAATCCTCAAACAAGGTTCTAAAGACTGCTGGCATCTAGTGGAAGCTTTAGGAAGTGCAAAATGAATATATTGAATATTCCAACCGGACGATTCCAATGTCTTGAAAAATGTTATGGAACACAGCTACCTCATCACGTGAATTTGCGCCAATTTCTGAGTCACCAACTTCCCGGCCTTCTTGTTTCCTCTCTGTTCACTGCAAAAGCCTGAAACAAGGTTCTAAAGACTGTTGACATCTAGTGGAAGCCTTAGGAAGTGCAAAATGAACCCTAAGTCACTGTGTTAGATAGGCGATGACTTGAAAAGACTACAAGCATCAGATTTCCCACTTCCTGGTTGGATTTTTCTCAGGTTTTTGCCTGCCATATGAGTTCTATTATACTCACAGACATCATTCAAACAGTTTTAGAAACTTCTGAGTGTTTTCTATCCAAATCCAATAATCTAATAATATGCAAATATTTGACTGTGGGCCCGAGTATTAGGCAGTTTACTCTGGGCACGCTTTTTATCTGAAAATGAAAATACTGCCCCCTATACCTTAAAAAGTTAAGATGGTGAAGAAGGCACTTTTAAAGAATAGCCAGGCATCATCTACTGACGGGATGAGGTCAATGTCATTCCAGGATACCAGGTCGAATAGAAAGGCCAGCTCGCAGAAGTGTTTTAGGGAGCGTTTGACAGTGATGAGGGGTGGTCGTTTGGTCGCAGACCCATTACGGATGCAGGCAATAAGGCAGTGATCGCTGAGATCTTGTTTGAAAGGTGTATTTGGAGGGCGAGTTAGTTAGGATGACATCTATGAGGGTGCCTGTGTTTACGGATTGGGGTTGTACCTGGTAGGTTCATTGATCATTTGTGTGAGATTGAGGGCATCAAGCTAGATTGTAGGATTGCCTGGGTGTTAAGCATGTTCCAGTTTAGGTCACCTAGTAGCACGAGCTCAGAAGATAGATGGGGGGCAATCAATTCACATACAGTGAGGGGGAAAAAGTATTTGATCCCCTGCTGATTTTGTTCGTTTGCCCACTGACAAAGAAATGATCAGTCTATAATCTTAATGGTAGGTTTATTTGAACAGTGAGAGACAGAATAACACCAAAAAAATCCAGAAAAATGCATGTCAAAAATGTTCGAAATTGATTTGCATTTTAATGAGGGAAATAAGTATTTGACCCCCTCTCAATCAGAAAGATTTCTGGCTCCCAGGTGTCTTTTATACAGGTAATGAGCTGAGATTAGGAGCACACTCTTAAAGGGAGTGCTCCTAATCTCAGTTTGTTACCTGTATAAAAGACACCTGTCCACAGGAGCAATCAATCAATCAGATTCCAAACTCTCCACCATGGCCAAGACCAAAGAGCTCTCCAAGGATGTCAGGGACAAGATTGTAGACCTACACAAGGCTGGAATGGTCTACAAGACCATCGCCAAGCAGCTTGGTGAGACAGTGACAACAGTTGGTGCGATTATTCGCAAATGGAAGAAACACAAAATAACTGTCAATCTCCCTCGGCCTGGGGCTCCATGCAAGATCTCACCTCGTGGAGTTGCAATGATCATGAGAACGGTGAGGAATCAGCCCAGAACTACACGGGAGGATCTTGTCAATGATCTCAAGGCAGCTGGGACCATAGTCACCAAGAAAACAATTAGTAACACGCCGTGAAGGACTGAAATCCTGCAGCGCCCGCAAGGTCCCCCTGCTCAAGAAAGCACATATACATGCCCGTCTGAAGTTTGCCAATGAACATCTGAATGATTCAGAGGACAACTGGCTAAAGTGTTGTGGTCAGATGAGAACAAAATGGAGCTCTTTGGCATCAACTCAACTCGCCGTGTTTGGAGCAGGAGGAATGCTGCCTATGACCCCAAGAACACCATCCCCACCGTCAAACATGGAGGTGGAAACATTATGCTTTGGGGGTGTTTTTCTGCTAAGGGGACAGGACAACTTCACCGCATCAAAGGGACGATGGACGGGGCCATGTACCGTCAAATCTTGGGTGAGAACCTCCTTCCCTCAGCCAGGGCATTGAAAATGGGCCGTGGATGGGTATTCCAGCATGACAATGACCCAAAACACACGGCCAAGACAACAAAGGAGTGGCTCAAGAAGAAGCACATTAAGGTCCTGGAGTGGCCTAGCCAGTCTCCAGACCTTAATCCCATAGAAATTCTGTGGAGGGAGCTGAAGGTTCGAGTTGCCAAACGTCAGCCTCAACCTTAATGACTTGGAGAAGATCTGCAAAGAGGAGTGGGACAAAATCCCTCCTGAGATGTGTGCAAACCTGGTGGCCAACTACAAGAAACGTCTGACCTCTGTGATTGCCAACAAGGGTTTTGCCACCAAGTACTAAGTCATGTTTTGCAGAGGGGTCAAATTCTTATTTCCCTCATTAAAATGCAAATCTATTTATAACATTTTTGACATGCGTTTTTCTGGATTTTTTGTTGTTATTCTGTCTCTCACTGTTCAAATAGACCTACCATTAAAATTATAGACTGATCATTTCTTTGTCAGTGGGCAAACGTACAAAATCAGCAGGGGATCAAATACTTATTTCCTTCACTGTATGGTATCGAGGGCACAGCTGGGGGCAGAGGGAGGTCTATAGCAAGCGGCAACAGTGAGAGACTTGTTTCTGGAAAGGTGCATTTTTAGAAGATGAAGCTCGAATTGTTTGGGTACAGACTTGGATAGTAATACAGAACTCTGCAGACTATCTTTGCAGTAGATTGCAACACCGCCCCCTTTGGCAGTTCTATCTTGGCGGAAAATGTTATAGTTAGCGATGGAGATTTCAGGGTTTTTGGTGGTTTTCCTAAGCCAGGATTCAGACATGGCTAAGACATCCGGGTTGGCAGTGTGCTAAGGCAGTGAGTAAAACAAACTTAGGGAGTAGGCTTCTAATGTTAACATGCATGAAACCAAGGCTTTTACGGTTACAGAAGTCAACAAATGAGAGCACCTGGGGAGTGGGAGCGGAGCTAGGCACTGCAGGACCTGGATTAACCTCCACATCACCAGAGGAACAGAGGAGAAGTAGGATAAGGGTACGGCTAAAGGCTATACGAACTGGCCGTCTAGTACGTTCGGAACAGAGAGTAAAAGGAGCAGGTTTCTGGACATGATAGCTTAGATTCAAGGCATAGTGTACAGACAAAGGTAAGGTAGGATGTGAGTACATTGGAGGTAAACCTAGGCATTGAGTAATGATGAGAGAGATATAGTCTCTAGAGACGTTTAAACCAGGTGATGTCATCGCATATGTAGGAGATGGAACAACATGGTTGGTTAAGGCATATTGAGCAGGTCTAGAGGCTCTACAGTGAAATAACACAGTAATCACTAACCAGGACAGTAATGGACGAGGCATATTGATATTAGAGAGAGGCATGCGTAGCTAAGTGAACATATGGGTCCAGTGAGTGGTTGGGCTGACTGGGGACACGGCAATTCAGACAGTTAGCAGGCCGATGCTAACAAGCTAACAGTTAGTAGGCCGGGGCTAAACAAGCTAGCAGTTAGCAGACCGGGGCTGGCAAGCTAGCAGTTAGCAGACCAGTTTAGCAAGCAAGCAGTTGGCAGACCGGGGCTAGTAGTTAGCAGACCGGGGCAGGCAAGCTAGCAGTTAGCAGTCCGGGCAAGCAAGCTAGCAGTTAACAGACCGGGGCTAGCAAGTTAGCCTTTGGGGGACGTCGCGATGGGGTTAAGTCTGTTTTTGCCTCTTTGTGCAGTGACGTCGATAGACCAGTCGTGGCATTAGTAGGGTTCCAAGTGGCTCTTGGTAGCTAGTAGGCCGCGGTTAGCAGAATGGGCCTTCAGCGGACGTCGCACCTGAGGGGCCTGTTGGAATCCTCGGGTAGATTATGTCGGTATTCCAGTCGTAGAGTATCGGCGGGGTTCCGTGCCCCGTACCGGCAGTAGAAGGGGTCTGGATATTGTAGCCCAGGAGTGGGCTTCGGTGGTAGCACAGGAGCCCTGGCCGGGCTAGCTTCAGGCAAATTGGTGCTTGCTCCGGAATGTAAACGCTAGCCAGGAGTAGTCACCTGGGATTGCGGTTAGCTAGTTGTGAAGATCAGATGAAAATGTTCAGAGTTTGCGGTAGGAATCCAGGGATATGGGGGAAAAAATCTGGTCCGTTATTTTCTGGTTTGAGTCACGTTGTTCGAACTGGCGAGAGCTTTCCGAGCTAAAGGTTAGCTGATGACCGCTAGCAATGGTTTGCTGACTGATAGCCGGTAGGTAGTTAGCTGGCTAGCTTCAGTTGAGGGATTCCAGATCCGAAGTAAATAGAAATACTATAGAAAAAAACACAGATCCACGCCATGTTGGGTGAGGCGGGTTGCAGGAGAGTATTTAGAAGTTGAGGTTTAGGAAAATATTTTTAAAAGATATGAGAAGAAAAAGATGTAAAAAGATATATACAAGGGACACGACAGGACAAAGACAAAGACGTCTGACTGCTACGCCATCTTGGATTGGATACACCTAGCGGTAGCCTAGCGGTTAAGAGCCTTTGCTCTAAAGCCCGCTGGTTCGAATCCCCTAGCCGACTAGTTAGCAAACTGCCGATGTGCCCTTGAGCAAGACACTTAAACCTAATTGCTCCTGTAAGTTGCTCTAGATAAGAGGGTCTGCTAAATGACTAAAATGTAAGAACTGATTCCCTCCCCTCTCTCTCCAGGCCCACCTATAGTTTCAGAAGAAGAGTTGGCCAGCCTAGCCATGATCAGTCCAGCTAAGACCAGTCAATACTCTGGGCCCAGAGTGAAAGCCCTGATACAGATACTACAACATCAACTAGACCAGCAAGAACTGGTCCGAGAGTTCATGGTGGGTATACACTTTGTGTTCCTCATACACATACGCATGTAAACACACACTAATGAAGTATGCTAACCATATCATGCACGTTGGTCTGCCTTTTCAATAGCAGAAGCAAATATTGTCAGTTGCTGTTGTTTGTGTTGTTTGTTTTAGGCCTTGGAACATCTAAAGCCATTTGATAACTGTCTGGTGGGGAAAGCTCCTGAGAACCGGGAGAAGAACCGCTACCAGGACATCCTGCCCTGTAAGTTCTGTTAAACCAGTTAAACTACAGTCCCTTTAACCCTGCTGTGTAGTCTGCACTAGAACTATCTAATCTGGGCTGGGGCTGGAGAGAACAGCTGCAGGCCAAATTGACAAGACGTCTTAATGTCATCATTTTCTGGTTGTAAGAAGAGGTATTTTTAATGACAATAACAAGACGTCATGGGAAAGATGTCATATTTTGGTTGTTATCTGTTCAGATAATAGTTCAAGATAAATATTGTTTTTTGTGGTAGCTTAAAGAGGCAATTTGCATTTCCCAACAATAACAAAATGGTTTACCCTGCCACTGATATGGTAAACAGCTGAGGGATGGGGCTGGAGAAATGTAACCACTTTCAAATTCATAGACAGAGCTATGGATGCAAGGACTTACCATCCATGAGAACAGTTCTAGCCATGTTTTGTGGCTATACAGTGTTTGTTTACAATGACATTGGTTACAAACATTGGAGTAAAACAAGCTTTTATTTTGGGTTCTGATGGGGTAGCGCAGTTGAACTAAGCTCATGAGGCATTCACAAGCTATATTCTTCAAGAATCAATGGGTATATAGTATGTCATTCATTTTGATGTAGCAATTGCAGTTTGCTGCTTTAAAGACATCAACAAAACATCCTTATACAACCGGTATATAAGCTGACCATAATATCGTCATTGCAACTAGTTTTGCTCGCTGGGCAGTGTTTACTCAAATCTTATCCCTTATTTTATTACTTCCCAGGATATTTATTTTCACTCACACTCTCACAAATGAAACATTTCTAGTCAGCATGTTTACAGTGTTGACTGATCACTATTACCTGAGAGGAAACTGCCACAGCACCCCCATATACAGCAGCTAGTGACAGGATGGAAAGAGTGTAAAAGAAGGTATACATTTACAGGTGAACAGTGGAGCACTTGACTCCATACAACACACACACACACACACACACTGGACTACATGCAACATGGCAATTCAATTAAACTAACCCGATTGCTGTGGTAATTTACAACTGTGTGAGTGATAGGTGAGGCAAGTCTGCTTGTCAGAGACTTCTCTCCCTCTTACAAGCTGGAGACAGAAAGTTCTCCAAACATACAGTCATAAAAACACTTAAACGGTTTAGCACGTTAGAGGGTTTGAGAACATTGTCATGGGAAAAGATCAGACCTGATCCCCAAATGCATACACACACACTAGGGCTGGGCGATATGGACAGAATATAATATTCTATTTTTTACGGTATTTTATGTTTTTGAATAATAAAAGTTCTACATTTGCTTTATGAGTTGTGCATGACCCTAGGTTAGCAACACATACATTTTAAGTATTTCAATGTTTTTTTTGCCATTTTCACCATTTCAATGGGGTTTTCGTAATTTCAGTGGGGTTTTCTGGTTGTTTCATCACTCAAACTTCAACCAAAAGTTTATCTCATTTGGGATAATTTCCACAATGCCACATAGGTCTACACAATATGGGCAAAAAATGAAGGCCTTATTTGTAACTAAAAATTGCTATTTCCTTTTGACTGGTGATTTAGATCAAAACACTTGGATGATCTGTTGAAATTATGGAAATAGAATCATTATTCTAATTCTACAGTTAGAATGTACAGTTGAAGTCGGATGTTTACGTACACCTTAGCCAATTACATTTAAACTCAGTTTTTCACAATTCCTGACATGTAATCCTAGTAAAAATTCCCTGTTTTAGGTCAGTTAGGATCAACACCTTATTTTAAGAATGTGAAATGTCACAACGTCATAATTATGGCTAAACGCTGCTTATTTCTACAATGTTCTTCAAATCTGATTTTAAACCTAACCCTAACCTTCCCTAACCTTAACCATACTGCTAACTGCTTTGTTTTCATTAACTTTTACAATATAGCCAATTTGACATTGTGGCTGTGGTAACTATTGACAACCGAGGGAGAGAGGTGACTCAGGTAGCAGAAGTAAACTATAAAAACTGAGTGGCGTATCACATTTAACAAAGAAACATTTTAGAAGGTAAAGTAAAAACCCAAACTCGTCCGTGCATCAATACTGGTATATAGTTAAATATGAAATACCGCCCAGCCCTAATGTACACACACGCTGACACGGTGGAGTGTTTACTTTTCTCACTCCAGGAGTTATGTTTCTATCTGCTGAGAACAACTGTGACACCTTGGCCTCTGTTGAGATTTGACAGAGAGACGACAGAGCGAAGGAGGGATGTGGTGAGGAAGAGTGAGGAGTGATGGGGGGATGAGGTTTTGAGTGATGAGACTCCTGATCTCCATCAGATCCCGTTGTGAGATAGACCACAACACTCGTCTCCTTCTCTTCTCCTCCCTCCCTCCATCACTCGTCTCCTCTTTTCTCACCCTATGTCTATCATGCCTCTCCTTCCACGTCATTTATGCCCCAGTGCCCTCTCTTTATTCGTTAATCTATGTTTTTTCCTCTGTTGTTTTCCTCTATGTAGTATTTACTATTCCCTGGACTGGACTGTTCCTGGTAAAACAACAACAGAGCATTGTTAGACTGTTGACCAGTGGAACACCCAGGTCACCTCGTAAAGTCTGCGTGTGTGTGTGTGCAATATATTTCTGACCTGAATGTGTTGGGAAATGCTATTTTATTGTTCTATTTTGGAAAACTACTGAGGAATGTGTGTTTCACAGGACGTTCCATGGAAAATAAATGTAGTGTTTATAAACCTAAAATGCTTTATGGGTTTGTCCTCAGAGTTAACTCCTGTAATGAGGAAACATGGTTAGGGAAGATTGTGAAACTGACCAGAGAATATGTGGCATAGAAATATAATTCGATTTTTATGATATATAATGTGTTTTATTATAGTAGTACACAGTGACTTTATCTCTCTTCATGAATCTATCCTGTTGCATCCTGATTATCCTGAGAACCAGACTCCTCTCTCACCATGTAAACATTAAAACAGCCCCTGTGACTGAATGTATCCTCTGTCCTCCTCATATACACTGTCTCTAACTCATCCGTCCCTAGAGAGGAAGATGGCGCCGACAGAGATGGTCGCCTTGTTTCTAGTCCTTAGGAAACTACACAGTATTTTTTTTGGTATGTATTATTTCTTACATTGTTAGCCCAGAAAAGTGTTATTACATACAGCCAGGAAGAACTATTAGATATCATAGCAACGTCAACTTACCAACATTACGACCAGGAATACGACTTTCCCGAAGCGGATCCTTTGTTTGCACAACCACCCAGGACATTGGATCTAATCCCAGAGGCCGACCCAAAACAACGTCGCCGCAGAAGAGGTAGACGGAGTGGCCTCCTGGTCAGACTTCGAAGGCGTGCACACCACCCACCGCTTCTGAGTATATAACTCGCCAATGTCCAGTCTCTAGACAACAGGTAGACAAAATTAGGGCAAGGGTTGCTTTCCAGAGAGACATTAGAGATTGTAACATTCTCTGTTTCACGGAAACATGGCTCTCTCGGGGTATGTTGTCGGAGTTGGTACAGCCACCGGGATTCTTCATGCGTCACGCCGACAGAAATAAACATCTCTCTGGTAAGAAGGAGGGCAAGGGTGTATGCTTCATGATTATTGACTCATGGTGTAATCGTAACAACATACAGGAACTCAAGTCCTTTTGTTCACCTGACCTAGAATTCCTTACAATCAAATGCCAACCATATTGCCTCCCAAGAGAATTCTCGTTGGTGATTGTCACAGCCATTTATACCCACCCTCAAGCCAGTACCACGACGGCCCTCAAGGAACTTCACTGGACTCTATGCAAACTGGAAACCATATATCCTGAGGCTGCATTTAGGGGATTTTAACAAAGCAAATTTGAGAACAAGGCTACCTAAATTCTACCAGCGTATTGATTGTAGCACTGGTGTGGGCAACACACTAGATCACTGCTACAAGGCCCTCCCCCGCCCTCTCTTTGGCCAATCAATCAATGAAATGTATTTATTAAGCCCTTTTTACATCAGCTGATTTTTTTTATTTTTTATTTATTTAACTAGGCAAGTCAGTTAAGAACAAATTCTTATTTTCAATGATGGCCTAGGAACACTGGGTTAACTGCCTGTTCAGGGGCAGAACGACAGATTTGTACCTTGTCAGCTTGGGGATTTGAACTTGTAACCTTTCGGTTACTAGTCCAACGCTCTAACCAATAGGCTACGCTGCCAATAGGCTGCCAATAGGCTACGCTCTAACCAATAGGCTATGCTGTCCAAAGTGCTATACAGATACCCAGCCGAAAGCCCCAAACAGCAAGCAATGCAGATCTAGAAGCACGGTGGCTAGGAAAAACTCCCTAGAAAAGCAGGAACCTAGGAAGAAACCTAGAGAGGAACCAGGCTCTAAGGGGAGGCCAGTCCTCTTCTGGCTGTGCCGGGTGGAGATTATAACAGTACATGGCCAAGATGTTCAAACATTTATAGATGACCAGCAGGGTCAAATAATAATAATAATCACCGTGGTAATAGAGGGTGCAATGGGTCAGCAACCCCAGCAGTAAATGTCAGTTGGCTTTTCATAGCTGATCATTCAGAGTTAGAGACAGCATGTGCGGTAGAGAGAGAGTCGAAAACAGCAGGTCCGGGACAAGGTAGCACGTCCGGTGAACAGGTCAGGGTTCCGTAGCCGCAGGCAGAAGAGTTGAAACTAGAGCAGCAGTACAACCAGGTGGACTGGGGACAGCAAGGCCAGCTTGTCCTGAGGCATGGTCCTAGGGCTCAGGTCCTCCGAGAGAAGAGAGAAAGAGAATTAGAGGGAGCATACTTCACACAGGACACCGGATAAGACAGGAGAAATACTCCAGATGTAACAGACTGACCCTAGCCCCCCGACACAAACTATTACAGCATAAATACTGGAGGCTGAGACAGGAGGGGTCGGGAGACACTGTGGCCCTGTCCGAGGATACCCCCGGACAGGGCCAACCAGGCAGGCTATAACCCCACCCACTTTGCCAAAGCATAGCCCCCACATCACTAGAGGGATATCTTCAAACCACCAACTTACTACCCTGAGACAAGGCCAAGTATAGCCCACAAAGATCCTCCCCACGGCACGAACCCGAGGGGGGCGCCAACCCAGACAGGAATATCACGTCATTGACTCAACCCACTCAAGTGATGCACCCCTCCAAGGGACGGCATGGAAGAGCCCAGTAAATCAGTGACTCAGTCCCGTAATAGGGTTAGAGGCAGAGAATCCCAGTGGAGAGAGGGGAACCGGCCAGGCAGAGACAGCAAGGGCGGTTCATCGCTCCAGTGCCTTTCCTTTCACCTTAAAACACCGCTGGGCCAGACTACACTCAATCATAGGACCTACTGAAGAGATGAGTCTTCAATAAAGACTTAAAGGTTGAGACCGAGTTTGCGTCTCTCACATGCAGACCATTCCATAAAAATGGAGCTATATAGGAGAAAGCCCTGCCTCCAGCTGTTTGCTTAGAAATTCTAGGGACAATAAGGAGACCTGCGTCTTGTGACCGTCGCATACATGTAGGTATGTACAGCAGGACCAAACCGGAAAGATAGGTTGGAGCAAGCCCATGTAATGCTTTGTAGGTTAGCAGTAAAACCTTGAAACAGGAAGCAGGAAGCCAGTGTAGAGAGGCTAGCACTGGAGTAATATGATCTCATTTTTGGGTTCAAGTCAAGATTCTAGCAGCTGTGTTTAGCACTAACAGAAGTTTTATTTAGGGCTTTATCTGGGTAGCCAGAAAGTAGAGCATTTGCAGTAGTCTAAACTAGAAGAGACAAAAGCATGGATGAAATTTTCTGCATAATTTTTGGACAGAAAGTTTCATTTTTGCAATGTTACGTTGATCTAAAAAAGCTGTCTTGATATGTTTTTCAAAAGAGAGATCAAGTTCCAGAGTAACGCCAAGGTACCTCAGTGTTAGTTGAGACGACTGTGCAACCATCAAGATTCATTGTCAGATCCAACAGAAGATCTCTTTGTTTTTATGGACCTAGAACTAGCATCTGTGTTTTGTCCGAGTTTAAAAGTAAAACATTTGCTGCCATACACTTCCTTATGTCTGAAACATAGGCTTCCAGGGAGGGCAGTTTTGGGGCTTCACCATGTTTCATCGAAATGTACAGCTGTGTATTGTCCACATAGCAATGAATGTTAACATTATGTTTCCGAATTACATCACCATAGTGAAAACAATAGTGGTTCTAAAACGGAATCTCGAGGAACACTGAAATGTACAGTTGATTTGTTAGAGGACAAACCATCCACAGAGACAAACTGATATCTTTCCAACAGATAAGATCTAAACCAGGCCAGAACTTGTACATGTAGACCAATTTGGGTTTCCAATCTCTCCAAAAGAATGTGGAGATCGATGGTATCAAAAGCAGCACTAAGGTCTAGGTGCACAAGGACAGATGTAGAGCCTTTGTCTGACACCATTAAAAGGTAATTTACCACCTTCACGAGTGCAGTCTCAGGCTATGATGGGGTATAAAACCAGACTAAAGCGTTTCGTATACATTGTTTGTTTTCAGGGAGGAAGTGAGTTGCTACGCAACAGCTTTTTAAATTTTTTTGAGAGGAATGGGAGATTCGATATGGGCCGATAGTTTTTTATGTTTTCTGGTTCAAGAGAGGCTTTATTGCTGCCACTTTTAGTGAGTTTGGTACACATCCGGTGGATAGGGAGCCGTTTATTATGTTCAACATAGGAGGGCCAAGCACAGGAAGGAGCTCTTTCAGTAGTTTAGTTGGAATAGGGTCCAGTATGCAGCTTTAGTATGCAGGTTTAGAGTCCATTACTATTTTCATCAACGTGTCAAGAGATATAGTATTGAAAAACTTGAGTGTCTCCCTTGATCCTAGGTCCTGGCAGTGTTGTGCAGACTCGGGACAAATGAGCTTTGGAGAAATACACAGATTTAAAGAGGAGTCTGTAATTTGCTTTCTAATGATCATGAGCTTTTCGTAAAAGAAGTTTGTGAATGTATCACTGCTGAACTGAAAGCCATCCAATGCTGTTTTTTAGTTAGCTTTGCGACGGTATAAAAATAAATGTTGGATTGTTCTTATTTTCCTCAATTAAGTTGGAAAAATAGGATGATCGAGCAGCAGTGAGGGCTCTTTGATACTGCACGGTAGTGTCTTTCCAAGCTAATCGGAAGAATGGTGTAGCTCCATTTCCGTTCCAATTTTCTGGAAGTTTGCTTCAGGGCTCGGGTATTTTCTGTATACCAGGGAGCTAGTTTCTTATCACAAATGTTTTTTGTTTTTAGGGGTGTGACTGCATCTAGGGTATTATGCAAGATTACATTTAGTTCCTCAGTTAGGTGGTAAACTGATTTTTGTACTCTGACATCCTTGGGTAGGTGGAGGGAGTCTGGAAGGGCATCTAGGAATCTTTGGGTTGTCTGAGAATTTATAGCACAGCTTTTGATGATCCTTGGTTGGGGTCTGAGTAGATTATTTGTTGCGATTGCAAACTTAATAAAATGGTGGTCCGATAGTCCAGGATTATGAGGAAAAACATTAGGATCTGCAATATTTATTCCACGGGACAAAACTAGGTCCAGAGTATGACTGTGGCAATGAGTAGGTCTGGAGACGTGTTTGACAAAACCCAGTGAGTCGATGATGGCTCCGAAAGCCTTTTGGAGTGGGTCTATGGACTTTTCCATGTGAATATTAAAGTCACCAAAAATGTGAATATTATCTGCCATGACTACAAGGTCCGACAGGAATTCAGAGAACTCAGTGAAGAATGCTGTATACGGCCCAGGAGGTTTGTAAACAGTAGCAATAAAAAGTGATTGAGTAGGCTGCATAGATTTCATGACTAGAAGTTCAAAAGACGAAAACGCAGTCTTTTCGTTTTGTAAATTGAAATTTGCTATCATAAATGTTAGCAACACCCCTTTGCGGGATGTGTGGGGGATATGTTCACTAGTGTAACCAGGAGGAGAGGCTTCATTTAACACAGTAAATTCATCAGGCTTAAGCCATGTTTCAGTCATGCCAATCACCTCAAGATTATGATTAGTGATTCGTTCATTGACTATAACTGCCTTGGAAGTGAAGGATCTAACATTAAGTAGCCCTATTTTGAGATGTGAGATATCACAATCTCTTTCAATAATGACAGGAATGGAGGAGGTCTTTATTCCAGTGAGATTGCTAAAACGAACACCGGCATGTTTAGTTTTGCCCAACCTAGATCGAGGCACAGACACGGTCTCAATGGGGATAGCTGAGCTGACTACACTGACTGTGCTAGTGGTAGACTAGCCCTGTCTATGTTCATAGATAAGATGAGAGCACCCCTAGGATGGAGTCCGTCACTCTTCAGCTGGCCAGGCTTGGTCAGAATGAGGGCCAATTATGTACAAATTCTATCTTTTGGGAGGGGCAGAAAACAGTCTTTCTAGCTGATTTACACGCTGAAGCTATGTTGCGCTTGGTGACCTCTGACTGTTTCATCCTAACATCATTGGTGCCGACATGGATGACAATATCCCTATACTCTCTACACTCACCAGTTTTAGCCTTAGCCAGCACCATCTTCAGATTAGCCTTAACGTCGGTAGCCCTGCCCCCGCTGGATGATTCTTTTTAAGTCTAATACTGCGTGTAATGGAGGGGTTTTCAATTTGTCAGAGCTAATGGTGGGAGGCTTCGGCGTCTGTGGTGGATGAATCAGAATTAGTTGGGTAACATAGATAATTAAGATGTTTTATTAGTATAATATGCTTGTGTGAGATACTTGTCATTAGAAAGTGTCCTTTGGACTATAATGTCTTTCAGTTGCACGTTTCCCTTAGCTGGGGCTCAGTCACTTGGGGCTCAGAGAGGGGAGAGGTCAGACTTGTCTTTTACATGTCTCTGTTGCTATGCAGAATATCAGCAAGAGAGGAGGACAGAATGAAATATTGTCTTCATATGTGAATGTCTCTTTACCTATTCTTAAACCATGTGAAGGGATGGCGTGATTAATTCTCTCCACAATGTCTGTGAGCAAGTCACTCCCTCCTTTTCTTTATTGTGAAGAGGTTTATGGCAGTGTCTGGGGCCATTGTATGTCCTCTCTTAGATCTCGCACTTATCCTGTGATAGTATATGGCCTAGAGGCTCACTCCCCCCAGTGAGCCTGTCCAGGAGTGGGGTCAAGAGGGGGTTTGCTTGAGATGGGAGTATCTAGAGTTGACAATTGATATATGCCATTGGATGAAATGGTGTTTTTGTTCTATGAAGTACCAGGGACGAGATTAGAACCTCGTCATTAGGGATCAAACTGAACGATAATTTATAGCGAATGCTATCTAGCTGTAGATACTCCTCTAAAGTAAACAGTCTTTCTTTGTGAATTGTTCCTAACTATCTGTGGTTTGTCATGTCAAAAGGGGGTGGATCTTGCTATAAAGATCTCAGTAGTCATTGTGTTCAACACTCTCAACGGGTCATTAGAAATGGTGAATCGTTGAAAGTCAACTGCTAATGCAAAGCTCTTATAATTAAAATTGTAGTTTAAGTATAAACTCTGACTGGTGTGTGTGAAGTTTGTCTCTCCTCATTTGGTAATACAGAAATTAGCAACTACACGTCTCAGACCCCATAACGGGTGGAGGAGAGACTAGAGATGGCTCGGCCTCTGACTCCGACCCATTGCTTAATGGGGAGAACCGGTTGAAAGTTTATGCTGGCTGAATGAGCGACACCGGTTGAGCATTCCTACAGCATTTCCTTCCAGAGGCCATGAGAAAATTGTCTGGCTGCGGGGACTGTGCGATGCGATTTATACTACTATCGGCACTGATTGGTGGCTCAGACGCTGTTTCATACTTTCTTACACTTAAATTACCCTTGCCTAACGATTGCGTATGAAGCTGGGCTTGCGGCATGGATATCCTCACCATAAGACGATCGTTCTCCTGTATATTATGAGTACAGCAACTGTAAAACATGTTACTACTTAGCTTTGGCTGGTGGAGGTCCTGTAGAATCATGTCCAGATAAAGCGTCCGGGGTGAAAAAGTTGAATGAAAAAAGTTGAGCGAGGAAATTTTTTTTTAAACCGTAAAGTTGGCAGGTAACAAAGTAGCATTAGCAACAAATCCGACCACGCCTCCATTTTGCTACTACCGTCCTATAGGAAGAAACGCAAACAAGACATGCCCATGACAAGAACTATTCAATGCTGGTCTGACCAATCGGAATCCACGCTTCAAGATTGTTTTGATCACGCGGACTGGGAAATGTTCCGGGCAGCCTCAGAGAATAACATTTGATTTATACACTGATTCGTTGAGTGAGTTTATAAGGAAGTGCATTGGAGATGTTGTACCCGCTGTGACTATTAAAACCTACCCTAACAGAAACCATGGATAGATGGCGACATTCGCGCAAAACTGAAAGCGTGAACCACCGCATTTCACCATGGAAAGATGACTGGGAATATGGCCGAATATAAACAGTGTAGTTATTCCCTCCGCAAGGCAATCAAACAAATGAAATGTTGGTATAGGGACAAAGTTGAGTCGCAATTCAACGCCTCAGACACGAGACATATGTGATAGGGTCTACAGGCAATCACGGACTACAAAAAGAAAACCAGCCACGTCACGGAAACCAACGTCTATCTTCCAGACAAACTAAACACCTTCTTTGCCCGCTTTGAGGATAATAAAGTGCCACCGACGTGGCCCGCTACCAAGGACTGCAGGCCCCCGCTCTCCTTCTCTGTGGCCAACGTGAGTAAGACATTTAAACGTGTTAACCCTCACAAGGCTGCCAGTCCAGACGGCATCCTAGCCACATCCTGAGATCGTGTGCAGATCAGCTGACTGGTGTGTTTACGGACATATTCAATCTCTCCCTATCCCAGTCTGTCATCATGAAGTGCTTTGAGAGACGAGTCAAGGATCATATCACCTCCACCTTACCTGCCATGCTAGACCCACTTCAATTTGCATATCACCAAAATAGGGCCACAGACGCAATCGCCCATGACACTGCACACTGCTCTATCCCAGCTGGACAAGAGGAATACCTACGTATGTAAGAATGCTGTTCATTGACTACAGCTCAGCATTCAACACCATAGTACCCTCCAAGCTCATCATTAAGCTTGAGGCCCTGGGTCTCAACCCCGCCCTGTGCAATTGGGTCCTGGACTTTCTGATGGGTCGCCCCCAGGTGGTGAAGGTAGGAAACGACATCTCCACTTCGCTGATCCTTAACACAAGGGTGCGTGCTCAGCCTCCTCCTGTAGTCCCTGTTCACCCATGACTGCGTGACCATGCATGCCTCCAACAATCATCAAGTTTGCAGACGACACAACAGTAGTGGGCTTGATTACCAACAACGACGAGACAGCCTACAGGGAGGAGGTGAGGTCACTTGGAGTGTGGTGTCATTTCTGGCCATTTTAAGCCTATAATCGAACCCACAAATGCTCCAGATACTCAACTAGTCTAAAGAAGGCCAGTTGTATTGCTTCTTTAATCAGAACAATAGTTTTCAGCTATGCTAACATAATTGAAAAAGTTTTTTTTAATGATCAATTAGCCTTTTAAAATGATAAACTTGGATTAGCTAACACAACGTGCCATTGGAACACAGGAGTGATGGGCCTCTGTAGATGTTCCATTAAAAATCAGCGGTTTCCAGCTACAATAGTAATTTACAATATTAATAATGTCTACACTGTATTTCTGACAAATGTTATGTTATTTTAAAGGACAAACAAATGTGCTTTTATTTCAAAACAAGGACATTTCTGTCAGGTTGTGTGCTACTGGTGTAGAAGTCAGGTGCAGGAGAGCAGAGAGTTGTGATCAGGAGCACACTTTATTTGCCAGAAGCAAACAACAGACGGACGCAACTGCGTCAAACAAACCTCCAGCCAAAAGCAAAAGTGAAAAGGGCGACAAAGTCACAATGATGCAAAATGTTTAACAATTAAACATACTACGTGTGAACACGGTACCCTGAGAAAAACCAGCCTGGCGCATCACACAAAACACGTAACAAAAACAATTCCACACAAAGGCATGAGGGAATATATATGTAGTGTGATTAGGGAATGTAAACCAGGTGTGCGGGGAAACAAGACAAAACAAATGGAACAATGAACAGTGGAGCGGTGATGGCTAGAAGACCGGTGACGTCGACCGCCGAACGCCGCCCGACCAAGGAGAGGAGTCGACTTCGACGGAAGTCGTGACAATTTCTAAGTGACCCCAAACTTTTGAACGGTAGTGTACATCTGACTGTTTCTCTGATTCAGATTATTTTATTAGTCATTTGGAAAATATGTCCTCCTCACACACACACACAGCATGACTATATAACTAACTCTCTCTGCCCCTCTCTAACCCCTCTTTCGCTCTCTCTTCCCATTCTCTAGATGATAAGACGCGTGTTCTAGTGGGTGATAACCAGGACTATATTAACGCCAGTTATATCCGTATGGAGGTTGGCAGTGAGGAGTTCTTCTATATCTCCTGCCAGGGTCCTCTGCCTTCCACCGTGCCCGACTTCTGGCAGATGGTCTGGGAGAACAGGTCTGTGGTGATTACTGTGTTGTGAAAAGTGTTTACATACAGTACATGACATCAGTGCACACACAAATGTTTTGACAGAAAACATTTTCCAGTAGAAAATGTGCATTTATTATTGGACAAGTCCATGTAGTCCCTCCCTGTTTCAGTCTGTTTTCTTCTATTTGATGCCTAATGAACACAATACCGGTGTGTCAGTGCTGACCTCTAACTAAAATCTTATAGCATATAATTGAACAGTACAAAGTTGTTAACAACCCTCCTCCCCCACTTCCCAGGTCTGATGTGATAGCCATGATGACCCAGGATGTGGAGAGAGGCAGGGTGAAGTGTCACCGCTACTGGCCAAAGAAGGTTAGCTGTCCCCTGGACACGGGACGCTTCCATCTCAGCCTGGAGAACCAGCAGATCCAGGAATACTTCCATATCAAGATCATCCGCATGGTGGAGATAGAGGTGAGGGGGAGAGAGGGATGACAGAAAGAGAACACAGCTCAAATACAATCTACTCATAGATGTGATGGAGAGGATAGTAGAAAGCTGAAATATGTAAAGCATGAATTAGCATGAGTATAATGTGCTAATTTTGTATCTACTAAATCCAATGAAAGCAGTTTTTGAAGGATGCACAATCTCTCTCATTTCAATTAAGTCGTCCATAAGCCACTGTCATCTCTTAGATGGGTTAGGCCCTGGTTTCTGTTATGTTAAAACGCATTTGTACAAATATTATAATTTTACATTTTATTGATTGATCAGTTGATTGATATCTGTTCCCTCCTGTTCCAGTCTGGTAAGACCCACTTTGTCCGTCACCTGAAGTTTACCCGTTGGCCTGACCACGGTGTGCCGCAGTGTTCAGAGCAGCTGGTCAGGTTTATCCGTTACCTCCGAGCAGTCCACCATAAAGGACCTGTCATTGTACACTGTAGTGCTGGAATAGGACGAACAGGAGTACTGATCTGTACCGATGTCATACTGAGTCTCATAGAATACGATCTCCCGGTAAGTTGGAGCACAGGTGCTCACCAATGATGTCTATAAAAGCTAGATTACTGATGCTATGTTTTGGCAATGAGAGATTTTGAATTCCCCGTACAACATATTGGTACTCCTCAGAAGGAGCATTCCTCCATAGGATTGAATGGAATTCTATAGTATTTCAATTAAATGTTTCAAGGACAAAAGTACATGTACACTGTATTTAAGAATGTATTGTTGTAGTGAGGACAGTAACATTAGTACTCTCTACAAATTCTATTTTAAAGGGGCAATCCACAGTTGACACAATAAAAGCTGAAGGATGGGCCTGGAGAAATGTAACCACTCTCAAATTGATAAACAGAGCTATGTTCTTACTAGTTACTGATTTTAGGCACTGATAAACAACATGTAGCTTGTTCTTTATTAACAATAGTTTGACAGCTTCTGATGAAGATGTGTTCTCAGAAATCAGTCCGTACTGACAGCATGTTTCTAAGCAATGTTGCGTCAGCTGTCTGCACTGTCTACTTTTCATGGAAATAGTTTTTCTTCAGAAATACTGCACAAAACACCTTAGCTAGATGTAAAATTGTGCGATTAAAGCCTCTGTAAAAACGTCTAATTTTATTCCTGATTCATCAAAGATTAATTCTGAAAAAGTAGTAGTGGCAATGTTGTTGCTATGGTGACTCAAGATAGACAAACAACAACAAATGTCAGGGTACGATATAGCGAACATAACACACCCACATCGAAGATACAAATCTTGTTTTTCTTAATGAGCAGCAGAAAAGCCCAGACAATATCGGTTAGTTCAGATGCTCTTCAATCTGCAATTGAAACATTAACAAAGTGTTTCCCCGCCACTGTTTCGATAAACATCTGAGGTATGGGGCTGGAGAATTGTAACCACTCTCATATTCATAGACAGCTATGGATGCAAGGCCTGACCAAAATTGTAGTTTATAATCATGTTTTGATGCTTTACAGTGTGTATTTACATTCACTTTGTTTACAAACATTGGAGTAAAATGCTACTGAACAAAAATGTAAAATGCAATTTCCAACAATTTCAAGATTTGACAGTTCATAAGGAAATCAGGAAATCAGTCAATTGAAATAAATGAATTAGGTCATAATCTATGGATTTCACATGGCATGAGCACAGGCATGGGTGGGCCTGAGAGGGCATAGGCCCACCCACTGCGGAGCCAGACCCAACCACTGGGGAGCCAGGCCCACCCACTGGGGAGCCAGGCCCAGCAATTCAGAATTTGTTTTTCCCCACAAAAGGGCTTTATTATAGACAGAAATACACCTCAGTTTCATCAACCGTCTGGGTGGCTGGTCTCAGACGATCCTGCAGGCGAAGAAGCCGGATGTGGAAGTCCTGGGCTGGTGATTGCACATGGTCTGCGGTTTTTAGGTGGAGGCTTATGGTAAAGAATTGAACATTCAGTTTTCTGGCAACAGCTCTGGTGGACATTCCTGCAGTCAGCATGCCAATTGCATGCTTCCTCAAAACTTGAGGCATCTGTGGCATTGTGTTGTGTGACAAAACAACATATTTTAGTGGCCTTACTGTCCACAGCACAAGGTGCACCTGTGTAATGAACGCGCTGTTTAATCAGCTTTTTGATATGCCACACCTGTCAGGTGGATGGATTATCTTGGCAAAGAGTAATGCTCACTAACAGGGATGTAAACACATTTCTGCACAACATTTGAGCAACATAATCTTTTTGTGCTTATGAAAAATGTCTGGGATCTTTTATTTCAGCTCATGAAACATGGAACCAACACTTTACATGTTGTGTTTATCAAATCTAATTTTGTTTGTCACATGCGCCGAATGCAACATGTATAGACCATACAGTGAAATGCTTGCTTACAAGCAATGCAGTTCAAGAAATAAAGTTACGAAAATATTTACTAAATAAACTAAAGTGAATTTAAAAAACAAAAAAATCTAAGTAACACAAGAAAATTACATAACAATAACGAGGCTATATACAGGGGTATTGGTATCGAGTCAATGTGCGGGGGTACAGGTTAGTCAAGGTCATTTTTAAAGTGACTATGCATAGATAATAAACAGTGAGTAGCAGCAGTATAAAAACATTTGATTAATTGCTCAGCAGTCTTATTCCTTGGGGTAGAAGCTGTTAAGGAGCCTTTTGGTCCTGGACTTGACGCGCCGGTAACGCTTGCCGTGCGGTAGCAGAGAGACACCGCCTAGCGTATAGGTCCTGGATGGCTTGAAGCTTGGCACCAGCGATGTACTGGGGCGTACACATTACCCTCTGTAGCGAGATGCCGAGCAGTTGCCATACCAGGCGTTGATCAAACCGGTCAGGATGCTCTCGGTGGTGCAGCTGTATAACTTTTTGAGGATCTGGGGACCCATGCCAAATATTTTCAGTCTCATGAGGGCGAAAAGTTGTTGTCATGCCCTCTTCACAACTGTCTTGCTGTGTTTGGACTATGATAGATTGTTGGTGATGTGGACACCAAGGTACTTGAAACTCTTGACTGGCTCCACTTTAGCCCCATCAATGTTAATGGGGGCCTGTTCGGGGCTCTTCTTTTCCTATAGTCCATGATCAGCTCCTTTTGTCTTGCTCACATTGAGGGAGAGGTTGCTGTCCTGGCCCCACACTGCCAGGTCTCTGACCTTCTCCCTATAGGTTGTCTCATCGTTGTCGGTGATCAGACCTACCACTGTTGTGTCGTCAACAAACTCAATGATGGTGTTGGAGTCGTGTTTGGCCACACAGTCGTAGGTGAACAGGGAGTACAGGAGGGAACTAAGCACACACCCCTGAGGGGCCCCACTGTTGAGGATCAGCATGGCAGATGTGTTGTTGCCTACCATTACCACCTGGGGTGGCCCGTCAAGAAGTCCAGGATCCAGTTGCATAGGGAGGTTTTTAGTCCCAGGGTCTTTAGCTTAGTAATGAGCTTTGTGGGTACAATGGTGTTGAATGCTGAGCAATAGTCAATGAACAGCATTCTCACATAGGCGTTCCTTTCGTCCAGGTGGGAAAGGGAAGTGTTGAGTGCGATTGAGATTGAGATTGCTTCATCTGTGGATCTGTTGGGGCAGTATGCAAATTGGAGTGGATCTAGGGTCTCCGGCATGATGGTGTTGTGAGCCATGACCAGCCTTTCAAAGCACTTCATGGCTACCGACGTGAGTGCTACAGGGCGGTAATCATTTAGGCATGTTACCTTTGCTTTCTTGGGCACAGGGACTATGCTGGTCTGTTTGAAACATGTAGGTATTACAGACTCGGTCAGAGAGAGTTTGAAAATATCAGTGAAGAGACTTGCCAATTGGTCTGTGCATGCTTTGAGTACATGTCCTGATAATCTGTCTGGCCCCACGGTTTTGTGAATGTTGACCTGTTTAAAAGGTCTTGCTCACATCGGCTACGTGGGAGCGTGATCACACAGTCGTCCGGACCAGCTGGTGCTCTCATGCATGCTTCAGTGTTGCTTGCCTCGAAGCGAGCATAAAAGGCATTTGGCTCGTCTGGTAGGATCGCGTAACTGGGCAGCTCGCGGCTGGGTTTCCCTTTGTAGTCCGTAATATTTTTCAAGCCCTGCCACATCTGACGAGCGTCAGAGCCAGTGTACTAGGATTCAATCTTAGTCCTGTATTGATGCTTTGTCTGAGGGAATAGCAGGATTTCTTATAAGCGTCCAGATTAGTGTCCCGCTCCTTGAAATCGGCAGCTCTAGCCTTTAGCTCAGTGCGGATGTTGCCTGTAATCCATGGTTTCTGGTTGGGGAATGTACGTACGGCCACTTTGGGGATGACGTCATCGATGCACTAATTGATGAAGCTGGCGACTGAGGTGGTATACTCCTCAATTCCATTGCCTGAATCCCAGAACATATTCCAGTCTGTGCTAGTAAAACAGTCCTGTAGCGTAGCATCTGCGTCATCCGACCATGTCTGAGACGCAACAGTCAGCATTTGAGCTGGCCACACTGTTTTTCCACAGAAATATTTTGCACAAACAGTCTTCACAACTTTATGTCCTCAGTGTGAGCAGTTTTATTTTTGGATGGAATGTTCAGACATTCAAAGAGATAGCAACAGCAAAACACAATTCTCATCCAAATCTAATAAATGTAGGCTACATGAGTCCTAGCACTAACTGAGGAAAGAGTGAGCTAATCTGAGTGGTCATATTTAGCTAACTCTCAGCTGACAGAAACCATACAATAAATGAACTAATATCAATTAGTATTTACAATTCATTACATCATGGGTGAGCTCACCAGTGATTAAAGTAAGTGTGTAAAACTCTCTAAAAGTCTATAGTAATCCGACAGTGGGTAGAGTGTGTGCCCGCCACCAAGTCTATTTTTCTGCCTCAACCAAAGATAAGAAAAGGTGACAAGATGAGCTGGGTCTGTTTGCAGTATGCACATTGAAGGGGGTTAGTCATCTACTATCATTCACTTCCCATCATTCACTTCCGGAAGTTGACTCAAAAGATGAGTGAACTATCCCTTCACCTCGTTTTGTTATAACATCTTTGGTCTGACAGATGTTTACGTGACACCCACAATGCATTGTATGATGTCAACCAACATGGCTCCACACATAGCTGGCAATCAGCTTAGCATTAGCTCATCATAATCAGTACAACCTTTAAAACAGTATTGTCCATTACAATCTATGCAAGAATCAGAATGCATGATTTGTCACCAGTACTTGAAAACATGTGAATAAAACAGTAAATAACTAAATAATTATCACACTGTAACGGTATTGTTAGAGAGGGGTAAAGATAGGTATTAACCCTGCCAAAAGGAAAAAAGTAGGATATATAGAGTACCACTACCAGATACATACACATCAGCAGTAGAGACTGCCTAGAGTGTAGCCTGTTTGCCAGATAGGCAGTGGAGAGAAAATATAAGACACACCATATAAAACACACATCACAGCACAGGGGTAACCCAACGAATAATAACTCATACAATAATAATGGCCGAGCAATTTAACGGCAACTTCATAGAAACAATTTACAAGAAAGGACCCAGTCATCAACAGAGGATTTGCAATAATCTGTATTACCTACCAGTGGAGGAGTGCAGAGGGTATGAATGGGGGGTTATTGTGTATTGTTCAAATAACAATACACAAAAACTTGCAAGCAACCTCCCATTAACTAAAATGTCTACCCAAATACGTCTAGCAGGGCAATAATAGTCCAGTGACACAGAGAGAGAGAGAGAGAGAGAGAGAGAGAGAGAGAGAGAGAGACAGAGAGAGAGAGAGAGAGAGAGAGAGAGAGAGAGAGAGAGACTTAGCTGTTGACTTCAGGCTTGCAGTTGCACTGTCTGTCCGTCTGATGGTTTGTTTGTATGCCAAAGCTTCGTAACAATGTTGCTGCTAATCCATGCGATCAATAACCGGTGTGGTCCCAAAAGATAACAACCACAACCTAGAGCGGTTACACATTTACATCATTACATTTAAGTCATTTAGCAGACGCTCTTATCCAGAGCGACTTACAAATTGGTACATTCACCTTATGATATCCAGTGGAACAACCACTTTACAATAGTGCATCTAAATCCTTTAGGGGGGGGGTTAGAAGGATTACTTTATGCTATCCTAGGTATTCCTTGAAGAGGTGGGGTTTCAGGTGTCTCCGGAAGGTGGTGATTGACTCCACTGTCCTGGCGTCGTGAGGGAGCTTGTTCCACCATTGGGGTGCCAGAGCAGCAAACAGTTTTGACTGGGCTGAGCGGGAACTGTGCTTCCTCAGAGGTAGGGAGGCCAGCAGGCCAGAGGTGGATGAGCGCAGTGCCCACAGAGAAGAGCAGTCTCAGTTGAATGACCAGTCTTGAAGCCTGACTGATTTGGATCAAGAAGGTCATTCTGAGAGAGATAGCAGGAGAGCTGGCCAAGGACGGCACGTTCAAGAGTTTTGGAGAGAAAAGAAAGAAGGGATACTGGTCTGTAGTTGTTGACATCGGAGGGATCGAGTGTAGGTTTTTTCAGAAGGGGTGCAACTCTCGCTCTCTTGAAGACGGAAGGGACGTAGCCAGCGGTCAAGGATGAGTTGATGAGCGAGGTGAGGTAAGGGAGAAGGTCTCCGGAAATGGTCTGGAGAAGAGAGGAGGGGATAGGGTCAAGCGGGCAGGTTGTTGGGTGGCCGGCCGTCACAAGACGGGAGATTTCATCTGGAGAGAGAGGGGAGAAAGAGGTCAAAGCACAGGGTAGGGCAGTGTGAGCAGGACCAGCGGTGTCGTTTGACTTAGCAAACGAGGATCGGATGTCGTCGACCTTCTTTTCAAAATGGTTGACGAAGTCATCCGCAGAGAGGGAGGAGGGGGGGGGGATTCAGGAGGGAGGAGAAGGTGGCAAAGAGCTTCCTAGGGTTAGAGGCAGATGCTTGGAATTTAGAGTGGTAGAAAGTGGCTTTAGCAGCAGAGACAGAAGAGGAAAATGTGGAGAGGAGGGAGTGAAAGGATGCCAGGTCCGCAGGGAGGCGAGTTTTCCTCCATTTCCGCTCGGCTGCCTGGAGCCCTGTTCTGTGAGCTCGCAATAAGTCGTCGAGCCACGGAGCAGGAGGGGAGGACCGAGCCGGCCTGGAGGATAGGGGACATAGAGAGTCAAAGGATGCAGAAAGGGAGGAGAGGAGGGTTGAGGAGGCAGAATCAGGAGATAGGTTGGAGAAGGTTTGAGCAGAGGGAAGAGATGATAGGATGGAAGAGGAGAGAGTAGCGGGAGAGAGAGAGCGAAGGTTGGGACGGCGCAATACCATCCGAGTAGGGGCAGAGTGAGAAGTGTTGGATGAGAGCGAGAGGGAAAAGGATACAAGGTAGTGGTCGGAGACTTGGAGGGGAGTTGCAATGAGATTAGTGGAAGAACAGCATCTAGTAAAGATGAGGTCAAGCATATTGCCTGCCTTGTGAGTAGGGGTGGGGAAGGTGAGAGGGTGAGGTCAAAAGAGGAGAGGAGTGGGAAGGAGGCAGAGAGGAATGAGTCAAAGGTAGACGTGGGGAGGTTAAAGTCACCCAGAACTGTGAGAGGTGAGCCATCCTCAGGAAAGGAACTTATCAAGGCGTCAAGCTCATTGATGAACTCTCCAAGGGAACCTGGAGGGCGATAAATGATAAGGATGTTAAGCTTGAAAGGGCTGGTAACTGTGACAGCATGGAATTCAAAGGAGGCGATAGACAGATGGGTCAGGGGAGAAAGAGAGAATGTCCACTTGGGAGAGATGAGGATCCCAGTGCCACCACCCTGCTGACCAGAAGCTCTCGGGGTGTGCGAGAACACATGGGCAGACGAGGAGAGAGCAGTAGGAGTAGCAGTGTTATCTGTGGTAATCCATGTTTCCGTCAGCGCCAAGAAGTCGAGGGACTGGAGGGTAGCATAGGCTGAGATGAACTCTGTCTTGTTGGCCGCAGACCGGCAGTTCCAGAGGCTGCCGAAGACCTGGAACTCCACGTGGGTCGTGCGCGCTGGACCACCAGGTTAGAGTGGCAGCGGCCACGCGGTGTGAAGCGTTTGTATGGCCTGTGCAGAGGGGAGAGAACAGGGATAGACAGACACATAGTTGACAGGCTACAGAAGAGGCTACGCTAATGCAAAGGAGATGGGAATGACAAGTGGACTACACTTCTCGAATGTTCAGAAAGTTAGCTTACGTTGCAAAAATCTTTTGACTAAAATGATTAAAATGATACAGTACTGCTGGCTGGTGAAGTAGGCTAGCTAGCAGTGGCTGCGTTGTTGACTTTGTTTGAAAGTGTAGCTGGCTAGGTAACCTCGATAGTTTCAGTGCTACACCTTATCATGATACAAAGGCAGCTATGTAGCTAGCTAACATAACCCTAATCAAGACGTTCCTTTGTAATGTATTTAGTTTCTACAATGCTGCTCGTCGGTAATAGTTGGCTAGGTTTGGAAATGGCGTCGCGGGGGACGAAAATAGCTGGCCAGCTAACCTCGATAATTACTCTAAACTACACAATTATCAAACTATGACAAACTATGACAAAGACAACTTATTGACTAAAATGACTAAAGTGATACAGTACTGCTGGCTGGTAAGGTAGGCTAGCTAGCAGTGGCCGCGTTGATCAAGTTAAACACTTTACAAAATTAACACGCTGAAAATAAACAAGACTTCATTGCATTGCACACACTATCCAACTGCCGCGCCAACCAAGAGCTACCTTCCAGAGAGCCGGAAGAGCTATCTTTATTTCCTCCTTCCTTACTGCTGATGTGCTCTAAAGGTGGCAGCGCAGGGTTTCGCCACAACACAAACCATTTTCTGATAATGATTTATTGTGGCACGTTCCGGCAGTCAATCACGTAACCTCGACACTCACTCAGAGCCATTCAGTGTTGTTGTTTATGTATGTAGCTAGTGGACTAAGCAGTAGCACTAGCAATGTCAATCAAAAGGCGATAACTCACAAATGTGGAATTTCTGGCAATTTCAAAACAAATCTGAGTCCGAGTATGAAAGTGAGAAATCAAATTGTGACAGTGAGGAGCTAACCCCCAACCTTTTGGCCATTGAGAACCCTGAATCTGAAGACCCTGGCCCACCAACGAAGTCCCAGGTCCCTCTGAAGATGCTGGTGGTGATGGAGGCAGACCAACAATGGATGGCGTACGGGAGGTCTGTGGTAGCTGGAAAGCCGCCAGCCATTTCACCCCTCTTGGCCCTGCTGTTGACTTTGAGTCCCAGTCTGGAATGCAAAGCCTGGAGTGCTCCAAGCTGTTTCTGACAGACAAGCTGGTCAGAGACATAGTGGGGGAGACCAATTGCTATGCCTTGGAGCTACAGGAGAAGAGAAAGCCAGGAGTGAGGAGGAAGCTCACTAAAATGAGTGACAACCACAATTAGTGAAATGAATACCTTTCTGGTGACAGTCCTTCTCTTTGGGAATAGTGAAGAAGAACTACCTAAGGGAATACTGAAGCACAAATCCACTCTCTTTTCCCAAGACCTCTTCCTAGTTATGCTGCGATGCCTGCTTTTCGTCAACAATGCTACTGCCAACCTACAGGGCCTTCGGAAAGTAATTTGACCCCTTGACTTTTTCCATATTTTGTTATGTTACAGGCTTATTCTAAAATGGATTAAATCCTCAGGAACTACACACAATACCCCATAATGACAAAGCCTAAACAGGTTTTTAGACATTTTTACAAATATATAAAACAAACAGAAAGACCCATTGTTATGAGATTCGAAATTGAGCTCAGGTTTCTACAAATTGAGCGCAGGTTTCCACCTGTGGTAAATTCAATGAATTTCAATTTATTTAGGAAGCCACACACCTGTCTATATAAGGACCCACAGTTGACAGTGCATGTCAGAGCAAAAACCAAGCCTTGAGGTCAAAGGAATTGTCCGTAGAGCTCAGAGACAGGATTCTGTTGAGGCACAGATCTGGGGAAGGGTACCAAAAAGTGTCTGCAGCGCTGAAGGTCCCCAAGAACAGGCCGCATCATTCTTAAATGGAATAAGTTTGAAACCACAAAGAATCTTCCTAGAACTGGCCGCCCGGCCAAACTGAGCAATCGAGGGAGAAGGGCCTTTGTCAGGGAGGTGACCAAGAACGCAATGGTCACTCTAACAGAGCTCTAGAGTTCCTGGAGATGGGAGAACCTTCCAGAAGGACAACCATCTCTGCAGCACTCCACCAATCAGGCCTTTATGGTACGACAGAAGCCACTACTCAGTAAAAGGCACATGACAGCCTAAAGACTCTCAGACCATGAGAAACCAGATTTTCTGGTCTGATGAAAACAATATTGAACTCTTTGGCCTGAATGCCAAGCTTCACTTCTGGAGGAAACCTGACACCATCCCTACTGTGAAGTATGGTGGTGGCAGCATCATGCTGTGGGCATGTTTTTCAGCGGCAGGGACTGGTAGACTAGTCAGGATCGAGGCAAAGATGAACGGAGCAAAGTACAGAGAGATCCTTGATGACAACCTGCTCCAGAGCGCTCAGGACCTCAGACTGGGGTGAAGTTTCACCTTCCAACAAGACAACGACCCAAAGCACACAGCCAAGACAATGCAGGAGTGGCTTTGAGACAAGTCTCTGAATTTCCTTGAGTGGCCCAGCCAGAGCCCGGACTTGAACCCGATCGAACATCTCCAGAGAGACCTGAAAATAGCTGTGCATTAACGCTCCCCATCCAACCTGACAGAACTTGAGTATCTGCAGAGAAAAATGTGCCTTTGATGTTGAGATGTGTCTGTTACTTGAACGCTGTGAAGCATTTATTTGGGCTGCAATTTCTGAGTCTGGTAACTTTAATGAACTTATCCTCTGCAGCTGAGGTAACTCTGGGTCTTCCTTTCCTGTGGCGGTCCTCATGAGAGACAGTTTCATCATAGCGCTTGATGGTTTTTGCGACAGCCCTTGAAGAAACTTTCAAATTTCTTGACATTTTCCTTATTGACTGACCTACTTGTCTTAAAGTAATGCTGGATTGTCATTTCTTTTTGCTTATTTGAGCCGTTCTTGCCATAATATGGACTTACCAAATAGGGCTGTCTTCTCTATACCCTACCTCCTTGTCACAACACAACTGATTGGTTCACAAAGCATTAAGAAGGAAAGAAATTCCACAAATTAACTTTTAAGAAGGCACACCTGTTAATTGAAACGCATTCCGGGAGACTACCTTATGAAGCTGGTTGAGAGAAAACCAAGAGTGTGCAAAGCTGTCATCAAGGCAAAGGGTGGCTACTTTGAAGAATCTAAAATCGCAAATATATTTTGATTTGTTTAACACTTTTTTTGTTACGTATGTGTTATTTCATAGTTTTGATGTCTTTATTATTCTACAATGTAGAAAATAGTACAAATAAAGAAAATCTCTTGATGTGTAGGTCTGTCCAAACCTTTTTCTGGTACTCTATATCTGACCAAATTATGAAAGACACAAATTGTAATTTTGAATTCTGTAAAGTGTGAGTGTGGAAGAGGTGAAAAAAAATATTTTTGTCTATCAACAATGACAACAATTATTAGATATTTTTTGAATTTTCATTGTTGGACATAAAAGATGGTAAAAACACCAGGAAATCAGCTCCAAGTGATTTTATTTTGGAAATCTGTTCCCAAATATTCTCATGCATAATAGACATATGTGATCATATACTAATAATAAATAATAATTAATTTGATTTATATAGTGATTTTGTACCAACTGAGGTACTCAAAGAGCTCTACATAGTAGGGAGAAACTCGCCTCATCCACCATCAGTGTAGCACCCAACCATTTTTGTGCCAGATTGCTCACCACACATCAGCTATCAGGTGGAGATGTGAGGAGTGATATATGCCAATTAGGAATGAGGGGGATTATTAGGTGGCCATGATTGAATGTGGCCAGGTTGGGAATTTAGCTATGACACCGGGGTGAACAACCCTACTCGTAAAATAAGTGCCATGGGACTTTGAATGACCACAGAGAGTCAGGACACCCGTTTTAACGTCCCATCTGTAAGACGGCACCCTACGCAGGGCAATGTCCCCAAATGTAATGAAGATTTGAATTGATTATTTAAGTAAAATATTATATCTGTTTAGACTTCTTGAAGTCAATTTGCAATCTACAAATATTAGTTTTATCATGTTCTGGCCCCCCAACCATCCACTCAAGAAAAAATTGGCCCATGGCTGAATCTTGTTGAGGATCCTTGCCATACCGCAACCATGTCAACCACAAGGAGTCTGCATCACCTGACAGGAAAGAGAAAGATCAAGTCAGACTGTACTTGACTATAACCTCAAAATGGGGGCAGTGGATAAGGCAGACATTATAAACAGCTTTGTGGAATGTGCTTGGAAAACTACCAAGTGGTATAAGAAGATAATTTTCCATTTGATCGCCACTGCTGTCCTCAATGGCCACTTAATTCACCACCAGCTAACAGGTGAGATTATTACTGAACAGGTTTTTTTGTAATTGGACATACAGTTCACATACAAATCACATAGTCCAGCAGGTAGGTGAAATAATTGTTTCATTTTATGATACAAGTATCAAATTTGGTACACTAATACTAGATACCTTAAGGAACATTTTAAAGATCATAGGCAGTCTGGGAAGACTGTCAGTCAACCAGGGCGGCTTATCAGGGCAGTCCTGATAATGAGTGGCAAGGGTGTGGCATTGAGAGAGAGTCAATGACCCCCAAAATGTCCAATATGTCCCCATGTAGCTGGTTGGCCACCAGTGGGTAATGGGCGAAATCTTCTTTAGACATGCCCCAGCTGTGTGTGAAATTTGGTGACTCTATCACAAGTCCAAAAAGGTTCTCCCCTCGCCGCTGGATTGTGGTCAAAAGGACCTCAATGTGACCCCCATGAGTATTTTATGATCAGCATTATTGTGTACATTAATTGTGGGGTTTATTTAGTGGGTAGATAACATTACAAAGTCATTTTTAGATTGTTTGGAATGATTAAACCCTATTATTCTCACAGGAAATCCAAATGGCAGCCATTTTGTTAAAACGTTTAACTGACAGACTGCATCCAATCTTTAAGTTCTTCCTTAAGGTATGCTTCAAAGGAAACAACACAAGATAATACTTCTCTTAGCATAGTTTTACAGAGGTAATAGAATAATGTAGCTAGCTACATAAGCACAATTGAGTATAACACATAAAGGTTATGAAATGAGAACTTGCGTGTCCGTGGTTATGAAGGAATACACACAGAATACAGAATGTATGTTCCATACATAGCTACATACGGTATGCTACAGTAGAAACGACAAGATATACAGAAACTTTTATGATAACGTAATAAGGCACTTACTTTCATAGGAACGTACACATGTCCAAAGTAATTATTAGTAAGAAAAACAACAATGAAGGCAATGGTCTGACTGGAAATGAGAAAATGTCTGCATACTTGACTTGGGGAATCACTATATAGTGCTTGGGCTCTCATCGAAGAGAGAAGTTTGTTCGGCTCATCTAGCTAATCCTTGCTTGACATTAGCATAGCATGCCTCAAATGTAAATATTCTGCCACAGTGAAATTGGCTACTCCTGTGTGAATTAATGAGCAGGTAGAACGAACCTCATTTCAAACTGTTGTTTGAAAATAAAACTGTTGTTTGAATATTATTTGAAATTGACAAGTTGAAACATCCTATTAGATAATTAGCAGGCAGCGTACCTTGGTGTTAGGGCAGCGTGGGTTAAATGACCTGCTAATAACATTTTGGAACAGTGAGCACATCATGACACCCGCAATAAATAAAAACTCACGCTGGGGTACCATTAGAGGTATTTGGAACTAATGCGTGAAAAGGTTCCAGACCAAGAATTTCTAGCTTAAACGGTGTAAAAGGAGTCGTGTGCTAAATAATAAATATAATAACTAGATAGTCATTTTCCATTAAGAAAAATGGTGGCACTTGCTTTAGCTCTTTAAAAGTACTTTCTTGGTAGTGGAAGAAGTGTTCTGATTTTAGAATTGATAAAGCAGAGATTTCATGCCCTCTGTTTTAATCAAAGTTTTTGTTGGAAAAGTGGTCAAAATGCAAGTATTTTTTTAAATTGAAAGATAATGTATTTGATGCACATACTAAAGCAGCTGTAACGTTTGGTTGGTAGAAGATATTTCAGTTCTGATTTCAGATTTGAATGGCAGAGACATAGACCAAGATGGTATACCCTCAGTTTTTGTCTAACTTGTTGGGAAATAGGCAAAAATGGCAGTTGTTTGTAAAAGTTGACAGAACATCTAGTTGATGCGGTTACTAAAACAGCTGTACTGTTTGAGTTAGTTCAAGATAATTATGTTCTGATTTCAGATTTGAATAGTAGGGAAGTTTCATAGGCTCTAAGTTGTCTAATTTGTTGGGAAAGTTGTTAACATTTTAGTTTGTAAAAGTTAATAGAACATGTAGTTGATGCAGTTCCTAAAACAGCTGTGTCATTTGATTGGAATTAGATATTTTTGTTCTGATTTTAGATTTAAAAAGTAGAGAAGTAGGCAAAGATTTCTTATGCTCTATGTTTTTGTATAACTTGTTGAGAAAGTGGTCAAAGTATCTGATTTGTATTAAAAAAAAATGTTTTACTGTGAATTTTGGAAGTCTGGGAGTTTTAAACAATGGGACATTTAGACTGCTGAAGCAATCCCAATAAAGTGGATGAGGTTTTTTAAGGTCAGAAAGTTTAATAGTTAAAAAAATGTAATTGTATTAAAAAGTTGTATAATAGCAACTTAATCCAGACCAGTCTACACATTTGAAAGTTTGAATGGCATTTCTAGCTTAAATGTTGTAAGAGAAGTAGCATGCTAAATAATAATAAGAAGAAGAACAAGAAGAAGAAATTAGTTTTATAAGATTTAAAGTGGGGACCTTTGCTTTCGCAAGTGCCATTAAAAAGTTTTAAACAAGTGGTACATTATTTAAAGTGTGACTGCTTTCCAAACCACACTAACAAGATTATATTTTGAGTTTGACAGTCGAACTAAGATCATGGGCCCCGATTCCTACTCGAGTTAAGCGTGCGTAAATGGAACGTAATTCTTTTTTTATGCGCTTTTCTCTCTATGTGTAGTATGACCTTGAATTTAAGGCCGAGTAAATGACGGAAATGTGTCTTGAACTTGACAACTTTCAGGATGATTCAAACCACTATTTTTTTATTCATCAATATACAGTATTTTGTGAGTAAAGGTTCTCCAAACATACTTTCCTGACACTAAAATTAGCCTAAATAATCTACAAAATTATACTTTTTTTAAATCTACCAGTTAGTGCTGAAAAGGAGACAAATATGCATCGATGGCTTTCTTTCATTGATCCATATATTCTCACCCTGTTCTCTCAATGTATTCTATTGAGTCTGTCGACAAAATACTAATTTAAGGTACACCGTATTTATAGGGCTGGCTTTGATCGGACCCTTTTTAATTTTTTTGGGCCTAAAATGACATACCCAAATCAAACTGCCTGTAGCTCAGGACCTGAAGCAAGGATATGCATATTCTTGATACCATATGAAAGAAAACACTTTGAAGTTTGGGGAAATGTGAAATTAATGTAGGAGAATATAACATATTAGATCTGGTAAAATATAATCTTTGAAATGCAAGAGAAAGGCCATAATGTATTATTCCAGCACTGGCCACTGGATGGCAGCAGTGTATGTGCAAAGACTGATCTAATGAACCATTGCATATCTGTTCAAAATGTTGTATCAAGACTGCCCAAATGTGCCTAATTGGTTTATTAATACATTTTCAAGTTCATAATTGGGCACTCTCCTCAAACAATAGCATGGTCTTCTTTCCCTGTAATAGCTCATATAAATTGGACAGTGTAGTTAGATTAACAAGAATTTAAGCTTTCTGCCCATATCATATATGTCTATGTCTTGGGAAATGTTTTTTTTACTTACAACCTCATGCTAGTCACATTAGCCTACGTTAGCTCAACCGTCCCACGGGGGGGGAGGTGGGGGCACCGATCCCGTAGAGGTTAAGATAAATGTTCTGAAAACCCAATTGAATGAAAACTCCATTAAAATATGTTGGTTTAATTAAATTGATTCAGAGTGCACAACGTAGTCACACCTGCAGAGCGCGTTGCATGACTGAATAAGGTAATTCTGAACACCAAATACTGAGAAGTGCGTAGGAAAGCCATCCGTAGAAAAAGGTATACATTCCTAAGTCGGGATCAGGACCAAAATATCAACAAATCTCAAAATTGTTAGGTGGATTCAAAGATGTCATGTCAGCCAGTGGTGCCTGGCCTTAAGGAAAAAAATATTTTTAGTTCAGTTCACATAATGTAAAAGTATTCATTAAGGTGTCTACAATAGAACATACTTTAATAAATGCATTTCTATATCTTCCAAAACCTTTTTTACAATTGTGGAGTACAAAGATGGTAGCTCATTGGCTTCAAAACAGCGCATGCTGTCAGTCATCTAGTATTTATGTACATCATTGGTGCGCACCCAGACACATACACACACACACACTCCTTATCTTAAAATAAGGACACAAACTATGCTCTTCAGTTGGTGTTCACAAAAGTTTGTGTGTATATCACAGACATATACCTGTACTGACCGCCATGAACCTACAGTAACTCCTTGTCCCTCTCTCTGTCCACAGATCAAGGTCAGTAGCATTGTTAGGGAGATGAGACTGCAGCGATATGGCATGATTCAGACCAAGGTCAGTACAGTAGGCCTACCATACAGAGGTCAGGGGTTAAAAGTAGAGGTCGACCGATTAATTAGGGCCGATTTCACGTTTTCATAACAATCGGTAATTGGTATTTTTGGCCACCGATTTGACAATTATTATTTTTCTTTTTTTCACCTTTCTTTAACTAGGCAAGTCAGATTAAGAACACATTCTTATTTACAATGACGGCCTACAAACGGGGGTTAACTGCCTTGTTCAGGGGGGATTCGTTTTTGCAACCTTTGGTTACCAGTCCAACGCTCTAACCACCTGCCTTACATTGCACTCCACAAGGATTAACAGGCTGACTACCTGTAATGCGAGGGCAGCAAGAAGCAAAGGTAAGTTGCTAGCTAGCATTAGACTTATAAAAAACTATCAATCTTAACATAATCACTAGTTAACTACACATGGTTGATGATATTACTAGTTTATCTAACGTGTCCTGCATTGCATATGATCGATGCGGTGCCTGTTAATTTTCATTGAATCACAGCCTACTTCGACAAACAGGTGTTGATTTAACAAGCGCATTTGCGAAAAAAGTACTGTCGTTGCACCAATGTACCTAACCATAAACATCAATGCCTAACAGTAATATTTAGACTTAGTCACCCGTTAGATAAAATACGGAACGGTTCCGTATGTCACTGAAAGAAAAAAACTTTTGTTTTCGAGATGATAGTTTCCAGATTCGACCATATTAATGACCAAGGCTTGTATTTCTGTGTGTTTATTATATTATAATTAAGTCTATGATTTGATAGAGCAGTCTGACTGAGCGGTGGTAGGCAGCAGCAGGCTCGTAAGCATTCATTCAAACAGCCCTTCGCTGTGCTTCAAGCATTGCGCTGTTTATGACTTCAACCTGGGTGGGTATAATTTGTGGAATGTTCCAACAGGAATCTATTCCAAAAACTTCGTAAATAACAAGGTTTCCAAAAAACACGCATACAAAGTTGTATAGCGGCAGAATAAGATACCGGGTAGGGAGTGGTCTATTTCATTGCGTTTTTCACTCATCACGTTTATTCAGAAAAATGTCTGTCCTCACATGTCTGTTTGCCTATGGACAAACATTAAGAATAAGCTACGTGGTGAGTTGATGCCTATTCGGCAGCTAGTTAGCTAGGTTTGTATGCGTTGCTACTTTGTATGCTTTGTTGGTTGGCAACCTTTTACTTTACGTTTTTCGGAACAGATTCCTGTTGGAACGTTCCACAAATTATACCCACCCCTTCAAGCCTATCAACTCCTAAGATTAGGCTGGTGTAACCGATGTGAAATGGCTAGCTAGTTAGCCGGGTGCACGCTAATAGCGTTTCAAACGTCACTCGCTCTGAGACTTGGAGTAGTTTTTTCCCTTCCTCTGCATGGGTAACGCTGCTTCGAGGGTGGCTGTTGTCGATGTGTTCCTGGTTTGAGCCCAGGTAGGAGCGAGGAGAGGGACGGAAGCTATACTGTTACACTGGCATTTCTAAAGTGCCTATAAGAACATCCAATAGTCAAAGGTATATGAAATACAAATCGTATAGAGAGAAATAGTCCTGTAATTCCTATAATAATATAATAACTACAACCTAAAACTTCTTACCTGGGAATATTGAAGACTCATGTTAAAATGAACCACTAGCTTTCATATGTTCCCATGTTCTGAGCAAGGCACTTAAACATTAGCTTTCTTACATGGCACATATTGCACTTTTACTTTCTTCTCCAACACTTTGTTTTGCATTATTTAAACCAAATTGAACATGTTTCATTATTTATTTGAGGCTAAATTGATTTTATTTATTTATTGATATATTAAGTTAAAATAAGTGTTCATTCAGTATTGTTGTAATTGTCATTATAAAAAAAATAGAAAATAATCGTCCGATTAATCGGTAGCGGGTGTTTGGCCCTCCAATAATCGGTATCGGCGTTGAAAAATCATAATCGGCCGACCTCTAGTTAAAAGTTTGTTTGGCCATTCAGGGTACCAATGATTCTTTGTCTATGGCTTCCATAATCCTGTCCACTCTATTGTTACCTACGTAATCAGATATTAAATGACACATATTCCAGAAACCCAGGTTGATTAGTAGTTCTTTGGACCTACTAACCTGGTGTGGGTTTCCAAAGCCTTCATAGCTAGTCGTATTTTATTTTTCTCTACCACCCAGCCACACAGAGAGTAACAACAATAAAACCAATGTTTGACCGTCAATCTATGCATGACCAAATCTAATTCATTAAAAAAATAAAGCACTTTGCGGTTGGAGTGGCCCGAGTCTGGTTGGACGAGAGAAAGTATTTCAGCTAAGGGACTTACGGGAAACCCACCCTCATCATTAATGACAGTGTGTGAATAGATTAAGTGGACCCCCAGAGAGCTACAGAAAGAGGCTGCCACCCAGAAGCTATTTCCCCATAACCACTAATGTACCACATCATTAGTCATTAAAACATCCTATAATAATTTGACTACAGTCGGCTCTTTACTGCACTCTGTATGTGTGTGTGTGTGTGTGTGTGTGTGTGTGTGTGTGTGTGTGTGTGTGTGTGTGTGTGTGTGTGTGTGTGTGTGTGTGTGTGTGTGTGTGTGAGACCACAAGTCCCCACAAGAATGTTTAAACTAACAAACATTTTACCAACTGGGGACATTTTGTAAGTCCCCACAAGGTCAAATGCTATTTCTAGGGGGGGTTTAGTTAAGGTTAGAATTAGGGTTAGAATTAGGTTTAGTTAGGAGCTAGGGTTCTTTTCGGGTTAGGAGTTAGGATTAGGTTTAGGGTTAAGGTTAGGTTTAGGCTTAGGGAAAATAGGATTTTGAATGGGACTGAATTGAGGTTAGTTATGAAAGACTGCGTGTGTGCGTGCGTGCGTTTGCATGCGTATTTGTGTGTTGTAACACCTGTCATGTCTCTGCATAGGAACAGTACCTGTTCTGCTACAAGGTATGGTTGGAGGTTCTACAGGGCATCCTGCAGCTGCATGTTAACCGATGGCATCCTGAGAGTTCCCGCAAATTGCAACCCGAGAGCCCCTGCAAACTTATGGGCCCTCACAAACACAGTAACCGATGGCAACCCGAGAGCCCCCATGAAGATAACCAATTTGTTTAACCAGTTACTTCCCCCCTTCCCAAAGAAGATACCTTATCAATGAAGATGTGTAATATTTGAAGTTGACTGTGTAAGTTATACATTTGTTAGCAGTTGATTTTGTTATGAGCACTGTAAGTATGTGTTTTAGCCAACTACTTTATTTGTTGTCATGCCTAACATGACTATTAACAGTTGGCTATAGCACATATAGATTGGAAGACCAGGCTATGTTTCTGCAGAGTTTTGATATTTGGATTATGAATTTATTGATGGAGTGCATTCTTACTGTTGGTTCTTTCTGTGTTCTCAAACTGTGATTATAGTATTTAAAGATTGTGAAATAAGTGCATGTTAATCATTTATTAATTCTGTCTATGACTGAAACCAAAAGTGAATAGAATCAAGTGCCTTGGAAAGACTTGCAGCTTTATGTGACACTGATTAATAATCCAAGTTTCTGGGGGTGAATCCAAACATGCGATCTTAGAGTGCTAAGACTCATATTTTTGTTTGTTTCACCCCCAGAAACCTGGAAACCAGGTTTGATTAAACAGGACCCTCAGTACACATGCTCTGTGTGATTCTGTAAGGAATGTCTGTCTGATACTGTTTTTGTTCGAATCGTGTTGTCCCAAAACTCGGATTCACTGTGTGTGAATTTTGCAGCATAGTAGTGAAACTCTATTCATTTTGCATTCTAATCTCTATGACCACTGAACAAGTGCTTGAAGTTTGAAATATAAATGGGGGTCAAATGCACAAAATCATTGTACAGTAACATCACCATTGTAGCTGTGGTTTCAGTAGCATGATAATATACCTCACTGTAACATTCACTACCAGTACAGTATAGCCTCGGTCTGATCACTATGTATTACCTCGGAATCGTCACATAAAAGTTGTTCTGAAATACTGCTTTGTTTCACATCGTGGTAAGGGCTGGATCACAATTAGAAACTGATATTTTTTATTTGGTAGGTCACAGGTGCTGTACAGTCATGGCCAAAAGTTTTGAGAATGACACGAATATTCATTTTCACAAAGTTTGCTGCTTCAGTGTCTTTAGATATTTTTGTCAGATGTTCCTATAGAATACTGAAGTATAATTACAAGCATTTCATAAGTGTCAAAGGCTTTTATTGACAATTACATGAAGTTGATGCAGAGTCAATATTTGCAGTGTTGACCCTTCTTTTTCAAGACCTCTGCAATCCGCCCTGGCATGCTGTCAATTAACTTCTGGGCCACATCCTGACTGATGGCAGCCCATTCTTGCATAATCAATGCTTGGAGTTTGTCAGAATTTGTGGGTTTTTGTTTGTCCACCCGCCTCTTGAGGATTGACCACAAGATCTCAATGGGATTAAGGTCTGGGGAGTTTCCTGGCCATGGACCCTAAATATCGATGTTTTGTTCCCCGAGCCACTTAGTTATCACTTTTGCCTTATGGCAAGGTGCTCCATCATGCCGGAAAAGGCATTATTCGTCACCAAACTGTTCCTGGATGGTTGGGAGAAGTTGCTCTCGGAGGATGTATTGGTACCATTCTTTATTCATGGCTGTGTTCTTAGGCAAAATTGTGAGTGAGCCTACTCCCTTGGCTGAGAAGCAACCCCACACATGAATGGTCTCAGGATGCTTTACTGTTGGCATGACACAGGACTGATGGTAGCGCTCACCTTATCTTCTCCGGACAAGCTTTTTTCCGGATGCCCCAAACAATCGTAAAGGGGATTCTTCAGAGAAAATTACTTTACCCCAGTCCTCAGCAGTCCAATCCCTGTACCTTTGGCAGAATATCAGTCTGTCTCTGATGTTTTTCCTGGAGAGAAGTGGCTTCTTTGCTGCCCTTCTTGACACCAGGCCATCCTCCAAAAGTCTTTGCCTCACTGTGCGTGCAGATGCACTCACACCTGCCTGCTGCCATTCCTGAGCAAGCTCTGTACTGGTGGTGCCCCGATCCCACAGCTGAATCAACTTTAGGAGACGGTCCTGGCGCTTGCTGGACTTTCTTGGGCGCCCTGAAACCTTCTTCACAACAATTGAACCGCTCTCCTTGAAGTTCTTGATGATCCAATGAATGGTTGATTTAGGTGCAATCTTACTGCAAGCAATATCCTTGCCTGTGAAGCCCTTTTTGTGCAAAGGAATGACGACGGCACGTGTTTCTTTGCAGTTAACCATGATTGACAGAGGAAGAAAAATGATTCCAAGCACCACCCTCCTTTTGAAGCTTCCAGTCTGTTATTCGAACTCAATCAGCATGACAGAGTGATCTCCAGCCTTGTCCTCGTCAACACTCACACCTGTGTTAACGAGAGAATCACTGACATGATGTCGGCTGGTCCTTTTGTGGCAGGGCTGAAATGCAGTGGAAATGTTTTTGGGGGATTCAGTTCATTTGCATGGCAAAGAGGGACTTTGCAATTAATTGCAATTAATCTGATCACTCTTCATAACATTCTGGAGTATAAGCAAATTGCCATCATACAAACTGAGGCAGCAGACTTTGTGAAAATTAATATTTGTGTCATTCTCAAAACTTTTTGCCACGACTGTATAGGACAAGGCAGTTGGCTATAGCAATATCTACAAGCAGAGAGAGCGAGAGAGAGATTTACCTACAAGTGCTAACTGACCGAACATGGAAAGAGTCCCTCTGCAGGCTTACTGAAGGGTAAATAAGTGTGTCTCAGGGGGGCCCTTGTGACTGCATGGGAAAAAAATCAAACAGTATGCTCCCTAAGAGGAAACCGCTAGCCACACACACACAGGCTCTGGAGTGGGAAGTCTTAAAACCTGAGTTTGGGGAAAGCCCTGTCGTACAGTCTCCCTCTCTCCCACTCAGTGTCTCCATCAGGACTCCCAACCTCACTCATTCACTCACTAAGTCCCTTCCTCATTCCCTCTCTCACACTCTTTCCCTACTTCCCTCTCTCCCCCAGACCTTATTATAGTTGTGAGTTATTGCATGATAGGCCCGACGTGGGTTATTCAGGGTCCAGTCACTTTTATAGGTTTATAGAGTTATATAAATCCTACTTGCCTTCTATAGTTTTATATAAAAAGTTGTTAATTTGTATAGTTTTGTATATAAGGAGAGGGCTATCAACCAACGTGAGTCGAGGGCAATGCCTTTTATAGTTATGTGTAAATAGTTCTTTCATTTTTATAAAAGGTGATCACAGGAGTCTTGAGGAGGGACCTCTGACCTTCTCATCCAATGGGTTTTGAGAAGGAGGCGAGAGGACGCAAGGAATCAAAGAATCAAGGAAATGAAATTGAGATTCTAACCTTGATAAAGTCTCACGTTCTCCTCATCCGTCACCAGCCACCATTCTATAGCAACACTGTAGACACTGTAATCTCTCTAACTATAAGGCACATGTGAGAGGATTATCTTTGCTTTAGCTGCAAGGAGAGGAGAGAAGGAGTGTAGGAGAAAAGGAGAGGAGGAGAGGACGTCCAGAGGTGATAGAGGAGTGTGGAGAACATGGGGAGGTGGTATAGTAATTCGTTGTGGTGTGTTCAGTGATTTACAAACCATGGGAACATGTAGAAAGGAACTCACCAACTTCCAGTAAATCCTCTTCTGTTGGGTTCACAAAGAAACACACACACAACCATCTTTTCTATTAATACATTTTAAATGCAGGCTGTAACACAACAAAATGTGGGAAAAGTCAAGGGGTAGAATACTTTCTGAATGCACAGTAAATAGGGGGCTTAACATTTCACCAAAACACAACATAATGATATCTTGTCAATGTAGTTGTTTTAACAACCAGTTAACCCAATAGCAAAAAATGCTAGATCATTTTTTTTTATTGTCCTTTCAATGTAATATGCTATAGTAATGTAGATTACACTATGTTACACCGTTTTTACATTAGGCAATACACTTGCACTACCGACTGAAAATCACATTTCCATAATTTCTATCCCATGTGTTATCAAAGTTGTGATCCCTGAAGACATCGTTCACAATCATTGATGCAAAAAAAAAAAAATGTATTGTTCCAATATAATTACAAGATAGGTGTACTGTAATCAAATAAAACATAAAATAAACATAATGTTTAGCAGGCACTAGTTTGCATCCGGCCTGTCATGAGCATTTGGCCATAGGTTCTCTTCGACATTGCTGTAAATGTCTTCATTGTTCATGCAGCTGGGGAAAAACTTTTGGCATGACGAATCCAAGTGTGACATTGGTCTGGAAAGATGTCATCGCATGCCTCATCCATGGCCTGAAGGAGGGTGGCACACTCATGGGGATCTTTCCCCTGTACTGTAGTCATGTATTGTATTTTACAGTTTGTATTGTACTTGTGTATTGTAGTGGTCCTGTGTGACTCAGTATGAGCATGGCTTTAGCAACACAAGAGTGGTGGGTATGATTCCCACTGGGGTCACATATGAAAATGTGTGGAGTCACTGTTGTCACTTTGGATAAAAGCGTCTGCCCCATCAAAAAGACCCCAGCAACTTAATTTTGGATACATGTTTACTGTTGTTAGGTTCTTATTTTTCAAAGTAAATAACTCAGATACTAGAGAAGCTTGACCAAGTTTAATTCTTCCCAAAGGGTCGACACAGCTGTATTCAGACAAAAACATGTTCTCACCATCACAAGTATATATACCCCACTTTGGACACTCCTTCTCTCTAATCCTTACATCGTATGGTTCCACAGGAAGAGGGTAACAGGATACTAAAACCATTATTACTCCCTTCAGGGGATCTGACCTGACCTGACCTCAACCCCTCCTTCACCTAATCCACAGATGTCCTCTCGTATCACCTATCGCACTCCCGTGACTCTCCCGTCCACCCAGCACATTCCACAGCCACTCTGTCTTTCTACAGATCTCACTACTTTATATACTATGCGTCTGATCTATCATGTCTTTAATATCTCAATGTTCAAAGTTTAGCCCGAATCCAACACTGTATAGGGATGCTTTTGTCATTATAAGATTTTTTTTTACACTTACTCTGAAATAAAATCATAATAGTCATTACAGTATATAGAGTTGAAGTTTACATACATTTAGGTTGGAGTCATTAAAACTCGTTTTTCAACCACTCCACAAATTTCTTGTTAACAAACTATAGTTTTGGCAAGTTGGTTAGGACAATCTACTTTGTGCATGACAAGTAATTTTTCAAACAATTGTTTACAGACAGATTATTTCACTTATAATTCACTGTATCACAATTCCAGTGGGTCAGAAGTTTACATACACTAAGTTGACTGTACCTTTAAACAGCTTGGAAAATTCCTTAAAATTATGTAATGGCTTTAGAAGCTTCTGATAGGCTAATTTACATAATTTGAGTCAATTGGAGGTGTACCTGTGAATGTATTTCAAGGCCTACCTTCAAACTCAGTGCCTCTTTGCTTGACATCATGGGAAAATCTAAATAAATCAGCCAAGACCTCAGAAAAACAATTGTAGACCTCCACAAGTCTGGTTCATCCTTGGGAGCAATTTCCAAAGGCCTGAAGGTACCACGTTCATCTGTACAAACAATGTACGCAAGTATAAACACCATGGGACCATGCAGCCGTCATACCGCTCAGGAAGGAGACGCGTTCTGTCTCCTAGAGATGAACGTACTTTGGTGCGAAAAGTGCAAATCAATCCCAGAACAACAGCAAAGGACCTTGTGAAGATGCTGGAGGAAACAGGTACAAAGGTATCTATATCCACAGTAAAACAAGTCCTATATCGACGTAACCTGAAAGGCTGCTCAGCAAGGAAGAAGCCACTGCTCCAAAACCGCCATAAAAAAGCCAGACCACGGTTTGCAACTGCACATGGGGACAAAGATCGTACTTTTTGGAGAAATGTCCTCTGGTCTGATGAAACAACAATGGAACTGTTTGGCCATAATGACCATCATTATGTTTTGAGGAAAATGGGGGAGGCTTGCAAGCCGAAGAACACCATCCCAACCGTGAAGCACGGGGGTGGCAGCATCATGTTGTGGGGGTGCTTTGCTGCAGGAGGGACTGGTGCACTTCACAAAATAGATGGCAACATGAGGGAGCAAAATTATGTGGATATATTGAAGCAAAATCTCAAGACATCAGTCAGGAAGTTAAAGCTTGGTCGCAAATGGGTCTTCTAAATGGACAATGACCCAAAGCATACTTCCAAAGTTGTGGCAAAATGGCTTAAGGACAACAAAGTCAAAGTATTGGAGTGACCATAAAGCCCTGACCTCGATCCTATAGAAAATTTGTGGGCAGAACTCAAAAGGCGTGTGCGAGCAAGGAGGCCTACAAACCTGACTCAGTTACACCAGCTCTGTCAGGAGGAATGGGCCAAAATTCACCCAACTTATTGTGAGAAGCTTGTGGAAGGCTACCCGAAACGTTTGACCCAAGTTAAACAATTTAACTTCTTGATGCGCTGATCCCGCGACAACATCCGGTGAAATGGCAGAACTCTACATAAATAGTCATATTAACCTGTTAGGGCTAGGGGGCAGTATTTACACGGCCGGATAAAAAACGTACCCGATTTAATCTGGTTTTTACTACTGCCCAGAAACTAGAATATGCATATAATTATTGGCTTTGGATAGAAAACACCCTAAAGGCTTCTTGGCTCTGTTTATTGAAAACTTAGGATCTTTGCTGTAATGTGACACTTCCTACGGCTCCCATAGGCTCTCAGAACCCGGGAAAAAGCTGAATGATGTAATTCCAGCCCCTGGCTGAAAAACATTAGCGCCTTTGGTAAGTGGTCTATCAGAGGACAATGAGCCTGAGGCGCGTGCACGGGGCGACCTCATGTTTTTATTTTCTCTATCTTTGAGCTAAAACACAGATTCCCGGTCGGAATATTATCGCTTTTTTACGAGAAAAATTGCATAAAAATTGATTTTAAACAACGGTTGACATGCTTCGAAGTACGGTAATGGAATATTTACAATTTTTTTGTCACGAAACGCGTCGGGCGCGTCACCCTTCTTTACCCTTTCGGATAGTGTCTTGAACGCACGAACAAAACGCCGCTATTTGGATATAACTATGGATTATTTTGAACCAAACCTACATTTGTTATTGAAGTAGAAGTCCTGGGAGTGCATTCTGACGAAGAACAGCAAAGGTAATAACATTTTCTTATGGTAAATCTGACTTTGGTGAGGGCTAAACTTGGTGGGTGTGTAAATAGCTAGCCCTGTGATGCCGGGCTATCTACTTAGAATATTGCAAAATGTGCTTTCACCGAAAAGCTATTTTAAAATCGGACATAGCGAGTGCATAGAGGAGTTCTGTATCTATAATTCTTAAAACAATTGTTATGTTTTTTGTGAACGTTTATCGTGAGTAATTTAGTAAATTCACCGGAAGTTTGCGGGGGGTATGCTAGTTCTGAACGTCACATGCTAATGTAAAAAGCTGTTTTTTGATATAAATATGAACTTGATTGAACAAAACATGCATGTATTGTATAACATAATGTCCTAGAAGTGTCATCTGATGAAGATCATCAAAGGTTAGTGCTGCATTTAGCTGTGGTTTGGGTTTATGTGACATTATATGCTAGCTTGAAAAATGGGTGTCTGATTATTTCTGGCTGGGTACTCTGCTGACATAATCTAATGTTTTGCTTTCGTTGTAAAGCCTTTTTGAAATCGGACAGTGTGGTTAGATTAACGAGAGTCTTGTCTTTAAAATGGTGTAAAATAGTCATATGTTTGAGAAATTGAAGTAATAGCATTTCTAAGGTATTTGAATAACGCGCCACAGGATTCCACTGGCTGTTACGTAGTTGGGACGATTTAGTCCCACCTACCCTAGAGAGGTTAAACGTTCATGAAAATACAAGTGTCTCACATTGTTCAAAAGCCTAGAATCTTGGTAATCTAACTGCCTTGAAAGATTTTTAAAAGGATTTACTGTGAAAGCATACGATGCGATTATCTGAGTGGAGAGCCCCATAACAAAATACTATTTCAACCAGCACATGCGTAACAAAATCACAAATTGCAATAAAATAAATAATTTACCTTTGAAGATCTTCCTCTGTTTGCAATCCCAAGGCTCACTGTTACATAATTAATGGTCTTTTGTTTGATAAAATCCATTTTTATAGCCTAACACGAAACATTTTGTGAACCGCTTGTGTCGTGAATTCCGTCTCATTCAACTTTCTCCGAAGCATTCGATGTAAATACACTCACTAAACGTGCTTTTATCCAGTCAAGTTAGGTTTCATTGCAATCAACTGATTGTTTGTAACACAACCACACTTGATGGTTCTTTTTGTGGGACCTATTGACCGAAAGAAACCAATTTGAAGACAACATGTAATGACCTCATTGTGCACCAATTATATGAGCGCTGTTCCTTTGATTGACTGTATTGTAACCCAATGACCACTGATCGTCTTGAAATCTAGCTGGGTAGATAGCCAATGAGCTGAGGTAAACGGCAATATGTGATGTTTGTGTGTTGGAAGACCAGCCCAAGTAGTAAACTCGGGCGTAAAGAGGGTATTTCGCAATTGAACACTCATAGAGGAAGGAGCCACGCTCGTTACGCACAGCAGTATTTCGGTGAAACGCATCATTAGCTACTTTTTATATCGAACATTATGGCGACTAAATCAGGGAAAGCAAAATCCAAGTCTAGATATACAGATGTACTCCAGATTATTGACGAAATAGATAGGGAAAGTGAGACAGAGTTGCTCCTGGAAGAAGATTCAGCTAGCGAGCATAGTAGCTATGACTCCCAAATGGAAGATTATTTTCTGCACGGAGAGGACATCGCTTTGAACCGGTAATTTATTCTCATGCTAATGCCGTTGTTTGAAATTAATAATATAAAATCTTATTCGTGATTTTTTAAATTTTATTTGCAATATATAAAAATGTAATGAAATGTGTAAAGTACTCATTGGCTATACATTGTGGGTGGGGGTATGTTTGTATGTATGCGTATGACCCATAGACTATGTGTGTATATATATATATAAATATATATATATATATATATATATGTATATGTGTGTGTGTGTGTGTGTGTGTGTGTGTGTGTGTATTTATATATATATATATATATATATTTATTTTATGTGTGTGTGTGTATTTATATATATATGTATATATATATGTGTATGTATATATAAAATAAATATATATATATATAAAATAAATATATATATATAAAATAAATATATATATAAAATATATATATATATATAAAATAAATGGAATGGAGAAGAATGTAACAGCAAACCCACACAGCGACCACTGAATCTACATATTGTGGATTAGAGGGAGCATGGCTGAGATGCATGTGTCTGCCACTCCACCCCACCCCCACATGAAAGAGCCTATTTGAGGCTGTTGAGGGGAGGGGAGGGCAGGCCCACAACAATGGCCAGAGTGAAATGGAACAGCACTTCAACCTAGTGACTGACTATGTTCCCTGTACTCTATATATATCTGTTTATTATACCTGGGCTCATGCGTGAAACTATTCTAACTGAACTTTTTTCTTTCACAGTGCCACAGACTCAGATTGGGAGCCCCCAATGTCAAGGTGTCCATCCCCCACTGAAGCTGGTCCATCCAGCCGGACCCCTGCTGTCTCTGGCTCCACACCTCCTGGGCCATCTAGAGGTGGGAAGGCACTGACAAAGAAGCGGAGGAGGGGAAGTGTGCAACCTGCAAACAAAGGGGCAGACGGGCGTTGGCACACTGTCCTCGAAGCAGACGTGGAGCCACCTCAACCAACATTTAGGCCGAAAAGGAAGCCAGGACCACAGCTGAACATGACTGCAGGTTACAGCCCCCTTCAGCTTTTTCAGTTATTTTTCACATCATCAGTTGTAGATTCTCTCGTGTCTAACACAAATAAGTATGGGGCGAAGAAGCAAGCAGGCAAAAAAGTAGCATGGAATCCCATTTGCATGTCTGACTTTTTCTGCTACCTTTCACTGGTCATCTACATGGGGCTGGTGAAGCTGAAAACCCTGAGGGACTACTGAAAAACATCATCTCTCTACCAACTGCCTTTCCCCATGACTGCCATGTCATGCAAAAGGTTTCTGGTTCTCTCACAGGCACTTCATATCAGCGACCCAAAAGATGATGAAGAAAATGACAAGAAGAAAGGTACAGCAACATTTGATAGACTCTGCAAAATCAAGCCTCTCTACCTCAGCATTGTTGATGCCTGCAAGACCTACTTTCAGCCTGCACAGAACCTGTCCATAGATGAGAAGATGGTAGCCTCAAAGGCCAGAATCAGCCTCAAACAATATATGAGAAACAAACCGACCAAGTGGGGTTACAAGCTGTTTGTTTTGGGTTATTCTGTGTGTGCCTACACTTGCAATTTCTTCGTTTATGAGGGGAAGAACACTTGTGCTACCGGTAAGGGACTTAGCTACGACTCTGTAATGGAGTTATTGGATTTTCAACTGCTGGGGAAGGGCTACAAACTGTTTGTGGATAACTTCTACACAAGCCCTACCCTGTTTACAGACCTGAAGAAGCGGCATGTATGGGCTTGTGGCACCATTCGCACCAACAAGGTGGGCTTTCCGAAGACAAAGGTGAATGACATGCCTAAGCGCGCTGAGCGGGATACCATGCGATGGATCCGTGAAGATGGCCTTCTCTTTGTAAAGTGGATGGATACCAGAGAGGTGGTGATGTGCTCAACAATCCACAAATCCTTCAGTGGTGATAACGTAGTCAGGCGGGTGAAGAGCGCTAATGGGGCATGGACCACAAAGAATGTCCCCATTCCAGCTGCTGTGAAGGACTACAACAAGAGCATGGGCGGTGTGGACCTGTCAGATGCGCTGATAGGCTATTATAATGTTCTGCACAAGACGACAAAATGGTACAAGACGTTCTTCTACCATTTCATCGACATTGCTGTAGTGAATGCATTCATCCTACACAAGGAAATTGCTAAGAGCTGTGGAAAGCCCCCCATCTCACAGCTAGCTTTCAGAGAGCTGCTCATCTGGGAGCTTGCTGACTACAGCACCACTGCACCTGTTGCACCTGTTGCACCTGTCCTACCTGTCCCTTCTGCTCCTGCAACAAGTGTTCATCTGCCCAAATGTATTTCTGCAGGCATGGATGTGCCTCAGGGCCAAAAGGGCACAGCATGGAGGCGTCGTTGTGTTCTCTGCAAAATGAAGTCCCCCATCACCTGCACCACATGCTTGGTGACCCTTTGCTTTACAGCAGAAAGAGACTGCTATGGCACATGGCATAAGCAGCACAATATTGTGTAGAGGACGTAGGGTCTTCCAAATATTGAAAGTGTGTAAATGGGGCCACAGTGTCTCCTGACCCCTCCTGTCTCAGCCTCTAGTATTTATGCTGCAGTAGTTTATGTGTCGGGGGGCTAGGGTCAGTCTGTTACATCTGGAGTATTTCCCTTGTCTTATCTGGTGTCCTGTGTGAATTTAAATATGCTCTCTCTAATTCTCTCTTTCTTTATTTCTCTCTGAGAACCTGAGCCCTAGGACCATGCCTCAGGACTACCTGGCATGATGACTCCTTGCTGTCCCCAGTCCACCTGGCCGTGCTGCTGCTCCAGTTTCAACTGTTCAGCCTGCGGCTATGGAACCCTTACCTGATCACCGGACGTGCTACCTGTCCCACCTCCACCCGGCACAGCCAGAAGAGGACTGGCCACCCCTCATAGCCTGGTTCCTCTCTAGGTTTCTTCCTAGGTTTTGGCCTTTCTAGGGAGTTTTTCCTAGCCACCGTGCTTCTACATCTGCATTTCTTGCTGTTTGGGGTTTTAGGCTGGGTTTCTGTGTATCACATAAACTGATATAAGAAGGGATATATAAATACATTTGATTTGATTTGTAAATAGTTACCCGTGTTTTTTGTACATTTATATAATAATTTTTTTCATTTTTTCAAAAAAAATGTTTGGGTGTGTTACAATACCATTTAGGTATTTTGTATATAGTTATTTGCTTCAAAATGTATAACTTCACCAATTTGGCCACTTGGGTACATTTTGGTAACTTGTTTGGGACACCTGGGTGACTTCATGCTAAATTTGATGTAGCACACTCATTCCGGAAGTTATCATTCTGAAACTTTGCACAAGTACTGTTGCCCTCTTCTGTTTTTCACTGAAATTGTTCATCATTGTTCAATCATCCTATCTGAATGTTTGTTTTTTCTTGTTCATTTTAAAGATGATGCAACAACAATAAAAATAAAAAATTGATGTTTTTTTCTTTGTATTTTCTTCTACCAGATCTATTGTGTTATATTCAATTCACATTTCCAAAAACTTCAGAGTGTTTTCTTTCAAATGGTACCAAGAATATGCATATCCTTGCTTCAGGGCCTGAGCTACAAGCAGTTAGATTTTGGTATGTCCTCAGGTGGAAATTGAAACTAAGGGGGGGGGGGGGGGTAACTTGAAGAGGTTTTAAAGGCAATGTTACCAAATACTAATTGTGTGTATGTAAACTCCTGACCCACTGGGAATGTGATTAAGGAAATAAAAGCTGAATTAAATCACTCTCTTGACTATTATTCTGACATTTCACATTCTTAAAACAAAGTTGTGATCCTAAGACAGGGAATTTTTACTAGGATTAAATGTCAGGAATTGTTAAAAACTGAGAGTTTAAATGTATTTGGCTAAGGTTTATGTAAACCTCCGACTTCAACTGTATATCATTAACATTGCATGTCATGGCAGAATGTGTAGAACTGCAGGAAATTAGCTGTAAAATGTCAAACATCTCTCTACACCCCATGGCAAAATGTGTAGAATTGAAGGATAGCAGCTTTAAAACTTCCAAAATGTATCACTGACCCATGGAAAAATTAGGACAATTGCATGACATTTTTTATAAAATTGTAACATTTTCTGGCCTTTCATGGCAAAATGTCTAGAACTGCAGAAAATAAACTTCTAAATATTTTCCTCTACAGCTTGGTGGGAGGGCACCCCAACCAAATCTTGCTTAGGGCCCCCGAAAGGCTAGAGCCGGTCCTGTGTGCATGTACGTGTGTGATTTAAAGGCAGACTGAATCTAACATCTGTCCTCCAGGCCTTCTATGCTTCCTAATAAAATAGCTCTGAGTAACTCCATTGATGGGTTAACTTTACGGTAAACTCTGTCAGTCTTAAACCGCTGCACCACTTGGTAGCGCCACTCTGGATTTAGCATATGTAGTTAGCTAGCTAGCATTTCCCAGCTAGCTGGCAAAGTTTTGACAGCTAGCTAGCAAACATTAGCTGTCTTTTATGGTAGGCCTACCAACTAGCCTAGTTAGCTAGCAAGTTAACATCTACAGAATATACTTTCCATGCAATTTGTTGAGGTTTTTGGGATTAACTAGAAGACTAGTTTTCTAACTACTTGTGTCGACACAACTATGATTAGGGTGTCCACCCACTCTGCCCAGAGTGGGTGAAAGCACACTTTGGTGATGACATTTCACTTCCTTATGTTATAAAATACATTTTGCCAAGACAAATATGATTATTCATGTTCTGAATCGTTCAGTGGGTTCTTTCTCTAACATATCATTAACATATCATTTCCACCGGTCCAATGTCCATTGCGAGCGTTTCTTGGCCGAAGCGAGTCTCTTCTTCTTATTGGTGTCCTTTAGTCGTGGCTTCTTTGCAGCAATTTGACCATGAAGGCTTGATTCACGCAGTTGATGTTGAGACGTGTCTGTTACTTGAACTCTGTGAAGCATTTATTTGGACTGCAATTTCTGAGTTTGGTAACTGTAATGAACTTATCCTCTGCAGCAGAGGTAACTCTGGGTCTTCCTTTCCTGTGGCGATCCTCATGAGAGCCAGTTTCATCATAGCGCTTGATGGTTTTTGCGACAGACCTTCATGCCTTAAAGACAAGACTCTCCTTTATCTAACCTCATTGTCCGATTTCAAAAAGGCTTTACAACAAAAGCAAAACATTAGATTATGTCAGGAGAGTACCCAGCCAGAAATAATCACACACCCATTTTCCAAGCTAGCATATAATGTCACAAAAAACAAAACCACAGCTAAATGCAGCACTAACCTTTGATGATCTTCATCAGATGACAGTTCTAGGACATTATGTTTTACAATACATGCATGTTTTGTTCAATCAAGTTCATATTTATATCAAAAAACAGCTTTTTGCATTAGCATGTGACGTTCAGAACTAACATACCCACTGCAAACTTCCGGTGAATTTACCAAATTACTCACGATAAACGTTCACAAAAAACATAACTATTTTAAGAATTATAGATACAGAACTCCTTTATGCAATCGCGGTGTCTGATTTTAAAATTGCTTTTCGGTGAAAGCACATTTTGCAATATTCTGAGTAGATAGCCCGGCCATCATGGCTAGCTATTTTGACACCCACCAAGTTTTGCCCTCACCAAACTCAGATTTACCATAAGAAAAATGGATTACCTTTGCTGTTCTTCGTCAGAATGCACTCCCAGGACTTCTACTTCAACACCCAATGTTGTTTTTGTTCCAAATAATCCATAGTTATATCCAAATAGCTCCGTTTTGTTCTTGCGTTCAAGACACTATCCGAAGGGTGACGCGCCGGCGGGTATCATGACAAAGAATTTCAAAATATTCCATTACTGTACTTCGAAGCATGTCAAACGCTGTTTAACCTCTCTAGGGCAGGTGGCACCAAATCATCCCACCTACGTAACAGCCAGTTGAATCCTGTGGTGCCATTTTCAAATACCTTAAAAATGCTATTACTTCAATTTCTCAAACATATGACTATTTTACAGCTATTTAAAGACAAGACTCTCGTTAATCTAACCACACTGTCCCATTTCAAAAAGGCTTTACAACGAAAGCAAAACATTAGATTATGTCAGCAGAGTACCCAGCCAGAAATAATGAGACACCCATTTTTCAAGCTAGCATATAATGTCACAAAAACCCAGAAGACAGCTAAATGCAGCACTAACCTTTGATGATCTTCATCAGATGACACACCTAGGACATTATGTTATACAATACATGCATGTTTTGTTCAATCAAGTTCATATTTATATCAAAAACCAGCTTTTTACATTAGCATGTGATGTTCAGAACTAGCATACCCCCCGCAAACTTCCGAATTTACTAACAATTTACTAAATTACTCACGATAAACATTCACAAAAAGCATAACAATTATTTTAAGAATTATAGATACAGAACTCCTCTATGCACTCGATATGTCCGATTTTAAAATAGCTTTTCGGTGAAAGCACATTTTGCAATATTCTAAGTAGATAGCCCGGCATCACAGGGCTAGCTATTTAGACACCCACCAAGTTTAGCCTTCACCAAACTCAGATTTACTATTAGAAAAGTTTGATTACCTTTCCTGTTCTTCGTCAGAATGCACTCCCAGGACTTCTACTTCAATAACAAATGTAGGTTTGGTCCAAAATAATCCATAGTTATGTTCCAACAGCGACGTTTTGTTCGTGCGTTCAAGACACTATCTCAATGGTAAATAAGGGTCATGCGCACGGCGCATTTCGTGACAAAAGATTTCTAAATATTTCATTACCGTACTTCAAAGCATGTCAACCGCTGTTTAAAATCAATTTTTATGCCATTTTTCTCGTAAAAAAGCGATAATATTCCGACCGGGAATCTGCAATTAGGTAAACAGCCGAAAGAAAATACAGCACGGGGTCGAATCGGGCATCCGCCTAATTCCTTTGTCCTCTTATCGGCCACTTGGCAAAGGCGATTATGTGTTTCAGCCTGAGGCTGCCTCGTCATCGTTCAACTTTTTCCCGGGCTCTGAGAGCCTATGGAAGCCGTAGGAAGTGTCACGTTACAGCTAAGATCCCCACTCTTCAATAAACAGAGACAAGAAGAACGACTCCTTGTCAGACAGGCCACTTCCTGCATGAAACCTTCTCAGGTTTTTGCCTGCCATATGAGTTCTGTTATACTCACAGACACCATTCAAACAGTTTTAGAAACTTTAGGGTGTTTTCTATCCAAAGCCAATAATTATATGCATATTCTAGTTACTGGGCAGGAGTAGTAACCAGATTAAATCGGGTACGTTTTTTTATCCGGCCGTGTAAATACTGCCCCCAGCCCTAACAGGTTAAAATAAATTTTTATGCAATTTTTCTCGTAAAATAGCGATAATATTCCGACCGGGAGACCTTGTTTTCGTTCAAACACTGAAAATAGAAAATGGAGTCTTCACATGCACGCGCGCACCCGTGGCATTGTTCTCAGAACGACCACTTTCCAAAAGCCCTACTGTTTTTCGCCCAGGGTCTGCAGAGTCATCATTCCCCGTTCTGGCGCCTTCTGAGAGCCTATGGGAGCCTTAGAAAATGTTGCGTTACTGCAGAGATCCTCTATTTTTGATAAAGAGGCTATAGAAGGACAAGAAATGGTCAGACAGGGCACTTCCTGTATGGAATCTTCTCAGGTTTTGGCCTGCCATATGAGTTCTGTTATACTCACAGACACCATTCAAACAGTTTTAGAAACTTTAGGGTGTTTTCTATCCAAATCAAATAATTATATGCATATTCTAGTTTCTGGGCAGGAGTAATAACCAGATTAAATCGGGTACGTTTTTTATCCGGCTGTGAAAATACTGCCCCCTATCCTAAACAGGTTAAAATAATGTCTGTGAGTATAACAGAACTGAAATGGCAGGTGAAACCCCGAGGACAAACCATCCCCCCCCCAAAAAAAATCATCCTAGCACTGATTTCAATGGCAGGCACTTTTATAATAGGGTGAAATTGTTCCCGATTGCAGTTCCTAAGGCTTCCACTAGATGTCAACAGTCTTTAGAAAGTTTCAGGCTGGTTTTTGGAGAAATTAGCCAGAAATGTTTGTTTTTCTAGGTGGCTCCCATTTTGGCTGTAGTGTTTCCAAGCGCGTGAATGAGAGCTTGTTCTTTGGTATTTTTCTCCGGTAAAGACAGTAACGAATCCCCGTCTTAAATTTTATAGTGTATTTGCGTATTAGGGTACCTATTGTTTGATTATAAACGTTGATTGACTTGTTTGGATAAGTTTATTGGTAACGTTTGCGATTAATTTTTTATGCATTTTGAAGGAGGGAAACCGAGTGGTTATTGATTGAAGCGCGCCAGCTAAACTGAGTTTTTATGGATATAAAGAAGGACTTTATCGAACAAAAGGAACATTTGTAATGTAACTGGGACCTGTTGGATCTTCAAAGGTATATCGCTATTTCTGACTTTCGTGTTGCAACTCCCTGGTTGAAAATGATTTGTTATGCATTTGTGTGCTGGGCGCTGTCCTTAGATAATCGCATGGTTTGCTTTCGCCGTAAAGCGTTTTTGAAATCTTCATAGATGACGAAGAGGCTATGGACATCACATGCCCTGCACCAAAGTCAAGAGTAGGACCAAAACAGGCTCTCTGAATATAGATTATCTTGTTCATGCATGGTGCGAACAGTTCGTCACTGGGGGTGAGTTTCCAGTCATCAGTACTATCTGCAGTGCCTCTATTCAAATTACTTTCTCCTGACACAGACGCCATACGTTGCTGCTACTATTTTCTTTTTTTATTCTGCTGCTCAGCCACTTTACCCCTGATTGTATGCATTTAACTACCTCATCTATCACTGATATCGTTATTGATATTGTTCAAATCAAGTTTTATTTGTCACATATACATGGTTAGCAGATGTTAATGCGAGTGTAGCGAAATGCTTGTGCTTCTGGTTACGACAGTGGAGTAATATCTAACAAGTAATCTAACAATTCCCCAACAACTACCTAAAACATACACATTTTAAAAGTGGTGAATGAGAATATGTACATATAAATATATGGATGAGCGATGGCCGAGTGGCATAGGCAAGGTGCAATAGATGGTATAAAATACGGTATATACACACATGATATGAGTAATGTAAGATATGTAAACATTCTTAAAGTGGCATTATTTAAAGTGACTAGTGATCCATTTATTAAAGTGGCCAGTGATTGGGTCTCCATGTAGGCAACAGCCTCTCTGAGTTAGTGATTGTTGTTTAGCAGTCTGATGGCCTTGAGATAGAAGCTGTTCTTCAGTCTCTCGGTTCCAGCTTTGATGCACCTGTACTGACCTCGCCTTCTGGATGGTAGCGGTGTGAACAGGCAGTGGCCAGGTGGTTGTTGTCTTTGATGATCTTTTTTGCCTTCCTGTGTCATCGGCTGCTATAGGTGTCATGGAGGGCAGGTAGTTTGCCCCCGGTGATGCCGCACCACCCTCTGGAGTGCCTTGCGGTTCAGGATGAGCAGCTGCCGTACCAGGCTGTGATACAGCCCAACAGGATGCTCTCGATTGTGGATCTGTAAAAGTTAGTCAGGGTTTTGGGTGACAAGCCAAATTTCTTCAGCCTCCTGATGTTGAAGAGGCGCTGTTGTGCCTTCTTCACCACACTGTCTGTGTGGGTGGACCATTTCAGTTTATTGTTGATGTGAAAACATTCCACTTTCTCCACTGCTGTCCCCTCGATGTGGATAGGGGGGTGCTCCCTCTGCTGTTTCCTGAAGTCCACAATCATCTCCTTTGTTGTGTTGACGTTGAGTGAGAGGTTGCGTCGTTGTTGGTAATCAAGCCCACTACTGTTGTGTCGTCTGCAAACTTGATGATTGAGTTGGAGGTGTGCATGGCCACGCAGTCGTGGGTGAACAGGGAGTACAGGAGGGGGCTGAGCAGGCACCCTTGTGGGGCCCCAGTGTTGAGGGTAAGCGAGGTGGAGATGTTGTTTCCTACCTTCACCACCTGGGGGCGCCCCATCAGAAAGTCCAGGACCCAATTGCACAGGGCGGGGTTGAGGCCCAGGGCCTCCAGGTTGATGATGAGTTTGGAAGATACTATGGTGTTGAATGCTGAACTGTAGTCAATGAGCAGCATTCTTACATTGGTATTCCTCTTGTCCAGATGGGATAGGGCGGTGTACAGTGTGATGGTGATTGCATCGTCTGTGGACCTGTTAGGTCGGTATTGTTCTTGTACATACTGTATATTATGTTCTCTATACTGACACTGTTTCTGATATTGCTACTATGCAAGTAACCATTTCGCTGTACCTCCCAGAGACAGTGGTCCAAGACCACATGGACAATTCCCAGAAATGCCTATAGACCGCATCTTCCTATACATATAAAACAACACCCCGTGCTCAAAAACACTTGTGCTATTATTAGTCATCCCAGATTACGATGGGCGGTGGTGGAAAGAACCCCTAGAAAACGTTATAGATTGAAAAACTCTCACACAGAACTGGAAAACTCAGCTCACATTCACACTGGAGATAGTCCCCTGACAGTTCTCATTCACTCAGTACGTTATAGCTACATTTCAATCTCTTATTATCCAAATTTCAATCTGCTTATTATCCATATTTCAATCTGCTTATTATCCATATTTCAATCTCTTCTTATCCAAATTTCAATCAGCTTAATATCCACATTTCAATCAATCAACTTATTAATCAAATTTCAATCTTAATAGAGATTGAATTTCAATCCATTTTTTATCCACATTTTTTAAATCAGCTTAACCTCTATGGGCTATGTGGGACGCAAGCGTCCCACCCCTGGTACACCCTATCAACAACAGGTGAAATATCAAGAGCGCCAAATTTGAAAACAATTAAATGTCATAATTCTAATTTCTCAAACATACAACTATCTTACACCCTTTGAAAGATAAACATCTCCTTAATCTAACCACGTTGTCCGATTTCAAAAAGGCTTTACGGCGAAAGCATAAAGTTAGATTATGTTAGGACAGTACATTGAAAATAGCTGTGTGTAATGTTTTGTCAATGCAAAGACACGCGTCACCAAAAGCAGAAAACCAGCTAAAATTATGCACTAACCTTTGACAATCTCCATCAGATGACACTCCTAGGACATTGTTAGACAATACATGCATTTTTTGTTCTATCAAGTTCATATTTATATCCAAAAACAGCGTTTTACTATGGCGTTGATGTTGAGGAAATCTTTTCCCTCCAATACCACCAGTCAAATCAGCACAACAAATTAAATAATTACTATTCGAAAACATTGGTAAAATATTATATTGTCATTCAAAGAATTATAGATTTACATCTCTTGAACGCAACCGGATTGCCAGATTTAAAAATAACCTTACTGGGAAATCACACTTTGCAATAATCTGAGCACTGCGCCCAGAAAAATATGCTTTGCGATACAGACTAACCGCCATGTTGGAGAGATCTAAAATCGAAAATACTATGTAAATAATCCATTACCTTTGATTCTCTTCATCAGATGTCACTTCCAGGAATCCCAGGTCCCTAACAAATGTGGTTTTGTTCGAAAAAGCTCATAATTTATGTCCAAAAAGCTCCGTGTTGTTAGCACATGATCTAAGCCCGCCGGACTTCTCTTCATGAAAGAGGGGAGAAAAAATATTTACGTTCGTTCAAACATGTCAAACGTTGTATAGCATAAATGGTTAGGGCCTTTTTCAACTAGAACATGAATAATATTCAAGGCGGACGATTGCATTCTCTTTTAAAACATATTGGAACGAGAGTACCCAACATGAACTCGCGCGCCAGAGTCTTGTCGGCCACCACCGTTCCAAGGCTCTTGTTCGTTCAGTTCTCACAGTAGAAGACTCAAACAACTTTGTAAAGACTGGGGACATCTAGTGGAAGCCATAGGAAGTGCTCAACGATTAATAAGCCCCTGTGTGTTTCAATGGCATAGGCTTGAAGGTAATTCAACACATCAGGTATCCACTTCCTGTCAGAATTTGTCTCAGGGTTTTGACTGCCATATGAGTTCTGTTATACTTACAGACACCATTCAAACAGTTTTAGAAAATTCAGAGTGTTTTCTATCCAAACCCGAACAATAATATGCATATTCTAGCTTCTGAGTTGGTGTAGGAGGCAGTTAAAAATGGGCACATATTTTTTTCTAAATTCTCAATACTGCCCCCTATCCCCAACAGTTATGTCATATCTCACAATCACATAACTTTCACACCCACATTCACTTAGTACTATTCCCAAACACACTCGGTAATCTCTTTTATTACCCCATGTACAACTTCAACAATTCTCTTGTTGTTACTTTCTATGCACCATATGTATCTCCTATACATATATAACACCACGTTATTGTTAGTAACTGTAGACCACGTAGACAGTTATTCAATAAATGCCTACAGACCGCTATCAGCAGGGCTTTCCATGGTACCATTACACCCTCACTCTAGTCTTCTCATAAGACTAGTAAATAGCCTTCTCTCTATTTTTTTTATTTTTTTTACCATTATTTTACCAGGTAAGTTGACTGAAAACACATTCTCATTTACAGCAATGACCTGGGGAATAGTTTCAGGGGATGAATGAGCCAATTGTAAGCTGGGGATGATTAGGTGGCCGTGATGGTATGAGGGACAGATTGGGAATTTAGCCAGGACACCAGGGTTAACAACACTGTACTTATGATAAGTGCAATGGGATCTTTAATGACCTCAGAGAGTCAGGACACCCGTTTAACGTCCCATCCGAGAGACAGCACCCTACACAGGGCAGTGTCCCCAATCACAGCACTGGGGCATTGGGATATTGTTTAGACCAGAGGAAAGAGTGCCTCCTACTGGCCCTCCAACACCACTTCCAGCAGCATCTGGTCTCCCACCCAGGAACTGACCCTGCTTAGTTTCAGAAGCAAGCCAGCAGTGGGATGCTATAAGACTATGGGTACCTTTTTATGCATTACTCGCATTCATTTTATTGGTTTCATCCTTTTTATTTATCAAATTCATTTAAATTGACTTACTGAAATCAGCTGCGTCCCTCAATTGTTCGTGGATGATGTGTCTCCCCCAGGGCATCTCACAGTAAGGGTCTGGTCTAGGCAGGTCTCGTCGTCTTTGGGTCAGACTGAAATTTCTCTCACACTTCTTAAAATGTGCCACTGGTTTTCCTCGCAGACCCCCACTGGAAAGCTCAGCAGGCAGAATCAATAATGTCGTAGAAATTCTACACAGGGACAGTTGAAGTCCATCTTAAATGAATCATTGTTTATTATCAGCATGCTGGAGAGATTCCAACCAACTCAATGCACCACGTACACATGTCGATCAGGAGCTCCACCCGGGGCTGTCCCGTTAGTTCTCTTATATACAGACAAGTTATATTTTCATGATTTAACTTATTCATCATTCAAAATTAATTCATCATTAACATTTGCTTCCTTCATGTGACCAACCAATACCTCACAAGGCTTCTTCTCTCTAAATCCCTTTCTCAAAACAAGGTTCTGGGTGTACTGTCAAATTGCAGATACTGATAGTGAGAATTTGTTCAATTAGTCACTTACATGAACACAGAAATTGGTTATTAGAAAAGCACATGAATAGAACACAGAATTATGTTCTTTTTTTACCTTTAACTAGGCAAGTCAGTTAAGAACAAATTCTTAATTACAATGATGGCCTACCAGGGAACAGTGGGTTAACTACCTGGTTCAGGAGCAGAGCGACAGATTTTTACCTTGTCAGCTCGGGGATTCAATCCAGCAACCTTTGGTTACTGGCCCAATGCGCTAACCACTAGGCTACCTGCCGCCCAGGTAGCCTAGTGGTTATTGGTTATTAGAAAAACACAAACTTAAACATTTCCATCTTAAGCCTCCAACCATTGTAATCTCATATTTGGTTCCTAGCCTCCCACGCATAGGTCTAACACGAAAACTGAAACTAAATAATAGAAAAACTGTACTTAAATGTAATCCCCAAATGTTACTATTAACCATGGGAGGGCCATAAACAATATCTAGTAATGCTGCATACTCAAAGAAATGTTAAAATCCCAACTTTCTGGTAAAAATAGTTATAAATTGCTGAGGTGTAGTCATTTGAGGACACAAGCTCAAGTAAACAGTACAAATATGGTTAAAAAATATGAAATATTTGATGATGCATTTCCTATTCAACAAAACTGTATGAATAAGATTTGAAATGACTTATATAAATTGTAAATATAGCATAATCAAAATATAAAATTACAAACTATAAGATTACACCTTCCTTATAACTGTAAAATACATATTTGTATGAAGTTAAATTAATGTCATAAGTGTACAAGCATATAAAGTATGATTTGCACATGTAAAATATGAGCTGTGACTGTATAGTCAGTTGTATAGTTGCAAAAAATATCTGCAAACTTCTTTTGAGAATAAATTCAACAACCCTAGCAAGCAGGTCATGTGTGAATAAATACAACACTTGCAAACATGTAACTTGCTATGTAAAATCCAATAAGATTTTGCGACTAGTGAGTCTTCTCCTGTGAATCAAAACTATATTTGCCTGTGTTGAATATGTTTAGGCACAAATTTAGCTACTAAACTGTGCCAAAAGTTTTGTAGTTGTAAAAAAAATAAACTGTGCTTGTAAGAGCTGCTTTGCAAGCAACCAGTAGAGACAATGGTTGTGTGGCTAGCAGAGGCAGAGTTGTGCTTGGCAGATCTGAAAGAGGCACAACATTATAATGACACACACACAGGGCTATGGGGCTCTTTCTTCACTCCCAGAAAAGTAGGAAGCATAGTAAAGAGGTTTGGTCTGTAGAGAGTGAATCATGAGGTGTTTGGGGACAGGGCTGGGACAGGGCCCATCTTCAGAGCACTGGAAACACTGACACACACATGCAAGCACAGACACGTGAGAGTGCGTACACAAACACACGCACACAGTGGTTTCACTCCATTACTGTATTTATTTTTCATTGCCGGGAGAGAGGCAGGCTCAATGTGAATGTGCATCGGAGTGTTTCACCACCACAGTTATAGGATTAAAAACACCTTTACTTAGAAAATGGATATTACACCTCAAAATCACATTTTGGCAGATATTTTCAGACCTCAAAAGTAGTCCAAATATCACGCCATCGGTCTCAACCCAAATTAATGGAAAAGATAAGCACCGCAAATCTGGAAATTACATGGTGCTTATCTTTTCCATTAGATGGCCTGCTACGTGAAACTACAATATAACAACCGAGAACCAACATATGAAAACATCTGAAGAACCTTGATTTTGGAGTGTAATGTATATCATATCAGAAAGACATTTATCCAGCAAAAAGTAACCTACAAATCATTTGGGTCATGATCTTCTGTGACTTACCTGCCTTTTCAGGCATTCTGTTCTCACAACTACATAGAACATGTAATGGAATGGCAAGGACTGTCTTCACCTCTCGCACTCCCCCACCCCTCATCAGCCATGTCAGAAAATCATGATTAACACCTGCTGATAATTAACCAACCCTCTCTGTCAAGCTGTTATTTGAAAATAATAACTGGCTCGCCACGTCAAAGATGTTCCCATAAAGAGAAAACTATTTTACACACACACACTCCATGGTTAGAAACATCGTTTATCTTCATCTACGGCAGATCATCCTTGAGTGGCTCCGGCGGGAGCAGGTAATTGAAAAATGACTATGGAGCTGTGAATTGATGCTACTTAGCGACAATGATAATTTATGACTATCAGCTTGTGGAGTCCTGGGAGTCGTTTGTATTCATTAGTGTAAATTCTAATTAGGGTTTGTGATTAAAATGTGACTGTGACAGGCAGCAGGGTGCTGATGAGACCTCTGGTTTGAATCTCTGGCTCAGATTCGCCCTTAACCAGGAGCACCGTGGAGGAGGACGACGACCAGTCATCACTGGTGGCTAGCACCATCAATCTGTGTCTGCTTCCAATTGAGATGTCCGCTCTGATGGACACTGCATGTGTGTAAAAGAGGGATAGAGAGAACACACCAACCGAGCAATTCAATTACCACATGCCTGCATACACGTCACATAGGCCAATAGACTTGCATGCTTGTGCACACACGTGCACACATATACACATTCAGGGAGAAACAAAACACTCACTTAATAAAACTCGCTGTGCAGTGTTCCAAAAGACTGGTTAGAAATCTTCACTTAACCTACCTAGCCATAATAGCACCTTTCTTTCCTGATAATTATTCATTGAAGAGTAGTCTTATTAATCCATTAAATAGGCGTATACAGCTAACGATGACCAAGCACAGTCCATCCCCAGACGTGCTGATACAGTGATGTGTTTGACATTCTAAACGAAGGGACTTTAAGTAGGTCACTGTCACAATGATACACATCAGACATGGCGGGTCACTGGCTGCTCTGCTCCTCCACTTGGCCGCCTGACACTAAACGGATAAACAGGACGGCTTATTAAATGCTCCTTTAGCAAGTGGCAGAGCACCATAAATTACCACTGACGCGTGCTGTCACTGCAAAATAACGCGGCGCCCTGTCATGGCGGGAACGTGAGCAACTTTATCAGATGTGCCACGCCAAAGGTCATTTGTCACCGGCCTGATATGTGGCAGACAGGTTCCCTAGCAAGATTGTTGGTTCAAAAACAGAGCTAAGGATATCGCTAATCAGTCAAGGTCACACACCCAAGAATTAATGATTGTAGCGAATACGGGGGGACATTTTCTACCAAAAATGAACATATTCGCTGACGCTTACTCAGTATCGAACCCAGACACGGCTGCTGTATTTAGCCTAGAATCAAATATCTTTTGTGCTTTTATTTCCTTCCCATGAAAATCTGACAGTAGAAAACCATCTGGCTTTTCCGAAAATCCTCGCTCCTCTTACCCCTGTAAATCTGTCATCACCCATAACATCATTATCAGCTTTATATCGAAAACAATGTTAGCTAAGTTGTTTTGATTGTAAATCAAGGAAGTAATTAAAGATATAGATTTGGAGGAAGGTGTGAGAATGACAAATGTACTCCAATTGTTTGAAATCAGTGCACATAGCAGACAAGCAGGAAAATAAAATTGTTTATACAATGGAGAATTGAAAGACTGACTTTAATTTATCAAAATGTAATTAGAGCATTCAGCTAAGGGATTTGGCACTCAGAGTGAATCAAGGAAGGAAACAATATTGTTGACTAATTCATCAATGGAAAATTATGCTCTATAAGCTTGACAAATAGTAAAATGTATAAATAGAATAAATAGTAAAGTTAAATAAATGCCACAGAGGGACAAACAATTTAACACAAATAATTACAGTTATATATAATCAACTAAAAATGGAGAGAGACCCTTGGCCTCTTCTCTCTGCTTCCGTCTGGCAGACAGTACCGGAGCATCTACCACCAGGCTATAAGACTGTTGAAAAGCCTAGCTGTCCACCTGTACAACCTGCTGTTCACCTACACCTTAGAGACTATTTCCACTGACTCTCTGTAACAGCAAGGCTTCCGTCCCTCTCCTTGCCCCAACCTGGGCTCGAACCAGGGGCCCTTTGAACACCTATTGCTCCACAAAAGCTGTGGCCCTTGCACACACAGACACACACTGCTGCTATTATTTATTATTTACATTGAGTATACCTTTTGTCCTCAGAACAGCCTCGATTCATCGGGGCAACTCAACAAGGTGTCAAAAGTTCCACAGGGATGCTGGCCCATGTTGATTTCAATGCTTCCCACAGTTGTGAAAAGTTGGCTGGATGTCCTTTGGGTGGTGGACCATTCTTGATACACATGGGAAACTGTTGAAGGTGAAAAGCATCCAGCATCCAGTCCACACCTCTACCCGCATCAGTCCTCCACTCTTTACGGGCTACTCCACCAGCTAGGCCTCTGTCCGTGCCCTCGACACCTGTGCCAGGCTGGGCCTCTGTCTGAGCCCTGGACACCTGTACCCGGCTGGGCTTCTGTCCGTCCTCCACATCTATGCTCGCCTGTCCCACAATCAGCCCCTGTCCTCTGCTCCTGACAGGCTGAGCATTCTGATGGAGCCAGTCTCTAAAGTCCTTGGTGATCTTCTGGGGGATGGTGCAGCTGCCTTACCATGGTGATGCAGCCATTCAGCCAGACATGATGCTCGCAATGGTGCATCTGTAGAAACTGGTGTTTTGCTAACTATCTACTGTCGTGTCTTTGGCACGTAATCACGTAATAATAATTACAATCATGTAAATGTAATTAACTAGGAAGTCGGGGCACCAAGGAAATATTCAGATCACCAAGTTATAATTTTCCTAATACAACTTTTCAGATATTTTAATATCTGATCAATTAGTCTTCTAATTAATGAATTATTCTTTACCTCACGTTAGTCTCATTCCAAACGTTGTAAATTGTTGGTTATCTGCACGAACCCAGTCTTCACTATGAATCATCCATACATCAATGTCTCAATCATTTATTTATTAACTAACTAAATAATCACAGAAATGCATAAACAAACAGAAGTACTTATGGTTACAAAGAAATGATAGGGGAGGTTCCCTAGTGGGATAAACCGATATTACGGCTTGGTGGACAAAAGGGAAGTGGATGTAGACTGAGAAAGGCGGAAATTACGCAAATGAGTCACTACACACTTGATAATTCTATTCATTTAAATGCTAATCCTTTGCACATGAATGCTCACTCATTCGGGAATAATTGCAATCAATATATATATTTACGTTCAGTGTGTCGTCGTGATCTCTGTTGGAAAGTGTGTCTGCCCTCTCTCTCGCTTCTGTGGTTAGAATGGATACTTCAGAGTCCCATTCAGAAATATTCTTATAGGATAGATGTTTCAGCGGTTGTCAGTCCTCGCATTCACGGGTACATAATTTCTAGCTGCAGACTAGTAATTAGTATTGAAGAGTAGGTCTTATTCTGTCGGATCGATAGTCTCAGAGTTTAACCATGTGGTATGGTTAAAAGATTCAGCAATCTACTCAAACCTTAGCTCCCTCTGTGATCAAGGTACTGGTCTGCTGTGAAATCCTTCAGGTGGGGGTTATATTCGTAGCAACAGAAAAGGGCTGTCCCATGACGCCAGGTCAATGTCTGTGCTCATGGGGTGGGCTTATGACTTAGTTAAACTCCAAAGGGTATTGGAGTTTCCTTCATTAAACAGTTTATAATCACATTACCTTATTTCACAAATAGTTTAATCTTTACACATTCATTTTATACAACAATTAGATGCAAGCCTCACAACTGAGACTCTTGTATAAACAGAGTTATGGTAATGTGGCTGTATTGTCTCTCATGAGTTTCACAAAGATTAAACGAAATGGATTGGTCATAGCTGGATTCTCCCCCGACCGTGTACACATTCTCCAAAACATGGACATTGTTCAGTTCTCAAGTTCTATGATAGAGAAGAGATTCCTTTGTTCTCCTGTGAAACCTTCTCTCTCTACACTGCCTGGCCATGAGGAGAGAGACTCCTCTAGGAATTTATGACCTGCAATAACAGAGCCTGGGTGTAGGGGGAAGAGAGAAGTGGTGAGAGAAAGGGGGATGGTGCTCGCTATATCCAGAGGGCCACGTCATGACACTACAGTAACATTTGTTAGTAATTTCAAAGTAGCTAACATTAGCTAACTGGGTGTGACATAACATAGACCTACTACAAAATCATACTTTATGATTTAAGCCCAGTATGGAAATATTGGGGCTGACGTCTGACTATTTTGATGAGACAAACTATTTTGACAACCTGTCAAAACATCCAGATAGCTACTGTTACTGTAAATACTGTAGCTAGCTAGCTAAGTTGTTAGCTAACTGTAACATGATGTAGCTTAATGCACTGATCTTACCTCAAATTGAAAAAAGCAGAAAACAAAACTACTGATTTCAGGAAAAAGAAAACATAAACCGTTAGTATTGAGGATCTTAAGTACTATGTAAATGGACAACATTTATGCAATATTATATTTATTTTTTTATTACCCACCATTGGTATTTGCTCACATTGTTTCTATGTACTTTGCCTTTAGTGATCATGTATTTGTTAGTGCTGAGCAATTACCAAAATGTAGGTAATTCAGTTATTAAAGGGATACTTCAAGATTTTGGCAATGAGGCAATGAGGCCCTTTATCCAGGATTTTTTAAATTTCAGCTCATGAAACATGGGACCAACATTTTACATTACATTACCAGTGGGTCAGAAGTTTACATAAACTCAATTAGTATTTGGTATCATTGCCTTTAAATTGTTTAACTTGGGTCAAATGTTTTGGGTAGCCTTCCACAAGCTTCCCACAATAAGTTTGGTGAATTTTGGCCCATTCCTCCTGACAGAGCTGGTGTAACTGAGTCAGGTTTGTAGGCCTCCTTGCTCGCAGACGCTTTTTCAGTTCTGCCCACAATGTTTCTATGGGATTGAGGTCAGGGCTTTGTGATGGCCACTCCAATACCTTGACTTTGTTGTCCTTAAACCATTTTGCCACAACTTTGGAAGTATGCTTGGGGTCATTGTCCAAATGGGTCTTCCACACCTGGGGCCATTCCATATAGGCTTGGCCCAAGCTGACAGTCTGTACTTTTAAAGTCACAAGCCATGAACATAAAACCTAAAATGTATTTTTGTATAGTCATATTGCTCTTTATTGAATATTGTTGTGTGGGGTGGGGGGGGTCTTTTGTAGGTTCATCAGAGGTCCTGAAGAGTTTGCTGACATTTTGGACAGGTTGGGAGGTCATTTCTTCATCTCTGGAGGTAGGAGATTGTCACGATTCCCACCGACGGTGGCGCCCCCTCCTGCTCGGGTGGCGCTCGGCGGTCGTCGTCACCGGCCTATTAGCTACCACTGATTCCCTTTTTGGTTTTCCCTTTTTGGTTTTGTGCACCTGTGTTTAGTTTGGTTAATTAGCGGGGCTATTTATGTTAGCTGGTCCGCTTCCGTGTTGTGCGGGATTATTTCTATTGTGACGGTTCATGTTCGTGTCGGCGCTATTTTACGCCGTGTGTACTTTCTCCCCTGTGTTTGGGAATATTTTGTTTGATGAGTGAGTGTACATTAAATACGCCACTACCCTGTGCTCGCTGCTTCCTGTGCCTCATTCCTTCACCACGACTGTCAGTCCGTTACAGAATCCCGCACCACGAAAAGGCATGGAATCAGCAGGAGCAGCGGCCACCCCTGTCCCCTCGATGGAGGAACGCGTCCTCCACCACACTACGGTCCTTCACCGCATAGGATCCGCGATGGACCAGATGATGGAGAGGATGGACTGATGGGAGAGAAGTGGTCTCCTCTCTCCACCTCCGGCTCCTCCAATGCAGCCACATCCTCCTCCCACTACGTCTGGTACAGGGGCGCTTCGTTTGGTGCTCCCGAGGGAGTATGATGGGGCGGCGGCTGGGTGCCAAGGATTTCTGCTCCAGCTCGAGCTGTACCTGGCCACCATCAGACCTGCTCCCTCAGGAGAGGAGAGCGTGAGTGCCCTCGTTTCCTGCCTGACGGGCCGAGCTCTGGAGTGGGCTAATGCGGTCTGGAATGGCCCAGACTCGGCGAGGGACCATTATCCAGAGTTCACCCGCCGCTTTCGGGCCGTGTTCGACCACCCTCCGGAAGGAAGAGCGGCGGGTGAACGGCTGTTCCACCTCAGGCAGGAGACGAGGAGCGCTCAGGACTTCGCGTTGGAGTTCAGGACCTTGGCTGCTGGGGCGGGGTGGAACGACAGGGCCCTCATAGACCACTATAGATGCAGTCTCCGGGCGGACGTCCGCAGGGAGCTGGCCTGTCAAGATGCAGCTCTATCCCTGGACGAGCTCATCGACATGTCCATTCGTTTGGACAATCTGCTGGCTGCCCGCGGGGCGTTCGGAGAGGGTCCTGCCTGTTCCACCTCCGTGCACCCCCGCCCCTACCCCTATGGAGGTAGGGGGGGCCGTGCCAAGGGGCACCGGAGGAGCTGGCTCCTCCTGCACCAGCTGTGGTCAGAGAGGACACACGGCCGACCGGTGCTGGAGGAGCCAGTCTGGGAGTCGAGAGGGCAGGCAGAACACTTCTCGGTCACCCCAGGTGAGTCAGCACCAGATTCACCCAGAACCCCCTGTTGGTCACGTGTTCTTACCTGTTTTGTTTTCTAAATTTTTTCCCTCTTCCCAGCATAGGGCGCTAGTCGATTCAGGCGCAGCTGGGAACTTTATGGATCGTGAACTTGCCATTAAGCTGGGCATTCCGCGGGTGCCGTTAGATTCCCCCTTCCCCGTGCACTCCCTAGATAGCCGACCATTAGGGTCAGGGCTAGTCAGGGAGTCTACGGTGCCACTGGACATGGTAACGCAGGGGAATCATAAGGAACGCATTCGTTTTTTCCTTATTGATTCGCCTGCGTTTCCGGTGGTGCTGGGGGTCCCCTGGCTGACTGGTCACAATCCCCGTATTTCGTGGAAACAGGGGGTTCTCCAGGGGTGGTCAGAGGAGTGTTCAGGGAGGTGTCTAGGAGTTTCCATAGGTGCCACGTCGGTGGAGAGTCCAGACCAGGTGTCCCCCGTGCGCATTCCCCCTGAGTACGCCGATTTGGCGATCGCCTTCTGTAAAAAGAGGGCGACTAAATTACCACCCCATCGACAGGGGGATTGTGCGATAGCGGCTATGCAGACATATGTCACTGAATCCCTGGGACAGGGGTACATTCGGCCCTCCATCTCACCCACCTCCTTGAGTTTCTTTTCTGTGAAGAAAAAGGAGGGAGGTCTGCGTCCGTGCATTGATTACAGAGGTCTAAACGCTATCACGGTGGGGTTTAGTTACCCACTACCTCTCATCGCTACGGCGGTGGAATCATTTCACGGAGCAAAGTTCTTCACGAAACTGGATCTCAGGAGCGCGTATAACCTGGTGCGTATCAAGAAGGGAGACGAGTGGAAAACCACCTTTAGTACCACATCGGGCCATTATGAGTACCTCGTCATGCCGTATGGGTTGAAAAATGCTCCAGCCGTCTTTCAATCTTTTGTTGACGAGATTCTCAGGGACCTGCACGGGCAGGGCGTGATTGTCTATATCGATGACATTCTGATATATTCCGCCACCCGCTCCGGGCATGTGTCCCTGGTGCGCAAGGTGCTTGGTAGACTGCTGGAGCATGACCTATACGTTAAGGCTGAGAAATGTGTTTTTTCCAAACGAGCCGTTTCCTTTCTGGGTTATCGCATTTCCACCACGGGGGTGGTGATGGAGTGTGACCGCGTTAAGGCCGTGCGTAATTGGCCGACTCCAACCACGGTGAAGGAAGTGCAGCGGTTCTTAGGCTTTGCCAATTACTACCGGAGGTTTATCCGGGGTTTTGGCCAGGTAGCGGCTCCCATTACCTCACTGCTGAAGGGGGGGCCGGTGCGTTTGCGAGGGTCGACGGAGGCGGACGGAGCCTTCAAGAAGTTGAAGACCCTGTTCATCGACGCACCCGTGTTGGCGCACCCGGACCCGTCTCTAGCATTCATAGTGGAGGTGGACGCATCCGAGGCTGGGGTGGGTGCCGTGCTATCACAGCGCTCGGGTACGCCATCGAAACTCCGCCCCTGCGCTTTCTTTTCGAAGAAGCTCAGTTCGGCGGAGCGTAACTATGATGTGGGGGACAGGGAGTTGCTAGCGGTGGTAAAAGCTTTGAGGGTGTGGCGGCACTGGCTTGAGGGGGCTAAACACCCCTTTCTCATCTGGACCGACCACCGAAACCTGGAGTACATCCGGGCAGCGAGGAGACTGAATCCGCGTCAGGCAAGGTGGGCCATGTTCTTCGCCCGGTTTAGGTTCACTATCTCCTATAGACCGGATTCCCTTAACACTAGAGCCGACGCGCTGTCCCGTCTCTATGACACGGAGGACCGGCCCATCGATCCAACTCCCATCATTCCAGCATCTAGGCTGGTGGCACCGGTGGTATGGGAGGTGGACGCGGACATCGAGCGGGCATTAGTGTTGGAACCTGCGCAGGTTCCCGTGGGACGCATGCATGTGCCGCTCGCTGTTCGTGATGGTTTGATTCGATGGGCGCACACGCTACCTACAGCGGGTCATCCTGGTGTGGCGAGGACAGTGCGGAGTCTCAGGGGGAAGTACTGGTGGCCCACCTTGGCTAAGGACGTGAGGTCCTATGTCTCTTCCTGTTCGGTGTGCGCTCAGAGTAAGGCTCCTAGGCATCTACCGAGAGGGAAGTTACAGCCCCTCCCCGTTCCACAACGGCCATGGTCGCACCTGTCTATAGATTTCTTGACAGATCTTCCCCCCTCTCAGGGGAACACTGCGATTCTGGTGGTTGTGGATCGGTTCTCTAAGTCCTGCCGTCTCCTCCCATTGCCCGGTCTCCCTACGGCCCTGCAGACTGCGGAGGCCCTATTTACCCACGTCTTCTGGCACTACAGGGTGCCGGAGGACATTGTCTCTGATCGAGGTTCCCAGTTCACATCCAGGGTCTGGAGGGCGTTTATGGAGCGGCTGGGGGTCTCGGTCAGTTTGACCTCCGGTTTTCACCCCGAGAGCAATGGGCAGGCGGAGAGGGTGAACCAGGAGGTGGGCAGGTTTCTGAGGTCGTATTGCCAGGACCGGCCAGGGGAGTGGGCGAGGTACATTCCCTGGGCTGAGTTAGCCCAGAACTCACTTCGCCACTCCTCTACTAACATGTCACCCTTTCAGTGTGTTTTGGGTTACCAGCCGGTCCTGGCACCATGGCACCGGAGCCAGACCGAGGCTCCTGCGGTGGAGGACTGGGTACAGCACTCCAAGGAGACCTGGAGAGCCGTCCAGGACTCCCTAAAGGAGGCCAGTGGACGGCAGAAGAGGAGTGCTGACCGCCACCCGTGAGGCACCCGTGTTCGTACCGGGAGACAGGGTCTGGCTCTCGACCCGGAACCTGCCCCTCCGCGTGCCCTGCCGGAAGCTGGGGCCGCAGTGTGTGGGGCCCTTTAAAGTCCTGAGGAAGATAAACGAGGTGTGTTATCGGTTACAACTCCCTTCCTATTACCGTATTAACCCCTCGTTTCATGTGTCTCTCCTCAGGCCGGTGGTAGCTGGTCCCCTGCAGGAAGGTGAGGTGCCGGAGGTCCTGCTCGGGTGGCGCTCAGCGGTCGTCGTCACCGGCCTATTAGCTACCACTGATTCCCTTTTTGGTTTTCCCTTTTTGGTTTTGTGCACCTGTGTTTAGTTTGGTTAATTAGTGGGGCTATTTATGTTAGCTGGTCCGCTTCCGTGTTGTGCGGGATTATTTCTATTGTGACGGTTCATGTTCGTGTCGGCGCTATTTATGCCGTGTGTACTTTCTCCCCTGTGTTTGGGAATATTTTGTTTGATGAGTGAGTGTACATTCAATACGCCACTACCCTGTGCTCGCTGCTTCCTGTGCCTCATTCCTTCACCACGACTGCCAATCCGTTACACAGATGTTGTGCCCTTCCACAGTCCTCAACATGTTTTTCACGCTGAAGCTATCGAAAAATACTGTGACTTATGAGGATTTTGAAAAAGATCTGATGGCAAGCATCTCCTCATCCTACTCTGGGTTTAGTCAGTTTTGATTCAAAGCCCTGCAGGAAGGCACAATGTTTATAGAGTTTTTATGTTGTTTATTGTTATTTGATATACTTTACACTAGGTATGGAGTTTAGTAAACAGTGATACAGACACATTGATAAAGTGGCTTACATTTTACATCCTACATTCTAACGGTAATGGTTAACCAAAAAAATCTAAGCTGTACAATTTGAAAGATTAAAGATAGAGCTATATTAAAGGTGGTGCTCACTACCTCGTCAATTCCCAATGGCCTTGCAGGCAGTTGCATTCTAGATCATATTGGAGGAGGAACCTGAAGCTGAGGGGCCAGTTCAAAGGCCTACCCTCCATATCCACATTTAAAAGTCCTGTCTTGAAAGGTTTTCTCAAGGAAGTGCCTAGGCAGTCAAGCAGCAGAAGAGAAATGTGCCTTTAGAAGCTCAGTAATTGGCTAATCCAAATTGATGGCCACAAACTAGCAGAGGAAAATAATTGCTGGTTGTAAATAAAACATGTAAAAGGAGTTTCTAGGAAATGTTGATATTAATGCACTGACTCTATTTCTATTTTGGATAAATTAATTAAGGACGTGAGGACAAATATGGAGTTGGTATGTGTTCTGGGTCCCTCTCAAAGAAACAAATACTAATTGTGACATCTTTACTTTACAATTTACTTTTGAAGCCAGGTGGAGTTTTCCAACTGTGGGAAACATACAGTATTAGGGAATATTGTGTGGTATATCAGAATTCCCATGCACTTTTTCTATGCCTGGCTGCACTACAAGGTGAACTGTAAGGCAAGTTACCATCTAAAACTACAAGAAACTGAAATAAAAACTGATGCTTCATCGGATGTTTGATTTAAAAAAATATATATATATATCTACAACATATCCTCTCGATATAACTGCATTTACCCTGAAATATGTTTTCCACCACACCAAGGGAGAAGGTGTCTCAACTGGCCAATCAACATTAGAGGTGCCCTTGACAAACGAGGCCCGTCGCTACTCCAGCTTAACACGACCATCATCTGCCTGCAGCTCTGCTGGATCCACTTTGTGCTCTCGTTTTCTGCAATGAAGCGCCTGATGAACAGTTGAAGTTGGAAGTTTACATACCTTAGCCAAATACATTTAAACTCTGTTTTTCACAATTCCTGACATATAATCCAAGTAAAGATTCCCTGTTTTAGGTCAGTTAGGATCACCACTTTATTTTAAGGATGTGAAATGTCAGAATAATAGTAGAGAGAATGATTTATTTCAGCTTTTAGTTCTTTCCTCACATTCCCAGTGAGTCAGAAGTTTACATACACTCAATTAGTATTTGGTTGCATTGCCTTCAAATTGTTTAACTTGGGTCAAATGTTTCGTGTAGCCTTCCACAAGCTTCCCACAATAAGTTGGGTGAATTTTGGCCCATTCCTCCTGACAGAGCTGGTGTAACTGAGTCAGGTTTGTAGGCCTCCTTGTTCACACACAATTTTTTCAGTTCTGCCCACACATTTTCTATGGGATTGAGGTCAGGGCTTTTGGATGGCCACTCCAATAGCTTGACTTTGTTTTCCTTAAACCATTTTGCTACAACTTTGGATGTATGCTTGGGGTCATTGTCCATTTGGAAGACTCATTTGCGACCAAGCTTTAACTTCCTGACTGATATCTTGAGATGTTGCTTCAACATATGCACATCATTTTCCTACCTCATGATGCCATCTATTTTGTTAAGTGCACCAGTCCCTCCTGCAGCAAAGCACCCCCACAACATGATGCTGCCACCCCCGTGCTTCACGGTTGGGATGGTGTTCTTCGGCTTGCAAGCCTCCCCTTTTACCTCCAAACATAACGATGGTCATTATGGCCAAACAGTTCTATTTTTGTTTCATTAGACCAGAGGACATTTCTCCAAAAAGTACGATCTTTGTCCCCATGTGCAGTTGCAAACGGTAGTCTGTCTTTTTTATGGCGGTTTTAGAGCAGTGGCTTCTTCCTTGCTGAGTAGCCTTTCAGGTTATGTCGACATAAGACTTGTTTTACTGTGGATATAGATACTTTTGTACCGGTTTCCTCCAGCATCTTTAAAAAAGCAAATCAAATTTTATTTGTCACATACACATGGTTAGCAGATGTTAATGCGAGTGTAGCGAAATGCCTGTGCTTCAAGTTCCGACCATGCAGTAATATCCAACGAGTAATCTAACATAACAATTTCAGAACAATTACCTTATACACACAAGTGTAAAAGAATGAATAAGAATATGTACATAAAAAAAATATATGAATGAGTGATGGCCGAACGGCATAGGCAAGATGCAGTAGATGGTATAGAGTACAGTATATACATATGAGATGAGTAATGTAGGGTATGTAAACATATACAACTGGCATTGTTTGAAGTGGCTAGTGATACATTACATCAAGATGACAAGATGCAGTAGATGGTATAGAGTACAGTTTAAACATATGAGATGAGTAATGTAGGTTATGTAAACATTATATGAAGTGGCATTGTTTAAAGTGGCTAGTGATACATTTATTACATCAATTTTTCCATTATTAAAGTGGCTGGAGTTGAGTCAGTATGTTGGCAGCAGCCACTCAATGTTAGTGATGGCTGTTTAACAGTCTGATGGCCTTGAGATAGAAGTTGTTTTTCAGTCTCTCGGTCCCTGCTTTGATGCACCTGTACTGACCTCGCCTTCTGGATGATAGCTGGGTGAGCAGGCAATGGCTCGGGTGGTTGTTGTCCTTGATGATCTTTTTGGCCTTCCTGTGACATCGGGTGGTGTAGGTGTCCTGGAGGGCAGGTAGTTTGTCCCCGGTGATGCGTTGTGCAGACCTCAATACCCTCTGGAGAGCCTTACGGTTATGGGCGGAGCAGCTGCCGTACCAGGCAGTGATACACCCTACAGGATGCTCTCGATTGGGCATCTGTAAAAGTTTGTGAGTGTTTTTGGTGACAAGCCGAATTTCTTCAGCCTACTGAGGTTGAAGAGGCGCTTCTGCGCCTTCTTCACCACGCTGTCTGTGTGGTTGGACCATTTCAGTTTGTCCGTGATTTGTACGCTGAGGAACTTAAAACGTTCTACCCTCTCCCGTCGATGTGGATAGGGGGGTGCTCCCTCTGCTGTTTCCTGAAGTCCACGATCATCTCCTTTGTTTTGTTGACGTTGAGTGTGAGGTTATTTTCCTGACACCACACTCCGAGGGCCCTCACCTCCTCCCTGTAGGCCGTCTCGTCGTTGTTGGTAATCAAGTCTACCACTGTAGTGTCATCTGCAAACTTGATTGAGTTGGAGGCGTACATGGCTACGCAGTCGTGGGTGAACAGGGAGTACAGGAGAGGGCTGAGAACGCACCCTTGTGGGGCCCCAGTGTTAAGGATCAGCGGGGTGGAGATGTTGTTACCTACACTCACCACCTGGTGGCGGCCCGTCAGGAAGTCCAGGACCCAGTTGCACAAGGCGGAGTCGAGACCCAGGGTCTCGAGCTTGATGATGAGTTTGGAGGGTACTATGGTGTTAAATGCTGAGCTGTAATCGATGAACATCATTATCACATAGGTTTTCCTCTTGTCCAGATGGGTTAGGGCAGTGTGCAGTGTGCAGTGTGATTGCGATTGCGTCGTCTGTGGACCTATTGGGGCAGTAAGCAAATTGGAGTGGGTCTAGGGTGTCAGGTAGGGTTGAGGTGATATGGTCCCTTGACTAGTCTCTCAAATGTGATGACCCTCCCACTCTGTCTGCCGTATTCTCTCTCTTTGTTCTTGTTTCCTTATTAGGATGCCGGTGGGCGGAGTTGGAAGGGTCGTCAGCTAAATGGAAAGCACCTGGGCCCGGCTGTGTCCCAGGATAAATAGACCTCTTCCACAGTCATTGGGGAGACTCTCTCCATGCAGACACCTTGTTGTTTTTGGTTGTGCTAGTTGTGGCTTTTTGGTTGTTTGCTTTGGCACCCTTACAACACCCTGCATTATTACATTCAGGATTGCAAAACACTCACTTACACTACTGATTAGTGATTAAACACACCATTGTTCTTAGTTACTTTACTTAATAAATATATATTTTTTGATACTTCTTGTCTCCACGTTGTCTCCCTTTTGTTGCGAACTCTGAGCCGGTTCGTAACACAAAGCACTTCATGATGACGGAAGTGAGTGCTACGGGGCGGTTGTCATTTAGCTCAGTTACTTTAGCTTTCTTGGGAACAGGAACAATGGTGGCCCTCTTGAAGCATGTGGGAACAGCAGACTGGGATAGGGATTGATTGAATATGTCCATAAACACACCAGCCAGTTGGTCTGCGCATGCTCTGAGGACGCGGCTAGGGATGTCGTCTGGGCCGGCAGCCTTGCAAGGGTTAACACGTTTAAATGTTTTACTCACATTGGCTGCGGTGAAGGAGAGTCCACAGGTTTTGGTTGCGGGCCGTGTCGGTGGCACTGTATTGTCCTCAAAGCGAGCAAAGAAGTTGATTAGTTTGTCTGGGAGCAAGACATTGGGGTCCGCGACTGGGCTGGTTTTCTTTTTGTAGTCTGTGACTGACTGTAGACCCTGCCACATACCTCTCGTGTCTGGGCCGTTGAATTGCGACTCTACTTTGTCGCTATACTGACGCTTAACTTGAGTGTTGCTTTAGCTGTATGCTTAGGGTCATTGTCCTGCTGGAAGGTGAACCTCCGTCCCAGTCTCAAATCTCTGGAAGACTGAAACAGGTTTCCCTCAAGAATTTCCCTGTATTTAGCGCCATCCATCATTCCTTCAATTCTGATTAGTTTCCCAGTTCCTGCCAATGAAAAACATTGGGGTGACGAGAGGTGTTGGGTTTGCGCTAGACAGCGTTTTCCTTGATGGCCAAAAAACTCAAGTTTAGTCTCATCTGACCAGAGTACCTTCTTCCATATTTTTGGGGAGTCTCCCACATGCCTTTTGGCGAACACCAAACGTGTTTGCATAATTTTTTCTTTAAGCAATGGCTTTTTTCTGGCCACTCTTCCATAAAGCCCAGCTCTGTGGAGTGTACGGCTTAAAGTGGTCCAATGGACAGATACTACAATCTCTGCTGTGGTGCTTTGCAGCTGCTTCAGGGTTATCTTTGGTCTCTTTGTTGCCTCTCTGATTAATGCCCTTCTTGCCTGATCCGTTAGTTTTGGTGGGCGGCCCTCTCTTGCAGGTTTGTTGTGGTGCCATATTCTTTCAATTTTTTAATAATGGATTTAATTGTGCTCCGTGGGATGTTCAAAGTTTGGGATATTTTTTTATAACCCAACCCTGATCGGTACTTCTCCACAACCTTGTCCCTGACCTGTTTGGAGAGCTCCTTGGTCTTCATGGTGCCGCTTGCTTGGTGGTGCCCCTTGCTTAGTGGTGTTGCAGACTCTGGGGCCTTTCAGAACAGGTGTATATATACTGAGATCATGTGACAGATCATGTAACACTTAGATTGCACACAGGTGGACTTTATTTAACAAAATATGTGACTTCTGAAGGTAATTGGTTGCACCAGATCTTATTTAGGGGCTTCATAGCAAAGTGGGTGAATACATATGCACGCACCACTTTTCCGTGTTCATTTTTTTCATTTCACTTCACCAATTTGGACTATTTTGTGTATGTCCATTACATGAAATCCAAATAAAAATCTATTTAAATTACAGGTTGTAATGCAACAAAATAGGAAAAATGCCAAGGGGAATGAATACTTTGCAAGGCACTGTACATGTATTAGTGTGCCCTAACAAGGTGACTGGCTTCAGTTGGTCTTCACAGGGTTTGGAGCACCTGATCCTGTTTGAGGCCCCTGGTCACATTCCATCTCTGGCTCCCCACACTGTGATGTGATGTCCTCGTTCCGTGGCCTGGCTCAAATTGAAATCACAAGTTGCTCCAGAGGCCGTTGCCTCTGTGTTCTGGGGGTCTGTGGAGAGCTGGCTGTGTCGGCAAGCCTTTCCACACTGTTGCAGTGTTCGTCCCAGATTATTATAGCATAGATAGCACTGAGAATGAAAAAGACCACAATGGTCATTAAGGTGTGTGATGGTCGTGGTGAGGGTGGTATTCAGAGTTTGATTGTCTCTTGGAGGGGCATGATTGATAGTTAGATGTACATCACCAGAAATAAATTATTATTTGCATCATTGATTGCTGCTTACATTCATACTTATTCATACGAACAAATGTGTAGAATTGTACTTGCTAACATTGTTTGAAGTACAAACCTGGAGGGGGTCATGTTATCCCTCACGTTGATTCTGAGTCCATAGCTGCAGTGATGACTGATTCCCCTCAGTGCGCAATCGATGGTGGTTCCAGCCGTCCTTAAAGAAATACAGGTGCCTTTGGATTTGTGGAAGAAAGCTCCAGTGCAGGGCATATATGTGGATCTCTTCATCTAGATTGAGTAGACCCTCTCTCTCCAGGTTGCAGAAAGAAGTATAGAAGAGGTCCAACACTCCCCCAAAGACATCCCTCCACAGTCATTTATCCTGAATAAAGAGGCAAAGCAGAAAAGCAGTGTGAGAGAAAGAGTTGGGGAAAAGAGATATGTCATTATTGTTATTCATAAAATCACCACAGCTGTCTACAGTTACAACTCTTTCTATGCAAAAAAGTTCTAAGAATGTTTACTAATTAGAGCAATTTAGCATGTGACCTAACTCAAACTTAACAGAACCACAATGTCAATCTGATAACTGATTTGCTTCTTAAACATGTTTTTCTGCAAATTAACAAAACATAATTGGCCATTTTAATAATAAGTTTGATTTGAAGAAGTATGAAAATATACACAATTATTACAAATATTATAATACCTCTGGTTATGTGTACTTCTACCAGTGAGATTCCTGTTTTAGGCCTCAGGTGGACACCATGAAGTGTGCCACAAAGGAGGAGAACATTTTCTCCTACTTTATCAGACCTAACGTGTGATGGCACTCCATAGGTGTTGACTGCTTCAAGTAAGCTGTTCGTCACTGTTGAGGCCCGGATGTTGGTGGCGGCGCTGAGGTACACGATTAGACGGCTAAAACCATCAATGCCACCATGAACTACAAATCGCCATCTGTAATAAAGACAGTGCATTGTTTCGTTTACTGGAATATTAAAGGTCCCATCTAACATAGTTAAAATAATCTGCACTCTTCAATCGATGGATCAATGTGTTATTTGCACAAGTGCAAAGTCTTCAAGACAGTAATGCAAATGGACATGATGAGTGAATTAGTAATAAATATATAACAAATACATCTTGATCATCGTCCCAGCTTGTTGAATAGGCCTCTGGCATAAACGTTGCTCTGTGGCGGTTAATAGGGCTCTTAATGCAGGGCAGGTGCCACCCCGGTGGCATTAGTTCAACTGAGAATGGAGGGGATGGGGGACATCCCCCAAGACGATGAGGGTTTGCTCGTAGAACGAGGCCTGGATATGGAGGGGCACACCAGTGACTTTGGAGCAGGTTTTAACAATGGCTTGGAGACCTGTTTGGTTACCTGCCACAGTTACAAGCAGAGATTAACTGGCAACTACCAAAGGGAGTTGCTTCCTTACAATAGATTCAGTTTCATCAATTGTTACCTTTTTGTAACACCTGTTATGAAAAGTTGAAACACCCATATGGGTCCATAACTCCATATCAAACCCGATTTTGGGAAAACATGTACAGACAAAACTGCTCATGTGTCCTGTGACAGAAGCTAGAAGTGACGGAAAATCGTTATTTATTTATTTATACCTCTTTTTCTCCCCAATTTCATGGTATCCATTTGGTAGTTAGTCTTGTCTCATCGCTGCAACTCCCGTATGGACTCGGGAGAGGCGAAGGTCGAGAGCCGTGTGTCCTCTGAAAGACAACCAAACCAAGCCGCACTGCTTCTTGACACAATGCCCACTTAATCCGAAAGCCAGCTGCACCAATGTGTCGGAGGAAACACCGTGCACCTGGCGACCGTGTCAGCATGCACTGCTCCCGGCCCGCCACAGGAGTCGCTATTGCGCGATGGGACAAGGACATCCCTGCCGGCCAAACCCTCCCCTAAGCCGGACGACGCTGGGCCAATTGTGCACCGCCCCTTGGGTCTCCCGGTCGCGGCTGGCTGTGACAGAGGCTGGACTTGAACCCAGAATCTCTAGTAGCACAACTTAGACCACTGCGCCACTCGGGAGGCCCTAAGACTGAAATTCTTTAAGTACACCATCCAACTCAAGAAATTTAATTAACTCATACCCATATGTGAAGGCATTAATGCTTTTCATACAATCATGTTTATGTAGATATGGTATACCGCATATATGGGGACATTGGGAGTATTGGAGAGACCCTTACAGTAGTTCAGGACTGTTGTAACATTATTATTGTTAAAAGAATGTAGTTGTTAACTCAGAATGTTTTTTACAGGGAATTTGATCACGCTCTCTTCTCTAATACTTTGTAGCCTCCACTAATAATACAGTGCGTCACATACAAAAAGTATTGTATGATTTTGCATTGTATTGTACTGTTCTGTTAACAAAAACTCAGCCTTACCTTATGAGTTTATGGTTGCCGTCTATATGCCACAAACTGTTTGGAGCTGGCACAGAATATCTTCTGCGCCTCAATGTCTTCAGCTGGAGAGTACGCATCTGAACTCCTTCTGGATCTATAAGACGCATACATTCTTTAACACGTCGTCCTTCATAAAAGCAGATGAAACAGAGGTTAGAACGTTGTTTCACACAAATGTCATATTCACTTATAATTTTCAGGTAAGTCCACATATTAATAGACAATGTTCTTCCCCATTACACAGAAAATCTACACAAAATGCAACACTCACATTCGATCCATATACCTCTAGCGTTGAGGTGGCCCAACATTATTTTATAGCCTGTATTTGCACAATTGCTTCCAACTCCTCATTGACAATGGTGGTGTTAAACAAGTCAAACACTCTTAAGAACAATATTTCATATATGTCAGATAAATAAGACTTTGTGAGCAAGTTATAGATCTAACTTTGCACTATTGCCATTTCATCATACAGACCAAGTTAACTTCTTAGGGATCGGGGTCCTCATCAGCTAGATGTCACCACATGCTTTTAAGCCAGTAGCAGACAAAAACATACAAATCTAAAACAGCTAACATTACCCTTAACCTCAAGACGCATTCACACACCAACTTGTTTGGGGGCTTGTTCCCGCATGTATCAGGTACACTCCCCTTATCCCATGCTCTACCATTTGATGGTGAACTGTTCTTTCATCGACACCCACCCATCCATAGAATAGTTAGTGACATACAGTGCCTTCGGAAAGTATTCAAACCCCTTGACTTTTTACACGTTTTGTTAGCCTACAGCCTTACTCTAAAATTGATCAAATTGTGTTTTTTCCTCATTAATGTACACACAATACCCCACAATGACAAAGCAAAAACTGTTTTTTAGAAATTTTAGCAAATGTATTAAAAATAAAAAACAGAAATACTTTATTTACATAAGTATTCAGACCCTTCGCTATGAGACTCGAAATTGAGCTCAGGTGCATCCTTTTACCATTGATCATCCTTGAGATGTCTCTACAACTTGGAGTCCACCTGTGGTAAATTGATTGGACATGACTTGGAAATGCACACACCTGTCTATATAAGATCCCACAGTTGACAGTGCATGTCAGAGCAAAAACCAAGCCATGAGGTCAAAGGAATTGTCCGTAGAGCCCCGAGACAGGATTGTGTCGAGGCACAGATCTGGGGAAGGGTACCAAAAAATGTCTGCAGCATTGAAGGTCCCCAAGAACACAGTGGCCTCCATCATTCGTAAATGGAAGAAGTTTGGAACCACTAAGACTCTTCCTAGAGTTGGCCCGCCTGCCAAACTGAGCAGTCGGGGGAGAAGGGCCTTGGTCAGGGAGGTGAACAAGAACCCGATGGTCACTCTGACAGAGCTCTAGAGTTCTTCTGTAGAGATGGGAGAACCTTACAGAAAGACAAAACATCTCTGCAGCACTCCACCAATCAGGCCTTTATGTAAGAGTGGCTAGATGGAAGCCACTCATTATGGGGTATTGTGTGAAGATTGATGAGGGAAAAATACAATTTAATCAATTTTAGAATAAGGCTGTAACCTAACAAAATGTGGAAAAAGTCAAGGGGTCTGAATACTTTCCGTGGGTACTGTACATTAATTGTCTTATCAGTGTCTATGTAGCCTGTTGGCATCGGCTACTTCTATAGAGAACAGTTCATTGGAGCCATCAACTGGAAAGGTTTTTTGCAGCTTGATAAAGGCTTCATTAGTGCATGTGAATATCATCTTTTGCATTCCCTTCCATACCCACAGCACTGCTGGGAGGCAGAATTGAGATTTGATCTCATTTTCCTCCAGTGACTGTCTGATTGGCAGGTATTCCTTACATTTCTTTCTCAGCTTTGCAGACAGGTCCTGGACTATTCCAATGGTCTAGCCTTGGATTCTCATCTCCTTTCCCGGTTGTGCCTTCAGAATGTTGACTTTGGTCTGATCGTTCCATTGTTTGAAGATTAATCTGTATGGGTATTTCGCGTTCGATCCTATTGCGTCGTTCCAGATGCTCTGGTGATATTCCCACCTCAAGTTACTCTGATATCAGTTTGACTACGTAACTGGAAAGACACGTTTTTCCTGGTCTTCTAGTAAAGACAATATTCTCATGTAGTTACGTCTCATTCTGTTTTCATGCTGGTCCAATTTCTCTTCTAAAAAGTTAGCTTTTTATTTTTTTCAAAGGGCACATTTTGTTGTGTTGTTCGTTCATGCACACGCCTTGTTTGTGCGTGTCTGACACGATAGCCTCTACTATCTTTGAGGCAAATCTACTTTTTAAAGGGTCAAACAGGCTACAAACAGTTGCCTGGACATTCCCTATGTTGACAGACTGGTGAGTTTAAATAGGGTAGTAGTGAGATCCAGAGGCACAACTTTGGTTTTAGAAGTGGGGGGGACATAACTTGGTCCTGAATTTCTACACAATCTAATATGACCCATGGCCTTTCTAGCCATCTTTATTTAGAACAACATAAAGTAAGCAGAAATGCCCATTCATCAAGCTATGTTATGTTTAAGTGATTGATAAGACTGAACTAGATCAATGATAATTCAATAATCAATATTGTGTTGCACCTTTAACCAATAGCCTAACAAATGAACAACTCTTACAAATAAAGTTAAGACTTTTGTCTTTATTAAGCCATCTTCTACATCAAACTTCAGCCAGACCGCCCAGCCAGCCTGAGCCACCTGCAAGCCCAACCCCCACCAGTCTAGTCAATAACTCAACTCTCCCCAACACAATGTCTCAAGCAAAGCAAAATAAAGTGTTGTATCTTCAAAAATTCACCTCAGCTCCATCACAGACTGGTCTTCCCTGGCTGCCTGACCCCAATGAGACCCCTTTCACCATCTGATCCTTCTCAGATGAGGCATGACAAAGAATTACTTTGGTGTACAGTTATACATTATATTATCCATGAATAGAATCAATGGTTCAACAATTGAAATGACCATTATTCCCAGATCCCAGACTGTAGCCTACCCATAAACTCAAGATGGAACTTTGTATCCATTCACTGAGCGTTATAATATACTTCAAAATTGTCCTGAGGTCTGTAGATTGGTCTTCCCTGGCTGTCTGAACCTGCAGAGACACCTGTCTCCATCTGATCCTGCTAAGACACGATGAGCATAGTGTTGTGTACTGACTGTGCACCATGACCATAAAGCCTGTAGAGCTGTTTATACTGTGTCAGTATGAAAGTAGGGAATTAGCTAGGGAAACTGACAGATCAATAACGTAACATTGCTATACTGACTAGTAAAAACTGACATTGCACTGAAAAACCTGCAGAATAGTTGATTTAATCATTTGATTCAGGTCAAGTGCGATTGAGGCAAAAATAATAGCTAAAGTTAGCTAACTTTAGCTAGCCAGCTAGTGAGCTCTCTCTGCTAGCTAATGGTACTTCTGTTGAAACGGGACAAAACAAAGGCTACAAAACATTTCCATACATACAAAAGCTGCTAGATACTGCTACCTGACAGATACTGTAGCTACAGGCTAGCTAGAGCTGAACTGGCTGTGGTAGCTACTAGCTAAATAACTAGCTGCTAGTAGTTCATTCACTTCAGTCAAGAGGGGATGAAACGTTACCTAATGTAACATGTCAGTTACACTACTAGCTTAGCTCTGGGAATAAACATATTTTTTCTGTCAAAAAGCATTTACCTTGCCAGCTAGATCAGTCAACTAAAGAGTCGCCATTTTCTGCTCTGCTTGTTTTTACAACTCTGAGAAAAACGCAACAGACAGCAGAAGCTCTACCTTCACACAGCCTGTCCGCATGCTCTGCAGTGTCTGTTCAGTCTTAAATCCAGCCGGCTGAAACTGGAAAACAGCCTCCCAACCTCTGAGGCGTCCGCATGGTACTAAAGCACACCAGAGCCACGTTTTGTATCACAGTGCAAGGATAAAACATGCAATTTCAGAATGTGGGGGGTCATGTCCCCCCTGTGCCCAGTGAAAGTTGCGCCTTTGGATTCAACTTGAAGTAGTTCTCAAAATTCCCTGTACCCTACTTTTAAATCAAGCTGAGAATAATTTGGGAAATCCTCTTTTCACACTTGACCATTTGTGCATATACAATTATGGGGGAGGTTCAAAGCCACAGTTCAAGGAAAAACTACAGTACTCCTGTTTTATAAATAGGGTGCAGTTTTCTGTGCTCTTCTGTGCTCGCCTGAAATGGCTCTTTCCGCAGGTGATTAGAATCCGAAGCGAATCGTCGTTCTGTTAATTAGGACTAATAATGTGTCGGTTTAAATAATCACATTCGCATCTATTCTATAATGTCTGAAAGAGAACTATGATTGTTTTACTGAATAGTCAGTTAGAGTTTGTGCTTTCCATGGTCAATGCAATTGGGTTACGTTACAAAGATTTTACTCTGAGAAGGTCGAAGCCTGACTTTCCCATGAATCTTCAGGCCCTGGTGTCCACTTTCCATCTCATTTACCTGCGATTGAAAGGCAATTTCTGTAGGCCAGGTTTACCCTGAAGCCTCAATTTAGGTTCACTGTTTTTCACCAAAATAAGTAATTATATTTAATGGTTCTTATACTGTACAATAGTGAAACTGAAAACTCTAAGAACTTGTGCTTTTCGTCAGCTGTCTTCATATCTCTGCAACAAGATATAACTCAGGTCACTTTGGTAAAACAAAAGACTGTCTTAAAATGAATCACTGCAAAGTGATTATTCCATTTCAACCTCTAACCTCTATGCCTGCCCTATGGTGTTGCGTTCACTAGGCCTACCTGAAGGGACTGTCAACAATATGGCTAAAGCGCCCCCCTGGAGACATCACTCTTCTTTCAGATCTGTGAACACTTAGGGCAGGGGAAAGTCACTTGGGCAGGTTGAAATGTAACTGGGTCTGACTTCTGAAATATGGAAAGAATGCACTCTAGAGGTGAGTTCCATCTAGTAAAACTGATAAGAAATGTATCCTTTCCAGCATTGTCAATGTGAGAAATTGCCAAGGAGTTGACCTTGTGTGCCATTCGATATTGGTTCTACTTGTCTTCAGGGTCCAGATGGCTGGTTACCTTAAGGCCACCATAACCAGCCATTAGATTCAGTGTTTAATGTTCAGCATGATTAACTTACATCTACACGTTCCGCTAGCGGAACGTCTGCTCCAATATCCAATGATGGGCGGGGCGCGAAATACAAACTCCTCTAAAATCCAAAAACTTCCATTTTTCAAACATATGACTATTTTACAGCTATTTAAAGACAAGACTCTCCTTTATCTAACCACACTGTCCGATTTCAAAAAGGCTTTACAGCGAAAGCAAAACATTAGATTATGTCAGCAGAGTACCCAGCCAGAAATAATCAGACACCCATTTTTCAAGCTAGCATATCATGTCACATAAACCCAAACCATAGCTAAATGCAGCACTAACCTTTTATGATCTTCATCAGATGACACACCTAGGACATTATGTTATACAATACATGCATGTCTGTTCAATCAAGTTCATATTTATATCAAAAACCAGCTTTTTACATTAGCATGTGACGTTCAGAACTAGCATTCCCACCGAACACTTCCGGTGATTTTACTAAATTACTCACGATAAACGTTCACAAAAAGCATAACAATTATTTTAAGAATTATAGATACAGAACTCCTCTATGCACTCGATATGTCCGATTTTAAAATAGCTTTTCGGATGAAGCACATTTTGCAATAATCTAAGTACATAGCCCAGCCATCACGGGCTAGCTATTTAGACACCCAACCAGTTTAGCCTTCACCAAAATCACATTTCCTATAAGAAAAATGTTCTTACCTTGCTTGTTCTTCGTCAGAATGCAGTCCCAGGACTTCTACTTCAATAACAAATGTAGGTTTGGTCCCAAATAATCCATCGTTATGTTCCATCAAGACGTTTTGTTCGTGCGTTCTAGACACTATCCCAACGCTAAATCTCGGCCACGAGCATGACGCAGAATGTGACAAAAAAATTCTAAATAATCCATTACCGTACTTCGAAGCATGTCAACCGCTGTTTAAAACCAATTTTTATGCAATTTATCTTGTAGAAAAGCGATAATATTCCGACCGGGAATCTGCCTGTCTGTATACTGAGGGAAAAACCGAAAGCCGGGGGCGGGGCGGGTCGCGAGCGTAAGGCTTAGTCCACTGAGTGACCACTTAGCTTTTGCTCTCCTTTGTTTCAGCCAGGGCTTTGAATTACGTCATTCCTGTTTTTCCCGGGCTCTGAGACTCCATTGGAGACGTGGGAAGTGTCACGTAACAGCAGAGATCCTTAGTTTTTGGGAGAGATGTCAAACAAAGAAAATAAAAGGTCTGACAGGGTACTTCCTGAACAGAAGCATCTCAGGTTTTTGCCTGCCATAGGAGTTCTGTTATACTCACAGACACCATTCAAACAGTTTCAGAAACTGTGGAGTGTTTTCTCTCCAAAGCTAATAATTATATGCATATTCTAGTTTCTGGGCAGGACTAATAATCAGATTAAATCGGGTACGTTTTTTATCCAGCCGTGAAAATACTGCCCCCTAGCCATAAGAGGTTAACCAGATATTGTGCTAATTAACAGATGAAGTGATTGATTAAGATCTGTTATTGCTGTCAGCATGTCCATTCTAGATTATAAGCTTGATGAATGATAAAGACAAGAGTCAGACTATTGTGAGTGATGTTCCAGGTGGAATATTTTTTTGTTCATAACACAATCTGTTTTTCACCACTATAATGAATGGCCTAATACTATAAAACACTTTTATTCGTATTGTTGGTTTTGGTACTAGCCCCACTTGGCCTCATTGGAGTCATTACCCACCTTCATTAAACAAGTTGAAAAGGCCAACAAATATCTTGGAATGGGATTGAATTACTGGACTCACTGGCCGCTGCGTTTGAGGAAAATTGGTGTCTGATGCCACCTGTTGGAATAGAAGGGAACAAAGGCAATGCCATCTCAAACGTTCGACAGCTTGCTAAAATGGTTTTCAAATAGATAAATGATGTTTCCACATTATTATCCACTGTGTTATTTGCAGTCATTTTCATTTGTTAGGTGAAATCTAATATCTTTATTCAGCAATACATGGCCCCTTTCAGGTCATGAAAATGAAATGGGTCAAATAGTTCAGGTTGTGGGTGTCACATGTATGGGTGACCCAGTGAATCTGGTGGGTCAAGTAATACAAGGTCAATATGTTTCACACAAAATGTCTTTATGAAAGGCCTAAGTATAAAGACACAGTGCTAGTAGAGTTTTGCTTTGATGTTTTTCATCAAAAACAGCTAAATGAATCTACACATCTCTGTACAAGCTCTGGTAATACTGTATGTCTAGTCAAACAATGAGCAACAGACATTGAGAACATGTTTAACAATAAAAGGTCTTTAGCAAGAGCTGCAATTAAGCTACCTTCAGTCTCTCTCCAGTCCCACCCTGAGTTTCATAAGGCACAGTTCAGACATGTCATTTTCCAACCTACTCAACAGGACAATGATCCAAAATATTCCTATCACACACTATGCAGATAAGTAAAGTAATGTGCAATGTATTCAATTTCATATTCTGTTGACATCTAGTTGACAATGTGTGCAATCCTGAATGGCCACCTATGTGCTCTTACACATAATGATCGATAGTCACAAGTGGATGGTCCTACATTCAGGTGTTAGTGACTTCAAATTGTAATTAATTGTTTAATTACTCAGGTCTACTCTTGTATTAGATACAGAATATCCGATGTCATTTTCATTAAATATCAGTTTTCTTATGTCCAATAGGCTTTAATTGTGAGAAGTCATGTGGCGTGACAGGTGGTGCCGTTCCCGGAAGAACTCGTGGCAGATAGGGCATGTGAGTTTCTCCTCTCGCCTCCTCACCCGGGACCGCTCCAGAAACTCCTTTTTGTGGTGCGAGCGCATGTGGAACACCAGGTCTGAAGTCATGCGGAAGGAGAGGTTACACTTGGCGCACCAGTTCTGCACTGACACCCCAAAGGAGCTAAATGTTGGAGGAAGAATTGTTAGAGATGTTGTTTGTATTTGGGCTCCAATGCTCCTGGACCAGTGCTCTGGCGGGTAAGGAAAAGCATTGCAAGTAACCGGTGTGGGTAGGGTCTGTGCGCCAGGTAAATCACCATTCAACATAATATTATTAGATGCCAACAAATTGTTGTATCCCAGAACAGTCTTTGAGGTAAAAATGTCTCTCGCGTCTTCTAGGTGGTTCGATGGGGCAGGTGTGTTGGATGGGTGAGCTGTAGAGCAGTTAGAAGAAGAAGTCCCTTTACTGGGTTTACAGAAAGCGCTTTTCTGCTCCTCCTGTCCACTGCGCAGAACGAATGAAAACTCACTGTTGTTGCTCTTTGAGTTCAAACCAGAGCCCATCTTCCTCACTGTCTCAGAATCAGCATCTGTTGGCTTTTCTTTCTCGTGCATAACACTCCTTTTTGCATCTCCTACTTCTGTGAACGCACTATTTTTGCATTCCACTTTGTCCTTTTTGAGCTGGTACTTCTCCGCCTTCAGTTTCAAATCAGAGCCAGTTGACTCTGGCGCAATAAGGTGGTAGTCTCTGGTTATCTGTGTGATGTTGTCATTCAAGATGTTGGTTTTCTCCAGTAACACTGGTTTCCTCCATCGGTGGTAATCCGTCTCCTCATGTTTCCTTTTCCGCAGAGAAATCTCTGCTTCCTCACTGGCGCTGGATTCTTTATGTTCCAGATCCCTGGCGATGTTGTGAAAGTCTGTGATGCGGTGTTGCCGTTTTATTTCAATGTGTTTGTGTTCATAGGCCTCTCTGCTCGGCATGTCATTCTTCACCTGCGAGCACAGGAAGCGGCAGTGGGCCAAGTAGGGATGCTCGTTCTTGAAGACCTGGTTACATTTTGCACATTTGAGCTCTGTGAAGATATGCATTTTGTTAGTTAATATGTACATTACAAAACACATTGATGCAAAATGAAGCAAATAACAATAGTCCACATATATTATCTTTGAAAAGTTTCAGTACATCTCTTCATTTTGTCCTTTCCATTACGCATTTGCGCACAGGCTACAACAAACCTCCTGACAAAATGCTGAAACAACAAGAGTAACATTAGTAGGCCTATCTTTTGAGGATGCCCTAGTCAAAATATCCTATAGGATTAGTGATAGAAATAGATTCTCACATTCCTATAGGATTTTGTCACCTCTATCAGAATCCTATTGGACAACTTTTTTCTTAATTGAACCCAATAAATTATAAGTTGTCTTAAGTTCCAGTACAATACAACAACATTAATAACAATATTTTAGTTGATCCGGAAACAACAGTTCTATATTCATTTGTTTATTCACCTTTAAACTGTCCCTTTAAGAGTGATTGATGACGTCACAGCGAGCATGGCTTGCAGTGTTAATTAACTACCGCCACCTGTGGCTGTGCAGAAAATCTCTGGTTTTCTAACATTATTATTTGAACTGTTTTATCCTTTACTGTGCATGAATGCAATAACTGTGAATACAGTATTTGTTTCCTTACGAAGATGTCAATATTTTAGTCATTTTGTCATTGTGCAGTATTTTATACACTTGTTTTAATGCTAGCTATGAAACTACTGTTAGCCACATTTTGCCTATCAGCTGACTAGCTAGCTAAGTTGTAGTCATTTGTATTTCATTTGAGTCACTATTGTTATAGCAGATGATAAATGTTTATCTTGTTTGTTATTGCTAAATATATGTGCCTTATTATAGGCAAGGCAAACACGTTTTCATGATTTCAGGTAGATCATCAACATAAATCAATCACATCACGTTTGTGGACTCATTCAGCAGTTTTTAGCTAATTAAGTAGAATACTATTGGAAATTCATGTTGAAAGTTCTATTTATATTCCTAAAAGATAAGTTGAAAAGGATGCTGTCGCTGCTTCCCATTGACAATAAGTTTAGATAAATAGCCCTATTTCAAAACACAGTTTTAAAGTGTCCTAATCAATAAACCGTTTGTTTGGCAATTAATCACTCATATTGATTAGGGGAAAATCAGGTTGTATGCGCTATGGTAAATTAACACAACTCAAAAACCACATGGAAACTGGAAATATTGTTTGCATCTCTTGTTAGAGGAAAACTTGCTAAAGACAACCAGCTACATTTTGGAATGATTAATTTTGATTTGGGAGTCACTAAAACAGAAAGAAATGCAACATTTGTCAATCAATCACTCATATTGATGTCTCATTGAAATCAATAGAACAAGAGGGGGGAGTCGGGGTGCACGTCCTGTTAAAACTAACCTAAAAAAAAAGGAGGACAACTTCTAGAAGACAGCAAGCTACATTTTGGATTGTTGCATTTTGTTTCAAGTCAGTCGCCAACTCAGAACGCAACACTATCATATACATTTGAAATCAATAGAACGAGGGCAGACTTTGGTGTGTATGAACTAGTTAAACTGACACTATTCGAAGGGCACACTGAATCTGAGAATAATTCGTATAGCACTGGTTAGAAGAGAATTTGCTGAAAACAGTCATCTAAATTCTAGAATGTCAGATAGAAGTTTTGTAAGGCTCCCAAAATGGGTCAGTTGCTTTATTATTTAACTTAAACGAATCACGACCCGCCATAGGATATCAATAGTGGACAAGGGTTGGCTGTTATTTGAGTGATGGATTTGAGAGTCAAACTATCTATTGGTGTGAGGCCAGTGACCTTTATAGAGAGAGCGGCCCAAATTTTCCCTGCCATTTGAGTTGGAAAATGATAGCAGAATTCCACCGTCAGAGCGTATGACAAAATCAGCGGTACAAAACCAAAGATATTGATCGGTTTTAAGCAATCGATTTTGTGTCGTGATTACTATAAACGGTTATATTAACATCGCTAATCTGAGGTAAAAAGGATATGTAATTACCCTCAATTCGATGTGGTCAAAATGTGAGGTTGTGTAATTTAGTAACACATACAGTCCACATACAGGAAATTAGCTCTAAAATAAAATAATCTGTAGCTTTATTGGACAATCTCACAGCTAAATATGGCACAGAAACCTAAACATTTATGTTCAACTGCAATCAGACCAGTAAACTGAGGAACACTCTCTCTCTCTCTCGTGTCTCTCCAGAGCACAATCTTCATCTCTTTGCCTACTCACACCAGTAATAATTCCCTGAGGTTCTTAACCTTTTCAACATACCAGCACAATATCGGAGTGATTCAAACCTATCACATTTTGGAACCAGTCCTATTCGACGCCTATGGGATTCTTCTGTATACTATAGGATTTTATTTTACAGGATTCCAATACAATAATCCAATAGACAAATCCTATCAGATTTTGGAACCAGTCCTATAAAATAAAATCCTTTAGGATAGGTCCTATAGGATCAAATCCTATAGTATAGGTTCCAAAATCTGATAGGATTTTCTATTAGGATTGTTTTATTGGAATCCTATAGGATTTTTTGGCCAGGTTGCTGATTAAGAGCTGTATTTCTATAGCACTTTCCCAAGTCTCTATTTCTCTCACCTGCATTATGTCCTCTGGTTGAGATGTCAGTGAAGCCCAGTAGATGTGACAGCTCCTGGTCATACCACACCAACAGTTCCTCATCCTGATGGATTTCCTTGGTGGTCCGGAAATACAGCTGGCCTCCCTTCAGGAACGCTTCGGTGTTCTGCTCCTCCCGGTGACGTGCCGCTTGCACCAGACGCAGCCAGGACAGCACGAGAGCAGAGCTCTGCATAGCCTCGGGGTCCACCTGTTCAGAGAAATCATTATGACATAGACATCAGGTTCGCCTCTCCTCAATCATAGTGAAAACATTTAATTAATTGGAATTTGTAAAGATGTAAATGTAATGGCTGGTCAATCATTTTCCACTGGTATGTGGATGACAATGTCTATATCAACAAAAATGTCATTGTAGAACAAGCCATTTTGTGGTTTATAATTTTTTAACAAGATTTTGATTTAGCCTATGAGTCTCTGTGTTGCATCCTTGTGTCTCTGTGTGGTATCCCAGCTTGCAAGCCAAAATGTGTTCTTAAATATAAAATAAATTTACCCTGAACACGTATGATTTGCTTCTCTTGTCGCAGGATTTTAGCGCTATGAAGGCGATGGTGTCATGGAACGTGTTCTGAAGGATGCACGGGCCGAACTGTGCCCCAGCAGGGATGTTGCACATGACATGTACGCTGGAGTAGAGGACTGTTGCGTTGTGGTGGAGGAATTTACCCTCGCTGGTCCAGAGGGAATGAGGTAAAAAATGATGGTCCATGGTTTGTCTGTAGGAAGATGATATATGTTAATAATGCATTATTAAAATGATAGTTATTTGAAAGTGTAGGACATTTTAAATGTGATGAATCGAGATTTTGAATATGATGCTTTTGCGAAAGAGTTATTAGAATACAATATATTAGGCTTAAATATGCATAATCCCAAATTAGTAGGCCAATATAAATGCAGTGTAAAACCTTTCCCTGTTAATTTACAGCATTATACTGGCAGCAGAGTTGCTGTTACAGGGGTGCTGTAAAACATTTTACAGTAAGAACTGTAATCATTACAGCAACACTTCTTGCGAATCCAAGATGGCGTAGCAGTAGGACGTGTGTGTTTATCTTGGTCTTATCCCGTGTCTTATCCCGTGTAAATAGCCGGTCTTTTTCGTATATATATCTTAATCTCACTTTCTATCTATGAACTAAATATACTTTCCTACAACCCGCCTCACCCAATGTGGTACAGATATGCTATTTGTATTCCTAATAACTGGAACTTCCATCAGGAGCTAGCCAGCTAACTAGCTACTAGTCTTTGTTAGCCACGGCTAGCGGTCTTCACCTTTTTCTCGGTCACCAGCCAGCCTTAGCTCGGACAACACCTGCCAGTCTGCACAGTGCGATATCAACCCAGATCATATCGGACTGCTTCTCTCTACCACATCACCAGATTCCTGCCGCTTTGGATCATTACACCGGATCATCGCAGCTAGCTAGCTGCAAACGAGTGGCTATGGTTAGCTAACGCCTCTGTCCCAAAGCAAGCACCAGCTAGCCTTGAGCTAGCCTCAAGCTAGGCCCATATACCAGCTAATTCTAGGGCTACAATACCTCCTTCGCCAACTGGCCTGGACTACAGGTCGACTGATTAGGATTTTTCAACACAGATACCAATACCGATTATTGGAGGACCAAAAAAACTCAATACCGATTAAATCGGTCGATTTCTAATATATATGTAATAATGACAATTACAACAATACTGAATGAACAATGAACACTTACTTTAACTTAATATAATACATAAATACAAATCTATTTAGATTCAAATAAATAATGAAACATGTTCAATTTGGTTTAAATAACGCAAAAACACTGTTGGAGAAGAAAGTAAAAGTGCAATATGTGCCATGTAAAAAAGCTAACGTTTAAGTTCCTTGCTCAGAACATATGAAAGCTGGTGGTTCCTTTTAGCATGAGTCTTCAATATTCCCAGTTAAGAAGTTTTAGGTTGTAGTTATTATAAGAATTATAGGACTATTTCTCTCTATACCGTATTTCATATACCTTTGACTATTGGATGTTCTAATAGGTACTTTAGTATTGCCAGCCTAATCTCGGAAGTTGATAGGCTTAAAGTCATAAACAGCGCTGTGCTTCAAGCATTGCGAAGAGCTGCTGGCAAACGCAGGAAAGTGCTGTTTGAATGAATGCTTACGAGCATGCTGCTGCCTACCACCGCTCAGTCAGACCGCTCTATCAAATCATAGACTTAATTATAATAAACACACAGAAATCCGAGCCTCAGGTCATTAATATGGAAACTATCATTTCGAAAACAATACGGAACCGTTCCGTATTTTATCGAACGAGTGGTATCCATAAGTCTAAATATTGCTGTTACATTGCACAACCTTCAATGTTATGTCATAATTATGTAAAATTCTAGCAAATTAATTACGGTCTTTGTTAGGAAGAAATGGTCTTCACACAGTTCGCAACGAGCCAGGCGGCCCAAACTGCTGCATATACACTGACTCTACTTGCACAGAAAGCAAGAGAAGTGACAATTTCCCTAGTTAATATTGCCTGCTAACATGAATATATATATATATATATATATATATATATATATATATATTCATATATAAATAACAAAATATTCAGGTTTTAAAAAATATACTAGTGTATTGATTATAAGAAAGACATTGATGTTCATGGTTAGGTACATTGGTGCAACGACAGTGCTTTTTTCGCGAACGCGCTTGTTAAATCAGCACCTGTTTGGCGAGGTAGGCTGTGATTCGATGATAAATTAACATGCAACGCGTTGATTATTTGCAACGCAGGACAAGCTAGCTAAACTTGTAATATCATCAACCATGTGTAGTTAACCAGTGTGTCACGTCCTGACCAGCAGAGGGAGTAGTTGTTTAGTATTGTGGTCAGGAAGTGGCAGAAGTACTGGGTATGTGTTTGTCTAGTATTTCTGTTTCTATGTTGGTCTGTGTGGCTCCCGATCAGGGACAGCTGGTTATCGTTGTTCCTGATTGGGAGTCATATATTAGGAGTGTGTTTGTCACCTGGTTTTTGTGGGTTGTTGTATGTTAGCACTGCTTTTGTTTAGCCTGCGACACTGTTCCTGTCGTGAGTTTTGGTTATTGGTTTTCCTCGTGTTCACAGTTAAAATAAAAGATGATGAGCACGCAATCCGCTGCATATTGGTCCACTTTATCCGACAGCGACTTCAACATATCTTCTGACGAAGAGGTTTGTGACACAGTGATTATGTTAAGATTGATTGTTTTTTTATAAGATAACTTTAATGCTAGCTAGCAACTTACCTTGGCTCCTTGCTGTACTCGTGTAACAGGTGGTCAGCCTGCCACGCAGTCTCCTCATGTAGTGCAATGTAATCGGCCATAATCGGCGTCCAAAACCGCAGATTACCGATTGTTATGAAAACTTGAAATTGGCCATGCCGATTAATCGGTTGACCTCTAGCCTGGACCCTTTGTCGACACGGAGCCCCGCCAATCCATCACAACTGGATTGCCGACGTGATCGCCCGATGTGGTCTCAACAGGCTATTCTGTTATGATACCCGCTAGCTTTTCTGAACGCTGTGTCCGCTGCTCGCCTAGCGTAGTAGTGACTACCGAACGGCACCCTGACTCACCTATTGCTGCTCTTTTGACCTTATGATCACTCGGCTACACAGCTAATGCCCCTGGACTGTTTCAATAACATGGTACCTCATTTTGTTTACCTGTCGGCCCCAGCCTCGAACTCAGGTCCTGTATTTACCTAACTGACCCGCTCTGCCCATTCATCGCCATTTACCCGTTGTTGTCTTAGCTCTCCTGATCAACACCTGTGATTGCTTTATTCCCCTCTCTAATGTCAATATGCCTTGTCTACTGCTGTCTTGGCTAGTTCTTATAGTTTTATTTCACTGTAGAGCCCTCAGTCCTGCTCAACATGCCTTAGATAGCTCTTTTGTCCCACCCCACACACATGCGGAGACCTCACCTGGCTTAACTGGTGCCTCCAGAGACGAAACCTCTCTCATCGTCACTCAACGCCTAGGTTTACCTACACTGTACTCACATCCTACCATACCATTGTCTGTACATTATTCCCTGAATCTATTCTACCACGCCAAGAAATCTGCTCCTTTCTTTGTCCCCAATGCACTAGATGACCAGTTCTTATTGCCTTTAGCCGTACCCTTATCCTACTCCTCCTCTGTTTCTCTGGTGATGTAGAGGTTAACCCAGGCCCTGTAGCCCCCAGTCCACTTCTATTCCCCATGCGCTATCATTTGTTGACTTCTGTAACCGTAAAAGCCTTGGTTTCATGCATGTTAACATCAGAAGCCTCCTCCCTAAGTATGTTTTATTCACTGCTTTCACACACTCCGCCAACCCTGATGTCCTAGCCGTGTCTGAATCCTGGCTTAGGAAGGCCACCAAAATATCTGACATTTCCATCCCCAACATTTTCCACCAAGATAGAACTGCCAATGGGGTTGAGTTGCAATCTATGGCAAAGATAGCCTGCAGAGTTCTGTCATGCTATCCAAGTCTGTGCCCAAAGAGTTCGAGCTTCTACTTTTAAAAATCCACCTTTCCAGAAATAAGTCTCTCACTGTTGCCGCTTGTTGTTATAGACCCCCCTCAGCCCCCAGCTGTGCCCTGGACACCATGTGAATTAATTGCCCCCCATTTATCTTCAGAGTTCGTACTGTTAGGTGACCTAAACTGGGATATGCTTAACACCCCGGCCGTCCTACAATCTAAGCTAGATGCCCTCAATCTCACACAAACTATCAAGGAACCTACCAGGTACAACCCTAAATCCGTAAACACGGGCACCCTCATAGATATCATCCTGACCAACCTGCCACCTAAATACACCTCTGCTGTCTTCAACCAGGATCTCAACGATCACTGCCTAATTGCCTGCGTCCGTAATGGGTTCGCGGTCAAACGACCACCCCTCATCACTGTCAAACGCCTCTAAAACACTTCAGCGAGGAGGCCTTTCTAATTCACCTGGCCCGGGTATCCTGGAAGGATATTGACCTCATTCTGTCAGTAGAGGATGCCTGGTTATTCTTTAAAAGTGCTTTCCTCACCATCTTAAATAAGCATGCCTCATTCAAAAAAATGTAGAACTAAGAACAGATATAGCCCTTGGTTCACTCCAGACTTGATTGCCCTTGACCAGCACAAAAACATTACATTTACATTTTAGTCATTTAGCAGACGCTCTTATCCAGAGCGACTTACAGTAGTGAATGCATACATTTCATTTCATGCATTTTTTTTTTGTACTGGCCCCCCGTGGGAATCGAACCCACAACTCTGGCGTTGACACACACCATGCTGGCGTTGCTAACACCATGCTCTACCAACTGAGCCACACCGAAGACCACCAAAGACCAAAACATCCTATGGCGTACTGCATTAGCATCAAATAGCCCCTGCGATATGCAACTTTTCAGGGAAGTTAGGAACCAATATACACAGGCATTTAGAAAAGCAAAGGCTAGCTTTTTCAAACCAGGTGAACCTCGCCTGGTTCAACAACTACTTCTCAGAGTTCAGTGTGTCAAATGGGAGGGCCTGTGGTCCGGACCTCTGGCAGTCTCTATGGGGGTGCCAGAGAAAGAGCAGGCCTAAGATTGAATCATACTACACCGGCTCCGACGCTCATCTTATGTGGCATGGCTTGCAAACTATTAGACTACAAAGGGAAGCACAGCCGCGAGCTGCCCAGTGACATGAGCCTACCAGATGAGCCAAATCACTTCTATGCTCACTTCGAGGCAAGCAACACTGAGGCATGCATGAGAGCATCAACTGTGATCACGCTCTCCGTAGTCAACGTGAGTAAGACCTTTAAACAGGTCAACATACACAAGGCTGCGGGGCCAGACGGATTACCAGGACGTGTGCTCCGGGCAGGTGTCTTCACTGTCATTTTCAACATGTCCCTGATTGAGTCTGTAATACCAACATGTTTCAAGCAGACCACCATAGTCCCTGTGCCCAAGAACACAAAGGCAACCTGCCTAAATGACTACAGACCCGTAGCACTCACGTCCGTAGCCAAGAAGTGCTTTGAAAGGTTGGTAATGGCTCACAACAACATTATCCCAGAAACCCACTCCAATTTGCATACCGCCCAAACAGATTCACAGATGATGCAATCTCTATTGCACTCCACACTGCCCTTTCCCACCTGGACAAAAGTAACACTTATGTGAGAATGCTATTCATTGACTACAGCTACACCATAGTACCCTCAAAGCTCATCACTAAGCTAAGGATCCTGGGACTAAACCCCTCCCTATGCAACTGGATCCTGGACTTCATGATGGGCCGCCCCCAGGTGGTGAGGGTAGGTAGCAAAACATCTACCACGCTGATCCTCAACACTGGAGCTCCACAGGCGTGCGTGCGCAGTCTCCTCCTGTACTCCCTGTTCACCCACGACTGCATGGCCAGGCAAGACTCCAACACCATCATTACGTTTGCAGACGACACAAGTGGTAGGCCTGATCACCGACAACGACGAGACATCCTATAGGGAGGAAGTCAGAGACCTGACCGGGTGGTGCCAGAATTACAACCTATCCCTCAACATAACCAAGACTAAGGAGATGATTGTGGACTACAGGAAAAGGAGGACCGAGCACGCCCCCATTCTCAACGACGGGGCTGTAGTGGAGCCGGTTGAGAGCTTCAAGTTCCTTGGTGTCCACATCAACACCAAACTAGAATGGTCCAAACACACCAAGACAGTCGTGAAGAGGGCACGACAAAGCCTATTCCCCCTCAGGAAACTAAAAAGATTTGGCATGGGTCCTGAGATCCTCAAAAGGTTCTACAGCTGCAACATCGAGAGCATCCTGACTGGTTGCATCACTGCCTAGTACATCACCGGGGCTAAGCTGCCTGCCATCCAGGACCTCTACACCAGGCGGTGTCAGAGGAAGGCCCTAAAAATTGTCAAAGACCCCAGCCACCCCAGTCATAGACTGTTCTCTCTACTACCGCATGGCAAGTGGTACCGGAGTGCCAAGTCTAGGACAAAAAAGCTTCTCAACAGCTTTTACCCCCAAGCCATAAGACTCCTGAACAGGTAATCAAATGGCTACCTGGACTATTTGCATTGTGTGCTCCCCCCAACCCCTCTTTTTACGCTGCTGCTACTCTCTGTTTATCATATATGCATAGTCACTTTAACTATACATTCATGTACATACTACCTCAATTGGGCCGACCAACCACTGCTCCCGCACATTGGCTAACCGGGCTATCTGCATTGTGTCCCACCCACCAACCCCTCTTACGCTACTGCTACTCTCTGTTCATCATATATGCATAGTCACTTTAACCATATGTACATACTACCTCAATCAGCCTGACTAACCGGTGTCTGTATGTATCGTCGCTACTTTTATAGCCTGGCTACTGTATATAGCCTATCTTTACCTACCTATAGTGCAAAAAAGGTATTAGGTGAACAATCGGTTAGAGCCTGTAAGTAAGCATTTCACTGTAAAGTCTACACCTGTTGTATTAAGCGCACGTGACAAATAAACTTTGATTTGATTAGATTTGACAGGGTTCAATTCTCAGGCCGACTCATTTCTCTGTATACATCAATGATGTCGCTCTTGCTGCTGGTGATTCTCTGATCCACCTCTACGCAGACGACACCATTCTGTATACTTCTGGCTCTTCTTTGGACACTGTGTTAACAAACCTCCAGACGAGCTTCAATGCCAGTATATTTCACTGGTCATCCTCAAAGCCAAATCTTCCTTTGGCCACCTTTCCGTCCAGTTCTCTGCTGCCAATGACTGGAACGAATTGCAAAAAATAAAAAAATAACTTTTTTTGAATTTTTTTTTCTTTTTCTTTTTTTAAAATCACTGAAGCTGGAGACTTACATCTCCCTCACTAACTTTAAGCATCAGCTGTCAGAGCAGCTTACTGATCATTGCACCTATAGACAGCCCATCTGTAAATAGTCCACCCAACTACCTCATCCCCATATTGTTATTTTTTTGCTCCTTTGCACCCTAGTATCTCCACTTGCACATTCATCTTCTGCACATCTATCACTCCAGTGTTAATTGCTAAATTGTAATTATTTCACCACTATGGCCTATTTGCCTTACCTCCCTAATCTTACTACATTTGCACACACTGTATATAGATTTTTCTATTGTTATGGACTGTACGTTTGTTTACCCCATGTGTAACTGTTGTTTGTCGCACTGCTTTGCTTTATCTTGGCGAGGTCGCAGTTGTAAATGAGAACTTGTTCTCAACTGGCCTACCTGGTAAAATAAAGGTGAAGTAAATAAAAAACAGCTGTATTATATAATTACCGTAATATGCTGGAAACTCTGCTGCCAGTATAATGCTGTAAATGTACAGTACAGCATATTACCATTATCAATTTTATAGTAGCAAAACTAATATTTTTACAGTAATTGTAATGAATTTTTTTTTTTTTACAGTATTTTACTCTAATTGCGTGGGATTGGTGCAAGAAGGTTGGCTGCTAGGTAATGTGTTTTCATATTACAGCATATCAAATATAAATACAGTATCATTCAAAAGTTTGGACACACCTGTAATGAGTAGACAGCTTTGCAAACTCTTGGCATTCTCTCAACCAGCTTCATGAGGTAGTCACCTGGAATGCATTTCAATTAACAGATGTGACTTGTTAAGTTCATTTGTGGAATTTCTTTCCTTCTTAATGCGTTTGAGCCAATCAGTTGTGTTGTGACAAGGTAGGTGAGTATACAGAAGATAACCCTATTTGGTGAAAGACCAAGTCCATATTATGGCAAGAACAGCTCAAATAAGCAAAGAGAAACGACAGTCCATTACTTCAAGACATGAAGGTCAGTCAATCTGGAAAATGTAAAGAACTGAAAGTGCCTTCAAGTGCAGTCGCAAAAACCATCAAGCACTATCATGAAACCCGGTCTCATGAGGACCGCCACAGGAATGGAAGACAAAGAGTTACCTCTGCTGCAGAGGATAAGTTCATTAGAGACTAGCCTCAGAAATTGCAGCCCAAATAAATGCTTCAGAGTTCAAGTAGCAGACATCTCAACATCAACTGTTCAGAGGAGACTGCGTGAATCAGGCCTTCATGGTCAAATTGCTGCACAGAAACCACTACTAAAGGACAAAAAGAAGAAGAGACTTGTTTGGGTCAAGAAATACGAGCAATAGACATTAGACCGGTGGAAATATGTCCTTTGGTCTGATGAGTCCAAATTTTTGGTTCCAATCGCCATGTCTTTGTGAACGGATGATCTCTGCATGCGTGGTTCTCACCGCGAAGCATGGAGGTGGTGGTGTAATGGTGTGGCGGTGTTTTGCTGGTGACACGGTCAGTGATTTATTTAGAATTCAAGGCACGCTTAACCAGCATGACTACCACAGCATTCTGCAGCGATACGCCATCTCATCTGGTTTGCGCTTAGTGAAACTATTTGTTTTTCAACAGGACAATGACCCAATACACCTCCAGGCTCTGTAAGGGTTATTTGACCAAGGAGAGTGAGAGTGCTGCATTAGATGGCCTGGCCTCCACAGTCATCCGACCTCAACCCAATTGAGATGGTTTGGGATGAGTTGGACCGCAGAGTGAAGGAAAGCAGCCAAAATGTGCTCAGCATATGTGGGAACTCCTTCAAGACTGTTGGAAAAGCATTCCAGGTGAAGCTGATTGAGAGAATGCCAAGAGTGTGCAAAGCTGTCATCGAGGCAAAGGGTGGCTACTTTGAATAATCTAACATGAAATATACTTTGATTTGTTTAACACTTTTTTGGTTACTTCATGATTCCATACATGTTGTTTCATCGTTTTGATGTCTTCACTATTATTATAGAAAATAGTAAAAATAAAGAAACCCTTGAATGAGTAGGTGTCAACTTTTTACTAGTAAAGTTATTTTTTTATTTTTTTGTTGACATATTTGGACAGTTGGATACGCAATCTTCACTTCAACACTATTGACAGATTAAGGTAACCTAAGTTAACAAATTACACTGACAGATTATACTTTGCAATCATTTATTCATAAAAAAAAAAATCTACAGAAATGCAATTCATTAGTGTGGAACAAAATAAGTACACCCCTAGCTTCAATAGCTTGTGTTGCCCCCTTTGGCTGAAATAACTTAATGTAGCTGTTTCTTGTAAATGTCTATCAGTCTCTTACGTCGACTGGGAGGAATCTTTGACCACTCTTCTTTACAGTACTGCTTGAACTCTGTCATGTTCAAAGGCTTTCTTGCATGCACGGCCCGCTTTAAATCCCCCCACAGCATTTAGATAGGATCGAGATCTGGGCTTTTACTCGGCCATTCCATAACCCGCCATTTCTTATTTTAGAACAATTCTGTTGTAGCTTTGCTTTTGTGTTTTGGATCTTTGTCCTGTTGCAAGATCCATCTTCGGTTTGGCTACAGCTTTTTGAAAAGACGGCCTCACATTCTCTTAAAGAATTCTGGTACAATATAGAATTCATGGTTGACTCAGGGCCTGGCCAACTTGCCATCCATTAAGCAGCAAAGCAGCCCTAAACCATAATATGCCACTGCCTCCATGCTTTACGGTTGGTATGAGGTTCTTCTGTTCAAAGGCAGTGTTTCGTTTTTGCCAAACATGGCGTCTGGCATTGCGGCCAAACAACTCCACCTTTGACTCATCTGTCCAGAGCACATTGTTCCAGTGGTTTTGGTCTTTACCCAGGTGTTGTCTGGCAAACGTCAGTCGTGTCTTGATATTCTTTTTTTTAGAGCAGAGGCTTCTTCCTTCCTGACCTCCCATGTAGGCCAAGTTTGTGCAGTCTCTTTCTGACAGTTGACTCATGCACTTTGACATTGATTGTGGCAAGAGAGGCCTGTAGGTCTCTTGATGTTACTCTGGGGTTCTTAGACTTCTATGTGTCATGATTCCACCTGTCACCAGAGGGCGGAGGAGACCATCCTAGAGACATTAATTCCCCTCAAGTGTGTCCTATTACTCATGATTTTCCTGTTAACCTGTTCGATTTACCCTAGGATAGGGGGCGCCACAGCGCATTTTGGAAAAAAATCGTTCCCATTTTCAACGGCCTACTAATCAAAGTCAGAAGCTAGGACATGCATATACTTATTTTATATGGATAGAAAACACCCTAAATTTTCTAAAACTGTTTGAATGGTGTCTGTGAGTATAACAGAACTCGTATGGCAGTCAAAACCCCGAGACCGATTGAACCAGGAAGTGGAAATCTGAATTGTCGACTCGACTTCACAGCCTTACCTATAAATCACAACGTAAAAAAATGAAAATTGAGCACTTTCCAGTGCTTCCACTAGATGTCCCCAGTCTTTACAAAGTGTTTTGAGGGTTCTACGGTGGAAACTCAGTGAAAGAGACGATGTGGCAATTGGTCACAGTCGGAGGGCCATGAGCATTGTGACGTTGGCGGCCGTGTCTGCCCCCACCTTTGGAAGTTTTTTGAAACACAATGAAATCGTCCCACTCGAATCTGATTGGTTCTCTTGTTGAAACAAGCCCTGACGATTACTTGATACAACGTTTGACATGTTTGAACGACCCTAACTTACCGTAAACAGTCATTTTGCGTTAGACAGCTGCCGCCCACGGATCAACATTTGATTACAGCCTTAGGACGCGCTAACAAGAGGAAGCTAATGGAACATAAAGCATGGACTTTTTCGACCGAAAATACATTTGTCATGGACCTGGGACATCGGGAAGTGATTTCTGATGAAGACAACTAAAGGTGAGGGATTATTGGCGATATTATACAATATAAGATGTTACGTGCTATTGTTCACAGGTGGCGCCGAGCTAGGTTTTCGAGCTCAATTTCTGGGTATCGCATCCCATTTGATCTCAAAGTGTGATTACCCTGTAAAGTTAATTTAAAATCTGTTTTGACTGGTGTTTTCAAGAGATATTCATCTATAAATCTTAGATTGACAATATAAAAAAAAAAAAATCGTTTTCGAATAGTAATTTATAAAATTGTAGCACTGTTTCCCGGGACGCATTTTATGGGAAAATAGTTAGTCAACCTCAGGTGCCGATGTAAAATGCTGTTTTTATATAGAAATATGACCTTTATTGAACAAAAGATTGCATGCTGTGTGTAACATGATGTCCTAGGTGTGTCATCTGATGAAGTTTGTAAAAGGTTAGTGCTGCATTTAGCTGTTTTTTGTTTATATGTGATGGGTGTGCTTGCTCGGAAAATTCATATGATGCGACTTTTACCATGTACTCCTCTAACATAATCTAATATTGTGCTTTTCCTGTAAAACCTTTTTGAAATCGGACAACGAGGGTCGATTCAAGAGAGGTGTATCTATAAAACGATATGAGACAGCCCTATATTTGAAAAAAAATATATATTGAATTTCGTTATGCTAATGTCGCTAGGAGTTTTCGCTGGAAAATGATCCCGCTAACGGGATGGTAGGCTGAAGAAGTTTTAAAAGAGGTGTGTTTTCTGGATTATTTTGCAGAAGCTTGAATTGTTTACTGTGTATTTGTTTCCTGAGTGAGTTTGAGACTTGGTGTTTGGTTTCCAGTGTATCGTGATCCTGCGGCTACTGCTTATCAGTGAAGTATTTGTTTATCCTTAAGCACCGATTCCTCGTCTGGTCTCTTCTCTGCTCCTGGGTCCAACCTCACCACGTCACACTATGAGCATATTTTGGTCAGCTCCGGCTGAATTTGGTAGGACGACTGTCCTGTCCTAGGTACATTGCCAGTGGTCTCCATTTTATAGATGAGCCGTCGGACGGTGGAATGATTTACTTCGAATTGCTTGGAAATGGATTTGTAACCCCTTCCAGACTCAAGGGCATCAATCTTTCTTCTGACGGCCTGCATTAGGTATTTTGATCTTGGCATGATGTGTTACCACTCACCCATATGGTTAAAACCAGACCAAGTTTCTAATCTTTATGGAAGGCTGGACCCTCTGAAGTTTCTCTCTAATGATTTTCTAATAATTTGCACCTGTTTTGGTGCACCTGATTATAATTCTAGCCATCTTATGGTGTACTTGATTATAATTCTAGCCATCTTATGGTGTACTAACTTTTTCCGCATAAGGAAAATGCGTTTATTTTAATTGCATAACATTTTCAAAGTTTAACTTTTGATTTGTTAAATTGGGTTACCTTTTAACAATGAATGTGGTGGTAATTTAGCTCCTATCCTTTTCAAAATATGTAAAAAGTAGTGTGTACAAAACATTAGGAACACCTGCTCTTTCCATATCATAGACCAGGTGAATACTATGATCCCTTATTGAAGTCACCTGTTAAATCCACTTCAATTAGGGGAGGAGACCGTTTTAAAGGATTTAAGGCTTGAAACAATTAGACATGGATTACGTGTGTGCGCCATTTAGAGGGTGAATGAGCAAGACAAAACATTTAAATGCCTTTGAAGGGTGTACGGTAGTAGGTGCAAGGCTCACCGGTTTGAGAGTCAAGAACTGCAATCCTGCTGGGTTTTACACACTCAACAGTTTCCTGTGTGATTCAAATTATCCCCCACCCAAAGGACATCCAGACAATTTGACACAACTGTGGGAAACATTGAAGTCAACCAGTGGCGACCTGTCATTCGGGGCAGAGTTCCATTAGAAGTGCCCATCCAAGAAGGCTCAAGGTCATTAGCCACAGATGTCAAATCACGTTATCTACAGAAGCTTTGATTGGACTGATCATGTGGGATGGGCCTCTTTGTAAGAAGAGAGCTGCATTCTCTTTTACTTACAAAGCAATCTTACAAACTGCCTTCATATGTAACTTCATTAAGTGAAGAATCATAAGTTGCCAGACCTGTTCTCAGGAATGGATAACGTGAGATTTCTTCAGTCTCCACAGATTTGGGAAAATCTGCATTTAGTTTTTTGGGCTCCAATTTGTGGAACAATCTGCAGAGTTCACTGCAGTTACATTTGCTGGTGCCACTCAGGAAGTTTAAATTGAATGACCTATATGTAGTTGAATGCGATTGCTTTTATTAAATGTTTCTATTGTGTGCTGAATTGTTTTATACACTCGTTTATTGTAATGTATACAGGACTCGTTTAAAATAGATGTTTAATCTCAATGTGACTCCATTTAAATAAATGAGCAATGCTTTTCCAACCATCTGGAAGGAGTTCCCACATATGCTGAGCACTTGTTGGCTGCTTTTCCTTCACTCTGCGGTCCAACTCATCCCAAACCATCTCAATTGGGTTGAGGTCGCGGGTGTTTCTATTGTGGAGGCCAGGTCATCTAATGCAGCACTCATCACTCTCCTTGGTCAAATAAACCTTACATAGCTTGGAGGTGTGTTGGGTCATTGTCCTGTTGAAAAACAAATAGTCCCACTAAGCTCAAACCAGATGGGATGGCGTATCGCTGCAGAATGCTGTGGTAGCCATGCTGGCTAAGTGTGCCTTGAATTCTAAATAAATCACAGACAGTGTCACCAGCAAAGCACCATCACACCTCCATGCATCATGGTGGGAACTACACATGCGGAGATCACCCGTTCACCTATTCTGCGTCTCACAAAGACATGGTGGTTGGAACCAAAAATTGCAAATTTAGACTCAGACGAAAGGACCTATTTCCACCGGTCTAATGTCCATTGCTTGTGTTTCTTGGCACAAGCAAGTCTCTTCTTATTGTCCTTTTAGTGGTTTCTGTGCAGCAATTCAACCATGAAGGCCTGCTTCACAAAGTCTCCTCTGAACAGTTGATGTTGAGATTTGTCTGTTACTTGAACTGTGTAGCATTTATTTGGGCTGCAATTTGAGGCTGGTAACTCTAATGAACTTATCCTCTGCAGCAGAGGTAACTCTGGATCTTCCTTTCCTGTGGCGGTCCTCATGAGAGCCAGTTTCATCATTGTGCTGTCACGTCCTGGCCAGTATATAAGGTTAATTGTTTTGTAGTTTGGTCAGGGCGTGACAGAGGGTATTTGTTTTATGTGGTTCGGGGTGGTGTGTTTGTGTAAAGGGTGTTTGATTTAGTATGTCCGGGGTTTGGTTTATGTCTAGGTAGTTCTATGTGGAGTCTAGTATGTCTGTTTCTATGTCTGGTGAATTGGTGTTGGGACTCTCAGTTGAAGGCAGGTGTTTTCTATCTGCCTTTGATTGAGAGTCTCATAAATGAGGGTGTGTTTGTGTTTGTGTTTTGTGGGTGATTGTTCTGTGTTCAGCCCTAGGCTTTGCCAGACTGTTTTGTTGTTCGTTTGTTAGTTCTAGTAGTTTTGTTATTTTGTATTCAGTTGTTTTTTGTAAGTTAATAAATCTAAATATGAGCATACACGTACCTGCTGCATTTTGGTCCTCATTCACCATCGACAACCGTGACAGAATCACCCACCACCAAAGGACCAAGCAGCAGAGGAAGGAGCGGAGGATTTTCGAAGAGGACAAACGAGAGAGATGGACTTGGGAGGAGATCTTGGAGGGAGAAGGCTCCTACACTTGGGAGGAGATCCAAGCAGGGAAAGATCGCCTTCCTTGGAAACAGGTGGTACGCGAGAGAGAGGATAGGAGTAAGGCTGGTATGGACCGGGAACGTTTCCGAGGGACAAGACTGGCGTTGAAGCACGAGAGGCACCCCCAAGAAAATTTTGGGGGGGGGCACACGGGTAGTTTGGCTAGGCGAAGGAAGAGCCGGAAGCCAGCTACCCGTGGTTATATGGAGGAGCGTATGAGGTGGGGAGCGCCATGTTTCGCTGAGAAGCGCAATATCTCACCCATACGCACGCACAGTCCGGTGCGAGTTATTCCAGCCCCTCGCAGGTGCCGTGCTAGAGCGGGCATCCAGCCTGGTAGGAGGATGCCTGCGCAGCGCATCTGGTCGCCGGTACGCCTCCGAGGACCAGGCTACCCAACTCCCGCTCTACGCACGGCTACCATCAAGCCCCTGCACAGCCCAGTCTGCCCTGTACGAGCACTCCGCTCGTGCAGGGCTACTAGTTCCATCGAGCCAAGGCGGGTTGTGCAGGAGGTAAGATCTAGACCGGCTGTGCGCCTCCATAGCCCTGGGTTTCCAGCTCCTGTCTCTCGTGCGGACCCGGAAGTGCGTCCACCCAGTCCGACTCGTCCTGTTCCCGCTCCCCGCACTAAACGGCAAGTGCGTAAACCCAGCCTCGCGAGTCAACAGTCGTCGGAGCTGCCCGCCAGTCAACAGTCGTCGGAGCTGCCCGCCAGTCAACAGTCGTCGGAGCTGCCCGCCAGTCAACAGTCGTCGGAGCTGCCCGCCAGTCAACAGTCGTCGGAGCTGCCCGCCAGTCAACAGTCGTCGGAGCTGCCCGCCAGTCAACAGTCGTCGGAGCTGCCCGTCAGTCAACAGTCGTCGGAGCTGCCCGTCAGTCAACAGTCGTCGGAGCTGCCCGTCAGTCAACAGTCGTCGGAGCTGCCCGTCAGTCAACAGTCGTCGGAGCTGCCCGTCAGTCAACAGTCGTCGGAGTGGTCAGACTGCGCTGAACTGCCGGAGTGGCCAGACTGCGCTGAACTGCCGGAGTGGCCAGACTGCGCTGAACTGCCGGAGTGGCCAGACTGCGCTGAACTGCCGGAGTGGCCAGACTGCGCTGAACTGCCGGAGTGGCCAGACTGCCCTGAACTGCCGGAGTGGCCAGACTGCCCTGAACTGCCGGAGTGGCCAGACTGCCCTGAACTGCCGGAGTGGCCAGACTGCCCTGAACTGCCGGAGTGGCCAGACTGCCCTGAACTGCCGGAGTGGCCAGACTGCCCTGAACTGCCGGAGTGGCCAGACTGCCCTGAACTGCCGGAGTGGCCAGACTGCCCTGAACTGCCGGAGTGGCCAGACTGCCCTGAACTGCCGGAGTGGCCAGACTGCCCTGAACTGCCGGAGTGGCCAGACTGCCCTGAACTGCCCCGAGCTGACAGACTGCCCTGAACTGCCGGAGTGGCCAGACTGCCCTGAACTGCCGGAGTGGCCAGACTGCCCTGAACTGCCGGAGTGGCCAGACTGCCCTGAACTGCCGGAGTGGCCAGACTGCCCTGAACTGCCGGAGTGGCCAGACTGCCCAGACTGCCCCGAGCTGACAGACTGCCCTGACCTGCCCGAGTTGCCAGACTGCCCTGACCTGCCCGAGTTGCCAGACTGCCCTGACCGTCCCGAGTTGCCAGACTGCCCTGACCGTCCCGAGTTGCCAGACTGCCCTGACCGTCCCGAGCTGCCAGACTGCCCAGACAGCCTGGAACGGCCTGAGCCGGAGCCGCCTCCAATATAGGTGGGTTGGGGAGGGGGGGTGTAGCACAGTGCCGTCGTTGACGGCAGCCACCCTCCCTTCCCTCCCTTTAGTAAGGGGGAATTTTCTTTTGGGTATTGTTTGGGGGTAATTTTTTTTGTGTTAAGGTGCTTCTGGGGTAGCACCTTTAAGGGGGGGGTACTGTCACGTCCTGGCCAGTATATAAGGTTAATTGTTTTGTAGTTTGGTCAGGGCGTGACAGAGGGTATTTGTTTTATGTGGTTCGGGGTGGTGTGTTTGTGTAAAGGGTGTTTGATTTAGTATGTCCGGGGTTTGGTTTATGTCTAGGTAGTTCTATGTGGAGTCTAGTATGTCTGTTTCTATGTCTGGTGAATTGGTGTTGGGACTCTCAGTTGAAGGCAGGTGTTTTCTATCTGCCTTTGATTGAGAGTCTCATAAATGAGGGTGTGTTTGTGTTTGTGTTTTGTGGGTGATTGTTCTGTGTTCAGCCCTAGGCTTTGCCAGACTGTTTTGTTGTTCGTTTGTTAGTTCTAGTAGTTTTGTTATTTTGTATTCAGTTGTTTTTTGTAAGTTAATAAATCTAAATATGAGCATACACGTACCTGCTGCATTTTGGTCCTCATTCACCATCGACAACCGTGACATGTGCTTGATAGTTTGTCTGCACTTGAAGGCACTTTCAAAGTTCTTGAAATGTTATGGATTGACTGACCTTTCATGTGTTAAAGTAATGGACTGTCACTTATCTTTGCTTATTTGAGCTGTTCTTGGCATACTATGGACTTGGTCTTTTACCAAATAGGGTTATCTTCTGTATACCCACCTACCTTGTCACAACACAACTGATTGGCTCAAATGCATTAAGAAGGAAATACATTCCACAAAAAGCAGCCAAAAAGTGCTCAGCATAAGTGGGAACTCCTTCAAGACTGTTGGAAAAGCATTCCAGGTGAAGCTGGTTGAGAATGCCAAGAGTGTGCAAAGCTGTCATCAAGGCAAAGGGTGGCTACTTTTGAAGAATCTAAAATATACTTTGATTTGTTTAACACTTTTTTTGGTTACTACATGATTCCTGTGTTATTTCATGGTTTTGATATCTTCAATATTATTCTACAATGTAGAAAATAGTAAAAATAAAGAACCCTGGAATGAGTAGGTGTGTCTAAACTTTTGACTGGTACTATATATCAAATATGTATGAATCACTTGCACTTCTAGAGGCCTTAACAAAGGCTTTAAAACTTGTAGTGACTACAAGGTAAAACAGACCAAGGACATGGCAAATAGGTTTGAGGCTTGCTGCCATGCCAATCTGTCCCCATAAACATTCCACTGTTGGGGCACTACTACAGCACTTTCCCTCAAAGGTGCAACAATTGTAGCCTCTTACAAGGCACTCCTCAATATGTTAATGAGCCAGAAACAAGAGCATGCACCCTATATTGGTCAAAAGGATTTTGACAATCCAAAAAGACAGTAAGGTACTGTATTATGTGTGGTGGAATACAGTACTTTTTTTTAAAGCAATATACTGTTAAACCAACATGTCATTGGAATTTATGGTATCATTTACCAGTTAAGTCTAAAATCACCCGGAGGGCATTGCAATTTACTGTAAATAAATATGGTACATTGCTGTTTTATTGTAGAAAACTGTAAAAACAAGATTTAGAAAGGGAAAAAAAACGATAATATGGGTCAAATCTTTGGGCTAGAAGCAAGCCGTTTTCTCTGTAGTAATGGTGCAAACATAGCGGTCACAAATCAGTTTATTGAGCTCAGTTTATTCACTATGGCACCCAGAGGCTGTGGTATAGTGAAGCCTAATCATTACAACAATTTGTGGATTTTTTATTTTTCCTCAATGTTCTGACAGCATGAGGTTGGCACCTGAAACTAAACATTTGAAGTAGGCATAAGTTATCACTGTAAAGAAATGCAGTATGTTGGTCATTTCTACAGGTTTCCAATTACAGTTAACTGTACATTTCAGCATTAATTCTGTAAAACACTGAAGGTATTTTACTGTGCATTCTACAATTTTTCACATTACAGAAAAGTGTTAGTGTCATCTATTCAATTTCCTTAGGATCTAAATGGTATATCTATTAAAGTGGTGAGTAGAAGTTGATTTATTTCTCTGAATAAATATGCATTTTATCAATATTCATTATTTTCCATAAAATCTATTAATTTTTCATGGCAAATAGTGCAGACTCCAGATAAAAATAGGCCTATAGGAAAATGTGTTGAATTAATCATGTCTGTATTATACATTTGAATCACTCAATTTTATAACTTTTTTTTCTAAAACCACATTTGAGAGTTCAAATCCCCAGCAACTGGCTCTCAGTCGCACGTCAGAATTAGACATTCATCCATGTTTCTCAAACGTAAAATGGTGACGTTTAGGCATTAACTCTGAATGGTTAAGTGAATAGGCTTAAAACAAAAATCTCAAACAACTTTATATCGCTGGATTCAACTTTGGGGTCAGAAGCAGATTCTTATGCCTATCCTCCACCCTAGCTAAACCGAAACCTACTTGAAGGTAACAGCACTAAATGTTGCTCCTAGTGGCCGGTTTCCACGTAATCTCCCGACATCCTGAGACAAGGATGGACATGGAATACTGACTTTCACGGGTGAGCTGGTTTATGAGAGCGATGCCATATGTTTTTAGTCAACATTATCAATGATTGTGACAAATTCTTAATGTATATCATTCAACTAAATTTACCCTTACCTAAATATTGAGCAGGCATATGGGCCTGACTTCTAGAGTCCTTTGTCTCAGGTTGTCGGTTTGTTTCATTGTCTTCCCATCTGCACTGCAGCTGCCTCTGTTTACACGCGTCTGCAGTTTTGTTGCAAACAATGTCCATTCACATGTTGGTCTATTCACTTGGGTTGGACGTTATGTCCATTTTAGTGTAGGCGATAGGCTTTTGACGAATAAGTAATTTTTCCTATGGATATATCAAACTACACATATTGGGGTTTAGGTCTATTTCCAATAAATGTAGTAAAGTTGTCGGATAAACATTTTAAGACACGGTTTTCTATCACAAACACCTGTCTTGGCATAGGGCTTAGGTAAAAATAACACTTTCCCTTTTAAGGTAAAAAAGCAAAACGACTAATCCAAGAGACCCCAAAACTGTGTTGCACGTGCATATCACTTACCCGCTGGTCGTTGAAGTAGCGTGTGTTGTCTGCGAGGAGGCTGGTCATCCGCAGGCGCACTCTGACCGTGACCGGTATAACGATTCTCCTTCCTTCCTTCCTTCCTTTGGCTGCTGTTAGCATCTGAGAGTGAGTGATCTCGAAAGTGTCTGCCTCATTACTGCCTCTGCTCTCTCACACACTTATGCCCATCAGCAGAAGGTGCAGTGAGGCGTGCTAACACACACGCGCTCTGCCTTGACAAATCAAAGCCGTGAATTTCGAAAATGTCACTCAAAGAAAAAGCTTGATTACTATAAATATACGTTCATTGCGTAAGAATGCTATTTGAAATCGACAGAACACTCGCCACAATATTTCGAAGTGGTCCTATGTAAAAATTGCTTTACATTCAACTATATGCAAAAGTATGCCCTATGTATGAGGAATAGTGAAAAACATATAAGCATTTAAAATGTATTTTGACAACATCCCTGATTGTAATAGTAGGTAGTTATTTCACTAATTTCTCAGCCTGGAAGAGATTACTCAATGTACCCCAACTAAACCCTTGATGCAGAATAATCCACTAAATGCTAATTAGATTTTATAAAACGTTCCGGTTTAATTGTATGCATAATGTATTTGCCCAATGGCAAGGCTGGACCCCTTGGATAAGAAGGCATTTAATAATGCAACATTGTACAGCCCCTCAGTACCCTATCATTATTATCACCCGAGTGAGAGGCCAATTTGTGTTTCTCTGCTATGCAATGTACTGTAACTTCTACAGAGCTAATGCATTTCCTGAAACTCAAATTTACTATCATTACCAATCAGTATTTAGTTAATTTCATACACATCATATTTCAACAAAAGTGTATAGGAATATTTAGAAATGGTATGGAATATGTATTTCACTTTTTACATCCATAGGCTACAATCGAATCAATTCAGCATCCTTATTTTCAGACATTGTGGATGAATCATTAATTAACATTTGAGTAGAATTATGAACGTTTCACCAGAAAGTTGCTCTCACTAACCAGAACAATAAAATGTCATGACACATCTCCAACACAGCTATCACCTTGATTACAGTAATTGGTGACTGTTGGCATCAATTAACGCTGTGCCCTGGGGTGTGTGTCTAGCCACTGCCGCTAACTGGTGTGCCCTCCATTTCTTTTCATTTAAAATCAATTTAAGTAGACTTAATTGCAACTTTCACCAAGCATAACAATGTTTATTTGTATTTTTATGTGAAACCATTTTTTTGCCATCTATGCTATGGCCCCACCACCTCAAAGCATATGCAGGAACTAAAATAATTGTGGATCTTAAGATTTACTTTTTATGCAAGACAATTAATGTTGAAGTCCAAATGAAGTCTGGTAATTACGAGGCTAGAGAAAAGGGAACTTTCTTGTGCATAGTGAAATGTCGTGGATAGTTAAATAGCCTACAAACATTTAGTTAACTTCCGACTGTGGTATAGGCTTATTGAGATTTTCATTTACTATTTTTGTCTTTCACATGATTAGTTTTTATACCGAAAAAGGGAAATATGCTGGCTGTTGCGTTCCTATCTTGAGCTGAGTCCTGTCCTCCACAATTCCGCCTGGGGCTGCTTTAGTGCAAGGAAGCCGAGGTAAAGAGGGACTTGGTTTGCGGTATTAGTCAACAAAACTGTCCCGGAAAGATGATGAGAGCTGCCATTCGTGTGTCTTTAGCCCTGGGTTGCGTTTCAAACTCAAAGTAGACAGCCCTCAGCCCTGAACCCTATGCCCTTGGGAATCCCGCGGCAATATTTGTCGTCTGTCCAAATGATTAGTCAAGCAAGAGAAGTTGGCAACTTACTGTAAGCCCCTCTGCCCTCGTTTTTTTATAGAGTTTGCGAGTATACAATTATGTTCACTCCGGGCCTTAAACGCCCCATAATTCAATTCGCGATGATTGTATATCCGCTAAGAAAAGTCAGCCCAAACTTAACCAACATTAATATGGAGGTCAACATACAAGTGTAAGTAAAAACGAATGTAAATAAGTTAGAAATTGTGCTACTAATGTACATGACGACTCAAACATGTATCATAAAAGTAATGATGTTTTTGTTTGGTTAGCTTTTGGAAATGTTAACTTGCACTTATACATTGAAAATTACAATTTACCTGATATAATAGGATGTCTGCGGATGTGTTGTCTTCTGGCCAAGCTATGAAATACAATCATAATTGACTGTAGCACATAAGGCACACAACAGTTCCATAATGACTGAAAACACACCCTTGGGATGAACGAGTGACACATTTCCGGGCAAGAGCAGTCCATTTAAAATGAATTAATTCTTCCCTTGCCCTGCAGTGTCAGACATCATCAGAAGTGTCCACTTAATTTGAGGGCTGAGGGGAGAGGGTGTGTTTTTAAATGTTTGGAATGCAGCCCTGGTGTTGGGAATGTAGATTTTTATTCTCAGACTTCACTCGGTAAAAGGAGAGATGGAAGAACAGGAGGAGAAGTCCTGTCATGGTGCCTTTGACCTATACTTTGACCTTGACAAGTGTCCATTTTATAACTTTCTCCCCACTGCATATCGCCATGCAACCCATCCAGTAGTCTGGAGCAGAAAGGCCGGTTTCCCAAATCATTCTCACATACTGTATCTACAAAACCTCCCTGAGACAAGCTATGCCACCAGTAACTTTTCTGCAGTGGCGAGTATTTATGGATGCCAAGGGAAGCCAGGCTTCACCCCACAAAAAATAAATAAATGTGCCTGTTTCATAGTTTCCCTTCAATTCGCAAGAGGCTGAATGTATCTCCCAGGATAAAGCATCCAAGCGAGCGAAACAGTGTCTCTCTGTAGGCCAGCTATCTGATGCTGTTTGGTCCAAACGAGTATGACGTTGTTGCCGGCTGAGCATCTGGGCTCTCTTGACAAAGTATAAAAAAATTAACCTATCAGTCTTGCGTTCAACTGGGAATGGTCCTGGCGGACCAAAATAAAAGTGGGAAGCCAGCTTGGATTTGGCGTCACTCCTATCAAATCCCATTGAGAGCATACCTCATTGACAGAAACTTGAATTGTTGCTTCTGGTTGTGTTGTCCTCTGGTGAATACCTAGCTAAAATTGTCCCTTTCCTAAATTAGCTATGGATGGAGATGGGGATTTGGACTTGTGGTTTTACTTAATTCTCCGTGCAGGCCAATGATTATAACTGGGATTCTGATCCAACCATTAATTCATACATTGTTGTGCCCTTGGCCTGAGAGGATGGAAGTTCTGTCACGCCCTGACCATAGAGAGCCCTCTATAGAGAGCCCTCTACGCTCTTACGTTTTATAGGTAAGAGCGTGACTAGGGGGGTTTCTAGATAGTATATTTCTATGTTGGTGTATGTGTATGGTTCCCAATTGGAGGCAGCTGATAATCATTGCCTCTAATTGGGGATCATACTTAGTGTGTTCCTTTTCCCACCTGCGATGTGGGATATTGTTTTGTATGTGTGCTTATGTGCGCTACGTATTTCACATCGTTATATCTTTGTTTTGAGAAGTTTCACTATTATTAAAATGTGGAACTCTATTCACGCTGCGCCTTGGTCCAATTATTTATATGACGATCGTGAGAAGTTCAATATGTAGCTAGATGTAGAAGGCTAATGTTAACTAGCTAACGTTGCCCATAAATGGAAGTTATGCTAGCTAGCAAGCATTTTAGCCAGGTAGCCTAGGACAACAAAAAATAAAAGCTTGTACTGTATGACAGTGACCGTTTCGTCAACATGAAAGGGGGTGGCATTGGCGTTTCTCCATGGTTCTGATTTTTGTGTGTGCGTGCGTTTCAGAACCATGGATAGCCACATTTACCTTAATTTTATTGGACAGTTGTTTTTAGGTATATTTTAGTTGTCTCTGTAATAGACTAAGCACAAGTGATTTTGATGTTGAAATGGTGCTGAAATAGTGGAGAATAGTTCCTATTTTCTTTGCGACTTGCGATAACTCTGTGGTTCTAAATCAATAGTTTAGTGGTCCAAGAAATGTAAAACATTAACTTGCTTGACCATGCTGTAGGTCATGTTACTGTCCATGCAATATGCTTTGTGGACTTCCCTTGACAGAAGTTGCTATCGGGTTTTGTGATGAAACAAAGGTGTGGTTGAATATATTCTGCCACTGTCTTATTGTCTCTGCCTTTAGGACTATAATTCATATGCCTTGCGACTGGGATATAACAGGTTATAGAGCAAACAATGCAATTATCACAAAACACAGGTTGTAATATGGGGGGGCTTGGCTTCCCCAATGATTTTTACCCATGCACCGTTACTGCTTTTCTGTTGTCATTAAAATTATTTTAATCATATATTTCCTCAAACAGTGTGGCCTATGCTATATATATATTTTTTATTTTACCTTTATTTAACTAGGCAAGTCAGTTAAGAACAAAGTCTTATTTTCAATGACGGCCTAAGACACAACATGAAGTTTCAAACAAAATGCCTAGAGGCAGCAATGTGTTATGAACAATCATCAACAAGGACTCCAGCATGTAGCACCAGTCACGGATATATTATCTGATAAGGAAACAGCACGGATAGCATGTCATGCAATGCAGCCACACCACATGCAAAATACGATAAACATGACCAGACACATGCCCAACATGCCCAGTGAATAACCAGCTAGTATTATCTGAAATTATATTTGACAAAATGCACGACAAATATTCACAAAGGAAACATCTTGTGTACAATATTCCAGAAGTGTTTACAAACAAATTGTATAAAAATCACTTTTGATGTACAGTGCTTTGCAACAGTTAACTTCCTGCTGGTTTGGCGCTTGTTGACTGGGACAATTCAAACTCGTAAGCAAGCCACGCAAACCAGCCAGTACGATTCCATGTTGAAACACACACACACACACACACACACACACACACACACACACACACACACACACACACACACACACACACACACAAACGGGAGATAAACTTGTTTTATTGCCGATAATCACAGACCTAATGGATTATTGTGTGTGTCAGTTACCTGCGTTTTGTTGAACTCTGACTCCAACACAGTAAACTATGGCTCCAAGCGACCGTGCCCTCTGCGCTTGCATGAAGAGAACACACACACCTCTGATCTGTTAGCGCCATCTTTGATTTCATAGTAGGATTAGCAACAGTCATAGGAAGTGTTAAAAAAAATCCAATAAATGCAACCGTTGGACAATGAATGAAGATACTTCAAACCTTTTTGAATGTTTAAAATGCATCAGATATTGACAATTACAGTATAGCACATAAAATATTGTACTGGCATAATAATGAATGGAGTTCAGGCATTTTGGTGGGAATTCAGATATTCAGTTAATTATAAAAGTTCACTTTTCTTATAATGCACTCATATACAGTGGCTTGCGAAAGTATTCATGCCTACCACTTTGAAGATGCAAAATATTTTTTTGTGTGAAGCAAACAAGAAATAAGACAAACATAACTTGAGCATGCATAACTATTCACTCCCCCTCCAAGTCAATACTTTGTAGAGCCACCTTTTGCAACAATTACAGCTGCAAGTCTCTTGGGATATGTCTCTCTAAGCTTGGCACATCTAGCCACTGGGATTTTTGCCCATTCTTCAAGGCAAAACTGCTCCAGCTCCTTCGAGTTGGATGGGTTCTGCTGCTGTACAGAAATATTTAAGTCATACCATAGATTCTCAGTTGGATTGAGGTCTGGGCTTTGACTAGGCCACTCCAAGACATTGAAATGTTTCCCCCTAAACCACTCGAGTGTTGCTTTAGCAGTATGCTTAGGGTCATTGTCCTACTGGAAGGTGAACCTCTGTCCCAGTCTCAAATCTCTGGAAGACTGAAACAGGTTTCTCTCAAGAATTTCCCTGTATTTAGCACCCTCCATCATTCCTTAAATTCTGACTAGTTTCCCAGTCCCTGACGATGAAAAACATCACCACAGCATGATGCTGCCACCACCATGCTTCACTGTGGGAATGTTGTTCTCGGGGTGACGAGAGGTGTTGGGTTTGCCCCAGACATAGCGTTTTCCTAGATGGCCAAAAAGCTCAATTTTAGTCTCATCTGACCAGAGTACCTTCCATATGTTTGGGGAGTCTCCCACATGCCTTTTGGCGAACATGATTTTTTTTCTTAAAGCAGTGGCTTTTTTCTGGCCACTCTTCCATAAAGCCCAGCTCTGTGGAGTGTACGGCTTAAATTGTACCCATGAAAAGATAACCCTTTGGTCTCTTTGTTGCCTTTCTGATTAATGCCCTCCTTGCCTGGTCCGTGAGTTTTGGTGGGCCTTATGGTTGTGGGTGGAGCAGTTTCCATACCAGACGGTGATACGGCCCGACAGGATGCTCTCAATTGTGCATCTGTAAAAGTTTGTTTTTGGTGACAAGCCAAATTTCTTCAGCCTCCTGAGGTTGAAGAGGCGCTGTTGCGCCTTCTTCACCACGCGGTCTGTGTGGTTGGACCATTTCAGTTTGTCCGTGATGTGTACACCAAGGAACTTTAAAACTTTCCACCTTCTCCACTACTGTCCCATCGATGTGGATAGGGGGGGGGTGCTCCCTCTGCTGTTTCCTGAAGTCCACGATCATCTCCTTTGTTTTGTTGACGTTGAGTGTGAGGTTATTTTCCTGACACCACACTCCGAGGGCCCTCACCGCCTCCCTGTAGGCCGTCTCGTCGTTGTTGGTAAACAAGCCTACCACTGTAGTGTCGTCTGCGAACTTGATGATTGGAGACGTGCATGGCCACGCAGTCATGTGTGGACAGGGAGTACAGGAGAGGGCTGAGAACGCATCCTTGTTTCCTGCCAAACAGAAAGTCCAGGACCCAGTTACACAGGGTGGGGTTGAGACACAGGGTTTTGAGCTTAATGATGAGTTTGGAGGGTACTATGGTGTTAAATGCTGAGCTGTAATCGATGAACAGCATTCTTACAGAGGTATTCCTCTTGTCCAGGTGGGTTAGGGCAGTGTGCAATGTGATTGCGATTGCGTTGTCTGTGGACCTATTGGGGCGGTAAGCAAATTGAATTGGGTCTAGGGTGTCAGGTAGGGTGGAGGTGATATGATCCTTGACTAGTATCTCAAAGCACTTCATGATGACGGAAGTGAGTGCGATGGTCATTTAGCTCAGTTACCTTAGCTTTCTTGGGAACAGGAACAATGGTGGCCCTCTTGAAGCATGTGGGAACAGCAGACTGGGATAGTGATTGATTGAATATGTCCGTAAACACACCAGCCAGCTGGTCTGCGCATGCTCTGAGGATGCAGCTAGGTATTCCGTCTGGGCCGGCAGCCTTGTGAGGGTTAACACGTTTAAATGTTTTACTCACGTTGGCTGCGGCGAAGGAGAGCCTGCAGGTTTTGGTAGCGGGCCATGTCAGTGGTACTGTATTGTTCTCAAAGCAAGCAAAGAAGTTGTTTAGTTTGTCTGGGAGCAAGACGTCGGTGTCCGCGATGGAGCTGGTTTTCTTTTTGTAATCTGTGATTGACTGTAGACCCTGCCACATACGTCTCGTGTCTGAGCCGTTGAATTGCGACTCTACTTTGTCTCTATACTGACGCTTAGCTTGTTTTATTGCCTTGCATAGGGAATAGCTTCAGTGTTTGTATTCGGTCATGTTTCTGGTCGCCTTGCCCTGATTTAAAAGCAGTGGTTCAAGCTTTCAGTTTTGCGTGAATGCTGCCATCAATCCACGGTTTCTGGTTGGGGAAGGTTTTAGTAGTCACCGGGGGTACAACATCATCGATGCACTTGCTAATAAACTCGCTCACCGAATCAGCGTATACATCAATGTTGTTGTCAGAGGCTATCGTGATCGAAGCAATCTTGAAGCTTGGAATCAGATTTGTTGGACCAGCGTTGAACAGACCTGAGCACGGGCGTTTCCTGTTTTAGTTTATGTCTATAGGCTGGGAGTCACAAAATGGAGTCGTGGTCAGATTTGCCGAAAGGTGGGTGAGGGAGGGCTTTGTATGCGTCGTAATGATCCAGAATTTTTCCAACAGAAGAAGATCTTCAAAGGTAAGGCATATATTATATCGCTATTTCTGACTTTCGTGTCGCAACTCCCTGGTTGAAAATGATTTGTTATGCATTTGTGTGCTGGACGCTGTCCTCAGATAATCTCATGGTTTGCTTTCGCCGTAAAGCCTTTTTGAAATCTAACACCTTGGCTGGATTAACAACAAGTTAAGCTGTATTTTGATGTATTGCACTTGTGAGTTCATGAAAGTTTAATATTTATAGTAATTTAATTTGAATTTCGCGCTCTGCAATTTCACCGGCTGTTGGCCAGGTGGGACGCTAATGTCCCACCTATCCCAAAGAAGTTTTAAACAAGTAATTTCTTTTCACTTCACCAATTTTGACTACTTAGTGTATGTCCATTACATGAAATCCAAATAAAAATCCATTTAAATTACACGTTGTAATGCAATAAAATAGGAAAACTGCCAAGGGGGATGTACACTTTTGCAAGGCACTGTACCTTATCTTAGTATATTAGGTATGTTTTTAATACTTTGTGATAAAATAAATTGCCTTATAAGAATTTGGTTTTATACGTGCCTCATTTGCATATATACACTGGGCATATTTGCATACATAAATACATTTATATAAAGGGTTTGAAAAGGGCTGCAACCACCCAAAATTTGCTCTGTCTAGGCCTATCTATGCTCACCTGCACTGTCTAGACTGCCTCATTAATTACTGTTATGTTCTCTTGCATAATATAATAAGTGTGTCGAAGGATACACACATAATATCACTATAATCTGAGTGTTGATTTTTGAAGTTCCTTTCATTCCAGCACATAATTTGTAAACATTTAATCTTCATCAAAAAAGCATCTTCTTAAAGTTTCTTCTTGTTATGCCAGTGTCGAGACGGTGCAATAAATCTCAGCTGAAGCATTGACGTTTTTATAGATTCAAAGTTAAGCCAATGTGTTCTATTGTGGCCATTTCAGCCATAACCGGAGTGTTTTTGACATGTCATTACAAACATTTCCGTGGTCGTTACATTAACGGCAAAAAATGAATGGCACAAGTAAGAGCGGGAAAGAGTAGCCAGAGAAAAATGAAAACAAACAATCCAGCGAGATTTAAGTGGCAAGTGGATTTTGCACTACTCGAACACAGGAAACAGGAAATAGATGTCTGAGAGCTCCTCAGGTGGTATTTTGTTAATATCCCCATTAGCTGTTGCAAAAGCAGCAGCTACTCTTCCTGGGGTCCACACAAAACATGAAACATAATACAGAACAATAATAGACAAGAACAGCTCAAGGACAGCACTACATAAAAAAAAATGTAAAAGGCACACGTAGTTAACATATCAATGCATACACAAACTACTACTTTTTTGAAACCAGGTTTGCGGTTTATTTGAGCAATATGATATGGAAGTTCCATGCAATAAGGGCTCTGTATAATACTGTACACTTTCTTGAATTTGTTCTGGATTTGGGGACTGTGAAAAGACCCCTGGTGGCATGTCTGGTGGGATAAGTGTGTGTGTCAGAGCTGTATGTTAGTTGACGATGCAAACAATTTGGGATTTTCAACACAATGTTTCTTATAAAAAGAAGTGATGCAGTCAGTCTCTCCTCAACTCTTAGCCAAGAGACTGGCATGCATAGTATTTAGATCAGCCCTCTGATTACAATTAAGAGCAAAATGTGCCGCTCTGTTCTGGGCAGCTGCAGCTTAACTATGTCTTTCCTTGCAGCACTGGACCACACGACTGGACAATAATCAAGATTAGACAAAACTAGAGCTTGCAGAACTTGCTTTTTGGAGTGTGGTGTCAAAAAAGCAGAGCATCTCTTTATTACGGACAGACCTCCCCCATCTTTACAACCATTGAATCTATATGTTTTAACTATGACCGTTTACAATCTAAGGTAATGCCAAGTAATTTAGTCTCCTCAACTTGTTCAACAGCCACACCATTCATTACCAGATCCAGCTGTCTAGAACTTAAGGAATGGTTTGTACCAAATACAGTGCTCTTAGATTTAGAGATGTTCAGGACCAGTTTCTATTACTGGCCACCCATTCCAAAACAGACTGCAACTCTTTGTTATGGGTTTCAGTGACTTCATTAGCTGTGGTTGCTGATGCGTATATGGTTGAATCATCAGCATACATGGACACACATGCTTTAATGCCAGTGGCGGGTCATTAGTAAAAATAGAAAAGAGGGCCTATAGAGCTGCCCTGCGGTACACCACACTGTACATGTTTGACATTAGAGAAGCTTCCATTAAAGAAAACCCTTTGTGTTCTATTAGATAGCTCTGAATCCACAATGTGCTATGGCTTTTCAACCTCTGCCATAAGTTGTTTTCAACAGGTTAGCTTAATAATATCAAAGGCTGCACTGAAATCTAACAGTACAGCTCCCTTCTTATTATCAATGTCTTTCAACCAATCATCAGTCAATTGTCAGTGCAGTACATGTTGAGTGCCCTTCTATATAAGCATGGTAAAATTATGTTGTTAATTTGTTTACAGAGAAATAGCATTGCATTTGGTCCAACACATTTTTTTCCAACTGTTTGCTAAGAGCTGGCAGCAAGCTTATAGCACCAGTAAAGGCCGCTTTACCACTCTTGGGTAGCGGAATTACTTTGGCTTCCCTCCAGACCTGAGGACAAAGACTTTCCTCTAGGCTCAGATTAAAAATGACAGATAGGAGTGACTATAGAGTCAGCTACCATCCTCAGTGGCTTGCCATCTAAGTTGTCAATGCCAGGAGGTTTGTCATTATTGATCGATACAATTTTTCCACCTCTCCCACACTAACTTTACAAAATTCAAACTTGCACTGCTTTTCTTTCATTATTTGTTTTATTTGTATGCTGAATACAGTTGCTCACGGTTCGTTGTCGGCATTTCCTGCCTAAGTTTGACCACTTTGCCAATGAAATAATCATTAAAATAATTGGCAACATCAAATGGTTTTGTGATGAATAAGCCATCTGATTCGATGAAAGATGGAGTTGAATTTGTCTTTCTGCCCATAATTTCATTTAAAGTACTCCAATGTTTTTTTTCCCATCATTCTTTATATCATTGATCTTGGCTTCATAATACAGTTTCTTCTTTTTGTTAAGTTTAACATAATTTCTCAATTTGCAGTAAGTAAGCCAGTCAGATGTGAGGCCAGCCTTATTAGCCACTCCTTTTGCCCTGTCTCTTTCAACCATACAGTTTTTCAATTCCTCATCAATCCATGGAGCCTTCACAGTCAGTTTCTTAACAGGTGCATGTTTAACAATAATTGGAAGAAGCAATTTCATAAATTCATCAAGTGCAGCCTCTGGATGCTCCTCATTAAACACATCAGACCAACAAATATGTTTAACATCATCCACATAAGAGTCACAGCAAAATATTTTGTATGATCTCTTATACACTGTTTTAGGCCCATCTGTTGGAACTTTGGCTTTCCTGGATATAGCCACTATTGTGATCACTGCATCCAGGTGGGTGTCACTTCCGGACCAGTATAAGGGGTTATTGTTTATTGTAGTTTGGCCAGGACATGGCAGGAGGTATTTGTTTTATGTGGTTCGGAGTTTAATGGTATATGTATTTATGTAAGAGGGGTGTTTGATTTATGTGTTCCGGTGTTTTTGGGTAATGTTCTTGTTTTGTATTTCTATGGTTTTCTATGTTGTGTATTTCTTTGTTGGCCTGGTATGGCTCTCAATCAGGAACAGCTGTACATCGTTGTTGCTGATTGAGAGTCATACTTAGGTAGCTTTGTTTCACCTGTCCCTTTGTGGGAAGTTGTTGTTGCATAGCTGTGTGTGTGTAGCCTGCAATACTGTTTGTGCGATCGTTTTCTTGTTTTGTTTGTTACGTGTTTAATAAAAGTAATTATGAGCACTCAACCCGCTGTGCCTTGGTCCAATACATTCGACAACCATTACAGTGGGAAGGGCATACACGTTGCTAGTAGGATGCTAGTGGCCTGTGTACTCGCCTCTCGTTGTGCAGTATCAAACTGCACACTTAAGTTCTCAGTCAGTACAATGATCACACTGGCTGTCCCTTTTTAAAAACAGAAAATATATTTCCTCAGAAGCAACCTGTACATACAAATACATAACAGAACCATATAGAGATCTGTATATACAGTGCATTTGGAAACTATTCAAACCCCTTTATCCACATTCTGTTGCGTTACAGCCTTATTCTAAATGGATTCAATTACCAATAAAAACAAATACCTTATTTACATAAGTATTCAGACCCTTTGCTATGAGACTCGAAATTGAGCTCAGGTGCATCCTGTTTCCATTGATCATCCTTGAGATGCTTCTACAACTTCATTGGAGTCCACATGTGGTAAATTCAATTGATTGGACATGATTTGGAAAGGCACACACCTGTCTATATAAGGTCCCACAGTTGACAGTGCATGTCAGAGCAGAAACCAAGCCATAAGGTTGAGGGAATTGTCTCTAGGCACAGATCTGGGGGAAGAGTACAAAAACATTTCTGCAACATTGAAGATCCTCGAACACAGTGGCCTCCATCATTCTTAAATGGAAGAAGATTGGAACTACCAAGACTCTTCTTTGAGCTGGCCGCTTGGCCAAACTAAGCAATCGGGGCGAAGAGCGTTGGTCGGGGAGGTGGCCAAGAACCCAATGGTCACTCTGACAGAGCTCCAGAGTTCCTCTGCAGAGATGGGAGAAACCCAGAAGCCCAATCAGGCTTTTATAGTAGAGTGGCCAGACAGAAGCCACTTCTCGGTAAAAAGCACATGACAGCCCACTTGGAGTTTGCCAAAAGGAACCTAAAGGACTCTCAGTCCATGAGAAACAAGCTTTTCTAGCCAGGTGAAACCAAGATTGAACACTTTAGCCTGAATGCCAAGCGTCACAAAGGAGGAAACCAGGCACCACTCATCACTTGGCCAATACCATCCCAAGGTGAAGCATGGTGGTGGCAACATCATGCTGTGGGGATGTTTTTCAGGGACTGGGAGACTAGTCCGGATCGAGGGAAAGATGAACAGAGCAAAGTACAGAGATCCTTGATGAAAATCTGCTCAGGACCTCAGACTGGGGCGAAGAGTCACCTTCCATCAGGACAATGACCCTGAACACAGCCAAGACAATGCAGGAGTGGCTTCGGGACGTCTCTGAATGTCCTTGAGTGGCCCAGCCAGAGGCCGGACTCGAACATCTCTGGAGAGACCTGAAAATAGCTGTGTAGCGATCCTCCCCATCCAACCTGACAGCTTGAGAGGATCTGCAGAGAAGAATGGGACAAACACCCCAAATAGAGGTGTGCCAACCTTTTTGTAGTGGCATACCCAAGAAGACTTTAGGCTGTAATTGCTGCCAAAGGTGCTTAAACAAAGTACTGAGTAATGGGTCTGAATACTTATGTAAATCTGATATTTCCGTTTTTTATTAACACATTTGCAAAAAAATGTAACCTTTTTTTCTCATGTTGTGTGTAGATTGATGAGGGAACGAAACGATTTAATCATTTTTAGAATAAGGCTGTAACGTAACAAAATGTGGAAAAAGTGAAGGGGGCTGAATAGTTTCTCAGTGCACTGTATGGCCCGGCATATCCATTTTTATTTATTTTTTCACCTTTATTTAATTATTTAACCAGGTAGGCCAGTTGAGAACAAGTTCTCATTTACATCTGTGACCTGGTCAAGATAAAGCAAAGCAGTGCGACAAAAACAACGCAGTTACACATGGGATAAACAAACGTACAGTCAACACAATAGAAAACTATATGTACAGTGTGTGCAAATGTAGTAAGATTAGGGAGGTAAGGCAATAAATAGGTCATGGTGGCAAAATAATTACAATTTAGCATGAACACTGGAGTGATAGATGTGCAGATGATGATGTGCAAGTAGAGATACTGGGGTGCAAAATAGCAAATATAAATAACAATATGGGGATGAGGTAGTTTGGTGTGCTATTTACAGATGGGCTGTGTACAGGTACAGCTGCTCTGACAGCTGATGCCTAAAGTTAGTGAGGGAGATATAAGATTTTTGCAATTCGTTCCAGTCATTGGCAGCAGAGAACTGGAAGGAAAGCGACCAAAGGTGTTGGCTTTGGGAATGACCAGTGAAATGTACTCACTACACACACTTAACATGGTTCTCATAATGTATCTGCTGGGTTTCTGTACAGCACTTTGAGATATCAGCTGATGTAAGAAGGGCTATATAAATACATTTGATTTGATCTGCTCATTTGCCTGCAAATGGAAAGAGAGTATTGAGGCCAAGCATTACAACAGTATGGATACTATCTAGCCCCTTTCCCCTGTAGAGTGTGAGTCCTGTGTCCCACCAGTGTTCATGAAGCAGCCTTCTCATTCCCCGGACACCCAACCTGTTATCACTGGGACCATCTGTTCCACCTCACGCAGACAGCCACTGGGGGGGTGGGGGGATTGAAGGACACTGACTTTTTCCTGCTGGATGCAGACTGGAACATCTGCCCTGGTCTATCTACCCCCCCCCCCCCCCCCCCCCCCCCCAGCCTCTTGGCATTATTAGCATTAGCTCCCTGGTAATGAGCTCATCTAACTGACTGCTGTTGAATCTTGGTTGTTAACGCTCCGCATACCAAAGTTGTGTAGCTTACATACCTCTACACTGAAAAGCTAACTTTTTTTCATGCATACCGTATGCTGTACACCTGTACATGGTGGTGCAGTAGTTGAAACGGTGCTCACAGAAAAAATGGAAATGGACATTGTAGTGTTAGTTTTGTTCCTTCAGATCTGGCAGTGTGAAACACTACTGAATATAGACCTACTCTTTCGTTGAGCAGCTGGCTGAGAAGTTCATCATGTAAGAGCTTTCATACTGTAGTACAGCTTGCCTCTTTAGATGCATCTCTGTAGTCTCAAATAGCTTTCTTTCCTTGTATCCTGTTTTTCTGCTCTGAAATAAAGAACAGTACTGTTTATGCCGTCTGTCTACATACAGCCCCATGTTACGGGTGTCTTTTCATCGTCTCCACTGGAGGAATCACCATGAAACTGACAGAGAACAGGTACTGAGTTATACACTGTCATTAATTTACCATTTCAACTGCCAATATCTCACCTTTCAAGTCCCTTCAGGAGGATCTCTCTCTCTCCCTGTATCTTACCCCTGTGCGTCCCTCCTTTCTTCTCCTCATCTCCTCTCCTCCCCTTCACAGGGAGTCCATTGACAGAGGTCTAACAGCTCTGAGGAGAGAGGTACCACGAGGAGACACCTTCATGGACGTTGGCCTGGAGAAGGTAACACTTACCTCAGATATATTGCCCCTCTGTGTTTTGCATTGGTATGTCGGTCCATATATACAAATATCTCTATATATGACTCTGTTGGTATGGATTTGTATGTACAGGCTGGTATTGAGGAAATATGTTATCTGTTTTTAAAGGGACAGCCAGTGTGATCATTGTACTGACTGATGGAGAACTGAATAAGTGGCAGTTTGATACTGCACAACGAGAGATGAGTATGCAAAATCCACTTGCCTCTTAAATGTCGCTGGATTGTTTGTTTTCGTTTTACTCTGGCTACTCTTTCCCGCTCTTACTTGTGCCATTCATTTTTTGACATTAAAGTAACGACAGCGGAAACATTTCTAATGACCTGTCAAACACACTCCGGTTATGGCTGAAATGGGCTCAATAGAATACATTGGCTAAACATTGCATCTATAAGAAGGCCAATGCTTCATTTGAGATTTATTGCACCATCTCGACACATCACAAGAAAGATAACTTTATTTTAGTAGGTTTTGATTTTGGGTGCAATCTTTTTTATAATAAAGTTGAAATGTTTACAAATGCCCTGAAAAGAAAGAAACTTTCAAATCAACACTCGGATTATAGTGATATTGTGTCTGATCTTGCAAACAATGTGGGTATCCTTCTCTTGACACACTTGTTATATTATGCAAGAGAACATGACAACAGTAATTAATGAGGCAGTCTGGACAGTGGAGGTGAGTGCAGATAGGCCTAGACAGAGCGAGTTTTGGGTGGTTGTAGCCCTTTTCAACCCCTTTATATTTATTTATGTTTGCAAATATGCCCAGTGTGTGTATGCAAATGTGGCACATTTTAAAGAAAAATTATAATTATCTTAAGTGACTTTTTAGTCACAAAGTATTAAAAACATACTTCATATACTAAAAAGGTGTATATGAGTGCATTATAAGAAAAGAAAGTAAACTTTTACAATAAATTGAATACCTTAATTCCCACAAATGACTGAACTCCATTCATTATTTGTGCCAGTACAATATTTTATGTGCTATAATTCAGTCAACATTTGAATGTTTAAAATCCTTCAGGTTTGAAGTTGCTTCATCCATTGTTGTTTATATTATCATATTTTTTGTTGTATATATTAGAATATTTTTTTTCCTTTTAACAATTCCGATGACCGTTGCTAATCCTACTTTAAATTCAAAGATGGCGCTAAACAGATCAGAGCTGTGTGTGTTCTCTTCATGCAGGCACAGAGGGCACGGACGCTTGCAGCCATAGTTTACTGTGTTGGAGTCAGAGTTCAACGAGACGCAGATCACACACACACACACACACAATGCATGTTTTCTGTGATTATCAGCAATAAAACAAGTATCTCTTGTGTGTGTTCTGTAGCTGGCCACTAGCAGACACCCTTGAGCATGTATTTCCTGTCTGTTTCCAAGCCCTATCGACTCGGTACGTATGGTATTAATGCCAAAAAATAAAGGAAGGTCTTTGTTACTTCAATGAATACAATACATACAGAAATGGTGCAGTGGTCCTTGTTTAAAATTCATCCATAGAACAAGTGTATCTATCAAGTCATAGCTATCTAACTTTTTAACCATGTCTTTTCATAGTAAATAAGTCCTATGTATAGGCCTACAATACGTCTTACCTGCATAATGTTTTCTGCATTGAGATACTAGCTGCTGAACCGTCCAGTGTGTGCAAGAGGTAACACTTCCTTCCATTTCAAATGCCTATTGAGCAATGTGCAATGCATCTTTTTCTGTAAAACTGGGCCTCTTAGGAAAGATTTTAAAGAACCAGATTAAGTCAATTTGTGGACTAAAATAAATGGTTATTTTGATCAAACCCATTAATCAAATCCACCATTTCTGATTATTCTGTTTATGGTATTTCATCAGACAGATACCGTGACAGTGAATGTGTTCTGGTTCAGCTGAGTAGTCATCAGAGTACATCATAAGGCGGTGTGAGGTGAGCGCACAGCCGGCCATGATTACCTCAGAAGTGACAGTGAGCATATTGTCCTGCACAGTCATGGGAAATGACCGTGTGTGTGCTGTACCTTCAGAAAGTATTCATACCCCTTTACTTTTCCCACATTTTGTTGTTACAAAGTGGGATCAAATTGGATTTAATTGTAATTTTTTTGCCAACGATCTACACAAAATACTCTAATGTCAAAGTGGGAAAAAATAGATATTTTTGTAATGGAAAATAAAACACTTTTTTTGATTAGATAAGTATTCAACCCCCTGAGTCGATATGTTATACAATGGGTGGCTCTAATCCTGAATGCTGATTGGTTAGAACCGCATTCCAGCCGGTGTCTGTTCCACAAGTTACCACCGGCTAAATCTATAACGTTAAAATGCCTATTTACTCTGTTCCATCTGACTGCTGTTTCATCAGCCCAGCCAGGCAATTTATGAACTTGATCTCCACTATAAAAAGCATCTTTATTTATTTTTATTTAACTAGGCAAGTAAGTTAAGAACAAATTGTTATTTACAATGACGGCCTACCAAAAGGCCTCTTAAAGTAGAAATCTAGGACAAAATGCAGATCACAAACAGAAACAACACTACATAAATAGATACCTAAGACAAACACAGCATGGTAGCAACACAACATGACAACATGGTAGCAACACCACATGGCAGCAGCACAAAACATGATACAAACATTATTGGGCACAGACAACCGTACAAAGGGCAAGAAGGTAGAGACAACAATACATCACGCAAAGCAGCCACAACTGTCAGTAAGTGTCCATGATTGAGTCTTTTAATGAAGAGCTGGAGATAAAACGGTCCAGTTTGAGTGTTTTTTGCAGCTCTTTCCAGTCGCTAGCTGCAGCAAACTGAAAAGAGGAGCGACCCATGGATGTGTGCTTTGGGGACATTTAACAGAATGTGACTGGCAGATTGGGTGTTGTAGGTGGAGGATGAGGACAGCAGTAGATATATCAGATAGGGGGAAGTGAGGCCTAAGAGGGTTTTATAAATAAGCATCAACCAGTGGGTCTTGCGACGGGTATACAGAGATGACCAGTTTACAGAGGAGTATAGAGTGCACTGATGTGTCCTATAAGGAGCATTGGTGGCAAATCTGATGGCCGAATGGTAAAGAACATCTAGCCGCTCGAGAGCACCCTTACCTGCCGATCTATAAATGATGTCTCCGTAATCTAGCATGAGTAGGATGGTCATCTGAATTAGGGTTAGTTTGGCCGCTGGGGTGAAAGAGGAGCGATTACGATAGAGGAAACCAAGTCTAGATTTAACTTTAAGCTGCAGCTTTGATATGTGCTGAGAGAAGGACAGTGTACTGTCTAGCCATAGTCACCTCATACAAGTACTTGGGAGTATCTCAAGCTCTAAATCCTCAGAGGTAGTAGTCACACCTGTGGGAAGACGGGCATTCTTCTTACCAAACCACATGACGTTAGTTTTGGAGGTGTTCAGAACAAGGTTAAGGGTAGAGAAATCTTTTTGGACACTAAGAAAGCTTTGTTGTAGCGCATTTGACACACAATCCGGGGAGGGGTCTGTTGAGTATAAGCCCGTTTCACCTGCATATAAATGGATGAGAGAGCTTCCTAGTGTCTGAGCTATGTTGATGTAAATTGAGAAGAGCGTGGGGCCTAGAATCGAGTACTCTCTTGGTGACCGGCAGTGGCTGAGACAGCAGATTTTCTGACTTTATACACTGTACTCTTTGAGAGAGGTACAGTGGTTCCTCCTTTAAAAGTTGGGAGCTTACACCGCGGGACTTAGAAGTACCCAGCATCACGGCTTCATTGCACCAGACCACCACAAGGGGGAGTTAGAGCACTCATTATGAATTTGGGTCCCAAGGTTTATATATGACCAATCATATCGAGTGGTTCCAATGACGAATTTGACACAAGCCACCTGTCCCTGGTGACTTTCTTCAGCAAAGATGGCTGACAAAACATTACGGGGAAGCAAATGTAAGTAATTATAATGTCATAACGAGTCGAGCTAAAAATGTATAATGGAGAGGAAGATGTTAGTTAATGTAGAGACAAATGATTGTGCATATTCTTTTGTTATAAAGTTAATTTACGAAAATAGCGATTTAGGAAGTTAGCTAGTCAGTTAACATTAGCCAGCCAGCTAGCTAGCTGGTGTTATGACATGAGTACAGTATGACACTGTAATTCGTGTTTAATGGTTTAGGGACTCCTCAGAGAACCAGCTAACCAGGCTGTCTTGGGAAACAGTGGATGTAAAGAATCTAGCTAGCTAAAGCATTTACTGCAAATTGCATGTATAATTGTGTAAGCTTGCCGTGCAATGCAGCTGAAGTGACATAGCTAGCTAACTATTTACTTGCTTGTTGTGTAGTGGAGGAAAAATAGCTGTATGCCTATGGATGTGTAGCTAACTACAGTACGTAGCCAATCTGTGTATGGACCCTGAAACGTTTGGCATGAATATTAGTTCAGAACCTATGAACCTCAGCTATAATAGTTGTTATATCAACTTCAAATGTGAATGGCATTAATGAAGCCTATGGATAGAGTAGAATATAATATCTTTATTGTGCCAAGGATGCAAGTCCTCTATACATGTACTGTAGTTATTACCACGCATGAGATCCCCACATTGTAGCCTGTACATTGAATATATTCACAGATCATGTACTCTTCCTTGGAAAATAAAGGTGCAGTTCAGGTATGAATCTCTGTGAGACATTTTTTTCAGTCATATCCAATACCAGGTGTATCAAACTCCATTCTTGAATGATGCTGTGTCTTCATGTATGTATTACAATTATACACTTCAACAGCGTTCACCACTCCTTCTGCTGGGACATCAATGATTACACATTGTAACTATGCAATAAACTAGAAACATGATTAAGTAAAGGCTGATTTGTAATCCATATATACAGAAAATAAATATGCATATCTAACTCCCTTCATCTGCATTAATCTGAGGACACAGGATAGTATTTCAATGACATACTTAATTTCAACCAGTGGAGAATGTGAAATGGTATTATTGAGATAAGTTTCTTATCCATGTGTTATAAATACATACATGCATTATAATTATGATAATTGTAATATTATAAATATAAGTTCAATCTGTACTTCAATGCACATATGGTGTGCATTCTAAAACGAGGAAGAAAGACGAGGTGGGGAGAAAGGTGTAGACGATAAAGGGAAAGGGTTAAGATCAGAGGCAGACAGGATTAGATTAATGAATTGAAGTGCTACCCTAATATTCTCAGGTCATCGCAATTACAGTGTCTCTAGCGGTGTCTCCTAACCAACCTTGGGCTCCCAGTCGGCCCGAAGGTTATCTTAAGAGCGGGTAAGGTGGCGATGACGGGACTGGCTTCCTCTCACATCAAAACATACCTGCAGACGAGAGAAAGATGGATAGAGAGAAAGCATGATTAAAACTTCTTATCGATCATTGGGACGCTAGCGTCCCACCTCGACAACATCCGGTGAAATTGCAGAGCGCCAAATTGAAATTACAGAAATCGTAATATTAAACATTAATGAAAATACAAGTGTCATACATCATTTAAAAGCTTAACTTCTTGTTAATCCAGCCGCATTGTCAGAGCACACCATGCGATTATCTGAGGACAGCGCCCCGCATACAAAAGCGCCACAAACATTTTCCAACCAAGCAGATGCATCACGAAAGTCAGAAATAGCAATAAAATAAATCACTTACCTTTGAAGATCTTCATCTTTTTGCAATTCCAAGGGTCCCATCTACATAACAAGTGGTCCTTTTGTTCGATAAAGTCCTTCTTTACATCCCAAAAAAGTAAGTTTCAATGGCGCGCTTGACTCAGTAATCCACCGGTTTTCCTCGTTCAAAATACATACAAAAAGTTACCGTAAATTACCAATAAACTTCTTCTAAACAAGTCAAACAACGTTCCTAATCAATCCCCAGGTGCCCTATTATGTAAATAAATGATCAAATTTAAGACCGAGAATACTGGAGATAAATAACGAAGTACGCGCACTCAACGGAACGCGCTACAAACACTACAGCCAAAATGGGAGCCACATAGAAAAACTACAAATTCTAGCAAATTTTTCAAAAAACAATCCTGAAACTCTTTCTAAAGACTGTTGACATCTAGTGGAAGCCCTAGGAACTGCAATCTGGGAGGACTTCCTTTTATATTCCCATTCCCAGCCATTGTAATCAGAGGTGAGCTGAATTCTTATTTTTTTCTGGATGGATTGTCCTCGGGGTTTCGCCTGCCAAATCAGTTCTGTTATACCCACAGACAATATTTTAACAGTTTTAGAAACGTCTGGGCCTGAGTAACAGGCAGTTTACTTTGGGCACCTCATTCATCCAAACTTCCGAATACTGCCCCCATCCCAAAGAAGTTAAGCCTTTTTTTTATTCTAACACGGTCCGTCGTCATCATCAGGAGGTGAAATGCAAAACTGACCTTGGATCATTAACTGTGGGACTACTACATCTGTAACGCCCTGGCCATAGAGAGGGTTTTTTCCTCTGTTTTTGGTTAGGCCAGGGTGTGACATGGGTGGGCGTTCTATGTTCATTTTCTATGTCGGTGGTTTAATTTGTTTCGGCCGTGTATGGCTCTCAATCAGGAACAGCTGTAGATCGTTGTTGCTGATTGAGAGTCATACATAGGCAGCCTGTTTTTCCTTTGGGGTTTGTGGGTGAATGTTTTCTGTTTAGTGTGTTCCTGACAGAACTGTTGCTTGTCGTTTTTTTGGTTTCTTTTGTATAGTGTTCATTCGATCATTAAATCCTTTCATGATGAACTCATCCTCCGCTGCACCTTGGTCTCATTTGAACGACAGCCATTACAACATCTCTATCTGTATTTCAATGTAAAGCATCTCTTTAAATAATACTTCCTGTTGACCTGACCAAGTGGCTTCTCACCTATGATCATGCTGTGCCCTCTGTGTCAGCCAGTTCAGATGCGGGAGGGGTTCACCACACAGCTGATTTAACTTAGAAGATTTAGGGAGAAGGGGGGCAAGGGATGAAGTGAAGGAGAGAGGCTGTGTGTGTGTGTGTGTGTGTGTGTGTGTGCGTGCGTGCGTGCGTGCGTGCGTGCGTGTGTGGTCTCACCTGGTGTCCACACTAAGTGGCTACAGAGTACTTTATGCTGAAAAACAGACACATGAGGACAAACAATAAAATATGTCATTATTAGACATAAATACCACTTGAAGCTTGAAAAAAAAAAGCTAATCGTTACACTCGTGAAATATGATTATATATCGACTATGAAACAAATATTACATGGCCTGCTTATGAGTTGCCATAAAAGAAAGTTAGATTAATTCAACTGAAAATGGTGAAGAACATGCGTTCGTAGCTAAATGCTTTTGGTCAGCTTGAGAATAATAATCGTATGCTTTATCATTCTACGGTATGTAATATAGTAGAATGTTATCAACCGACACTGAATCATAGGAGCTATGTAAAAGTTGGACGGAAGAAGGCCCAGTGCTGCTTACCTGAGATGCCATCATCACACAGTCCTCCTTTGTAGGTGTCCGCTATGACTTCCTTTGTGTCTGAAAAAAGTAGCTTTCAAAACAATTATTTTTGATTGAAAATAAAAGTTTTGCTCTCGACAAAAAGACACAAATGTACCTCCAAAGCATATAACAATTTGCCTGTGAATAACCACACCTTCATACAAAGGTGCTACTGTATGCAGAATTCTTGACACACAACCGAAGTTGCTGCCATATCCTGCCAGCACGCCCACAACCGAGCCTCTCAGGACGAGAATGTACACTGCTGCTACTCGCTGCTTGTTTGTTAACCATGCATAGTCACTTCGCCCCCACCTACATGTACAGATTACCTCAACTAGCCTGTACTCCTGCACACTGACTCGGTACCGGTGCCCCCTGTATATAGCCTCGTTATTGTTATTCTTATTGTGTTACTTTTTATTATTACTTTTTATTTTAGTCTACTTGGTAAATATTTTCAACTGCACTGTTGGTTAAGGGCTTGTAAGTAAGCATTTCAAGGTAAAGTCTACACATGTATTCTGCGCATGTGACAAATAAAGTTTGATTTGATTTAGGCCTCTCTCCCCCTATCTGAGATATTTACTGCAGCCCTCATCCTCCACACACAACAACCGTTCTACCAGTCACATTCTGTTAAAGGTCCCCAGAGTACACATATACCTAGTTCGCTCGACTTTGCAGTTCGCTGCAGCTAGCGACTAGAACGAGCTGCAACACTCAAACTGGACAGTTTTATCTCAATCTCTTCTTTCAAAGACTCAATCATGGACACTTTTACTGACAGTTGTGGCTGCTTTGCGTGATGTATTGTTGTCTCTACCTTCTTGCTGTTGTCTGAGCCCAATAATGTTTGTACCATGTTTTGTTCTGCTACCATGTTGTGCTGCTGCCATGTTGTGTTGCTACCATGCTGTGTTGTCATGTGTTGCTGCCATGCTATATTGTTGTCTTTAGGTTTCTCTTTATGTAGTGTTTTATTGCTTGTCGTGATGTGTGTTTTGTCCTCCTCGCAGGAGGCCTTTTGCCTTTTGGTAGGCCGTCATTGTAAATAAGAATTTGTTCTTAACTGACTTGCCTAATTAAATAAATACATTTAAATTAAATTAAAATGTAAAATGCACATTAAATAATTTAATGTTTGGATTCAGGCTTGTGTCAGGTGAACTGTTGTGTCCTCACCTTTGGTCTGATCATTTCCCCATAATCTCAGTGTTCTCTTTCAACTGCTGCCATGGATATGCATGGTAGCATATGCTTTGTATAGTTCTTCTGTAAGAAACATTTCAGTTTGGCCCCATTCATTTCAGTTAATTAAAGACAAAATTATGCTTATTAAGCACATGACCATTGTATGTTTGGTTGTGTATCTTTTACAATGCTCTGTCTAACTTAATGTCTAACTGGAGGAGCCAGAGTGAGTTGTTAATATATTCTCAATGTTTGAGGGCATTTGAGGGCCCATAAGATTTAAGGGCCCATACCCCCTTCCTATCTCCCCCTCCCCCCATGCTGCAACCACCAACCCCCAAACACACAAACACACACACAAACACACACACACACACACACACACACACACACCCCTCAGCCCTGTCTCATATGATGAAGACATCATTGCTGCTGTCACACGATCACATGGTGACTGGGAACCTTCTGGAAGAAGCTACACACACACATATACACACACACTCATGGCAGAGAGCTGATTGATGGGTGGTACGTACGATGGCTCTGTCACCAGGGTACTGAATGCCCAGAGAGAGAGAGAGAGAGAAAGAGATAGAGGCACACGAAGAGGGAGTACAGATTTATCTGTGAGTGTCATTATTTATATCTGGTTCTTTCTGTGGTGCTATACAGGATTAAATAATATTATATTGTTCTCTATTATTTTAGAGTGAGGGGGATGTCCCAGAAGGGAGGTACAAGGCTCCCTGGCCCTTTCCTCTCTTTCAGTCTGCTACCTCTTTTTCCATCCACCCCCAAATAACCTTGACCCCCCTTGCACTTAGGCGTCCCCCTCCCGCCTCCTCCCTCAATGCTAAACCACAGTCTCAATTACCTCTTTTTTATTTTGCCTCCCAAATCATTACCACGACTCACTCTCCTCTCAAATATCAACCCACCAACCTCAACTCTCAATTTACCTTGGGGTTAGTGGAGTTTTGCAACAGCCCTACACACACACACACACACACACACACACACACACACACACACACACACACACACACACACAATACTCCCCTCTGCATGCTTCTCTCTGATCTGTGTTGTAGATAGCAGGGAAGTCATTCAGTGACCTAATGACAACTTTCCACATTAGGTCTCTGGAAACAACCCAAAGTCCCATCCTTTTTTACACTTGTTGGCAGTCGACAATGCAATCCTGATAAATCTTACTTTGCTACCCCGTACTGTTAACAAAGATGCATTTACAATCAGCATCACTACATCAAGGAAAATATAGTATTCTTTCTAAAAAAGAGATCTACATATATTTCAGGATGTTGTGTATCATTGGAAATAATCAGAATTAGTGTAAACATAACAGTTTTGAAAACATAGCTTGTCCAAAAAAAGTGGTATTGTGGCACAACTTACCCTGGGTATGGGGTATGTTTAGCATAGGGACAGGGAGAGTTAAGCCTCCTTGGAGTAAGTGGGTGATTGGGGTTGGTAGGTCAGAGTTTAATTCATGGAATGGGGGTGTGGTATATTGTATAAATGAAATGTATACCTACATTCAGATATACTGTACAGTGAGGTCCATAATTATTGACACCCTTGATAAAGAGGAACAAAAATGACTGTATAAAATAAATAATTAAAATACTGAGCTATATTGTATTCTCAAAAATAGGGACATTTTATGATTTTATACTAATACAATTGCTCAGAAAAAGAGATGCTGTTTAATAAGTAATAAGGGGTCACCCCTGAGTTCAATACCTTTCAAATCTTACCTTGCAAAGATTATGGCAACTTTTGTAAAATGTTTTTTGAGTTGGAGAACACATTGGGAGGGATCTTAGACCATTCCTCCATACAGAAATAATTCTTCCAGATCCTTGAAATTCTTAGTCTGCGCTTATGGACTGCCCTCTGTAATTCAAATCAAAGGTTTTCAATAGGTTTCAAGTCCAGAGACTGAGATTGCCATTGCAAAAGAATGTGCCATTTCGTAGGCAAGTTCTCTGCATTTGAGGCTCCTAAGCCCATGAAACTGGATTATGAGATTCTTGATATGTTTAGCAAGCTCAGGCTCCATGTTATCTGACAATACCTTGTGTGCCTCTGCTACTCTATCATAGCCTCTCTTCCACACATGTACATGTTCCTTTAATTTTTTGGGGACCTCTTTTCAGTATCATTCAGTCTGTTTTTTCATCCCTTGCTCTCTTCTCTCACTTTCTCAGCTGCTCTCTCAAGAACCTCAAACGGGGCTAGACCCTTGCTTGTTTTACATTTGAATACATGATAATGTCTTCAGTTCACATGCATGACACAAAACTACTATGCATGTTATACATAAAATGATGCATAAAACTGACAATGTAATCATAATTTGTATGGGGTATGGTGGCTAACTGATGTAAAAAAAAAAAAATCTCTTAAAATGATCTACTTTGGAATAGTACATTAATCATGAAACCTATAACACCACAAATTCATTTGAAAATCAGTTTTTATTTTACCTAACTTGCTTACCACTTTTCCTATGTGGTTTCTTCCTTCACACAATCTTTTAAAATATTTGGTCACATGATTCATTTTGTGTATGGTTTCCTAGAAACAAGGGGTGGCTGAACTAACCCTTTGGCTCAACTTACCCCACTCTCCCCTAATGTAGCATTGTGTGTGTTGTAGGGCGATCTATCTACAGGTCAGTATGAATGAAGGACTCTCATACATCACCAGTTTTGTTCACATCACCACCACTGAATGTGTGAGTACAGGGACATTCAAAAATCCCTAAGCAACATTTAACAACATTCAGCAACATTTTACAACATTCAGCATCACGTCCTGAAGCACTGCAAAATATAATATTTTTGTTGGTATATTTCAATCCATTTTCTTCCGTGTTATGCCTAATAAACAATACCCAGACCCCCTTAAATCATTACTCATCTCAATTTATATCAATCTATAGCTTAAAACAAGACACCACATTACTTTGCTGTGACATATTATGATATCTCTCTCTGTGTAGTTTGATGGGACCATCCTGCTTATCACGTTTCTGGTTCTGACACTGTTGTTGGGCCTAAGACTGTTACGGTGATCGTTTTACCACCACACCGGCGGTCAAGAGCCATGATGGCAGTCAAATTCCACTTGACCGTTTAAAGGTTTAAAGGCTCTGATGTTGCTGATGATCATTAAAAGCCTACCAAACTTGCTAATTGCCTGGTACTCTGCACTCTATTGTTCTTCTAATCACTCTCACATCAAAGCAAATATATTTGAAAATCTAATCAAACACTTCATGGGAGCCCATGAGCTCATGTTGTGCAACATTTCTATAGGCTAAGCAATTGCATGAGAAAACAGAGTGATGGCTTCTATTAAAAAGAGGAGGATCCTATCAGTTTTCTATAGGCTAGGCATACTATATTTATTTCTCAACTTTCCTAAAATTAAGCACATTGCTTCTCTTTACAACAGGAGTATAGGCTAACTGGCTGGCATGAAAATGAATCACGTTGTCACGCCCTGACCTGAGAGAGACGGTTTGTTTCTCTATGTTGTTAGGTCAGGGTGTGGGCATTCTATGGTTTATATTTCTATGTTTTGGCCAGGTATGGTTTTCAATCACAGGCAGCTGCCTATCGTTGTCTCTGATTGGGAACCATACTTAGGCAGCCCTTTTTCCCTCCTTGAGTTGTGGGATCTTATTTTTGTACTGCTTGTAAAGCCTGCAAGACGTGATGGTTGTTTTTCCATTGTTTATTATTTTGTTTAAGTGTTCAGATTTAAAATAAATATCAAGATGAACACATTCCACGGTGCACCTTGGTCTACTCCTTTGGACAATTGTTACAGAAGATCCCACCACCAAAGGACCAAGCAGCGTGGGCAGGATGACTGGACCTGGGAGGAAATCCTGGATGGGGCAGGACCCTGGACAAGGCCTGGGGAGTATCGCCGTCCGCAAGAGGAGATAGAGGCAGTGAAAGCAGAATGGCGATACTGGGAGGAACAGGCAAGGCAACAACGGAAGCCCGAGAGGCAGCGGCAAATTTTGTTTTTGGGGGGGCACACGGGGAGATTGGCGAAGTCGGGGTTGAGACCTGAGCCAACTCCCCGGGAAGCGAGTGACTGAGCAAGCACCATGTTATGCGGTGATGCGCACTGTGTCGCCAGTGTGCACTCACAGCCCGGTGCGCTCGGTGCAAGCTCCTCACCGTTGCCGTGCTAGAGTTGGCTGTCAGCCAGGAAGAAGTGTGCCAGCTCAGCGTTCCTGGTCGCCAGTGCGTCTCTTCGGCCCAGGTTATCCTGCGCCAGCTCTACGCACGGTACCCCCCCCGTTCACCAGCACAGCCCAGTTCGTCCTGTGCCAGCGCTCCGCCCTTGCTGGGCTAAAATAACCATCCAGCCAGGACGGGGTGTGCCAGCCCTAAGCTCCAGACCTCCAGTGCGCCTCCACGGCCCAGTATACCCTGTGCCTGCTCTGCGCACCCAGTCTCCTGTGCGTCTCCCCAGTCCGGTGAGACCGGTTCCAGCTCCACGTAGGAAGCCTCCAGTGATGATCTGTGGTCCGAAGCCTCCAGTGATGATCCATGGCACGAAGCCTCCAGTGATGATCCATGGCCCGGAGCCTGTAGTGATAATCCATGGCACGAAGCCTCCAGTGATGATCCATGGCCCGGAGCCTGTAGGGATGATCCATGGCACGAAGCCTCCAGTGATGATCCATGGCCCGGAGCCTGTAGGGATGATCCATGGCCCGGAGCCTGTAGAGATAATCCATGGCAAGGAGCCTGTAGGGATAATCCATGGCAAGAAGCCTGTAGGGATGATCCATGGCCCGGAGCCTGTAGAGATGATCCATGGCACGAAGCCTCCAGTGATGATCCATGGCCCGGAGCCTCCAGTGATGATCCATGGCACAAAGCCTCCAGTGATGATCCATGGCGCGGAACCTGTAGTGATGATCCATGGCACGGAGCCTGCAGTGACAGTCCCCGGTCCGGAACCTACAGCGACGCTCTCCAGTCCGGAGCCTTCAGCGACGCTCCCCAGTCCGGAGCCTCCAGCGACACTCCCCAGTCCGGAGCCTTCAGCGACGCTCCCCAGTCCGGAGCCTCCAGCGACGCTCCCCAGTCCGGAGCCTCCAGCGACGCTCCCCAGTCCGGAGCCTCCAGCGACGGTCCGGGCTTCAGCTACGGTCCGCAGCCTGGAATCTTCAGCGGCGGTCGGCAGTTCAGAGCCTCCGGCGATGATCCATGGTCTGGTTCCTCCGGCGACACAGAAGCGGGGGGGGGGGGGATCAGCGGGCCCCGAACCAGAGCCGCCGCCAAGTATAGATGCCCACCCGGACCCTCCCCTATAGGTTCAGGTTTGCGGCCCGGGAGTCCGCACCTTTGGGGAGGGGGGGGGGGTACTGTCACGCCCTGACCTGAGAGAGACGGTTTATTTCTCTATGTTGTTAGGTCAGGGTGTGGGGTGGGCATTCTATGGTTTATATTTCTATGTTTTGGCCAGGTATGGTTTCCAATCAGAGGCAGCTGCCTATCGTTGTCTCTGATTGGGAACCATACTTAGGCAGCCCTTTTTCCCTCCTTGAGTTGTGGGATCTTATTTTTGTACTGCTTGTAAAGCCTGCAAGACGTGACGGTCATTTTTTTCCATTGTTTATTCTTTTGTTTAAGTGTTCAGATTTAAAATAAATATCAAGATGAACACATTCCACGGTGCACCTTGGTCTACTCCTTTGGACAGTTGTTACACACGTGAAAAGCGTCCTCCATGTGCTATTTAAGTGCATAGATGACATGTCATTTTTTCCATTGCCCCTGTTTCTAGGCAGGTGCATGATAATGGTCCATTCTAAATCAAAACAAATTCCACACATAAACTCAGAAAAAAAGGAACGTCCTCTCAATGTCAACTGCATTTATTTTCAGCAATCTTAACATGTGTAAATATTTGTATGAATATAAGATTCAACAACTGAGACATAAACTGAACAAGTTCCATATACATGTGACTAACAGAAATGGAATAATGTGTCCCTGAACAAAGGAGGGTCAAAATCAAAAGTAACAGTCAGTATCTGGTGTGGCCACCAGCTGCATTAAGTACTGCAGTGCATCTCCTCCTCATGGACTGCACCAGATTTGCATGTTCTTGCTGTGAGATGTTACCCCACTTCCACCAAAGCACCTGCAAGTTCCCGGGCATTTTTGGGGGGAATCGCGAATCCGACCATCACCCCTGGTGAGACAAAACCCTGACTCATCAGTGAAGAGCACATTTTGCCAGTTCTGTCTGGTCCTGCGACGGGTTTGTGCCCATAGGCGACGTTGTTGTCAGTGATGTCTGGTGAGGACCTGCCTTACAAGCCCTCAATCCAGCCTCTATCAGCCTATTGCATACAGTCTGAGCACTGATGGAGGGATTGTGCATTCCTGGTGTAACTCAGGCAGTTCTTGTTGCCATCCTGTACCTGTCCCGCAGGTGTGATGTTTGGATGTATCGATCCTGTGCAGGTGTGGTTACACGTGGTCTGCCACTGTGAGGACGATCAGCAGTCCATCCTGTCTCCCTGTAGCGCTGTCTTAGGCGTCTCACAGTACGGACATTGCAATTTATTGGCCACATCTGCAGTCCTCATGCCTCCTTGCAGCATGCCTAAGGCACGTTCCCGCAGATGAGCAGGGACCCTGGGCATCTTTCTTTTTGTGTTTTTCAGAGTCAGTAGAAAGGCCTATTTAGTGTCCTAAGTTTTCAAAACTGTAACCTTAATTGCCTACCGTCTGTAAGCTGTTAGTGTCTTAATGACCGTTTCACAGGTGCATGTTCATTAATTGTTTATGGTTCATTGAACAAGTATGGGAAACAGTGTTTAAACCCTTTACAATGAAGATTTGTGAAGTTATTTGGATTTTTAGAAATTATCTTTGAAAGACGGTCCTGAAAAAGGGACGTTTCTTTTTTTGCTGAGTTTATATTTTTTTGTATATGCAAAGACAAGATTAAATCAAGAATAGTGTGATGTGTGACCGACCGGCTTGATTCGGTCTTATGTAGCAAAATTTGAAATTGTGTTTCTAACTTTGGATAAAAGTAGAGACAGATACATTACAGATGAGGAACAATGGGAAAGTTATTCTGCTTTTAAAGTTGATGAATTTGTAACCTTACTTTTGAGGAAACGGCCCTTGAATGTTTTGGTACCTACTGGAAAGCTCTTCTTCGTCCACACCCATTCAGCATCGTTCACACCCTCTTAAGCTTTAGTCCCCCCCGTTTAAGGATTCACATGTGAGGCTATGTACTAAACAGCCAAAGATTTCAAGACTAAAGGCTGGCTTATACTACGGGTGTGTTCGTACATTTTATCTTGAGTGCCAGTGTGCTCTGGGCGTTTGTAAACTCAGAGCATTGTCAGATTGGCCGTTCGTAAATTCGGAGTGTTTTGCTATCAGAGCGCTCAGAGCGCACACTGGACGGTCTGGCCAAAAAGTATGGATGATCCAAGAGTTCTGACCTAACAACATCAGTCGAGCACCCAAGCTAACTGGCTAACATAGGCTAGCTTGCTAGCTACTTTCAGACACAAAAAAGAGAACTCACTCTGACCATTATATTCACCATTGCAGAGCTGGTTAGGCTTATGTTATCTAGAGCATTGGTCACTGCAACTGTGCTGCTGGAAACTATTTCATTTCTTTTTTTGCAAATGTTTACTGACACCGACCATATTGAACGGGTGTTGAGCATTCATAAATTTGTCAGTTATTCTGCGCTCTAGCACACTCAGATGAGAGTGCTCTGAAATCGGAGTAGATAGCCAGAGCGAATTTACCAGCTATGTCTATCGACTAGTTGTCGCAGTGACATCATAAACATTCTATTTAAATAGTTACTTGCATAGTGTAGTCTTTTGTTTAGATATGTAGCTAGCTAGCTAAACAATGAACCATAATCCCAACTCATAACGTTATTACCCTGCATGAATCTGCAGGTAGCTAACCAACCTGGTTCAATGTTATCTAGCTAGTATTAGGCTATAACTAGCAATGCAAATGGCTCTGAGATATGAATAATATTACTACACAGATCATACACATAACTTTAGCTAGCTAGCCAGCCAGCCAGCCACCTAATGTTAGCTAGCTAGCTAACAGTACACTTTAACTTGAAATGAAGAGGACTTTCTGACAAAAATTTGAAACGTGTAATGTCTGAAAATGTAGCTAGCTAGACTCTCTTAGATGGATGGACGCTTCTCCCTCTCGGTCACGGATGCCATGAATGCCCTTAATTTGAAGATGTAATCCGGAGACAGGTGTTTTATAAATTAAATTAAATTGTATTTGTCACATGTGCCGAATACAACAGGTGTAGACTTTACAGTGAAATGCTTACTTACAAGCCCTTAAACAAAAATGAAGTTTTAAGAAAGATAAGTGTTAAGAAAGTAGAAGCTGTTAAGAAGCCTTTTGGACCTAGACTTGCCGCTCCGGTACCACTTTTACATTTACGTCATTTACGTCATTTAGCAGACGCTCTTATCCAGAGTGACTTACAAATTGGTGCATTCACCTTATGATATCCAGTGGAACAACCACTTTACAATAGTACATCTATATCTTTTTTTTGGGGGGGGGGGTAGACGGATTACTTTATCCTATCCCAGGTATTCCTTAAAGAGGTGGGGTTTCAGCTGTCTCTGGAAGGTGGTGATTGACTCCGCTGTCCTGGCGTCGTGAGGGAGCTTGTTCCACCATTGGGGTGCCAGAGCAGCGAACAATTTTGACTGGGCTGAGCGGGAACTGTGCTTCCGCAGAGGTAGGGAGGCGAGCAGGCCAGAGGTGGATGAATGCAGTGCCCTTCTTTGGGTGTAGGGACTGCCGTGTGGTAGCAGAGAGAACAGTCTATGACTAGGGTAGCAGGAGTCTTTGGCAATTTTTAGGGCCTTCCTCTGACACCGCCTGGTATAGAGGTCCTGGATGGCAGGATGCTTAGCCCCAGTGATAGGGTAGGGCCTTACGGTCAGAGGCCGAGCAGTTGCCATACCTGGCTGTGATGCAATCAGTCAGGATGCTCTCTGGTGCAGCTGTAGAACGTTTTGAGGATCTGAGGATTCTTGCCAAATCTATCTCCTGAGGGGGAATAGGTGATGCCGTGCCCTCTTCATGACTATCTTGTTGTGTTTGGACCATGATAGTTTGTTGGTGATGTGGACACCAAGCTCTAAACCTGCTCCATTACAGCCCCATTGATGAGAAGAGGGGCGTGCTCATTCCTCCTTTTCCTGTAGTCCACAATCATCTCCTTTGTCTTGATCACATTGAGGGAGAGGTTGTTATCCTGGCACCACACTGCCAGATCTCTGACCTCCTCTCTATAGGCTGTCTCATCGTTGTCTGTGATCAAGCATACCACTGTTGTATCATCGGCAAACTTAATGATGGTGTTGGATTCGTGCATGGCCATGCAATCATGGGTGAACAAAGAGTACAGGAGGGGACTGAGCACGCACCCCTGAGGGGCCCCTATGTTGAGGATAGTGTGGCAGATGCCACTTTTACCACTTTTACCTATCCTTACCACCTGGGGGTGGCCCATCAGGAAGTCCAGGATCCAGTTGCAGAGGGAGGTGTTTAGTCCCAGGGTCCTTAGCTTAGTGGGCTGACACAACAGCCTTCTGTGTGTTCTCCTTTTGACTGTTTGCAATCAAACACCAGAATTTTCTCCATCTCCTTTGCTATCATACTTCAAACTGATTTCAAAACTCAGTCTCCAGAAAGTGGAGAGCAACACTTATGCACTTCTGCTATGTAACATCTTTAAAAAAAGATGTGTTAAAGGATTATCTACACGTACTGACCAGCTCATACTATAGACAGAAGCGCGCTACATGGCAGACCAATCCGAACTCACCTCTTGGCATGTCTAACCCACTCGTTATCTCAGCCAATCATGGCTAGTGGGAAAGTTGCTGTCTTTTTCTGTAGCTAAACCAACTAGGCTCGTAATTGAAAAATGTTATGCATATTTGGCGTATGGCATACACGTTTGTTATTAAGGCACATGAAAGTTCACATGTTCTAGAAGGCATTTCTGCATTTTAATTTTTTTATTTTTTAAGTTGACGTTCAAATGGCGCTCCTGTGTAGTAGTGGCGCGCGACATACGCCTAGTTTCCTGAAATGAGTCACATATTATCACTTGTGAATGATATATTATCACTTAGCTTAAGGCAAAGAGCGCATATTTTTTTTTAAATTTACTTTTTCAAATCAGAATCACACCTCATGTAATCTAGCCCATGGCCTATATGTTTTGATAATTTTGTATCACAACTAAAGTGGCCAAATAACTTCTTAAAAGGAAGCACATTAATCCACTTTACAACAGATGTAGAGCCTAACTGGTATACATACGCAGTCGTGAGTTTCAAGTTTGGGGAAGATAATTTTCACCATTAAAATGCACCTTTATAATAGAACCAATACATGCATAATCGCATTTGTGGTCACTTTTGAGAATGGTGTTTTCCTGCTAATGGAACATTCACACTTATAGCCTACTACCGTGTGCGCATTGCTGCGCATATAATGTGAAGAAATAGACTAATAGTTTATCAACATTTTCAGCTAAACATAGTTATTTTTAGCATGGAGAGGAAGGATGTTTTGTTGTGTTTAATGTATCTTCTTACTGATTTACCTATTGAGTCTTTATTCTACCTTATGAAGGTACTTAAAAAGGCCGGAGAGGACAACTGCTTCCGAGAGTCTTTCTCTCAAGCTGTGATTACTGTAATCCACAAGAAAGGGAAAAACCTGCTAAAGTGCGCCTCCTATAGACCAATCTCTTTCCTTAACACAGATTGTAAACTGGTCACCAAGATGCTATCTAAGAGACTGGAGTCATGTCTTCCCCTGCTGGTCAACCCAGACCAGACTGGCTTCATAATTAATAGATTTTCCCTTAATAATCTCAAAGGTTTTTTGATATAATACACCTTGCTAACAAAAACAAAATACCTAGTGTTGCGGTCTCCCTCGATGCCAAAAAGGCCTTTGTTAGGGTCAAATGACCATATCTCTTTCACGTTTTGGAAAAGTTCGTTTTAGGCACCGTGTTTGTAAATGTAATAAAATCACTCTACACATCTCCTAAAGCTAGGATTGCTACCAATGGGATTACTTCCTCCTCTTTCCCTCTCTATAGGGGGAACAGACAAGGTTGCCCAATTATCCCCCACCTCATCGCCCTCGCCATCGAACCGTTGGCTGGGGCCATTAGAACGTGCCCTGACATACATGGCTTTGAGGTGGGCCCCATACCCATAAATTATCACTTTTTGCGGACAACCTTATCTTATTTCTAATGAACCCAAAATATTCCCTCTCTCACTTACATAACCTATTACAGTATTATAGGTATTTATCTGGGTATAAGGACAATTTTGATAAAAGTGAAATCTTACCGTCTGCCTTTGACCGTCATCAAATCAAATCAAATGTTATTGGTCACATACACATGGTTAACAGATGTTATTGCGAGTGAAGCGAAATGCTTACGGTTCTAGATCCGACAGCGCAGTAATATCTAACAATTCCACAACAAAACCTAATACACACAATCTAGTAAAGGAATGGGATGAGAACATAAGTATAAAATACTTGGATGAGCAGTAACAGAGCAGCTGAGATGCAATACATAGTAAAGAATAGATAGTGAGGGATACAGTATACAGTGGGGGAAAAAAGTATTTGATCCCCTGTCACGTCGGACTTGGACTGGCTGATAGGTGGAATCAAGTGCAGGAGACAGAGGTGCTGGAGGTGAGTGTCTTTTAATAATCCTACTCACACACACGCCGAAAAGCACAGGGCGCTATACAAAGTTCCAGTAATTAGTTAACTGCGCCCGTACAACACAAAAAATATAATTCCTAAGGCAAGGAGCGCAGCCCGGTAAATCTTTATACAAAACAAACTGTCGCTCACACAACGTGGACAATAAACAATCCCGCACAAAATCCCAACTGAAAACACACATTAAATAAGTCCCCACTAATGACATACACAAAACAGGTGCGGAACAGACAGACAAAACTAAACGACAGAAACAACGATCGGTGGCAGCTAATAGGCCGGCGACGACGACCGCCGAGCGCCGCCCGACCGAGGAGGGGCGCCACTTTCGTTGGATCCTGTGACATCCCCTGCTGATTTTGTACGTTTGCCCACTTACAAAGAAATTATGTCTATAATTTTAATGGTAGGTTTATTTGAAAAAAAAAAAAAAATCCAGAAAAACGCATGTCAAAAATGTTATAAAATGATTTCCATTTTAATGAGGGAAATAAGTATTTGACCCCTCTGCAAAACATGACTTAGTACTTGGTGGCAAAACCATTGTTGGCAATCACAGAGGTCAGATGTTTCTTGTAGTTGGCCACCAGGTTTTCACACATCTCAGGAGGGATTTTGTCCCACTCCTCTTTGCAGATCTTCTCCAAGTCATTAAGGTTTCGAGGCTGACGTTTGGCAACTCGAACCTTCAGCTCCCTCCACAGATTTTCTATGGGATTAAGGCCTGGAGACTGGCTAGGCCACTCCAGGACCTTAATGTGCTTCTTCTTGAGCCACTCCTTTGTTGCCTTGGCCGTGTGTTTTGGGTCATTGTCATGCTGGAATTCCCATCCACGACCCATTTTCAATGCTCTGGCTGAGGGAAGGAGGTTCTCACCCAAGATTTGACAGTACATGGCCCCGTCCATCGTCCCTTTGATGCGGTGAAGTTGTCCTTTCCCCTTAGCAGAAAAACACCCCCAAAGCATAATGTTTCCACCTCCATGTTTGACCCTTGGAGATGGTGTTCTTGGGGTCATAGGCAGCATTCCTCCTCCTCCAAACACGGTGAGTTGAGTTGATGCCAAAGAGCTCCATTTTGGTCTCATCTGACCATAACACTTCCACCAGTTGTCCTCTGAGTCATTCAGATGTTCATTGGCAAACTTCAGACAGGCATGTATATGTGCTTTCTTGAACAAGGGGGACCTTGCGGGCGCTGCAGGATTTCAGTCCTTCACGGCGTAGTGTGTTACCAATTGTTTTCTTGGTGACTATGGTCCCAGCTGCCTTGAGATCATTGACACGATCCTCCCGTGGAGTTCTGGGCTGATTCCTCACCGTTCTCATGATCATTGCAACTCGAGGTGAGATCTTGCATGGAGCCCCAGGCCGAGGGAGATTGACAGTTCTTTTGTGTTTCTTCCATTTGCGAATAATCGCACCAAATGTTGTCACCTTCTCACCAAGCTGCTTGGCGATGGTCTTGTAGACCATTCCAGCCATGTGTAGGTCTACAATCTTGTCCCTGACATCCTTGGAGAGCTCTTTGGTCTTGGCCATGGTGGAGAGTTTGGAATCTGATTGATTGCTTCTGTGGACAGGTGTCTTTTTTACAAGTAACAAGCTGCGGTTAGGAGCACTCCCTTTAAGAGTGTGCTCCTAATCTCAGCTCGTTACCTGTATAAAAGACACCTGGGAGCCAGAAATCTTTCTGATTGAGAGGGCGTCAAATACTTATTTCCCTCATTAAAATGCAAATCAATTTATAACATTTTTGACATGCGTTTTTCTGGATACTTTTGTTGTTATTCTGTCTCTCACTGTTCAAATAAACCTACCATTAAAATTATAGACTGATCCTTTCTTTGTCAGTGGGCAAACGTATAAAATCAGCAGGGGATCAAATACTTTTTTCCCCCACTGTAGCCACCTGCCCAGTTAAGAGACCTGAAGCCTTAGTAGATACAAGAACTCTGGTGAGTCTGACTGGGAATCCTCTAAGTCCCATTACCCAAACTCCTTTTTATGTGAGCTTGCTGTAGGCAGACTACGATGACATTCATTTTCCGTATTCCATCTCTCATCATTCCCAACATTCGGATTTTGAAATATATTGTCCAGTGTTCATTGTTTAATGTTGAAGTTTTGGGTGGCAAACTCTTCTGTAACAAAGAGACATTCCATTCACCCAAACTAGACTCCAAAAGGAATCGTCTGCTGCCTACAATTTAAGATCGATGTGAGGTGTCATAAAACCCCACATCTTCTATTAAACGCTAATCCATTATAACCTGATCCATGGATCCTCACAGGAGAGTCGTGACACTTGACTAACTCACAGTCGCCATACTGGAAATCAATGTAATTACATCTTAATCTGAAATGAATCTTTATTTTTAAGGTAATGACTGCACTATACCACAATGAAGGTAAATCCACATGTCAAAAGAAAAATTATGACACCACGGGGTATTTTAACATACAGTACCAGTCAAAAGTTTGGACATGCCTACTCATTCCAGGGTTTTTCTTTATGTTTATTATTTTCTACATTGTAGAATAATAGTAAAGACATCAAAACTGTGAAATAACACATATGGAATAGTGCAGTAAGCCTAACAGTGTTAAACAAATCAAAATATATTTTATATTTGAGATTCTTCAAAGTAGCCACCCTTTGACTTTATGGAAGCTTTGCACACTCTTGGCATTCTCTCAACCACCTTTTTTTATTTTATTTTGTTTCACCTTTATTCATCCAGGTAAGCCAGTTGAGAACAAGTTCTCATTTACAACTGCGACCTGGCCAAGATAAAGCAAAGCAATGCGACACAAACAACACAGAGTTACACATGGGATAAACAAATGTACAGTCAATAACACAGTACAAAAATCTATATACAGTGTGTGCAAATGTAGTAAGATTAGGGAGGTAAGGAAATAAATAGGCCCTAGTGGCGAAATAATTACAATTTAGCATTAACACTGGAGTGATAGATGTGTAGAAGATGATGTGCAAGTAGACATACTAGGGTGCAAAGTCGCAAAAAAATGAATAACAATATGGGGATGAGGCAGTTGGGTGGGCTATTTACAGATGGGCTGTGTACAGGTACAATGATCAGTAAGCTGCTCTGACAACTGATGCTTAAAGTTAGTGAGGGAGGTATGTCTCCAGCTTCAGTGATTTTTGCAATTCGTTCCAGTCATTGGCAGCAGAGAACTGGAAGGAAAGGCAGCCAAAGGAGGAGTTGGTTTTGGGGATGACCATACCTGCTGGAGCGCGTGCTACGGGTGGGTGCTGCTATGGTGACCAGTGAGCTGAGAAAGGCGGGGCTTTACCTAGCAAAGACTTATAGATGACCTGGAGCCAGTGGGTTTGGCGATGAATATGAAGCGAGGGTCAGCCAACGAGAACATACAGGTCGCAGTGGTGGGTAGTACACACGGTCCCGTGTGGCTCAGTTGGTAGAGCATGATGTTTGCAACACCAGGGTTGTGGGTTCGATTCCCACGGGGCACCAGTACGGGGAAAATTTTTTATGAAATGTATGCATTCACTACTGTAAGTCGCTTTGGATAAGAGCGTCTGCTAAATGACTAAAATGTAAAATGATATGGGGCTTTGGTGACGAAACGGATGGCACGGTGATAGACTACATCCAATTTGCTGAGTAGAGTGTTGGAGGCAATTTTGTAAATGACAACGCCGAAGTCAAGGATCGGTAGGATAGTCAGTTTTACGAGGGTATGTTTAGCAGCATAAGTGAAGGAGGCTTTGTTGCGAAATAGGAAGCCGATTCAAGATTTAATTTTGGATTGGAGATGCTTAATGTGAGTCTGGAAGGAGAGTTTACAGTCTAACCAGACACCTAGGTATTTGTAGTTGTGCACGTGTTCAAAACAGTCCAGAGTAGTGATGCTGGACGGGCAGGCAGGTGTGGGCAGCGATTGGTTAAAAAGCATGCATTTAGTTTTCCTTGCATTTAAGAGCAGTTGGAGGCCACTGAAGGGGTGGTGTATGGCATTGAAGCTCGTCTGGAGGTTTGTAAACACAGTGTCCAAAGAAGGGCCAGAAGTATACAGAATGGTGTTGTCTGCGTAAAGGTAGATCAGAGAATCACCAGCAGCAAGAGCGATATCATTGATATATACAGAGAAAAGAGTCGGCCCGGGAATCAAACCCTGTGGCACCCCCATAGAGACTGCCAGAGGTCCGGACAACAGGCCCTCCGATTTGACACATTGAACTCTAGTTGGTGAACCAGGCAAGGCAGTCATTTGAGAAACCAAGGCTGTTGAGTCTCCTGATAAGAATGCGGTGATTGACAGAGTCGAAAGCCTTGGCCAGGTCGATGAAGACGGCTGCACAGTACTGTCTTTTATCGATGGCGGTTATGATATTGTTTAGGACCTTGAGCATTGCTGTGGTGCACCCATGACCAGCTCGGAAACCAGATTGCATATCAGAGAAGGTACGGTGGGATTCGAAATGGTTGGGTGATCTGTTTGTTAAAACCTGGCTTTCGAAGAATTTAGAAAGGCAGGGTTGGATAGATATAGGTCTGTAACAGTTTGGGTCTAGAGTGTCTCCCCCTTTGAAGAGGGGGATGACTGCAGCAGCTTTCCAATCTGTAGGGATCTCAGACGATACGAAAAAGAGGTTGAACAGGCTAGTAATAGGGGTTGCAACAATTGCAGTGTATAATTTTAGAAAGAGAGGGTCCAGATTGTCTAGCCCAACTGATTTGTAAGGGTCCAGATTTTGCAGCTCTTTCAGAACATCAGCTATCTTGATTTGGGTGAAGGAGAAATGGGGGAGGCTTGGGCAAGTTCCTGTGGGGGCTGCAGAGCTGTTGGGGTAGGCAGGTGGAAAGCATGGCCAACTGTAGAAACATTTACGAGGAAGGTTAAACTACCAACGGCACATTAAAAACTGTAACATCTTATGATTCATGGAGTCGTGGCTGAACGACGACAATATCAACATACAGCTGGCTGGTTATACGATGTACCAGCAGGATAGAACTGAGGCATCTGGTAAGACAAGGGGCGGCGGACTATGTATTTTTGTAAATAACAGCTGGTGCACTATATCTACAGTGAGGGAAAAACGTATTTGATCCCCTGCTGATTTTGTACGTTTGCCCACTGACAAAGTAATGATCAGTCTATAATTTTAATGGTAGGTTTATTTGAACAGTGAGAGACAGAATAGCAACAAAAAAATCCAGAAAAACGCATGTCAAAAATATTATAACTTGATTTGCATTTTAATGAGGGAAATAAGTATTGCCGTGTGGTGCCAGGACAACAACCTCTCCCTCAACGTTATCAAGACAAAGGAGATGATTGTGGACTACAGGAAAAAGAGGACCAAGCATGCCCCCATTCTCATCGACGGGGCTGCAGTGGAGCAGGTTGAGAGCTTCAAGTTCCTTGGTGTCCACATCACCAACAAACTAACATGGTCCAAGCACACCAAGACAGTCGAAGCAGGCACAACAAAACCTATTCCCCTCAGGAGACTGAAAAGATTTGGCATGGGTCCTTAGATTCTCAAAAGGTTCTACAGCTGCACAATCGGGAGCATCCTGACTGGTTGGATCACTGCCCGGTATGGCAACTGCTCAGCCTCCGACCGCAAGTCACTACAAAGGGTAGTGCGACCGGCCCAGTACATCACTGGGGCCAAGCTTCCTGCCATCCTGGACCTCTATACCAGGCTGTGTCAGAAGAAGGCCCTAAAAATTGGCAAAGACTCCAGCCACCCTAGTCATAGACTGTTCTCTCTGCTACCGCACGGCAAGCGGTACCGGAGCGTCAAGTCTAGGTCCAAGAGGCTTCTAAACAGCTTCTACCCTCAAGCCATAAGACTCCTGAACATCTAATCAAATGGCTACCCAGACTATATGCATATCCCCCGCTCCCCACACCACTGCCTCTCTCTGTTGTCATCTATGCATAGTCACGTTAATAACACTACCTACATGTACATACTACCTCAACTAACCGGTGCCCCCACACATTGACTCTGTACCGGCACCCCCCTATATACATTGTTATTTTTTACTGCTGCTCTTTAATTACTTGTTACTTTTTCTCTCATTCTTATCCGTATTTTTTGGAAACTGCACTGTTGGTTAGGGGCTCGTAAGTAAGCATTTCACTGTAAGGGCTACAGCTGTTGTATTCAGCGCATGTGACTAATACAATTTGATTTGAAGATGAATTGGCAACAGACAAACAGAAAACACAGGTATAAGTACACAGGGGATAATGGGGTAGATGGGCGACACCTGGAGGGGGTGGAGACAAGCACAATGACAGGTGAAACAGATCAGGGCGTGACAATTATACAATGTAGAAAATAGTTTAAAAAAATTATAACCTTGAATGAGCAGGTGTGTCCAAACTTTTGACCGGTACTGTACGTCGCAAGTGCAGTTTGTTTGAGAATCATAATGTGCAAGTGGACTTCTGGTAAAGATGCTATAGTGAAAAGATGTTGGAATATGTCCAACTACTTGGACGATTTTAATTGGCTGAGACAAAATGTGTAACGTAATTATCTGCTCAGCTGTTTGGTCAGGTAGGCCAATGAGAAAAGCTACCCGTTAGCCATTTTATACCAACGGTTTAAGCCATGGTCTTAGCAAAAGTTCAAAGTATGGCCCCATTTAGCTGAGGAACCCTCAACTTCGTTCTCTTATACTGAACAAAAATATAAACTCAACATGCAACAATTTCTACGATTTTACTGAGTTACAGTTAATTTAAGGAAATCAGTCAATTGAAATGAATTCATTTGGCCGTAATCTATGGATTTCACATGACTGGGAATACTGATATGCAGCTACTTTTCAAAGATACAGTACCTTAAAAAAAAGATGATTTCCCAATTCAGGGGCGTGGATCAGAAAACCAGTCAGTATCTGGTGTGACCACCATTTTCCTCATGCAGCGATACATATCTCCTTCACATAGAGTTGATCATGCTGTTGATTGTGGGCTGTGGAATGTTGTCCCACTCCTCTTCAATGGCTGTGCGAAGTTGCTGGATATTGGCGGGAACTGGAACGTCCTGCATTATACGTCGACCCAGAGCATCCCAAACATGCTCAATGGGTGACATGTCTGGTGAGTATGCAGGCCATGGAAGAACTGGGACATTTTCAGCTTCCAGGAAATGTGTACAGATCCTTGCGACACGGGGCTGTGCATTATCATGCTGAAACATGAGGTGATGGCGGTGGATGAATGGCACGACAATGGGCCTCAGGATCTCATCACGGTATCTCTTTGCATTCAAATTTCCATTGATAAAATGCATTTCTGTTCATTATCTGTAGCTTATGACTGCCCATACCATAACCCCACCACCACCATGGGGCACTCTGTTCACAACATTGACATCAGCAAAACGCTCGCCCCCCCGGCACCACACACATTGTCTGCGATTGTGAGGCCTGTTGGATTTCATGCCTAATTCTCTAAAACTATGTTGGAGGCGGCTTATGGTAGAGGAATTAACATTAAATTCTCTCGCTACAGCTCTGATGAACATTCCTGCAGTCAGCAAGCCAATTGCACGCTCCCTCAAAAGTTGAGACATCTGTGGCATTGTGTGACAAAACTGCACATTTTAGAGTGGCCTTTTATTGTCCCCAGCACAAGGTGCACTTTTGTAATGATTGCTAGCAATAACATCAGTCGATTCTGAAAACGCTTACCTGTACTTATGTTTCTCCTGTACAATTGCAGTCCTTCTGCGGGGTGCTGAAATTCTTACTTTTAATAAAAACTTTTAACGAATACAACCACCAACTTTCCCTCATTGCTCGTACTACGTAAACTGAGATTCAATTGGGGCCATGCTATCCGGAATCCTTAGTCATGGCCAGTCTCTTCATTGCCCCTGTGGCTGTCACCCTTCACCACCCACCCCTAACCTGCCTCTGTTGGGAAACCTGCATATGGTGGGATACGGAGCTCCATACAACCCCCAGCATACTCAGCCTCTCACTCACACACACACTCTCCTACATGGCTGTGGTTTTACGTGAAATAGCTTCCATCACAGCTGAGCAGAGAGAGACAGAGGACAGAGAGAAAGAGAGGGGAAGAAGAAAGCGAGAAACAGACAGACACACATCTGACCTGACAGCACTGCCTGTCACTTCCCATGACATTAAAACGATCCACTTACGCACTTCACTCAAACACACTTCGCAGGCAACTGTAAAATATCCCTCCTCCACACAACCAATGATCCACTTACACACACTATCCATAGAGCAGAACAAGTTCTGCAGATTTATCTGTTTTGCTAGACCTTCCTCTGAGTTTGGTGGTGGTGAGAGGGAGGGAGGGAGGGAGAGAGAGAGAGAGAGATGGGAGGTCCTCATTTTACTCTTTAATAAACGAGGGCCTCTCCGCCCTCTCTCTTCTCCACTGTGTGACAGGGCCATCAGGGGGAAATGAAAGTGAATCTCTTTTGTCACAATATGGCTCTTGGCTTTTCAACTTCCAATGAACTTGAAGGCCGTTCATGGGCCCATTGGAGTGAGAGTTATGTGGAGAGATGGGAGTGTGAGATGTGTGTGTGTTTGTCAGAGATGGAAGATCTTCGAAATTGATCTAGATGTCTTAGTGCTTTGTGTTATATTGTTTTGCTGATAGTTATTGCTGTGTCTTTTTGTAGTTGTGCTTTTAGTAGTTGTTGCTGTGCTTTTCTACGGTGTGCTTTTGTCATTTTTGTTGCGATTTTTGTCATTGTGCCTTTTGTCATTTTGTTTTGTCATTGTTGTGCTTTTTGTCATTGTTGCTGTGCTTTGTTAAGTTGTATGACCATTTTAAAAAGACATACAAAACCCATGCATGAATAAAACCCTGGAGGATGACTCATTAAGGTCAAAGACACAGAAAGATTGAGATAATGCTTTGTCTTTTCACAGAACTGTGTCTTTGCATCTGGAACTGGCTCCCTCATAACAATATAGCAATATGAAAGTTACAGAGGTCATTGTGGTCTTTCATGCCCTGACACAACCATCTAGACCACGCAGACAGCAATTATCTCCTCGGAACAAAAGTCGATTTCTCCCCCCATGAGAGAGTTAGAGTTGTATTCTGCCCAGTTAATGGCGCGTAAACAGAGTTGTGAGGAGCTTTGTTACGTGGGGCTGTTGGTTTTGGGTCGAATTCAGGCATAACAGCGAGCTCTCACAGAAGTCCTCCACCTGCGAATCCGAGACCAGGATTGTGTTTCCATTGTGGGTGTGGTAGCGAAACCTTCATTTGCATGCAGTTAACATATATAATTTCTCCTGAGTGGAGTAACTTATCTGGAGTGCTGCATAAAACAGAGGCGTGTTTTACCAGCACCGTGCCAAAAGAGTGGCAGAGGCTGCCTAACTATTGTCAAAAGTCCAATAAGGTGCACTTAATGGTTTCAAATGGGACTCTATCCCCGCTCTTCCAAAGAGAGAGTGATGTATTCTTTTAGTTCGGTGCGGCAATAGAGCCGTGTTTAATAGAGCAGTGTTTGATAAAGTGGTGCTTGATAGAGCTGCATTTGATAGATCGGTGCTTAACTAACAGTGGAACAAGCACCTGAGTTGTGCACCTCTGACCTCTAACAGTTGTTTCTGTCTGTTTGTGTTGCAGGGTCGTTGTATCAACTTCACACAAGTAAAAAAAAGCTAGGATTCCATTCGATCACATCCTGACCAGAGGCCTCTAGTCCGGCCGTCCTCTCCTTCCCCTCTCTCCGTCTCTATTCCATCCCCAGTCTCCATACCTCCCTCCTGCTCCGTCCCTCCTCCAGAGAGGAAGGAAACTGCTCCGGGATTTCACCATCAGGCCAATGGTGACTTTAAAACAGTTACAGAGTCCGTGATAGGAGAAAGCTGAGGATGGATCAACAACATTGTAGTTACTCCACAATACTAACCTAAATGACAGAGTAAAAAGAAGGAAGCCTTTACCAAATTAAATTATTCCAAAACATGCATCCTGTTGGCAATAAGGCACTAAGGGACAGATATACATTTACTGGGGGGTGGGGGGGGCTGGTCCCACTCAAGGTGTCATAAAGAAAAATGCACTCCTCTCCCCAAGGGTTAAAAATATTTTCACATTATCTTTCCCCTTGTACTGTAAAATAAATTGCACACCCTCCCCTCTCATAGAATTAACTCAAAATAAATAACTGTAGTGACCCTGTATTTATAAACATGGATATCGACTTTGCCACTTCAACATGATTTGTGGCACAGTCGATGCCACGGAGGGATATGGGCCATAAGGTTGAGAATTCACCCACCACCACAGACAAGCTCACTCTCCCTGTGTCACGCCCTGACCTGAGACAGATGTTTTATTTCTCTATTTTGTTAGGTCAGGGTGTGGGGTGGGCATTCTATGTGTTATATTTCTATGTTGTTGTTTTTCCTTTGATTGGCCTAGTATGGTTTCCAATCAGAGGCAGCTGTCTATCGTTGTCTCTGATTGGGAATCATACTTAGGCAGCCCTTTTTCCCTCCTTCAGGGTGGGATCTTGTTTTTGTACAGCTCAGTTTAGCCTGCAGAACGTGACGTTTGTTTTCTGTTGTTTATTGTTTTGATTTAGTGTTCTGAGGTAAAATAAATATAGCATGAGCACTCACCACGCTGCACCTTGGTCTCCTCATTACGACGATCGTCACACCCTGCCTGTTTCATTACACTAGTTTCAGAGCCTGCTACAGACAATGATCAGCTAGGGGAAATCAGATTTTCAACATTTTACATTTACATTTACATTTTAGTCATTTAGCAGACGCTCTTATCCAGAGCGACTTACAGTAGTGAATGCATACATTTCATACAATTTCATACATTTTTTTTCTGTGCTTTTTGAAGTCATATTTATAATTATATAAAATATATGCAACGAATTTTGCATCAGCAGTTTTCTGTGCCAATGCATCACAACAAATAAAAAAGGCATACTGACTTCTGGCACTTCAATATCATGGTTTGAGTTTTCAACACCATAATAAATAGACTGTCAATCTCGACAAAAACAGAAAAATTATCACTCCCTACCTTGTAGGTATACTCAGTATTGAATGCTTGGCAATCTCCGAATGTCATAAAAGTGTTTTATATCAGAAGTCTCTTTCCATTCGTCGCTGCACAATTTGGATTGATTGATTGTATTTGTCAAAAACAAAATACATATATAAACACAGTACTCTGTACTTTAGCAAGCCTATCTATGCTAAGAAGCTAGCAAGTTAGCAAGCTACCATCATTACCATAGCAACACCATCATCAGCACAATCAATTGTTTGTTTTAGCTATAGCTAAAAGCTCAAACAGAAAAGGCTATCAAATAGCTGAGAAAAATTTTGCTACTTGTACTACTTTTCTTTTTAATTGAATTAGAACATGAGCTGCTGATATTAGTTGAAGTTTTTTGAGATGCTGTTGCAGTAAAAAAATAATAATCTGTGAACTGAATAAAGCAGACAAAGTTTGTGAATGAGATAGAAACTAAATTACCAAGATAAATTAAGATTATGTACAGATAGATGTCTGCTCTTCACCAATGACCTTGGTGGTAGACTTACCAATACTAGAGGGAAAGAACAACAAATCTCTTATTTCATACTGTGAGCCCCTTCTGGCCCACTGCCCTGTGCACAAAATAGCCAAAACATTGAAAGAATGGTATTGGAAAAGGAACACATATCAATCAGTGAGGACAATGATGAAAATTGCCCCAGCCTGACCGTTAACGTCTACCATAACGGCACCATCATTGTTCAGGGGTCGGAAAGCAGCCAGGAAGACTTCCCTAAGAGAAGAAGCAAAGGAGCATGAAGCTTCTCCACAGACCAAAATCGAGACAAGCCATCCAAACCTTGACTGCAGCCCCGTCTCTCCAAGACTCTCCTTGGAGATCAAATCTCTCAGATAGTTCTCGAAAGAGACTTTGCTGAGTTCAGGGACAAATGTACCTACTCAGATTGAGACATTTACATGTGTGCAATATGGCCCCATCAGAAAGTAAAGTTATGTTAATGGAGATCTAAATGCTAGAACTGGTAAGCAGACTACATAGATTTAGGGAGAAATACCCATGAACACAGTGCCAGATCTGTGTATGAATCACAACTAACTAGCATTTTGAAAACCTCTTTAAATTCCAAGGAAAATAACTTTTTAAGTAAAAGTCTAATTGGATTGCTCCCTAAACAACAAACATAGCACAGTATTTACCCTCCACACCTTGGTCAAAAAACATGTCAAACATGCCAAAGTCAAAAAGGAAAAATACTTGCCTGTTTTATAGACTTTCAAAAAGTATTTGATTCCATATGGCGTGAAGGTACACTATAAAGTGCCTTCGGAAAGTATTCAGACCCCTTGTTACGTTACAGCCTTATTCTAAAATTGATTAAATAAATAAAAATCCTCAGCAATCTACACACAATACCCCATAATGACAAAGTGAAAACAGGTTTATAGAAATGTTTGCAAATGTATTAAAAATTAAAAACAGAAATACCTTATTTACATAAGTATTCAGACCCTTTGCTATGAGACTCGAAATTGAGCTCAGGTGCATCATGTTTCCATTGATCCTTCTTGGGATGTTTCTACAACTTTTCCACCTGTGGTAAATTCAATTGATTGGATATGATTTGGAAAGGCACACATATGTCTATATAAGGTCCCACAGTTGACAGTGCATGTCAGAGCAAAAACCAAGCCATGAAAACCCACCCGGAAAACACCAGTCTCAACGTCAACAGCGGGATGCTAGCCTTCTAGGCAGAGTTCCTCTGTCCAGTGTCTGTGTTCTTTTGCCCATCTTAATCTTTTCTTTTTATTGGCCAGTCTGAGATATGGCTTTTTCTTTGCAACTCTGCCTAGAAGGCCAGCTTCCCAGAGTCGCCTTTTCACTGTTGACGTTGAGACTGGTGTTTTGCGGGTACTATTTAATGAAGCTGCCCGTTGAGGACTTGTGAGGCGTCTGTTTCTCAAACTAGACACTCTAATGTACTTGTCCTCTTGCTCAGTTGTGCACCGGGGCCTCCCACTCCTCTTTCTATTCTGGTTAGAACCAGTTTGCGCTGTTCTGTGAAGGAAGTAGTACACAGCGTTGTACGAGATCTTCAGTTTCTTGACAATTTCTCACATGGAATAGCCTTAATTTCTCAGAACAAGAATAGACTGACGAGTTTCAGAAGAAAGTTATTTGTTTCTGACCATTTTGAAGCTGTAATTGAACCCACAAATGCTGATGCTGAAGATACTCAACTAGTCTAAAGAAGGCCAGTTTTATTGCTTCTTTAATCAGCACAACAGTTTTTAGCTGTGCTAACATAACTGCAAAAGAGTTTTCTAAAGATCAATTAGCTTTTCAAAATTATAAACTTGGATTAGCTAACACAACGTGCCATTGGAACACAGGAGTGATGGTTGCTGATAATGGGCCTCTGTACACCTATGTAGATATTCCATAAAAAATCTGACGTTTCCAGCTACAATAGTTATTTACAACATTACCAATGTCTACACTGTATTTCCGATCAATTTTATGTTATTTTAATTGACCAAAATGTTTTGCTTTTCTTTCAAAAACAAGGACATTTCTAAGTGACCCCAAACTTTTGAACAGAAGTTAGTGTGTGTGTGTGTGTGTGTGTGTGTGTGTGTGTGTGTGTGTGTGTGTGTGTGTGTGTGTGTGTGTGTGTGTGTGTGTGTGTGTGTGTGTGTGTGTGTGTGTGTGTGTGTGTGTGTGTGTGCCACCTTGGCCTTGTAGTCTCCCCACAGGTCTCTGCTCCCTACCAGGGGTCTGTGGATCCTCGAGCCTCCAGCTGAAAAAGAGAGAAACTCACGCATGAATACATACTCACAGGAGAGGAGTGAGACCAGCACACAGACAAAGAGAGACAGAAGGACAGTCAGCCGTACCTTTGTATTTCAGCTGGGGTTCGAGCTCCATGTCATCGTAGTCACCATCCTGGAATGTCCTCTTCTTAGTCTTTATCTATGTCATGTTTCCTCCTGTCACCTAGGGATGATTTCCCTGTTAAAAGAGGTGGGTTTTCTGTTATGCTTTGCAGAAGATTGAATTGTTTATCATGTGTGGACGTTTCCTGAGTGAGTTTTTGAGACTTAGTGTTTGTTGTTTTTTCGAGTGTACTGTGATCATGTGGCTACCGTTTCTCAGTAAATATTATGTTTATCCTTAACCACTGATTCCTCGTCTGGTCTCTTCTCTGTACCTGCGTCCAACCTTACCACGTCACAATCTAGAGATAGAAAAAGAGGGAGAGAGAGTTCAGAGAAGGTTTCAGAAGTTTTGTGCGTCACTAACCTCAGCAGGCAACTTTTTACTCAATTATATTTATTTTGTGGAAAATCCTAACTTATTGATGGGAGACTAAGTGAAAATGTGACCTAAATGGAAGTTAGGATTTGCGCCTTCAACTGTTCGGGGTGAAATCAAATGGGTTGTTATCCCTCCAATGAATCAAGTTTCACAAGTGTTTGTTTCCCTGGTGCCGCACACAAGCTTAAGATCACCATGCAAACAATGCCAAACGTCGGCTGGAGTGGTGTAAAGCTCACCGCCATTTAAATTTGGAGCAGTTGAAACGCTTTCTCTGGAGTGATAAATTACTCTTCACCATCTGGCAGTTCGACATGCGAATCTGGGTTTGGCGGATGTCAGAAGAACGCTACTTGCTGAATGCATGGTGCTAATTGTAAAGTTTGGAGGAGGAATAGTGGTCTGGGGCTGTCTTTCATGTTTCGGGCTAGGCCCCTTAGTTCCAATAAAGATAAATCTTAACGCTACAGCATACGATGACATTTTAGATGATTCTGTGCTTACAACTTAGTTGTAACAGTTTGGGGAAGGCCCTTTCCTGTTTCAGCATGACAATGCCCCCGTGCAGAAAGCGAGCTAAATGAACTGGCTACCATATAAGAAAAATCTACGTCTCGGGGACTCACCCTAGAAGACAAATAAAACATGTATTTTAGTGGCCGATGTCACCAACAGAACAGCGGCATGGTAAACAGTATTGTAAGGTCCGGGCACTATCCCTTAATATGGAAAAAAAACTAAGCAATGATATTTCAGAAAAAATCCAGATGTCAGGAATTTAGATACCATTTCACCTCAGGAGAAACCACCCTGAAACACACCACCAATTGTACTTACCTTGGTCTGAATATAAGTTAATCTGGGAAGTTTGACAGTTTTCTTTTTGGTGTATTATTTTCCATGTAAAATTGTTTTACTTGATATATTATTATTGTTGCTCAAACATATACATTGCTTTGGCAACAGTGGAAACCACCCATTCATGTCAAAGCATTTATTGAATTTGATTGATAGAAAAGAGAATGAGAAAAGAGAGAAGAGTGAGTGAGCAGCCAGATTTCTTTCGGTCTGCTGTGTCAGTAGAGGGGTTGGTCAAAACAGAACTATAAATAGTAGGAGTGTTGTAGTACTATAGTCATCTCCTGAATGGAGCCTTTCTGTTGCTCTCCCCCTCACACACTGTGTTGCTTTAGTATGGGGTGAACAGGGAACAGGGCTCCCCAAAGCAATGACTGACTGATTCATTCAAACACTACAGTCAAAAGCCTCCCATCCTCCTCCAACCCTACATCCAACTCATGATGTCCCCTTGCAGATCTGAAATAATGGGATGAGTGCAAGTAATATGGAAGAGGCCATATTGCAGAGGTCTATCACCTCTACAAAGGCCAATTAAACATTGTCTGGTGCTAGGGGTTGATTTTCCTATTTTCTTTATGACTATGACAATAGTGAAATAAAACAGTGTGAGTTTGATGTTCATTTTATTGCTCATTTTCATCCGCAATCTAGATTGCCATCTAACGGTCAAACAGAGCAATAACAAGACATTTTCCATTTTCATTATCGTCAATGTTTCTACAAGATACATAAATACATGTTTTAACAGATGTATGTCCACGTGTACACATTTGGGGTGAGCATGTCACTCGTTACATCTGATGGATTGAACAAACCTATAAAGTCAAAGTTTCATGTGTGTGTGCCCGATTGTATCCATTGATAACTATGGGAATCAGGCAAGAAAAACTTCCAGGGGGAAAAATAAACACATCTATTTTGAAGCTCTCTTTTCAAGTCCTCTTTTTGTTCCTTCTCCCACTTTCTCTGTTTGTCGCAAACATACATTAGCTGTTTTTTTAGGGGGTATGCCTGAGCAATACTCTGTATAGACTCACAGACTGATAGAAATAGAATTAGCTTTAACTCTGTTTCTATGCACAGACCCTCGTGAACAACAGGCAGATGGACACAAACACACATTCAACAGTTCTGTGTGTAAACTTTTAAGGACCTCCTCTTGTTCCTCTGCATCCTCTTCCGAGACTGTGCTCCCTTCTGGGTCCCTCTCACCATGCCATTTAACTGGCCCTGCATCTTTGCTTTCTTCCTACACACACACACAAACACATGGTCAGCAGAGGGTTAAGCTTTCACTATTACAACTACAATTTACTACAATCATTACTATGTTTATTACTAAGTTGTTACCTGAGGTTGAGCTGTGCTTTCCTCAGAGGGATGTAGGCATATGGATCAACCTTTCCTTTCCTCTTCACGTCTCCTTTACCCTTCTGGAGAAAACACAAACACACTCTTTACCAATGTGAAGAGTCAATGACAAAGGTCTGACTGTTACTCCCAGTCTGAAATCACCCTGAGAAAGTGTGTGTGTGTGTGTGTGTGTGTGTGTGTGTGTGTGTGTGTGTGTGTGTGTGTGTGTGTGTGTGTGTGTGTGTGTGTGTGTGTGTGTGTGTGTGTGTGTGTGTGAGTGAGTGTGTGTGTGTGTGAGAGACACCTTGGCCTTGTAGTCTCCCCACAAGTGTCTGCTCCCTCCCATGGGTCTGTGGATCCTTGAGCCTCCAGCTGACAGAGAGAGAAACCTACACATTAGTACATACACACAGGAGAGGACTGAGACCAGCAACCAGCACACATGGACAGACAAAGAGAGACAGAATGACAGTCAGCCGTACCTTTGTATTTCAGCTGGGGTTTGAGCTCCATGTCGTCATCGTAGTGACCATCCTGGAATGTTCTCTTTTTAGGTAGGCCTGATCACCGACGATGATGAGACAGCCCATAGGGAGGAGTTCAGAGAACTTGCAGTTTGGTGCCATAGCAACAACCTCTCCCTCAACGTCAGCAAGACAAAATAACTGACTCCAGCCACCCAAGTCATAGACTTTTCTCTCTGCTATCACACGGCAAGTGGTACCGATGCAAGTCTGGAACCAACAGGACCCTGAACAGCTTCTACCCCTGTAAGAATATGTTGAAGATAAATACACAACGCAGAGACAGAGGACGAGAGGTCAATACAGTACTAAAGGTCAAGAGGACAAGAGTCAATAGAGTACTAAAGATCAATGGAAATAGTGTTTTTTTCTGTAATTGGGGAATAATGGGAGGAATTTGTCTACATACTGAACATATTGAAATACGATACTTGTTATTTGGCCAAAGGGCAATAGTTTTATTGCAAGGAATTCTAATTGGTCAACCACAGGCTAGGGCTGGGTTATAAACTACATCCTGTTTCTTTGTTCTGTGGAGAGAATCACTGGAGAGCATCATTGAGGACTGGGAGAATAAACATCTACCTCCCCCCATGATTTGTCCTATTTGAATAAACCTATTTTCCTCCCCGATTTGCTTTGGGGTCTGTGTTATTGAAAACTAACATCAACTGCTAACACCCCCAAACCATAAGACTGCTAAATTGTTTGCTAAATAGTTAACCAACTAGCCACCCGGGCTATCTGTTTTGACCCTTTTTGCACAAACTTTTTTGTCTCATCACATGCGCTGCTGATACTGTTGATTATCCATCACTTTATTCTTAGTTATATGTACATATCTACCTCAATTACCTCGTACCCTTGCACATCGCCTCGGATCTGGTACCCCGTGTACATAGCCAAGTCATTGTTACTCTTTGGGTATTTATTATTTATTTTATTGTTATGTGTTTTACTTTTCTATTATTTCTCTATTTTCTTTTTGTCTGCATTGTTGGGAAGGGCCCGTAAGTAAGCATTTCACTGTTAGTCTACATCTGATGTTTACGAAGCATGTGACAAATAACATTTGATTTGAAAATTTGATTTGATTGATTTGGGACATGGTTAGGTAGTGTACCACGCCTAGGAAGGGAAGCTGCCACAGTGAGCACAGTAACTGTAACGGTCGTCGTAGGAAGTGGACCAAAATGCAGCGGGTATGTGAATGCTCATATTTATTTTATTACGAACACCACACAAAAACAACAAAACGAAAAAACAAACGCCAGCTAACAGTTCTGCAAGCTAAACATAGCAGTGCATGAATACAACTTCCCACAAAGGGACAGGTGAAAACAGGGCTACTTAAGTATGACTCTCAATAAGCAACAACGATGTACAGCTGTTCCTGATTGAGAGCCATACTAGGCCAACAAAGAAATACACAACATAGACATAACATAGAAATACGAAATATAGAACATAACCCAAAAACCCCGGAATAATCTCACCAAACACCCCTCTACATAAACACATATACTAACACACCCTGAACCACATAAAACAAATACCCCCCTGCCACATCCTGACCAAACTACAATAACAAATAACCCCTTTACTGGTCAGAACGTGACAGTAACGTGGAAAATCGGTAGGCAACGTTGGTGGATACTCACAATCTTGACTCCAGCCTCGCCCAGAATGTATTTAATCTTTCCCTCATCATCTGTAGGGTGAAGAAAGATACATCATTCTGCTTTAGCATCAATCAAACGTAATCAATTGTTTGATTGATTCATGTATTTATAAAGCCCTTGATGTATTTATAAAGCCCTTCTCACATCAGCATGAATGCTTTACAGTAACCTGACCTGGACCCCAAAGAGCAAGCAGAAGGCTCCCTTCCAATCAGTGGTTATGATAGACAGACTTTTACTAGATGTAGAGATAGAGTAATGTGGGTGAAAAAAAAATACTAATTTCCATTTCCACAAAATGGGTGATAAAGTATTCCTTGTCTTCTAATTACAGTTGAAGTCAGAAGTTTACATACACTTAGGTTGGAGTCATTAAAACTCGTTTATCAACCACTCCACAAATGTATTGTTAACAAACTATAGTTGGACAAGTCGGATAGGACATCTGCTTTGTGCATGACAAAAGTAATTTTTACAACAATTGTTTACAGACAGATTATTTCACTTATAATTCACTGTATCACAATTCCAGTGGGTCAGAAGTTTACATACACTAAGTTGACTGTACCTTTAAAATAGCTTGGAAAATTCCAGAAAATTATCTAATGGCTTTAGAATCTTCTGATAGACTAATGTGAGTCAATTGGAGGTGTACCTGTGGATGTATTTCAAGGCCTGCCTTCAAACTCAGTGCCTCTTTGCTTGACATCATGAGGAAATCAAAAGAAATCAGCCAAGACCTCAGAAAAACAATTGTAGACCTCCACAAGTCTGCTTCATCCTTGGGAGAAATTTACGAACGCCTGAAGGTACCACGTTCATCTGTACAAACAATAGTACGCAAGTACAAACACCATGGGACCACGCAGCCGTCATACCTCTCAGGAAGGAGACGCGTTCTGTCTCCTGGAGATGAACGTACTTTAGTGCAAAAAGTGCAAATCAATCCCAGAACAACAGCAAATGACCTTGTGAAGATGCTGGAAGAAACAGGTACAAAAGTATGTATATCCACAGTAAAATGAGTCCTATATCAACATAGCCTGAGAGGCCCCTCAGCAAGGAAGAAGCCACTGCTCCAAAATCGCCATAAAAAAGCCAGACTACTGCACATGGGGACAAAGATCACACTTTTTGGAGAAATGTCCTCTGGTCTGATGAAAGAAAAATTGATCTGTTTGGCCATAATGACCAATCGTTATGTTTGGAGGAAAAAGGGGGAGGCTTGCAAGCCGAAGAACACCATCCCAACCGTGAAGCATGGGGGTGGCAGCATCATGTTGTGGGGGTGATTTGCTGCAGGAGGGACTGGTGCACTTCACAAAATAGATGGCATCATGAGGCAGGAAAATTATGTGAATATATTGAAGAAACATCTCAAGACATCAGTCAGGAAGTTAAAGCTTGGTCGCAAATGGGTCTTCCAGATGGACATTGACCCCAAGTATACTTCCAAAGTTGTGGCAAAATGGTTTAAGGACAACAAAGTCAAGGTATAGGGTGGTCATCACAAAGCCCTGACCTCAATCCTATAGAACATTTGCCTCATGCAACGATACACATCTCCTTCTCATAGAGTTGATCAGGCTGTTGATTGTGGCCTGTGGAATGTTGTCCCACTCCTCTTCAATGGCTGTGCGAAGTTGCTGGATATTGGCGGGAACTGGAACACGCTGTTGTCAATGTCGATCTAGAGCATCCCAAACATGCTCAATGGGTGTCATGTCTGGTGAGTATGATGGCCATGGAAGAACTGGGACATTTTCAGCTTCCAGGAATGATGTACAGATCCTTGCGACATGGGGCTGTGTATTATCATGCTGAAACATGTGGTGATAGCGGCGTATGAATGGCACGACAATGGGCCTCAGGATCTTGTCATGGTATATCTGTGCATTCAAATTGCCATCGATAAAATGCAACTGTGTTTGTTGTCTGTAGTTTATGCCTGCCCTTACCATAACCCCACAGCCACCATGGGGCATGCTGTTCACAATATTGACATCAGCAAACCGCTTAACCACACAAGGTCATACAAGCTGTCTGCCATCTGTCCGGTACAGTTCAAACCAGGATTCATCCGTGAAGAGCACACTTCTCCAGGGTGCCAGTGGTCATGGAAGGTTAGCATTTGCCCACTGAAGTCGGTTATGACACTGAACTGCAGTCAGGTCAAGATCCTGGTGAGGATGACGAGCACGTAGATGAGTTTCCCTGAGACGGTTTCTGACAGTTTGGGCAGAAATTCTTCGGTTGTGCAATCCCACAGTTTCATCAGCTGGTCTCAGACGATCCCGCAAGTGAAGAAGCCAGATGTGGAGGTCCTGGGCTGGCGTGGTTGCACGTGGCCTGCGGTTGAGTCCTGTTGGACATACTCTAAAACTACGCTTATGGTAGAGAAATTAACATAAAATTCTCTGGCAACAGCTCTGGTGGACGTTCCTGCAGTCAGCAAGCCCTCAAAACTTGAGACATATGTGGCATTGTGTTGTGTGACAAAACTGTACATTTTAGAGTGGCCTTGTATTGTCCCCAGCACAAGGTGCACCTGTGTAATGATCATGCTGATTAATCAGCTTCTTGGTATGCCACACCTGTCCCGTGAATGGATTATTTAGGCAAAGTAGAAATGCTCACTAAAAGGGTTGTAAACATATTTGTGCACTCAATTTGAGAGAAATAAGCTTTTTGTGCTTATTGAACATTTCTGGGATCTTTTATTTCAGATCATGAAACATGGGACCAGTGCTTATATTTTTGTTCAGTATATTTGTAATACAGTCACTACTTCTACTACTAGCCCCAATTTTTCTACACTAGTAATTTAAATGTATACACTTGACTACCATAAAAACAGTTTTTGACACTGTTACCATTTGTAGTGACATTTTGTCATTACTCACGGGACGATTCAGACTTAGGAAATTTATGATTTTTTTTAAGCGTTTTGATTTAAGCACTCAGTATTTGGTATTCAGACTTACCTTATGAAGACATTTAGTAGATTTAAAAACATCTAATCTTGTAGATTATTTAGGGTTAGGAAGGTATTTATGAATCTACCTACTTCATGAAAAAAAAACTGGTTTAGAGAGCCTTTATGCACAAAATTCTGAATCAAATAAACAGAGGTTTGATTCATTTAGAATGTTTATTCATAAATTCATTCACAAATATTCATTCACTTTTAGTGCACTTTGGAGCATACAAAACTACAGCATGTTATCCATACCTAGTTGGAAAAAGAAAATCAAATCAGCTATTTCCACCTTGTAAACCAGTATATTCACTTGTTCATCACATTGTTGACTTTTCTTGAACATTTTCACTTAAAAATACATTTCTGCTTATTAAATATATATTCACAATTAAACAAGCATTGAAACAGTATGTAAACATTCTTTCATAAATCTGTCAATATTCTTCTTTACCATTATGTAACGATCAGACAATAGAAATAGTACAAATATAATGGCTTTCAGTATAAATAGAGATCCAATAGAATATTTGTATCATCAGGCAGGATATCTTCCACTGTCCAACCCTATTCATAGTTCAAAGTTCCAGATGAACACAAGGACACACTCACAAGGAAAATAATGAATATACTGTCGGGGACAGAGGTGTAATGGTAGTGGATAATCTGTAGACAGACGCACTGTAGTAAATTCTCCTCATGCCATAATTCTCTTCCAGTTCAGTCTACAGTTTGTCAGTTCTTTGCCAGGCTACACATACGGAGTGAAAATACACAAATTACCAATGTGGGATTATTAGGAAAATATTGGGAAATACAAAAAGAGGATAAGAAATACAAAAGCAAACTTAAACTAATTATCAAATATTATACGCCAAATTCCTTTGCAGTAACCAACAGTCCAGGGTCGTATCCACTAGACATGAAATGTAAGAAAGTGGTCCGAAACTTGGAGGAACTATCTGACCATGTACAATAAAAACATGTTTGTTTTCTGTTGCAAAACATTTCCCTACAGTATGCGCTAATGAACACAACCCTGGTGTGTTTAACTTCCAGAGGAGTGAAACAAGGCCTTGCGCCACCTCTCTCAGTTTGGTATGAGTTTGGTTACGGGTGAGTAGTTGTTCACGATGACCTGGACCACAAAGTCTTTTTGTATCTTAGTGTCCTGGAGCCGGGTCTTATCTGTTAGCAGTTTCCCTGCAAAGAACCAGCGTTGGTGGGCCGCTTCAATGTCCTCCTGCCCCTCCAGGGCTGTCTTCAGCTGGGAAATGGAGTCTGACATGGATGCGCTTATACGTAGGTCCTTACCTGTGGAGGAGAAAGACATTGGTCAAGTTACTTCTACAATCAGGGGTCTGTTCAGGAATGTTGAATTGTGTCTTTCAATTAAGGACTCTAGCTTCAAGCTTTAAAACTGCAACATTTCTCTCTGCCTCATGGCAAAATGTGTAAAATCGCTGGAAATTAGCTTTAAAACTGCAACATTTCCTCTAAGATGCCAAGAGGAGAGCCTTTAAAAAAGTTCCTTCCCAGGGCTGAGACTTGGTTCACCCAGCCATGCACTGCCGAAGTCATAGTAAAACTCCTTGTATGCTATTTTTTATCTCACTCAAGTTACGAGGGGGTCCCTGATGAATTTGCTATCACAAAAGTCTGAGAACCGCTGGCATAGGCGATTTCAAGACCCAAGACCTGGTTAGATGGTTTCAAGTTAGCTAAAAGGGTGAGTGACTAACTGTGTACTGTTTTGGCAGAGTGAATGTACAAAAACT